>NC_092174.1:22872485-24317737 GCF_045791955.1 Oncorhynchus clarkii lewisi
TGTTATGTTATTTTTTCCTTGTCTGAAAACCCAATTGCTCCTTTGGCAGATCAGGGAGAATCTCAAGATTAAGGTAGACTTCCAAGACGGATCACGGCAATCAGGATGATGCCAGACAGAGGAAGTGAGCTTCCACTGAGTTTTGTATCAGTGCTCTGTGTTCTTTGTGGTGGTGTAGCCTAGTACTTGGTTTTTATCTCCTCCCCAAATGGCTCTATTTTCCCTCAGGCGCGCTTGTTCAGTGAAACCACATTTCCACTGAAGTGTCATGAGGCCTATGTTTACACATACAGGAGCACCAGGTAGTACTCCTCGGATAGAGCTAAAAGGAACACAGCTGCTTCAGTGCACTGATTGGGTAGAAGTAGGATACATTAGCTCCCTCAGGCTGTGTGGAATCTTTGCCCTCAGAACAACCTCAATTCGTTGGGGCATGGACTCTACAAGGTGTCAAAAGCATTCCACAAGGATGTTGGCTCATGTTGACTCCAATGCTTCCCACAGTTGTGTCAAGTTGGCTGGATGTCCTTTGGGTGGTGGACCATTCTTGATAGACACAGGAAACTGTTAAGCATGAAAAACCAAGCAGCGTTGTAGTTCTTGACACAAACCGGTACACCTGTCACCTACTACCATACCCCATTCAAAGGCACTTAAATATTTTGTCTTGCCCATTACCCTCTGAATGGCAAACATACACAATCCACGTTTCAACAGTCTCAGTACTTAAAAATCCTCCTTTAACCAGTTTCTTCCTCTTCATCTATACTGATTGAAGTAGATTTAACAAGTGACATCAATAATGGATCATAGCTTTCACCTGGATTCACCCATGGAAAGAGCAGGTGTTCTTAATGTTTTGTGTAGTCAGTGTGTAGTCAGTGTGTAGTCAGTGTGCTGTGGTACTATCTGGATGATATCCTGCTGTTCACCAGCTGATAGACATTATTTATTTAGCCAGAAATGCCTTGAGAATGCAGAGGAATCTTACAGACATACAGCAGCTTACTCTCCAGTGAGGTTGTGTTAGAGAGAGAGATAATTATCTCTGATTTTCTCTGCTGTAATCATAATAATTTGGAGGAAGAAAAAATCTTGGAGGTGGCTTTATATTCTATTGTCTCCCAAGTGGAGGATGAATGAGAGATATTGTCTCTTTCTTGTTTACCTGTTTCCTTGCGGTGGGCAAAGAGATAAAGTAATGAATTTTGACTTGAAGCCTTTGGGCCAGGGCCCCTGCATGCTAATTGGAATCCTATGTAAATGAACACTTCCTCCTATGCACCTTCCCATGGGCTCACTCTGTTGGAATACATTTGTTGATATCCTGAATGACGCAAGGGTTGACCCCCCCCACCCACCTCTCTTCTCCTGTCTCTTACCATCCCAAGTGACATGCTTTATCATGGCTCTGTGTTCCTGGGGGAAAATGAATCTGCATTGTGAAAACGCGGGCCGTGATTGTGCATACAAATGCATGGCTCTGGGCCGTGAAAATGGAAAATCTGCTGGAGCCTCTTCAGAATGAGAAATGCTGTCGCAGCAGCTGTGCTGGCCTGGATAGAGTACTTTTGGCAAGTGTTAATAAAGCCTGAAGAGGCACTCGCTATCTGTTCCCAGTCCTTTCTTATAGATAGCAGCGGGAATGAGTGGAGAACTATGGGCATCCTCTGCAATGTTGGAGGACACTCCTCATATCTCAGGGAAAGGTTGTGCTGGTTTTCTGTATTTTTCTGTTCTCTGTTGTTGCGTATGTGATTTCAGAAGTATAAACAGGTCATGGCCAGTTCCTTTAGATGGTGTATTTTGGGAAAGTATATCAAAGGATAACCTAAATAAATACAAATGTATATAATACACACTGAGTATGCCAAACATTAGGAGCACCTTCCGAATATTGAGTTGCATCCCCCTTTGCCCTCAGAACAGCCTCAATTCATCAGGGCACGGACTCTACAAGGCGTCCAAAGTGTTCCACAAGGATGCTGGCTCATGTTGACTCCAATGCTTCCCACCGATGTGTCAACCTGCAGCATACCACCATGCATACCACTGCTGGCTTGCTTCTGAAGCTAAGCAGGGTTGGTCCTGGTCAGTCCCTGGATGGGAGACCAGATGCTGCTGGAAGTGGTGTTGGAGGGCCAGTACAAGGCACTCTTTCCTCTGGTCTAAAAAAATATCCCAATACCCCAGTGATTGGCGACACTGCCCTGTGTAGGGTGCCATCTTTCGGATGGGATGTTAAACAGGTGTCCTGACTCTCTGAGGTCATTAAAGATCCCATGGCACTTATTGTAAGAGTAGGGGGGTTAACCCTGGTGTCCTGGCTAAATGAACCAATCTGGCCCTCAAAGCATCACAGTCACCTAATAATCCCCTGTTTACAGTTGGTTTATTCATCCCCCTCCTGTAACCATTCCCCAGGTTGTTGCTGTAAATTAGAATGTGTTCTCAGTCAACTTACCTGATAAAATAAAAAAAAGTTGGCTGGATGTCTTTTGGGTTGTGAACCATTCTTGATACACACAGGAAACTGTTGAGTGTGGAAAAACCCAGCAGCCTTGTTGTTCTTGACACAATCCAGTGTGCCTGGCACCTACTGCCATACCCTGTTCAATCTTTTGTCTGCCCATTCACCATCTGCATGGCAGACATACACAATCCATGTCTCAAAAGTCTCAAGGCTTAAAAAAATAATTCTTTAACCTGTCTTCTCCTCCTCATCTACACTGATTGAAGTGAATTTAACAAGTGACATCAATAAGGGATCATAGCTTTCACCTGGATTCACCTGGTCAGTCTGTGTCATGGAAAGAGCAGGTGTTCTTAATGTTTTGTACACTCCATGTGCAATAGAATGTATCATATTACCCAATTTCTTTACTGAATTTAAAGAAAATGTGTGCTCCATTTGTGTTGTTCTTTGGCTTTAACGGAAAAATACTCTGCATTTGGGAGTCATGTCTGTATCAAGTCTTATAGTGGCTTTTTGTCAATACAATACATCCAGTGTATTTTCAACCTCTTGTCATTCCACTCCAGACAACACTGCCAGCATCGTGGCACGGAGGCGTCAGTTCAGCCAGGCGGAGCAGGATCTCTACCAGCTTCCTGTGGTTGTCAGGGACGGGGGGGAGCCCGTCCTGAGCAGCACCTCCACCCTGACCCTCCGAGTGTGTGTCTGCCAGAGAGGAGGTAGCAGCAGTAGCAGCAGCAACAGGGTGAGGACCTGCCAAGTCCCGGCCTTCCTCTCCACAGCTGGCCTGAGCACCGGGGCCTTTATCGCAATTCTGCTTTGCATCATCATCCTGCTGGGTAAGAGACAAGAGAAGTCGAAGGAGGTGGGAGGTAGGGGGCACGTGGAGGAGAGGAGATGGGAGAGAGAAAGAGAGGGAGGGAGAAAGAGAAAGAGAAAGAGAAAGAGAGAGACAGAGACAGTGAGAGAGAGGCGGCTCTATCTTGCCTAGAGGTAGAAATAATGAAAGGCTTCACACCAGCTGAAGGAGTACCTCTGGCTGATTTGTTTCTTGCAGCAGAAGGCCACAAGTCCACTCTCAAATCCCTTTGCAGGTCGTTGCCATCAGAGACTCAGGTGTGTGTTTTGAACCTTTAGACTGGTGCAGTGTAATGACATATTGTAAGTTGATGTGGTCTTGTCCCCTCTCCTCTGACATGTCCTGTACTGTAGCCATCGTGGTGCTATTTGTCCTCCTGCGGAGCAAAAAGGGCAAGAAGGAGCCGTTGATCATCTCTGAGGAGGACATCCGGGAGAACGTGGTCACCTACGATGATGAGGGCGGTGGCGAGGAGGATACGGAGGCATTTGACATTGCAGCGCTGCGGAACCCCGCCGGGGCAGAACAGAGGAGGCTGCGGCGGGAGGTAAGGTCTGGGGAGGAGGGGTGGCTGGTGGCCTGCGGGCCCCAGAGTCCGTCCCTTGTGCTGCTCGACACAGAGGACATGCACCACGTCATCAGACAGAGAGTAGTAGACGCTGACAAGGACACCAGTGGACCGCCCTATGACTCCCTCCAGACGTACGCGTATGAGGGCTGCGGCTCACCCACGGGGTCAGTCAGCTCTCTGGGGCTGGCCCAGGTCCTGCCCCCTGAACTCAGCTACAGGGACCTGGATGACTGGGAGCCGGAGGGCCACATGCAGGCCAGACTGTTTGGGACAGAACTCTCTGAGACAGAACAGACCATAACCCCCTAATGTAAAACATCTCTCCTCTTCTAACCAGTTTAAGGTTAACCTAGCGATACAAAGCTATTTGAGTTGTACAACTTGTTCCTTTTTTGTGTGGAATTGACTGTCATTTAACACTGGTCTCTGTCAAGTGGAGTGGAGGAAACTATTTAAATATTTTTAGAAAAACAAATCATGAAGTTGGTATAAAAAAAAAAAACGATTTCCCAAGTGTATATTTTTATTGATGAATAAAGTGCAGTGATTTCAGATAAGTGAATTTATGTGCAAGTCTTGTGTCATATTGTATAATGTGTCTGGTCCCACAAGTATCTGGGTCAGTTTTCATAAAGCAACTCAGAGTTGGAGTGCTGATCTTTGATCACGTCCTCTCTGTCCGTATGATTGTAGTCATTATGATCTAAAAGGCAAAACTGATTCTAGATCAGCACTCCAACTCTGAGATGCTTTATGAATGCGGGCCCTGTTCTTATCATTATGCTTGCTGACCCCACAGTCTTGAAGTACTAAAGTAACCTTCCAAGGTCTTTCAACTCTTTCTTAAGTTAACCAATGTAAATTGGTGCACGAGAAGAAAAACTACATCACAGGAGCAGATAAACTTTTAATTGGGAAACAACACAATTCTATGGATGATAATTGGATCCAAATGCTTTGGTGTACAGCTTTTGATTTTGGAGCTGGGATTTATAAACCAGTTGTGAAACAGTCTTGTTTCCTGCTCAGACTTGATCAATTCCCACGAGAGCCCGGCTCCATAAATAAAGGAACAATAAACCGCTCCTTAATGTCTTTATAATAACAGGCGATGAGGGGAATCTCATTTGAATTACAGACAATATGAATCTATGTTTAACTTTCTTATGATACACATGAAACAGGAAGAATGATCATCAAGTCAGAGCTCGTCCATTTACTCACACCGTCTTCTATATCCCATTGAAGTGTTAACATGTGACTCCCACATCTGTCACAGTTTTGAATATGACAGTACAGCCATACAGTCCATAACACCATTCCACACCCACCTACAATAATACACATACAATATGTGCTGCATTGCAAACATTCTTATTGTGCCACTTATTCACAGCAAGGTAATTAGGGGAGATGTGTGTGTACTTATTCCTTTTTGAAAACAACTGTGACCCCAACATAGATAATCATTTTGTTGCCATAGTGGTGGCGAAATGATGAATAATGCATTACTATATAATTGCATTCTATCAGAGAAGGATGTTTAAAGGCTATGGAGGGTAAATAGCATCTCTGCGGCCACCATCACAAATTTGATTACTTACGTCCCACAAAGGAAAAAGGAAACACACCCAATGAACTGCTATGACAATTTTGTTTTAAAGTTGTCGGATCAACAGAGCCAATGATAAAGGGAAAATCCTGGTAAGTCCCAGTGAATATATTCAAATATATCCTGTGTCTCAGTGTTATCTGATGCTATATACTCCCTCATCAATTAATGATTGTATTAATTTGGCCATTAAAAATACTGTTACAGCTGTTACAGTTAGAGACTACATTACATGTAAGCTACGTAATAGTTGTCACCGATTGGATGTTGGCGTGTTATCATTCAATATCGAGGAGAAACTGAACAAATACTGTAGCTACATGTAAAAAGCATACCTATGTTTTATTTCAGTATGTCCATCCATCCCAATGAAGATAGTGGAATGAAGCCCCCATACCAGTCATCGACTGTACCCTCTCTCCATAAATCATGAAAGCAGACTGTGTGATTTGGACTTAACAACCAATGCTAATGCTAATCTTAATTAGCATTCAAGATACTGACATTTAGGAAGTGAACATAATTATTGCAGGAAATAATGTACTTGCACAATTCCATTTGGACTTGAGATCCAGCTTCCCTGCCATTCTACTGCTCTAGTGGCTGTTTCATAAGCTCCAATCAGTATAAAAGTATCCATTATTTTAATAGGCCAACTGTTAAATAATTAATGTAGAAACTAAAATCTAAAGCCAAAACAAATGTTTAGCTTGATAAAGGCGAGGTGTTATAAATCCTATAGAAATTCACTTCTGCATTGAACAGAACTTGTCATTGTTGCCACAAGCTTAAAATAGTCAGGGTTTCTGAGTTTGTTTACCTAGGGGAATTTAGAAATGTATACTGCTTTACAGCACCTGTCACTTTACCTCCCTCTCTCTCATAAGACAAGCTACTGTTGCTCCTGAATCCTGTCTGGCTGGAGAAATATGAAGTATTTCTATCATTTTCTTTCAGACTGCGCTGTACACTGTAGCTACACCCCCTCCTATTGTGCAAAATTGATTAGACATGCTAATAGCTACAAAAGTAGACTGTAAACGAATGCAGAATGTCACATGGCGTTTGATCCCCCTCTGCATAAATAGTTGGGGGAATCAAACAGTGATGAGCTGTTCTACTACACAGACCAGGGCCGGTGTGCTGTAATTTCCCATTCTGCGTTTGACAGCTACAGCGGTGCAGGAGCTAAGGCATAGACATTCTCCATGCTCTGATAGACATGACTGCTGGTATCAGACATAATGAACTACATAATTGGCCATCATTATTGATGGATGAGAGGGAAACACTATCCTTTCTCTGGAGATACAGGGGTGGTCACTGTGTCTTGGGGAATGTTGTGCTTCTCCATCATTTTGTTGAACAACTGACAGAACCACCTGAAAATATATGGTATATTAAGCTATAAATCATGAAAATTATCATTTATAATTATCATGGCTTTCTATGATCTAATAAGACACACTTACGTGGAATGATTGTGTTCCTAACCGAATACAGTGGTAGAAACTAGGCGGCAGGTAGCCTAGCGGGAGTGTTGGGCCAGTAACTGAAAGGTTGCTGGTCTAACTAGGCGAAAAATCCTTAGATGTGCCCTTGAACAAGGCACTTAACCCTAATTGTTCCTGTTTCGTCTGCTAAATAACTAAAATGTACAAATGCAAAATTAAATAATTGGGTCTGGCCCACCATTCCAGAGAAAATATGTTGCTGTTACATGTTGACTCTGCCATGCCATCACTCTTCAGCGAGGTAATTCATTTGAGGATTGTTTGTATTCCAACCGTCATACTCAATCTGTGAATTCCATTCATCAACACCCACATTCCTTTCCCCATCATATGGAATACCCTGGGGTGGGCTGTTTGAAGCACAAATGGACCTCATGATCTTGACAAGTTTGACACCGCAGTAAACCTTTGCATAATCCTCACACATCCCTAAGGCACCCGGGCTGAGGAAAACATCTATCGATACCATAAACACCATCTGGGTGGGCAAGATGTTTCTGCTGTATACATATTTTCAATGATCAAAGTAGAATGTACAGAAGTGCAGAAAGGTATACGAGCCACTAAGATGTACTATACGGGATGTGCACAATTTTATCTCACATAGTTAAATATTTTTGCAGCAGCGTCATATTAGTGATATTTCTCACGCTCAACTTCTTCAAGTTGCCGATCTAGGAGGGCGCAATAGTTCAAATTATCTGCACATTGTTGATTACAGGGAATCCTTAGGTAGGAGTAGCCTTCTCTGAGGGGGATTTGGCTCTTTGATATGGAAGCGAGTGCACTGTGCAGGGTTTCCTGGGTGCTTGGCCTGAACACAGACAGACACAGGTGCATCTGGGGGAGGAATCAGAAGGATTACTCTCTGGCTTGTCTCCACACTAGGTGAGAGAGGGAGGGAGGGAGGCACAGGAGCAAGTCACGTGGTTCAGACAGGATGCTGGTGGGGTCTTTGATGGAGACTGACGCTATGACAAGAAGACAGCACCTGCCCAGCCCCAGTCCTGTGTGGCTCAGTTGGTAGAGCATGGCACTTACAACGCCAGGATTGTGGGTTAGCTTCCTGTGGGGGACCAATACGAGCAAATATGAACATTTATGGACTCACTGCTGTAAGTTGCTCTGGATAAGAGTGTCTGAAAAATTATTATAAATAAATGTAGAAAAAAAATCAATAATGGAGAGATCACATGGAATACATCTCAATAGTAGGCTCAGGGATACATCACAATAGCAGGCTCAGAGATACATCACAATAGCAGGCTCAGAGATTCATCACAATAGCAGGCTCAGGGATACATCACAATAGCAGGCTCAGAGATACATCACAATAGCAGGCTCAGAGATACATCACAATAGCAGGCTCAGAGAAACATCACAATAGTAGGCTCAGAGATACATCACAATAGCAGGCTCAGAGATATATCACAATAGCAGGCTCAGAGATACATGACAATAGTAGGCTCAGAGATACATCACAATAGCAGGCTCAGAGATACATCACAATAGCAGCCTCAGGGATGCATCACAATAGCAGGCTCAGAGATACATCACAATAGCAGCCTCGGGGATACATCACAATAGTAGGCTCAGAGATACATCACGATAGCAGCCTCAGGGATGCATCACAATACCAGGCTCAGAGATACATCACAATAGCAGGCTCAGAGATACATCACAATAGCGGGCTCATGGATACATCACAATAGCAGCCTCAGGGATGCATCACAATAGCAGGCTCAGAGATACATCACAATAGTAGGCTCAGAGATACATCACAATAGCAGGCTCAGAGATACATCACAATAGCAGCCTCGGGGATACATCACAATAGTAGGCTCAGAGATACATCACGATAGCAGCCTCAGGGATGCATCACAATACCAGGCTCAGGGATGCATCACAATACCAGGCTCAGAGATACATCACAATAGCAGGCTCAGAGATACATCACAATAGCAGGCTCATGGATACATCACAATAGCAGCCTCAGGGATGCATCACAATAGCAGGCTCAGAGATACATCACAATAGCAGCCTCGGGGATACATCACAATAGTAGGCTCAGAGATACATCACGATAGCAGCCTCAGGGATGCATCACAATACCAGGCTCAGAGATACATCACAATAGCAGGCTCAGAGATACATCACGATGGCAGCCTCAGGGATGCATCACAATAGCAGCCTCAGGGATGCATCACAATAGCAGGCTCAGAGATACATCACAATAGCAGGCTCAGGGATGCATCACAATAGCAGGATTAGAGATACATCACAATAGCAGGCTCAGAGATACATCACGATAGCAGCCTCAGGGATGCATCACAATAGCAGGCTCAGAGATACATCACAATAGCAGCCTCAGGGATGCATCACAACAGCAGGCTCAGAGATACATCACAATAGCAGGCACAGAGATAGATCTCAATAGCAGGCTCAGAGATACATCACAATAGCAGGCTCAGAGATATATCACAATAGCAGGCTCAGAGATATATCACAATAGCAGGCTCAGAGATACATCACAATAGCAGGCTCAGAGATACATAACAATAGCAGGCTCAGAGATACATCACAATAGCAGGCTCAGAGATACATAACAATAGCAGGCTCAGAGATACATCACAATAGCAGGCTCAGAGATACATCACAATAGCAGGCTCAGAGATACATCACAATAGCAGGCTCAGAGATACATCACAATAGCAGGCTCAGAGATATATCACAATAGCAGGCTCAGAGATACATCACAATAGCAGCCTCAGAGATATATCACAATAGCAGGCTCAGAGATACATCACAATAGCAGGCTCAGAGATACATCACAATAGCAGGCTCAGAGATACATCACAATAGCAGGCTCAGAGATATATCACAATAGCAGGCTCAGAGATATATCACAATAGCAGGCTCAGAGATATATCACAATAGCAGGCTCAGAGATACATCACAATAGCAGGCTCAGAGATACATCACAATAGCAGGCTCGGATATTTCAAAGGGTAAAGTAAAATGGTTCTAAACCTGACTACAAATAGCCAAAGGCTAGGTTTCTAACATGGGATGTTGTCTATCTGATACAAATCTGAACGCTTTGTTTGGCCATTGCCTGGAAAGATTGATGATACCTGTACCTTTGACTGATATGAGCTCATTGATATCAGGCTGTACACCCTACTAGCTAGACACTAGCATTTCGCTGCACCTGCGATAAGATCTGCAAATCTGTGTATTCGACCAATAAACTTTGATTATGATTTGAGTTCTGCCTGTACGTAGTTTACACAGACAGCTCTAGTCTAAACATTGTATAAACAGAAAATAACAAGCATCAATTATCTTTTAATACAGGATTATAGTGGCTCTCTGCTAATACCTAAACTAAAAGGTCCATTGCCATTCTCAGCCTATTGTATGTCTGACACAAAAGAAGATGGGAGGTAAAAGACAAGGAGACAAAAATCATTATTTTAGTTTTGTGCGAAATCCAAAAATGTGATTCAAACAGCCTTCAAAGGATTCCAGATTTTGTTTTCATTCCAACCCCTGGGATTTTTTTACCATGTACATACCTCAGTGAAGTCAAGGACAAATACCAGAATGGCTCTGGAAACTGAGCGGCAACAACTTCAAAGAGAAATGTCTAAGGAATCGATGGGGAACGGAAGGATGCAATGAAATGAAGCAACGTAATTGATCTCATTATCATGAAAGTGTTGTAGTTTACTCTCTCTCTCTCTCTCTCTCTCTCTCTCTCTCTCTCTCTCTCTCTCTCTCTCTCTCTCTCGCTCTCTCTCTCTCTCTCTCTCTCCTCTCTCTGTCTCTCGCTCTCTCTTCACTACTGTAACTTCCTGAAAGTTGATGAAAGCAACCTAGACTTTACTAAATCAATTCTGACAGGTGGTGCAGCAAGTGTATAAAATGTTGCTATCTTTTGCTATCTTTACACATTTTTCCCATGGTTGTCTCTTATGTCTAAGGAGGACTGATGGGTCTCCTAAGGGAACAAGAGAGGTTTGAATCGATATCAGAAGGAAACCAAATGATGAACTACACTAACTGCACTAAGAAGAATTTAGCTGGGATATCTTGAGTGCTGGGAAAATAAAAATCCATAACAAGTTCTTAATTATGGAGGGTAATGGAAAGTATTGGATTGACATTTCAGAGAGTGGACCACTTTTGTACATGATTAACATTTCACCAGAAAAGAAAAAAAAGTGGTTCCATTAGTATGAACAATTTCATCCTTGACTGTATCAAATGCACATCAGGGGGGCTTCCAAATGCCAGTTGTTCTATTGGAGCCTGCCATGACCACCTACAATGTCTCCACAGGAAACCTGGAGACGCTGAAAGAACACTATATGGAGCGATCGTCACATTAAAAGTCTCAGACGCTTAACTCTTGTAGCCTATGTGCTTTCATGTTCCACTTAGGATATTTTTGATTGCATGTCTTTAAAGGAAATGGTATAAGTAGATGCACTTATACACTCTGAAGCAACAGTCCAAAGTCTATAATGGCAATGTGTAAATGAAGTGCCTGAATTTTATACAGTGAGCAGTTTTGTTGTGACTTCATTATTGACTGATCGGATCCAGCAGTACTCTACAACACTGTTTAGGCTACTATGCAGTCTTGCATTGCCTGCTCCTCCTCTGCTTCTTACAGTAACCTGCATGTAGGTTGTGCTAAGATACTGCAGGGTGTAGGTATTGTTTGATACTGTATTAAGTACATTCAATGCATTAAATACTGCAGAGAGAACCAGCTTCCAAGTGCTAAGCACAGGAGGTGTCTGCGTTGCACTGGGCCACGCATTCTGCTGTGCTGTAGCAGACTGCAAGGCGGTGTATTTTAATTCCCTTCACTGATCAATAGAAATACTTACACTTTCACAGATGAGATGAGCAGTTAGGCTCCACAGGGGACTACCCGGATCCATTGCTTTGCATACAAATGCTGTCCACTCTGGCATCCACACTGACTGTGTAGGGGCAGTATCATGGAATCATTCAGACGTTATTTCATAAGGTTAAGAGGTGGAAAGAATGTAAATTCACGAAACCTCATTATGATGTTATGATCCTACACTTTCAACATAACCAACTTTCACAAGAAACATTTGAATAAATCCACAATATACCCATAGCAGAGAGAATATGGCCTGAGGATTTGATGGATGGGTGTAGTGCAGATATTGGATAGCCTAAGTTCACTGTTGACTGCACCATTTCTTCCTCTAATTTAATATTCTCTTTCTGACACCCCACATCTGACCCACCTTCCGTGACTTGCTTTTTTATCCATGATACATTTAGGATGAAGTCCTGATATCTGTGATTAACTTTTAAGCATGTCTCAGTTACATTTTAATTACTTTCAGTATGTGCTCAGACGGAAGCTCCATTAGGCCTCATGTAGGCATAATTAAATTCCATGGCAGATTCTGCGATTGGGAAATGAGAGTGAGACTATCATCACGCTCAGCTATCTGTCTCAATGCTAATGACTAATTATTGGGCCCCCACTAGCCCTAAAGGACGACTGAAGAAAGTTTCACATCAGGGTTATTTCCTGGTGGCAAAGTCATATTACTAGTGGGGTTCTGTGTGGTGTGTAGTGACAGCGAATGCCTGCAGATTTTGGAGCAAGGCAGTTTTTCACCCCAACTGAACGTCTGGGATTTGAATTGGATTATATTATACAGCTAATCAGAGGCTAAATATAAAAGTTCCCTCATCAAACATAAAACCCAAAGTGTTCTTTTAAACTTTTTATTTTCTAATGTGAACTAACCTAGCAGGAGGAAAATATAAACTTCCACTATGTTGAATTTGTCTCGGATAGCTGCTATGTCAGTAAAAATACATGACATCTAGTTACAGTTACACTGTACAGTGCGCTATCTTGGAGTTTGTGTCAGCTTGCTGTAGTAGGGCAATCAAAAACAACGGACTACCCGAGGTACTGAGCATATGGGATATGGTAAAAGGCATTGGGGGTTGGTGGTATGTCTATGTTCAAACGTTAGGCAGTCTCTTCCAGAATGGTAAATATTGAACGTGTGGTTAGAGAATGTAGAGAGAGAGGTGGATGTAAAACATGCATCACAGCAGTATTGTTCCCTTTGTTCCCACAGCAGGTGACATCCCCAAGGGAACTACAGCCTCTTTTTGAGGGTTCCTACCAGGGTTGGGGTCAATTCCATTTCAATTCCAGTCAATTCAGGAAGTACAGTCAAAGTTTTGAGAATTACACAAATATTAATTTTCACAAAGTCTGCTGCCTCAGTTTGTATGATGGCAATTTGCATATACTCCAGAATGGTATGAAGAGTGATCAGATGAATTGCAATTAATTGCAAAGTCCCTCTTTGCCATGCAAATTAACTGAATCCCCAAAAATCATTTCCACTGCAATTCAGCCCTGCCACAAAAGGATCAGCTGACATAATGTCAGTGATTCCCTCGTTAACACAGGTGTGAGTGTTGATGAGGACAAGGCTGGAGATCACTCTGTCATGCTGATTGAGTTAGAATAACAGACTTGAAGCTTCAAAAGGAGGGTGGTGCTTGGAATCATTGGCAAGGCTTCACAAGCAAGGATATTGCTGCCAGTAAGATTGCACCTAAATCAACCATTTATCGGCTCATCAAGAATTTCAAGGAGAGCGGTTCAATTGTTGTGAAGAAGGCTTCAGGATGCCCAAGAAAGTCAAGCAAGCAAAGAAGCCACTTCTCTCCAGGAAAAACATCAGAGACAGACTGATATTCAGCAAAAGGTACATGGATTGGACTGCTGAGGACTGGGCTAAAGTCATTTTCTCTGATGAATCCCCTTTCCGATTGTTTGGGGCATCCGGAAAAAAGCTTGTCCGGAGAAGACAAGGTGAGCGCTACCATCAGTCCTGTGTCATGCCAACAGTAAAGCATCCTGAAACCATTCATGTGTGGGGTTGCTTCTCAGCCAAGGGAGTGGGCTCACTCACAATGTTGCCTAAGAACACATCCATGAAAAAATAATGGTACCAACACATCCTCTGAGAGCAACTTCTCCCAACCATCCAGGAACAGTTTGGTGACGAACAATGCCTTTTTCCAGCATGATGGAGCACCTCTGACAATATATATCTATATCTAATATCTAGAGTCCCATAGGGCGGTGCGCAATTGTCCCAGCGTTGCCTGGGTCATTGGCCTGGGGCTTTACTTGGCTCATTGTGCTCTAGAGACTCCTTGTGGAGGGAAGGCTCACTTCAGTCATCAGTTGAACTGTGTTTTCTCTGGCTCATTGGTGAAGCTGGCTTCCGGATTCAGCGGGCGGGTGTTAAGAAGCACGGTTTGGCGTGTCATGTTGCGGGGGAAGCATGTCATGTTTTGGAGGATGCATGACTCGACCTTCGCCTCTCCCAAGCCTGCTAAGGAGTTTCAGCGATGAGACAAGATTGTAATTGTAACCGGATATCATGGAATTGGGGAGAAAAAATAAAACATTTAATAAGAAATTCCAATTATCTTCAATGAGGAACATGTGGAATTGGAATTTTGTTTACTTTCTGAATTTACAGGAATATAAATTGAAGCGACCCCAACCCAAGGGTTCACCTTGTCATCTGCATAGTGGTCAGGGTGCTTATGAAGGTTTAACTGAGGACGCATGAATACTACTTGGTACTTCAATGAAGAACAGAATTGTCTGTTGTTTGTAGAAATTCCCTTGCGGTTTCGTGGTCTTAGCTTTACCTTTTTCATTTTGTGGAAACACTGTAATACACCACCAGCATACCACAATGACTGAGCATACATAAAAGTGGAACTTTATCAAAGGCATTGTCCAGAATCCTTTTAGCACATTGAAGTAGCCGTTTATTCAACCTGTTAAAGAAAGACATTCAGGAAGCTGCCACCAGACAGACTTGTTAAAAGCAGTACACTTGTGTCACAATTATACAGAAACGCTCAGTCTAAAGACGTCACTGGAGGATTGTACTGATGTTCAAGTGTTGTGTTAAATCCCAACACCTGATTCAATCTCCACAATGGATCAGCAGAGCTTGTTCAGTCTGCCTCTCAAATCCCTCTGAATACTAAACCTTATCTACCTCCACCAGCAGGCCACCACACTGTGTTCTCAGGGTGGCTCAGAGCAAGAGGAGACAGGTTTGCAATAAATGGAACATAGACAACAGATCGGAATATTGTATATTGCATTTGTGTAATACTATATTGTGTGATTCATCCAAGTGGTTTTACAGTGCCTTGCGAAAGTATTCGGCCCCCTTGAACTTTGCGACCTTTTGCCACATTTCAGACTTCAAACATAAAGATATAAAACTGTATTTTTTTGTATAGAATCAACAACAAGTGGGACACAATCATGAAGTGGAACGACATTTATTGGATATTTCAAACTTTTTTAACAAATCAAAAACTGAAAAATTGGGCGTGCAAAATTATTCAGCCCCTTTACTTTCAGTGCAGCAAACTCTCTCCAGAAGTTCAGTGAGGATCTCTGAATGATCCAATGTTGACCTAAATGACTAATGATGATAAATACAATCCACCTGTGTGTAATCAAGTCTCCGTATAAATGCACCTGCACTGTGATAGTCTCAGAGGTCCGTTAAAAGCGCAGAGAGCATCATGAAGAACAAGGAACACACCAGGCAGGTCCGAGATACTGTTGTGAAGAAGTTTAAAGCCGGGTTTGGATACAAAAAGATTTCCCAAGCTTTAAACATCCCAAGGAGCACTGTGCAAGCGATAATATTGAAATGGAAGGAGTATCAGACCACTGCAAATCTACCAAGACCTGGCCGTCCCTCTAAACTTTCAGCTCATACAAGGAGAAGACTGATCAGAGATGCAGCCAAGAGGCCCATGATCACTCTGGATGAACTGCAGAGATCTACAGCTGAGGTGGGAGACTCTGTCCATAGGACAACAATCAGTCGTATATTGCACAAATCTGGCATTTATGAAAGAGTGGCAAGAAGAAAGCCATTTCTTAAAGATATCCATAAAAAGTGTTGTTTAAAGTTTACCACAAGCCACCTGGGAGACACACCAAACATGTGGAAGAAGGTGCTCTGGTCAGATGAAACCAAAATTGAACTTTTTGGCAACAATGCAAAACGTTATGTTTGGCGTAAAAGCAACACAGCTCATCACCCTGAACACTCCATCCCCACTGTCAAACATGGTGGTGGCAGCATCATGGTTTGGGCCTGCTTTTCTTCAGCAGGGACAGGGAAGATGGTTAAAATTGATGGGAAGATGGATGGAGCCAAATACAGGACCATTCTGGAAGAAAACCTGATGGAGTCTGCAAAAGACCTGAGACTGGGACGGAGATTTGTCTTCCAACAAGACAATGATCCAAAACATAAAGCAAAATCTACAATGGAATGGTTCAAAAATAAACATATCCAGGTGTTAGAATGGCCAAGTCAAAGTCCAGACCTGAATCCAATCGAGAATCTGTGGAAAGAACTGAAAACTGCTGTTCACAAATGCTCTCCATCCAACCTCACTGAGCTCGAGCTGTTTTGCAAGGAGGAATGGGGAAAAAATTCGGTCTCTCGATGTGCAAAACTGATAGAGACGTACCCCAAGCGACTTACAGCTGTAATCGCAGCAAAAGGTGGCGCTACAAAGTATTAACTTAAGGCGGCGGAATAATTTTGCACGCCCAATTTTTCAGTTTTTGATTTGTTAAAAAAGTTTGAAATATCCAATAAATGTCGTTCCACTTCATGATTGTGTCCCACTTGTTGTTGATTCTTCACAAAAAAATACCATTTTATATCTTTATGTTTGAAGCCTGAAATGTGGCAAAAGGTCGCAAAGTTCAAAGGGGCCGAATACTTTCGCAAGGCACTGTATGTGTAATCAATCAGAAACTGAAATGAATTTTCAAATATTGTGTAAAACTAAACGATGACTTGTATGACAAATTCTCTGAAATATCTTTTCGATTTTAAAACATGATCACCAATTGAGTTGTGCCACTCTGCTAAATCAATCAATCTGTCTCTCACATTACAATCTCGTCGTGACACAGACTGTCACCAACACCAAAAATGTAGTATACAAATATTTTTGGAGTGTTCTTTACAACCACCACTCAGATCAGGGCCTACTCTGGATACCACAAAGCATCTCAGAGTAGGAGAGCTGATCTAGAATCAGTTTAGCCTTTTAGGTCATAGTAAATAAGATGATATGGACAGATCCTATATCAGCACTCCTACTCTGAGACGGTGTGTGGATATGAGCCATGGTCTCACCTGCTCTACATACTTAGGCAGAAAGACTCCACCATCTAGTGTATGATAGGAGCAACTGCATATGAGTGTCATGCCTCTGTAGCACTGTGCAAGGCTCATATACTATGTGACGATGGTTGGGTGTGGGATTTCCTATTGGCAGTGATCTGTTGGAAATCATGTTCTACCCCTTACATTTTACAAATGAGTGATTTTTACAGCAAACCAGAGAATCCAAAGCTGATCTATGGACACTGTTTTTGACCCTGCTCTCACACTCTGCAAGCAGGACTATCTGAGCATGCCTGTGTCTGAAGTGTCAAGATTTCACCAAGATCATACCATCACACCACTGACGGGGAGAACACACAGACAAATCAGTGAGCGGTGAGAGGCCAAAGGTGTCCCTCTCAGCTCAGATCATGTTTCACTTTTTGTCTCCTGCCTAGTAATTATAATCCATCAACCATGAAATTGACAATTGTGGGAATATAGTCTCCCTGTGAGGTATAGGGCAGATTGCCAGTTCTTTCATTCAACTCTAGTACAATAGAGCGCTTGCACTGTGTGTGGCTAATCGGTCTAAATCAATCAAAAGATATGAGTGGGTGAATACATTAAAATCGATGAATTATTGAATTATGAACACATTTAGAATAACATTACTACATGAAACAATATGTTATGATACAAATGTGTTGCTTGTTATTTGGCCTTTACAATAACTTCAATAAGCAGGTACAAGAACAATACATGTCTGAATTCAAAGACATAAGTGTAATTGTATCATTATGACAATGTGCATGCATACTGAACAAAAATATAAACGCAACATGTAAAGTGTTTCATGAGCTGAAATAAATGATCCAAGAAATGTTCCATATGGACAACAAGCTTATTTCTCTCAAATTTTGTGAACAAATTTGTTTACATCCCTGTTAGTGAGCATTTCTCCTCTGCCAAGATAATCCATCCATCTGACAGGTGCGGCATATCAAGAAGCTGATTTAACAGCTGGGGACAATAAAAGGCCACTCTAGAATGTGTCAATCTAAATAGTCCGGTGGCCATATGATTAATTGTACAGCAGCCTTATGGCTTGGGGGTAGAAGTTGTTAAGGAGCCCTTTGGTCCTAGACTTGGCTCTCCGGTACCACTTTCCATGCGGTAGCAGAGAAAATAGTCTATGACTTGGGTGACTGGAGTATCTGACCATTTCTTGGGCTTTCCTCTGACACCGCCTATTATATACTGTAGGTTCTGGATGCAGGAAGCTTGGCCCCAGTGATGTACTGGGCCTTACAGACTACCCTCTGTTGCGCCTTACGGTCAGATGCCAAGAAGTTGCTATACCAGGATGCTCTCGATTGTGCAGCAGTAGAAGTTTTTGGTGGTCTGGGGACCCATGCCAAATCTTTTCAGTCTCCTGAGGGGGAAAGATGTTGTCATGCCCTCTTAACCACTGTCTTGGTGTGTTTGGACCATTCGGTGGTGATGTGGACATCAAGGAACGTGAAACTCTCGACCTGCTCAGATACAGTCCCTTTTAATGGGGGCCAGTTCAGCCAACTTTTTCCTGTAGTCCACAATCAGCTCCTTTGTCTTGCTCACATTGATGGAGAGGTTGTTGTCCTGGCACCACACTGCCAGGTCTCTGACCTCCTTGCTATAGGCTGTCTCATCGTTGTCAGTGTTCAGGCCTACCACTGTTGTGTCGTCAGCAAACTTAATGATGGTGTTGGATTCGTGTCCAGGATCCAGTTGCAGAGGGAGGTGTTTAGTCCCAGGGTCCTTAGCTTAGTCATGAGCTTTGTGGGAACTATGGTGTTGAACGCTGAGCTGTAGTCAATGAACAGCATTCTCACATAGGTGTTCCTTTTGTCCAGGTGGGAAAGGGCAGTGTGGAGTGCGATTGAGATTGTGTCATCTGTGGATCTGTTGGGGCGATATGCAAATTGGAGTGGGTCTAGGGTTTCTGGGAGGATGCTGTTGATGTGAGCCATGACCAGCCATTCAAAGCATGGCTACCGACGTGAGTGCTACGGGGCGGTAGTCATTTAGACAGGTTACCTTTGTGTTCTTGGGCACAGGGACTATGGTGGTCTGCTTGCTACATGTAGGTACTACAGACTCGGTCAGGGAGAGGTTGAAAATATCAGTGAAGACACTTACCACTGGGTCCGCGCATGCTTTGAGTACATGTCCTGGTAATCCATCTGGCCTTGCGGCTTTGTGAATGTTGACCTGTTTAAAGGTCTAATTCACATTGGCTACCGAGAGCGTTATCACACAGTAATACAGAATAGCTGGTGCTCTCATGCATGCTTCAGTGTTGCTTGCCTCGAAGCGAGCATAAAAGGGATTTAGCTCATCTGGTAGGCTCGTGTCACTGTGCAGCTCGCATCTGGGTTTCCCTTTGTAGTCCGTAATAGTTTTCAAGCCATGCCACATCCTCTGAGCATCAGAGCCGGTGTAGTAGGATTCAATCTTAATCCTGTATTGACACTTTGCTTGTTTGATGGTTCGTCTGAGGGCATAGCGGGATTTCTTATAAGCGTGCGGATTAGTGTCCCGCTCCTTGAAATCGACAGCTATAGCCTTTAGCTCAATGCGGATGTTGCCTGTAATCCATTGGCTTCTGGTTGGGATATGTACGCACGGTCACTGTTGGGACAACGTCGTCGATGCACTTATTGATGAAGCCAATGAATGAGGTGGTATACTCCTCAATGCCATTGGATGAATCCCTGAACTTATTCCAGTCTGTGCTAGCAAAATGGTCCTGTAGCGTAGCATCCGGGTCATCTGACCACTTCCGTAATGAGCGTTTCACTTATCCAATGTCATTTTAGAGGACTTGGCAGTACATCCAACCGGCCTCACATGTACAGACCATGTGTAACCACGCCAGCCCAGGAACTCCACTTCTGGCCCAACTGCGGGATTGTGTGAGACCAGCCACCCGGACAGCTGACGAAATCGAAGAATTTCTGCACAAACTGTCATAAGTCGTCTCTGGGAAGCTCTTCTGCTTCAATGTCGTCCTACCCAGGGTCTTGACCTGACTGCAGTTTGGCATCACAACCAACTTAAGTGGTAAAATGCTCACCTTCGATGGTCACTGGAATGCGGGAGAAGTGTGCTTTTCACAACTTCAGCTGTACCGGGCAGATGGCAGTGTGTGTGGCGTCGTGTGGGCCAGCAGTTTGCTGATGTCAACAGGGAGGGTTATGGTATGAGCAGGCATAAGCTACAGTTTGGGATGCTCTGGGTCGACGTGTACAACAGCGAGTTCCAGTTCCAGCCAATATCCAGCAACTTGGGAAACAGGCCACAAATTCCACAGGCCACAACCAACAGCCTGATCAACTTTATGTGTCGCGCTGCACGAGGCAAATAGTGGTTTCACCAAATACTAACTGGTTTTCTGACCTATGCCCCTACTTTTGTTTTGGTATCTGTGACCAACATACAGTATGCATATCATATGCGTATCCAGTTATGTGAAATCCATAGATTAGGGCCTAATTTCAATTGACTGATTTCCTTATATGAACTGAAAACTCTGAGTTCTGCTGAGTTCATTTGTTGAAATTGTTGCATGTTGCGTTTATATTTTTGTTCAGCGTAACACTTCAGGCTGTGTGTGGAGAAATAAAATACATCTCATGTTGTTCTGGAACAGAGTTCTGGCATCCTGCTTCCTATTCCACAGAATTGTCATAAGTAGGACCAAGAGTTTTTCCTCACCATGAAATCTCTTCAGGAAAAACTCCCTTTACCTGCAGAAAACCAAACTGTGTTGTCAGAATTGAACCACAAGAGGACACTAGAGGGTTTCATGATGATTTCTAAACGCGCATGAAACCAGTGCACAAAGTATCCACAAGATGGGGACATTAGATACAATAAAAAGGAACAATCAAATTGGTGACTCAGTCCAAAACGTTTGACAGCGTTAGACTAATGTAGTGTCAAACAAGAGTATACATTAAAATATGCAGTTTTAGATTTTGATACCATCATCCATGGCCTCAACACATGGGAGAATCAGGTGTATGATCAAACCATCTTCATCTTACAGTTTTGGACTGAATTGTAGGCAGGCCGTTCTTGAATTGTTGTGGCATTTGCGTTCCTTGCCTTTGCAACCATGAAACACACACTGAAATGACAAATAGTTAAATATCATACATGTTTTTGTTTATATCGAATTCTTTATCAATCACAAAACATAATGCAAGTCCTTTTGTAATGCAAAACTTTGTTTATACATTGTTTTAAGTACAGATGTACTTCATTTGAAATGTTGTTGCTGAGAATTTTCCTTCACTGCAGGAAATGCAGATGAGCTTCCTGATTTATATAAAATCATTGAAAACCTTTTCCACATTTTGTTACATTACAGCTTTATTCTAAAATGGATTACATTTTTTTAAATCCTCATCAATCTACTGATAATACCCTGCAATGACAAAGCAAAAACAGGTATTTTAAGACATTTTTGCATATGTATAAAAAAAATATTAAAAAACAGAAATACCTTATTTACATAAGTATTCAGACCTTTTGATATGAGACTTGAAATTGAGCTCAGGTGCATCCTGTTCCCATCGATCATCACTGAGATTTTTCTACAACCTGATTGGAGTCCACCTGTGGTAAATTCAGTTGATTGGACATGATTTAGAAAGGCACATACCTGTCAATATAAGGTCCCACAGTTGACAGTGCATGTCATGAAGCAAAAACCAAACCATGAAGTCGAAGGAATTGTCTGTAGAGCTCTGAGACAAGATTGTGTCGAGGCACAGATCTGGGGAAGGGTACCAAAAAATGTTTGCAGCATTGAATGTCCCAAAGAACACAGTGGCCTCCATCATTCTTAAATGGAAGAAATTTGGAACTGCCAAGACTCTTCCTAGAGTTGGCCGCTCGGGCCAAACTGAGCAATCGGGGGAGAAGGGCTTTGGTCAAGGAGTTGACCAAGAACCTGATGGTCAGAGTTCCTCTGTGGAGATGGGAGAACCTTACAGAAGGAGAACCATCTCTGCAGCCCTCCACCTATCAGACCTTTATGGTAGAGTGGCCAGACCTAAGTCACTCGCTTGGAGTTTGCCATTAGACACCTAAAGGACTCTTATACCATGAGAAACAAGATTCTCTGGTCTGATGAAACCAAGATTGAACTCTTTGGCCTGAATGCAAAGCATCACTTCTGGAGGTAACCTGGTACCATCCCTACGGTGAAGCATGGTGGTGGAAGACTAGTCAGGATCGTGGCAAAGATGAACGGAGCAGAGTACAGAGAGATCCTTGATGAAAACCTGCTCCACAGAGAAGGTTCACCTTCCAACAGGACAAGAACCCTAAGCACACAGCCAAGACAATGCAGGAGTGGCTTCGGGACAAGTCTATGACTGTCCATGAGTGGCCCAGCCAGAGCCCGGACTTGAACCCAAATGAACATCGCTGGAGAGACCTGAAAAGAGCTGTGCAGCAACACTCCCCATCCAACCTGACAGAGCTTGTGAGGATCTGCAGAGAAGAAAGGGAGAAACTCCCCAAATAGAGGTGTGCCAAGCTTGTAGCGTCATACCCAAGAAGATTTGAGGTTGTAATCACTGCCAAAGGTGCTTCAACAAAGTATTGAGTAAAGGAAATTAATACTTATGTAAAAGTGATATTTACGTTTTTATATTTAATAAATTTGCAAACATTTGTAAAATCCTGTTTTTGTTTTGTCATTATGGGGTATTGTGTGTAGATTGATGAGGGGGAAAAATTATTTAATATATTTTAGAATAAGGCTGTAACCTACTGGTTACAATGTGGAAAAAGTCAAGGGGTCTGAATACTTTCTGAAGCCACTGTATATTGTAAAAACAAAGAAAGCTATTTAAATAAATACAAATGTTCTAGCATAATGTGTGACCCTCAGTTTTATGGCTTTGGTGTTATCACATTGAAAATTACTGATTACAAAGATATACCTATAGGACCTAGAACATTCTCTGCAGTGGAAACCTGTTATCGGGGTAGGGGTCTACATTAAAGAAAATAGTTAGCCAATAATTTAGTATGTCATCATTTTAGTATGTCGTCAATTTGAAGATTCCATTGATAATTTGTTGAGTCTAAATCTAATGTGTAAATTGGTCCTAATTAATTTAATGAAGGGAAATAACATTGTGAGCAAATTATTAATAATCACTTTGGTAAAATATTTTTAAATGGTTGACTACCTTAGATTTGAACATCAGTTCCCTCCATTTGAGAAAATCCTGAATTAGGGGTTTAAGAACAATGTGGCATGTAAATGTACAATTATGCATTGGTTTATTTGAAGACTGCTCTCACCTTAAAGTCTGGCATCTTGTGATATCTTAACCTGTTTGTATTTCTGCACCTGATTATCATAATGTCAATATTAGTACTGTACACATTTCAGTGAGGTTATTTTTTCTTTATCTTGACGTGACCTTTCCTCGTGATATTGTACCATAGACATACTCTAATCTTATTGTGCAATACGTGGCATAGCCTATATATTTGAAGAGTTTCATTCCAAAATGCTCTGGGTCAATTTTCTGAAATGTTGGTAAATTAACTTTAATTGTTTAAAGAAATGATGTGTTTTTTCACTATCTGCTGCGGCAGGGTAGGGGGCGGCAGGGTAGCTTAGTGGTTAGAGCGTTGGACTAGTAACCGGAAGGTTGCAAATTCAAATCCCCGAGCTGACAAGGTACAAATCTGTCGTTCTGCCCCTGAACAGGCAGTTAACCCACTGTTCCTAGGCCGTCATTGAAAATAAGAATTTGTTCTTAACTGACTTGCCTAGTTAAATAAAGGTTAAAAAATATATATAATAATCATGGTATGGGGTTGTTAAATATGTTTGTTTGAAACATATCACTTGATGGTTTCATTTCAAAGAGTCAAATAATCATGTTTTTTGCTAAATGCTACATATCCACATCACTCTCAGAGAAATAAGTAGTAGTGCCAGGTATTACACTATCATCTGGTGAACAGCAGGAAATCATCCAGATAGTACCACAGCACACAGACTACACACTGACTACATACTGACTACGCAAAACATTAAGAACACCTGCTCTTTCCATGACAAAGACTGATCAGGTGAATACAGGTGAAAGCTATGATCCCTTATTTATGTTACTTGTTAAATCTACTTCAATCAGCATAGATGAAGGGAAGGAGACAGGTTAAATAAGGATTTTCCTGAGACAAATGAGACATGTATTGCATATGTGTGCCACTCAGAAGGTGAATGGGCAAGACAAAAGATTAAAGTGCCTTTGAACAGGGTATGGTAGTAGGTGCCAGGCGCACCGGTTTGTATGGGTCAAGAACTGCAACGCTGCTGGTTTTTTCATTCTCAACTGTGTCCCGTGTGTATCAAGAATGGTCCACCACCCAAAGGACATTCAGCCAACTTGACACAACTGTGGGAAGCATAAGAGTCAACTTGCAACACCTTGTAGAGTCCATGCCCACCAATGAATTGAGGATGTTCTGAGGGTTAAAGGGGGTGCAACTCAATATTAGGAAGGTGTTCCTTATGTTTTGTACACTCAGTGTATAGCATTTTGCAAGAAAACACATTTTCATACACATCTAAAATCTATGAATAAAAAATCTAAGAACACTAATATTTTACACATACATGAAGGTATGCATAAGCAATCATTTCTGATGAAAAAACAAATGTGAAAAATTTGTGGATACAGCGTGTTGGAAATAAACTTTTCATTTACCGGTGGTGCATAATTAGTATTCAAGAAACATGACTATTGTATTATATATAACACACTTCATAGATCTTGGTATTGACTTTCTTATACTAATTGCAGAATCACTCAAGTAGCGTGTAGATCGGAGTCTAACATGGTCCTGCAAATGCAGTGTTGGTGTTGCTAAGCAATGGGGAGGCCACATCTGTGTGAATAATACATTCTGCTCCTATTCATATTGTGATTGCACAGTTAGAAATGTACTGTAGCAACAGTCTTCGCACAATTTACAAGGGAAAGAGCACTGTCTGGGGAAGGACACAGAAGTCCAGTCCTACACTACCATTCAAAGGTTTGGGGTCACTTAAAAATGTCCTTGATTTTGAAAGAAAAGCACATTTTTGGTCCATTAAAATAACATCAATTGATCAGAAATACAGTGTAGACATTATTAATGTTGTAAATGAGTATTGTAGCTGGAAACTGCAGATTTTTTATGGAATATCTAAATATCACACAGAGGCCCATTATCAGCATCCATCACTCCTGTGTTCCAATGGCACATTGTGTTAGCTAATCCAAGTTTATCATTTTAAAAAGGCTAATTGATCATTAGAAAACCCTTTTGCAATTATGTTAGCACAGCTGAAAACTGTTGGTCTGATTAAAGAAGCAATTAAACTGGCCTTCTTGAGACGAGTTGAGTATCTGGAGCATCAGCATTTGTGTGTTTGATTTCAGGCTCAAAAGGGCCAGAAACAAATAACTTTCCTCTGAAACTCATCAGTCTATTCTTGTTCTGTGAAATTACGGATATTCCATGTGAGAAATTGCCAAGAAACTGAAGATCTCGTACAACGCTGTGTACTACTCCCTTCACAGAACAGCGCAAACTGGCTCTAACCAGAATCGAAAGAGGAGTGGGAGGCCCCGGTGCACAACTGAGAAAGAGGACAAGTACATTAGTCTCTAGTTTGAGAAACAGACCCCTCACAAGTCCTCAACTGGCAGCTTCATTAAATAGTACCCACAAAACACCAGTCTCAACATCAACAGTGAAGAGGCGACTTCGGGATGCTGGCCTTCTAGGCAGAGTTCCTCTGTCCAGCATCTGTGTTCTTTTGCCCATCTTAATCTTTTTTTTTTATTGGCCAGTCTGAGATATTGTAAAGGTTCTCTTGGGGTGAAGTAGAGGCGGACCAAAACGCAGCGTGATTATATTTATTCATGTTTAATAAAAAAAGATAAACACGAACACTACAAAACAATAAACGTGGAAAACCAAAAACAGCCCTGTCTGGTGCAAAACACAGAGACAGGAACAATCACCCACAAACACACCGTGAAACCCAGGCTACCTAAGTATGATTCTCAATCAGAGGCAGGTGTCATTAGTTGTCTCTGATTGAGAATCATACTTAGGTAGCCTGGGTTTCACTGTGTGTTTGTGGGTGATTGTTCCTGTCTCTGTGTTTGCACCAGATAGGACTGTTTAGGTTTTCGCACATTTATTGTTTTGTTAGTTTATTCATGTATAGTCTTTATTAATTAAAGAAACGTGAATAACCACCACGCTGCATTTTGGTCCGCCTCGCCTTCACCACAAGAAAACCGTTACAGATATGGCTTTTTCTTTGCAACTCTGCCTAGAAGGCTAGCATCCCGGAGTCACCTCTTCACTGTTGATGTTGAGACTGGTGTTTTGCGGGTAACGTGCCATTGGAACACAGGAGTGATGGATGCTGATAATGGGCCTCTGTACACCTATGTAGATATTCCATAAAAAAAATCTGCCTTTTCCAGCTACAATAGTCATTTACAACATTAACAATGTCTACACTTTATTTATTATTATTATTTATTTATTAATGATCTGATGTTCTGATGTTGTTGTTATTTTAATGGACTGAATTTGCTTTTCTTTCAAAAACAAGGACATTTCTAAGTGACCCCAGACCCCAAACTTTTGAAAGGTAGTGTACAGTGGGGCAAAAAAGTATTTAGTCAGCCACCAATTTTTGCAAGTTCGGTAATTTTCATCATAGGTACACTTCAACAATGACAGACAAAATGAGAAAAAAAAATCCAGAAAATGACATTGTAGGATTTTTAATTAATTTATTTGCAAATTATGGTGGAAAATAAGTATTTGGTCAACAACCAAAGTTTATCTCAATACTTTGTTATATACCCTTTGTTGGCAATGACAGAGGTCAAACGTTTTCTGTAAGTCTTCACAAGGTTTTCACACATTGTTGCTGGTATTTTGGCCCATTCCTCCATGCAGATCTCCTCTAGAGCAGTGATGTTTTGGGGCTGTTGCTGGGCAACACAGACTTTCAACTCCCTCCAAAGATTTTCTATGGGGTTGAGATCTGGAGACTGGCTAGGCCACTCCAGGACCTTGAAATGCTTCTTACGAAGCCACTCCTTTGTTGCCCGGGCGGTGTGTTTGGGATCATTGCCATGCTGAAAGACCCAGCCACATTTCATCTCCAATGCCCTTGCTGATGGAAGGAGGTTTTCACTCAAAATCTCACGATACATGGCCCCATTCATTCTTTCCTTTACACGGATCAGTCGTCCTGGTCCATTTGCAGAAAAACAGCCCCAAAGCATGATGTTTCCACCCCATGCTTCACAGTAGGTATAATGTTCTTTGGATGCAACTCAGCATTCTTTGTCCTCCAAACACGACGAGTTGAGTTTTTACCAAAAAGTTATATTTTGGTTTCATCTGACCATATGACATTCTCCCAATCTTCTTCTGCATCATCCAAATGCTCTCTAGCAAACTTCAGATGGGCCTGGACATGTACTGGCTTAAGCAGGGGGACACGTCTGGCACTGCAGGATTTGAGTCTCTGGCGGCGTAGTGTGTTACTGATGGTAGGCTTTGTTACTTTGGTCCCAGCTCTCTGCAGGTCATTCACTAGGTCCCCCCGTGTGGTTCTGGGATTTTTGCTCACCATTCTTGTGATCATTTTGACCCCACGGGGTGAGAACTTGCGTGGAGCCCCAGATCGAGGGAGATTATCAGTGGTCTTGTATGTCTTCCATTTCCTAATAATTTGTCTGTCATAGTTGAAGTGTACCTATGATGAAAATTACAGGCCTCTCTCATCTTTTTAAGTGGGAGAACTTGCACAATTGGTGGCTGACTAAATACTTTTTTGCCCCACTGTATATGTAAGTGGATACCTCTTAAAAATGGATGCTCTGTGTACCAGACGGGTGCGCATGTCTCATTGATGACATGTATCGGTGTGAGCAAGAGAGGGATAAATGAAAGAGAGAGGAGAGAAAGGAAGAGAAAGACAGCGAAGGCCCAAGTCCATAATGTTTGATCGATAGATAGTGTGCCACAGGGCTACAGTTGTCTGCATGGCCACTGCAGGATAACACACCCAACATGGGGGAAGTGGGTGGGGAGTGTGTGGTGGTCTGTCTGACTGAGGGAAACCTTACATGTCCACATGTAGCCCCTGTATCCTGAACTCGCAGTCTGCTGGCCTGCCCTTTGTGGCCTTGACTATGGGATCAGTTTATGTAACAAGGATGTCTCAACGTTATCTTGAATCCACATACTAATGTTAACCCACTCCCATATCCAGGGTTGCCACCCATGGGGCATAAGCGGTGGTGTCATTAACTAGGCAAGTCAGTTAAGAACAAATTCTTATTTTCAATGACAGCCTAGGAACAGTGGGTTAACTGTCTGTTCGGGGGCAGAATGGCAGATTTGTACCTTGTCAGCTCAGGGATTTGAACTAGTCCAACGCTCTAACCACTAGGCTACCCTGCCGCCCCGTCATAATGAAACAATAAGTATATATTTGGCGTATCTCTTAAAGTTATTGTGCCACTTGGCAAGAAGAGATATTATGGAATAAATAGGACATGAATGCATTTTCTTAGAGTACATATCAGATTGACTCTATCTTTTACATTCAAAGTTAAGTAAAATGCCCGACTAATCTTGAAAAAGTAAAACCTTTGAACACAGGGTAAGCCATTTTAGGGAACTTTTCTCTCCTTTGTTAACTCAATTTCTGATAGTAAAATACATAATACTCTTGAGACCTAGAACTGACCTCTTTAAAGGCCCAGTGCAGTCAAAGACATGATTTTGCTGTGTTTTATATACATTTCCACACTATGGAATAATACTGTGAAATTGTGAAAATGCAGCTAGCTCTCACAGACTCACGTCAGAATTAGACATTCATATATATATATATATATATCTCAAACATCACATTTCGAAGTTGTTGAAAATGTCACATTTCAAAGTGTATAACGTTAAGGTTAGGCATTAACTCCAAATGGTTAAGGTAAGGGTTAAGGTTTGGGGTAGGCTTAAGACAAAAATCTCAACATCTACTTTCTATCGCTTGATTTGAACTTGCAGCCTTTGGAATCAGAGGCAGACTGTGCACAGTAACTCCGAAGGGTTAAGGTTTGGGATAAGCTTAAAACAAAAATCAAAATAACAACTTAATATCGCTCGTTTCGAAATTGCAACCTTTTGAATCAGAGGCAGATGGTTACGTCCCTAGTGGCTGGTTTCCACGTCATCTCCCGACGTCCTCAGAAAATGATGCTAATGCCCTTTAATGTAAAAGTTGCTTGGAAAGACCAACATTTCAGTCTGTTGTGGTGGGATGGAGTTTTGGCCTGCTTGGTTACATCATCAGGCGGTAAATTAGTTAATAGACCAATAAGAAAGACGGTTCCTCTGCCAACAACAGCTTGTTTTCAGTTTTCCCCTCCCCACTCAAGACCACTCCCAGACAGTCCTAGAAAAATTCTTGTTTGACAAATTCCTCTTTGTTAGGAAGCTATTTTAGTTAATGAAATGCATTAACTTCCTCTTAGAGACTGCATGGTTATGTAATATGTAGAATATGCTATTAATCTCTATTACCTTTTGGGCTATAGATGAATTTCATCGTGAGAACCCCTAAAACATCTACTTTAGATACAACACCCTTACAGTATATTCCAAATTACAGCTACTCCTATAGGAAAGCTGACCTCTCTCAATGACGGATGATCTTCCCCTGTTTTCACTGTACTGTAACGTATTTTAGCTCCCTTGGTGAGGAGGTGCTTACAGTCAGTGCAATGCTTTCATAACAGTTTATATTTCCGACAACGTAAAAGTTACAGATCACACTACTGGGTCTAGGGGGACATAGTTGAGATAAATTATAAACCATCAACTGCCAGTATGGAACAACAGTAAGGTCACTGAAAGGTCATTGAAAGGTAGAATATGTCTGAACATTGTTTTAGCTGGAGTATATCATCTCTGGACAGCCAAGGGAATACATTTCCCAGAACATGGGGCAATTACAGTACGATCACACAGAAATGACTTGGCTTCTAAGTGTCAGCCCCATGTTACATAATGGCCTCCAATTGAGGCCTTATTATGTTGATAAATCAGAACTATTACCAGATACGCTTCTTCTTCATCTTTTTCTGCATGGATGGATCCCTTGATGTGAAAGATAAGAAAGATTACTTCACAGTAATTCACTGTATCTGATCAATCCAACCCAGTACCACTCTTTTCAAATTTCTGCCCGTCTACAGTAGCGTATGTCATCTTCGCAACCATGTGAGTGGATCGACCTCTTGTATTAACATTGACTGATTTATTGTTGTTACCTGCTAATGTCATCACCTTCAAAAGCACTCAGAGCAGGTGATGATTTCCCCAAGGTTGTAGGGTTCAACTCAACTAGCCTAATTAATTTCACAATTAATATCTGCATGAACAACTAGGATTAATATGGTTTATGGTGCATGTTGGAACTAGCCCCGTAAGCTTTTATAGTGGGAACACGTATTGTTTATATTCTGTCAAGGTTGTTGATAGTAGGAATAACATCATGTAAAGATGACAGAATAGAGTAGAATGTTGAAGCCGATTGAGTTCTATAGAAAGGAACATTATGGGTGACCACTGGCCAGAGGCAGTAAATCACAGGAAGTCTCCAGCTGCATAGGCTCAGAGTACTATTTGTGTCTGGTGATCTGGTGAGCAGCCCAACCAGGAACACATGTGTGGACCGTGACCCCTATCAAACCCTTACCACACCCCCTCATCAGCTGCACACTGCAGCCTCTGCCACCAGTGTCACATTCATAGGCACTGTGAGATTGCAGCACAACAATCCAATTTCCTGTGAAATCACAAGAGGATAATGGTTTAAAGGACTGTATAGTAGGAACTGGGAAATGGTTGAAAAGAACAAAAAAGCACTTAATCAAGTTTAAAGTAGATCATATTCATTTTCTGTGAATTGATCATCTGTTCCGCCATGCACAGAATACCGAATGTATAATACAGCTGCAAGAGACAACTGGGATCCAAGGTAAACAGTCAGTCAGTTGTAAAAAAAAAAGTTTTAAAAAACCACATGCAAAAACCACAGGCTGTTTGTGACTAACTGTACTCTTCAAGTCTCCGTTACCTAGTATGTTTACTTGGCAACCAGGTCCAATGGGTCTGTGAATGATGATCATATTAGAATACATTTACTTGCCTTAACTGAGATCTGATGCTGTAAACAAATTATAGTACTATTATCTAGCAGACCTACTATAGTCCCAGCTAACTGTTGTACTGTATAGCTATTAAATTATGTCTTTAAACTGGTCATCTGTATATCAGGTGACAACCATGCCTCTGGAGAACGTCTGTCATTTATCCTAGGATAGAAATTAACATACACATTCATAAAGATGTATGAAGTCACTAAGAATTGGTGAGAAATACAGGAATATGATGAGGAGAGGAATGGGTGATTACTAGTCCACAACTGGGGATCTTGATAAGGATGAATGGTTGATTATAACTAGATATTGTATAGACATGTCTGTAAAATTAGGTTACAAAACCAGTGTTAAGTTTATAAATTACATTGCAGCTATGCAATTACATTGCACCTGCAAGCTACACCACAAATCTGTTGTTTACAGTGGAACAATAATCCTGTTATTGCAGGTCCTGTGAAAAGTTTTTTCCCACTTCTTCGACTCATGATGAAATATGAACCTGCAGTTGCCATGGCTACCATCTTCACTGAGCCATGTTGGTGAAAGTGTGTGATTGATAGAGAGAGAGAGAGAGAGGGGGGTGGGGGGGGAGAGGAGAGAGAGAAAGAGAGGGGACGAGAGAGGGGAGAGAGAGAGAGAGAGAGAGAGAGATAAAGAGCGAGAGCACAGCGGGGAGGGGTAATGGAGGGCATTTTTCGTCTGCCTTGCTCGGGGGTCTCTCTTGTCCATCCATCCATCCATCATGCTGAATGTGGTCAAGTGCGTTGATTCACAGTGACACTCTCAGGGCATCCCAGTGCCAGCCAGTCCTGGAGAGCAGGGCAGACAGATAGAATGACAGAGGCCCCATCAATGCTCCTTTTATTGTCTGACAAAGGCTCAAACAACCACAGTGTTCTTCTAATGAGGGATCCTCTCCTTCTGGGCCATCCAAAGGGAATTCTTCCTGAGCAGCCTGCCAAATCTAAAGAGAGAGAGACTATAATTCACATACTGTAGAGCAAGGGAACTCTCTCAGCTCCCCACCAAAACTCCAAATGGTTTGCTATTCCAAAAGGTCCCTATCATCTTGAAGATAATGCAGAATTTGTATTATTAGGATAATACCTTATGATGTTATTGGACGGTGCTACAATAATGTGTGCTGTTGTGTAGGATAATGTAATGATGACGCTTGCACATGCATTACACAACAAGAAGTAGAATACACATCACCTAACCCTCCCCTGTGTCCAGGCACAGAGGGATTTCGGTTAAAAACAATTAAGTTTCAAACCCCACGGAAGCTTATTAGCTAAAACACAGTCTTTTGCTTGTTGTCTATGTTGTTGATTTGGTATGTTTATTGGTATAAAAGACAAATGTTGTGGTTCATTAGAAGCTAATTTTGAGTACAGGACCAGGTGTGAAGTGATGTTTGTTAGCTTTTCAAACACACCTCTCTCAGGGGCATGCATGAAGTCAATGGCTGCAGTGTAAATAAAGGAAATGAAAGTTCCATTCCAATGGGCTAACTATGTGCCTGTTTCAGTGTCGTTACTTCTGATAATCTAACATTTTGACATGAAATCAGAGCTTGTTCATTTTGTTAAAAAGATATTCAAACCAGTTGCATTTGGTAGAGTTTGGTAGAGTTTGGTAGAGTACTAGTCTCACTAGCCATGCTCCCTCTCCCCATGCTCCCTCTTCCCATGCTCCCTCTCCCCGTGCTCCCTCTCCCCATGCTCCCTCTCCCCATGCTCCCTCTCCCCCTGTCAGCTGATAACACTGGCTTCTCTGTAATAATGTTCTGAGAACCTCCCTCTCTTTACACCATGGCAGAGAGGAGATTAGAGTAGAGGAGACCCCACCCTCTGACCCAGCCAGACCTGATAGACCCAGCCAGACCTGATAGACTGACAGGCAGGCAGACTGAGGTCAGGTCTAAAGGGTCAGGGGAGGAGAGATGCCATCTTCACCATGTATTGCATTTTTTTTAAATGTACACTTGTTGACTCTGCATGGGAATGGAGGTAGGCATGTCCTCAGGTAGTCAGGAAATAGCAATGAATTTAAACTTAGAATATTGAGTCATGAGTTGTCACTTTTTAATGCATCTCATACACAAAAACACTTGTTGGTTGAAAGAGTTTACATGCAGTACGTGACTTTAGGAGGCTGTGTTCAAGACAGTGACTGTGACCTCTAAATAAGAGAGTAAGCCACTTTCAGCTATACACAAAACAGTAAGGTCCTGCATTTGTTTATTTTCTAAATACGGAATTTATATGGCCCCTTTAGAGCTGCATTTTACTTCCCTTCAAAGTTGATGACCTTCATCCAAAGGACACACAATATTGTAACATTTATCCAATGATTCTTTGTATTCCAAGCTCAGCACATTGGTGAAGCTTGAATAAGCGTAGAAGCTTAAGACAGGAAAACCTGTAATATATTGTCAATGTGTTCTGACTTATCCCACATATGGTCACTGATGACTGGTGAAACAGGCTGCAGCGGCAATATTTCTGTAACCAATTTGTGTAGTAGACATCTGGACCAGGGACGCCAGCAAACGTACGGCGAGCAGGCATTTGCCTCAGCACTTTTCAGTAGGGATGTTTTTTTAAATTAGATTTTATTGTCACAAAAACATTAAAAAGATACTCAAAGTACTGTTTTTTTTGACTGACTTGTCTTGCCTCATGATTCGTTAGCTTGCGCAAAATTAGTAGCCTATGTCATTCTCATCGGCGTGCTGCAGGGTTTTGGTTAGATGGAGTAATCAAAATCAAATCAAATCAAATTGATTTATATGGCCCTTTGTACATCAGCTGATATCTCAAAGTGCTGTACAGAAACCCAGCCTAAAACTCCAAACAGCAAGCAATGCAGGTGTAGAAGCACGGTGGCTAGGAAAAACTCCCTAGAAAGGCCAAAACCTAGGAAGAAACCTAGAGAGGAACCAGGCTATGTGGGGTGGCCAGTCCTCTTCTGGCTGTGCCGGGTGGAGATTATAACAGAACATGGCCAAGATGTTCAAATGTTCATAAATGACCAGCATTGTCAAATAATAGGTCTGGGACAGGTAGCACATCAAAACTATGAAATACCACATGTGGAATCATGTATTAAGCAAAAAAGTGTTCAATAAATCAAAATATATTTTATATTTGAGATTCTTCAAAGTAGCCACCATTTGCCTTGATGACAGCTTTGCACACTCTTAGCATTCTACAGCTTCACCTGGAATGCTTTTCCAACAGTCTTGAAGGAGTTCCCACATATGCTGAGCACTTGTTGGCTGCTTTTCCTTCACTCTGCGGCCCAATTCATCCCAAACCATCTCAATTGGGTTGAGGTCGGGTGATTGTTGAGGCCAGATCATCTGATGCAGCACTCCATCACTCTCCTTCTTGGTCAAAGAGCCCTTACACAGCCTGGAGGTGTGTTGGGTCATTGTCCTGTTCAAAAACAAATTATAGTCCCACTAAGCGCTGTCCAGACGGGATGGCATATCGCTGCAGAATGCTGTGGTAGCCATGCTGGTTAAGTGTGCCTTGAATTCTAAATAACTCACTGACAGTGTCACCAGCAAAGCACCCCCACACCATCACACCTCCTCCTCCATGCTTCATGGTGGGAACCACACATGCGGAGATCATCCGTTCACCTACTCTGCGTCTCACAAAGACACGGCGGTTGGAACCACAAATCTTAAATTTGGACTCAACACACCAAAGAACACATTTCCACCGTTCTAATGTTCATTGCTGTGTGTTTCTTGGCCCAATCAAGTCTCTTCTTATTGGTAATCTTTAGTAGTGGTTTCTTTGCAGCAATTCGACCATTAAAGCCTGATTCACGCAGTCTCCTCTGAACAGTTGATGTTGAGATGTGTCTGTTACTTGAACTCTGTGAAGCATTTATTTGGGCTGCAAGTTAACTTGCAGTTAACTCTAATGAACTTATCCTCTGCAGCAGAGGTAACTCTGGGTCTTCCTTTCCTGTGGCGGTCCTCATGAGAGCTAGTTTCAAAGTTCTTGACATTTTCTGTATTGACTGACCTTCATGTCTTAAAGTAATGATGGACTGTAATTTCTCTTTGCTTATTTGAGCTGTTCTTGCCATAATATGGACTTGATCTTTTACCAAATCGGTTATCTTCTGTATACCAACCCTACCTTGACACAACACAATTGATTGGCTCAAATGCATTAAGAAGGAAAGACATTTCGCAAATTAAATTTTAACAAGGCAACCTGTTAATTGAAATGCATTCTAGATGACCACCTCATGAAGCTAGTTGAGAGAATGTCAAGAGTGTGCAAAGCTGTCATCAGGGCAAAGGGTGGCTACTTTGAAGAATCTCAAATATAAAATATATTTTGATTTATTTAACGCTTTTTTTGGTTACTACATGATTCCATATGTGTGATTTCATAGTTATGATGTCTTCACTATTATTCTACAATGCAGAAAATAGCACAAATAAAGAAAAACTCTTGAATGAGTAGGTGTGTCCAAACTTTTGACTGGTACTGTAATTATTAACTGATATTGAATTACCAACCTGAAACATGGTTTCAGAAATGATTTACAGAAATGGTATTACCAGAGCTCCACAATCTTAGTGGGCTTTTGCACCTTCCATCAGAGCATGGATGGGGCGATGAGCTGACTGTACCTATAATGATCCAGAGAAATTCACTGACAAAGGGTGCCTGCCTGGCAAAGGCACCCACAAACACAGAACGGCTTACATAAGCATGAACATAGACAACAAGCAATCAGCCATGACTCAAAGCAGTAATGAGATGTGAACTGGCATCCAACTCTTCTGTCATCGCTGCGGCAGTGGCAGACAAAGAAGTGTTTACTTCTTTTCCTTTTTTCTTTCCTTCGAATTTGAGTTTGACTATAACCCTCACTCGGACAGTATTGACGTAAAATACAAAAGAACAGAGGAAATAGTCAACATTGTTTTAATTATATAGGTCTCTTATTGACATAAAGGCATTTATTTTGAAGTGAATGTTGTTTGTACCACACAACTTGATTGATGAACCAAAGGTAAACAGTCCCATGTTAAGGGCACACGACTGTAAAAGAGGCCTTCTATCTGTACTTAAAATAGGGATGTCTGACCATCAACAGTGGGGTCTCTGTCTCCCTATCTGGATAAGGCTGATCCCACACAGCTTACATTTCTGTAGTGTGGTCCTTCAATATATCTAAAATATAGCGAATAAACACAGGATGCACATGTAGGTACAGTTATGCCATTTATTTCACTGATCAAATTCCCATCCATCAAATTTGACATGAACGAATCACACAAACCTTCCATTCCCATTTTAACAATTATATGCAAGGCTTAAAAATCATTCCAGGTATTTCCAAAAACATACTTCAAGATTTAATTTTTCAATATAACATTTATTTAAAAAAAAACTAAAACACACATTACTCTAGTCCCTCAGTCAGTGATTTATTTCAATGGATGGACTTGGATGATATGACATCTCACACATCTTCTTTCACTCTCATGATTTTAAGACACAATGTTAATGCACTGGGGTAGGTAGTAAGTTATGAGTCGTTAAAAAAATAATCACTTGAATTGGATCTCTTCTTTTCAGTATTGACCTGTAATCTAAAGTAAAAACACTGATGACGATTTGGAGACACAATCCAAAAATTGAAGGCATGTAATTCAAGATTCCATCTCTCCTTGTGCTTATTGAGAGTAGAAGCCCAGTAGTATTATACTATAAAAGGCCTCTATCTCTGACTGGCTGACTGACTGAGTCAGTCGTCTGTTATTGCAGTGACAGGCAGCTAAATGACGTTAATCTGGGGTGATCCCGAGGTTTATCGTCAGGGATTACAGGAGGGGCAGGCAGGCCAGGCGTATAAAGTGCTGTCCATCCATATCGGCGCAATAATCTCATCTACACTGGCTCTTGTTATTAAACTGCATTGGTTTAGGTTTAGGTTTCCTTTCTGTTTTCTGATTACTGATTGTATTGTCTATAGGGTTAACAATCTGCAGATTCTGATAGCAATGCATATAAAATGGCACACAATATATATATAATCTAGGGGAAAGGTTGGGGATCGGCAATGGTGGGATGGGGGATGGCGTGATGCATAGCTGTTTACTTGAAGGACCGGCGGACCTTGCGTCCCTTGAGAGGCTGAGGGGGCCGGTAGTTGTCCTGCATGCAGCAAGGTGCCTCTCCATCACCACTGAACATTAAGCTGCGGAATTTACCCATCTGTCAGGAGACAGAGAGAGAGAGAGAGAGAGAGAGAGAGAGAGAGAGAGAGAGAGAGAGAGAGAGAGAGAACGAGAGAACGAGAGAGTTAGAGAGAGAAAGAGAGAGAGAAAGAGAGAGATAAAGAGAAAGAGATAAAGTGAGAGAGATAAAGAGAGAGAGAGAGAGATAAAGAGAAAGAGATAAAGCGAGAGAGATAAAGAGAGAGAGAGAGAGATAAAGAGAAAGAGATAAAGCGAGAGAGATAAAGAGAGAGAGAGAGAGATAAAGAGAAAGAGATAAAGCGAGAGAGATAAAGAGAGAGAGAAAGAGAGAGAGAGAGAGAGAGAGAGAGAGAGAGAGAGAGAGAGAGATAGAGAGAGAGAGAGAGACCAACAATAGAATGGTTAGAATCATAGTGTCTCGGTGCAACTGTGGTCTGTGGCTCATGTTAAAGGAGTGTCTGTGACCTACTGTGTTCCAGTATTTACATCCCATATTTAGATCACTCAATGAGCAGGATGTGAACTGTTATCCCTGAAACAATACCCATTTAGTACCAATGTTAATATAGAGGTCTAACTGATCATAATGTAGAGTGAAGTTTTAAATGTATTTTGAATTAATGTAGAGAGTACAGGACACAATCAGAGAGAGGAGAATGTAATAGTGTGTGCAACAACACCGGCGTGTAGCGGGTGCATACCTCTCTGGTCAGTAATTCACCTGAGCCTCGTTGTAAACCATGTGGGTCTCGCATTGTCCTGCACAGCCACATGCAATGGCATAAGAACAACCCCCCACAATACCCACAATTGGGAGCAATGGCTCCCCATCAACATCGATGGTCAGCCATAAGCAAGCATAGAGAGTGTAAATGAATGTTGCTATAAGCATGAAAAACGTCTTCTCTAATTTACTATTAATATGCATGACCGGCTCCATCATTTCTTTAGACATTCAAGACTCTGTACAGTCTCATTTCCAAAGTTCAAAATAGGTTTAGAGCAACAGTATCAATTGACACACTGTTCAACTTAGTTCTCATTTACCGTGAGAACTGAAACACTTCTGAAAGTGCATTCATTTCCTTCATTCTATAATCTCACAATCTGCAAAGAACAACTACAAAGGCTTTCTGAGGTTGCTAACACTCACAGATTTAGACATGGGTCCTACTGCATGTAGGTGAAAGGCTTTTCCAACACAACATTGCATCAGTTCTCAGTCAGAACAGTAAACTCTCTCCACCCACTTTATTGCTGCCTTGCACTACTGCTTAACTTATCTTAACAATGCATATGGTTGGAGGTAGCCCTCCCTAAATTTACACTTTCTTTTCGTCATGACATATAGGGAGGGGACAGTGCCTTCGACTGCAGCTTTCAATAAACAAGCATCCTTGGGGTCCCATTTAAACGCTGGCTGGTGAAATTGGACTCGGGGATTTGATATCCCCAAAGGCTCAGCATGGAAAATCAATAATAAGGGGATGTGTCAGCTGTGTACAGTAGCTTACAATAACTATGTACTGTAGTTTGTGTACGTTTGGTTGTTATTTTATGGTAGGACAAATCATTTTCTGTGTGAATTATTTACAGACAGTCACAGAAACTTCTGAGACAACATAGAGAAATAAAAACGTATTTAGTCCATGACCTATACTTAAGTAACAAGAAAATGTCCCAGGACATAGACATATCTGGTATTAACAGATATCTTAAATTCTTGTTAATCTAACTGCACTGTCCAATTTACAGTCGCTATTACAGTGAAAGAATGCCATGCTATTGCTTGAGGAGAGTGCACAGTTATGAACTTGAAAAGTTATTAATAAACTAATTAGGCACATTTGGGCAGTCTTGATACAAAGTTTTGAACAGAAATGCAATGGTTAATTGGATCAGTCTAAAACGTTGCACATACACTGCAAAATCTAAATTGCGCCTGGGCTGGAATAATACATTATAGCCTTTCTCTTGCATTTCAAAGATGATGGCAAAAAAAACGTTTTTTTCTTTGTATTATCTTTTACCAGATCTAACGTGTCATATTCTCCTACATTAATTTCACATTACCACAAACTGCAAAGTGTTTCCTTTCAAATGGTATGAAGATTATGCATATCCTTGCTTCAGGTCCTGAGCTACAGGCAGTTAGATTTGGGTATGTAATTTTAGGTGAAAAATTGAAAAAAAGGGGCGGATCCAAAAGAGGTTAATGTGGGTGTAGGCTGCTTTCGTTGGAAGAGACAAGCTTCCCAAATATGATACTAGCAGGAGTTACTAAATAAGCGTTATGGGCCACTCAGATAATGTAATCTAAAGTGACAGGCAACAGTCTTGACCCTCCCTGTTTTGAGTGAATGGCTGAAACTTCTACTAAAAAACGTGGTTGGTACTTGCTTGGTAAACACAAACTTTGTAGCAATGCTCACCAAGACAAGATGGAAAGCAGAAACCTACTGTACACACAAACAAGTCCTTTCTACTGTATTCTACTGCCAAGAAAGCATTTTATTTTTAGTACCCGCACATAAAGTACTTCTAGCTTCATAAAACATTTGATTATTTTCTAAAAGATGTCCTATGACGTCTGTCCTCAAACTGACCTCTTTCAATTAACTGGGCCTGATGAAGCTGATTAGTGAAAGGAGAACACATTTCCTTGTTATGAAGATACTGTATAAAATGATTTTACCTGGGTAGGGCTGACACTGATCGGTTCCTTCAGGACGATCCAGGTGACACTCTCCAGCAGAGGGGGAGTGGTCAGGGAGCCATCATATGTCCAGTAGTCCAGTGAGCAAGGCAACAGAGTTTTGGCATCAAAGTTGGAAAATGTAGTTTGCTTTCCCTAAAGAATGCACAAATTGTGATTGAATACACAATGAATAAACAAAGTCTTACTTCAACATTCCCAACCAATTCTAGTCATTCGAGGCAAGATTTCTAAATCTAAATACCATTTAAGATCAATTTGATTTCACCTTTGATTTGATGGCCCCCAGAGCATCGAGAACCTTCTGCAGTCTGGGGTTTGCAGCACCAATCTATAAGAAACAAGAATTCACACAGCCATCCAAGGGAATCAGGCTACTTTCAGAATGCACTTAGAGGGAAACAAATAAACAGTGTATGAACAATCTGCACCTTCAGAAACACTCCAACCACAGCGAGTCCATCGGGTTCACTAGCGGCCTCACCAAAGCTAGGGTACTTGGTGTTCCAGTGCACCAGATGGAGCTTGAAAAAACAAAGTCAGGTTTAACTCAGGTAGCCAATGAAAAGTCTGATCTGAATCCATACGGCTTGTCCCGTTGTATAATCTTGGTCTAGGACTGCCTACCTCACAGGGGAACTTGATTCCATTGACGGTGTGCTCAGAGCCCCTGTCGTCACTGGCGCCCCAGTGGAAGTGGAACTGCTTCAGCCTGTATATGCCAGTGATGGGGCCTCCGGTCAGTGCTGTGGATAGGAACACGCACACACAAACTTTTAATGTTGCTTTTCAAAATGAACTACGTTTATGAGCATCTGCGTGTGTCCAAATGCAGTCAAATGACATGATTACTGCCATCACGTAATGAATGATAGGGTAGGGTAGGAAACATTCATTTTTAACAATGTAGTCTGCAGATTGATGTGCTTGCTCCCAGCACCACAACAAAAGACCTGACAACTAGCGTACTTCAGCCCAACGATACTAAAACCTTCAGAATGAACACCTACCAGCCTGCTCTAACGTCACCTATCATCAATGTTATCTACTGTACAGCAACCTATGTGCACAATGGACAAAGACAATGCATCAAGGAAATGAATTCACCACTGTGTTTGATATTTGTTTTAAGCAAAGCCACTGAAGTTACCATGTAAAGCCACTGAAGTTAACATGTAACCAGTTTGCCGCAGCACTCGTTCTCTTGTTGCCGCTTCCCCTTTCTATTTCACTCCTCCCTTTACTAAATGCTCACCTCATAACCTATGTGAGAAATGGAGATGATAATGTATTGACATATTAGCTGTATATCATTATATATGAATTCAAAGGCTTACTTGAACTGTCAACATCATCCACAAAGCCAACTTGGAAGGAATGGCCATTGTTCAGAATGTCTGTGGAGTTGGATGGGTCATATTTCAGTTTGAGGGGCTTCAAGGTAGAATCATAGGAGGTTTGACCAGGAATTATATCAATAGGAGACTGCCTGGGTCCATTAGCAACAGGAAAGCCATCACACCACTTCTCAGGTCCTATGATGGGAAAAAAACATGGGACAGAGTCAAACAGAACAAAAACACAAATGTATCATATTCACTCTATTCTAAACAGTCCGGTGATATCTGTGTTCTCACAGATACATGTATAAATGTATGATAATAACCTAATAATGTAGGGCTAATTATGCATTCATTAAGTAGCATATCAGAAAATATTAACACTTATTTACAGAAGTTATTTTGTTCCGATAAGAAATGTACTGAGTTATTCATGCAACAAAATCATGCAACTGTTGAAATTTACAGTTTCAACTAGCAGTTCCAAAAGTGGAGTCAGCATCAGATGACAATGTAGAATAGATTCTATAATGCCTCACCATCAGATGGTCCATATCCCCAGCTGTGAGACATGATTATTGACTTGTGTTCCTATGCGAATATAATCCCTTTCAATTGTAAAACCAAGATACAAGGATCCAGTTTGTGCTAACCTTGAAATAACAATTGTGAGGGTTTATATAGACTTCCCCTCCTGACAGTAGGCCTACATCAAGTGGGTGGGTTTGGCCTCTTGGTTTTAGCGCAGTCCAGTCATCACAGCAGGAGGTGTTCAAGCACCCATCAATAGACGATCCGAGTCACACCTCCATGTTCATATGGTCCCATTCACTGTGGAGCGCATCGCTCTATCGGTCGACCTTCTATCCGGTGGTGAGAATGAAGCAGACCCTGCTGAGAGCTCACACTCAAGACGTGTGCATTCCAGACAATATAGTCTTGCCAGAAGATTTGGCGTTCGTAGACTAACATTACACACATGTTAGGTACGGTTTCTTCACCATGGTCTCCTTTAACGTTTTATAGTGACATCCCGAAATATATGTTTTTTTCTTCTGAGAGCAAGGCATGCCAGATTCACTGACCTTGGGTTCTTCCAACGTAGCCTGCGTCCGTAGTAGAAGTAGGCTACTGTATAGCATGTGAGATGTGCAAATGGAAACTGTGTTTCGTTCTAGGAACAGAATGGACAAGAATGGACAAGAAGGAAAGCAAGGATGCAAATCAAAACGTGATGCATTGTAGGCTATATTTTTCCTTGAACTGCCCATGTCACTTTGCAGCCTGCGTCAGCGTAAAAACCTAATATTTTAAACGCAATCGCCCCTTCCTCTCCAGTGCATAATTTTAAAGGGGCCACGACAATAGACTGCACTGTGCTGTTAGTCACCAGCAGGGTAGTACAGCTGACTAGATTTGCACAGATTGCATGAATAAATATGAAAAGCGTTTTATTATGCACCGACCAGTGTATTGGTCACTTTAGGCTAATAAGAGATGTGGTTTGGAATGAGTGGATTTAAATCAAACATGTGCTGATGAATTATGGATTACATTTTGTTGCTAATGTGATGCATAGTTTTTGGTAATACAAAATATTCCTTAGAATTCTATTTTTCAAGGTTTGGATATTTAATTCATTAATGGATGTGGATAATGGCATAAGCAAACTGCTACAAGTCCAAGAAAATGCTATGTGCATTTGCTTCCATCTACTGGTACAATGATGAAAGCTAACACAGACATGTGCTTCCATCTACTGGTACAATGAAGGAAGCTAACACAGACGTTTGCTTCCATCTACTGGTACAATGATGAAAGCTAACACAGCCATGTGCTTCCATCTACTGGTACAATGAAGGAAGCTAACACAGACGTTTGCTTCCATCTACTGGTACAGTGAAGAAAGCTAACACAGACATTTGCTTCCATCTACTGGTACAATGAAGGAAGCTAACACAGACATTTGCTTCCATCTACTGGTACAATGAAGAAAGCTAACACAGACATTTGCTTCCATCTACTGGTACAATGAAGGAAGCTAACACAGACATTTGCTTCCATCTACTGGTACAATGAAGAAAGCTAACACAGACATTTGCTTCCATCTACTGGTACAATGATGAAAGCTAACACAGACATGTGCTTCCATCTACTGGTACAATGAAGGAAGCTAACACAGACGTTTGCTTCCATCTACTGGTACAGTGAAGAAAGCTAACACAGACATTTGCTTCCATCTACTGGTACAATGAAGGAAGCTAACACAGACATTTGCTTCCATCTACTGGTACAATGAAGAAAGCTAACACAGACATTTGCTTCCATCTACTGGTACAATGAAGGAAGCTAACACAGACATTTGCTTCCATCTACTGGTACAATGAAGAAAGCTAACACAGACATTTGCTTCCATCTACTGGTACAATGAAGGAAGCTAATACAGACATTTGCTTCCATCTACTGGTACAATGAAGAAAGCTAACACAGACATTTGCCTCCATCTACTGGTACAATGAAGGAAGCTAACACAGACATTTGCTTCTATCTACTGGTACAATGAAGAAAGCTAACACAGACATTTGCTTCCATCTACTGGTACAATGAAGGTAGCTAACACAGACATTTGCTTCTATCTACTGGTACAATGAAGGAAGCTAACACAGACATTTGCTTTCCAATACCATTTTCTTACAAATGACTACACCATGTGGCAGTTGGTGGGTATTGATTCTTGATTCAGATAATTCCTCCCAAACTTTAACAAGATGGTGCGGGTAAATTAAATAGTCATGAATAGGCTATATGGGATAATGTTTGGGATTTTACCAGTTGTGCAGTAAGCACATAGATTGGAGATGTACCTCTCCGTGTCATTTCTATACCAGAAAAACTCAATCAGAAAGTAAATAAAACATTGCATATAATTTTAATAATAACCAATTTACTTAAATTAGCATTTTCATCATATTTTGACACAATCATACATCTGCCCAGCTAGTTCTTTATTTATAAACACATTGATGTGTTTTATGTAAGCCCTGATTGGATCCCCATATTTGACAGTTGCTTCTCAACATTTTATGTAAGCCCTGATTGGATCCCCATATTTGACAGTTGCTTCTCAACATTTATATTGTTTTTCATCACTGGCACACATACTCAATGCCCACACATCCCTTTGTGCATTTTGATTTGCAAAGGCTGGATGAGATGATCCATGATTCACACAGTACAGAACATCTTGGAAGGAGGAAGTAGAATGTATATTTTAAGAACATACTATTTTAATTATGCTTCAGTATTCTTTAACTGTTTTTTTTGCCAAACTTTTTCACTGCAAACGGCACATCATACAGACACTTCTGTTGGAGTGTGGCACAGAGGAGTAGAAGGTTCAGCAATTGTAGATATTTTTAACTGTACAGTCAGTATCATGTACATCGTTAAGTCATATTAGTGCAAATCATACTGCGACTCATCTTCTTCAGACAAATAAACAAAAGGCCTGCATAAGGCCTAACCTTCCGTCCTAAGAAAGGCAGCAGTAGTCAAAGGCTGAGTGAATACATTAACATACAAGAGAGACTCTCCTCTGTAATTAGTTGTACTTGTATTGATATGACCTCCACACACTTCAGCCCTCCAGTTGAGTAAGTGGCCCGAAGCTACTCAGTACTATTAGACAAAGTCTCAGTGAAAAGAAGAGAACTCATTATGGCCACAGAAAGAATGGCTTAATTTCGAATTATATACTCCACATTGATTTAGGGAAGTATTCACAACTATTAGCAAGGGGTCAAATGACAATGCTTTATTGGCTTTATAGTGGGAGAGAGGATGGGGTAGCATCAATCAGATAACTAAAATAAAATAAATATGATTTTCAGATGACTGGGACAAAGATCTTACTATGCAGGTGCCCATAGACTGTAAAGATAACATAGTAAACAAAACCTAGTTAAGGTAGAATAGAATGAAAATAAAATGGCATAAAATGGCATTGCAGAGTGAGTGCACCTATAACTGCAAATACAATATTCAGTAGCCTACTTCTCTTTCCATTTTTCATGCAGCCATTTGATGATACGATTTGACTTACACTGAATGAGCATGATTACATTTTAAGGATATCAAATACATATTTATCTTCATTTCATCCATTCAGCTACTGCATGCTTCTTTTTTGATCTTACCAAATAACACCTAATCTGAGGAACAAAATCGTTCAAGAAGAATGTCAGCTCTGACCGGGGTGTGAATTAGCCTCTTTTCATGCCAGATGTGTGTTTTTGTCCACAGTTTCAGATGGAAGAGTAAGCCTGCGTATGGAAAATGGAGCAGGAGGCACGGTGGGGTGGGATGGTGAGCTTTAGGGATCCCCAAACCAATATAAAGGTATTATCATTAGATAGTATGTGAATTTGTCATAAGCCATGGCAACATGTTTAGAATTAAAGGAAACTAGCTTTAATAAAACAGAATATTTTGCTCTCTGACCCATGGCAAAATGTGTAGCGCTGCAAGAAGTGAGCGGTTTTCCCCAAAACATATTTGATTCCTACTCTGATTTCTCTGACTTGCAAGAAATGGCATCAGCAGTCTAACAAAAGATGAATAGTTTGACCTTCACAGACAGCTAAGTGGAACGCTTTCCCTCTCATGTTTTAAGTTTCTTTACAACGATCCCAAAAAATACAGTTCCAGTCAAAAGTTTGGACACACCTACTCATTCAAGGGTTTTTCTTTATTTTTACTATTTCTACATTGTAGAATAATAGTGAAGACATCAAAACTATGAAATAACACATAATCATGCAGGAACCTTGATGACAGCTTTGCACACTCTTGGCATTCTCTCAACTAGCTTCAACATAAATGCTTTTCCAACAGTCTTGAAGGAGTTCCCACATATACTAAGCACTTGTTGGCTGCTTTTCCTTCACTCTGCAGTCCAACTCATCCCAAACCATCTCAATTGGGTTGAGGTCGGGTGATTGTGGAGGCCAGGTAATCTGATGCAGCCCTCCATCACTCTCCTTCTTGGTCAAATAGAGCTTACACATCCTGGAGGTGTGTTGCGTCATTGTTCTGTTGAAAACACGTGATAGTCCCACTAAGCGCAAAACCAGATGGGATGGTGTATCGCTGGAGAATGCTGTGGTAGCCATGCTGGTCAAGTGTGCCTTGAATTCTAAATAAATCACAGACAGTGGCACCAGCAAAGCACCCCCACGCCATCACACCTCTTCCTTCATGCTTCAATGGTGGGAACCACACATGCAGAGACAATCCGTTCACCTACTCTGCGTCTCACAAAGACAAGGCGGTTGGAAACAAAAATCTCAAATTTGGACTCACCACACCAAAGGACAGATTTCCACTGGTCTAATGTCCATTGCTCGTGTTTCTTGGCACAAGCAAGTATCTTTTTATTATTATTGGTGTCCTTTAGTAGTGGTTTCGTCACAGCAATTCGACTATGAAGGCCTGATTCATGCAGTCTCCTCTGAACAGTTGATGCTACGATGTGTCTGTTACTTGAACTCTGTGAAGCATTTATTTGGGCTGTAATTTCTGAGGCTGGTAACTCTAATGAACTTATCCTCTGCAGCAGAGGTAACTTTGGGTCTTCCTTTCCTGTGGCGGTCCTCATGAGAGCCAGTTTCATCATAGCGCTTGATGGTTTTTCTGACTGCACTTGAAGAAACTTTCAACTTGACATTTTCCCTTCAAGTAATGATGGACTGTCATTTCTCTTTGCTTATTTTAGCTGTCCTTGCCATAATATATATATATATATATATATATTTATATATATATATATATATATATATATATATATATATATATATATATATATATATTTTAACCTTTATTTAACTAGGCAAGTCAGTTAAGAACAAATTCTTATTTTCAATGACGGCCTGGGAACAGTGGGTTAACTGGCTGTTCAGGGGCAGAACGACATATTTGTACCTTGTCAGCTCAGGGGTTTGAATTTGCAACCTTCCGGTTACTAGTCCAACGCTCTAACCACTAGGCTACCCTAATATGGACTTTATCTTTTACCAAATAGGGCTATCTTCTGTATACCACCCCTACCTTGTAACAACACAACTGATTGGCTCAAATGCATTAAGAAGGAAAGAAACTCCACAAATGAACTTTTAACAAGGCATACCTGTTAAATGAAATGCATTCCAGGTGACTACCTCATGAAACTGGTTGAGAGAGTGCCAAGAGTGTGCAAAGCTGACATCAAGGCAAAGGTTGGCTACTTTGAAGAATCTCAAATATAAAATATATTTTGATTTGTTTAACACTTTTTTGGTTACTACATGATTCCATATGTGTTATTTCATAGTTTTGATGTCTTAACTATTATTCTACAATGTAGAAAATAGTCTAAATAAAGAAAAACCCTTGAATGAGTAGGTGTGTCCAAACTTTTGACTGGTACTGTGGATCCATGTCATTTAATATCAGGACATTTTTAAATCCAAAGTGTATTATAGCATAATCCGTCAGTTCATACAAAATGAACGCCCATCTCTCGAAAAAGCAAGATTTTATTTCACTGTCTTCAGTCCCAAACTTAAAAACTTTATTACATCATCTTCACAAACTAGTTTGCTGTCGTTCCTCACAGTTTTGGCTGATCAGCAGAATTTTTTGGCAAACTAAATTGCATCTGTCATGGGTTTTCTTCATGTCCCCCTCTGTTTGTGGTGACAGCAGCGTAGCTAATGAGCCACAGTTGTGGACAAGACCACTCTGTTTTCAAAGCAGATGCCAGTTCTCATTTGATCTTCACTGAATAACCTGCATTCTCCTCTCCTCCACTCCTCCACTCCACTCCTCCACAATCCCTACAATACCTCACAGGATGGGATGGGAGAGTCTCTTATTGTCTAGTAGTGCTATGATAGGCCAACCCACAGTAGGTTGAGCTGTGTGAGCATAGTAAAGTTATAGTATGTGATGTTTCTTTATAAAAATGTGTGAGACACAAGACAGGTAAAGACATAGCACAGATTGTACCTTAACACTAAATAATGTTTGTATGATACTTTTATGTCAGTAGTTCTCTACTTCAATACTGTAACATTTAGGGCTGGAGGACACTGAGTTTAGTATTGCTGAATAGTCCTGATAGTCCTGAATGTAATCCATCGGCATTTCACTTTAGCATGTTAAAATGACTTTCAATAACACAATCATTGCCACATTAGTTACTAACACAGCTACACTGTGTGTGAGATAATTCGAATATTGATATGAAAAACTGGACACAATTGTTTGAAATGATTTTATTTTATAAGGGCCCCTAACACGCAATATACTGCTCCTCTCTTCCTGTAATGCTGGATTATTGGCAATGAAGGGAAACAATCTGCTGTTGCTTTTTAGGGATCATGTTGACCAAAACTCTAGGAAATGCTGAATTAATTAGGCTATGAATAGCCTGTACCCAATTGCATTTGTCATGTGTATATGTATGCTGTGCATAAACCTGTTTTGGCACAAGTATTTATATCTCTGACTTCAAATGCCATTTTTTTACCAGTTCAAAAATAACGTTTGAAAATATGACAGAGCAAATAATTGTTATTAAGTCTGTTTTATGTCTCTTGTTATGCACTGAAGGAAAAGGCACATTTTATAATTTATAATATATAACTATATTCTTTTCTATAAAATTATAGTCTATTCCTAACGCAATCGTCTCTATTGCAACAGAGCAGCAGCTTAATTTGTTTCCCTCTCCTTAGTCCTTCTCCATGCCGGGTCTTATTGGCGTCCTCATTTTTCCAGTATGTGGGTTTTCGTCCTCTCTGCGCTGCAGCAACAGAGCGAGCTGTCATGTGCATGGAACAGAGGCTCGTGCGGTTTGATACCCAGCTATACAGCCACCACCAGTCGCTCTTTCTTATTATTTCTCATAAAACTAATATCGTTTCATTTAGGATTTATCGAATGTCACTCCACTCATGAATTCTGACTTGAGAAGACTGAAGGTAAGCTTTCAATATTTTCCCTACATGCTGCATGTTTTCCTCCATAGCAATAGCGAGTGGTTGATTGGTACATTTTTCCAATACTGATGCTGAGGAACGAACCACATCACTAGCCTACTATTATCTGCCTTATTTGACAATTGTTTGTTGACCGAAAGCCATTGTTTTCAATGAGGCTACATTGTAACCACCCAGATGACGGTTGTCTCAGAAAGACTTGCATCACACTAGATGTGAAATAACATCATTCTATCGCCGATACAGCAGCCCACATCAGTTGCACACAGCAGCGCACCATAGGACGCTTGATGAAGACAAAAGGCAATCCCTACTTACTGCTCTTTCACATGTCGTGAATAGTCTGTGTGCTATTCGAGATCAACCTATTGATGAATGCAATCCTATGTTCCTTAATACAGTATTATATTATTTCCTAGTGATGGAATGCAGTGCATGATGCGGTCAAGATATCGTGAATCATCTAAGTTCAAACAAGTTGTAGCAGATTTAGCTATTGTCATTGTAGTGTTTTCAATTAAACGACAGTTTCTGCCATTAGCACATATAAAATAACCTACCATTCATATGACACATTTAGTATTAAATAAACGGATACTGTTGCTCAATGTGCGCAGCGGTGTTCCATGTTATAGAGGGATAGACGTTTATCATCATTCTGACAAAGAGAGAAGAGAACATCAGTGTTGCAGATATATCTGTTTAACTAAGCAGGTAGCGGGAGGTTTTTGCCCTCCTAATTTTACATTTTAGTAGTCACTCTTATCCAATTTACAGGAGAAGTTAGGGTTAAGTGCCTTGCTCAAAGATATATCTGCAGATTTCTTCACCTAGTCAGCTCAGGGATTTAAACCAGCAACTTTCCAGTTACTGGCCCAACACTTAACTGCTAGGCTACCTGCGGTTACCTAAATATTTAGTACCTAAATACTAAATACTATTGATGTTTTTCATGGAGCTAAGCTGATATTATTGGAATCATAGGTACAGTTGGCTATATGTTGTTACATATGTTACATATTCCACTTGCAGAACTTTACAAAATATTTTAATTTGAACCTTATCCTCTTGTTGAACTTAAGAAAGTATGACAAGGCACTGTCACTACAATAGCCTACACTCCTTTTACTGTGACAGGACAAAATAAGTAGGCTATTTAGATTTGTGCATCTCTCTCATCGTCTGTATGTCACAGTGCCTTTATCTTTGCTCAGAAATGTACTTTCTCTCGATTTCTCTCTCTCTCTCTCAGAGGCATTGGAGCAATATTTGTCGCACAGTAACTGGAATGTATTGTCTGAGACGGTCCTCTTCCAGTCTTGGATTGGTGTTTGTTTGAGAGGCGACAAAAGGCACTACATCTGATTAAAGGTCCAAATTGGTCCAGACAGAAATACTTCATATCGATGTTGACTTAACTGGCTTCTGTCAGACTGCCATTTTCTGCCATTTTCTTTATAGTTTGTACATCTACCAAGATGTCACAATTATTTTATGTTGAAAGAAAGACCTTAAATATGTTAGGCTTGGCTACTTATCATCCTCGGTCACTTTTGAGCCCTTTATCAATTTCACTGGATCAGTATGCCCATTTATGTCTTGTTATTTGGCAGCAACAGTAGTAAACAATGGGTTAATTAATTTAGAGACATTTGGTTGTCAACTTCGTTATGCCACACACTCTGGGGGGGGGGGGGGGGGGATAGATACTGTATTTCAATTGAGTTAGGACCAAAAACTGTTTGTATTCCTAAACATTTGTTTTATATAGTTTGTAGATAAAGAAGCAGTGTCAATGTGTCTTAACATCAAGGGCTGCAGTATCACAGTATCACATAGTGGAACCAATCGTCAAGTGCCAAGCATCCTCCGCATCACAGTCCCCCTCTCACTGTGTCAGAACTATAACAGGATTACAGAGATGTCATTTCTATATAAAAGATAGAGCATATGTACGTACATACTCTACCCCCACAGCAAATATGCTCTTTTAGATGTTTCTTCATCCTACCACAGACTGCCACTGCTGAAAATGAGATGTTTAGATGTTTCATTCAGATAAACTTGAAGGAAATCTGACATCTATAAATATAGCACGTCTGACTTGTACTCTCTCTAATGTCATCACAATTGCGTACAAAGGAGAGGAGGTTTAGGCTAACATTTAGTCTGACTAGTACTCTGACGTCATCACCATGGGTAAAAGATAGAGGAGGCTTAACATTTGGTCTGGCTGCCGAATGCCTGTCAGTGTAGGCTGGTCAGTTTGTTTCAGCCAGTGGTTCGTCATCATCATGCAGTGGGGATAGATGACAACCGAGTCCTGAGGAGGAGGGAGGAGAGAGGCCTGTCCAACTGCGGAGGAGGGTGCATAATCAGATTCATTAGAGCACAGCTAGTCCACTGTGTCAAGTGAACTGGCGCTATGTCATTTCATCTCTGAACAGCGTCAGCTCCACACAGCCAGAAATAGACTCCAGCCGTGGCTTTGCTTTTAGAACTGCAGCCAGCTCTGTCTCTACCACTATAAAATACATTGGATTCTATTATATAGGGCTGGAGCAGAAACAAAAAATAGTCTAAATCAGGAGTTGAATCAGTGTGGTGTTTTATGTTGTAATTTGTTATTGAGACAATACATTTCCTCTGATTAAAGCTGAGGTTCAATTGGAATGAGGCGTGATAGCTAATAGGAAGCTGGGTACTCTGTAGTAGACCCTGTGGTAGACCTTTGTCTGGGACTGAGTGACACTATCTGTGGTCTTCCAGACAGATTTCTGTATGGATCTAAAGGACAAACACTCCTGGAACACATTCTGCTGTACACACTCAGTTTTGTATTCTTGTTACAATCACTGCCTGGTAGATTCTTGAACAAACTCAATAGACAGGTAATAATAGTGGTTTATATCCTCCTCATGATAGCCAGCGTTGGTTTATCTGTCAGCCCAACAATGCCTATTCCTCTCAAACGTCCTCCTGCTCCACTAGTCCCCAGAGAGTCCTTCCAATGGCTTATCATCTAAACCATTCAACCACTGGGGAACATCATACTACATTAGGTCAGGTGTAAGCCACAATCTCTCAGGACAGTTTGACCCATGTCACACTTCTAATCCAAGCCAAGCCAAAGCAAGCTGTGCTGTGCTATCCTGGTTACCCATCCACCATAGTTGCTGGAAAGAACCATGTGAAAAGAAAATAAGCAAGCAAGCATAGTGTTTCAGATCTGCACTAAAAGGGTGTGAAAAGGGTATTTAATTGACGGCCCCCAAAGTGGTCTGTTTACCTGTCCCAGATTTGACCTTTCAATAGAGTGCATCTCTATAAATAGGAACTGCTTGTATAGAAGAAGAGCCATCTTTGCCATAATATTTGACTCTTTCATAAAGTATGTAACAACAAACATACAAATCATGTGTGGAATAGTATAAAATGTTTTTGTGAAAAGTTTACCTGCAAAACATGTAGTAACGTGTTTTCAAAATGATGAATGATTTCCCCCTGCTTGTGTTGGACTATACACCCACCACCCACATTCACTCTGTGCTGCTGAACCTTTGACACAGTTTTGTCTGAGGATGGGCCTGGTGGTCTGGTTGGAATAACTTTGGATTAACAGAGACTAAAACGTGATGATGTTTTCAAATGTGGGTAATGCCGGTGTCAAAAAAAAGAATGTCATTTTAATCTAACACTGGGAAAGAGGTTCCTGAAGTGAAAGTATCCTTTGATTTAAGTGGAAAATTCATCAAACCGGCTAAATAGCTTAGATTGAGATGTACAGTATTTGCTTGAGGATTAAGAAAATATGTAAATACATTCAGAACGTTTTACAACAGACCTGCATAATCCTCAGCCATTTTGAATGTTGATTGTGAGATTGGTTGGTTTATGCATTCTACACATTGCACTGTACACTCCAAAAGAGTTCTCGGCTGTCCCCATAGGATAACCCTTTTTGGTTCTAGGTAGAACCCTTTTTGATTCCAGGTAGAACTATTTTGGGTTCCATGTAGAACCACTGTGGAACCAAAAAGGGTTCTTCAAAGGGTTCTCCTATGGGGACAGCCGAAGAACCATTTTAGTATCTAGATAGCACCTTTTTGTGTGTGGTGCAGTTTCCACGGTTACCAGGCGTACTGTTGACCCTATGCAGGAATAATAGACCATTGCATTGATTGCAGAAGGTCCAGGGAGTCTGGGAAAACATCATGATATGTGGTATAGCACTGTTTCCCAAACTCGGTCCGCTGAACCCCAAGGGGTGCACGTATTGTTTTTTGCCCTAGCACTACACAGCTGATTTCAAATAATTAAAGGTTGATGATTAGTTGATTATGTGAATCAGCTGTCTAGTGCTAGGGAAAAAAAACAAATGTGCACCCCTAGGGGCCCCTAGGACCGAGTTTGGGAAACACTGTGGCATAGCAAGCTGTGATATATCAAGCTTTGCATCCCATAGGATAGAAATTGAATAATAGACTATTGCATTGAGTGCAGAAGGTCCATAGGGCTGTGAGGGAATCAGGGAAAATATCATGGTATGTTGTCTAACATGCTTTGCATCCGGATCTCACCCCATAAGAAGTGGATCGAAATTGAACACCTTGTCATGTTTCACGTTTAACAAACTACTATCATGAAACGGATCTGCTTGTGCATGGAAAATGTTGATGACCATTTCTCTGTATTAAGTCACACTACTGCGTGGCTTTCAATGACATGGATGAGTCATATTGCACTGAAGAGAACTATTCAAGGCACTCCCCTAAGTATGATATATTTAAGCAATAAGGCCCAAGGGGGTGTGGTATATGGCCAATATACCACTGCTAAGGGCTGTTTTATGCACGACGCTACGTAACCCTCGAGTTGCCTTATTGCAATTTTAAAATGGTTACCAACGTAATTAGAACAGCAGAAAGAACTGTTTTGTCAAACCCGTGGTATACGGTCTGATATACCACGGCTTTCTGCCAATCAGCATTCAGGGCTCGAACCACCCAGTTTATAATATAATGTAAAGTATGCTAAATATGTTATTACACTTCACAGCACCAATTGTGATGATCATTTCAAAGAATTTCAATATTTAGCAAATTATCGTTTTTTTGGCTCATTAATAAATATGTCATTTGAATTGAAATGACCACAACCTGCGTTAATAAAAAACAAAAAAGGTTTTGAGTCATAATTTATTCACACCCCGATGTCTGAATCATAGTTTATTAATGTGTCTTAGTAAAACTACTTTCCCCACTGCTCTGCATGCCTTCATCTTTACTTTGTAATTGGATGTGCCAAAGGCATGGCCTGAATCCTTCTCCTGGTCCCTACACGCCACACTAGTTGATCTGCCAGGCAGGAACCAACTTACCACTGGGATTTGCTTTGCTTTTCATTAATAGCTGGACTTTCGCCAGTGTATGACTTCACACTATTCATTGGCACCCTGCCAAGTTGCCTTTCTCCATCAGGTGTCTCGTAATGTTTTACGTTGCTATTCTTTTTTTTAGGGGTGTGGGGGGGGGGTGTAGATCAGTTGTAATATTGCAGATAGATTGTGGCTCCCATCAATGTAATTGTCTGCATCATTTCCAATTCACCATATGTTTTTTGTAAATATACAGTGCATTCGGAAAGTATTCAGACCCCTTCCCATCCTGTTTCCATTGATCATCCTTCAATGGACTCCAATCCAAGTTGTTTAAACATCTCGGATTGGAGTCCACCTGTGGTAAATTCAATTGATTGGACATGATTTGGAAAGGCACACACCTGTCTGTATAAGGTCCCAGTGCATGTCAGAGCAAAAACCAAGGCATGAGGTTGAAGGAATTGTCTGTAGAGCTCCGAGACAGGATTGTGTCGTGGTACAGATCTGGGGAAGATTACCAAAACATTTCTTGGGGACCAAAGAACACAGTGGCCTCCATCATTCTTAAATGGAAGAAGTTTTGGAACCATCAAGACTTTTCCTAGAGCTGGCTGCCCGGCCTAACTGAGTAATCGGGGGAAAGAGCTTTGGTCAGGGAGGTGACTAAGAACCCGATGGTCACTCTGACAAAGTTCCAAGAGTTCCTCTGTGGAGATAGAAGAACCTTCCAGAAGGACAACCGTCTCTGCAGCACTCCACTAATCAGGCCTGTATGGTAGTGTGGCCAGACAGAAGCCACTCCTCAGTAAAACGCACATGACAGCCTACTTGGGAGTTTGCCAAAAGGCACCTAAAGGACTCTCAGACCATAAGAAACAAGATTCTCTGGTCTGATGAAACCAAGATTGAACTCTTTGGCCTGAATGCCAAGTGTCACATCTGGAGGAAACCTGGCACATTGAAGCATGGTGGAGGCAGTATCATGCTGTGGGGATGTTTTTTCAGCGGCAGGGACTGGGGTCTGAGACTAGTCAGGATCGAGGGAAAGATAGACAGAGCAAAGTACAGAGAGATCCTTGATCCTTGATGAAAACCTGCTCCAGAGTGCTCAGGACCTCACACTGGGGCGAAGGTTCACCTAACAGGACAACGACCTTAAGCACACAGCCAAGACAAAGCAGGAGTGGCATCGGGACAAGTCTCTCAATGTCCTTGAGTGGCCCAGCTTTAGCCAGGACTTGAACCTGATCGAGCATCTCTGGAGAGACCTGAAAATAACTGTGCAGCAATACTCCCCATCCAACCTGACAGAGCTTGAGAGGATCTGCATAGAAAAATGGGAGAACCTCCCCAAATACAGGTGTGCCAAGCTTGTAGCGTCATGCCCAAGAAGACTTGAGGCTGTAATTGCTGCCAAAGGTGCTTCAACAAAGTACTGAGTAAAGGGTCTGAATACTTATGTAAATGTTATTTTCAGTTTTGTATTTTTTATACATTTGCAAAATATTTAAAAATTCTGTTTATGCTTTGTTGGGCATTGTGGGTAGATTGATGTGGGGGGAAAAACAATGTAATACATTTGAGATAAGGCTGTAACATAACAAAATGCTGAAAAAGTAGTGTTTGAATACTTTCCGAATGAACTGTATAGATTTCTTTGATATTTTCCTTTATTCTTTTCCCCTAGCCCTACCATCCCTCCCCAAAATGGAGTAAACTAATGGACTCTTAGGCTTCCACTTCCAGCCTATACACACTATATATATTTTACAGACACAGCACATCTCACGTCCTTCAGCTCCACTCAACCATTCCCATCTATCTCTGAACACCACCCAGTTTCGATTTCTATTTGCCAAATTTTGACTGGTACTGTATATGCCAATTATTTGATTGTACGACCGCATTCTGTCCCCTATCAACACTTTTTTTTTTTTTTTGGTGCCAGCGAGAATGACATAAGAAAGTAGTCAAGACAAGTAGCTTGATTGAGCCTCCGCCATGTATATCTCACTAGGTCAGGATATTTAAGCCTCCATATATCCACTAGTTCCATTATATCTATGATATTCGTGACCCCAACCAAAGAGAAAGAGCACTGTAGGTGGCGGGATTGGATCATTATGTCATTATCTTAGCTTCAGCAATGGTGACTATAACCTGTTTATCAGGACTTGGGGAACTGTGTGCTCTGACACACATAATCAACAGGACATGCTGAGGAACCCAAGTGACTAAATACTGTACCCTGGGTAGGGCTTGTTAAAGACCTCTGTGGTGACACAACAGTAGCCTATGTGAGGAGCTGAAACCCAATCTCCAAATAAAACAGAATTAACAGAACTACGCCATGGCGTGACGTTTTAATTACCACATGTGTTGCCGTATTTTAGCTGTCACAGAATTACGCCATGGCTTGACATTTTAATTACGCCATGTGGTACTGTATTTTAGCTGTCATCAAAAGTTAAACCAAAACATATGTTTAGGCATTAATTCCGAGTGGTTAAATTAAGGGAAAAAAATAGTTCTTAGCACTGGGGTTGAACACGCGACCTTAAATGCCCATCCACATCCACACATCCACATCCACACCTCCTGGCGTATTCCATAAGCGAATAAACCGAATTAGAAGATATTCATATTGATTTCAAACAGATGGTGGCAAATTGACTGGGCAGAATCTGTTCACTATTTAATATACCAGTCATTCACTGTAGCGGTCAATTTGCTATCTACAGTACCAGTCCAAAGTTTGGACACACCTACTCATTCAATGGTTTTTCTTTATTTTTACTATTTTCTACATTGTAGAATAATCGTGAAGACATCAAAACTATGAAATAACACATATGGAATCATGTAGTAACCAAAAAAGTGTTAAACAAATAAAAAATATACTTTAGATTCTTCAAAGTAGCCACCTTGATGACCTTCAAAGTAACCGCCTTGATGACAGCTTTGCACACTCTTGGCATTCTCTCAACCAACTTCACCTGCAATGCTTTTCCAACAGTTTTGAAGGAGTTCCCTCAAATATGTGGGAACTCACAAAGACATGGCGGTTGGAACCAAAAATGTCAAATTTGGACTCATCAGACCAAAATATGGATTTCCACTGGTCTAATGTCCATTGATCATGTTTCTGGCACAAGCAAGTCTCTTCTTCTTTTTGTGTCCTTTAGTAGTGGTTTTGTCGCAGCAATTCGACTATGAAGGCCTGATTCCCGCAGTCTCCTCTGAACATTTGATGTTGAGATGTGTCTGTTACTTGAACTCTGTGAAGCATTTACTTGGGCTGTATTTTCTGAGGCTGGTAACTAATGAATTTATCCTCTGCAGCAGAGGTAACTCTGGGTCTTCCTTTCTTGTGGCGGTCCTCATGAGAGCCAGTTTCATCATAGCGCTTGATGGTTTTTGCTACTGCGCTTGAAGAAACTCAGAGTTCTTGACATTTTCCGAATTTACTAACCTTCATATCTTAAAGTAATGATGGACTGTCATTCCTCTTTGCTTATTTGAGCATTTCTTACCATAATATGGGCTTGGTCTTTTACCAAATAGGGCTATCTTCTGTATACCACCCCAACCTTGTCACAACACAACTGATTGGCTCAAATGCATTAAGAAGGAAAGAAATCCCACAAATGAACTTTTAACCATGCACACATTATAATTGAAATGCATTCCAGATGACTACCTCATGAAGCTGGTTGAGAGAATGCCAAGCGTGTGCATAGCTGTCATCAAGACAAAGGGTGGCTACTTTGAAGCGTCTCAAATATAAAATATATTTTGATTTGTATAACCCTTTTTGGTTACTACATGATTCTATATGTGTTATTTCATAGTTGTGATGTCTTTCCTATTATTCAACAATGTAGAAAATAGTCAAAATAAATAAAAATCCTTGAATGAATAGGTGTGTCCAAATGTTTGACTGGTACTGTATTTCAAGCTTTTAGTGTATTCTTTTTTAATATGTAAACATCACATACATCTGTGGAGAGGTTTTCCTCGTTTCAGGAGAAACCAATAGTTCTGACACATTGAAGTGTTTCAGCATGCATTATTGTTTCACATGTACTGTAATATAAACTTGTGTCACATTTGTCGTATTGAAGAGACCAAGGCGCAGCGTGATAAGCATACATTCTTCTTTTAATGAAGAATAAACACTGAACAAACTAACAAAGAACCAAACCGCTATATACCACAAGTGCTTACATAGACAATAACCCACAAAACCAAAATGGAAAATGGCAACCTAAATAGGATCCCCAATCAGAGACAATGATAAACAGCTGCCTCTGATTGGGAACCAATTCAGGCCACCATAGACCTACATTACCTAGACATACAAAAAAACATAGAATTACAAAAACCCTAGATAGGACAAAAAACACATATACCCACCCTCGTCACACCCTGACCTGACCAAAATGATACGTAAAACATAGATAACTAAGGTCAGGGCGTGACAACTTGGACATTTTCACAGTATAAATCCAAGACGTTTCTCACTTTATTTTTTTAAACAAATTGGGTCTTAATTAACGGCAGTTGAATAGATTGATTCAATTATTTGATATGTGTACTTTATGAGTTTGAGATGATGAACACATGTAAACTTTGAAATGATCAGATTTGCCAAAAGGTATTTCTCACATTGCTATTCTCGCTGTGTCTATATTAAATGATCCTTTTATTGATCTACTTCTTTGACATTCTTTAGTCTGTGTACTATGAGATATTGTTCCATAATGGATTATACATTTTTCACATTTCTTGAATCCTCATCTCTGTAGCAGTTAGCCTTTATTTTCCTCACTTTGCTCAGCATTCCTCAACCATTGCAGAAACCTTTTAGAGAATGTTCACATAGTACCATGCTATGTTAATTATGGATGGATGTACAGTTCAGTAGGTTAGTGTCCCAGCTCACAAGCTATTTCTATATATACTGTTAAGTGTTCAGATTTGTGATACTGGTTTGGTTTCTGTAGGATGTGGGCGATGTGGGTGGTGGTGTGGTTGTGGTAGCCTTACACTAATAGATAGTACAACTAGGCTGTGAAAGATCCACTTTTAGGGTGAACAAGATTTCCCCATGCACTCCCCACTGTGTTCATGTCTACCTTCTGCAAGAAGAAAGTAGCCATGTAAAGTGCAGACGTCAAAATGATAAACAGTGAAACGCATGAATATACAGTATTGTGCAGAGATGTTAGCAAGAGCCTGCTTCAATGTTTTTTTATCACTTTGGTGCAATTTTCATAAGTACGTGTTACATTTTCACAAAGCTTAGGACAAAACTCAAAACAGATCACCAAGCAGATCAGCAGTTGTTTCAAAACCATAAGCACATTATAAATTGACTAAGTACAGTTGAAGTCGAAAGTTTACATACACCTTAGCCAAATACATTTAAACTCAGTATTTCACAATTCCTAACATTTAATCCTAGTAAGAATTCCCTGTCTTAGGTCAGTTAGGATCACTACTTTATTTTAAGAATGTGAAATAATAGTAGAGAGAATGCTTTCTTTCAGCTTTTATTTCTTTCATCACATTCCCAGTGGGTCAGAAGTTTACATACACTCAATTAGTATTTGGTAGCATTGCCTTTAAATTGTTTAACTTGGGTCAAACGTTTCAGGTAGCCTTCCACAAGCTTCCCACAATAAGTTGGGTGAATTTTGGCCCACTCCTGACAGACCTGGTGTAACTGAGTCAGGATTGTAATCCTCCTTGCTCACACATGCTTTTTCAGTTCTGCCCACAAATTTTCTATGGGATTGAGGTCAGGGCTTTGTGATGACCACTCCAATACCTTGACTTTGTTGTCCTTAAGCAATTTTGCCGCAACTTTGGAAGTATGCTTGGTGTCATTGTCCATTTGGAAGACCCATTTGCGACCAAGCTATACCATCCTGATTGATGTCTTGAGATGTTGCTTCAATATATCCACATACATTTTCCTTCCTCATGTAGCCATCTATTTTGTGAAGTGCACCAGTCTCTCATGCAGCAAAGCACCCCCACAACATGATGCTCCGCCCCCGTGCTTCCCAGGTTGGGATGGTGTTCTTCGGCTTGCAAGCCTCCCCCTTTTTTCTCCAAACATAACGATGGTCATTATGGCCAAACAGTTCTATTTTTGTTTCATCAGACCAGAGGACATTTCACCAAAAAGTACGATCTTTGTCCCCATGTGCAGTTGCAAACCGTAGTCTGGATTTTTTTATGGCAGTTTTGGAACAGTGGCTTCTTCCTTGCTGAGCGGCCTTTCAGGTTATGTCGATATAGGACTCGTTTTACTGTGGATGTAGATACTTTTGTACCTGTTTCCTACAGCATCTTCACAACGTCCTTTGCTGTTGGGATTGATTTGCACTTTTTGCACACCAAAGTACGTTCATCTCTAAGAGACAGAAAGCGTCTCCTTCCTGAGCGGTATGACGGCTGCATGGTCCCATGGTGTTTATACTTGCGTACTATTGTTTATACAGATGAACGTGGTACCTTCAGGCATTTGGAAATTGCTCCCAAGGATGAACCAGACTTGAGGAGGTCTACAATTTTTTTTTCTGAGGTCTTGGCTGATTTATTTTTGATTTTCCCATGATGTCAAGCAAAGAGGCACTGAGTTTGAAGGTAGGCCTTAAAATACATCCACAGGTACACCTCCAATTGACTCAAATTATGTCAATTAGCCTTTCCGAATCTTATAAAGCCATGACATCATTTTCTGGAATTTTCCAAGCTGTTTAAAGGCACAGTCAACTTAGTGTATGTAAACTTCTGACACACTGGAACTGTGATACAGTGAATTATAAGTGAAATAATCTGTCTGTAAGCAATTGTTGGAAAAATGTCTTGTGTCATGCACAAAGTAGATGTCCTAACCGACTTGCCAAAACGATAGTTTGTTAAAAAGAAATGTGTGGAGTAGTTGAAAAATGAGTTTTAATGACTCCAACCTAAGCGTATGTAAACTTCAACTGTATAACACACAAAATCATACAGACACTTTTTCACCACACTTAGTCAATGTTTAATCTAGAAATGCATGTTTCACGTTCATATAAAGTAAGTGCTTTTCACAATGCAATACTCACATTATGTTTGATATGATTGTCATTTCATGCCAGCAGCATAACACCCTGCATCCCACTGCTGTCTTGCCTCTGAAGCGAAGCAGGGTTGGTCCCTGGATGGGAGACCAGATGCTGCTGGATGTGGTGTTGGAGGGCCAGTAGGAGGGTCTAAAATAATATCCCAATTCCCCAGGGCAGTGATTGCCTTGTGTAGGGTGCTGTCTTCTGGTTGGGATGTTAAATGGGTATCCTGACTCTCTGTGGTCACTGGCTAAATTCTGGTGTCCTGGCTAAATTCCCAATCTGGCCCTCATACCATCATCCCAAGCCTCCAATTGGCTCTTTCATCTCCCCTGTAACTATTCCCCAGGTTGTTGCTGTAAATGAGAATGTGTTTTCAATTAATTTACCTGCTAAAAAATACATATATTTTACTATTACTTAATCTGACTACTCTTAGTTGATAATCACTTACCGTTTGGTAAGCCTATAGATTTTAAAATGGTTAGTCTACTACAGATTTAGAGAACTAAATAATGAATATGTATGTAAGTATAAACATGTAAAGTATGATATATACTGTAATGTGCTATTATGATACTATTACGATTTTACTTTACGGTACTCATTTTTTGAGGGGATATTGACAAGATCAGAGATGTACCAGAGGAGACTGGTGGGAGGAGCTATAGGAGGACGGGCTCATTGTCATGGCTGAAATGGAATAAATGGAACGTATCCAACATATGGAAACCACATGTTTGGTTCTGATCCATTATTCCATTTCAGCCATTACAATGAGCCCGTTCTCTTATAGCTCCTCCCACCAACATCCACTACAATGTACTGTATGTAAAAAAATGCATTCCCATATACAGAAATCATGTATCCACTATTAAGTTACTAGGATATTTTTGTTGGTGGGGGGTGTTCACACTGCTTTGGTCCATACAGTACTGTAATGCCGTAATATATGCCATTTATGTAGCAGATGCTTTTATCCTAAGTGACAACATATCCTAAGTCCCTACATTTTTGCATGTGACCCCAGTGGGAATCAAACCCACAAGTCTGGTGTTGCTTACTAACAGAGCCATACAGGACCAAACAATACATAAGTACAGTACAATACTGTAAAATACAGTACATGATTACAATCCATGAGTGTGCCACCCTCCTTCAGGCCATGGATCAGGTATGCAATGATATCAATCAAGACCTACTGTGTCTTTGGAAACTATTCAGACCTCTTGAATTTTTCCACATTTTGTAACAACCTTATTCTAAAATGTATTAAATTGTTATTTTTTTCTCATCAATCTACGCACAATACCTCATAATGACAAAGCAAAAACTGTTTTTTAGAAATCTTTTACTAAATTATAAAATGTAATAAAACTGAATCATCACATTTATGTAAGTATTCAGACTCTTTACTCAGACGCTTGGCAATCAGGCCAAAGAGTTCAATCTTTGTTTGAACAGGCCAGAGAATCTTGTTTCTCATGGTCTGAGAGTCCTTTAGGTGCCGTTTGGCAAACTCCAAGTAGGCTGTCATGTGCCTTTTACTGAAGAGTGTCTTCAGTCTGGCCACTCTACCATAAAGGCCTGATTGGTGGAGTGCTGCAGAGTTGGGAGAACCTTCCAGTAGGACAACCATCTCCACAGAGGAACTCTGGAGCTCTGTCAGAGTGACCATCGGGTTCTTGGTCACATCCCTGACCAAGGCCCTTCTCCCCCCGATTGCTCAGTTTGGCCGGGCGGCCAGCTCTAGGAAGAGGCTTGGCGGTTCCAAACTTCTTCCATTTAAGAATGATGGAGGCCACTGTGCCCCGTTAATCTTTTTAGTTTTATTTCACTTTATTATTATAATATATTTTTTTAGAGGGTGGATTAGCTTTAATATTGCGGAGAGATTGTTGCTTCCATCAATGTAATTGTCCACATTTTTTTGGTGAATACATATACCTACATACACTGCTGTTCAAAAGTTTGGGGTCACTTAGAAATGTCCTTGTTTTTGAAAGAAAAGCCGAAAATGTTGTCCCTTAAAATAAAATAACATCAAATTGATCAGAAATAAAGTGTAGACATTGTTAATGTTGTAAATGAATATTATAGCTGGAAACGGCAGATTTTTTTGCTTATTAAAGAACCAATAAAACTGGCCTTCTTTAGACTAGGGTTCGATTGCAAGCTCAAAATGTCCAGAAACAAATAAGGGTGCACAACTGAGCAAGAGGAAAAGTACATTAGAGTGTCTAGTTTGAGAAATGGACCACTAACAAGTCCTCAACTGGCAGCTTCATTAAATAGTACCTGCAAAACGCCAGTCTCAACGTCAACAATGAAGAGGTGACTCCAGGATGCTGGCCTTCTAGGTAGTGTTCCTCTGTCCAGTGTCTGTTCTTTTGCCTATTTTATTATTTTCTTTCTATTGGCCAGTCTGAGATATGGCTTTTTCTTTGCAACTCTGCCTAGAAAGCCAGCATTCCAGAGTCGCCGCTTCACTGTTGATGTTGAGACTGGTGTTTTGTGGGTACCATTTAATGAAGCTGCCAGGTGAGGACTTATGAGACGTCTGTTTCTCAAACTAGACACTGTTGTACTTGTCGTCTTGCTCAGTTGTGCACCGGGGCCTCCCACTCCTCCTTCTATTCTGGTTAGAGCCAGTTTGCGCTGTTCTGTGAAGGGAGTAGTACACAGCGTGGTACGAGATCTTCAGTTTCTTGGCAATTTCTCGCATGGAATATCCTTCATTTCTCAGAACAAGAATAGACTGACGAGTTTCACAAGAAAGTTATTTGTTTCTGGCCATTTTGAACCTGTAGTTGAACCCACAAATGCTGATGCTCCAGATACTCAACTCGTCTAAAGAAGGCCTGTTTTATTGCTTCTTTCATCAGGACAGCAGTTTTCAGCTGTGCTAACATAATTTCAAAAGGGTTTTCTAATTATCAGGTAGCCTTTTAAAATGATAAACTTGGATTAGCTTACACAACGTGAACATTGGAACACATTAGTGAAGGTTGATGGTAATGGGCCTATGTAGATATTCCATTAGAAATCAGCCGTTTCCAGCTACAATAGTCATTTACAACAGTAACAATGTCTACACTATATTTCTGATCAATTTTATGTTATTTTAATGGATTTTAAAAAAATCTTTCAAAATCATTTCTAAGTGACCACAAACGTTTGAATGGCAGTGTAGATAAACTCAGCAAAAAAAGAAAAGTCCTCTCACTGTCAACTGCATTTATTTTCAGCAAACTTAACATGTGTAAATATTTGTATGAACATTACAAGATTCAACAACTGAGACATAAACTGAACAAGTTCCACATACATGTGACTAACAGAAATGGAATAATGTGTCCCTGAACAAAGGGGGGTCAAAATCAAAAGTAACAGTCAGTATCTGGTGAGGCCACCAGCTGCATTAAGTACTGCAGTGCATCTCCTCCTCATGAACTGCACTAGATTTTCCAGTTCTCGATGTGAGATGCTATCCCGCTCTTCCACCAAGGCACCTGCAAGTTCCCGGACATTTCTGGGGGGAATGGCCCTAGCCTTCACCCTCCGATCCAACAGGTCCCAGACGTGCTCAATGGGATTGAGATCCGGGCTCTTTGCTGACCATGGCAGAACACTGACATTCCTGTCTTGCAGGAAATCTCGCACAGAACGAGCAGTATGGCTGGTGGCATTGTCATGCTGGAGGGTCATGTCAGGACAAGCCTGCAGGAAGAGTACCACATGAGGGAGGAGGATGTCTTCCCTGTAACGCACAGCGTTGAGATTGCCTGCAATGACAACAAGCTCAGTCCGATGATGCTGTGACACACCGGCCCAGACCATGACAGACCCTCCACCTCCAAATCAATCCCGCTTCAGAGTACAGGCCTTGGTGTAACGCTCATTCCTTCGACGATAAACGTGAATCTGACCATCACCCCTGGTGAGACAAAACCTCTGCTCGTCAGTGAAGAGCACGTTTTGCAAGTCCTGTCTGGTCCAGCGATGGTGGGTTTGTGCCCATAGACAACGTTTTTGCCGGTGATGTCTGGTGAGGACCTACCTTACAACAGGCCTACAAGCCCTCAGTCCAGCCTCTCTCAGCTTACTGTGGACAGTCTGTGCACTGATGGAGGGATTGTGCGTTCCTTGTGTAACTCGGGCAGTTGTTGTTGCCATCCTGTACCTGTCCTGCAAGTGTGATGTTTGGATATGCCGATCCTGTGCAGGTGTTGTTACGCGTGGTCTGCCACTGCGAGGACGATCAGCTGTCCATCCTGTCTCCCTGTAGCGCTGTCTTAGCCGTCTCACAGTACGGACATTGCGAATTAATTCCCTAGCACTTCTGCAGTCCTCATGCCTCCTTGCAGCATGCCTAAGGCACATTCACGCAGATGAGCAGGGACCCTTTATTTTGAGTCAGTAGAAAGGCCTCTTTAGTGTCCTAAGTTTTCATAACTGTGACCTTAATTGCCTACCGTCTGTAAGCTGTTAGTGTCTTAACAACCGTTCCACAGGTGCATGTTCATTAACTGTTTATGGTTCATTGAACAAGCAAGTTTAAACCCTTTACAATGAAGACCTGTGAAGTTATTTAGATTTTTACAAATTATCTTTGACAGACAGGGTCCTGAAAAAGGGACGTTTCTTTTTTTGCTGAGTTTATAGACATATATACACATCCACACTTTTTTAGAATATACCTTTCTTTATTATTCCCCGCAAACCCTACCACCCCTCCCCCAATTGAAGTAAATTAATAAACAATAACACTTACGCTTCTACTTCCAGATTATACATACTATACACATTCTACAGACAATCTATTTTACAATAGTTATATTAAGTTTGTTTTTAGTCCTTGACCTTCCTTTATTTCTGATGTCCATCCAGTTTGATTTCTATTTGCCATATATATGTAACTGATATTTCACAGTTCTGAACCTATATACATTTTACAGACCCTGTATATTTTACATTTGTTATCTTGTTGTTTTTAGTCCCATCCTTCAGCTCCATTCAACCCCTCCAATCTATCTCTTTAACACCATCCATTTTGGATTTCTATTTGCCATATTTTTCAACTGTGCTGTGATGCTTCACAAAAGTACACGTTCATCTTTCCCTCGATCCTGACTAGTCTCCCAGTCCCTTTCGCTGAAAAACATCCCGACAGCATGATGCTGCCACCACCATGCTTCATCATAGGGATGTTTCCAGATTTCAACTAGATGTGACACTTGGCAGTCAGGCCAAAGAGTTCAATCTTGGTTTCATCAGTCCAGAGAATCTTGTTTCTTCCATCTCCACAGATAACTCTGGAGCTCTGTCAGAGTGACCATTGGGTTCTTGGTCACCTCCCTGACCAAGGCCCCAACTCTAGGAAGAGTCTTGGTGGTTCCAAACATCTTACATTTAATAATAATGGAAGCCACTGTGTTCTTGGGGACCTCCAATGCTGCAGACATTTTTTGGTACCATTCCCCAGATCTGTGCCTCAACACAATCCTGTCTCGAAGCTCTACGGAGAATTCCTTCAACCTCATGACTTAGTTTTTGCTCTGACATGCACTGTCAACTGTGTGACCATATATAGACAGATGTGTGCCTTTCCAAATCATGTCCAATCAATTGAATTTGCCACAGGTGGACTCCAAGTTGTAGAAACATCTCAAGGATGATCAATGGAAACAGGATGCACCTGAGCTCAATTTCGAGTCTCATAGCAAAGGGTCTGAATAAGGTATTTCTGTTTTACATTTTTAATTCATTTGCAACAACTTCTAAAAACCTGTTTTTGCTTTGTCATTATGGGGTATTGTGTGTAGATTGCTGAGTATTTAAAAAAACATGTTGTAACGTCACAAAGTGTGGAAAAAGTCAAGGGGTCTGAAATCTTTCCAAAGGCAATGTATATCAGGCTTGGATTCGCCTTGCCTAAAGGTTTTTCCCCAGGTGCATGAACAGTGATGACATTTACTGCGATGTCGATGGGAACCTATGGCCAAATGCTCAAGACAGTCTTGAGGCAAACTAGAGCCTGCTCAACATGAAATTTATTTTATTAATTTAATTTGTTTAATTTGATTACAGTAAACCTTTGTTGTAATTATATCTGATCAATACATTTATTTTTTGGCATAAATGATTGTAAAATATGTGAAAGATGTCTTCAATGATCACACCTTTGATCACACATGGGATAGAAATGATGGAAATTAGAGTTTCTGTCAAAGTGTATTGCCTAATATGAAAACAGTGTAATGTACTGTCATTTCAAAAGGTAATTTTGAAACATATATCTTGCATTTTTTGCTATTGGATTAAAACAATTAAATTGAGAAGGTGTCACGATGTGTTTTGGTGATTAAATCAATGTTCTCATGGTATTTCACAGTTAAATTCTATTTTGGATCAATGGTTGTGTGGTGAAAGATGTCTCTGAACAAAATCAATGTACCATAAAAGGTTTTGAATTTAAGACTTGCAGCATTACATGTGTTAGCAGTTTGGAGTTTTATACTAAACGTTTTGACAATTCACCACATACTTGTGAAAATAGCACCAAAGCAATTTTTTTTTTTTTAAACAAACTTGCCAACGCAGCTCCTTCTTATCTTCTAATTGGAAGTGGGATCTGTTAAAACACAACTGTGTATTGTTGGAGAGTAAGGTCCTGTGTGTAGCGTTAGAAGAAAGTGTGTGTGAATGTGTGTGTGTGTGTGTGTGTGTGTGTGTGTGTGTGTGTGTGTGTGTGTGTGTGTGTGTGTGTGTGTGTGTGTGTGTGTGTGTAAGCATGCATGTGTGTATGCTCTATATGGGTGGACTAGGGCTGTTATGGTGACCATATTACTGCCACACCGGCGGTCACGAGTCATGACCACAGTCAAATTCGACATGAGCGTTTAGTCACGGTAACTAGACATCTCCAAACTCTGATGCTGCTGATGGTCATTAGTAGCCCACCAAACTTGCTAACTGCCTGGTACTCAGCACTCTATTGTCCGTCTAATCACTCAGACATTAATGCAAATGTAATCAAAAATCTAATCAAACACTTCATGAGAGCACTTGAGCTTATGTTGCGCAACATTTCTATAGGAAATGCAATTGTGTGAGAAAACAGAGGTTTGACAGCCTCTACTGATGGCCTCAGCTTTCCATAGGCTAGGCCTACTATATTTATTCCTATACATTCCTAATATTAAGCACATTGCTTCTCTTTACAAAAGGACTATAGACTACCTGGCGGGCACGAAAATGAATCCATTCGCTATTTAAGTGCATAGATTACATGTATTTTTTCCCCTTCCCCTGTTTCGAGACTGATGCATGATAATGGTCAATTCTAAATCAAAACAAATTTCACACATATATTATTTAGTACAGTGCATTCGGAAAGTATTCAGAACTCTTGACCTTTCCACATTTTGTTAAGTTGAAGCCTTATTTGAAAATGGTTCAAATAAAATAAAAATCCTGAACATACACACAATACCCCATAATGACAAAGTGAAAACAGTTTTTACCATTTTTTGCTAATTTATAAAATATTTAAAACAGACACCTTAAATACTTAAGTATTCAGACACTTGTTATGAGATTCGAAATTGAGCTCAGGTGCATCCTTTTTTCCATTGATCATCCTTGAGATGTTTCTACAACTTGGAGTCCACCTGTGGTAAATCCAATTGATTGGACATGACAATGAAAGGCACATACCTGTCCATAGGTCACACAGTTGACAATGCATGTCAGAGCAAAAACCAAGCAATCAGGTGGAAGGAATTGTCCGTAGAGCTCCGAGACAGGATTATGTCGAGGCACAGATCTGAGGAAGGGTACCAAAGAAGTTCTGCAGCATTGGAGGTCCCTAAAGAACACAGAGGCCTCCATCATTCTTAAATGTAATACGTTTAGAACCACCAAGACTCTTCCTAGAGCTGGGACCTTGGTCAGGGAGGTGACCAAGAACCCGATGGTTACTCTGACAGAGCTCTAGAGTTCCTCTGTGGAGAAGGGAGAACCTTCCAGAAGGACAAAAATCTCTGCAGCACTCCACCAATCAGGCTTTTATGGTAGAGTGGCCAAATGAAAGCCACTCCTCAGTAAAAGGCACAGGACAGCACACAGGAAGTTTGCCAAAAGGCACCTAAAGGATTCTCAGACCATGATAAACAAGATTCTCTGGTTTGATGAAACCAAGATTGAACTCTTTGGCCTGAATGCCAAGTGTCACGTCTGGAGGAAACATGTCACAATCCCTACGGTGAAGCATGGTGGTGATAGCATCAGAGAGATCCTTGATGAAAACCTGCTCCAGAGCGCTCAGAACCTCAGACTGGGGTGAAGGTTCACCTTCCAACAGGACAACAACTCTAAGCACACAGCCAAGACAACGCAGGAGTGGCTTCAGGACAAGTATCTGAATGTCCTTGAGTGGCCCAGTCATAGCCCGGACTTGAACCCGATCGAACATCTCTGGAGAGACCTGAAAATAGCTGTGAAGCGACACTCCCCATCCAACCTGACAGAGCATGATAGGATCTGCAGAGAAGATTGGGAGAAACTCCCCAAATACAGGTGTGACAAGCTTGTAGCATCATACCCAAGAAAACTTGCGGCTGCCAAAGGTGATTCAACAAAGTACTGAGTAAAGGGTCTGAATACTTATGTGATATCAGCAAATTTTTCTAATAACCTGTTTTTGCTTTGTCATTATGGGGACTTGTGTGTAGATTGATGAGGGAAAAAAATAATGTCATCTATTTTAGAATAAGGCTGTAACGTAACAAAATGTGGAAAGATTCAAGGGGTCTGAATACTTTCCGAAGGCACTGTATATGTAAAGACAAGATTAAATCCAGAATAGTCGGATGGGTGGCAATATTTGTCTTTCACTTATTATATATGAAATGTATATTATCACTTGTGAATGATGCCCAGCTTGTGTGCTGTAAGGCAAGAAACAGAGCAGGCCATTTTTTGCAACTTTTTCAAATCATAGTCACACACCTCATGTAGCCCAGTCCCTAAGGCCTATGTTTTGATAAGGTTTGTACCACAACTAAAATGGCCAAATAACTTCTTAAAACTGAGCACAATAATTCACTTTACAACAGGTGTAGAGCCTAACTGGCATATATACAGTGGGGGAAAAAAGTATTTAGTCAGCCACCAATTGTGCAAGTTCTCCCACTTAAAAAGATAAGAGAGGCCTGTAATTTTCATCATAGGTACACTTCAACTATGACAGACAAAATGAGAAAAAAAATCCAGAAAATCACATTGTAGGATTTTTAATGAATTTATTTGCAAATTATGGTGGAAAATAAGTATTTGGTCACCTACAAACAAGCAAGATTGGCTCTCACAGACTGGCTCTCACAGACCTGTAACTTCTTCTTTAAGAGGCTCCTCTGTCCTCCACTCGTTACCTATATTAATGGCACATGTTTGAAATTGTTATCAGTATAAAAGACACCTGTCCACAACCTCAATCAGTCACACTCCAAACTCCACTATGGCCAAGACCAAAGAGCTGTCAAAGGACACCATAAACAAAATTGTAGACCTGCACCAGGCTGAGAAGACTGAATCTGCAATAGGTAAGCAGCTTGGTTTGAAGAAATCAACTGTGGGAGCAATTATTAGGAAATGGAAGACATACAAGACCACTGATAATCTCCCTCGATCTGGGGCTCCACGCAAGAGCTCACCCCGTGGGGTCAAAATGATCACAAGAACGGTGAGCAAAAATCCGGGACCAAAGTAACAAAGCCTACCATCAGTAACACACTACGCCGCCAGGGACTCAAATCCTGCAGTGACAGACGTGTCCCCCTGCTTAAGCCAGTACATGTCCAGGCCCGTCTGAAGTTTGCTAGAGAGCATTTGGATGATCCAGAAGAAGATTGGGAGAATGTCATCTGGTAGATGAAACCAAAATATTACTTTTTGGTAAAAACTCAACTCGGCGTGTTTGGAGGACAAAGAATGCTGAGTTGCATCCAAAGAACACCATACCTACTGTGAAGCATGGGGGTGTAAACATCATGCTTTGGGGCTGTTTTTCTGCAAAGGGACCAGGACGACTGATCCGTGTAAAGGAAAGAATGAATGGGGCCATGTATCGTGAGATTTTGAGTGAAAACCTACTTCCATCAGCAAGGGCATTGAAGATGAAACGTGGCTGGGTCTTTCTGCATGACAATGATCCCAAACACACCGCCCGGGCAACGAAGGAGTGGCTTCGTAAGAAGCATTTCAAGGTCCTGGAGTGGCCTAGCCAGTCTCCAGATCTCAACCCCTTAGAAAATCTTTGGAGGGAGTTGAAAGTCCATGTTGCCCAGCAACAGCCCCAAAACATCACTGCTCTAGAGGAGATCTGCATGGAGGAATGGGCCAAAATACCAGCAACAGTGTGTGAAAACCTTGTGAAGAATTACAGAAAACGTTTGACCTCTGTCATTGCCAACAAAGGGTATATAACAAAGTATTGAGATAAACTTTTGTTATTGACCAAATACTTATTTTCCACCATAATTTGCAAATAAATTCATTAAAAATCCTACAATGTGATTTTCTGGATTTTTTTTCCTCATTTTGTCTGTCATAGTTGAAGTGTACCTATGATGAAAATTACAGGCCTCTCTCATCTTTTTAAGTGGGAGAACTTGCACAATTGGTGGCTGACTAAATACTTTTTTTGCCCCACTGTAGGTGGTGCAAGAGTTTCAAGGTTTGGAAAGACAATTTTCACCATAAAAATGCATCTGCATTATCTTATTTGCAGTCACTTTTGAGAATGGTGTTTTCCCGCTAACTGATTGCATTTTGGAACATTCACTCGTATAGCCTACTGCCGTGTGCACATTGCTGCGCATATAATGTGAAAAAAAAGCCTAATAATTTATCAACATTTAAACCTAAATGTTCTGATCTGTTGCATCAGCCTCATTGCTTTTAAAATGTTTTTTGATGCTAGTAGTAGTATTCATTTGGGATCTATCGCATCTCACAACTATCCCAGACTATTTTTGGAATATGTATTTATTGCACAGAAGAATAGGTCAACTTTTGTACTATGGTGGATAGTAGATTGACGTAGGCTAGTGCTTTTGCTGTTCGTTAGGCCTACTCATCTTGTTGGTGAGTGTGGACAGTTCTTTCAATATCTTCAATATGCGCCTCGGAATTCGATAAGGACGTGCGCAGGCACAACGACAACTGGTCGCAAAAGGCATGTCTTTTTTTGTGGGCATGACGGCCCCATAAAGGAGGTGCCACCGGGAAATTCAAGGCATTATTATGTGCTTGTCAGATTGTGAATGAGAGATTGATGAGTTGTGTGCAGCCTGTGCAAAAAAACTAAGCAGCCTTTCATGCAACCTTTTTTCAAATCATCATTAGAGTCGCATCATGCAGCCTTCAAATGTATTAAATATCAAAACATATAGCCCAATGTTTGTATCACAACTAAAGTTGCATAAATAACTCTAAATTAAGCATATAGGTGGACCTGTTTCCTCCTATATGAATAGGAGTGTGCACTCCCTCAAATCATTTGGAGAAAATATCCTTTCTATTTTATTCAGCTACGTTTAATTGTATTCTTCATACTATAAAATAATGCCAGGGAATTCTAAGCCAATCTTGTCAGCTAAATGAATTTGTGTTGCCCACAGCCATATGGCATAGCCAGATCAGGGCCTAACATACGGACATCTCAGAGTATGGTATTCTGTTCTTCTGAGATAGAGTACATTTTCTTCATATCATGTTCTTTAGACCTATCTAAAATAAATTATGCATTTATTGTAGGCTATATTAAATGTATTTATTAGACTTTTTAAATTGTAGATGTTCCAAAGGTCTGCATCGGTGGCTTGTGTTGAAGCCAGGAGATGCTAAATGTGTTTATTTTAATTACATTTTAATTTCACCTTTATTTGACCAGGTAGGCCAGTTGAGAACAAGTTCTCATTTACAACTGCGACCTGGCCAAGATAAAGCAAAGCAGTGTGACAAAAACAACACAGTTACACATGGGATAAACAAACATACAGTCAATAACAAAATAGAAAAACCTATATACGGTGTGTGCAAATGAAGTAAGGAGGTAAGGCAATAAATAGGCCAATAGTGGCGGAGTAATTACAATTTAGCAATTTACACTGGAGTTGTTAATGTTTATTAACGGTCAATTACCGTGAGACGACAGTTGTTTGCTTGAAATTCACCGATTGAAGGAGAAAGTGCAGTGACTGCAGTCAGACCACTTTGGACAAGAACATGGGCTTAAACACAGTCCTCACAAAAGGCAGTGAAAATGCATGGGAACGCAGTGATGTCAGAGGAATAATCCGTTAACCGTATCTGGGCCACTGCAGCTAGGGGTGGAGGAACAGAGGAACCTCAGCTACAAAGGGAGCTAGGCTCTGTCACAATGGATGGCTGAGTGGGAAGGAAGAACTGAGAAGAGGAGGGGTAGGAGGGAGGAGGAAGAGGAAAGAGGAGAAAGGAGGAGGGGGTTGGATTGCCGTCACCACATTAGTTGTAGTTCTGACTAACTGAGAGAATGGCTATGCCAACAGCAGCGTTGACTTGAATCACTCCAGCTGACACCGAGAATTCTTTGCATCCTAGAAAAAAGGTTTAGTCCCCAGCCCGGCAACAAGGTTGTCTTAGTCTGTGTCCCAAATAACATATGAATAGGGTGCCATTTGGTACACACCCTGAGACGACCATTAATCAGATCCGTCACCCTCCTAGCCTCTAGTGACTCCCCATCCCGCATGAGGGAGCGTAATCATCGACTGACACTAATTAGCATAACGCAACGGACATAAATATCCCTTGAAAATATTCTTATTCATGAAAATCACAAGTGAAATATATTGAGACACAGCTTAGCCTTTTGTTAATCACCCTGTCATCTCAGATTTTCAAAATATGCTTTACAGCCAAAGCTAGACAAGCATTTGTGTAAGTTTATCGATAGCCTAGCATAGCATTTTGTCCAGCTAGCAGCAGGTAACTTGGTCACGGAAATCAGAAAAGCAATCAAATTAAATAGTTTACCTTTGATGAGCTTCGGATGTTTTCACTCACGAGACTCCCAGTTAGATAGCCAATGTTATTTTTGTAGGCGAAATAGCTCCGTTTGTTCTTCACGTTTGGCTGAGAAATCGCCCGGAAATTGCAGTCACGAAAACTCCGACAGAAACATGGCAAACGTTGTTTATAATTAATCCTCAAGGTGTTTTTCAAATATCTATTCGATAATATATCCACCGAGACAAATCGTTTTTCAGTAGGACCGATTGGAATAATGGCTACCTCTGTATTTTACGCGAGAATCTCTCTGGGAGCATCAGGTGACCACTTGCGCAATGTAGCCGCTTACGGGTATTCTTCAACATAAATGCGTAAAACTACGTCACAATGCTGTAGACCCCTTGGGGAATACGGAGAAAAAGTAATCTGGTTGATAGCCCATTCACTGCTCAATAGGGACGCATTGGAACGCAGCACTTTCAAAACATGAGGCACTTCCGAATTGGATTTTTCTCAGGCTTTCGCCTGCAACATCAGTTATGTTATACTCATAGTGTTTTCTATCCTAAGCTGTCAATTATATGCATATTCTAGCATCTTGTCCTGACAAAATATCCCGTTTACTACGGGCACGTTATTTTTCCAAAAAATTAAAATAGTGCCCCCTAGTCACAAAAGGTTAGTGAATATGAACAGGAAGTCAAGCTGCAGTGAACAACCTGAGATGATACAGGGAGAGGACCTCAGTACAGTATGTACTGCAGACAGTAGCTGTTCACTCTCAGCCCATCTACTGGTGAAAACGGAGAGAAAGATCCCTAAAGCTCCAAATCTTATCAGTTTAGCGCAGAGAGGGAGGAAAGTTGGACGGTTGCAGCATGCTTAGTACAGAACTTTGGAGAGTTTATAGGAATATGCATGGTGTCACGACTTCCACCGAAGGTGGCTCCCTTGCCTGTTCGGGCGGCGCTCAGCGGTTGTCGTCGCCGGTCTACTAGCCGCCACTGATCCCCTTTTCCTTTTCTGTTTGTTTGGTCTTATTGGTTGCACCTGTCTCTTATTTTGTTTTTTGATTCAGTCTATTTAAGCCTGTTAGGCCCGCCTGTTTTTGTGCGGGCTTGTTTTTCTGTTAGTCAGGTTGTGCGTGTTGTGTTCCTGTCCGTTTGTGCCCTGTGTTGGGTGGGACAATTTCGTGTCGATTTTCGCCTGTTGTTTTGGGCGTTCGCTTTGGAAACCTAAAAAAGTCGGTTTCCCCAGTATCCTCTGCTCTCTGCATTTGACTCTGCACCCACCACTCCAGGCGTTGTGACACATGGGCTGATCTGAGGAACATACAGACATAAGTAAATGTTAGATCCATGTTAATCTGTGTTTCAGATTTCTTGTAAAGATGAATAAAAAAAAAAAAAGAATACTTTGCCCCAACAAGTGATTTAACATTATGTTTCTTTAATCAACAGATTGCCAACAGAGGGAAATGTAAATTCCTTAGGCCGAGTGATAACAGACAAATCTGCATCAATAGATAATGCATGATGTCATTTGATCAAATAAACTGTGATTGAGTAATACCAGTTTTACAAGTAAAATTAACAGTTTCTTGGGACATTGACACAGGACAGATTCCAATTTGCATGTTTAAGGCACTCGTAATCCTAATCTAGGATTAAATATGGGATTCTAGGATCAGATCCAGGAGTTTGAAACAATCAGTTTGGCTTTTACGCATTTATTTTATAAAGCATGTGCTCCAGACATCAACAGTTGTTACAAATGACGGTGGGGAGCTTTCAGTTTTTAGATAGGGTTTGGGCAGCTGAAAACTCTACACTATGACATCACCTCATCTAGAGAGTAGGGATCTGTGACATTTACTGATTCTATGCTCAAAGGTCATAGTCAGAGACTAGTCAGACAGTATTATTACCTACAGTTTCACTAGGGTGATGGGAGGTGTTGGGTTTGCGCCAGACATAGCCTTTTCCTTGATGGCCAAAAAGCTCAATTTTAGTCTCATCTGACCAGAGTACATTCTTCCATATGTTTGGGGAGTCTCCCACATCTCTTTTGGATAATATCAAACGTGTTTGCTTATTTTTTTCTTAAAGCAATGGCTTTTTTTCTGGCCACTCTTCCGTAAAGCCCAGCTCTGTGGAGTGTATGGCTTAAAGTCGTCCTATGGACAGATACTCCCATCTCCGCTGTGGAGCTTTTCAGGGTTATCTTTGGTCTCTTTGTTGCCTCTCTGATTAATGCCCTCTTGGCCTGGTCTGTGGGTTTTGGTGGGCGGCCCTCTCTTGGCAGGTTTGTTATGGTGCCATATTATTTCCATTTTTTAATAATGGATTTAATGGTGCTCCGTGGGATGTTCAAATTGTTTGATATTTTGTATATTCTGTACATGGTGGTGCCCCTTGCTTTGTGGTGTTGCCTTTCAGAACAGGTGTATATATATTCAGATCATGTGACACTTAAATAAAGTCCACCTGTATGCAATCTAACTAATTATGTGACCTCTGAAGGTAATTGGTTGCACCAGATCTTATTTAGGTGTTTCCTAGCAAAGGGGGTGAAAAAAGTACTTTTTAAAATTTCACTTCACCAATTTGGACTATTTTGTGTATGTCCATTACATGAAATCCAAATAAAAATCTATTTAAATTACAGGTTGTAATGCAACAAAATAGGAAAAATGCCAAGGGGGATGAATACTTTTACAAGGCACTGTAGAGGGATGGCCACCCTACCGTTTAGTTGTGCAGTATTGTCTGGTCACTGCGGCGTTTTACACACTGAAATGATATCTACCAGTCAAGACAAATCTACTAAAAACATGACCTTGTGAATAATTTCTTATTTATATATACACACTGTGTACTTCACTATTCTGGGTTTAATGTGGTGATACAAAGGAATAACAAATATTAATATCTGCAAAGCTTTTTAAAATCCCCCCATGAAAAAAATAAATGTAGTGTATTTAATCTTTCTATGACGTCAGACACTCCCACGCTGGGGACTGCTATTCATTTTAGGCTGCAAAGTGAGGCCCTGTGTAAATGTAACTGTTGATGCATGTTGTATTTCCTTAATAATACAGTATTGCCAGTGTGGGAGTAATGTCTTATTGCACATAGTCGAAGACCAGCTATACAGTTGAAGACCAGCTCAGTCAAAAACATGGACTATCCACAGGCCTTCCTAGTCCTATAAGAGTGTATATCCTACATTTCAATTTTCTAGTTTTAATGTCACACATGCACAAGTACAGTGAAATGCCTTTCTTGCAAGCTCTAAACCCAACAATGAAATAATCAATAACAATGTAATACAAAAAATAATATAAGGTCGCACAGAAACTAACAAGAAATAAAAAATGTGAGGTAATGGAGTGTCCCACATGTGGCAGCAGGCAGGCTCAGGTTAGAGCTGATGTGATTAATCTAGTCTATTACAAGGGTGTAACTCTATGTCCAGTTTGTCTGGAGAGATAAGAGATAGTGGTGAGAAACCTTTCAGATAATTTAGGCTACACTCTTAGAAAAAAGGGTTCCAAAAGGGTTCTTCAGCTGTCCCCATAGGAGAGAACCCTTTTTGGTTCCAGGTAGAGCACTTTTGGGTTCCATGTAGAACCCTCTGTTAATGGGTTCTACATGGAACCCAAAAGGGTTCTACCTGGAACCAAAAATGGTTCTTCAAAGGGAACTCCTACGAGAACAACATAAAAACCCTATTAGGTTAGCATAGCATAATTTTTTCTAAGCGAGAATGTTCTCTTAATATTCTATTGGGGAATAACAGCTCAACTATGAGATGCAAAGCTCTTGTGACCCATCCTAATTAAGAAGATTAATGTGTTTAAACTAATAAGTACTAAGGGAGTGAGAAGCATTATGAATTAGTCTTTGGGGACTAGGGGGGTCCTTAGTTTCCTTTGGGATAGCTCTAACCACAACTGACTCTTTAAACTTGGAGAGGGAATTTTATTTGATGGCCGTGGATTACGGAAAATTCCTTATGGAGGAGGGAAGTATGTCTATGTGGAAGTGATAGAGTCTGCATAATTTCCTCAGTGCTTGTCTCTCTGTGGTGGATCAGAGAGTGAGCGAGAGAGCGAGCTGCTACCTCTCAGGGGAGCGTCTCAGTCACCATTCATGTTCTCTTCCTCTCTCTTATTTTTGGATCCAGCGTGTTTACTTAAAGTCAGAGAACTAGGCTACAGCTGCATCACGTTCTGTATTTGTCATTATTTAACTTAATGAGTCTTCACCATGTAGCCTAGCTAGACAATGCTTTCAGGTGTTAAGTTTCGTTCTTGGTCCTGGAGTTGGTTGAAGGAAAGGAAGGATTATGGTATTAGCTGCTCAAGGGTCAAAGGAGCTACAGGCAAATTCTTCCTCAAAGTAAACCTTGCTTTCGAACTCAGTTGTAAGGCTATACGTTTTTCTGACATTGGATATTGCATGGCAAATCTCCTGAATTTTCTGTTGATGTTGCATGTCAATATTTGGGAAATGTATGTCAGGAAGCGGCAGTATGGTCGGGCTGCTCAGTTTACAGACTCCCTAAATGTAGTAAACTATTGATAGTCTGCCAGCCTGACTGCCTTCTAAGTGTCAAAGCCCACCCTCAGTTTCTAACAGTTACGGTGGTGAAACCATCCCCATCACCCAGACTATGACATCCCCAGGAGAGGCACCTATTCTCTCTCACTCTTAGTCATCCAGCAGAGACTAAGAGACCTATTGATCCTGAAATCACAGTGCACTTCCCCATGGGTCCTTGAAGGACAGCTTTCTGACAGATCTTCTCTGGATGTTCAGTAAACGCCCAACATAACCCCACATAAACTCCCCCACTGAATAAACAGCTGTCAGAGAGAAAGTACATAGCTGTGTGTTCTCATTCCCACATTCTTCTCCTGCTGGTACTGAACCATATCATCAATGTGCAGTGCGCATCTAGCTAGCAGATATGTGTTTTGGGTTTTGACGCTGGATGTAACATTTTGTGGGGTTATTTCGTATGTTGTGGAACTTGTGGGGAAAGAATCCCTTTTCATTAGTTTCTATAGTTCGCAGGTAGCTCACCTTGTGTCCTTCAAAGGCTAGCTTTCGCATTTTACAGACTGACCTATTGCATGTTACTTCTGTCTGATATTGACTAATTGTATTGTTTATGGGATGATTAACAAACCCACTAATGATGTAAGTGATGTCTTACCTCCATGAATGATGTTAATTGCATCAGTAATTGCTACATGAATCATGAACATTCATTAGCAAAAGGTGGTTAGAAATGCCTGTAGAGCAGAGTACGGGGAAAGGAATTAGAATCACTGATACAGGATAGAGATACAGTTCGGAATACCTTTTCACCATTGTATTTCAACAATATCCGAGAACCACATTCTACTATATCCGATAACCACATATCCGTCGCTGTTGTTCATTCACAAAGCTTATCAAGGAAATGTACAGTTGAAGTTGGAAGTTTACATACACTTTAGGTTGGAGTCATTAAAACTTGTTTTTTAGGTTGGAGTCATTAAAACTAGTTTTTTTTTGTAATTTTTCTAACAATTGTTTACAGACAGATTATTTAACTTATAATTCACTGTATCACAATTCCAATGGGTCTGAAGTTTACATACACTAAGTTGACTGTGCCTTTAAACAGCTTGTAAAATTCTAGAAAATGATTTCATGGCTTTAGAAGCTTCTGATTGGCTATTTTATATAATTTCAGTCAATCGGAGGTGTACCTGTGGATGTATTTCAAGGCCTACCTTCAAACTCAGTGCCTCTTTGCTTGACATCATGGGAAAATCAAAAGAAATCAGCCAAGACCTCAGAAAGAAAATTGTAGACCTCCACAAGTCTGGTTCATCCTTGGGAGCAATTTCCAAACACCTGAAGATACCACGTTCATCTGTACAAACAATAGTATGCAAGTCCAAACACCATGTGTCTCCTAGAGATTAATGTATGTTGGTGCAAAAAGTGCAAATCAATCTCAGAACAACAGCAAAGGACCTTGTGAAGATGCTGGAGGAAACAGGTACAAAAGCATCTATATCCACAGTAAAAACAAGCCCTATATCGACATAACCTGAAAGGCCGCTCAGCAAGGAAGAAGCCACTGCTCCAAAACCGCCATAAAAAAAGCCAGACTATGGTTTGCAACTGCACATGGGGACAAAGATCGTACTTTTTGGAGAAATGTCCTCTGGTCTGATGAAACAAAAATAGAACAGTTTGGCCATAATGACCATCGTTTTGTTTGAAGGAACAACGGGGAGGCTTGCAAGCCGAAGAACACCATCCCAACCGTGAAGCACGGGGGTGGCAGAATCATGTCGTGGGGATGCTTTGCTGCAGGAGGGACTGGTGCACTTCACAAAATAGTTAGAATCATGAGGAAGGAAAATTACATTGATATATTGAAACAACATCTCAAGACATCAGTCAGGAATTTAAAGCTTGGTCGCAAATGGGTCTTCCAAATGGACAATGACCCCAAGCATACTTCCAAAGTTGCGGCAAAATGCCTTAAGGACAACAAAGTCAAGGTATTGGAGTGGCCATCACAAAGCCCTGACCTCAATCCTATAGAACATTTTTGGGCAGAACTAAAAAAGCTTGTACGAGCAAGGAGGCCTACAATCCTGACTCAGTTACACCAGCTCTGTCTGGGGGAACGGGCCAAAATTCACCCAACTTATTGTGGGAAGCTTCTGGAAGGCTACCCGAAATGTTTGACCCAAGTTAAACAATATATAGGCAATGCTACCAAATACTAATTCAGTATATGTAAACTTCTGACCCACTGGGAATGTGATGAAAGAAATAAAAGCTGAAATATTATTCTGACATTTCACATTCTTAAAATAAAGTCATGATCCTATCTGACCTACGACAGGGATTTTTTACTAGGATTAAATGTCAAGAATTGTGAAAAACTGAGTTGAAATGTATTTGGCTAAGGTGTATGTAAACTTTCGACTTCAACTGTATGTAAAATATGAAAATCATTGTCAGGTAAATTATAGGCAGAAAGATTTGCATTCGACATGCAAACTCATTCTTAGTGTGTGTTTGTCAGAGTGGTTGGATAAGCCAATTTCAAGTCAGCAACTTTGACTCTTATTGTTTCGATTGCAAAAGACTCTCTTTTTTTTGCCAGTCAAGAGTGACAAATTAACTCTGACAAACAAATTAGTTTGTGAAACAACAGTGCCACAAATCACTCGTGTGCAGATGATGAAGTGCTGCCTGTAATATCAACCCTGAGGAGAGAGAGACCATTATCAACATCTGACTACTTTCAGCACAACGATTATCAGCAGCTGCAATATGCTTGCATTCAGTTCCGTTCTGCTTTAAACTGCTCTGCCTGCCGCATTGCTCTCTCTCTGCCTCCTTTCTCCTCGCCAGCTAATAGCCTAAAATTACATTTTAATTAACTTTGAATGTTACCCACCTTATGCTTTCCTGAGGCCATTGCTAAGCTGTTCTTTAAACCGCCGCCGCCACGGGAGGTTTAATTTCAAACACTTCCCAACAACCGACATACCGAGGCTTCGGTGTGATTTCACATTCACTCAGATTGTCACATAACACAGAAGCGAAAGCACAGAGGATAAGTGTTACGAGACGGCCATATTGGAACAGCTTAAAGCAGGAGGCCACTCAGGGCAGAGAACAAGTGGATGAATCTCCTTCCGCTTCCCTTCCAGTGTTCTGACATAGCACACAACAAGAGCTTATATTACTACTACCTCCAAAGTCTATCGGAAGTTTACTTTTAAACACAACCCCAATTTCTTCACCTTACAACACCCTCAACCATTCTTTCCTGTGCCATAGTAGCAGACCTTCAATCTCCCAGTGAAATTCAACCCGTGTGTCCCTTCAAATCTGAACATATTGCATTATCCACCCGCAGTCATTTGTTCCCCCAGCCCCTTAGGCAGTGGCATACATTAAGGGCCCTGACTGCTCTACTCCTCACCGATCCTCTGCTGTATCTTCTCATACTGGTTTAATATTCCCCAGCTTATTCCAGGGTTCTGGTGACTGAGGCTAGAGCTGCACCAGAGGGAGGGAGGGAGGGGGAGGGAGAGAGAGAGAGAGAGAGAGAGAGAGAGGGAGAGAGAGAGAGAGAGAGAGAGAGAGAACTGCCTCATCACATGAGGTAATTGATAGAGGCTCATAACTCATCCTCATCAATCATAGAGCCTTGATGCTGGCAATCAGGCATAACAATAAGGGCTGCAAATGGCTGACAATTGAATTAGCCATCTGCTCTATGCATTTTGACAGCCATTTAACTCTCCACATATTAGTGAAAAGAGAGAGATAGGGAGTCTACTTCCCACCTTGTCAAACATGATTTTTACATTAAGTATGAATTGAATAAATTAAGTGTGGTAGAATAGATCTGGTCAAAGCACGACATGAGAGGGTAGGTTGGAGGTGTTGCAGAGATAAAAGGTTTTATATACATTTTAATTATAGATATACACAGTTTCTGAGTTTTCGTATGCACTATTTTGGACAGCATAACCATAGATATAGAACATGAGTGAACAAAACATTAGGAACACCTTCCAAGTGTTGAGCTGCCCCCTCTTCTGCCCTCAGAACAGCCTCAATTCATCGGGGCATGGACTCTACAAGGTGTCAAAAGCATTCCACAGGGTCATATATTTAACTAGGCAAGTCAGTTAAGAACAAATTCTTATTTACAATGATGGCCTACCGGGGAACAGTGGGTTGTTCAGGGGTAGAATGACAGATCTTTACCTTGTCAGCTCTGGGATTTGATCCAGCAACCTTTCTGTTACTGGCCCAATGCTCTAACCACTAGGCTACCTGCCCCCCCTGAATGTCCTTTGGGTGGTGGACTATTCTTGATACACACAGGAAACTGTTGAGCTTGAAAAACTCAGCAGCGTTGCAGTTCTTGACACACTCAAACCGCTGCACCTGGCACCTACTACCATACCCCGTTCAAAGGCACATACATCTTTTGTCTTGCCCATTCACTCTCTGAATGGCACACATACACAATCCATGTCTGGGGTTTAAAAATATTTATTTTACCTGTCTCCTCCCCTGCATCTACACTGATTGAGGTGGATTTAACAGGGTGACATCAATAAGGGATCATAGCTTTCACCTGGATTCACCTGGTCAGTCTATGTCATGGAAAGAGAAAGTGTTCTTAATGTTTCGTACACTCAGTGTATAGCTCTATGGGCATAACCATGTGACCTCCATGTGCTGCACTCAAGCACCTGGTCTTTAGCCTATTATAATCGCTTGATGGCAGCAAAGTAGTTTGCACTAGCACACTCCACTGTATAATGCACTCAGTAAACCCAGGATGGTAGTACAATGATTTGACATGCCCATATGCACACATCCGAAGCTATTTGCTATTTTATGAGATGCAGCTGGAATCTAAGTTGTCCTAAGTATGTGCGTGTACATATACATTTGAGTGCGTGTGGTGTGTGTGTGTGTGTGTGTGTGTGTGTGTGGGGGGGGGGGGGGGGGGGTAGAGATTGGGAATAGAAAGAATCACAGCACACACCATAAGTTTGGCTCATCTGAGAAATCAGCACTGCATTCAAAGTCATTACATCCTCTTTTTACTGGCAGTTTACAAGTTTCTGTTATGGAGTCTCATCAAAGATAACATCTAATGATCAAAGCCAATGATGCTTGTCTGTGTGAATAACGATGTTGCCAGAACAGCGTGTGTTGTGTTACATCCTAGGGCTAGGGGGACTGGCGATGTGTAATCAGGGAAATGTTCTTTTTTGACCTTGGGTTGAAGCTGGAGCTTATCTCATAGCTCCTTCTTCAGATCAAAGGGCTGTGAAGGACAGTTGAAAAAGCCATTTCACTGTGTGTATGAACTACTGTAATGTAGCTGGCCAAATGAGCGTGAAGGAATTCAAGTGTCAGAGTGTTTACTGTAGCTATGACTTCAGGATTTCTGATTGCACAACTTGCTCGGTGTGACCCCTGTGGCATCTGAACTGAAAATAACCTTAATTGATTTAACTTTATAAAATGGAAAAATAGACAGTGATTTGTTTGATGAGACACCTCTAATAAATCTTAATGAAATGACAATTTCTGTTTGTTTTCTTTTGTCCTTTCCAGTGGACTGTATTGGTGTGAAGGCTAACACACAGGGATTCCAATGCCTTCCAGACAACAATCTAAGATGGGGAATTGAAGAGGGTGAGTAGGATTATGAACGGTTAATCAAGTGTTTGCTTTGCTTTTATTGACATGCCTACAGAAATCTATACTGCCCTACAAAGGAAAAATGCAGTAACTACGCCAACAGTGAAACTGACAAATGGCTTTACATTTTTTTTGTAACCAGTCATGTATGTTGTAGGTAGATAAGTGATAATGCACTGGTGTATCATCTTATTATGAAGTAATTTTAATGCACATTGACCTTGACCACTGATTTGACCTATGAACCCTAAAATGCAGATACAAAGCTCTGCCATTGTATGACCTGAAACAACTACAGTGCATTTGGAAATTATTCAGACCCCTTGACTTTTCCCACATTTTGTTACGTTACAGCCTTATTCTAAAATGGTTTAAATAACACATGTTCCTCAATCTACACACAATATCCCATAATGACAAAGCAAAAACAGGTTTTTAGAAATTTTAGAAAATGTATTAAAAATAAAAACAGACATACCTTATTTACATAAGTATTCAGGCCCCTTTGCTATCAGAGTCGAAATTGAGCACAGGTGCGTCCTGTTTCCATGGATCATCCTTGAGATGTTTCTACAACTTGATTGGGGCACCTGTGGTAAATTCAATTGATTAGACATGAGTTGGAATGGCACACACCTGTCTATATAAGGTCCCACATTTGACAGTTTATGTCATAGCAAAAACCAAGCCATGAGGTCAAAAGAATTGTCCGTAGAGCTCCGAGACAGGATGGTGTCGAGACACATATCTGGGGAAGGGTACCAAAAGATGTATGCAGCATTGAAGGTCCCTAAGAACAGAGTGGCCTCCATCATTCTTAAATGGAAGAAGTTTGGAACCACCAAGAACCTTCCTAGAGCTGGCCGCCCGGCCAAACTGAGCAATCAGGAGAGAAGGGCCTTGGTCACTCTGACAGAGCTCCAGAGTTCCTCTGTAGAGATGGTAGAAGCTTCCAGAAGGACAACCATCTCTACAGCACTCCACCAATTAGGTCTTTATGGTAGAGTGGCCAGACAGAAGCCACTCTTCAGTAAAAGGCACATGACAGCCCACTTGGAGTTTGCCAAAAGGCACCTAAAGGACTCTCAGACCATGAGAAACAAGATTCTTTGGTCTGATGAAACCAAGATTGAACTCTTTGGCCTGAATGCCAAGCGTCACGTCTGGAGGAAACCTGAAACCATCCCTACATTGAAGCATGGTGGTGGCAGAATCATGCTGTGGGGATGTTTTTCAGCGGCAGGGACTGGGAGACAAGTCAGGATCGAGGGAAAGATGAACGGAGCAAAGTACAGAGAGATCCTTGATGAAAACCTGCTCCAAAGCGCTCAGGACTCAGACTGGGGCGAAGGTTCACCTTCCAACAGGACAACAACCCTAAGCACACAGCCAAGACAACACAGGAGTGGCTTTAGGACAAGTCTCTGAATGTCCTTGAGTGGCCCAGCCAGAGCCCGGACTTGAAACCGATCGAACATCTCTGGAGAGACCTGAAAATAGCTGCACAGCGATGCTCCCCATCCAACCTGGCAGAGCTTGAGAGGATCTGCAGAGAATAATGGGAGAAACTCCCCAAATACAGGTGTGCCAAGATTGTAGCATCATACCCAAGAAGACTCAAGGCTGTAATTCCTGCCAAAGAAGCGTTAACAAAGTACTGAGTAAAGGGTCTGATGTGTTTTTGCTTTGTCATTATGGGCTATTGTGTGTAGATTGATGAGGGGAGATAAACAATTGAATTAATTTTAGAATAAGGCTGTAACATAACACAATGTGGAAAAAGTCAAGAGTTCTGAATACTTTCTGAATGCACTGTATATGGGTAATTCAAAGGCAAAGTACAGTGTCTACAATCTAAATGTGTTTATCCAAATGTCTTGTTGTTTTTCTGTTTGACATTCCAACTGTATTTAATGGTTTCATGTAGTTATGTTTTCATGTTTTGAAGGTTGTATTGTTGTAACCCTCATTAATTTTTTCACCATAAGGTAAGGACTATTTCATCACGCATAATGTATATACTTAAAAAGTAATATTTCATTTTGTGAAGTATCTACAATCTGTTAATGTGTTCATCCAACTTTCTTATTGTTTTTCTGTTTGACTTTGTATAGTCATTTATTTGACTTAGTGGTCATAGGTCACATCAGTGCTCATGCTTGATAGGCATAAAACATGACTTCATAATAAGATGATACATCAGTGCATTCTCACTTGTCTGCCTACAACATATTTGGCTGGACAGTAAATAAACTTTAAAGCAATTTTTCTGTTTCACTGTTTCAATAGTTACTTCTCTTATGGCAGAGCGGGTAACTGCAGTCAAAACATAGTGGAACATAGCCTTGGTTTTTACTTAGATTTTGTAGTTACTGCAAATCTCACACTGAAAATAATTGATGGTGATATCGAATCGTTTCACCTTACTGTCCAAAAGCATTGTATGCAGCCGGCAATACACTCGTATCCGCTTTGGACCGGTTCATACCTAAAATATTCTCCATTTAGTCCTGAAAGTTGTGTATCGCTTTCAGCCAATCATGTTGCAGCAAATTAAATTAAATCAAATCATATCATTTTTTATTGGTCACATACACATGGTTAGCAGATGTTATTGCAAGTGTAGCGAAATGCTTATGCTTCTAGATCCAACAGTGAAGCAGTATCTAACAGAAAATATATAACAATTCCACAACAAAGCCTAATATCTAACAAATTCCACAACAAAACCTAATACATACAATCTAGTAAAGGAATGGGATAAGAATTGACAGTTGAAGTCGGAAGTTTACATACACCTTAGCCAAATACATTTAAACTCAGTTTTTCACCATTTCTGACATTTAAAGTAAAAATTCCCGGCCTTAGGTCAGATAGGATCACCAATTTATTTTAAGAATGTGAAATGTCAGAATAATAGTAGAGAGAATGATTTATTTCAGCGTTTATTTCTTTCATCGCATTCCCAGTGGGTCAGAAGTTTACATACACTCAATTAGTATTTGGTAGCATTGCCTTTAAATTGTTTAACTTGGGTCAAACGTTTCAGGTAGCCTTCCACAAGCTTCCCACAATAAGTTGGGTGATTTTGGCCCATTCCTCCTGACAGACCTGGTGTAACTGAGTCAGGTTTGCAGTCCTCTTTGCTCGCATACTCTTTCTTAGTTCTGCCCACACATTTCCTATAGGATTGAGGTCAGGGCTTTGTGATGGCCACTCCAATACCTTGACTTTGTTGTCCTTAAGCCATTTTGCCACAACTTTGGAAGTATGCTTGGGGTCATTGTCCATTTGGAAGACACATTTGCTACCAAGCTTTAACATCCTGACTGTTGTCTTGAGATGTTGCTTCAATATATCCACATAATTTTCCTGCCTCATGATGTCATCTATTTTGTGAAGTGCACCAGTCTCTCCTGCAGCAAAGCACCCCCACAACATGATGCTGCCACCCCCATACTTCACGGTTGGGATGGTGTACTTCGGCTTCCAAGCCTCCCCCTTTTTCCTCCAAACATAACGATGGTCATTATGGTCAAACAGTTCTATTTTTGTTTCATCAGACCAGAGGACATTTCTCCAAAAAGCACGATCTTTGTCCTCATGTACAGTTGCAAACCATAGTCTGGCTTTTTTATGGTGGTTTTGGAGCAGTGGCTTCTTCCTTGCTGAGCTTCCTTTCAGGTTATGTCGATATAGGGCTCGTTTTACTGTGGATATACAGTGGGGCAAAAAAGTATTTAGTCAGCCACCAATTGTGCAAGTTCTTCCACTTAAAAAGATGAGAGAGGCCTGTAATTTTCATCATAGGTACACTTCCACTATGACAGACAAAATGAGGAAAATCACATTGTAGGATTTTTTATGAATTTATTTGCAAATTATGGTGGAAAATAAGTATTTGGTCAATACTTTGTTATATACCCCTTTTTGGCAATGACAGAGGTCAAACATTTTCTGTAAGTCTTCACAAGGTTTTCACACACTGTTGCTGGTATTTTGGCCCATTCCTCCATGCAGATCTCCTCTAGAGCGGTGATGTTTTGGGGCTGTTGATGGGCAACATGGACTTTCAACTCCCTCCAAAGATGTTCTATGGGGTTGAGATCTGGAGACTGGCTAGGCCACTCCAGGACCTTGAAATGCTTCTTACGAAGCCACTCCTTTGTTGCCCGGGCGGTGTGTTTGGGATCATTGTCATGCTGAAAGACCCAGCCATGTTTCATCTTCAATGCCCTTGCTGATGGAAGGAGGTTTTCACTCAAAATCTCACGATACATGGCCCCATTCATTCTTTCCGTTACACGGATCAGTCGTCCTGGTCCCTTTGCAGAAAAACAGCCCCAAAGCATGATGTTTCCACCCCCATGCTTCACAGTAGGTATGGTGTTATTTGGATGGAACTCAGATATTCTTTGTCCTCCAAACACGACGAGTTGAGTTTTTACCAAAAAGTTATATTTTGGTTTCATCTACCAGATGACATTCTCCCAATCTTCTTCTGGATCATCCAAATGCTCTCTAGCAAACTTCAGACGGGCCTGGACATGTACTGGCTTAAGGATTTGAGTCCCTGGCGGCGTAGTGTGTTACTGATGGTAGGCTTTGTTACTTTGGTCCCAGCTCTCTGCAGGTCATTCCCTAGGTCCCCCCGTGTGGTTCTGGGATTTTTGCTCACCGTTCTTGTGATCATTTTGACCCCACGGGGTGAGATCTTGCCAGATCGAGGGAGATTATGAGTGGTCTTGTATGTCTTCCATTTCCTAATAATTGGTCCCACAGTTGATTTCTTCAAACCAAGCTGCTTACCTATTGCAGATTCAGTCTTCCCAGCCTGGTGCAGGTCTACAATTTTGTTTATGGTGTCCTTTGACAGCTCTTTGGTCTTGGACATAGTGGAGTTTGGAGTGTGACTGTTTGAGGTTGTGGACAGGTGTCTTTTATACTGATAACAAGGTCAAACAGGTGCCATTAGTACAGGTAACGAGTGGAGGACAGAGGAGCCTCTTAAAGAAGAAGTTACAGGTCTGTGAGAGTCAGAAATGTTGCTCTTTTGTAGGTGACCAAATACTTATTTTCCACCATAATTTGCAAATAAATTCATTAAAAATCATACAATGTGATTTTCTGGATTTTAGTTGAAGTGTACCTATGATGAAAATTACAGGCCTCTCTCATCTTTTTAAGTGGGAGAACTTGCACAATTGGTGGCTGACTAAATACTTTTTTGCCCCACTGTAGATACTTTTGTACCTGTTTCCTCCAGCATCTTCACAAGGTTCTTTGCTGTGTTTCTTGGATTGATTCGCACTTTTCGGACCAAACTACGTTCATCTCTAGGAGACAGAACGCATCCCCTTCCTGAGCGGTATAACGGCTACATGGTCCCATGGTGTTCATACTTGCGTACTATTGTTTGTACAGATGAACGCGGTTCCTTCAGGTGTTTGGATATTGCTCCCAAGGATGAACCAGACTTGTGGAGGTCTACAATTTCCTTTCTGAGGTCTTGGCTGATTTCTTTTGATTTTCCCATGATGTCAAGCAAAGAGGCACTGAGTTTGAAGGTAGGCCTTGAAATACATCCACAGGTATGTATTGACTGAAATGATGTCAATTAGCCTATCAGAAGCTTCTAAAGTAATGACATCATTTTCTGCAATCTTCCAAGCTGTTTAAAGGCACAGTCAACTTAGAGTATGTGAACTGTATTAGTATAAAATATATGGATGAGCAGTGACAGAGCTGCTAAGATGCAATAGATAGTGAAGAATAGATAGTGAAGGATACAGTATACAGTATATATATATATATATATATATATATATATATATATATATATATATATATATATATATATATATATATATATATATATATATATATGAGATGAGTAATGTGAGATATGTAAACCTTCTTCAAGTGGCATTATTAAAGTGACTAGTGTAACACATGGGAGTGAGAGACAACAGACAGACAACAGGAGCAAAGTGACGCACAGAGGCTCTGCAGCAGGATGGGACAGCCTGGTCAACAGTAGTGCACAAAGTAGGGAATAGGGTGCCATTTGGGACACAAGCAGGGAGAGAGGCCAGTGACCTCACACTGCACATGTGTGTAGATGATCTTCTTATACGTGCAGTATTGAGCTCTCAGTTCACCGCAACCAATGCCATGAGAATACCAAATATGATGTTTTGTTTTGAAGGGAAAGCCTGCAGCTAAACAACAAATATAAGCTGTTGATGAAATGGAGATCATGATGCCCCGGGATTAGGAACAAACTAAATTGGAAACAAATCTGCAACAACATGGAGTAACATGGAGTAAAGAAACAAGCTTTGATCCCTGACACACTGACACAAAGCTGGAGAGCTAGAGAGGAGAGGAGGGGTGGGGGTGGGGGGGGGGGGTGTAAGTACTCAAAGGCTGTCTGATCAGAACCACAGCAGGGCAGCATTCTCTAGTCAGTTTGAAGAATATAGTGGTGCGGACCCATAAGTGAACATCAGAGGGCTTTTCCACTGTCTCATAATAAACTCCATGTGTTTTCACAGCCGACCCCTGTAATTTGGTGGGCTGTCCCAAATTAACAGCACACATTTGTGTCCAAAATCGGCCTAACTGATTCCATCAATCTACCTATCTGTTCTGGGGGGGGGTCTATGGTTAAAAAACGAAAGAAGGAAAATAATTTTCATTATTATTTTCATAATATCCCAGCATTTTCAGCTGGGATTTTTTTGTCTAAGTGCACCAGAAGGTAAGATACGTGGTGCGAAAGGCACTCACTTGGAATCTGTGCTCCATTTGCCCCTGGCGGAAACACTGCTCATTAAATTTTAAGAGTCATTTTTGGTCTTCTAGTGGTGTTGTTGGGGGGAGGGGCAGAGATCTGATTGTATAGTAGATAGTGGATGAGATGAGAAGGAAGCATGAACAACATTTATTATTGGATTATACACGCTGGAAATCTAGGGGTTTTGGGCTAGTAGTGTATTTACAGTAGACTTGAGGTAGAGGTAGAAGCAATGAGGAGTGTGAGTGTAAGCATTCAATTGTAACCTGGCTCTAACACAATTCCAAAACTGTACACAAGTACTATAGCTTTAAGGTACTGAGGCTAGGACACCAGTCTCAAGACATATTGGTTTGACATGCTGATGACAATCATAATATGTTACAACTGATACTGCTCACTTGACTTCCTCAATCTTTCATACTGGTAAATATTGATTGAAGGCTGCCTATTGAATACATTAAGAGATTCATAAAAAGTGATTAGTGTCTTCTGTACATGTTGTCTTCTGTACATGGTGTCTTCTGTACATGGATGACCGCATACAGTATATGAACCTGTGACATGCTCTAATTCTAGTACACTCACTGGAGATTAGCAGGAAGACAAGGATGGGAATACAGCTAGGTAGGGTACTGTACCTCATCTCACAGCTGTGGTGTGACTGTGAAAGCCAATGGGGCTGCTTAGAGATGTCTGGCACTGCGGTTAATAAGTGGTGAGGTGTGGAAAAATCAGCTCTGTATGAGCATTGATCCAGCTGAAAGGCTTTGTCTGCACACCCAAATGACACCCTTCCCAGGGTCATTCCACAAAAAGAGTGCCTTTTGATATTTGAAGTAGAGATATTAAAAGCCTGTTATATTTAATGAAGTGCTCTTTAATATAGAATTCAATAAATCTGTTTTTTTATATATGAATAAAGACTTGCTAAAGTGCCAAAATTCAGCATTTTAACATGTCCCTCACATGCTGACTAGACCGGGCACACACGTGCGTCTGCGTGCACCTTCACACGCATGTTGATTTTGTCCATCCACACCAAACACGATCAAGACACGCAGGTTGAAATATCAAAACGAACTCTGAACCAACTATATTAACACGTCGAAATGCATGAAACATTCATGGCAATTTAGCTAACTTGCTGTTGCTAGCTGATTTGTCATGGGATATAAACATTGGGATGTTATTTTACCTGAAATGCACAAGGTCATCTACTCTGACAACGAATCCACAGATTAAAGGGTTAAACTAGTTATCCACATGGGTATATGCTCCTAAAAACCAATGAGGAGATGGGAGAGGCGGGACTTGCAGCTCTTGTCATGGGTCAAAAATTGAACCAAAAAACATTTACTTTGCAACGCTCCCGTCACTTCTAAAAAGATTTTAACCAAATTAACTCCAACATTTCACCAAGTTTTACCATCATTGTAAAGCCCTATTTATTTTGTTGCTTTGACAAAGTCATTTCTGAAGATTATAATTTAATTCATGATTAGTGATTAGTGATTCATTTACGTCTGTCCCTCATTTTAAGGTCAACCCTGTTACGTGAGGTGAACTCTCATTTTAATATGGTGAAACTAGTCTTTTTGTGTTGTATTACTTGAGACCGGTCTCGAGTGTCTCGGTCTTGACTCGGTCTCATACAGTGAGGACTCGTAATTTCTTCCCAGAGACCAGTGGAGTAAAAAAATCATAATTAGCAGCTTCCATTCAGTCAGCGCATAAAACAGCTTCGCCAGGCCAAATATATACACTCCTGCCTTTAAAAATTATCTTTAGCTATTTTAGACATGTTTGCGCAGTGGCGAACCAATAGGCCTTCAGGGTGTGACACTCTCATGTCGGAGAGTGCACTTTTTGTAAACACAAAGGGCCAGTGGTGTAGTGGAGAGTATACACATGTATAAACCGTATACCCACTTGTTCTTCACTGGGCATTGCGTATACTCGCTTCTTAATCCCTACTGATGTGTATCAAAGTAATGTAGTGGAGGTATACGACTTATCAATTATGTACAATAGAAAAAGCGTGCACAAAGTAGCCTACACAATCGCAAAGCAAGTAAAATATATTCATGTGCACATAGCCTAGTTTTAACGAAATATCATCTGCAGGCAGCAAGACTGTGCAGCTCTCAACTGGTTTTAGAATGGAGCAGCTCACAGAAGAATACATCTGTAGACTGTAGGGTAGGAAATACGTTTCAATTCATGATGTCTACCGGTAAATGCTAACAAAGGCAACGATGGGTATGCAACCAGGTATTGAAAAAGTTTATTCCTAAGTGTTGGTTAGTAGGCTATTTGTGATGTGCAATTACCATCATGCACAGTTTGTATCAGGGGCGTAGATATGGATGGGCCTGGTTGGACAAAGGCCCACCCACTGGGGAGCCAGGCCTTGACAGACCCACCCAATCAGATTGATGTGGTGTAAGCATTGTTGTGGATTTAGACCCTCAAATATTTGTATTTTTTTCTATTTTAATTGAGAGTGAAAATCTGAAAAATCTATAGGAAAACAAATAAAAAGGATTTTCCATCGCTGAGCGGGCTGTTTGGGAAAACTAGAGTATACCTACTTCTCCAGGCAACACTACATCACTGCATAGGGCCGATAGAAAGACAGCAGTCACACACAGCATGATGTTAACTTCTTTGGGCTCATTGGGACGCTAGCGTCCCACCTCGACAACATCCGGTGAAATTGCAGAGCGCCAAATTCAAATTACAAAAATAGTAATAATAAAAATTCATGAAAATACAAGTGTTATACATCGGTTAAAAGATTAACTTCTTGTTAATCCAGCCGCTTTGTCAGATTTAAAGAAGGCTTTACGGCGAAAGCATACCATGCTATTATCTGAGGACAGCGCCCCCATACAACAGCATACAAACAAGCAGAGGCGTCACGAGAGTCAGAAATAGCGATAAAATAAATCACTTACCTTTGAAGATCTTCCTCTGTTGGCAATCCAAAGGGTCCCAGCTACACAATAAATGGGCATTTTGTTCGAGAAAGTCCCTCTTTATATCCCAAAAACTCAATTTTGTTGGCTGTTTTGTTCAGTAATCCACTGGCTCAAAGGCGGTCAAAACATGCAGAAGAATACACCCTAATAGGACCGCTATAGTTTGTCGAAACATGTCAAACGATGTTTATAATTAATCCTCAAGTTGTCAATTACCTCAATAATGGCTAAAATTTCAACCGGACAATAGCGTATTCAATACAAAGGAAAAGAACGAAGAGCACGCACACAGTCACAGGCACAAACCAGTAGTGCATGATTCCATATACCCCTTACCAAAAGGTCTTATTCTTCGTTGTTTTTTAGAAAACAAGCCTGAAACCATGTCTAAAGACTGTTGACATCTAGTGGAAGCCATATGAACTGCAATCTGGGCCCTAAACCCTTTATATAGTCAATAGGCTTTCAATGGAAAACCACTCACATAAAAAAAAAAAAAATCCTGGGTGGATTTTCCTCGGGTTTTTGCCTGCCATATCTGTTCTGTTATACTCACAGACATTATTTTAACAGTTTTAGAAACTGTTTTCAATCCAATGCTTCCAATTATATGCATATCCTAGCTTCTGGACCTGAGTAACATACTTTGGGCATGTCAGTCATCCGAAATTCTGGATACTGCCCCCTAACCCAAAAAGGTTCAACAATAAATAGTCCATAAACTCAGACATAATAAGCTAGAAGGTCCCAATCATTAGAATACAAAAACAATCATTAAACATTTCCCAATCGAAATGTACAACTACTACTTCCATTTGCAAAAAGCATTTCACGTTTAGCACACAAAGTAACCTGTGACCTAAAGCTTAAAGTGGGAACTGACAGCGTTTTAACTACTTTGCAGATATGAAACATACAGACAATCATATCAGTAACAAATATCAAATGTATGCTATAATATTTTTTTTAAATAGGTTATATTTGAATCAATGTTCCATGACGTACACAAAGGCATTGTTGGCAGAATAGATGGATGCAGTTCAATACATGATTAATATAATTTACCAATATATTTCTTGGTAGTCCAAAAAATATTGCTATCAGGTTGTAAATCACAGGTGGCCTGGTACATTGTTTGCTGCCTCTGACTGACTGACTTTTCCCCCTCATATTGTTTTTAGGTAACTATGCACAGCTAGAGATGCATGTATCATTTGGTTAGCTAGCAAGAACTTGAACGACTGTTATCCAGTTAGCATATCTTTTGCGTTCGCAAATTCTACTACGATTTCAGAGCACTCTCGCCTGAGTGTGCCACAGCGCAGAAAAGCTGATGAATTTACGAACGCGCAACACCTGCTGAATAGGACCGGTGTCAGTAAATTTTGTCAAAAAAAGTAAGTCAAGAACACTCCAGACAACATTTAAACAGCCTAACCAGCTCTGTTACGACGAGTAAAATGGTCAGAGTGAGGTGTTCTCTCATTTGCGTCTGGAAGTAGATAGCTAGCAAGCTAGACAACTTTAGATTTTTAGCTTGGGTGCTTGGTTGGGACAAGCATGCATTGGCAGGCAAGCTGCTGATTTTGGACAGCCAACTAGCTGAAAAAGTTTGAGGGTTTATCTAATGTTCCTTCGTTAGATTTTAGCTCATCTTGCTCTGTCTAACATTAGTTGTTGATCTTGTTGTTGTTGATGTGCATAACTGAGGGAGAGAGAGCCTACCTTTTCAAGGTTGTTTGATCAATAGGACTGTACAGTAACCAAATGTAAGAGGACTACCGTGGTGTTTACATATTTGCGATGTATTTTGTGGCTTTTGGCAAATGCGTTCTAATGATCTAACGTTGCGATGTTGCAACTGCCTGTAAACACACAGTAAGGTCCAAAGTGAATGATGGCAGGTATTTGTGACAAATGGCTTGTTTGTATAAAGGCCTACTGTAGCTCTGATTGGCTATAGCGCACCGGTCTGTGTAGAGTCCAGTCCTGGACAAGACATGTTTTTATTCAGTTTTATTTACTGCAGTGTCTATTAATTGTTCAAAAGCATCGCTGCTTTCCCACTCTATATTGCTATAGAGTTTTCACAAATGCCTTAGTATAGGTAATTCCCAATCCCTCTAAGAATTTATGAAAATGTGAAAATGACTATATCTAAGTGGTTGCTTGTCCAAAAATGTTTTTAAAAAGTGTCATATTCTTCCTGGGGGAGTATATGAACAGATTTTAATAATAATGTCATGATGCTAAAATGCTGTCAGTTCCACTTAAAATGCTTCACACACACGTTATTTTCAAAGAGATGGCTAACAACAGCAACCGCGCTGCAATAAAAAACACAGTTCCACTCACCAGATGATGATCATTTGAAACTTAACTTCTTGTTGAAAGTTATTCTTGAATAGGTAGAAGCTAACAAATGAACAACATCCTCTTTGATAACAGCTGCTGCAAACTAGCCAACAACAAAACATGCTAGCTAGGCCGTGGGAAATCTAAGTTTTTGTAAAAACAGTCCCTCCCATTAAGTCAAAATGTGATTGATTGATTTCACTGTCACTCAAACATTTTCCCCGAATAAAGTTGAATGGCAGATGCCTTGATCTAGCTTCTGATGGCTTAGCCAATGGCTGACTTAGCTAGCTAGATTTATCTCCCCTGAGACCAGCAAAGAAAAATCCTGATTGGATATGTTAACCCTTTCCTTTCCCCAAGAAACTGAAGAGATTAAATAAGAACATAATTGAAAATAATATAATTATTATTATTATTATATTATTATTATCATCACAATTTTATAAATCCTTAGCCCTTCTCTGAAGGTGTAGAAGGCCCATTGTTCCCCATTGTGTTTGGGTTAGTAATAATTTGCATTTGTTTATCTATTCTGAATTTCAAAAGAAACCATATGTCGTTCTGAAATGTGAACCCAGAAAAACTGGACATTTTGAACTCTTATTATGGTGGTGATTTGACAAAAATACACTCATGGTCTTGAATTGGACTTTTCTGGTCTCGGTCTTGACTCAGTCTCGGACCCCATGTCCCCTCCCTATCTCGGACTTAACTCAGTCTTTACCCACAATCCGGTCTTGCTCTTGACTCAGACTCGATTTGCTCTGGTCTTGGTCTTGAATAGGTCGTGATTTAGGTTGTCTAGAACACAACACTGCAAATCATGGTGTAACAGTAGGTGAGCTGGTTCTACTCTTTCTGGTCACTTTCTGGTGTTTTGTGGTGGAAAACTGAGTGTGTTGAGCATAACATGTTAACCCTGTTACCCACAGATAGACAAGCTAGAAAGATTTTAACAATTTTTTTTTAATGAGGCTTGCATTCAATTGCCACTCACTGTTGCACACAACAAGCTTCCATTCCCTCTGTCACAATGGGATTCATGGCTGATTTAAAATTAAATCCTCAACCCTCTAACTTTATTTGCCACTTAATAGGCACTTACTATAGTCATTTTTTCATTTTACCACTATTTTGTTATGACCCCCCTATATAGTGCACTACTTTTGACCAGAACCCTATGGTCCCTGGTCAAAAGTAGTGCACTATATTTTTTTACATAACCTTTATCTAACTAGGCAAGTCAGTTAAGAACAAATTCTTATTTACAAGAGTCCATTCTACAGAGCTGCACAGTATTCAGCAAACAGATGAATCTAAAACCCTGGGCGAGTAGATAGATGCAGAGCAAAATAAACATGTGACGTGGAGACTATTGCTTTGTTACAGCACTTCTACAGAGCCACCATGGTTCATTCCAAACATGAATTCATGGTAGCCAGGTTTCTCCGATGTTTAGAGCCACCTGTAGTGCTCTGAACAGTGGGATAAGACTGGAGGAGTGGATCGTTGTGGATCCACAGGGAACAAACAGGCCATTTGATGAATAAATGTTTCCCATATTAATTAAGATGTGACTCATACTTTTAGGGTCGAGCAGCAGGATTCTTAGTGTGCACGTGAGTTCCTTAGCTAGCAGTAATTAACAAGCGGGGTGCTGCTCAGAGGCCAGATTAACTCAGACTTTGAAGACTAAAAAAGGCTTCTTCCCCCCTCCTCTCAGCTTGGTCTCTCTTCTCTCTCTTCACCCAGAGTGATTTCACATTTCCTATGTATGTGTTCTTCTATATTTAAATGTGCCTCGTCCGCTAGCTAGGCTATATCTAGCCAGAGGATATGCTAATGATGTGCTGACCCTTTCAGGATTAAAACATGGCTGGGTGCACTGAACAATTAGCTGCAGTATATTCATCATTAAGTTACTTTTTTAGAATGTTCAGTTGATTTTCACAACTAATGTTTTTTCTGTTCGTTTTTACCAAGTGCAGTTATGACGCGGAGTGAAATGACTATTCTCAATATGATTTCCAGGTCTCTGACCTCCTCCTTATAGGCTGCCTCGTTGTTGTCGGTGATCAGGCCCACTGTTGTGTCATTGGCAAATTTAATGATGCTGTTGAAGTTGTACCTGGCCATGCAGTCATGAGTGAACAGGGAGTACAGGAGGGGGCTGAGCATGCACCCCTGAGGGGCCCCTGGGTTGAGGATCAGCATGGCAGATGTGTTGTTACCTACCCTTACCACCTGGGGGCGGCCCGTCAGGAAGTCCAGGATCCAGTTGCAGAGGGAGGTGTTTAGTCCCAGGGTCCTTAGCTTAGTGATGAGCTTTGAGGGCATTATGGTGTTGAATGCTGAGCTGTAGTCAATGAATAGCATTCTCACATAGGTGTTCCTTTTGTCCAGGTGGGAAAGGGCAGTGTGGAGTGCAATAGAGACTGCATCATCTGTGGATCTGTTGGGGCGGTATGCAAATTGGAGTGGGTCTAGGGTTTCTGGGTTAATGGTGTTGATGTGAGCCATGACCAGCCTTTCAAAGCACTTCATGGCTACAGACGTGAGTGCTACGGGTCGGTAGTCATTTATGCAGGTTACCTTAGTGTTCTTGGGCACAGGCACTATGGTGGTCTGCTTAAAACATGTTATTACAGACTTGGACAGGGAGAGGTTTAAAATGTCAGTGAAGACACTTGCTAGTTGGTCAGTGCATGCTCGCAGTACACGTCCTGGTAATCCGTCTGAATGTTGACCTGTCTAAAGGTCTTACTCACATCGGCTACGGAGAGCGTGATGAGAGAAACTACTGGTACTCCTTGTATAAAGTCTCGTTATTGTTATTTTATTGTGTTACTATTTCCTTTTAAATTTTTTGTAAAGTTTTCTAACTTTTTAACTCTGCATTGTTGGGAACATGGCTCGTAAGTAAGCAATCCACTGTAAAGTCTACACATGTGGTATTTGGCATATGTGACAAATATAATTTGATTTGATTTGATTTGATTTAGAGAAATGCTGTAGTTTTTTTAGAGCAAATTATGGACCAAGGACATCTATGTCTTCAATTTGGGTTTTCTTTCCCTGCTTCTAGTGTTTGTGCTCTTTCAGGAAATGTAAACCAAGTCGGATAGCTAGCACATTTTCCAAGTTAATAAATATGTTAGCACTACAGGCCTTTGATATTTGCTTGCTTTTTGTTTGGTGAGGAGGGAAAGTACAGAAGCACTTTAATGATAGTGCATGCCTTTAGGATGTGTTTTCATGTGGAACACAAATGGTGGATCTCGCTTTCTTGAAATTTAGCTGGAACTCTTTTACAACCTACATAGCACGAAGACTCAAGGGAGTGTTGGTTGGTTGGTTGGTTGGTTGGTAGGAATTAAAGCTTGTTGCTGGAAATATAGTTTTGGTTTCCAATGTAAATCACTTTTGAGGACAACTTTCAAATGATGGAATTTGATTTTTTTGAAAGTAATAAAAGCTTTTCATAAGTGGATAATGTATGGAGTTGATGGAGTTGTTACCTACACAGTATGTCTTTATATTCTGTTTTCCTGTCCATTCCCTTTCCTCCCATATCCTTCAACTGTGGTGTGTTAATGCATGGTGATTTAGTTTAATTGCAATGGTAGATCCAATATGTTTTAATCTATATATCAAAATCTATAGTCTCAGCCAGCCAACATTCTGTTCCATTGCCAGAAATGGGAATAAAGAATGATGTTTGTATTCACATTGATGCTCAGCTGATAAGAGACTATTCTACGTACGTGACAGAGGGATTACATATAGAATGTATTTCTGTGTTCAATTTTTACTTCAAATGTATTTCATCCAGATACTCATCTTTGCATTTTCCGATTCCTCTCAGCATCAGCATCAACACCTTCCCTCCACCATCCCCCCATCCACACAGCTATTCCTTCCATTTGAATATATGCATATTCATATCTTATATGAGCAACGTTTAGCATTGGGTGTAGAAACAGATGGAGGTTCCTCCAGAACAGAATTGCAGGGGAAAGAGGGTTGGAGCTGGCTGTTTTCTGTGTGAGAGAGAAAGCAGGCTGAGCCCACGCTCTGTGCAGGCTGGGATGAATCATAAGAGTGAGTGGGCGGGAAACGCGTTTCTTTCCTCAGAAAGGCAGAGATTCTGCTCTGACGTATATCCCTGGCGTACTGGAGAATAAAGCCTCCAGGAAGTTTTTTTTCTGACATTTATTTTCTTGCACTTTCTCATTTTAATGCGACTGTATGTATTATGGGTGTCTGTACTCAAATGGGATGACATCATCGTTGACCTCTGACAACAGACAGGAAGTGTATATGCATACATTACAAACACCTGTGTCATAGAAATACACAACCTCCAAACAGTACCAAATCATTTCTTATCACTCGGTGCTAGACTGGACAAAGAAGCTGTAAGTGTCCAGTAAATATTGATTGAATGCCTGCAACAGATAATAATTGAGTCTCTCCATCAACCCATGGACTCATATTGACCTGTTCAGACTTGTAATGTACAGGTCATATACTGTAATGGGATAGAGGAGGGTGTAAGACAGTGTGTACACGTGGGTCATGTACTCCCGGAATGTCATCCCAGAGCCAGATTAATGAATGAATGAGGTCAGTGTGCAGAAGACAAGTGATACCGATCTGGAGAGCACATGAGCGGTGTCCTCATGCCGTTGTCTGCTTTGATTAATGGAGCTGCCATCAGAGCGTCTGCTTCCACTGCCAGCTGGGTGATCATCAGTACTCTCCCTCCTGAACACAAGTAGCATTGCCTCCTCTGGTATGCCCTTACAGGAACATGGACCTGCTGACTGGATAACAGTGGACTATACCTAGGTACAGGAGAACAACTAACTATAACGGACTTGGTAGTACACTAGAGGACCAAAATAGATATCCTTACTCTGTGTTGCAAAGGTGTTAGCTTTGAGCGTTTCCCTTGGCAAAGTAATGTAAGAGTTGAGTTTGTCTTTTCTCCCAATGCTGTGATTTAAAGATTGTTAAAGATACCATTAGAAAATACTGTTTTGAATAGAAATAGTCTGTCTGGAACCTATATGCCTATCAGTGAGTATCCCACTGATGTGCTGGCATCTGAACCTTTTATTAACTGGCATTTTGTCATAAATCTGAGAATTTGGCTTGGCCAGGAAATAGTCCCTTACTTTGGGGAGCAAAATTATATTATTGTCACCAGGGTTCATTTGGAGGGTACCATATTAGCCTTGAGGGTGTTCAATCAGATATATGTTTTATTCGAGTGCACACCTTATAGTGTGTGTCAGTTATGAACTGTGTTATTCAATGTCTTGGAGCCTCAGCCTCGAAAACCATCATTACGTTACACAATGTTATTCAATGTCTTGGAGCGTCAGCCTCGAAACCACCATGACATTGATGCACCATGTTATTTAATGTCTTAAGAAACAGCCCAGCAGCACTTAATTTACAATGTTGACCAACGAGAGCCCCTTAGCTCATTTTCATGATTCTCTGTCTTGCTACTGAGAAAATTATAGTTTTCTATTGTAGATCTACTGTAATACTAAGATTAGATAAGAGATGTGTCTGTCTTGCTCCTTCAGGGGTGGCTTTTGCACATCTAGCCTGCCTGCTTGACAGTGATTCTCACAGACAAGCCAGGCATGGGAACACAACGCAGTGAAAATTGTTCGTTTCCGATGAATTAGCTTTGAATGTTCAATCGCTGCTTTTTTACTCCAAATTCAAAAATGAATGGTCTTGGTAGTGGATAGGAGCCCAGTGATATCGTCACAGAGCCATCAGACTGAGCATTTTAGAATGCACTATTTAGTATTCCAGAAAACGTATCTTCCCTGGCTTTGCTTTTCCATCCACTTACTCAGCAGCTTACCTCTTTCAAACATGAGTTCAATAAAATGTGTTGTTATTAACAGATCAACTTCAAAGACAGTAGTCAATAAAGAAAAAGCACATGGCTCACATTCTAAGCACATAGGGGATGCCTCTAGTTCCCACTAAGTTTGTGATTTTAAACTCTGTTAATAGTGGGGCTGCTTACCTGAAACATCTAAAAGAGTCGTGCATTTTGTGATAAAAGCATCAGAGGTAGATTTATATACCCTGAAAAGGTTTAGATTGGGAGCCAACCCAGATTTGTCCCCTCTGGGCATGGTAGAATTCTTTTAAATGGCCACCAGCAGTACCATTATTTTACATTTCAGAAGGACTGTTTTGAGATGATGGCACCAAATTTGGAACAGAAATAGATTTATAGACTCTAAGAAGATGTAGAAGTCCCAGATTTGGCCCCTGTGGGCTGAGGTGGCCATCTTGTAAAATGGCTGACTACGGTAACACTATTTTACAGTTCAGAAGTGCTGTTTTGAGATAAGCACACCAAATTTGGCACAGAGGTAGATTTATGTACCCTTGAAAGACTTAGATATGGAGCCACCACAGATTTGGCACCTAGGGGCCTTGGCAGTTGTTTTACAGAATTGCCACAGACGGTAATGCAATTTTACAGTTCAGAAGGCTTTAAAAAAAAATAAACACAACAAAAATGGCACAGAGGTACACTACCGTTCAAAGGTTTGGGGTCACTTAAAAATGTCCTTGTTTTTGAAAGAAAAGCAATTTTTTTGCCCATTGAAATAACATCAAATTGATAAGAAATACAGTGTAGACATTGTTAATGTTGTAAATGACTATTGTAGCTGGATTTTTTTATGGAATATCTATATAGGCATACAGAGGCCATTATCAGCAACCATCACTCCTGCGTTCCAATGGCACATTGTGTTAGCTAATCCAAGTTTATAATTTTAAAAGGCAACTTGATCATTAGAAAACCATTTTCCATTTATGTTAGCACAGCTGAAAACGGTTGTGCTGATTAAAGAAGCAATACTACTGGCCTTCTTTAGACTAGTTGAGTATCTGGAGCATCAGCATTCATAGGTTTGATTACAGGCTCAAAATGGCCAGAAGCAAAGAAGTTTCTTCTGAAACTCATCAGTCTATTCTTGTTCTGAGAAATGAAGGCTATTCCATGCGAAAAATTGCCAAGAAACTGAAGATCTCATAAAACGGTGTGCTCTACTCCCTTCACAGAACAGCGCAAACTGGCCCTAACCAGAATAGAAAGAGGAGTGGGAGGCCCCAGTGCCATTACTGAGCAAGAGGACAAGTACATTAGAGTGTCTAGTTTGAGAAACATCCTTCTAGGCAGAGTTGCAAAGAAAAAGCTATATCTCAGACTGGCCAATAAAAAGAAAAGATTAAAATGGGCAAAATAACACAGACACTGGACAGAGGAAGATTGGAAAAAAAGTGTTATGGACAGACGAATCTAAGTTTGAGGTGTTCGGATCACAAAGAAGAATATTTGTGAGACACAGAAAAATGAAAAGATGCTGTAGGAGTGCGTGACACCATCTGTCAAGCATGGTGGAGGCAAAGTGGGAGATTTGTACAGGGTAAAAGGGATCTCAAAGATAGAAGGCTATCACTCCATTTTGCAACGCCATGTCATGCCCTGTGGACGGCGCTTAATTGGAGCCAATTTCCTCCTACAACAGAACGATGACCCAAAGCACAGCTCCAAACTATGCAAGAACTATTTAGGGAAGAAGCAGTCAGCTGGTATTCTGTCTATAATGGAGTGGCCAGCACAGTCACCGGATCTCAACCCTATTGAGCTGTTGTGGGAGCAGCTTGACTGTATGGTACGTAAGAAGTGCCCATCAAGCCAATCCAACTTGTGGGAGGTGCTTCAGGAAACATGGGGTGAAATCTCTTCAGATTACCTCAACAAATTGACAACTAGAATGCCAAAGATCTGCAAGGCTGTAATTTATGCAAATGGAGGATTCTTTGATGAGAGCAAAGGACACAATTATTATTTAAATTAAAAATCATTATTTATAACCTTGTCAAATTCTTGACTATATTTCCTAACTCATTTCATTTAAGTTTTCATGGAAAACAAGGACATTTCTAAGTGACCCCAAACTTTTGAACTGTAGTGTAGATGTGGGTTCCCCTAAAAAGATTAAGTTATGGAGCCACACAGATGTGCCCCCTGGGACCATGGCAGCCATTGTACTAAAAGGATGCAGACAGTACCACTATTTTACAAACTTCTAATCCACAAAAAGAAGTGGCCTATACTTCTTCAGATTTGTTTATGTCATGGCCTATACTTCTTGCCCGGGATCTCCCAAAAAACCAAAAGGTTCAACAGTAACACACAGTATAATACAATGAGTACAGATGGAAACACAGCATTCATGTTGGCCAAATTGTAGAAAAGTGTAGTGGAGGTGAGTTAGAATTCTCGTGATGAGGTAGCCCTGCCTGCATCTTAAAACTACCTTCAGCCCAAGACGCAACCTTATTTTGGTCTAATGTATAAGACGTTGGGTTCTGAAATGGGAGACCAGGGTCCACATCCTACCTGTTACTTGAACATGAAAATGGCTAATAAAGCTACTTTGCAATGTCTTAATCAGGAGCAAAATTCAGACTTAACTACAGCTGTATCTGGGAAACAGGACAATTCTCTTGAGCTGTGCTTTAGTCAGAGCTGTGCCTGAAATACAGAATATTTTACTTTCAACCAGTTCATGAACAAAAGTATTCCACTAATTTAATATAATATTCTGCAATTTGAACAAATTAAAGGCTATGTCACATTTTAGTATGCCTTGAGATTTTGGTGGTGACGGTTGATCTGGAACAGCATCTGATAAAGGTGTACTTCCTGCACCCTAAGGCACCTCCAAAATCATCATTCAGAATTAGTCATTTTCGGGTCAGTGGAGGCAAACACACTCACAGACAGAATATACACCTTTCGAACGAGATACATAAGTCGAGCATCAAAAGCCCTGGAACTAACTAGCTAATTTACTAGTGGCTACTAATCAAAAGAAACTCACCTGACCTGACACCCTCAATTCAAGTGTATGGTCAACCAATGCTATCTATCAGCCAGTGGCAGCCATGTTACAAAAATGTTAGATGGACACAAGGGTCTCTGAAGTATAACATACAGTATAACATCTAGCCTAATTGGGGTTGAAGGCATTTTGTTAGACGGCTGTCACAGCCCCCATTGGCCAAAGCTGTGGAGCTTCCATATCTACATATTTTTGGGGTACATTAATCGACCTCTGTGCCACATTTGGTGCATTTATCTCAAAAAAGCCCTTTGGACGGATGCCACGGAACCCAGGGGCCAGCTCTGGGTCCATAAATCTAGCTCTGTGACAAACTTGGAGCCTTTATCTTGAAATAGTCCTTCTGATTTGTAAAAAGATAAAGATAGCTGCCATAGCCCCTAGGGACAAATCTGTGGTGATGTTACATTCAAAGTATGACTGTCTATTATCTACTATCTAAGTATGTGGTATCCATCTTGCATGTTGAGCCAATAGTAGATCGGTATCTGTTGTTAGTGGCAGAGTGAGCCAGGACTCCACGCCTTTATTGATATTAACCAGTGTATTTATTGATAACATCCAAAGATGGCAATACTACTGTTGGCTATTTTTAATTTCAGCCATGTGCAAGCTGTTATTGAAAATATCAGATGCATTTGCAGCAATTATGCAACAAGGTTTATAGTTTTAAATTACATATTGTTTCCATGGTGACATGTCCTGTCCTTCCTTTTCTTCAGCAATATTCCCTGAAGCAGTATGCATGTGTTTGCTTACATATACACACATGCCATACTTTGACAACCCATATTAACACCCCAAACTAAATGCCATGAAAATGTGAAAACGTATTACAATAATGCCCCCTTTTCTGTAAACCACTTGAAATAGACCTGTATCAACTGTAAATGGTGCAGTAGTGTGTTGATATCCTTTTAGTATACTTGATAGAGCCTTTCACAGCTTTGTTTAGATCCATTAACGTCACACGGTTACGCCCTTGTCAAGCTTGCTCCGCATGGTGAGACCCATTTGTCAGGGATGCATAGTTACACTGTCTGGGCTGTGGTGGCTTCTGGTTTTCGTGCCTTGCTTAGTAACTAATTCAGACCTGGGAATTCAAGAGTGTTAATATATCTTCCTGATGTATTACCTTGCTGGAAAAGTATCCAATCAGATGAGACAACCATCAACATTCTGGTCCGTGCAACATTCTGGTTCTTATTATTTCAGCTGTAAAATGTATTATTAGTAAATTACCAGTAAACCACATAATAGCTGTGTTCTTTTTAAGCAGAGGTGTGCCTAGATATAGCCTTTAGCCGTGGTATATATTGGCCATATACCACAAACCCTGAGGTGCCTTATTGCTATTATAAACTGGTTACCAACGTAATTAGAGCAGTAAAAATAAATGTTTTGTCATACCCGTGGTATACGGTCTGATATACCATATAGTTTATAATCACATTATAAACTAACATCTAAATTGTTGAATCGTTACAGAGAGAAAAAACATAACATGGGCCCCGAGGGGCCCTCAGTAACAAATAACTTAAAATGTGTCAAACTGATCTCATTTATTGATCAAGATTAGTGCTGTAACATGTCGGTCAGTTTGTCCTAATATATCAAATAATTTCACATCTGAGGTACATGTAATGGAAATGTGTTAGTTCCATAGGTTATGCATATTATGGTTAAACCAATGAGTGTTCACATACAGTACAGGAGAGCATCCAATGATTACACATGTTCTTATGATAATGTCCTACTGAGCAACACACAACCCTTATTAAAGAAAGTGCCATATAGTGAGAAATGTAGAGTCTATGTGGACTCTCAATAGTGTTGGCATGTATTTCTGTGACTCAGGCTTTTGTTTGCCGGCTTCCTTAAAGCCTAAAATAACCTCATCTGAGCAGATTCTCTCTCCTCCTACACAGAATTCAAACGCTTGGCACAGGCGCTTTGAAAAAGATTGTTGAGAGGTTTTAGCTGTCAGTCTGATGGATTTTTCTGTTTCCATCCCTCCTTTAGAGAATGCAGTTTGTCCAACATTTATATATGTTTCCTTAGTGGTGGCAGGTAGCCTAGTGGTTGGAGCGTTGGGGCAGTAACCGAAAGGTTGCTGGATCTAATCCCCGAGCTGACAAGGGCAATGCTGTCGTTCCGCCCCTGAACAAGGCCATTAACCCGCTGTTCCCCGGTAGGCTGTCATTGTAAATAATAATTTGTTCTTAACTGACTTGCCTAGTTAAATGAAGGTTAAATGTATTATTATTATTTTTTATTTTTTTGTGATTTTTTGAACATTCATATCTTGTATATGCTATTGTGTTTCAATTGAGTTGTTTTTGCCAATCCCGAAAGCACTACAATGCACAGGCCTAATGGGTATTCTATTTATGTCTCTATTCTTCCTGTCGGCCTGATATAAGCAGCTTGGGTCCTTTCAAATCAAATGAACCAAGTCATACATCATTTCAGAAAAGCCTTAGACAAATAATATGCTGCTGCAGTGTTGGTACATTGTATACAATGATGTTACTATTGCAGCGGTGTGTTCATCATTTGTCCACATTTTTCTATTTCCCAAACTTTGCGGGTAAAACCAGTTAAAGGCCCAGTCTTTACAACAGGCTCATTCACGTACCTTCCCAAACCACTCATCAAACAGGACTACATGTGTAGCTCATGGTCCTTTAGTTTAGTCATCAAATAAACAAAAGAGAAGAACTTAATCAGATTCATCCAATAACAGTTCCATTCATAAAGCCAGGTCTACATGCTGCTCATGCAATTAATGTCCCTAACCCTAAGCTAACCCTGGCATCTACAGTGAACTCAAAAAGCATTACGAATAGTGACTTTTATTGTAAATAAGAATATAATATATTTCTAGACACTTCTACAATAATGTGGATGCTACCATGATCACGGATAGTCCTGAATGAATCTTGAATAATGATGAGTGAGAAAAAGCTAGACACACAAATGTCATACACACCAAAAAATGCTAACCTCCCCTGTTATTGTAATGGTGAGAGGTTAGCATATCTTGGAGGAATGGTATTTGTGTGTCTAGCTTTTTCTCACTCATCATTATTCACAATTCATTCAGGACTAGCCATAATTATGGTAGCATCCACATTAATATAGAAGTGTTTAGAAGCATATTATATTCTTATTTACAATAAAAGTGACTCCAAAATGACACAATACATTATTTGCCATTAATTTCTATTGGGCACAAAATAATCTGAAACACAACCAAAACAAACAGCAAATCCATCCAACAAGTTTGTAGATTCACAAGCCTGATGTAATCATTGCGTGCTAGGAATATGGTACCAAATACTAAACTTTTGACGACACATATAAATGAATTTGTCCCAATACTTTTGGTCCCCGAAATTGGGAGGACTATGTACAAAATTGTTCCAAACGGTTCACCCAGTATGAATGAAAATACCCTTCAAATGAAAGCTAACAGTCTTTACTATTATCCCACAGTCATGTATACTTTCAAAGTACTGGAGTACAGAGCCAGAACAACAAAATGTTTGTCTCTGACCCAATACTTTTGGAGCTCACTGTATATCAGGATGGCTTCCCACTGCTTTTCTATCTTGGAGTGGTGATGAATGATAGTCCAAGCAAAGTCCAGCCAGGCATTCACTCACAACCTGACAGCACTGAGAATGGGAGACTTTTGAAGGCCTTTGACATCAGTGTGTTTCAGTGTGTCACCCTGGCCCAGGCAGCATCATAACAGGCCAAAGCAGGGCTGTAGTGACAGGGAGACGGGTGGAGAAGAGGCCCTCTCATTACAGACCGGTAGAGCTGTGGACCTTTAAAGGGCTGGCAGAGGATTGTCAGGAGACATCATATGATGGATCTCTGCACTTCAGAAGGGACAATAGCAATATATTGAACCCTCAGTGGGCTGTCACTCCTATTGTACAAGACACCTGAAATATCATGATTCATATCATAACCCAGCAAGAAAGTTTGTCATTGTTGTTGAATTACCTTTTTAGAGAGGGCCAATACCCAAGAAATAGTTACAGAGAGTAGGTCCTTGTTTGATTGGTTACAGACGTTGATACCTTATTTTTGTTATTTTTGTTATTTTACATTTTTAGGGGGAGTAGATATTGCAAATAGACTGTGGTTTCTGTCAATGTAATTGTCTGCATCATTTCCAATCCCCCATATATATATATATACAGTGCCTTGCGAAAGTATTCGGCCCCCTTGAACTTTGCGACCTTTTGCCACATTTCAGGTTTCAAACATAAAGATATAAAACTGTATTTTTTTGTGAAGAATCAACAACAAGTGGGACACAATCATGAAGTGGAACGACATTTATTGGATATTTCAAACTTTTTTAACAAATCAAAAACGGAAAAATTGGGCGTGCAAAATTATTCAGCCCCCTTAAGTTAATACTTTGTAGCGCCACCTTTTGCTGCGATTACAGCTGTAAGTCGCTTGGGGTATGTCTCTATCAGTTTTGCACATCGAGAGACTGACATTTTTTCCCATTCCTCCTTGCAAAACAGCTCGAGCTCAGTGAGGTTGGATGGAGAGCATTTGTGAACAGCAGTTTTCAGTTCTTTCCACAGATTCTCGATTGGATTCAGGTCTGGACTTTGACTTGGCCATTCTAACACCTGGATATGTTTATTTTTGAACCATTCTATTGTAGATTTTGCTTTATGTTTTGGATCATTGTCTTGTTGGAAGACAAATCTCCGTCCCAGTCTCAGGTCTTTTGCAGACTCCATCAGGTTTTCTTCCAGAATGGTCCTGTATTTGGCTCCATCCATCTTCCCATCAATTTTAACCATCTTCCCTGTCCCTGCTGAAGAAAAGCAGGCCCAAACCATGATGCTGCCACCACCATGTTTGACAGTGGGGATGGTGTGTTCAGCTGTGTTGCTTTTACGCCAAACATAACGTTTTGCATTGTTGCCAAAAAGTTCAATTTTGGTTTCATCTGACCAGAGCACCTTCTTCCACATGTTTGGTGTGTCTCCCAGGTGGCTTGTGGCAAACTTTAAACAACACTTTTTATGGATATCTTTAAGAAATGGCTTTCTTCTTGCCACTCTTCCATAAAGGCCAGATTTGTTAAATATACGACTGATTGTAGAGCTGTAGATCTCTGCAGTTCATCCAGAGTGATCATGGGTCTCTTGGCTGCATCTCTGATCAGTCTTCTCCTTGTATGAGCTGAAAGTTTAGAAGGACGGCCAGGTCTTGGTAGATTTGCAGTGGTCTGATACTCCTTCCATTTCAATATTATCGCTTGCACAGTGCTCCTTGGGATGTTTAAAACTTGGGAAATCTTTTTGTATCCAAATCCAGCTTTAAACTTCTTCACAACAGTATCTCGGCCCTGCCTGGTGTGTTCCTTGTTCTTCATGATGCTCTCTGCGCTTTTAACGGACCTCTGAGACTATCACAGTGCAGGTAACAATGGCAACAATGCAAAACGTTATGTTTGGCGTAAAAGCAACACAACTGAACACACCATCCCCACTGTCAAACATGGTGGTGGCAGCATCATGGTTTGGGCCTGCTTTTCTTCAGCAGGGACAGGGAAGATGGTTAAAATTGATGGGAAGATGGATGGAGCCAAATACAGGACCATTCTGGAAGAAAACCTGATGGAGTCTGCAAAAGACCTGAGACTGGGACGGAGATTTGTCTTCCAACAAGACAATGATCCAAAACATAAAGCAAAATCTACAATGGAATGGTTCAAAAATAAACATATCCAGGTGTTAGAATGGCCAAGTCAAAGTCCAGACCTGAATCCAATCGAGAATCTGTGGAAAGAACTGAAAACTGCTGTTCACAAATGCTCTCCATCCAACCTCACTGAGCTCGAGCTGTTTTGCAAGGAGGAATGGGAAAAAATGTCAGTCTCTCGATGTGCAAAACTGATAGAGACATACTCCAAGCGACTTACAGCTGTAATCGCAGCAAAAGGTGGCGCTACAAAGTATTAACTTAAGGGGGCTGAATAATTTTTCCGTTTTTGATTTGTTAAAAAAGTTTGAAATATCCAATAAATTTCGTTCCACTTCATGATTGTGTCCCACTTGTTGTTGATTCTTCACAAAAACATACAGTTTTATATCTTTATGTTTGAAACCTGAAATGTGGCAAAAGGTCGCAAAGTTCAAGGGGGCCGAATACTTTCGCAAGGCACTGTATATATATATATATATATATATATATATATATATTAGTGTTTATTTTCCTTTATACATACAGCTTATATGTACTATATACATTTCATGGACACAGTATATTTTACATTAGTTATCTTTTGTTTGTTTTTAAGTCCTGTCCCTCAGCTACCCTCAACCCCTCCCATCTCTCTCTGAAGACTATCCAGTTTTGATTTCTATTTGTTATATATTTTTCAACTGTGCTGTGATTGTTTCACAACAGTTCTGAACGTATATACATTTTACGGACACAGTATACTTTACATTAGTTCTCGTTTATTTGTTGTTTTTAGTCCCACCCTTCAGCTCCCCTCAACCCCTCCTGTCTATCTCTGAACACCATCCTGTTTTGATTTATATTTGTCACATATGTTTCAACTGTGCTGTGATGTTTCACAAAAGTTCTGATCCTTTCTATTCTCATAGTTTCTACGGATTGTAAATTAAAGATAACATTATTTGCTAAGAGTATTATTATATTATTGATTGATTGATTGCTCCAAAACCTCCATAAAAAAGCCAGACTATGGTTTGCAACTAAACATGGGGACAAATATCATACATTTTGGAGAAATGCCAAAATTCACCCAACTTATTGTGAGAAGCTTGTTGAAGGCTACCCGGAACGTTTGACCCAAGTTAAACAATTTAAAGGCAATGCTACCAAATACTAATTGAGTGTTTGTAAACTTCTGACCCACTAGGAATGTGATGATAGAAATAATAGCTGAAATCATTCTCTCTACTATTATTCTGACATTTCACATTCTTAAAATAAAGTGGTGATCCTAACTGACCTAAAACAGGGAATTTTTAATTGGATTAAATGTCAGGAATTGTGAGAAACTGAGTTTAAATGTATTTGGCTAAGGTGTACGTAAACTTCCGACTTCAACTGTATAACATTATTTTGGTTGCAAGACTTTTGTACAATACATTTAATTGAAAAACTATGTTTTGAATCCGGCGTTTTGTGTGTCAGTTCATTAACCATGTGCCATGGAATTGGTATATCGCAAATCTCCTCCCACGCAATCTGTATGGCACAGAGGTCAATTATTTGGTCCTTAAATGAAACTGTTATACTTTTTTATTTCTCACAATTTTCTTTAACCAATTGTGGCATTTAATGCAGGGCTAACAGACACGTTCCTTACTTTCTCCCTCTTACACTTGCTTCTTCCATTTTTGTGGTGATGCTGCAATTAGCCGGTTGTAATGTTGGATAGTTGTTACCTTATTGGTAATTAGGAACACTTCAAAACCTAATCTGTGTCCCATCATATTACCTATATAGATAGTGCACTGCTTTTGTCAATGGCTCTGGTCAAAATCAGTGCACCATTTGGGACGTAACCCTAGTGTTGAAGTATTTGGTATGTTCAGATTATGAACCCGGAATGCAAAGGCAATATGTGAAACAATTGTGTAATGTCAGGATTGTAAATGTGAATGCTTTTGAGTAATGCTGTCACTGTATGGTTATTTATCTCAGTTGTTCAGGTTGTCAAGGTTACGCTGCTGGCTCTGAAAAGACATTAGAAAAAAGAGAAAAGCAGTAGAGGACAACTGATCAAAGGAGAGAGCGGAGTCCCACTCTCCTTTGGACATGGTCTGTTTGTCGACAGCACTCTGATACTGTCTAGCAGGAACTTCTCTCTGTGTGTCTGTCAGATTATTGCCTTGAATTACAATAATCTATTTATCTGTTTGTTAGGAAAAATGATTCTCAGTGGTGATTCAAATGCTTGACGGTATGCTTGGGAATGGGATAGCTAGCTACCATATCTTTCTATGCCCTCTCCACACTCTCTCTCACCCTCTTTCTCTCCCCCCTTCTCTCTTTCTTTCCTATCTCTGTGTCTCTCTCTCTTCCCTTTGTTCCATCTGCTCTACTTGCCTCTGTGTAATGACCCTTTTCCCTCAGAGACCAATTACTCACTAACCGTAACCACTCTCATTAATATTTACTGTATGAAACATACTGATGGATAGTTTTCGTGCAACACTGTTGTAATTACACATATAGTTAGCTATTCTGTGATTGGTGATTGTGACATCCAAACCACTGTTTCCACATCTTTGAACAGAATCTTAATATTATTAGACACTCTTTAACATAAAATGTGAAGTATCTAGGATAACGTTGAGTTGGAAATAATGAGTTCTTCTTTTTCACTAGGAAACTTCAATCAGTCAATCAATCAAATGTATTTATAAAGTCCTTTTTTACATCAGCCGATGTCACAAAGTGCTATACAGAAACCCAGCCTAAAACCCCAAACAGCAAGCAATGCAGACATAGAAGTGTGGTGACTAGGAAAAACTCCCTAGAAAGGTAGGAACCTATGAAGAAACCTAGAGAGGAACCAGGCTCTGAGGGGTGGCCAATATCAGATATGTCTATGTCCTGGGAAATGTTCTTGTTACTTATAACCTCATGCTAATCACATTAGTGCACGTTAGCTCAACCGTCCTGTGGGGGGGACACCGATCCTGTAGAGGATAAGCAGCATGCTGTCTGTGGAAGGCCAAGTATGTCAGGGAAGCCAGCATCACATTTTCCCCATGCAGTGGATGGTCCTCTGTGGAGTTAGAGGTGCTGCATACTGTACTTCAGATGTCCTTTGGGAGTTTTCTCTCTGAATGTGTTGAAGAGACCACCTTCCAGACTCACACACTGCCTGTGTTCCAAATGACCCACAGGGCTCTGGTCAAAAGGAGTGCACTATGTAGGGCGACAGGTGGTTAGAGCATTGGACTTGTAACCGAAAGGTTGCAAGATCGAATCCCCGAGCTGACAAGGTAAAAATCTGTAATTTCTGCCCCTGACCAAGGCAGTTAACCCACTGTTCCTAGGCCGTCATTGAAAATAAGAATTTGTTCTTAACTGACTTGCCTAGTTAAATAAATAGATAATAGGGTGCCATTTGTGAAACAGCCACTGTAAAACTTCAGATAATTTCTGTTCCTCTCTAGACAATGGCAGAGCAGATATAAATATATGTATGTGTTACAGCTCTTTCCAATTATTCATATTTTTATACAGTACCAGTCAAATGTTTGGACACACCTACTTATTTTTTTATTACATTTTTATTTAACCTTTATTTAAACTATTTTCCACATTGTAGAATAATAGTGAAGACATCAAAACTATCATGTTGTAACCAAAAAAGTGTTAAACAAATCTTTTGAGATTCTTCAAAGTAGCCACCCTTTGCCTTGATGACAACTTTCTCTCAACCAACTTAACCTGGAATGCTTTTCCAGCAGTCTTGAAGGAGTTGCCACATATGCTGAGCACTTTGGACTCATCATACCAAAGGACAGATTTCCACTGGTCTAATGCCCATTGCTCGTGTCTCTTGGCCCAAGCAAGTATTTTCTTATTATTGGTGTCCTTTAGTAGTGGTTTCTTTGCAGCAATTCAACTATGAAGGCCTCATCTCAAACAGTTGTTGAGATGTGTCTGTTACTTGAACTCTTTGAAGCATTTGTTTGGGCTGCAATTTCTGAGGTGCAGTTAACTCTACTGAACTCCTCTGTAGCAGAGGTAAATCTGGGTCTTCCTTTCCTGTGGCGGTCCTCATGAGAGCCAGTTTCATCATAGCTCTTGATGGTTTTTGAGCCTGCACTTTCAAACTTCTTGAAATGTTCTGGATTGACTGACCTTCATGTCTTAAATGATGGACTATCGTTTCTCATTGTTTATTTGAGCTGTTCTTGCCATAATATGGGCTTGGACTTTTACCAAATAGGGCTATCGTCTGTATATCACCTCTACCTTGTCACAACACAACTGATTGGCTCAAACGCGTTAAGAAGGACATAAATTCCACAAGGCACACCTGTTAATTGAAATGCAATCCAGATGATTACCTCATTAGGGTGGTTGAGAGAATGTGAAAAGTGTGCAAAGCTGTCATCAAGGCAAAAGGTGGCTTCTTAAAAAGAATATAAAATATATTTAGTTTTGTTTACCCCTTTTTTATTTCATAGTTTTGATGTCTTCACTATTATTCTACAATGTAGAAAGTAGTAAAAAATAAAGAAAAACCATTGAATGAGTAGCTGTGACCATATCTTGCCATTTCTACTCCACAGGCATAATTTGTGTTAATTATATACATGATGGCTGCATCAAATACTTATAAATCATTACTGTGTGGGTTGTCATTATGTGTTTCCAAAACTCCCATTCCTTGGCAGCAGCTAATGGGGATCCCTAATAAATACAAATACAAATACAAAACTAGCTCTCTCTCCCACCACAGAGAGTGATATTAGGAACATGGGGTGGGTTGGGGGCTGAAGCAGCGGTTCAACCCCCAGTACCATTAGAGGATCACAGTGGCCAATAATAGCCCAATAATAACATGGCTGGCTGCTCACTCTCTGCCACCCGTTGAGCCCTCTTCCTTCCTGCTGTGTGTGGCGCCATGTGGCCTGGTGTGTGCTGCTTCCTGTCCTGAAGGACGTCACACAATTAACACAGCTGAATGAAGAGCCCCTCCGCCTGCTGCAATTACTCTGATGCGCCTTGCATGTGAAATAAATTAATCGAGCCGATGTTTGTGCTCTCGTGTCTTTGATATTTATTTCAAGACGTGTGATTCAAAATACTGCCTCATTGTTAAGTATGTGGTTATGATCTGTTCTATTGTACAGTGCAACCAGAAGAAGACAGTTAACATATTCTTGTTGTCAGTGTTGGTTGGTGGAGAGGAGGCTTTTCTATTTTATTTTTGTACATTCTCTTCGGATGGGGTAGAGGTAAAAAAAGAGTCAAAGAAATATGTACTAAGATAACCCCAACTCATTCCCCCCTCAGTCCCCATCCACCCACCTGCATCCTCCCCACCCGGAAACCATGTTATAATATTAAATGTTTTCGCAGCAGTGCTGCCTGCCAGCAGTGATCTTCTCTGAGTGATTCAGAGATGCAAGGGGCTATCATTGTTAAGTAACATAATAGATGCAAAGCATTTAATATTTTAATTCATGCACTTTGAAACTGCAGGGCACTCCCTCATCATATGGAGGAATGTGTCTACCTGATTTAGGGGACACAGTGAACAGTTGGGAGTTGGGGACAATCTCATCATAAAACATTTCCTTGGTGTTAAGTACAGTCTGTGAACAAACTGAAAATGTTTTTCCATATTCTGTTCCATTTGAAGAGTTGTTCAGATTCAATCTGATCTGTGGACCTTACTTTTTTAATGGCTAGCTCAGAATATGAACTTTCCAAAGGTTGTTCCAAAGGTCAGTCCTTTTGGGAGCCCAGATAATGTTTTTTATAAATCCCGTCATTGGATGGTTCGGTAGTTGGGTTTCCCAAGGGACTCCTAAAAATTGTTGCAAGCAGCATAGTCAAAGTCACCAACACTCTGGATAACATGAAAATAGTCTAACCAGCTCTTCTAGGGCGAGTAAAATGGTCAGAGTGAGGTGTTCTCTCATTTGTGTCTGGAAGTAGCTAGCAAGTTGGCCAACGTTAGCCATTTAGCTTGGGTGCTTGACTGCCGTTGTGAGGTCAGAACGCTCTGATCAACCCTACTCCTCGGCCAGAGCGTCCAGTGTGCACTCGGAACACTCTTAGAGCGAAATGGTCTGAATTTATGAATGGACAATCTGACAATGCTCTGAATTTACGAACACCCAGAGCGCACTCTGAGTGCTCTCTGGCACTCCAGAGTGGATTTTCGAACTCACCCATAGACAAAAGGAGTTGCCTGGTAATGTGTATCTTTCAAATCTTGGAATGTTCTCAAACCATTACAGTCCATGATATTGGTAAGAGTACAGATTACACATTTGGACCATTGGAGGGATGTGAAAGTCCACACTCTCTATACTGAGCCAAGGGGCAGAAGAATCATGTCTAAACCAATTTAGGATGGGGCGAGATGCTAGTGACTGGAAATACGATTTAACGTTTGATACAGATAGTCCTCCTACGTCTTTCCCTCTTTGCAAATTCCAGTAACCAGAAGGGGGAGCTATGGGACGCAGTGAGCTACAGCAAAACATTTTTTACTCATCAATCTACACACAATACCCCATAATGGTTTTTAGAAACGTTTGCAAATGTATTAAAAAACATTTTTTTAAAACAGAAATGCCTTAATTACATAAGTATTCAGACCCTTTGCTATGACACTCGAAATTGAGCTCAGATGCATCCTGTTTCAAGTCATCATCCTTGAGATGTTTCTACAACTTGATTGGATTCCACCTGTGGTCAATTGATTGGACATGATTTGGAAAGGCACACACCTGTCTATATAATGTCCCACAGTTGACAATGCATGTCAGAGCAAAAACCAAGCCATGAAGTCGAAAAGGAATTGTCCATAGAGCTCCGAGACAGAATTGTTTCGAGGCACAGATCTGGTGAAGGGTACCAACAAATGTTTGGAACCACTAAGACTCTTCTTAGAGCTGGCAGACCGACCAAACTGAGCAATTAGGGAGGTGACCAAGAACCTGATGCTCACTCTGACAGAGCTCTAAAGTTCCTCTCTGGAGATGGGACAACCTTCCAGAAGGACAACTGTCTCTGCAGCACTCCACCAATCAGGCCTTTATGGTAGAGTGGCCAGACGGAAGCCACTCCTCAGTAAAAGTCACATGACAGCCCACTTGGATTATGCCAAAAGGCACCTAAAGACTCTCAGGTCATGAGAAACAAGATTCTCTGGTTTGATGAAACCAAGATTGAACTCTTTGGCCTGAATTCCAAGTGTCACGTCCGGAGGAAACCTGGCACCATTCCTACGGTGAAGCATGGTGGTGGCAGCATCATGCTGTGGGGATATTTTTCAGCAGCAGAGACTGGGAGCATAATCAGGATCAAGGGAAAGATGAACGGGGCAAAGTACAGAGAGATCCTTGATGAAAATCTGCTCCAGAGTGCTCAGAATCTCAAACTAGGGTGAAGGTTCACCTTCTAACAGGACAACGACCCTAAGCACAGAGCCAAGACAATGCAGGAGTGGCTATGGGACAAGTCTCAATATCCTTGAGTGGCCCAGCCAGAGCCCGGACTTGAACCCGATGAGTAACATCTTTGGAGAGACCTGAAAATAGCTGTGCAGCGACGCTCCCCATCCAACCTGACAGAGCTTGTGGGGATCTGCAGAGAAGATCTACCCTCACACATAATGGTCTACCCTCACACATAATGGTCTACCCTCACACATTACAAGAGGGTAGGATGCCGCTCCTTTAATATTCATGGAGATTCACTCATGACTAGCACATCAAAATACCAGACATCCAGTCAAAAACGTGGGCCATGGGAAACTAGCTAGTGTCGCAGAGGAAATAAATCACAGCTGAACTGTGGCGGAATTCTTGAAGTGAAGCTTTTTACTCTTTGACATACCCTCTGTGTCTGTCATTCTCAATGCTAGGAACCCAATACTCTTCTGGTTTTGTGTGTGTTTAAATCAAAATAACCTCTCAGAGACTCATGCTTTACTGACAAAGTAGATTGTGTATGTGTTAAAAAACACTGATTTAGGATCTCAGCTCTCCCCACCACAATCCTAACCTTCACAATTATTAGAGTAGATATGAGAAATAATTATTAGAGTGCATTGTTTTTGGGAGTATAAAAGCGCATGAACAGAAGGACAATACAATGTCTACATTTTCATTTCTTCTAACATTTTGTTGTTGTTTCTCCACCTCTGTCTTTACAGCTCCTATCAGGAACATAATCTGAAGTGGTTCCCAGGTTGGCCCACTGTCTGTGGACTGAACAGACACCATGAAGGGTCTATCAAGCAGCCGCAGCCACCACCATTTGGTCACCTGTGACCCTGGTTCCTATGATGCCCTAGGCCATGGCCACCACCCTGACCGCAAGCCCTACCTGATCAACCAGATGGACATGCCCATGTCCCACCCCTCAGACCACGCCTACTACACCCAGGTCCAGAGCCAGCATAACCAGAAGAACCACACTGCCTTCCCCTCAGACAGTAGTGTGGTGCCCTATGGGACCTTCCCCAGACGACACTACAGCAGCTCCCACCACGAGCTGAAGGATCGGGTGGGGATGGATGAGTGTGCTGTGGTGCCCTATGGTGTGGGTGTTGGTGTGGGTAACATGCTTCCCAACAAGGGCGTCAACATCCGCCTGCCAGTCAACCTGCTGGACCAGTTTGAGAGGCAGCCGTCATTCACCCGGGACGGCTACCACACGCTGCAGTACAAGAGGACTGCACTGGAGCAGCGCAACGACAGCCCCGGACGCATCCGCCACCTGGTCCACTCCGTCCAGAAACTCTTCGCAAAGTCCCACTCCTTGGAGGGGCCAAACTCCAAGCAGGGAAGCATCAATGGCAGCAGGAACAGCCCCGAGAGTGAGACGCCCCCCACGCAGAAGCACCGCAAACGTAGCAAGAGCAGGGAGCGCTGCAAGTCAGCTGAGCCCAAGCACAGGAGCCCCACCTCGGGGTACTGGAGCTCAGACGACATCCTGGATGACCGAGACGTCTGTCACAGCCTGTTGCACAGCCCCACTGGAGTCATGACCATGGGCCGCCACCCGGACAAGTCCCAGTCGCAGTACTTTATGGAGGCCTACAACACCATCAGTGAACACGCCCTGAAAACGTCGCGCAGTAATAACGACGTAGTAAAACACACCTGTGTCCCCTCCCATATCCCCATAAGCATGGACGCCCAGCTCATGAAGAAGAGCTTGTGGTCGTCCAGTCTAACGGTGAGCAAGGCTCGCCAAGTCTACCAGAAGGCCTCAGTAAATTTAGATCATAAAGCGCTAGTGAAATCTGAGGCTTGTCAGCAGGAGCGCTCATGCCAGTTCTTGCAGGTATGCAATTCTTTAAATTCACCCCTAAACCCAAACCCCCCCTTGCCCACCTACCTACCCCACCGGAGAGGACCTACCCCCTCCCCACTTTCATTTGATTTGAAGAGAGAAGTAAGTGCAAACCAGTAGTGGCCTTACTTCCTTTAGTAGGCTTTTTTCTTTTAAACCCATCAGTGACTGGCATTATTTCCTGTTTATAAACCTCTTAATTTCATAAATTTCCCAGTTTTTGGGTTCTTTAATTATTACCTAATAATTTTGTGTGGTGTGTGTGTGTGTGTGTGTGTGTGTGTGTGTGTGTGTGTGTGTGTGTGAATATTCTCCGGAAGTTGTACACAAAGATTACATTGCCAAAACCATCACCTGTGAAATTCCACTCACGAGACACAGTTTGCACAACAAGAGCACAAATAGCACATCTCTAAATGGATCTAAGCACTCAATTTCAACTCAGTTTATTTGCAGAAATATCCAAATACTGATTATGAATTATTATGTTAATGTAAATAGTATGTAAATGTTGTTCTCAACAATAGTTCATCTCCTCTCTTTCTCACGCTCACTTGTTCTACACTGAATGCATTTTCTAATGTATACCAGACATGTAGGAGTGGTTTTATGTATGATAGGCTAATAGAAGACATTGAGACACAGTCAGCAACACTGTGAACCAACACATTAGTGGATGTTTCCCATGTACTCCTTCATATCCTGCTACAGGTGAAGGATCTTAATTTGAATACCCTGTTGCAGAAGAACATTCCTGCGATGCAGGATATTTGAAACTTGTAGTGTATTTGAGGTTTAAACAGGCTTCTGAAGTTAGTCATTTCCACTGTGAAATTTCAGACATGATTTTCCCTTACGAAAAATGTATCAACCACTACAAAAATGACCATTAATTATAATCCACATAATAATTCACATTTTCTGCTGTAGCAAACAGGTTCAAATTAAGATCCTGTATCTCTTTCTGCCGTATATAGTAACTCTGTTACCATAGAAACACCCACCAACAATAATGACAGGATTGATTCGAAAGTTGGGATAGGATAGTGGTAGCTGTGTTATTAGTACAAATGGAGACCAATTACCTATATGTCTGTGAGTCGAGTGCCATGTGAGGAAAGATGGCAAAGATTTTATGCAGCTTTTTGAAATTATGTAAAAAATATATACAAAAATACAACTGGAGCCAAGCATTTTGATTTCTCAAATCTCAGATCTAAACTTCTAAATTAGTGTAGTTATTAGGGATGTTGTGTTGTGAGTAGACTTGTTATGTATTTTAAAGTATTATTGATACTGTATTGTGTACATGAATATCCAACAGGGAAGACCCCAGTGACAAATACACATGCACAGTACCCAATTACTTAGCCAGGCATCACAACATTTAGATCTCCACATATTCAGCCCCACACTGTGTACAGTGAACGGTTAGCTGCAGTAAATAAAAGTAACCAAAGCTGTTATAGGGGAGTTGTCACAACAACAAAGTGCTGAACACATAAAGTACGGTATTTAAGATACAGCACATGTTAGTTCTGTGTGAACTTGTGAAGATAGGCCTATTTCTGTGGCGAGCATGTTATACTGTGTTCTACAGATGTAGGATCTTAATTTGAGACAGTTTTCTACAGCAGGAAAATAATCCTGCAGCAACAGGAAAGGTGAATTATTATGTGGATTATAATTCATGAAAAGTTTGTGGTCATATGCACATCCTTAAAAACATAGGTGTTGGGCTAATAAATAATACTAGTAAAGAGAAGGAAGGCCCGCTGTTACGCTCTTTGATGGAAGGATCGGACCAAGGTGCAGCGTGGTAGGTGTACGTCTTACTTTATTCAATGAACACCGAAAAAACAACAAATACAAATGAAACGTAAAGTTTAGTAGGGCTAAACAGCACAGTACCAAAACAAAATCCCACAAACTACAGGTGGGAAATAGCTGCCTGAGTATGATCCCCAATCAGAGACAACGATAGACAGCTGCCTCTGATTGGGAACCATACCCGGCCAACAAAGAAATAGAAAACATAGATTGCCCACCCTAGTCACACCCTGACCTAACCAAATAGAGAATTAAATGGATCTCTAAGGTCAGGGTGTGACACAAGCACACTGTTTATGCTCCCAATTCACCGCTTTATTGACAATGTTTAGAACCGAAACGGATCTTCGTCAGGTCAAATCCCACCTCACATGACCATTACACACATGACGCATGGTGGGTATGGAAAAAATTCAAATCACTTTGCGCATAGTCAGTCATAATTAATCACAGAGGTACATATGGTCATTAGGGATTATATACAAATCGGTCCAAGTTAAAAACCTAGGCAGCAGTAAAAAAGATTACGTTGGAAACTGTTGGAATACCCACCTAGGGGTGGAGATACTGATCATCTATTACTGAGAAGAGAATTGTATTGGATTCACCATTTGTCTGCCATGTCTCCGAAAGGTCTCAACCAAGAGTTTGATATCAGACCATTTCTTACGTGAATATGTTATGTTGATTTGTCCTGCCATCCAGGTCTCCACTTGGTCATTTTGTACATTTGTATATATTAGATCTTCTGTAATTACTACATGTGCCCATCTCATTGATATCAAATTATTAGAGTTGTTTTTGAAATAGGTCACTGTAATTATATCAATAGCCACCATGCGTCCTGCGCGTAATGGTCATATGGGCAGGTATTCCATATGTTTCCAACGTAATCTTTTTCTACTGTTGCCTAGATTTAAATTTGGACCGGTATGTATGTATATATATATATGTGTGTGTGTGTGTGTGTGTGTGTGTGTGTGTGTGTGTGTGTGTGTGTGTGTGTGTGTGTGTGTGTGTGTGTGTGTGTGTGTGTGTGTGTGTGTGTGTGTGTGTGTGTGTGTGGTATGGTATGTATGTAATCCTTTATGTGATTGACTATGTGCAAAAGTGAATTGTTTCCACACCCACCATGTGTCATGTTCATAATGGTCATGTGAGGTGAAATGTGTATATTTTGGGATGTGAGTGCTCAGTCTGTTTGACCTGACGAAGATCCGTTTCGGATCAAAACGTTGTCAATAATGCAGCGAATTGGGAGCATAAACATTGTGCAGGCCTTCCTGTTCTTTACGATTATAATTAATGGATATTTTTATAGGGGTTGATGCATTTTTTGTTCAGGAAAATCAAGTCTGAAATTTCAAAGTGGAAATTACAGAAGCCTTTTTAACCCTTTACAGTTGTGGGAATTGGGCTTATTGGGCTTATTGGAGAAGAAATATGGAACGTATATGCATAAGGGAACAGTTTGGAGATTATGGGAAAATGATTAGATAAATACTGAATCCAAAACTTAAAGTACACTGTTGATTTTAGGTGCATTTTACATTTACTGTACTTTTTGCTGCATTTGTTGTTAACGAAATCTAAAAATACTCTGGATTCATTCAGTAACATGATAAGAATATTATTAAGGTGCAACATAACACCAAAAAATGTAAAGCGTTTGAGTGAGAGGTCTAACTGGTGTTCCTAAGGGGCCACATACCTCTTCAAAGAAATTTAAATGCACTTTTATGACTCAAAGGAGAGTCTTCAGCTATTAGGTGCTTTTTGAGCTCTCCTACCTGTGCAGTTGAGGAACTACAGATGTCAAACTTGTAGTTGTTTTCTTTGAAACACAGCCCTGCATCCCCGCATTTACACAATTACTGTTGTTGTTTACACAATCCAAAGACGGTCCATTATAAATCGCAATCTGGGTAAGGTGGGCATAATTTGAAAGCTTGTTCTATTGACTAGCTAAAATATAAAATACGATCTTACAGTGTTAGGATTTCACTAGGCAATTCAGTGAAGCAGGTCTTAATTTTAGTGCGCATAGAATGGCGTCATGAGTGCATTCAGATGTGTGGACCGCAGCAAGTTTTCTTCAAAACACAACAAACATAGGCTCATTCTGGTCAGGAAAACCCAGGATGGAACATCATGTCATCTTGTAACTGTACATCAAACATAGTGATCATAAATGTTGACACTGTGTATGACATGAGTTTTATGATATGGAAATGTCTCATCTTTCAAAATACATTGAGTCCTCGTAATTTGCAGCATTTCCCTTACTCAGACAATAAAACATTTGCTAAATTTCCCCAATAACTGGAGGGGTGTGGGCAACTTCTTGTTGCGCGTGTTGTTCATGTTCAGAATGGCTGTCAGTCAAAACCCATACAGCGCTGTGAAGCGGAGACCCTGTGCTCTGACATCAGGTATAGCATTTTATTGTATAGCCACTGCGTTCTCTTTTAAGCACTTATCAGTGTCCAAATCTGCTATTTTCAACCCGTATACAGGAACGAGTGTAAAAGGCTACACCTCAAATACACTACAAGTTTTACATTTCTCCTGCAACAGGGTGACCAAATTAAGATCTTACATCTGTAGTGTGTGGGCATGCAGCCGCTCAGCGGTAATAGAGTAACTCTGCCTCCACAGCCTCCTTTTATATTCAACCTGCTAATTTCTGCTCTGACGACAAAAGCCCTAGCAGCCTAGCCTTCCCAGCTCTGGCTGTCTCCCTAGTTACCAAGGCTCCTCTCCCTTTGCAGAGTCATGTAATTACTAAGTCTTCGGAGGAGTGGGATTCTCTCTCCTCCAGCATCAACTTCGTCTCCAAAGTATTTTTGAATGCAATATGGTAACTTCCCAAATTGGGTATATCACTGGAAGATGAATAGATCTTCTCTGGTAACACATACTTTCACTGTGTCTGAATGAACCTTTTGGAGAAGGGGCACCATAATCCCTCTCTGTATGGACGTAGTAGTATTATTAGTACTATTAGTAGTATTCCTATTAGTAGTATTTCTATCAACTATTATACAATAAAGAATAGTTTGGAAGTTCAGGTTGTGCTATTGTTTGTGCCCTAGTTTTACTCATTTGTTCAACACATATTTATGGCTACCTCATTGTGTTTCTCCTTCAAGCCATTATTTCCCTCACACCTATACAAAGCCTTAAAATACTTTGTTTCAGGTTAGCTCAAATGTTATACCACCCCGATGATGTTGTTTGAGCTCAGATAGACACCCTAGTTCTTTGTGAACATCCTCTTGATAAGTCTTTGTGTGCCCTTAGGAGGACTCCACACTAGCGGATGCCCAGGTTGTCAGGAAGATGTTTTTAGTGTAATCATGTGAACTCATACCAGCCTCTTCCTTAATCACTTGTTTATTACCTTCAATGCTCAGTATGAGAGATAGAGAGGTAGGGGTCTGACTGTGCGTTGGATGTTGTTGTGACGCTGCGTTGGCAGGACCGGACCAGGTAGATGTGGGTTCATGGCGCCATACAGTCATCCGTGGAGGTGCCTGATGCCCTGTTGTCACCTCCCCCGTCCCCACAGGTGCCACAGGACGAGTGGAGTGGCTTCTCGCCTCTGGGGGGTAAGGAGGATGACATCCCATGTCGACGCATGCGCAGCGGGAGCTACGTGAAGGCTATGGCCGAGGAAGAAGACAGCGAAGACTCGGAGGGAAGTCCAAAGCCATCGCCAAAGGTCCAGGCCCAAGGTCGACGGGCCAGCTATCTCAAAGCCACCCAGCCATCACTGACTGAAATGACCACCTTAAAGTAAGACTCTGCGCTATGATATTTTAAAGTGACTTTGACTTAATTTCATTATCATAGTCCTTATGATTTCACATTCTTTGGAGCATGATGTGTGTACTTAAATGACCCATTTACTGCAGTGGGAGAGAAGCAAAGCATGAAGAAATCAGACAACCGTTTAGGATAAGGTCCTCCGACCCCCAGCTTTATTGGGACCGTTATATAGAGAGGTTGCTCGTAGCTTTCAGTATCACTCTGGCACATCTGGGACTTCCAGCTAGAATTTGTGAATTCATTAAAGCAGCATCCAATTTAAGAGACAGCCAAGCCCGGCACCTGTGCATTTTCACCTGCATGCCGTTCCACTCAGTGAGTAAAGAGTATTAATGTTTCAAACACCAGGGGAAATGACTGGAAGGTTCTCCTGACTGTAGATGAAGTGAGAAGCTATTTTAAAAATGAACGTTTCAGTTGAAAAAGTACAGTATATTCTAAGTTATATAATTATGCTCTTATCTGTTTATTATAATCTTCACAATGAACAAATATGTCAATCCCTAAGCATTGCAAGCATCTCTCAATTTAAATTTGAAAGGATCTTTGTCAAAAGTTGAGCTAAAGGCACTAGGATTGTGAGAAAAGCTTCCCTAACCGTGACTGTGATCCATGTTCTAAATCAGCTTGTATTTCTGGCTGAAGCTCTGCATGCCTCATGACCTTTGATAGTGTACTGTGCCTCTCCTAGTTCTGTGGTTCATGTTATGAACTCCACTAGGCGTCTGAAACCGTTTGGCAGGCACTAAGTGATCCTTAGATTACCACATCTGCTGCCCGATGGTTACTGTACTGTATGTGGGCCATGCAGATGTACTACTGAACTTACTGTGGAGTAATGATGTGATCATCTACACTGATAAATCACCTTCCCAATCAATAAGAACAACATTGATTTATTACACAAAAAGGAATGCATTTAAAGTTTTAGGAGATAGATCAGTGTAATAGTTTTACACTTTTGTTTCATTTTCTCTCTTTGACGCCAGCCTACAGTAGCTAATAGGCTCCATAGACTTTGCACTAACAGCAGGGATATGATTAGGTTCTCCCCAGAAACACACCAGGCCTGTCTCTGTCTCTAATTAAGTACCCACACTGCTAGAGAAGGTATGGTGAGCCTGGGGACTTCTCTTTAAAAGTGCTGTACTCACAGATTGGAACTTCATTGCTGTGCTGTTTGAGATGAATTACAGGCAGAGGGTATGTGTCATCATTAATGATATATGCATTTTGATTCTGTTATCATATAGGCCAGTTTTGATTTTTTTATTATGGTGTTATGGTAATGTTTAATAGGAGTCGATATAATGTATGTGTCCCACATTTCTATGTGCATGTGTGTACGTATTCTTGACATTTATCTGTCTTCGTTTACTGCTTGTTAGATAATATTGGAAACATATTGGTTTATTCCACACCAATGACATCATGCATAACCAAATTCGTTAACATCCCAACACTGAGGCAGCCGCAGCTCTTGCTTCGCCCTTCAAGCACTTCAGGTTCCATCTTCTTCCATTTATTTTGTTCTGGATGTAGTCGGAGTCCAGCTCCCAGAAGGCTTGCTGGACCACAGTGGAGTTTCAGTAGGAGCTTCTGATCCAAAACAACCATGCTGCAGCAGCAGATTAGACATGGAGTTTAGACAGAGTTTCTCAGGTGCCAGCCCAACCCAACCCAGCACTGTCCTAGATGTCTATTCTGCGTGGCTTCCCTCACTGCTGCAGCTTAGCCGAGGTGTCTGTCAGCACGGCAGGCGAGAAAGATTTGCGTGGGCAGCCTTAAGTGAATTTAGCTGTTTCTCCTCAGCGCTGTGGTCGCTGGCTGGCCCGACCTGCTTTATGGGAGAGTGCATAATGTATGATCCCTTATTGATGTCACTTGTTGAATCCACTTCAATCATTGTAGATGAAGGCGAGGAGACAGGTTAAAGAAGGATATTTAAGCCTTGGGACAACTGAGACATGGATTTTGTGCCACTGGGCAAGACAAAAGACTTAAGAGCCTTTGAACGGGGTATGGTAGTAGGTGCTAGGCGCACCAGTTTGAGTGTAGTTAAGAACTGCAACGCTGCTGGGTTTGTCACTCAACAGTTTCCCGTGGGTGTCAAGAATGGTCCACCACCCAAAGCACATCCAGTCACCTTTACACAACTGTTGGAAGCACAACTGTTGGAATGCTCTATTGATTTAATGACATTCATTGTTGACCAGTTGAAGAAGGATTTTATTGAAATGAATAACACGATTAGAGACAAACGCACAGCTCTACAAATAGCTGTTAATGATGATGGCATATTCAATGAACTGATAAAAACTAACCAAGCGCTCCAGGACAAGTTGTCTACAGAAATAAACTTAAAATCAAGAAATTCAACCAAGGCAAAAAAGACAAGGCCGAGGATAGAGTCTACTTCTGGAGAAACCCTGACAGGGGAGGTCCTGCTCCTCCTCTCCATGGCAGACGCAGGGGGGATGCCGCTTCCTTCAATCCACCCCCGTCGGATCAACGCTCCACAACCAGCGCCTCATCGGCTTCCAGTGGTAGTTTTTTATTCAACGAGAGACTGGACGGACGGAAGGGCGGAGGAGGCCGCAGGCACGCGCATTGTAGAGATGCCACACCCGACGGGGTAAGAAGAAACGACTATCAGAGGCAGAGGAGACCGTTCACACGGTCCCAGAACCCACGGGACTGAGTGTCTTTAATTTATCAAGCAAGATATTGAGCCCTGCCCATGTCTCTTTGCTTAATAAAGGGTTATCTTTTGTGCCTACAACCCAGTGCAACCATTTTGATGTTAAGGTAGACAAGTTTTTTAGAAACATCCGTTTAAGGGAATACTTTAGCTCCCCTAATTCTGACACTTCCATTGAACCAGTAGGTTGCTCTCCTGCACATACTCCGACTCCTAGAGTTATTTTATACCTCCAGCCAATCGCAAAAATATTCCACACGAGGGCAGTATTGAAGCTATGGAACATTTTCTTCTGCAACGTGACCCTAACGAACTACCTTCCAGTGCATGCATTATAACATTGGCTGAAATACTACTCACACATAACTATTTCATGTTTCTAAATGATTTCTTCATTCAGACGAAGGGCACTGCTCTGGGATCCCCCATGGCTCCTAACTATGCTAATTTGTATGTGGGTTACATGGAGAAACAGTCTATTTTCAATCCTCTCAAAGGTGTTTTCTTGCCTCACATCATTATTTGGAAACGGTATATTGATGATATTTTTGTTCTATGGAGGGGTGATGCAAAACAGCTCCAGGCGTTCCATGTTTTTCTTAACTCCTGTTCTGATCCTTTGAGATTTACTATGCAATCTGACACACGTCAAATCAGTTTTCTTGATATTCTGATCTTGTGTGAAGATAATGTTCTATACACTGATCTTTACAGGAAGCCTGCTGATCTTAACAGTTTGTCACCCACTTCCCTTGAAAAATAGTTTGCCCTACAGCCAATTCTGTCGAATCAAAAGAATTTGCAAAAAACAATCAGATTTCGACAGAAATATGGCTGAGACGCAAAGAATGTTCAAGGAGAGGGGCTACAAAAATGATCAGATTAATATTGCCATTGAGGAAATTCAAAACAAAACGAGACATGACCTTTTTCAAGGTCAGTCTCGCAAAAAGACGCATTCTTGTGTTCTAACTACCCACTATTCAAAGCGTTCTGAACAAATGAAGGGAATCGTTCACAAACATTGGCACATTCTAAAATCCGATGATAGTCTCGGTAATGTGTTTTCGGACCTTCCTTTGGTCGTATTCTCGCGGGGCAGAAATCTCAGAGACCAATTGGTACACTCTGATTTACCACCCCAAGATAGTCCTGAACAAAGTCTATTTGCGCCCCTACTGGATGGAAATTACAAATGTAATGGCTGTGCTCAATGCAATGGCACTTATAAATGTAGAGCGTTCAAACACCCACAAACAGGGAAATCGATCCCAATCAAAGGTGTTATTACGTGCTCCACTAAGGCAGTTATTTATCTTATAACTTGCCCTTGTGGTAAAAATTATGTGGGTAAAACAAAGCGCGAATTAAAAGTACGTATCTCAGAGCATCGTAGCACCATTAGGTGTAAAAACTTTACTTACCCAGTTGCGGCCCACTTCTTAGAGGCAGGCCCCTCAATTTCATCTCTTCGTCTCGATTTCGTCTCCCTCCCTAGGAGAGGGGGTGACCTTGATAATTTATTGTTAAAACGAGAGGCTGCCTGGATCTTTAACTTAAAGACCCTTGCTCCCTTCGGTCTCAACGTAGACTTTGATCTGAAGCCATTCTTGTGATTATTGTGACTTTGCCATTGTAATTGTTTGTAAGCTTGTGTAGTCAAATGAATGTATGATCGTATGCTATCCATTTGTTGTTTGTATGCTGTGCTTTGTATGCCATTTTAATATTTGATAATTAACCAATGATATTAGGCCACTCTTGGCCATGATTACAGACACCTGTGTCTTTTGACACTACATAAACAAGTCATCCCGCAGTGTTTGTGATTATACCCTGATGAAGACAGCTTGGCTGTCGAAACGTTGGAAATTACATTTTTGCATCTGAGCTCCTAGAGTGTGCGGCTCTCTGTTATTTTCAAGGAAGCATTGGAGTCGACATGGGCCAGCATCCCTGTGGAATGCTTTTGACACCTTGTAGAGTCCATGCCCCGACAAACTGAGGCAAAGGGGGGTGCAAATGAATAATAGAAAGGTGTTTGTAATGTTTTTTACACTCAGTGTATAATGAATGCAAGGAGCAGAGTGGACAAACATGGAGTCAATGAATTAAGAGATCTTGTTGGACGTACTTTAAAAAAAAAAATGTTACCTTTATTTCACTAGGCAAGTCAGTTAAGAACAATGACAGCCTAGGAACAGTGGGTTAACTGCCTGTTCAGGGGCAGAATGACAGATTTGTACCTTGTCAGCTCGGGGATTTGAAGTTGCAATCTTTGGGTTACTAGTCCAATGCTCTAACCACTGGCCTACCCTGCCGCCCAACTTACCATAGTCAGCATTAAGGAAATCTGATGTGAATGTGCACTGAGCATGTACATCTTGTTGTCATCTATTTTCATCTGGTTTGTTTGTTTTTCCTCCCCAATTTCGATCTTGTTTCATCGCTGCAACTCCCCAACGGGCTCGGGATGCGAAGGTCGAGTCATGCATTCCCCGAAACGTGACCTGCCAAACAGTGCTTCTTAACTTCATCCTACCCCCTCCTTTTTCGAACATTCTGTTAAAAATCGCGCAACATTTCAGCGTCCTGCTACTCATGCCAGGAATATAGTATATGCATATGATTAGTATGTGTGGATAGAAAACACTCTGAAGTTTCTAAAACTGGTTAAATCACGGCTGTGACTATAACAGAGCGTGTGTTTCATCGAAAAGCGCAAGAAAAACTGGTCATGTATTTCATGTATTGTTTAAAGGAAACCAAATTTAATATGGACACGGATGCAATTCCTACAGCTTCCACACGATGTCGCCATTTTCATTGACAAAAATCCTTTGAGACATTACCAATAGATCCGTCATTCTATCCAGCCTACAACAATCGATTTTGGAAGATTGAAAAATGGACATTGTTTTCTTGAGTAGCTGCTATTGAATACAGATCGCCCAGTGATCAATTTGATCGCTTATTAACGTTTACAAATACCTAAAGTTGGGTTACAAAGTAGGTTGAAGTGTTTTGTCAAAGAATATAGGCAACTTATATAATTTTTAAAAATGACGTTGCGTGTTGGAAGAGAGCTTTTTTCCTGAAGCAGACAGGCTATACAAATGGATATTTTGGGCATTCATGGACGGATTTAATCGGGAAAAAGACCAATTTGTGATGTTTATGGGACATATAGGAGTGCCAACAAAGAATATCATCAAAGGTAATGAATGTTTTATATTTTATTTCTGCGTTTTTGTGTAGCGCCGGCTACGCTAATTATTTTGTTTACGTCGCCTTCAGGCATTTTGGGGTGTTGCATGCTATCAGATAATAGCTTCTCATGCTTTCGCCGAAAAGCATTTTAAAAATCTGACTTGTTGGCTAGATTCACAACGAGTGTAGCTTTAATTCAATACCCTGCATGTGTATTTTAATGAACGTTTGAGTTTTAACGAGTACATTTAGCATTTAGCGTAGCGCATTTGCATTTCCAGGTGCCATCCAGGATCAAGAAGTTAACACCCGCCCACCTAACCCGGAAGCCAGCCACACCAATGTGTCGGAGGAAACATTGATCAACTAACGACGAGGTCAGCCTGCAGGTCCCCAGCCCGCCACAAGGAGTCGCTAGAATGCAATGAGTCAAGTAAATCCCTAAGTAAAGCCCCCCCGAATCCAGGTCTGTAGTGATGCCTCTAGCACTGCAGTGCCTTAACCCGCTGCTCCACTCGGAAGGCCCTTGATTATGTTTTGATGGTGAAAATTAGACACAGCGTGTTATCGAACCAAAATAGACTATACCTCTCAATTGTGGTCTGAAAAAAGATTTTTATAATTTAATGTTCCAGTGTGATGATCCACGGAGCTATAATTGTGACTACTGTACAGCTTGGCAGTTCCCCAGGAACGTCTCTCTTTGATCTGTCCATCTGACGTCACTACAGCTAACAGTGCCATACCTTTGACTGATGGTCAGAGTGAAGTGGACTACAACTCACATACATCACTAGATGATGATGACATGCTTATTTGTCATAAGAGCCCATGACATCAGAGAGTAGCCTGATACCAGATCCCAGTACAAAATGGCGCCGACAGAGAGGGTCGCCTCGCTTCGAGTTCTTAGGAAGCTATGCAGTATTTTGTTTTTTTATGTATTACTTCTTACATTGTTACCCAAGGAAATCTTAAGTCTTATTACACACAGCTGGGAAAAACTATTGGATATAAGACCAACGTCATCTTACCAACATTACAACCAGGAATATGACTTTCCCGAAGCGGATCCTCTGATCGGACCACCACCCAGGACAATGGATCTAATCCCAGTAGCCGATCCAAAACAACGGTGCCGCAGATGGAGCGGCCTCCTGGTCAGGCTCCGTAGACGTGCACATCGCTCACCACTCCCTAGCATACTACTCGCCAATGTCCAGTCTCTTGACAACAAGGTAGATTAAATTCGAGCAAGGGTTGGCTTCCAGAGAGACATCAGAGATTGTAACATTCTCTGTTTCACAGAAACATGGCTCTCTCGGGATATGTTGTCAGAATCGGTTAAGCCACCGGGATTCTCCATGCATCGTGCCAACAAAGATAAACACCTCTCTGGGAAGAGGAAGGGCGGGGTGTATGCTTTATGATTAACGACTCATGGTGTAATCATAGCAACATACAGGAACTCAAGTCCTTCTGCTCACCCGACCTAGAATTCCTTACAATCAAATGCCAACCATTTTACCTACCAAAAGAATTCTCGTCATTTATAGTCACAGCTGTGTACATTCCCCCTCAAGTGAACACCAAGACAGCCCTCAAGGAAATTCACTGGACTCTATGTAAACTGGAAACTATATATCCAGAGGCTGCATTTATTGTAGCTGGTGATTTTAACAAAGCAAATTTGAGAACAAAGCTACCTAAATTCTATCAGCATATTGATTGCATGACACGCAGGGCTAATAATCTCGACCACTGCTACTCTAACTTCCGTGATGCATACAAGGCCCACCCCCGCCCTCCCTTTGGCAAATCCGACCATGACGCGATCTTGCTCATTCCATGTTATAGCCAGAAACTCAAACAGGATGTAACAGTGAGAGGAACCATTCAACACTGGTCTAACCAATCGGAAGCCACGCTTCAAGATTGTTTTGGTTACACAGACTGGAATATGTTCCGGTCAATCCCAGAGAACTACATTGACCTATACGGTGACTCGGTGAGTGTGTTTATAAAGAAGTGCATTGGAGATGTTATACCCACTGTGACTATTAAAACCTACTTTATCAGAAACCGTGGATGGATGGTGGGATTCACGCAAAACTGAAAGCTCGATCCACTGCATTTAACCATGGAAAGATGACTGGAAATATGGCTGAATATAAGCAGTGTAGTTATTCCCTCCGCAAGGCAATCAAACAAGTAAAATGCCAGTACAGGGACAAGGTGGAGTCGCAATTCAACAGCTCAGACACGCTATGTGGCAGGGTCTAGAGGAAATCACGGACTACAAAAACACAAACAGCCACGACACGAACACAGACGTCACGCTTCCAGACAAACTAAACACCTTCTTAGCCCGCTTTGAGGATAATACAGTGCCACCGTCAACACAATTCAGTGCCAACATTCAACACCATAGTACCCTCCAAGCTCATCATCAAGCTGGAGGCCCTGGGTCTCAACCCCGCCTTGTGCAACTGGGTCCTGGACTTTCTGACTGGCCGCCCCCAGGTGGTGAATCTAGGAAACAACATCTCCACTTCGCTGACACTCAACACTGGGGCCCCACAAGGGTGTGTGCTCAGCCCTCTCCTGTACTCTCTGTTCACCCATGACTGCATCTCCATGCATGCCTCCAACTCAATCATCAAGTTTGCAGACGACACAACAGTAGTGGGCTTGATCATCAACAACGACAAGACAGCATACAGGGAGGAGGTGAGGGCACTCAGAGTGTGGTGTCAAGAAAACAACATCTCACTCAACGTCAACAAAACAAGGGAGATGATTGTGGACTTCAGCAAACAGCAGAGGGTGCACCCCCTATCCACATCGAAAGGACCGCAGTGGAGAAGGTGGAAAGTTTTAAGTTCCTGGGCGTACACATCACAGACAAACTGAAATGGTCCACCCACACAGACAGTGTGGTGAAGAAGGCGCAACAGCGCCTCTTCAACCTCAGGAGACTGAAGAAATTTATGTTGTCACCCAAAACCCTGACAAACTTTTACAGGTGCACAATCAAGAGCGTCCTGTCGGGCTGTATCACAGCCTTGTACAGCAACGGCACCACCCTCAACCGCAAGGCTCTCCAGAGGGTGGTGCGGTCTGCACAACGCATCACCGGGAAAAAGTACCTGCCCTCCATGACACCTACAGCACCCGATGTCACAGGAAGGCCAAAAAGATCATCAAGGACAACAACCACCCGAGCCACTGCCTGTTCACACCGCTTCCATCCAGAAGGAGAGGTCAGTACAGGTGCGTCAAAGCTGGGACCGAGAGACTGAAAAACAGCTTATATCTCAAGCCATCAAACTGCTAAACTGCAATCACTAACTCAGAGAGGTTGCTGCCTACATTGAGACCCAATCGCAGGACACTTTAATAAATGGATCACTAGTCACTTTAAACAATGCCACTTTAAATAATGTTTACATATTTTACATTACTCATATCACATGTTTATGCTGTATTTTATACCATCTATTGCATCTTGCCTATGCCGCTCGGCCATTGCTGATCCATATACTTATATGTGCATATTCTCATTCGCCCCTTTGGATTTGTGCGTATTAGGTAGTTGTTGGGGAATTGTTCGATTACTTGTTAGATATTACTTGCCTGTCAGAACTAGAATCACAAGCATTTCGCTACACTCGCATTAACATCTGCTAACCATGTGTATGTGACCAATAACATTTGATTTGACTTTGTGCTGTCTTGCCAACTCCTTGTCAATGAGTGATCATGCTAACGTTAGTAGGCATTATTATTAACACCTGTTTGTTGACTTGTCTTCATTGGCAGGATCTCCAACGAACACTCTCCGAAGCTGCAGATCAGGAGCCACAGCTACCTGCGGGCGGTGAGTGAAGTTTCCATCAATAGGAGCCTGGACACCCTGGACCCCAAAGGGCTCCTGGACCCCAAAGCGCTGCTCTCCTCACCCCAATACCGCTCGCGAAACGAGAGTTACATGAGGGCTATGAGCACCATCAGCCAGGTTGGTGCTCCCGGCATTACGTCACCTTCTCTGGTGCTACGTCTGTGCAAGGGAGGAAAGTCACATCAAGTCAAAGTCAAATCAGTCATGAAATCAGCCACAAATTCATCTCTCCAGCGATGAGATGAATTGTATTTCAAACCAGTTTCAATGTCAATGTTCAGCCCTCAACCATCAAGAGTCAACTTAAAGAGAAGTAAAATTAATCTACCATTCCATTTACCATATATCCTCTCTAGAGTTTGGAAGAATACACAGCCTTTAAAGCCAGTTGTGCATTGTTTTATAGTATTTTGAAGATAGCATAACATAATAAATCATTATAAAAACCCGAAACCATTATCATATTACCTCCATACTGTATGTCATGCACATTACTTCATGTTACTCTTAGCTAAAGAAACATTTAAATATTGATTCAAATATAATAATCAAATTATTGTACAATAATCTATTCCAAGGACATTGTAGATACAAAAGTATTTTCAGAATAAACTAGTCACACAAAATATTTCTAATGAGTGACCTTTTGCTTTTCATGTCTGTAATTACAAATATAACTCACTGAACAATCATGTTTCAAATCTGTGAAATCTCCCAAACTAAAATGCGATAAAGATTTGGATTAAGGATCAGTATTCACCAACTGTTTCTTGTTTAATACCCACCCTCAGTTATCAGTGAAAATCAGATGGGATTACAATCATCTCAGCATTAGTGTTGCCAAAAGCCCCTCAAGCTCTTGTCTTTTGGTGCTTTAGACCATATCCAAAGCATCTTTATCCCACCCTAACCTACAGTATGTTATTAAACCATCTTAGATGCTCTGGCTCTTGTCTTACCTTTTCTCAATTTGTCTTTTCTCGAAGATCCAAGGTTACTTTTATGTGTTTTGGCGTTGAGGAGAGAGGATAACAGGAATAGAGGAAACACAAGTTGAGAAGGGAATGCCCAACTCCTTGCTTCAATAATGCAGAGCTCTGTTTTAGACCCTAAATTAAATATCCTCATCATCCCAAACAATCTCTTCATTGCACTTGCTTGTTCTCCAATTAACATTGACCCTCACGCTCCCATTCCCTCTGACTCTTCCTCCTGTTGCTACTGCTGCATTGTGGTTCCTCTTTTTCTTCTGTAGTTCTCTTCCTTACTTCTCCTAATGATTTCAGATGTGTTTACTCTGCCCCTCAGCATTGAATGTGCACGGCTATTAAACTCTAGGTAAGTGGCTCTTCTATGGTGCGTTCTCCAGGTTAGGGTACTGATATTTGGATGTCCGGTTGTGCTGCACCCCCTCTCTCCCCCATCGTCCCCGACACCCTGCCCCCTTGCAGGTGAGTGAGGTGGAGGTGAACGGGCAGATAGAGCAGGTGTGTGAGCAGGTGTACAGTGAGATGGAGTCGCAGGCCATGGATGCGTTGGACCTGCCCATGCCGAGCTGCTTCCGCATGCGTAGAAACAGCTACGTGAGGGCCATGGACCAGGGCTGCTCAGAGGATGACGGGATGTCCCTGCTGCCCTCCTCACCCCCCAGGACCACCACCACCACCGTCAGGACCATCCAGAGCAGCACAGGTCAGTCGGTTTATCACTCTTTGAATACACACGGAGTAGTCACAGGTCAGTCTAGATCTGTTGCTCTGTTTATCTGGCGAGTCAAAATATGCACTGCTCAACCATACCACTGTCCACGGTAGAAAATGTCAGTGTCTTCTCAATCACCCTTTAAATCACCTCCAGCAGGAGTAAATGTCTACTGGCTAGCAAAAACCAATGCTGCTGCACAGACCAATAAAGGTCAATGTCTCCACTGGATCACCATTAATACACACCACCATCACTATGGAAACCCTCAAGAGCACCACAGTTTGGTGTGTTTATCCCTTTCACAACACATATTGATCTACTGTACCAACACTGTCAGGGAACCACATACCAGCAAAGGTCAATGCCAAGAAAGACTCTCTCCACAGCAGCACAGTACTGTATGTTCACCTGACTCCCAAAGCATACACCACACAACACAATGTCATAGCAGCACTAAGCCTGAGGATCTTTGCTGTCTTTGTAAGCAGGAGGATGAAGAGCCTGAGGATTGTCACTGCTGTATCTCTTTGATAGATGATTATTTGAGTGCTATGGACAAAACATGGCTTCTTGCCTGGTCCAGTCCACATGAGCAACATAAGCATCTCTCCCTGGTATTTTAAACCATTATTATTATATCCACAACATTTCAAAACAGAGCTGGTGTGTGGAATAGGTTTGGAGAAATGTCGCACATTTCTAAAATGTGGTTAATTAAGGGATCTGAAGAAATTCCCCTTTTATAATTGGTTTTAATTCTGGCATTGTGTACATGCTTACAAGGAGAGAAAAAAGAAATGTTCTGTAATGAATAGCATGCTATCTGAGATACAGTATGTATTTATATGATAAGGACTCTCTGAAGTTTACTGTTATCAAGTTATTTATAAAAAATGAAAGCATGTTTTTATAATTTCACTGAAATGCTTCAAGCGTCTTCATCAAATGTAGAGACTGCCCCGTCAGATGAGTCCCAGATGTCAGTGCTGATTTGAGTCGAACTTCCTGCTACTTAGTTTGACTGTTCCTCTGGGAATTCTTAGATTGTTATCCTAGTGGTAATCCACTGACAGCAAGGTTCAGTTTGACATCCCAGGATGAAACGTTGAGAGATGTCTCTGTAGTCCCAGAAAATTATCACCTGGACCCTTTACCATATTCTAAATGAAAACAAATGTATTTTGGCAATAATTGTTATATTTATAGATAACCATAAAAGGACAGATACCATGCAGAGGTGGAATGAAATAATAACAGAACTGTAAAGGACCGAACTCTCTAACTGACGTTGAGTTGTGTTGTCTTGTGAAAACAAAATGAAGGTGGCATTTGCTTATCTTCAGGTTTATCTCTTGAAACTGAGAAAGCTTGAGTACTGGAGCAACAAATACTTCAGATATGCATAGTTGATGAAAAATAAGCTAGGCACAATCTTCTAAAACAAATAAATAATAAAGGCAGTATTTGACTTCCCCTTCAACTCTTTGCTGGTGCTGCATGTCTGAATGAAGATTGCCACTTTCCGTCCTGCTGCTCTCTGCGCCTGGGGCTAGTCAAGGCAGACATATGGGCTGGACCCACAGGAGAGCTGCTTGGGCAAGTGGAGAAAAGAGAGAAAAAGAAAACAAGGGACATGGGATGAGAGAACGTGTGGAGGGAAGTTTCTGGACTAGTTAATCTTTCATGATGGCCGTTGGGTCTGAGTGAAAACATCAAGCTGGCATTTGTGTCCCGTCCCGACTCTGCCGTCAGCTCTCCACAATAACTCGAGATATTGAGCTGTGTGGGGGATCAGAGGCTGCTCTCATCAGTTGGATGCCCAGATCTAGTTTGCATGTTAGAAGAATGGGCCTGAGAGTGATACTGTTTTTCATTTTACTGTATTTGGGTACAGAAGCTGTATATGTTTTTGATATACTCTGTACAGTACAGGTATGTTATTGTTCATGCAACAAACCTTTTCATCTTTATTCCTCTTTAAACTGACCTATGATGTCCTTGTCCATATTAAATAAAAGCCGTCGAAGCAGATTTCTAATGAGGCAGCAGAGTAATTAGGCGTTAGGGGAGCATGGCCCTGAAAGAGGTCATCCCCAGTTAAGAGCCAGACTAAGACATCTAAAGCCCATGCAAATCACTTCCCCTTTATGGCCCATGCAAATCACTTCCCATTGCATCTCTGATATCTTATTTTCCCACCATTTATAATTTCCCCAACCATTTCAAAAGGCTCTAAACGCAGACAAGCCATTTTATTTTTAGATAAATCTGCCTAAGAGTAATTCTATTGATATGAACATCCTTTGTAAACCTTGCGTGTGAATTGAAAACAGCAGCAACGACGTCATGAACTGTTTTGTAAGGAGTAGAGGCAGAATAGGGAGTCAGCCTCAGAGTACGGCCCTGACAAAACCTTGCGGTGTTGTGAGGAAAAGGGGTTTGGTCCACAAGGTTTTGAGGCAGCCAACCTCATCAGAGTGAGGCCCTGACATTGACGTGATGCTTGGTGTGGAGTGGAGGGAGTGGTGTGGTGTGGACAGAGATGGGCAGTATTTCTGTTACATGTATTTGAAATAGTATTTTGTAATTTGTATTAGACTGGGCTGAACTACAATCCAATGTGTTTTGTAACAAGATAACTTCCAGCGCTGTAATTTGTATTTTCAAAATACTAAATACTTTTCTATACCATTTTTCTATTGTGGTTCTCCATTTTGTGTCCCCCTTTCACCCTACGTTGGTATCAGAAGTCTGCTGAATGAACTAAATATACATGTATATGTACAAATGTACAATTGCAAAGCATGCTGATATTATTATAATGAGCTCCGCACTGAAACAAGGCCAATAATAATAGCTAGTGTGCTTTGCAGGTCATTTTGGTATGTTAATTTTCATATACACTACCATTCAAAAGTTTGGGGTCACTTAGAAATGTCCTTGTTTTTGAAAGAAAAGCACATTTTTTTGTCCATTAAAATAACATCAAATTCATCAGAAATATAGTGTAGACATTGTTACTGTTGTAAATGACTATTGTAGCTGGAAATGGCTGATTTCTTATGGAATATCTACATAGGCGTACAGAGGCCCATTATCAGCAACCATCACTCCTGTGTTCCTGTGTTAGTTAATCCAAGTTGATCATTTTAAAAAGGCTAATTGATCATTAGAAAACCCTTTTGCAATTATGTTAGCACAGCTGAAACTGTTGTTCTGATTAAAGAATCAATAAAATTGGCCTTCTTTAAACTAGTTGAGTATATGGAGCATCAGCATTTGTGGGTTCGATTACAGACTCAAAATTGCCAGAAACTCAAAAACTGCCAGAAACTCAAAAACTCGTCAGTCTATTATTGTTGTGAGAAATGAAGGCATTTCCATGCGAGAAATTACCAAGAAACTGAAGATCTCGTACAACGCTGTGTTAAGTACTACTCCCTTCACAGAACAGCGCAAACTGACTAACCAGACTAAGGAGAGGAGTGGGAGGCCCCGGTGCACAACTGAGCAAGAGGACAAGTACATTAGTGTGTCTAGTTTGAGAAACAGACGCCTCACAAGTCCTCAACTGGCAGCTTCATTAAATTGTACCTGCAAAACGCCAGTCTCAACGTCAACAGTGAAGAGGCGACTCCAGGATGCTGGTCTTCTAGGCAGAGTTCCTCTGTTCAGTGTCTGTGTTCTTTTGCTCATATGAATCTTTGATTTTTATTGACCAGTCTGAGATGAGGCTTTTTCTTTGCAACTCTGCAAGTAATGTTTGGAAAATATTTGGTGAAGTGAAAAAGGAGGATGATAGCAGTGCCGGCTATGCTGTGTGTGATTGTGAGGCGCTATACAATTTCCACAGTCACAAGACGAGACTTTAAGTAGGCCTATGGCATGTCAAGGAAAATGTAGTCTACTTTCGATTCGTTAAATGGAAACTGAAAATGTTACATTGACTAACCAGAATAACCTACTGACGGCCTACACCGGCCAAACCTGGACAATGCTGGGCCAATTGTGCGCCGCCCTATGGGACTCCCAATCACGGCCGGTTGTGATACAGCCTGGATTCAAACCAGGGTGTCTGTAGTGACGCCTCCAGCACTGCGATGCAGTTTCTTAGATCGCTTAACTTTTTTTGGTTTTTAAATGCGACGCGAGTGGTGTGGTCAGCATGTTACAACCGGTCAAACTGATGTCATTTGGACATTTTCCACAAAAAAATGTATCCCGTTTGTTTTTGCTTTATTGTATTTTCTCCCCAGTCCCAAAACAGCTTTGCTCACCAAAAGATGACTGAGAAAACATTACAAATGTAAACTAGATTAAAGCATTAATTCTATCGATCTATTACATTATTCTGTTGAGCAATGGTTTATTTAGTCTTCTAGGGTAATATATGACAAAAGAGAAGCTACATGTATCTAATTAGACAAGTTGAATAACAAATAGCCTACCAAATGTCAGAAATTATAAGCAGAAACATATCTAAATCAGGCAAAACAAAATCCTGCACCCCCTGTCAAAAAATCATTCTGCAGTCTTTGCCTGTAGCCTACAGCACATTTTCTCCATTTGCTGGTTAGGGTCGGGTGCAGGCCTCAGATTTTCACTTTATCACATATAGTCGGGTGGTTGCGGATGGGTTATTAGCAATTGCAGGCGGGTGCAGGTGAACAAACAGCAGACATGCGCACCAGCAGTGCACTCAACTAAGGCAGAGATGGGTATAAATTACAAATTACAATCAGAAAATACACTAAAGACCAATGTATCAAAATAAAAAGAAAGATACAAAAATAGATATGCAAGTAGCTGGCCGAACAGCAACAACATTCTCAGTAACGGTTGCAGAAACGTCTTACTTGCTACGACTGTGATATGTTGTTGTTTATCTAACTTAGTTGAATGTACTGTCACTCTGGATAAGAGTGTCTGCTAAATGTCCAAACTGTAAATGTATATTTTAAAATGAACAGCTGCAAAGCACACTGGGTATTGTCATTGGCCTTGTTTCAGGGCGGAGCTCGTAAGAGTAATACTCAGCATGCTTTGCAATTGTTACATTTAACATTTACATCCATGGTGGTTCAGTGCCGTTTAAGATTAGGGAGGATGATTTCATTTTTTAATAATCATGGCCTTATTTCTTTTACAGCATATTGGATGACTGTCTGTCCGTCATCCAGCTCAATGTAACACTGATAGGTTTAGGCTACTACATAATACTCGAATACTCGACAACCAAGCCTACAAATGAATGTTTGTAACATAGGTGCACAGGTTGAGACAAAAAGGAGTAATGAGGCTGACGAACAGTGACACATTCAATACCACCTTGCACAATCTTACCTGCATCTAGCAAATCTAGGATGTAATCATTAGTCTAAACAGTTGCAAAATGTTAAGTTTTGCAACTAAAACAATAGTTTCTATTGAACAAATTCAGGTAGGTCCATCCCCGTTTCATTCCGTTTGTTTCTGTTTAAGAAATGTTTTGCAGCAGTTTTGGTGGAATAAATACACCCATGATCCCCCGTACACACAGTTCACTTTTATAGCAGCCATACAAACAGCATCATCACATCTGCACGCTCTCCTCCTCTCTTATTTCCCCTTCTCTTGTGGACAACAGCTGTCTGTTACCATCAAAATAAACTCTCCAAGCCCAACCTTCATACCATAACCACTACACACAGCCTACATCATTGTCACCATATTAGCTAATGTCATAGTCAATATACAGTAGCTACTAGAACTAACACATTAGTAAGCCCACAATCCAATCCATGTGTACAATCACTCAGTACCATATAGCAAGCAGTTTAGCAGTTACACCGCCAGGCCCCGGTGGTAATAAATTATTAAAACCGGAAGCTTACCTTGATTTGGAAGTGTTGGTTAGCCTTAGCACCTAGCTAACATAAATATAATTCCTCTCTGTTTGAGTCAGGTTGTTGAGTAGGCTAAATTAGCTGCATTAGCTAGCATAAGTGAAACTGAAGAAAACAAAATCCAACCAAATATCTCTCTCTCTGCTGTTTCTCCTTAATTGTTTAAGAAATGTATTGAAAACTATTGTCTTTGTTTTTGAGTCAACTACTCACCACATTTTATGCACTGCAGTGCTAGCTAGATCTATCTTATGCTTTCAGTAGATTCATTCTCTGACCCTTTGATTGGGTGAACAACATGTCAGTTCATGCTGCAAGCGCTCTGATAGGTTGGAGGATGTCATCCGGAAGTCATCAACATTACTGTGTAAGTCTATGGAAGAGGGTGAGAAAATACAAATGACAGCTTTTGAAAGTATCTTGTTACAAAATAAATTGGAGTGTAGTTCAGCCCAGTGCAATACAACATACAAAATACTCAGAAGTAATTCAAATAAGTACTGTATTGCAAATGCATGTAACAGAAATACTGCTCTCTTAACTATGGTAGATAAAAAACAACATATTACAGTCATAGCAAGTAAAACGTTTCTGTAACTGTTACTGTGATTTTTGTTGCTGTTCCGGCCAGGCTATGTAATTTCTGTATTTTAAAATACAAAATACATGTATTTTATTAAATACATTTCAAAATACAAGTGTGTTGTATTTCATTTTTTTGTAATTGTATTTTGTCATTTTTGTCTGTCCCTGGGTCTGTAGTGGAGGGAGTGGGCAATCCCAATGATGGCTAATCGCCATGGTGCTGTGAGGGAGATTTATGCATGGCTGTACTGGAGAGAGAGAGAGAGTCTGGCTTGCCAATCGGAATGAGAAATGGAGAGGAGGGACCAATCACTTATGGGAGAGTTAATGGGGAGGAATGTTGGGGCTGACATTCAGAGGGCACCTCTGTCCCTCGTACACGGGTCTGGCTCCCTGAGACATACCATCTGCCTCTTGGTATGGAAAGCAGGAGCAAAGTTGTAACTCAGGTCTCTAGGTTAGTTTAGGTGAATGCACATTACAAGGAAGCCTTGTTGAAGTCAGATACATTTGGTTCTCTTTATCTGATTAAGTAAAAAATAAGCATAGGGGTGACTGAGGTAAGTTGAGACATTATTTACATTCAGCATCATTCCGTCAAGGGAAATATAGTATTCCTATTAACAAAGGTACCTACATATATTTCAGGATGTTGTGTATTCCTGGAAATAATCAGAATTCATGTAAACATTACAGTTTTGAAAACATAGCTTGTCCAAAAAAAGTGGTCTCTTGGGGAAAGTTGAACAGCAGAACAGGGTAATTTAAGCCGCCTACACATTTCTGTACTGAATGAAATATAACCACTACTTTTTAAAACCAAGTCTATCTTTATTTCCCAAACACAATTCAACACAATCACAATATTTTTTTTGTCTTTTAATCATTTTAAGCATATTTTAACACAGGCTTAACAAACACTTTTTTTTAAACACTTTTAAAATAGGCCAGGCCCTGTTACCTCATATCCCAGCGATAATGCCTTGCATTATGCCTGTGAAGTAAACACTTCAATTTGCTCAGCTTGCCATTTGCTCAAACATTGGCTCAACTCACCCCAAGGCAAACATTTTGACTGTATTAGCCCACACAGTTACAAGGATGGACTTAAATGATCTACTTCGGTTGAGGGACAAGCATCATGAAATTAATTTGACTTAGTGAAAATCCGTTTTTTTTTTTGTTTTTTTACCTAACTTGCATATTACTTTTTCTTTTTTATGTCCTATTTTACTAGACTTGCTATGCTATCCTTCCAAGTGTTGTTAGTCATGTGAGAATGCTTGGAAAATGAGGCTATATTTTTATAGAATGTATGCAGCAGACACGATTTAGAGCTTCAGAATCCCATGACACTTTTGAAAGTGTTTTCCATCCATCGTTCCATCGTTAGTAATCTGTGACGGTTGATGTGTGTGAGTGACGCGTTTCCCTAAACAGCTGCGATGATGGGATCCCAAGAGGCCCTTGATGTGTAGCTGTGAGTGGGTGTGGGTGCTGCTACTGAAAGTAGATGTGTGATTGTACATGACATCCGTGTAATACTGGTGCAAGCTGAGCCCTAGGGCTCTGGCTGGCTCATACATACAGCAAAGGAGAGAGGGAGGAGGTAGAGGAGAGGGAGGAGGAGAGGAGAGAGAGATGAGGAGAGGAGAGAGAGATGAGGAGAGGAGAGAGGGATGAGGAGAGGAGAGGGAGGAGGAGAGAGAGATGAGGAGAGGGAGGAGGAGAGGAGAGAGAGATGAGGAGAGGAGAGAGAGATGAGGAGAGGAGAGGGAGGAGGAGAGGAGAGGAGAGGAAGGAGGAGAGGAGAGAGAGATGTGGAGAGGAGGGGATAATATTACAGCTCAGGAGTTGTGCAAGCAGAACTGTTACGAATGGATGTCTCCTGGAGTAGGACAAGAATAGTGTATGTACTGAGTGTACTCAGTGTAGGGATCAGTATTTGGGGAAAGAGAGCACTCTTAACACACTAGATGTTATTGTATTGTGTTCTTCAAGAGGCAATGCATTTACGCTAACAAACTACAGTATCTTAAAAATAGTGACCTTCGTCTCCACCAAGACAAGCAAGGCGCTAGAATACAAGTAGCTGCCATCTTACCCTAGACTATTATTTCCTCAGACACTGTTATACAGTGCAAACAACACTAGCTACAGCTGGAGAGGCACTACATGTCCAAAAGTATGTGGACACCTGCTTGTTCAACGTCGCATTCCAAAATCATGGACATTAATATGGAGATGGTACCCCCTTTGCTGCTATAACAGCCTACACTCTGCTGCGAAGGCTTTCCACTAGATGTTGGAACATTGCTGCGGGGACCTGCTTCCATTCAGCCACAAGAGCAATAGTGAGGTCGGGAACTGATGTTGGACAATTAGGCCTGGCTTGCAGTTGGCATTCCAATTCATCCCAAAGGTATTTGATGGGGTTGAGGTCAGGTCTCTGTGCAGACCAGTCAAGACCTAGCCCGAACCATGAAAAACAGCCCTAGACCATTATTCCTCTTCCACCAAACTTTACAGTTGGCACTATGCATTCGGGCTGGGGTTTTTTTTCCGCCAACCCCAGATTCGTCCTTGAACTGCCAAATGGTGAAGCGTGATTCCTCACTCCAGAGAATGCATTTCTTCTGCTCCAATGGTGGCGAGCTTTACACCACTTCACCCAACGCTTGGCATTGCATATGGTGGTCTTCGGCTTGTGTGCTGCTGCTCGGCCATGGAAACCTATTTCATGAAGCGCCAGACGAATAGTTATTGTGCTGACGTTGCTTCCAGTGGCAGTTTGGAACTCTGTAGGGAGTTACAACGGAGGGCAGACAATTTTTACACACAATTTTCTGTGTGCTTGTGTGGCCTACCACTTCGCAGCTGAGCCAATGTTGCTCCTCAACGTTTCCACTTCACAATAACAGCACTTCCAGTTGACCGGGGCAGCTCTAGCAGGGCAGAAATCTGACGAACTGACTTGTTGGAAAGGTGTCATCCTACGACGGTGCCACATAGAAATTCACTGAGCTCTTCAGTAAGGCCATTCTACTGCCAATCTTTGTCTTATGGAGATTGCATGGCTGTGTGCTCAACTTTATGCACTTGTCAGCAACGGGTGTGGCTGAAATAGCCGAATCCACTAATTTGAAGGGGTGTCCACATACTTCTGTATATATAGTGTGTTAGTCATGTGGGTCCTGTCTCTGTGCCTCATTCCCAGAAAGAAGACCACAATGGACTGAGGTCATTCCCAAGGCAGTCTGAGTAGCACTGCTGGTGGACGATTCATCTGTGTGTTCCAGCTAGGAGGCCTGCTTCACTCAGCGTCCGACCCTGCCCTGGCTCCTGCCTGTCTGTCAACCACTGTTAACCTCCAGCCTAGCAGAGCATGAATGAGGAGTCAGTCCACTGGCTACTAACTCTGAGTCTGATAAGCCTGTCCTTCCTTCCGCTGACGCTGCATGCGCCAAATCACACAAGAGGGGCTCTACTTACACTCTGACCCTGTCGAGGAATACTTAAATACTTTGAATCAGTTGAAACAGCTGAAACTGTGAATCAGTTGACAGATACTTCCTACTGCGTACTGGAGCAGAGGAGATGCATATGGGAAGAACTGTGATATACACCATATCATTTTTTATGAGAAAATTCTACATTGTAAGATGGAATGGCATTAGATTCCTGAATTACATGTAACACAGGATCATTTCTACTATGCATGTTTATTAAAGTGGCTTTATGATGCCAAAGCTGATTATTTTGATAGATGTATGCTTTGGTGGCAGTGGAGATGGGGGCGTGGCAGTGGAGATGGGGGCGTGGCAGTGGAGATGGGGGCGTGTTAAATGTTGAAGTCCTTTAGCAGTTTGGAGGTCTTTTAACACTTTGCTCCATGTTTCACATCTCCCCTTTCACAAGGGCTCACACAGACAAGAACGAGCTGACATTGTGGGCAATTAAAAGGAAATGGTTGTCATGGCACTTCTTGTTACAATGGATTTACCTGTCCGCAGGGACCTTCAGCGTGGTTTATACCGTACTTCACCAACTTCATATTTAGCTTTTACTATGATTATAATTACCTCTCTTGAAGTAAGAAAGCGCTGTGTCATACTCACTCAAGGTCTCAATCTGTTCTCTTGGCTCCTTACTCATAGTCTTAATTCTGTACATTCCCACATAGTGCTGGTGACAGAGAATAGCAAAGGTAGAGATTAGTCTAAATAACTCAAGCAACAGTGTTTTGTAAGCCGCCATGTTTGTTGTTGTTTTCTATGTAGGACGGTCCTAATTAGAAGACGACTTGGCTAATGAGCTTTCTCTCCCCTGCAACGTATACAGTACGACACATTTCACATGAGTACATACTTCCACCTACACTGCCTGCTGAGTGATCATGCATGGCTGAATACAAGACATTAAGAATTCAACATGGCTCTCAAGTGTTATACATCGTCCATCTCTGTTCTTCTGTAGCAGAGAGGGAGGGAACACACAGCCACTTACTGTAGGGAGGGAACACACAGCCACTCTGTTCTTCCGGCGCCGACAGAGATGGCCGCCTCGCTTCGCGTTCCTAGGAAACTATGCAGTTTTTTGTTTTTTTAGGTGTTATTTCTTACATTAGTACCCCAGGTCATCTTAGGTTTCATTACATACAGTCGAGAAGAACTACTGAATATAAGATCAGCGTCAACTCACCATCAGTACGACCAAGAATATGTTTTTCGCGACGCGGATCCTGTGTTCTGCCTTACAAACAGGACAACGGAGTGGATTCCATGCAGCGACCCAAAAAAACGACTCCGATAAAAAGGGAAACGAGGCGGTCTTCTGGTCAGACTCCGGAGACGGGCACACCGTGCACCACTCCCTAGCATACTTCTTGCCAATGTCCAGTCTCTTGACAACAAGGTTGATGAAATCCGAGCAAGGGTAGCATTCCAGAGGGACATCAGAGACTGCAACGTTCTTTGCTTCACGGAAACATGGCTCACTGGAGAGACGCTATCCGAGGCGGTGCAGCCAACGGGTTTCTCCACGCATCGCGGAGACAGAAACAAACATCTTTCTGGTAAGAAGAGGGGCGGAGGCGTATGCCTTATGGCTAACGTGACATGGTGTGATGAAAGAAACATACAGTAACTCAAATCCTTCTGTTCACCTGATTTAGAATTCCTCACAATCAAATGTAGACCGCATTATCTACCAAGAGAATTCTCTTCGATTATAATCACAGCCGTATATATCCCCCCCAAGCAGACACATCGATGGCTCTGAACAAACTTTATTTAACTCTCTGCAAACTGGAAACGATTTATCCGGAGGCTGCATTCATTGTAGCTGGGGATTTTAACAAGGCTAATCTGAAAACAAGACTCCCTAAATTTTATCAGCATATCGATTGCGCAACCAGGGGTGGAAAGACCTTGGATCATTGTTACTCTAACTTCCGCGACGCATATAAGGCCCTGCCCCGCCCCCCTTTCGGAAAAGCTGACCACGACTCCATTTTGTTGATCCCTGCCTACAGACAGAAACTAAAACAAGAGGCTCCCACGCTGAGGTCTGTCCAACGCTGGTCCGACCAAGCTGACTCCACACTCCAAGACTGCTTCCATCACGTGGACTGGGACATGTTTCGTATTGCGTCAGATAACAATATTGACGAATACGCTGATTCGGTGTGCGAGTTCATTAGAACGTGCGTTGAAGATGTCGTTCCCATAGCAACGATTAAAACATTCCCTAACCAGAAACCGTGGATTGATGGCAGCATTCGTGTGGAACTGAAAGCGCGAACCACTGCTTTTAATCAGGGCAAGGTGTCTGGTAACATGACCGAATACAAACAGTGCAGCTATTCCCTCCGCAAGGCTATCAAACAAGCTAAGCGTCAGTACAGAGACAAAGTAGAATCTCAATTCAACGGCTCAGACACAAGAGGCATGTGGCAGGGTCTACAGTCAATCACGGACTACAGGAAGAAATCCAGCCCAGTCACGGACCAGGATGTCTTGCTCCCAGGCAGACTAAATAACTTTTTTGCCCGCTTTGAGGACAATACAGTGCCACTGACACGGCCTGCAACGAAAACATGCGGTCTCTCCTTCACTGCAGCCGAGGTGAGTAAAACATTTAAACGTGTTAACCCTCGCAAGGCTGCAGGCCCAGACGGCATCCCCAGCCGCGCCCTCAGAGCATGCGCAGACCAGCTGGCCGGTGTGTTTACGGACATATTCAATCAATCCCTATACCAGTCTGCTGTTCCCACATGCTTCAAGAGGGCCACCATTGTTCCTGTTCCCAAGAAAGCTAAGGTAACTGAGCTAAACGACTACCGCCCCGTAGCACTCACATCCGTCATCATGAAGTGCTTTGAGAGACTAGTAAAGGACCATATCACCTCCACCCTACCTGACACCCTAGACCCACTCCAATTTGCTTACCGCCCAAATAGGTCCACAGACGATGCAATCTCAACCACACTGCACACTGCCCTAACCCATCTGGACAAGAGGAATACCTATGTGAGAATGCTGTTCAACGACTACAGCTCGGCATTCAACACCATAGTACCCTCCAAGCTCGTCATCAAGCTCGAGACCCTGGGTCTCGACCCCGCCCTGTGCAACTGGGTACTGGACTTCCTGACGGGCCGCCCCCAGGTGGTGAGGGTAGGCAACAACATCTCCTCAACGCTGATCCTCAACACTGGGGCCCCACAAGGATGCGTTCTGAGCCCTCTCCTGTACTCCCTGTTCACCCACGACTGCGTGGCCACGCACGCCTCCAACTCAATCATCAAGTTTGCGGACGACACAACAGTGGTAGGCTTGATTACCAACAACGACGAGACGGCCTACAGGGAGGAGGTGAGGGCCCTCGGAGTGTGGTGTCAGGAAAATAACCTCACACTCAAGGTCAACAAAACTAAGGAGATTATTGTGGACTTCAGGAAACAGCAGAGGGAACACCCCCCGATCCACATCGATGGAACAGTAGTGGAGAGGGTAGCAAGTTTTAAGTTCCTCGGCATACACATCACAGACAAACTGAATTGGTCCACTCACACAGACAGCATCGTGAAGAAGGCGCAGCAGCGCCTCTTCAACCTCAGGAGGCTGAAGAAATTCGGCTTGTCACCAAAAGCACTCACAAACTTCTACAGATGCACAATCGAGAGCATCCTGTCGGGCTGTATCACCGCCTGGTACGGCAACTGCTCCACCCTCAACCGTAAGGCTCTCCAGAGGGTAGTGAGGTCTGCACAACGCATCACCGGGGGCAAACTACCTGCCCTCCAGGACACCTACACCACCCGATGTCACAGGAAGGCCATAAAGATCATCAAGGACATCAACCACCCGAGCCACTGCCTGTTCACCCCGCTATCATCCAGAAGGCGAGGTCAGTACAGGTGCATCAAAGCTGGGACCGAGAGACTGAAAAACAGCTTCTATCTCAAGGCCATCAGACTGTTAAACAGCCACCACTAACATTGAGTGGCTGCTGCCAAAAAACTGACAATGACACTGACTCACTCCAGCCACTTTAATAATGGGAATTGATAGGAAATGATGTAAATATATCACTAGCCACTTTAAACAACGCTACCTTATATAATGTTACTTACCCTACATTATTCATCTCATATGCATACGTATATACTGTACTCTATATCATCGACTGCATCCTTATGTAATACATGTATCACTAGCCACTTTAACTATGCCACTTTGTTTACATACTCATCTCATATGTATATACTGTACTCGATATCATCTACTGTATCTTGCCTATGCCGCTCTGTACCATCACTCATTCACATATCCTTATGTACATATTCTTTATCCCCTTACACTGTGTATAAGACAGTAGTTTTGGAATTGTTAGTTAGATTACTTGTTGGTTATTACTGCATTGTCGGAACTAGAAGCACAAGCATTTCGCTACACTCGCATTAACATCTGCTAACCATGTGTATGTGACAATTAAAATTTGATTTGATTTGTAGGGAGGGAACACACAGCCACTTACTGTAGGGAGGGAACACACAGCCACTTACTGTAGGGAGGGAACACACAGCTACTTACTGTAGGGAGGGAACACACATTCACTTACTGTAGGGAGGGAACACACAGCCACTTACTGTAGGGAGGGAACACACAGCCACTTACTGTAGGGAGGGAACACACAGTCACTTACTGTAGGGAGGGAACACACAGCCACTTACTGTAGGGAGGGAACACACAGCCACTTACTGTAGGGAGGGAACGCACAGCCACTTACTGTAGGGAGGGAACGCACAGCCACTTACTGTAGGGAGGGAACGCACAGCCACTTACTGTAGGGAGGGAACGCACAGTCACTTACTGTAGGGAGGGAACGCACAGCCACTTACTGTAGGGAGGGAACGCACAGCCACTTACTGTAGGGAGGGAACGCACAGCCACTTACTGTAGGGAGGGAACACACAGCCACTTACTGTAGGGAGGGAACACACAGCCACTTACTGTAGGGAGGGAACGCACAGCCACTTACTGTAGGGAGGGAACACACAGCCACTTACTGTAGGGAGGGAACGCACAGCCACTTACTGTAGGGAGGGAACACACAGCCACTTACTGTAGGGAGGGAACACACAGCCACTTACTGTAGGGAGGGAACGCACAGCCACTTACTGTAGGGAGGGAACGCACAGCCACTTACTGTAGGGAGGGAACACACAGCCACTTACTGTAGGGAGGGAACGCACAGCCACTTACTGTAGGGAGGGAACGCACAGCCACTTACTGTAGGGAGGGAACACACAGCCACTTACTGTAGGGAGGGAACGCACAGCCACTTACTGTAGGGAGGGAACGCACAGCCACTTACTGTAGGGAGGGAACGCACAGCCACTTACTGTAGGGAGGGAACGCACAGCCACTTACTGTAGGGAGGGAACACACAGCCACTTTTTTAAATCATTATTATAATTATTTTTTTAACTGTCTTGTTCAGGGGCAGAATGACATATTTTTTTTTGCCTTGTCAGCTCGGGATTCGATCTTGCAACCTTTCGGTTACCAGTCCAACGCTCTAACCACTAGTTTACCTGCCGCCCCTTACTTACTGTAGGGAGGGAACACACATATCTGTGCTGCCTGTCCGTGAAATGGAGACTGATTGTGTGGCTGAGATGGATTATCTTCTGGCAGTGTCGGTGTCATTCACCCTGTCCTCTAAGAAAGACCAGGGTTAGTTGGCTCTGTTGGGGACCTGTCCTCTAAGAAAGACCAGGGTTCTGAGCCCTCTCCTGTACTCCCTGTTCACCCACGACTGCGTGGCCACGCACGCCTCCAACTCAATCATCAAGTTTGCGGACGACACAACAGTGGTAGGCTTGATTACCAACAACGACGAGACGGCCTACAGGGAGGAGGTGAGGGCCCTCGGAGTGTGGTGTCAGGAAAATAACCTCACACTCAACGTCAACAAAACTAAGGAGATGATTGTGGACTTCAGGAAACAGCAGAGGGAACACCCCCCTATCCACATCGATGGAACAGTAGTGGAGAGGGTAGTAAGTTTTAAGTTCCTCGGCATACACATCACAGACAAACTGAATTGGTCCACTCACACAGACAGCATCGTGAAGAAGGCGCAGCAGCGCCTCTTCAACCTCAGGAGGCTGAAGAAATTCGGCTTGTCACCAAAAGCACTCACAAACTTCTACAGATGCACAATCGAGAGCATCCTGGCGGGCTGTATCACCGCCTGGTATGGCAACTGCACCGCCCTCAACCGTAAGGCTCTCCAGAGGGTAGTGAGGTCTGCACAACGCATCACCGGGGGCAAACTACCTGCCCTCCAGGACACCTACACCACCCGATGTCACAGAAAGGCCATAAAGATCATCAAGGACATCAACCACCCGAGCCACTGCCTGTTCACCCCGCTATCATCCAGAAGGCGAGGTCAGTACAGGTGCATCAAAGCTGGGACCGAGAGACTGAAAAACAGCTTCTATCTCAAGGCCATCAGACTGTTAAACAGCCACCACTAACACTGAGTGGCTGCTGCCAACACACTGACACTGACTCAACTCCAGCCACTTTAATAATGGGAATTGATGGGAAATGATGTAAATATATCACTAGCCACTTTAAACAATGCTACCTTATATAATGTTACTTACCCTACATTATTCATCTCATATGCATACGTATATACTGTACTCTATATCATCGACTGTATCCTTATGTAATACATGTATCACTAGCCACTTTAAACTATGCCACTTTGTTTACATACTCATCTCATTTGTACATACTGTACTCGATACCATCTACTGTATCTTGCCTATGCTGCTCTGTACCATCACTCATTCATATATCCTTATGTACATATTCTTTATCCCCTTACACTGTGTGCAAGACAGTAGTTTTGGAATTGTTAGTTAGATTACTTGTTATTACTGCATTGTCGGAACTAGAAGCACAAGCATTTCGCTACACTCGCATTAACATCTGCTAACCATGTGTATGTGACAAATAAAATTTGATTTGATTTGATTTGATTTAGTTGGCTCTGTTGGGGACCTGTCCTCTAAGAAAGACCAGGGTTAGTTGGCTCTGTTGGGAACCTGTCCTCTAAGAAAGACCAGGGTTAGTTGGCTCTGTTGGGGACCTGTCCTCTAAGAAAGACCAGGGTTAGTTGGTTCTGTTGGGGACCTGTCCTATACGGAAGACCAGGGTTAGTTGGCTCTGTTGGGGACCTGTCCTCTAAGAAAGACCAGGGTTAGTTGGCTCTGTTGGGGACCTGTCCTATACGGAAGACCAGGGTTAGTTGGATCTGTTGGGGACCTGTCCTCTAAGAAAGACCAGGGTTAGTTGGTTCTGTTGGGGACCTGTCCTCTAAGAAAGACCAGGGTTAGTTGGCTCTGTTGGGGACCTGTCCTCTAAGAAAGACCAGGGTTAGTTGGCTCTGTTGGGGACCTGTCCTCTAGGAAAGACCAGGGTTAGTTGGCTCTGTTGGGGACCTGTCCTCTAAGAAAGACCAGGGTTAGTTGGCTCTGTTGGGGACCTGTCCTCTAAGAAAGACCAGGGTTAGTTGGTTCTGTTGGGGACCTGTCCTCTAAGAAAGACCAGGGTTAGTTGGCTCTCTGTTAAAGACCAGAGAGTTGGCTCTGCTGCTGCTCTCTAAGAAAGACCAGGGTTAGTTGGCTCTGCTGAGGAGGCTGCTCTCTAAGAAAGACCAGGGTTATTTGGCTCTGCTGGGGAGGCTGCTCTAAGAAAGACCAGGGTTAGTTGGCTCTGCTGAGGAGGCTGCTCTAAGAAAGACCAGGGTTAGTTGGCTCTGCTGAGGAAGCTGTCCTCTAATAAAGACCAGAGTTAGTTGGCTCTGCTGAGGAGGCTGCTCTCTAAGAAAGACCAGACTTAGTTGGCTCTGCTGAGGAGGCTGCTCTCTAAGAAAGACCAGACTTAGTTGGCTCTGCTGAGGAGGCTGCTCTCTAAGAAAGACCAGGGTTATTTGGCTCTGCTGGGGAGGCTGCTCTAAGAAAGACCAGGGTTAGTTGGCTCTGCTGAGGAGGCTGCTCTAAGAAAGACCAGGGTTAGTTGGCTCTGCTGAGGAAGCTGCTCTAAGAAAGACCAGACATAGTTGGCTCTGCTGATGAGGCTGCTCTCTAAGAAAGACCAGACATAGTTGGCTCTGCTGAGGAGGCTGCTCTCTAAGAAAGACCAGGGTTATTTGGCTCTGCTGAGGAGGCTGCTCTAAGAAAGACAAGACATAGTTGGCTCTGCTGATGAGGCTGCTCTCTAAGAAAGACCAGACTTAGTTGGCTCTGCTGAGGAGGCTGCTCTCTAAGAAAGACCAGACTTAGTTGGCTCTGCTGAGGAGGCTGCTCTCTAAGAAAGACCAGACTTAGTTGGCTCTGCTGAGGAGGCTGCTCTCTAAGAAAGACCAGACTTAGTTGGCCCTGCTGAGGAGGCTGCTCTCTAAGAAAGACCAGACTTAGTTGGCTCTGATGAGGAGGCTGCTCTCTAAGAAAGACCAGACTTAGTTGGCTCTGATGAGGAGGCTGCTCTCCCTCTCCTGGCAACAACAACACAAGGCTACACATCTCATCATACTGATACCCTTTCACACTGCTGAGCTAACCTGAGCTGAGCCAAACTGAGCTGTACTGTCCTGGGCTGGTCTGCTTATGCATCCACCGTAGTTGCTGAAACCAAACTCTGTAAAAAATGTAAGGCAGCCAGCTGCAATAGGATCGTGAGATTGCTCAGCAAAAATGTTGTTGCGCAAACTCACAACAAAAAGTTTGTGTGTGAACATTTTCTTGAGAAAACTCAAACCTATTGCAGCTGGTTGCCTTACAATTGTACATTGAATCTTGTTTTTTACAGTGTACTGAAAAGGAAAATGTGATAAGAAAATATTGAAGCCACTATCTCCTCCACTGTCAAAGGCCATACACAACCCTGGAGGAACCTTCTACTATTATTAAATATATGTTTTATGTGTGTGTAATATACAGGGAATTTTTGGTCGTCAATGTTTACACACATGCACGTACACCACACACAGACACACACACACACACACACACACACACACACACACACACACACACACACACACACACACACACACACACACACACACACACACACACACAGTCAAGTTGTTGCAGTAATATCTTCAGCCTACCAACTAGAGAAAGTGCCTCTGTGCTTCTCTACCCATCACATCTAATTCCCATAAACTGACTGTAGACCTCCAATCATGCTTTACATTTTCAGATGATAACAGGAAAATCACTCTTATTTCCCATTCCAGGCATAGAAACAAGCTGTAGGGCCAGGGGCGTCCCGGGGCAGGAGGGGATCACACTGCACACACTAATGAGCTCCACAGTTTCAGTCAGAGCAGAGCTGGTGTGTGTCTGTGTGCTCCCTGCCAGCCATCACTTATCAAAAACATCTACAGGAGAACTCGCATGGAAAATACAGTAGCTGGCTACCACAGAATCTTTTGCCTCTACTTATAATTATTTCAGATGAGGTTCTTTTGTCTGTCTAATTTAAGAATTTAAGATATGGCATAAAACTGCAGCCGTTGAGATACAGGATGTAGATTTGAAATTAGTTTTATTGTCGTATTTGAAAGAGGAAATGGGATAGATGGAAGACAGTGTTTTGAAAGGAAATTACTGAATATATTAACATTTTGCATAGTTTCAGAACAATCTTGATTTTTTATTTTCCTTGTCAAGGCTAAAGATGAGGCCTACTCTTTTTCACACCATGTTTTAAAATGAAATCCCCAAAATGAGCTAGATTTCTATCATAAAAGTGTGTTCGCTTCAGATGTGGCAATATCAAATTAGTGCGTGTGTCTGTGTATAAGAAGGAAGGAGAGAGAAAACAACGGGCAAAGGCCACGATACTACTTATTCAGTCCTGTCAGAGTGTCCGTTTTGAAGTACTTGTCAAAGCAGACAGAACCTGGGGCCAAGACAGAGCAAGAGCTCTTGCTATCGAGGTAACAAAAATATCCTGCCACCCTTCATGGATCATTCCTCCACAGACACCTCACTTTCCCAAACCAGAAACCGTGGCAGCATTCGCACGAAACTGAAAGTGCGAACCACTGCTTTTAACCAGGGCAAGGTGACCGGAAACATGCCCGAATACAAACAGTGTGGCTATTCCCTCCGCAAGGCAATCAAACAAGCTAAGTGTCAGTATAGAGACAAAGTAGAGTCACAATTCAACGGCTCAGACACAAGAGGTATGTGGCAGGGTCTACAGTCAATCACGGATTACAAAAAGAAAACCAGTCCCGTCGCGGACCAGGATGTCTTGCTCCCAGACAGACTAAATCACTTTTTTTCTCGCTTTGAGGACAATACAGTGCCACTGACACGGCCCGCGACCAAAACCTGTGGGCTCTCCTTCATTATAGCCAAAGTCAGTAAAACATTTATTCATCAATCCTTATCTCAGTCTGCTGTTCCCACATGCTTCAAGAGGGCCACCATTGTTACTGTTGCCTAGAAAGCTAAGGTAACTGAGCTAAACGACTACGTAGCACTCACTTCCGTCATCATGAAGTGCTTTGAGAGACTAGTCAAGGACCATATCACCTCCCCCCTACCTGACACCCTAGACCCACTCCAATTTGCTTACCACACCAATAGGTCCACAGACGACGCAATCGCAACCACACTGCACACTGCCCTAACCCATCTGGACAAGAGGAATACCTATGTGAGAATGCTGTTCATCGACTACAGCTCAGCATTTAACACCATAGTACCCTCCAAACTCGTCATCAAGCTCGAGACCCTGGGTCTCGACCCCGCCCTGTGCAACTGGGTACTGGACTTCCTGACGGGCCGCCCCCCAGGTGGTGAGGGTAGGTAACAACATCCCCGCTGATCCTCAACACTGGGGCCCCACAAGGGTGCGTTCTGAGCCCTCTCCTGTACTCCCTGTTCACCCACAACTGCGTGGCCATGCACGCCTCCAACTCAATCATCAAGTTTGCAGACGACTCTACAGTGGTAGGCATGATTACCAACCATGACAAGACAGCCTACAGGGAGGAGGTGAGGAAACAGCAGAGGGAGCACCCCCCTATCCACATCGACGGAACAGTAGTGGAGAGGTTAGTAAGTTTTAAGTTCCTCGGCGTACACATTACAGACAAACTGAATTGGTCCACCCACACATACAGCGTTGTGAAGAAGGCGCAGCAGCGCCTCTTCAACCTCAGGAGGCTGAAGAAATTCGGCTTGTCACCAAAAGCACTCACAAACTTCTACAGATGCACAATCGAGAGCATCCTGTCGGGCTGTATCACCGCCTGGTACGGCAACTGCTCCGCCCACAACCGTAAGGCTCTCCAGAGGGTAGTGAGGTCTGCACAACACATCACCGGGGGCAAACTACCTGCCCTCCAGGACACCTACACCACCCGATGTCACAGGAAGGCCATAAAGATCATCAAGGACAACAACCACCCGAGCCACTGCCTGTTCACCCCGCTATCATCCAGAAGGCGAGGTCAGTACAGGTGCATCAAAGCAGGGACCGAGAGACTGAAAAACAGCTTCTATCTCAAGGCCATCAGACTGTTAAACAGCCAGCACTAACATTGAGTGGCTGCTGCCAACATACTGACTCAACTCCAGCCACTTTAATCATGGAAATGGATGGAAATTGATGTAAAAATTGTATCACTAGCCACTTTAAACTATGCCACTTTATGTTTACATACCCTACATTACTCATCTCATATGTATATACTGTACTCTATACCATCTACTGCATCTTGCCTATGCCGTTCTGTACCATCACTCATTCATATCTTTATGTACATATTCTTTATCCCTTTACACTTGTGTGTGTATAAGGTAGTAGTTGTGGAATTGTTAGGTTAGATTACTCGTTGGTTATTACTGCAATGTCGGAACTAGAAGCACAAGCATTTCGCTACACTCGCATTAACATCTGCTAACCATGTGTATGTGACAAATAAAATGTGATTTGATTTGACTATGTTGCCATGGAATAAAATATCTCATTGGAGATGTATTGGAGATGTATTGGAGAAAAATGCTTTTCAAATGAGTTCTTAAAGTATGTTTCACTTTTTACAACTTTAAGAACTCATTTGAAAAGCATTTGTCTAGTACAGTTGGACCTGTATTGATGTGTTTCACCAGTTACTGTGGATAGAAGTATGGCGTTTGTCTCTGTGATGTAAAGTCAGAACAGATACTGAGTATCTGTCTGCTAATATGTGCCGCACAATTTAACATCCTACAGTTCGGCACTATGGGCGCTGACCTACCGGAGAATGGAACTCCCTGGTTGTTCCCGAACTGTGGTTTATGTTTACCTTTTGGTTGTGTCATTATGAAGAGAAAAATGACTAACACCTCGTTATTTTTGCTGTAATAACACTACTCTGTCTTGTAAAGAGCAGGTAACTAACTCTTTGATAGGTTATGTAAGCTATCACAAAAACACGACATCATAAACTTTAAAAACAGGGTGAGCATAGTAAAAAAAATATAAAGGTGGAAAGAGAAGACTAAAAAACCCTTGTGTTTTATCCATGTCTTTGTATTAGTTGGCTCACAACATACTACTACTACTACTACTACTACTACTACTACTACTACTACTACTACTACTACTACTACTACTACTACTACTACTACCACTACTACTACTACTACTACTACTACTACTACTACTACTACTACTACTACTACTACTACTACTACTACTACTACTACTACTACTACTACTACTACTACTACTACTGATATTGACATGTTCCCTCTACACCAGTGAGTATAATGGTCCTCTGCTGATCGCCTATAGATTTGACTATGTATGAGAACATCAGAACCTGTCCACAGCGGGACAGTAGAATATAGAGTAGAATATACTTTGATATACTGCAACTCTGACATACTGTGTATGTTTGTTTATGTGTGTGTGTTAAATATCCCCCTGCCTCACAAGTACTGTATCTCTCCCATGGTTCCCCACAGTGTCATCATGCATCACCACCTATAAGAAGACCCCTCCCCCGGTGCCGCCCCGCACCACCATCTCCAAACCCTTCATCTCCATCACAGCCCAGAGCAGCACCGAGTCGGCCCAGGATGCCTTCATGGATGGCCATGGCCAGGGGAACAGGGACAGCCACCCCCGGGGAGACATGACCGTCCAGTCAGCCCTGTCCAACTCCACAGAGAGCATCGACAGCATGAAGGCCCTGACGGCAGCCATCGAAGCGGCCAACGCCCAGGTCCACGGCCCCGCCAGTCAGCATGTCTCAAACAGCACCATAACCATCACCACCACCTCTGCCCTGGCCCAGATCACTGAGGACAGCAGGAAGGAGCAGGCCAGGAGGGCCAAGTGCCAGCTGTCCATCGGCATCCAGGTCTGTGGTAGACGCTACCTCACAACAACTTTTGAGGTGTCATTTGACATTTAGTTTGATCTGATATGGGAATGATAAGAAATGCATTAGGTGATACAAGAGCAAGGTTTTGAGAGACTGGATCCCCATACCCTTTCTGAGTTGACAGGATGTGGTTCTACTTTTGCTCTATACTGTCCTCTAGTGGCAGATGTTTATATTTACTTCAGCCTGGTGTTCTGTAAATCAGTTTCCCAACTCCAGTCCTCCACTACCCCCAACAGTACACATTTTAATTGTAGCCCTGAACAAGCACACCAGATTCAACTTGTCAACTAATCATCAAGCCCTGGATGTATTGAATCAGGTATGTTTGTCCCTGGCTACAACAAAAATGTGTACTGTTGAAGGTACTGGGAACTGGAGGTTGGAAACGCTATGTGTATATTGTAGTGACTCTGAGAGGTAAATGTATATTTTATTATTTCATTTCTTTCTTTGATGATTTTATTTTCAGGTGGACGGACCAGAAGAGGAAGCTTTGGAGATGGAGGACCAGTCCAAGTTCCAATCAATTGGTGTCCAGGTGGAGAACGAGAGGGGGTGAGTCTCTCTCTCTCTCTGTCACCCTCTCCCTGTCTCTCTCTCTATGTCCCCCTCTCCCTGTCTCTCTCTCTCTCTCTCTCTGTCACCCTCTCCCTGTCTCTCTCTCTCTCTCTCTCTGTCAACCTCTCCCTGTCTCTCTCTCTCTGTCACCTCTCCCTGTCTCTCTCTCTCTCTGTCACCCTCTCTCTCTGTCACCCTCTCCCTGTCTCTCTCTCTCTCTCTCTGTCACCCTCTCTCCTCTGTCACCCTCTCCCTCTCTCTCTCTCTGTCACCCTCTCCCTGTCTCTCTCTCTCTCTCTCTCGCTCTCTGTCACCCTCTCCCTGTCTCTCTCTCTCTGTCACCTCTCCCTGTCACCCTCTCCCTGTCACCCTCTCCCTGTCTCTCTCTCTCTGTCCCCCTCTCCCTGTCTCTCTCTCTCTCTCTCTGTCACCCTCTCCCTGTCTCTCTCTCTCTCTCTCTCTGTCTCTCTGTCACCTCTCCCTGTCTCTCTCTCTCGCTCTCTGTCACCCTCTCCCTGTCTCTCTCTCTCTGTCACCTCTCCCTGTCTCTCTCTCTCTGTCACCCTCTCTCTCTGACACCCTCTCCCTGTCTCTCTCTCTCTCTCTCTCTGTCACCCTCTCCCTGTCTCTCTCTCTCTCTCTCTCTGTCACCCTCTCCCTGTCTCTCTCTCTCTCTCTCTGTCACCCTCTCCCTGTCTCTCTCTCTCTGTCACGGTCTCTCTCTCTGTCACCCTCTCCCTGTCTCTCTCTCTCTCTCTCTGTCACCCTCTCCCTGTCTCTCTCTCTGTCACCCTTTCCCTGTCTCTCTCTCTCTGTCACCCTCTCTCTCTGTCACCCTCTCCCTGTCTCTCTCTCTCTCTCTGTCACCCTCTCCCTGTCTCTCTCTCTCTCTCTGTCACCCTCTCCCTGTCTCTCTCTCTCTATGTCACCCTCTCCCTGTCTCTCTCTCTCTGTCACCCTCTCCCTGTCTCTCTCTCTCTGTGTCACCCTCTCCCTCTCTCTCTCCTCTCAGTCAGGTCAGAATGTCAGTCACTCACTGTTTCTTGCCTTCAATACCTTTTGTGGGAATGTCCAGAGAAAGGCATCCGTTTACAAATGAAGGCCGTTATCAAGGGAGTCATGGGGGTTTCTGGGGGAAGAAGTCTGAGCCTAGGGTTTTGAATGCAGTGGAACAGCTGTGCTAGTGAAACAGACATTTGGAACTATGGCATTTCCGGCCCCCTTCCTCTTGAAGGAAAATAGTGAGGGAGTTGTGTTTGTCTGTTGGACTCGCCAGTAACACCTCTTCAGTGACTTCAGCTGCGTCCTCTCCAGCTGACCTGCAATTGCAGTCTGACGAGGCAAATTAAAACGCCTACACTCTCTACACTTTTTTTGTTCCATAACGGAGATAGAAGTTAGATAAATAATGCTGGAATACTTTAAAGTAGCTGACTGCTGCAGCTGGTGTCTCAACTTCTGTTAATGAGGATCACTGACCGCCCACTATGGCAGCCTGGTCATACTAGACTGTGGGAGTTTTAATATGAATCAGAGTGAAATTATTCATGTACTAAACCTTATTGTATATTTCTTCCTGGTTCCTACGTGTGTTCTGCTCCACCCTAAGTGTTGTACAGGACAAATATAGCATCAACAGTCATCGGCATGGTGAGGCTGTTCTTGTACAGCTCTGCTGTGTGTCTGTAGTGTAGGGTGCTCGCTCTAAAGGAATGGTCATGGCTGGTGGGTGGTGTTTCACAGTAGTAGCCTGCTTCTTGATGACTGCAGCCTAGGGCCCATTCCCTTCCCTCACTCTGTCTCTGTACACCTCCCACACTACCTCTCTATGTGGGATGTTCATTCATGGTGCCATGGATTGTCTCAAAATGTGGTAAAATACAACTTCTGTCCATCAGAATGGATTCAATTCAGGGCCTGAGGTTTGTCTGACCACATGATCTGAACCGGAAAAACTCTGGGCCCTATATAGGCTTAAACTGGGGTTCAGAGTTTTTCCTGGTCAGGTCACCTCAGACTGGGCACTGATGTCTGTCTCCCCCTGTTGGCAGATACCGGCGGCTCACCCGCTCCAACAGTGTAACAGCCGCAGTACAGGCTGACCTGGACATGCCTGACATGTTACACAGCGCCCTGGACTCCCCAGAGACAGACCTGCCCTCCTCAGTCTCTGTGTCACGCCAGTACTCGCGCGACGCTGCCACCTCGCCAGCCTCCACCGTCAGCATCCAGGGCTCGGGGAACCACTACCACGCCTGTACCTCAGACGACTACGATGACGTGGGCTTCGACCCGTCCATCCTGCCCCCGCCCGATCCCTGGATCGACAGCTTAACCGAAGACCCCCTGGAGGGGGTCCAGAGGTCAGTGTGTCAACGGGATGGGCGCTGGTTCCTCAAGCTGCTGCAGGCTGAGACAGACCGCATGGAGGGCTGGTGCAGACAGATGGAGCAGGATGAACAGGAGAACGAGCTGCCTGATGACGGTGAGTCTGCCCAGTCCAAAGGCTCTTATACCACTACCTATCACAAATGTGGGTGTGTGTCAGTGGAGGCTGGTGCTGCGTACCTGTGTGTCATTGTACTTGTGCAAGGTACAATTAAGTGGGCTCATTCCAGCCATTACACTGAGCCAGTCGTCTGAGTTCTTCCTCCACCAGCCTCCACTGGTGTGTGTGCTATCTGTTCTGTGTTTACATGATCTTCCTCTCCACAGTCTTGGGGAAAATAAGGCTTGCTGTGGGAAGTGCTCAGCTCCTGATGTCACAGAAGTTCCAGCAGTTCCGGGAGCTTTGTGAGGAGAACCTGGTGAGTGACTCTTCTGGTTCTCCAGCTTCCTTTGTCCCTCTCCCCCTGTTCTTCACATTAAAGCTGAGATAAAACTCTGTTTTGTTCTTCCCCTCTTTACTGATCTGTCACCAGAAGCCCAACGCCCAACCGCGGCCCATCTCTCAGGACCTGGCTGGTTTCTGGGACATGCTCCAGCTGTCCATCGAGAACATCAGCCTGAAATTTGACGAGCTGCACCAGCTGAAGGCCAACAGCTGGAAGCACCTGGACCCCCCGGAGAGAAAGGTAAAACAGGCATCCAGAACCAGCTAGTGTCTGTCTGTGTATGACACAGAGTACATCATGATACCGACCAGCCGAGACACACTCATCATGCCGAAACAAATCAGTAGCTTTGTAACTCATCGCATGGTCTAGTATCGCTGTTGTAACTTCACTATTCTTTTATATTAACATACTGTATCAATGTTTTTGGCGGGGTTTGGCAACAACTGACGTTTGTCTAGATGGTGAGGGTTTATTAGATGTACCCCATACCTTATTAAGTGCTTTACACATTACAACATATACACTACTCCCACTGACAGCCTTTTCCCCGGGCGTCGAAGACGTGGATGTCGATTAAGGCAGCCCTCCGCACCTCTCTGATTCAGAGGGGTTGGGTTAAATGCAGAAGACACATTTCAGTTGAATGCATTCAGTTGCACAAATGACTAGGAATGCCCTTTCCCTTCCCAATAGTTTTGAACACAATCATATTTTAACACAGAGAAAAACCTCACCGCCAAAAGATGTTGAATGTTGCCATTTTCCTGTCATGTGTTGCATATAAGTCAATAGAGTTGTGTTTACTGTACTGTATCATGGCTGTTGCTTTTTATACTATTGATTTTCTGACCGCTTCTCCATGTTTTTGTTTTGTTGTTCTTGTCGACAGTGAGCTGGTTTTAAGAAGTCATTCCATCTGCCACGCACCACGAGGCCTGACCTCGCTGGGCCACCGTACTTCATGCGCTGCATCGCGTGTGGTTGTCTATCTGTAACTCTAGCCGTGTGCTGCTATAGGTGTGCAAATGCTGTCTGCGCTCCTGTCCCCATCCCCCCTGGGAGGCGGCTAACTGACTATTTGTCGTCCCTGTTCAGGAGAAACGGATCCCTCCTCCTGTGCCAAAGAAACCCCCAAAAGGTCAGCCTCCCCTGGCCCGAGATAGGTCCCTGGAGAGCTCCGAGAAGCAGAGGCTGGATGCGCGAAAGCGCTTGATGGCTGCCAAGCGAGCTGCGTCGGTGCGGCAGAACTCAGCCACTGAGAGCGCAGACAGCATCGAGATCTATATCCCCGAGGCCCAAACCAGGCTATGAGCACCATGGCAAGCACATCTTCACCACTACACACACACCCTGGCTCACACACATACACACACAGATTCACTTACAGTACACCTCACACACCACTAGAACACAAACACACAGGTAAACACACACAAGCTTTTAAAAGTATGGTTCCTGTGGACACAAACACAGAGACCTACTCCCACTGATAGGTAAGTGCAGGGTATTTGTAATATAATCACACTATTCTGTCCGTAATGGGAAGAGAAATGCCACCGGTATAGTTGTTTCTCTTACATATTATTATCTGTCTCTCACAAATTTGATCCTGGTCTTGTTTCTATCTATGTAACATAGATCATGGTCTTGTTTCTATCTATGTAACATAGATCATGGTCTTGTTTCTATCTATGTAACATAGATCCTGGTCTTGTTTCTATGTAACATAGATCCTGGTCTCGTTTCTATCTATGTAACATAGATCCTCGCCTGAAGAGGACCGCTTCTTGATCCTTCTTTTAAAAAGTTGAGCACTTTTACCCACACCTGTGTAACATACACCATGATCTTGTGAAATGTATAGCATTCTTAATCAATGTAGACAGCTGTTGATATCCTAACAGAAAGCAAATAATAATGATCTTTGAGCATTTGGTTTCTTTAGCTCTTTGTACTTTCACCTAAGCACGGGCCAAACAGAATGCCTTGCTTCATGTCCCATTCAAACCTCTGAATCTTTTTTCTTTGATTGTGACATGATTGACAAACGAACAGGGTATATTATGCATAAGCAATATTTGTTTGAAATCAGATGAAGTAAATGTGTAAAACAAATGAACACTTTGATTTTGGAAACCCATCTGTGAAGATCAGAGTTGAGACAAAAACACTTTTCTGTAGCCAGTTCTGTTGGTTTGTCATGCTGAAGCTGTCTATTGTAAAGACATAGTTGCTTATTCCAGAGAAATATCTGTTTAAACGTTTTAGAAATTCTTGGTACAAGGACAACTAATCCTGCTTTCCCTTTTGTAAAGTCTGATGCGTGTCTAAAGTGGATTTATGACAGCTGAGGATATTTGCAATGATGAGCCACCCAATATGAAATACCCTAAAAACAGAGGGACACTAAGAATGCAAGTCGTTTTATTTCTTAACAATGTTTTTCCAGTAGCAAGTTCAGTGGTTTACTTTTATTAGTAAACTGTTTCTGGGTATATTAGTGAAATCCTAAGTGGGCCAGTGTGATGCTCCAGCAGGCTTAGCTCTGTGTTATTTCTCAGGAAGAGATGGAAATTCAGTCTGTCAAATCAGGGTCTCCTAGTGCTGGTGGTGTGTGTGTGTGTGTTATTGACATGTGCGTGTGTTTGTGCGTGCGTGCGTGCATGCCAGTATGTGGGTGTGGGTGTGCGTGTCGTTTTGTGTGCATCAGTGTTTAGAGGTGAGTGTGTGTGTGGTTGTGGGTCTCTTAAAGTGCTTCCTGATTTCCTCGGTTGACATGTTGGCCTTTCTTCAATACGGTCAAGTAGCCTCATGAACATTTTGTACATAGTCAAAACACCACTTGTACTTGAAAATAACCATTTGTGTGTTTGTACAGAAGTGATACATGAGGATGTGCCAGTAAGCATGCAGACACAATATTAGTATTATAAAATCTATACCTAATTCATCTGTTTATTTATCAAACTAATTATTTATTGATGATTTCATTTTTTTTTTTTTTTACTGTTTCTGTTCAGTGGTCTGTCATGCTACTCTGATCTTATGTTGTATTGTATAGAGAGTATATGTGCATACATATGATAAACACAGAATAAAATAATTATCAACTCTGTTCTCAGTCTTGACCAGTATTCATTTCCATTGACTGATTCAATTTTTCGGTCAGCCTGATGTGCTTTTCCTATTTTAACCACTGGGTGGCACTGATGTATTTTGAGATTTTCTTCAATGTGATGCCTCAGCATTTATGATCCATTATTGGACCAAAAAACTGCAATGTATCTGCAATATTGTAACTAAAAAATATATATATATACCATTTATAGATAATTTAAAAAAGATGCCCAAAATGTGGAGGAAATGGGATGCATGCTATTGTCTTGACATGCAAACAGGTGTGTAATGCCTGCACATTATGATAACATCTGTCTTGACCACCATGAGTCCTCAATGGCAGGAAACAACAGTGGCATGTTCCTAGAAAACATTACCGAATGCTCAGATTAAAATATATTGCTAGAACAGACACTTTTCTGTTATGAAACCGACGCTCATAGAAACAGTTGATATTAGTTTTTCCCTATAGGATGACCCTTTTTGGTTCCAGGTAGAACCCTTTGATGGTGAAAAATGTTCTACTTAGAAACTTGTATTAGGGAAAGGGTTCCACTTGGAACCAAAAAGTGTTATTTTAGAGGGTTCTATGGGGACAATTGAAGAACCTTTTCTGGTTCTAGGTAGCACCTTTTTTTCTGAGTGTAGATTAAAAATCATCAGCTTTCACATTAAATTTCTATCTGCAGCTTTACTTGGCTTACTACATTTTGATTTAAATTACTTCATCCAAAGGAACTATACCTCAAAACTATATGTTTGTGTAAAACTTAAATTGCATGATTTGTCAATAATTCATATTCAGATATCCATATGAACATATCACAACTTGCCTGTCAATATAAGGGAGAGGAGATGGGTTAAATGTCACACCAGGGGTCAATTTGTCCAAATGTTTTATTTAGGTTCAAATAACCTTGTGCTGTGTTAAATTACACACCATGGCTAAAAGTATGTGGACCTCTGCTCGTCAAACATCTCATTCCAAAATCATGGGCATTAATATGGAGTTGGTCCCCCTTTGCTGCTATAATAGCCTCTAATCTTCTGGGAAGGCTTTCCACTTGATGTTGGAACATTGCTGCGGGGACTTGCTTCCATTCAGCCACGAGCATTAGTGAGGTCGGGCACTGATGTTGGGCGATTAGGCCTGGCTCGTAGGCGGCGTTCCAATTCATCCCAAAGGTGTTCCATGAGGTTGAGGTCAGGGCTTTGTGCAGGGCAGTCAAGTTCTTCCACACCAATCATGCTGAAACAGGAAAGGGCCTTCCCCAAACTGTTGCCACAAATTTGGAAGCACAGAGTTGTCTACAATGTATCATTAAGATTTCCCTTCACTGGAACTAAGGGGCCTACCTCGAACCATGAAAACAACCACAGACCATTATTCTTCCTCCCACCAAATGTTACACTTGGCACTATGCATTCGGGCAGGTAGCGTTCTCCTGGCATCCGCCAAACATAGATTCAACCATCGGACTGCCAGATGGTGAAGTGTGATTCATCACTCCAGAGAACGCATTTCCACTGCTCCAGAGTCCAATGGTGGCGAGCTTTACACCACTCCGGCCGATGCTTGGCATTGCACATGGTGATCTTAAGCTTGTGTGTGGCTGCTCGGTCACGGAAACCCATTTAATTAAGCTCCCGATGAACAGTTATTGTTCTGACGTTGCTTCCAAAGACCGTTTTAAACTCTGTAGTGAGCATTGCATCCAAGGACAGACAATTTTTACACGCAACGCCCTTCAGCGGTACCATTCTGTGAGCTTGTGTGGCCTACCACTTTGCGGCTGAGCCAGTGTTGCTCCTAGACATTACCACTTCACAATAACAGCACTTACAGTTGACGGGATGCTCTTGCAGGACAGAAATTTGACTTGTTGGAAAAGTGGCAAACCTATGACGGTGGCACGTTGAAAGTCACTGAGCTTTTCAGTATGGGAAATTCTACTTCCAATGTTTGTCTATGGAGATTGCATGCTCGATTGTATACACCTATCAGCAACAGGTGTGGCTGAAATAGCCGAATCCACTCATTTGAAGGGTTGTCCACATACTTTTTGCAATGTAGTGTACAGTATGTTGGTCCCTCCTTGCTTGTTGATAACATTTTGAGAGAAATTCATCATATCACATCATACAGTCAAGCGCATGCTAATGATCCCATGACATTTGGTTAAAATATTAATTAACTTTCTGTTTCCTTTTGAACAAGGAGGCTGAAAAGAGGTTATTGGGGAGAAGAATCTAAAACCTAACACAGAATCATTTTTGATCTGGATTAAACCCTGCCCCAGGGCAACCTGAAACTCAACCGTGTTGGGTCTGGTCCATCCCTAGATCAGAGACCAGATGTTGCTGGGTATTGGTATTGGAGGGCCAGTACGGTGCATTTATCGCTCTACACCAACACCCCAGGGTTTGCTGTACTGATCCTCTGTGGTCACTAAAACCTCTAATCCGATACTAATCCCAAGAGTTAGTGATTTAACCCCAGTGTCCTGGCTAGATTCTCAACATGAGTGCTCAGATTGTGCTCTAATTCCCAGTTATAAGGCTAATTGGGTCATTCAAATTGTCTACTCTACCCTTCAACTTTTAGTTAGGTTGTTGCTGTAAAATGTGTCAATTTACCTGCAGTTAAGTAAAAAAGTATAGGTTGATAATACTGTTATAACAACCTGTGCAAGATTCTATCAAATAATAGCCAATGCAAAATGTATTTATTTTCCACACAAAATGTGCATCACACACATACTGTATCTGGCAAAACATAATCATATTCCAAGTTAAAGGCCAGTTTGAAAAGTGTTAAAATATGAAGTAGGCATTTGAAGCATTTGAAGCATTTGAAGCTGTCTCTTTGGGAAGGTGAGACATGACATGAGCTACATAACTGCATGGTTTTGTTTGTCCCAGTAGCACATATGTGTAGCCTATGTCACACCTGATTTAACTAATCAACTTCCAATGTGGTTAATGGACATATGTATTTATGTTTCCTGGATGTCTCTTGATCTGTCTGTCTGTCTGACGCTGTGATTGAGCTCTGACGCTTTGGGAGAGAGATGGTAAACCTACAAATTAACACAGGTCACCAGATGACCATTCTAAAAACCCAATGTTGATGTACCATGTATCAAATGGTTACCCAGATGTCGAGGTAGTTATTCACTTTTCATTTAATGCTAATTGACTAAACTGCTATTGCTTGGCTACTTATAAAACAGACTGACAGATTTGTTGCAAACGAGACCAACCCAGACAGGAAGCATCAGGTTTCCCGCGTTGTATTAAAAGATTTGTAGGACGCTAGAATTACCCTACCCTAATCTCTCCCTGCGTGAATAGCCATAACCACCCCAGGGCTCCGGTCAGAGACTTTCAGATTAGAGCAAAAAATCAATTAGGCCAAGGAATAGTGAATCAATAATCTTCCTTAATCTCTTTGAGGATATATTTATGATTACTTAAGCGATTTTTATGTTAATATTTTGTCGACTGAAGAAGGGTGTGTGGGTGGAGGGGGGCATTGGGGGGCTTTGATTAGCGGTTCATTTCGCTGCCTGTTAAAGTGCCTCGATTAAATTTGTAATTAATTGATTGAATCATAGGCTAATCATCAGATTTGCTGGAAATGATCAGAATAATGATAATCTACACTACATCATAGAAACAAGACTCTGCGTTCTGTCCCTATTATAAGCCTTCCAGCATTTAGTTAACAAGTTATTCATGCTGCAATGCCTAAACCGTATGTCAGGTGAAAATTGAAAGACAATATCTTAAACAAGACATTATTTTAAGAACGTTGTGTGCATTCATTGCTATCAATGACTCAAGTCTCTCCAGACCCCATGAGCACCGTTCTAATTTGTCTGGCAATCTGGAGAGCGAGCACCCCGCGTGCTATTTCAGTGGCCAGGGCGCATGTGGTGGGATTCCCAGGGAATCCCCAGTGTTCGGCATCTTGCGCATCCAGCTCGCACTGACATCTGACCTCCTCAATCAGGCCATGAAAACGCATGGTTGTGGTAGTCAATGGCACTTTACCAGCAAGCTTTTCAGGTACCAGGTCACTAAAAATGTGAGATGAAAAGAAAAGCGTGCGAGCAGAATAAAAGCAACTGCATGGCACAAGGCTGGAAGTGCGTCTATGGTGCGGGGCTGACTTCAGCACCACAGGATATCCTGTGGGGTTACATTGGGTAACCTGTGAGTCTTAAAATGGAAACGTGAAAGGGAAAATTATCAACTGTATCTTGTTGACTGTCACTATTCGTTTTGTGTGGACTTGTGATGGTAAAATGCATTAGTATGAATTCACTAGTTGCAGGTGCTTTGGAGACATAGGCTAATGGTCACCTGAGAACGTTCATATTTCAGGCTCATATTCAGCATAAATATTTATAGCACCTTTTCTTAACCCAATTTGTACATTGTATCTTGATCATTTGTTGTTTTTATGGGCTACATGTGCGCTCCATCGCACTTGCAAACTTGTAAGATTTATTAAGTAATTCCAAGTTCTTTATCGGTTTGAATAGGTTTAGTTTCTAATGTTATCTTGATTTTCTCCAATCCTTTGCACACTCAAGCTTACATGGCTTTATCTTGACTCTCCACTGTGAGGATTATGTCCACCATTTGCACTGGAGTAAGCTTTTCGGTCTCCAAGAAAGAGATGTTCAATATCCATAACGTTTTTTTATCAACAGCAGACAGCAAGTAAGTATATGTGAATTTAGAACTTTACTGAGCGTAAAGCTACTTTGAAAAATCTGCAATTAAACTGTAGGCCTACGCATATCGAGTCTTGGAATCATGCATCACTGGCCCTCCCTCACCATGAATTGTAATACACCATGACCTTCGCAATACGACATCTCATTTATAATGTTCACCATTATGCCGTCTGTTGAAGAGACCCAAGTGTTGCTGTTCCCATGCCAGCGCTCGCTTTGCAGCGTCCGCTGGCACTGAGCTTTGTCACACTGGTGAATTGATCGTGTGACGCTGACGGTCACGGTCCTGTCTGCGAGCAATTTGTGAGAGTCCTGCTTAACGACCAGTCAGCGCTCAGGTACCAGTCTGGCCCAACAGACAATCATGCAGACTAGTGGACCAGTTTATAACGCTGATATATTGAATGAAAAGTAATAAATCAAATCGAAAATATTAATTAATCCAGTATGAATAAAACAAATGTGTTGTTTATTTTGATCATGGATTGATAGCAGACTGTCTCATTCCAAAATATATTTGATATGTGGAAATATATGATATGTTATATTAGCTCTTCTAACATCAGCGTGTTTAAATTCCAAGAAAAGCAAACTCACAGAGAACTAAACAAAATGCGCATGCAAGGTGCAAAGCAGCAGCAGCGCTCATTATTATGGGACGAGTTGCATTGACTGGCTCAAGGCGCAAGTGGCGTTATTCCCACGGACTGTGCCTCTATTGCCTCGTGTAGCAGCTTGCGGCGAGGCGCAAGACCCATAGCCTACATTCAAATATTTTTTTTCGCCTTCAAGTAACAAAGTGACCCCCTCCATCTCAATCTGAATGGGGGTGTCCTATAGACTCCGACCAGTCAATATTTCAGGTACCGGCGTAATTTGTTGTGAGGTGTCTGACAAACACCCTCTTTGACGCTCACTGTGAGGCCACACTGCCATTTGTCTGACACCAGTTTCCCCATAATAAAACCATACTTGCTGTCATAAGTGGGCAGTCGGTCTCCTTCCTGGTGCATGTATTTATGTTCGTAGAACCACTTAGACTGAAGGATTGTTATTATGGTGCTGAACACCTGAAGGATTTAAATCGAGTTTTTCTTGCAGTATAGTCTATTTGGTATCCCATGTTGAGCACGTTTTTATGCACATTCAGAACTCGCGTTAATGTATATAAGCCAAGGTAACATGTTGTTTTAAATTCCAGGTCTATCCTTATTTTATAACATTCTGCAGTCTAGAAAAAACTAACAATAGCTTAATACATAAACCTTCCTTGAAAATGAAAACTATTCCAGCACACATGGTTTCAAGACAAACCTTATATTGTATTAGAAATAGGCTATTTTTACATAAAGGCAGGTGAATTCAACCTTAAATGTGAAAGCGGTAACAAAAATGTAAACGAGATTTAAAATTATGCAAGTTTTGAACATTGTGCAAGCGATGCCTGGTATTCTGTGTCTGCATGCTTTTGATAAAAAAATTGTCTACCCCATGCCAATATTTAACTAGACCTACCTTAGAAAGGCCTACCTGTTGCACTATCAGTGTTGGATATGATTGCATCCTTATCTTTGCGTGAGATCAAACAAAATTAACGATTTATCTGGAGTAGCCTATTGCAATATGTAGTATAGTTTTACATTGTTGCGGCGTGAACAAGCGAGTGTCCACTGCGTAGAGCCAACGTGTTGGCAGAGCGGCGTCATAAAACCTATGATTGATGAACACATAATTTTGTCTGCCTGTCTAACACTAAAATTACTTTTAATTTCAATGACATGCACATTTTTTGCTCTGCGTTCTATGGGTTCTAATAGGAATTGGAATCCTCCAATATAGCAGGGTGGCCTAGTAATGAAGTGATCAGACCACTCTACAGTTTGCTGCAGGCATGAGTGGTCGGCTATTGAATGTGGAAGGTACCTGCTTTCAGATGTGCATGCCTTCATGAAGTGTCAGGGGTGTTATTGTTATCTGCGGTGTTATTGCTCGACCCTTTAATTAGGCTACTATCGAAATGTTGTTTTTTCTTCACTTTACACATTGTTCAGTCCCAATAGATGCAAGGGTACATTAAGTGTAATATAAGCCTTTTCAATTCAGACGTTGTATGTTCTTGTATAAAGCTCGAAAGGTAGGTTTTGAATAAGAGGAAACAGATTTAGAGATCATTGACAAAAGACCAATAGGATCATTAAGACGTGGAGCCTTGGAAAACGACTCTGGTGTTTATTACAATATTATTGTAGCCAAATAGTAATAATAGCCTACTAGTATTAATAATAATAATAATAATATATTGTTGTGGAAGCATGCAACCAGATATGGACACTTAGTCTGTAAGTAAATCCCTTTATAATTGTATTGAATCAACATTTAAAAAATCTACCACTCTGAGTTCTCGTTGCAGGTGGGTGGGAATAAGGCGATTACTTCAGATAAAATAAAAAACACTACACTTGCTCAAATACAAACTTCCACAAAAGCTCTGACGAAGGCCAAGAGCGTCGGGCTAAGCTTCAATAAATAAATAATGATACATACTTGCAAGACTAGAGTGTGGGTTTCTCTTTTCTTTAAAATTATTGTAAAGATGTTAGGGTGGCTGCATGTTTTGGACTTAGTTGGTCATTGGCCCTGTAATGCTTTGTTGCCCATTTAGCCCTGTGTTCGGTTTTCCATGTAGTGCAGGAGGGGGGTAAACACTGCGCGGTAGAGGGGGGCGGAGTGGTAAGAGATTATCTCTAGGTGCACATTCGGCTGCGGAGTGTAGTGTATACTCAACGCTGATTGGCTGACGCGTTTGCTTAATGGCACGCGACTGTGGATGTAGTTATAAGAGTCCTCGCGTGTCAGCCTTCAACTGAACTATCTCTTGAGCATCCAGAGGCAGCGCAAAGATCACATTTGTTGTTACTGGGCAACAAGAAAACAACAGCAAAAAATGGACACTGTCTTAGATACATTTACAGGATTGGACTCCTTCTCTTCCCCTTATTTTGACGAGGATGATTTCTTTACTGACCAGTCCTCCAGGGACCACTTGGACACCGACGAGTTTCTAGATGACGATGTCGATTTTCTCACCAGCCATTTCCAAGATTACTACAAGGACAGCAGGTTAGCGCACGATGGGGACTACTGTGAAATTGGCAACTTTTCCTTCTCTTCCTCCTCCTCTACCTTCTCGTATGAATGCACTGACAGCACCTCAGAGCTGTCGCCTCAGATGGGAGGAGATGTCCCGATGCTAAAAAGGCGGAGGCGGATGAGATCCGATATGGAGATGCAACATTTACGGCAGGCTGCCAACGTCCGGGAGCGGCGGAGGATGCAGTCCATTAACGATGCTTTCGAAGGACTCCGGTCTCACATCCCCACTCTGCCATACGAGAAGAGGCTCTCCAAAGTCGATACCCTGCGCCTGGCCATTGGCTACATCAACTTCCTCGCTGAGCTCGTACAGTCGGACATGCCCATCCGAAACTCGGACAGTGAAGCACCGACTCAACCCAAAAAAGTTATAATTTGCCACAGAGGAACAAGTAAGTTTTCCATATGGTTAGATAATGATAATGACTTAATTTTAGACTGTATTGTTACTCATTTGTGAAAGACTTGGTCCATTACTAATAATTTGTCCCCTTCTCAGGATCTCCGTCTCCAAGTGACCCTGACTACGGGTTGCCTCCCCTTGCCGGCCACTCTCTGTCCTGGACAGACGAGAAACAGCTGAAAGACCAGAACATCATTAGAACCGCTAAAGTTTGGACACCCGAGGACCCACGAAAACTGCACATGAAACCCTCCCTGAACAACATTGAAAACGAGCCTCCTTTCAGCTTAACCTGATCCCAATAAATGTTATGTTTATGTCTAAAAGAACGTATTGTTATACACACATTGTAAATCCATGTTAATATATAACGTTGTCTTTAGCGTTGATTATTTACGTGTAAATATATATTTGTCAATGTTCTCCTAATTAAGGCAGCTGGGCAATCATTTTATATGTAGCAAAATGTATTTAATTGTTTTCATGATAATATATGTTTTAATTTAACATTGATGAATATACGAAAACCAAACTATTTTTATAATACATTTTAAAATAATTTATATTTATATGCAATCTGAGAATAAATGTATCTTTTAAATTATGAATACATTGTGTTGTCTGGTCTATACCACTTTCCTCCACATAGGCTCCTGCTCACATTCAAAACATGTCATTTTTAACTCCATGTGGTGAAGATCATACTCATAAAAGGAAAGTTATTATGCATAACAACAGTGCAACAAGCAATCAACATGCATAAATCAATCAATCAACATGCATTAATCAATAAGTCAACTAAAGTTATATTTTAGAACGTGGTTGTTCACCTGAAAGTCAGTGATATCCAGCAGTATAAGTTTAAATGCATGACTTATTGGGCCTCTCAACCCAAGCCCGCATATGCAAATACTTAATTAGCAAATAGTTATTATACTGGGTATCTGATGATGGAGACTGATAACTCCTTTTCTAGAGGCCTACGTTTTATAAAGCTGTGACCTGCGTAGGTCTTAGTAATGTAACTTCTATACACCAACAAACTTCATTAAAAAAAACTAAATTGGGTATGCAAAGCAGATGTAAATGAAAACAAACATGCAGATACAATTCAATGGCTTAAAATACCAGGGCCTGCAGCTATAAACCATAGTTGTACTATGTTGGTCTACTATATTGTTTAAAGGGGCATGACTAAACCGATTGCTTGCTGTAAAAGCTGTTTTCTTCAATGTGCTGCAGGTGCTTCAAGGCAAAATTTTCCCGTGGTAACGGCATCCTTCCAACGTGTTCCCTTGCCATTTTTACGTCAGCTCTCCCCCATTTATGTAGTGGTAGCCCAGATATATGCCTATGCCCAAACTTGCAAACACACATTCATTCAACCATCTGGCTAAGAGCATTTCGGATAACACTTGCATTTCGGATGGGGAAAGAGAAAGGTATATTCATTTTCTGGATTAGTCTTTGCATTTCGATTATTTTCTTCTAAGTATTATTATTATTATTAGTAATAGTATTATTGTTATTATTGTTATTATTATTATGCATAGTTATTGTATTATTGTTATGGATAATATTATTATCCTACTCGAATTTGTTCCTAAATAATGAGATATGTGCTTTTTTCTACGTTGAAACTCTCAAGTTCAATATTTTGACAAGTTTTCAGTGCATGTGCTTTTTAGGAATCTCAGTGGACCGACCTATAATCCCATCTCTTATTGCATTACCGCCTCATTAACAACGCAGTTATCCGCGTTCTAGACACCACACAAGAGACCATGTAATCGCATTACATTCATTAGAAAGTCAAATGTTCGCAAGTCAGCCTTAAACTTAATAAAGGACCCAGAAGGTCTTGTAGCTGGTCTTCATCTATTTTGTCGGGGGCAACATTTAAATTTAATTTGGTGAAGTGGCAGAGAACAATAAAACAACAGTAGGATCATTGTTTGGTCGCACCTAATGCTATAGAGCGATTGTGGTTTTGTGTGCAAGCACAGTTCAAAACCCCTCAAAACATCCTTTGGTGCAATACCAATCAAGCGGAAGGGAAGGGCTTAAGCAGTGAAACACTTGGGTCTCTATCTTGTCACTCTTGTGCTTGGTCTTGGCAAAGGCTTAAAAGAGCACCATTTACAGGCTGACAGGTTTTATTCCTTTTCTTACTCGGCTAAACATTGGAAAACCATGCCAAGCTCCAATTTGGTTCAGAATAAGTTAGTGATACTGAAAAGGCTTGCAATTCCCTATAACATTTGGGTAGCCGTTGACTACCTGTTGCAGACTGGCGGAGGTGCTTTGGCATGCAAGGCAAGTTTATGGTCAGTAAATGTGTCACAAGCCATAGAAAACAGCCTTATGTTATTAGCGCGGTAGTCGTATAGACCCAAGTAATTCCACGGTGTCGGTCTGTCTGTCTGCCCTCTTGGAAAAAAGAAAAATATGGTTTATGTATGGTTTAGTAAATGTATGATAACGAAGTCATGCAATATGTATTACTATGTACTATTTTAGAGCGTTGTAACAATTCAGGGCTGCCACATTTGAAGAAAGTTATGAAGAAAGTTATGACATTGTTCCCTGTCAATTATATCGACACTCTTCATAATGAACTCGTGTTTGTGTATTTAAAAAAATCATATATATAGTCTATCTTTACCATTTAAAAGTTGTTGCAAAAAAATAGAAATTACGCACAAGGGTGTCCATGACCAAGCGCAGGCCTATGCGCAACAGTTTTGCATGCAACTCAGCATACATTGTAGAAGATCAAACATATGAAGAAATATAAAACAAAAAGCTGTGATAGGTTAATAATGACACGTGTTGGAATTACAAATAATTAGGCTATATTGGAAAACCAACCACTAAGAATATTATTTCATGAAAGTAGGCTACATTATAATATCCAACACATTTCAGTCATATCTCTATTAATCAGATGAAAGTAAAATGATTAAATGCATTATATTCATTGTCTATAATAATCCCCAAATAAGCGTATGGTAAGCACTGGGAAGGACGCCTAATAAGATTCTCATAAACTGTAAATCTGCTCATACTTTGGATTATCGCGCATAAAAATATGGCCTCAGAGTCTTTAAATCCCCCGAACTCCCGCGTTTTCATTAATGTATCTCCACGGTGGCATCGGGGTACCAGCTGCGAGGTTGAGGTTGAACAAACACCAGTTGAGTCTGCCCCATGGGCAGTGTAAACCTCGTGGGTAGCCTTATAAATCCTTTCGCACCAAGCGCCAAAATGTTCAAATGGCCCAACATTATGATTGAAAAACATATGCACATACCAGTGATAATTGAAAATAGATTATTGTGGTACTCTGGATGTTAGGACTTGGCTAGCCAACAGGTGTTACACTTTTAGAAAAAAAGGTTATGGATAGAACCAAAAGGTTTGCTTCATATATGACATCTCTAAAGGTTCTATATATAACTCTTTTGTAGGGTTCTTTGATCAGAACCCCATGGGTTATTCTTCTTCACTGAACAAAAATTGCTCTATATATTAGGGTTCTCTATGGAACCCATTTTAGGTTCTATATAAAACATTATGGGGTGCTATATATAAAGCGAGCATAGAACCCTTTTTGGTTCTATCCAGAATCCTTTTTTCTAAGAGTGTAGGACTTGGCCCGGGTTAATGAGTACAGAGACCCATGGAGGGAAGGGCGAGGTTGCCAGAGAACGCGCTGCCCAGGCGCCTCTCCTTTTACATGGCGTGGAGACGCCTTACAATCCAAATGATATCTTTATTACTCACATGTCCAAGGCTGTAACATATCCATCCCCGTCGACGTTCTTATAGGATGCACCTGGTATTTCAAACTTGTTATTTTTGTGCTTCTGGGTCCTGGACAGCAGCTGCTTAAAACAAGCAAAGAGAGAGGTCCTTACAATGTCTCCAATACGTGTTGGCATGGTTTTCTCGTCTTTAATGTCCCAAACCATTGTCTAGATACAATATGGGAACTGTAAAGCATGACGTTTTGTTATAATAAAACAAATTTTCAATGATACACTTGGATTGAAAGCTTTATTACGATCCAGCAAACATTCAATCTCGTTTTGTCCCCCGGTCTATCTGCAGGCAATTAGACTGCGGCCTTTTGCTGTGCCTTGATAAGCCAATTAAATGTATGTCTGCTAATTTTTTCAAGTAGAAAAAAGGACTTAGAGCTAGCCTGGCTCCTAAGGACATTGATTTTCTTACCATCACCTGGCGTTCAAACAGGTTCCATTTACCAACAAGGAAAATGTCAGGCGCTTCATTTGGCGACTCTTGTTACCGTAAGGCTCTCTCCACCCTGAGTCATTGTTTTCTCCTGTTAATAACTCATTACCAGGATTTTACAAATCTCCATTACATATGTTTTGTCTCCATATTTTGATCCGTAAGATTAAGCAGATGTTACGATTGAAAATGGAAAACTCCAGGGCTACTCCTGTCTGAAAGGAAGAGGCGGACTCCGCGCCGAGCTAACAAAGAGGTTGGGGAGATCTTTAAAAAAAAACATTTACGACCAATAAACAGACTTCAACCTGCTCTATTTCAACCATTGTGGCGTTTTTGAATAATTAGGTTAATAGGAATAGGTTTGTGTACTTTCAATGCCAAGACCACAGGTGCGGGGTGACATGATGAATGACGTGCCTGATTTTTGCCAAGCTCGAGGGCCCTTCTCTTGGACTTTCAAGCTGATAGAAAATATTGTCATTTCTTTAATTCACAGCATTACTTTCATTCAGAACAAAGCAGGGTGATGAAAAGCTTATGCTGTAATGAAACAAGCTATGGTGGTCGCTTTGCTTCCTGAAAGAAAGGACGAGTCAATGCCCAGGCGCGCTTTGGTTTGTGCGCAAGTACTCCATCTAAAGCAAATAAAGGACCCTTTCCAACTTTTAAAAGACCGCGTTTTACCTTTATTAAAGCCTCCATGGCTAAATCCATTAAGCATATAGTGCTAAGGCACCAGTCTTTTGTACTGGGGAAGCCCTCGAGATGGTAACTTGTGTGTTTTAGGGGATATTTCACTTCTCAATAGACAAACGTGATCGAGGCAACAAGTGTCCCCAATGCGCGCGAGTACAAGATGATGCAGGGAGGTGCAAGGTGCAAGCTACATTTATAACCTTCCCTGAAAAATGAACCCCATTTAATGATGAAAAATGTCGTAGGCCAAACTGTAGACCCAAAGGGAGGAAATAAATACACCAAAATCAGTTACCGTTTTGCGCATGGAGATATATCCTCAGCTATGAATGGACAGGTGAATGTAAGGGTGCTAATGGAGAGCTTCTCTGTTCTTTTACGCAAAGACCGGTTATAGACTTAAGTAACCACATGCCTTGTACATGGTCCTTGTTCGTCAATTGTTCATTAGTTGTTAATATTTCAGTTATATGGGCTTTGGTTAGCTAACATACATTTTCTATACGCAGTAGTATAGTGTCAACGTTACCCCATATTACAATAGTCTATAGCCCCAAAAGAGTAATTTAATTATGGAGGGTTGGCATTTTAGTTCATGTCGTTATAGGATCATGATGGTTAAATAAAAATACCAATCCAATACTTTTACGTGTAATGGATAGTTTCATAGCCGATTCTTAATACGCACTGAAGTTTACGCGCACATACCTTAAGTTATGATAATTATGTGCAGATATTAAGGTTATAATTTGGCACATTGAGATGAGCGCACAAATGAGAGGCATCTAAAAACCACCACTCAGCATGTACCGTATTTTAACATTGTTTAATCAATTTAAACCAAGACGTTCAATAAATAATAATTGAATGTGACGCTGACTTTTTTTAAAGAGTGAGTGGCTCATTGGGTGGGTCAAATCTCAGTGAGAGTCATGTTTGATGGAGCGAGAGTGATGTTTTATGGAGCGTGAGATCAGAGTGAAAATGAGAGGACGTCTTGACTGTAACGGAAAAGCAAACAAGTGAGAAGAAGCCTAGTCTATATCAGCGAGATATAGAACAAAAATGAGCACATCTACTACTGTATCAGTAATTCTCTCTTCATATTCTTATGTGTTATATCTTCTGTTCATTGGCATGTTGACGTCAACCATGTTTTCATGGGTGAAAAATATAGAACTGTGCGTAACATTTTAAGTATTTCATGAAGTGGGAAGCATATAGGCACGTATGCCTACTTGAGATACATTGACATGTTTATGATAATAGTACAGCATATCTGAGTGGTATTCCTCTAAAGATTCCAATAACATTTATTATTTAGAAAAACTCGACAAACTATACCTCCTGTTTAATTATGTTGGGGACTTTGTTTAACAAAAGTAAATAACTAATTTCTATATTGCAAAATGTTTGAATCAGTAGACCTATAGCAATATAACAAGCATGAGAGTGTGCGCTCTCCCAATAGCTGGACTATGACAGAGACAGCTGGCTTGGACTCTCCGCTGAAAAAGCCCCCTTGGTGGACCAAACACAACAACACTGACCTTTCCACGGGGTAATGGGAGATGGGCTTTTGACTGAATTAGCCATAAAGACGTCTTGCTATGATCTTTGTTCGACTGAAAGAGTGGTGGATATTGTGCTTAATATGAGAGGCATTTTGCACAGCTTTTGCGTGCCCCATATGAAATATTAGAGTCCTTTCATTAACGCTCTTTCACACTAAGGATCCAGTGACCATATGTGTTGGACTTTCACAGGACAACGCGTTTGATTATAAACGTGTATATATTTTCCTATAGGCTTACGTCCTAGAAGGAGTCATGATAACAATTGTTATGCCATTCCATTTCCCAAAAACCTAATTATAAGAAATGTAACTTTTTTGGTAGATGTGATTGATTCCTGACAGTTAGGCTACATTATTAGTCTACAACCTTAAGGTTTCTGATTCTAAATGTAAATAAAAGTTGGCATATTATGACATTCCCACAACAAACAGTTTGAAAGTGTTAATAAAATTTGTTTTTGAAAAGTTATGCCGAGAACACATTTGTTTCACATATCATCGAACTGAGTTTTTGATAACGTTCTTTTGGGAAACTGAATTGCTTGGCTCTCTCCCTCTCTCTCCGTTGATGATTGATCTACTTTCATTTAGTCTACTTTTTACCTTGAGTAACGAAACAAAAAGGTTGAAAAAATGTGATAAATTACAAATATGCTAATTTCATTCATAGGCAATGTAAGTGTGTCTAGCTGAAAGTGAATAACGCCTTGCAGTCAGTCTGAGCGCATTCGGGGAACTGGGGACCCCAGGGCGCTGATCAAAGAGACCCTTTCTCTTTCATCCCCAGTATTCTCCTCAAAACTATTTCGATACAATATGTTTCCGTGATGCACGTCATGTGCCTGGGACACAAAACTCGTTGCAATCCTGCTAAATGTGTCCAGCTCTTTTGTTCTCCAAGATTTAGTTCTTCAAAGTTTTTTTTTCTCCCCTCAGTTGCCAGGTTCCAGAAGTGTAAAAGCATGCATCATTTTTCACCAGGTCTCGTTTTAATATTCACAAAAGGAAATCTATGAAACAGGCCCTTTAGTTGTTCGCTGGGTTGAACTTCACTGCTGTCCAACTGATCTCTTTTCCTATTCTAAGCATTGCGCAGCAGGGATGCATTTGCAAGACAAATGCAGCTGAGATTCAAGTGGCACAAAACGTTTCGGGTAAATTCAGCTTTATGTGAAAACAAAATGGTTACATTTCAAAAGACAAGACGTTCGGGTTTACATTCTGATAATATTTTAATGGAAGAACTGGTATATATTTACAAAAAGTTACCATATATACTTCAAAGATATTCAGGAAAGTAGACTATATAGGTTGAATAAAAGATGGTGCAAGGTGTAAATCAATAATGACAAATGCATATATTATTATAATTGGAAGGGATTGTATAACTTGCAGACAGTGGGTCTATTCAACTTATGCTATAAACAACCAGTTTTTCACATTCTATTCCAAAGAGTTGAATCAAATGGTAAAGCTTGAACTGAGTAGTTCTGTACTAAGTGACCATAAACTTGGGGACTTGTTAAGATGGCTGAGAGCCATGGTGTTGGGAAGGTTTCCAGCCAGCACTTACTCTGATTAACCCTGTATGCTGAAACTCTGCTGGACTCCACCATACCAGCAATTGCTATTTATCCAGCATTTAATGAAAGCAATTACTTTAAGTCCAACAAAAATTCCCCACTTTGTTGTCTTACAACCAATGCAGAAGCTCTGAAAGAGGCAAACGTCCTGAGTAAGAAACCCTCCTGAGACTTTTAAGGGACATAATATATATGCCAGCAGTTTCTATGACAACATGGTTACCCTACAGCCCATAGTGTTTTACTGAATGACCGGCTAGAATGTAAAAGTGTCTTATTAAAGTCACCAAATGATGGACTGTTGAAAATAACAAGAAGTTAATGTATAATCACATAATGTTTATAAAGAGGACTGTGAGACAGTGAAAGAGTCATATTCTAACCATCATCAGTAATAAATGACATCCAATTGAAGGAGAAATTGCTAATTGATTTTAAGCCTGTCGTTTAATGTCATGAGGTTTGGCATGAAAGGGGCCTGCAGCAGCGGACTGTGGGGGTTTGGCTTTTTTTTGAATGCAGCCTGGGAAAGTGAGATGTGGCTGGCTGGATTAGTGGTGTACCACAGTTTCGCAGGCCCCCCAAGCAAGGTCTGAGCAAGCCTCCCCCACAAAAAACTGTTAACTTCCTACAATTCTACACATTTTGCCAATGAGGATGAAAGAAAATGTTGCTGTTTTAAAACTGATTTACTGCAACTGTACAAATATTGCATGGGGCAGAGAGAAAAATTAGGCAGACTAATTATCTTTTTTCACTAATTGGTCTTTTGACCAATAGATCAGCTCTGAAAAAGATCTGATGTGAAAAGATCTGATGTGATTGGTCAAAAGACCAATTAGTGGGGAAAAGATCAGAATTGGGCTGCCTATGTAAATGCAGCCTTAGGCTACTGAAATGCATCAGATATGTATGTAACTTTCTAATTTGTTTAATTGTCTGTAAAGCATAAATGTTGGTATAGGTTTGTCATTTTGAAGGGGTGCAGATTGCAGATGTGAGGGATGCTCTTTGCCTGGTATGGGACAGAAGGCAAGGAAGAGGAAGAATTCCACACAGCTCCTCTTCATCTCCTGATTCCATCTGGGATTCTAGAATAAAATAATGTGGCATTAATATATTGGCATCATGGGCTGTAAGTTAAACCGTTAAAACAACTGTCATTGTGATTCTGATATTATCATTGTTCTAAACCTACAGGATGACATGAGAAGGATGTATCATCTTGCAATGAAACTCAATGTGTGCAGTAAAGCATTTTACAAATGTTTCCATTTTTTGGGGTATTATTTCTTATTTCAAAGATCATTGACACTTTTAGTCTGGACTATTGATCCATCCTTGTGGATTGATTCCCACCTTTACAATGTGTATTTTTCTTGTCCGGTTCAACAAATTGTGATTCAAAAGCAGTGGTTTCACCATCCCAAGTAATTTTTTTTAACCAATAACATGAATTTGGGTACTGCCCATGGGAGGGGCGACATGACATCTCCCTGGCCAATTCTAAACAGGTCAGGGACGCTCCATAGACCCCAAGGCAGTGGGAGGGGGAACTTTACTAAACCGTGTAACTGAATCAAACCAGTGGTTACCCCCTTTCAACAGCAGAGGAATGGCCATAACAATACCATTCACATTGCAGCACAGAGGACATGGTCCTTAGGGAGTGACTAGGATACTTTTTATTAACTAGAAAGCCAATGAGGCCCTTGAATAAAGAACATTTAGGTTATTTCTCTAATCTTTTTGGTTTATTTTCTTGCTTCTAGTTGTAGTAGTTATTCAAATATGAAAATTGTATATAGATAAACAATGTTTTAAGACATGGAAAAGGCAATAAAATGAAAAGGATGCTGAATTGAGAACGGGGCTCTGATGTGCCCTTCTACTGACCTAGAGGTTTCAGGGTGCTTGAACACATCAGAATTCCCATTGTTGAAGTTGATTAATTGAGACTGATAACTTACCATGAACAAAGATTGTAATAGAGTTTAATGCGGTAGGCCTGGGTTTGTAAATGCCTTATTCACATAGCTTTGTACTGAAGCATATGGGGGCCAGACGTATTCACTGACAAAGACGGACAAAATTTATTAGCCGTGTATGTTCTTCTAACAACCCATTATTGAGGATATTTTTGGGGGTAAATTCACTTAGCATTTTAAAACAGCTTGCCATAAAAATATAAAATGTGTACCCTTTTACAATTTTGTTTTAGATACCATTAACTTGTATGTGTTTAGATAAGTATTGGAATGTTATACAGATTACAAGCAAACACTGGGTCCTTATTGCTAATAATGACAAAAGTATGTTTAAAGCAATATGCATAAATATAATATTAATTTATATTAATAAGAACAACTAGAGTTAGGCCTATTTAAAATGTATAAGTGACAGATATGATGAACAATTATACAAACATTTCAAATCACTGCCTAAAGCTTAGCCTGTATTATGAGCAATTTAATATAAGTTCCTTGTTTATTGGAAGCCCACCACCCACTCAGTATGTGAACCTTTTCCACTCAACTGGTCAGCAATCAAAGAGCACGACACAGAGCACGAGCGTGCAATATAGGGCCAAAATCATTCAGACCATCTTGGATTACTGACCCACAGAATACACATAATCTGATGTGTGACAACAGTGTTTGCCAACTCTTACTAAGTGTCAAGACCTGTATGCTGGCTGGTGCCTTATCTCCAATGTTTCAATTATGGGCTGTCAATGGTGATCTATGGGCTAAATTCCCATGGTTTAGTCAGGGGCTGGATGCATGATGTAGAGGTCATTGCCCACGGACCAATCGGTCTGAAGACCAGTGGCTTTTCAACTTTGTCACCCTCCACCATGCTGTTTGTCAGCCATGTTGACTCTACGCTATTGCATCAACGGGCCCTTTGGACCTCTCACACAAAGCTAGGTCTGTATCAATGGACACTTGGACAGGGCTAGACCAAGTCATAAAACCTCACAAAGCATACAAATAAACTTACCAATATACAAATAAATGACCTGATATAAAATCACTAAAAACATGAATTAACACAAGCACAACTAACAGTTATACAGCTAATCATAATAAACTATTAATTATAAAATGTATATCCATGTTTGCTATCGAATTTGAATGGATACATTTAACCAAAAGTTACACAGTGGGCTGTCTAAGACATTTGAATAATATCATATCTGTGACATTAAAAAGTGTTTAAGGGAAAGGAGGAAGTAGCTAGTCCTAATGACACAGACATATGTTCTCAGGTTATTGGATTGTTTAGGCTACGTATTTCAGCAGGACGACAGAGTAATCTATCAGATTAATTTGTTGGCTTCTGTGCATCAGATAGTTCTGTCTGAGAGAGAGCTTTCATATTGACAGAAGGAATTAAGCCTCCTACTTATCCAGCCTAGTCATGTCTGCTAAGCTCATTAGTGGGGATCCCAATTATCAGAAAGTCAATAGTGCACAAACAGGAAGATTAAAGGGAGTTTAGCCAGGTTGATTCCTGTTTCTGTCACTCCTGATACCACGTTAACAAGGGATCCCAATCCTATACATCTGTAATCCATTCCCAAAGGCAAATGGACATATGAACTCAAAGTAATTTTTCATCAGGCAAGTTACACTGTGTGTTGGGACAGGAAATATAGGTATTTGCATATAGGTAGTAACTTTGTCTCTTTATTGAAAACAATACACCTTCAGGGATACTGAAATAATCCATTCCTTAATGTCTTTTCTAAAGGTATTTAGGTCATTTCTTATTTGACATGTTGGAGCTGAATCCAAACATTAGAAGCACATACTTGCATCAATGACAATGGAACTTAAGCTTCAAAGTTTGAGTTATGAATGCATGTCTCAGGTTAGGATTTGGTCCTAGTAGTCAGTTAAATGAGTTACCTGAACAATCTGTTCTTCTGCCACACAACACACTGATGTCCATGATCTCACCGGTTCTGTCCATCTTCTGAAAACCTCCAGTACCTATGTTGGGCTGACACAGAAAACACATTTAGCTAAAGAATCCAACACACAAGAAGTTAGAATACATTTCTGCCTTTTCCTTTTGATACAAACCAGAGGTGTCCCTGTGGCATAGCTGCTCGGCATTTTGAATCCATTGTACACAGGACTTTGGTAAGAACCAGCACTGTCCATCTACAGGAAATAAAATAGACATTCATAATACAAGATATCTTTATAATTGGAGCAGGCTACTGTTTTCAATGGGTTGCATTGATGCTTAGAGTGATAGGTTTGCAGTGTGATCAGTGTATAGCACTGTGCAGCTCACATCCATAGCATTAGAATCTTGACACCAGTGAGCTTTTAGAGAAACATCTTTGGCTTTCATTGTAACTGTCTTTCTAATGATTGACTGCTCATGGTGAACAGCCATGTGTGGAAAAGAGGGGGAAACAAACAAAAAAGCCGGACCCAAACCTATAAATATTCTTAAGCAACATCCAATGAAGGACTAAATGACGGGCTTCATGGGGCTGCACCTGTTAAACTCTGATCTGTGTGCTCTGATGTACCCATTTGAAAAATAAGACTGGGTGTGTGTGTGCATGTGTGGGTGTGTGTGTATATATTACACAAGTGTTGGTTTCCTCTGGTGATTGAGCCATGGAATTGGCTGACAAAAATCATGCCAAAGCCCATGTAATTGTTTGAATTTTATACTCAGTGAAATGTACTGTATCCCTACTACATGCTCTTTTCAGATCAATGTACTGCCCTTATATTAATACATTTGGATAAAGGTACCTCTTTACATGCACTATCCCTAAAGATCCATCCTAAAATCTCACTATGAATGGTTTGTTGCTCACCATGTAGTTGACTGAGGCATGTTGCAGTGAAGCTGCCTGCCGCTGTAACGTCTGTCGCAAGAACATCTCATCTTTGATGGCATGGAAACTTACAATGGATGTTTGAGAGAAACATTTGCTCAAAAACAACATTTCAATATAATTAAACAAAATGTCAACTGGCTCAAAAAAAAAGTATTGAATAAAAGATGCAATTGACATTCTATGATCAATTTGCTATGCGCTAAGTCAAAGTTAAAACACATTCATACATACCTCGCCTTCAGAATCTCAAATTTCTTTTCCCATATTCCGTTACAGCGAAACAACTGCTTTTGGAGTCTTTGGTAAACAACAAAGTAAAATACAGTGTGAGCGAATTAAATCCCATGTTGAGCCAGATGCACGGAGTCTGACATGCACTGAGATTAGCGTGGTAGGTGATCCTACTATAAATTATTGTGTTATAGCAAGGCTGATCTTTAACACTGCAATAAACACTGTAATACTAGTAGATAATGCATTATAACATGTAATTGTCTAACCTATTCATGTCCCTTCTTTCCAACCCAAAATGAGATTAGACAAAGTAGATACATACTTCTCTATATCTTGTTTCTGTAAGGTCTCCATCTTTTTTAGCTCATTAAGTTGTTGGATCAACTCCTCCCCCCCTTCAGCAACCTGAAACTATAGAAATAAACTAGTGAAGATTCTATTAATGTGTTCAGCGGTTGTCTTCTCCTGCTTAGTATAAATCATGTCATGTATGGATATTGAGGAGAGCAAATCTTACCACAGGTTGTTCTTCTGCTGCTTGAGCTTTTAAGACGGCCTCCTGAGCAAGCACTTCTCTTTTTTGTTTCTCCTTCTCTGCACTCAATTTCTCATTAACTTCCTTTTCCACAGCAAGTTTCTGAAATAAAAACATGGCTATTCAGTTTTGGTAACTCACATTGTTATCCCTTGAACATCAGTTGTGAAAAAAGGAACAATAGGATTCTGGAGGCCCTTGTGTGTTTTATCCATTTTCAAACTCAATTTAAAAATGGGGGGCCCCAGAGTCACATAGTACTGTGCGGTCGTTGCCGTTTAAGACGAGGGAGGACGATTATTTTTTCATGAGCATGGCCTTATTTCTATTACAGCATTTTGGATGACTGGAATTCATATTCCACTCACCCAGCTCAATGTAACATTGATAGGTTTAGAGCCAGCGCAAACTGGCTCTAACCAGAATAGAAATTGGAGTGGGAGGCCCCGGTGCACAAGGAAAAGTACATTAGAGTGTCTAGTTTGAGAAACAGACGCCTCACAAGTCCTCAACTGGCAGCTTCATTAAATAGTACCTGCAAAACACCAGTCTCAACATCAACAGTGAAGAGGCGACTCCAGGATGCTGGCCTTCTAGCCAGAGTTCCTCTGTTCAGCGTCTGTGTTATTTTGCCCACCTTAATCTTTTCTTTTTATTGGCCAGTCTGAGATATGGCTTTTTCTTTGCAACTCTGCCTAGAAGGCCAGCATCCCAGAGTCGCCTCTTCACTGTTGATGTTGAGACTGGTGTTTTGCGGGTACTATTTAATGAAGCTGCCAGTTGAGGACTTGTGAGGCGCCTGTTTCTCAAACTAGACACTCTAATGTACTTTTCCTTGTGCACCGGGGCCTCCCACTCCTCTTTCTATTCTGGTTAGAGCCAGTTTGCGCTGTTCTGTGAAGGTAGTAGTACACAGCATTGTATGAGATCGTCAGTTTCTTGGCAATTTCTCACATGGAATAGCCTTCATTTCTCAGAACAAGTATACACTGACGAGTATCAGAAGAAAGTTCTTTGTTTCTGGACATTTTGAGCCTGTAATCGAACCCACAAATGCTGATGCTCCAGATACTCAACTAGTCTAAAGAAGGCCAGTTTTGTTGCTTCTTTAAACCAGAACAACAATTTTCAGCTGTGCTAACATAATTGCAAAAGGGTTTTCTAATGATCGACTAGCATTTTTTAATTATAAACTTGAATTAGCTAACACAACGTGCTATTGGAACACAGGAGTGATGGTTGCTGATAATGGGCCTCTGTACACCTATGTAGATATTCCATTAAAAATCTGCCTTTTCCAGCTACAAAAGTCATTTACAACATTAACAATGTCTACACTGTATTTCTGATCAATTTGATGTTATTTTAAATGGACAAAAATGTGCTTTTCTTTCAAAAACAAGGACAATTCTTTCAAAAACAAGGATAATTCTAAGTGACCCCAAACTTTTGAACAGTAGTGTATATGCATGATCCTATATCCTATCCCCTATAGAGAGAGAGGGAGAGAGAGCGAGAGTTTGGCTAATGAGGTTTCTGTCTGAACATTCCGAGAACGTCACTTTCTCCTCTATAGCTGTTGCTATAAACGCATTGTGCTTTTTTCATTTTGTATCTCTGATAGTTTTTAGAACACCTATGAAGATATCCAGTGAAAGCAGATATGCAATTTGTTGACACCACAACACAGTACAAACTTGGATACACATTATCATGAATCAATAAAAATGTCTTAAAATCGCTGCTCAGTTTTGCACGTTTACAGAGGGTCATTTTATAGTGAATTGTAGGTGGCGCTCATGTTGTTATATCACCAACATTCCAAGTATACAGGCACTAACATGGCAGCCGTTCTAAAACCTTGCCGAACTCTCTATATATATGGCTCTGGGGGGGCCCTATGTTTTGAGTCATCCCACTAACTCAGGTCTAACAATGGTTGCTTTAAACAAAGTAGTGGCCGTTATAATCAGAACCTAAGGCAGCATTGTGAATGGCCATGTTAGCTGATTTAGTGCACATGGTCTGGGGCGTGTGAAGGTCAGGTCAAGTCAGGTCACTGCCGGACATCGGCTTTTCTTAAGAAACTGAGAGTCCTCAAAGACCAAATTCTGACTCTCAAGACATATCTGGTTGTCTTTTGTATCAAAAAGGCATCTGTAATATCAATAGCCTAGCCCTGCCACTTTGTTCTGTAAGCAGAGGGGTGGGGCTGGGGATATGTATGCTCATAAAAGCGTTAAGTTATATTCCTCAATAATTATTCATTAAACAGCAGAAAATGTTAAATATTGTCTTTAAGAGTATGTTCCCATAGTCTGAAGGACTAACTCAGGTCTCATTATAAAGGCTTGAGACAGAGAGCCAGTTGGTTCCTATGTGGAAATGAATGAATAGGGAAAGACTAAGATTTGCCATGGTGAGTGGTGGGTGTATTATAGCTGTGTTGTTAGTCTAGTTAAGACAAGGATGTCAGGATGGGGTTTCCATTCTTCTCAGTTTGAGAGAAAAAGAAAGGAAGGCCTTCTTGTCACCTTTCAGAAACTCATTGTCTTTAGAAAGGGATAAAAGGCGTAGGTGTTTGTCCGTAAAAACAGGATGTAGCCTACAGCCAGCCTCAGCAGCTTGGATAAAGCACCAGGCCATAACAAGAATACCTTACCATATACAGTTGATAGTTTACATACACCTTAGCCAAATACATTCTCAATTCCTGACATTTAATCCTAGTAAAGATTCCCTGTCTTAGGTCAGTTAGGATCACCACTTTATTTTAAGAATGTGAAATGTCAGAATAACAGTAGAGAGAATGATTTATTTCAGCTTTTAATTCTTTCATCACATTTCCAGTGGGTCAGAAGTTTACATACACTCAATTAGTATTTGGTAGCATTGCCTTTAAATTGTTTAACTTGGGTCAAACGTCTTGGGTAGCCTTCCACAAGCTTCCCGCAATAGGTTGGGTGAATTTTGGCCCATTCCTCCAGACAGAGCTGGTGTAATGGAGTCAGGTTTATAGGCCTCCTTGCTCGCTTTTTCAGTTCTGCCCACAAATTTTCTATAGGATTGAGGTCAGGGCTTTGTGATGGCCACTCCAACACCTTGACTTTGTTGTCCTTAAGCCATTTTGCCACAACGTTGGAAGTATGCTTGGGGGTAATTGTCCATTTGGAAGACCCATTTGCGACCAAGCTTTAACTTCCTGACTGATGTCTTGAGATGTTGCTCCAATATATCCACATAATTTTCCTGCCTCATGATGCTATCTATTTTGTGAAGTGCACTAGTCCCTCCTGCAGCAAAGCACCCCCATGCATCAAGGTTGGGATGGTGTTCTTCGGCTTGCAAGCATCCCCCTTTTCCCTCCAAACATAACGATGGTCATTACGGCCAAACAGTTCTATTTTTGCTTCATCAGACCAGAGGACATTTCTCCAAAAAGTATGATCTTTGTCCCCATGTGCAGTTGCAAACCGTAGTCAGAATTTTTTATGGCGGTTTTGGAGCAGTGGCCTCTTCCTTGTTGAGCGGCCTTTCAGGTTATGTCGATATAGGACTCGATATAAACTTCTGACCAACTGGAATTGTGATACAGTGAATTATAAGTGAAATAATCTGTCTGTAAACAATTGTTGGAAAAATTATTTGTCATGCACAAAATAGATGTCCTAACCGACTTGCCAAAACTATAATTTGTTTACAAGAAATTTGTGGAGTGGTTGAAAAACGAGTTTTAATGACTCCAACCTAAGTGTATGTAAACTTCCGACTTCAACTGTAAATCCATAACATTTTCCAGTTTGATCATCATTGATTTTTCTTTCTTTTATAACCATTTAGGTACTGAGAAAACCTCCCAGCAAAATCGTCTTGTATGACTGTTGGTGCCTAACAGACAACTCAGCTCATTGCACTGAATCCATATTAAATAGCAGGACCCAGAGCAAACTTGTCAACTAGTAGACCATGGCCTGAGTAGGATAAGACAGTACATATTTTCCATAAAAAATCTCCACGGATCCATAATGATCAGGCTCTATGGTCCCTGTATTGTTAAGTCATTGTTTATGAAGTGGACTTTCAACCACTCATTGTGGTGGCCCATTAAATCAGGCTAGCCAATCCACTCCAGCCATCAGCGTGTTGTGTCAGCTGCATGCATCTCTCACACACACACACACACACACACACACACACACACACAAGCTGTCTGGCTCTATGTGATCAGTGTGTTGACAGAATCATACCCATCCTCCCCCCCAGACCAAGGGATGAATAAGCAAAAGTGGAAGTGATATGTAGCTGAAGTGCTTCAGCTTTATTGTTGAGTAAACTGTATAGTCAATATAGTAGGGGGGGGTATCAAAGCTGGGTGTCAAAATGATTTAGAACAATTATAACAAAGTATAGATTTTGTGCTGTCAATAAATCCAGCTGTGGTAATGTGAGTGTAGAAGCAATATGGTGTTATGCTATAATGAGGCTTGCGGACTTTAAAGTTGCAACATTCAGCACTTTTTGTTTTATGTTTCTGAAACTGAAATAAAAAGGCGTTGCCTACACATTCCTTGTGTCGTCTCGAAATAGTGCCACGACAGACACTTACTTCGTTGATGATTTCACTTCGCTGTTGACTTATGTGGAACAGGTTGTATTTTAACCCAACTCCCATGGCTAAAATCAATAGGACAGAGAGAACACGTGCGCACATTATCCCCTCTCTTTGCTTTATGAGCCTAATGTCTGCACTGATGAACTAACTGTCCTTCACCGGAGAGACCCAGACTTCTAAACATCCTGACACTGATAGCAGCACTTGACCGTGGCACGTTTTTACCTGTAGGGAATTTGGAAATATAATGGCGGCTTCCACGACTCGCGAAACGTGTGCAGCCAGGTCATGTCAGTTACTTACCTCACTCTTCCGGAAGTCTTCAATGATTTGTATTTCTTTTTCCAGCTCTTGTTTTAGCGACTTCATCTGTGAAATTAATAAACCAGGTTGTTACAGAGAAAACAATCCTATTTTCCTTAAAATACATTTTCTGAATGATAAAACAGTACCAAATGATTTATCGATCTAGGCTTGAGAAATTCATTGAATATCATTCATTAGCAACACATGATTATCATCTGAAGAGATTACGAGAGTAAAATGATGACACTGTGGTTTGTTCTTTAAGTACTTTTGCAGATAATTTTTTTTAAAACCAAGCCAATGAAAATGATTCAATTTAGTTAAAAAGGACACCGAAGGCCTTGATTCCTTGATAGGTGTTTGTTAAATGCTATTGTGTAGAATCAACACCCAGGATATAAGTTTCTTCAGTTGCATTGAATGAAGAGCCCTCTAAAGACACTGTGGGTGGACACGAAGATCATTCAGCACAACAATAATGTGGGTAGAGCAAGACAGGACCCACAGGCAGGATTCTACGCTGACATTTTTTACAAGGAGCACAGTTGCTCTTAAGTTAAAAAAAATCTTAGGAGCACACAAATAAATAAGAGCACAATCAAAACAAACTTGAGGTATTAATGATAAGAATTACCAGCAATGACAAAACACTGGGTTTAGGAGCACCAGAATAATAGATTTTTAAGATTGAGATATAGCCTATATAAGGCCTATATCATGAATCTTAGCTACATCCACTGAAGAAGCGCTTCCTTTTCCTTTCTTTCTGTGCCACCAAGTGTTTGCACACTACTGGTAAAGTTCCCACAAGGATTATGATAACTTTCATCTGTGGTTACCAGGTTCTGTACTTAGTTAGCTAGTTAATGCTGTAGCATACACACCAAATGGTTGCACTGTAGAGCCCTGACAGGGTAAGCTAGATGCCAGACTGCACCTGCCTGTATGATTGACGTATCGCTACCCTGCTTTCATGACTGTCCGCATCACACCCGGCCTAGAATTGGTACAGGGTCCCACAGTATCCCACAGTGAAAAGGTTATGGGACATGGACAAGAATTCCTCCCATGGTGCCCTTCCATATACTGTGTGCGACATTTTTGCATGAGCAATACACGGGTCAGGATGACATATTATTTATTACATGCGAGTTCCAAACACTAACTCTTGATTGCTTCAGTTGCATCCCATGACTCCCACAGTTTAAACTTTAGTTGACTAAACTTAAATAATCATCTCCTTATCAAACAGTTAAAAAGGTAATTGTGCTGCAGATTATGAGTTTTACGGTTGCTTTTGCACAGATCTGTGCTCTTTTGCGTGATGAAAATGTCACCTTATAGCTCCATATACATTTCTGTTAAAATAAAATGATGTTCTCACAAGTACAGATGTTTTGTATAATTTATCCTTGATGCAAGCCAATGTACTGTTGTTGTTCTATGTGATTGTGACATTCAGGGATGAGAGAGTGAGTCTTGAAGGGTAGCTGAAGCTTACACCCAGCTGGGCTTTCAGCGGCTAGGCTTTGGCCTCCCATTGGAAGTCTCTCCCTTGGGGCCCTACAGCTATGGAAGAAGCAAATGTTCTGCTTCATTGATCAAAGTCAGCAAAATAATGTGAAAAACGTCCTCTTTTTTTTCATTTTACATTTTTATGCATAAACACTATAGTAGCACTTAACATTGAGTTTGTCAGTCACAGGAAGGGTACAAAAGGCCCGGTAACAAAGACATTTGAAAAGAGGGGGATTTGAATTGTTACACTAAATATGTATAATCCTTTTGACTGATGATTGAAATTACATTAAGAACATCTTTATTAGAAGTCTTTAACTAAAGCTGCTCCTTAGGAGGAGTTTGGATACACACCATCTGCTCCACACACCATTAACCTCTACTCATCCCTGGCTGTTTGGTGTTTATTGAAGTGAAGAGAACAGGGTCTATCAACGAGCCACACTTTTGATCTCTAACCAATCTTTTTTTGTTGCTGTATTTCTAATGGTGATCATCCTCTGACCAAGATCGCCAATTAGTGTTGTTTTGATTATGATGAAGCCCAGTATCTAATTTCAGATTCCTTTTACTAAGTGCTTTCTCTGATGTTCACTTTTATTTGAACCATTGCACCTACAGGTCCCAAAATGACCTAGGTTATTACTGGATACTAATAATGCATCCTTCAGGTGGACAATTGTTTTGTATGTCCAAAGAAAACTATGATTAGAGGGAGGAGAAGGCCTGTAGTAAATCTCAAGTATTCAGTGACAAATTAACAAATAATTTATACCTTATACAATTAATATTTTATTTTTATCAGTGCGCAATTAATTACAATAAATCAATGCGGTGAGACTTAATTTTAATCTAATTAAAGTAAGTATCCTAGCAACCCTATGGGGTCAGGGCAAGGCATTCAATAAAGTGTGTTAGAAGTGACCAAATTGAGTGCTAGAGTAGCACGGGAAGTGTTAGCTTTTAGATTCTACCACTGATTAGTATCTTTAAAGTGAAAAGAGAAGGGGCTGAGAAAAACAATTATGACTTGTATATTTGCTTTATCAACAATCCACATCACCCATTTCTGTGGGCAATGATTGCTACCTTTTGTAAATGAAAATGCCAAGGGTGTAGTTGTTTTGTAAGAATGTATTTTTCTACATTGACCAAATCAATACGACACCTGGTAGGCCCTTTAAATAACCAAGAAATATATACTGTAGGGTAGAGCTGTTCAAAAGAGTTGACATGCATGAATAGTAGAACTTGCACAATTTCTATAATTTCAAGCACAATTCAGTAAAATGATCTGGCAGAATTCCATTTTTCACACCACATATGACTGTTAAACAGATCATCTACCTTTTCAGTATCAATAAAGAATGATAAATAATCCTAACCCAACACATTAAAGCATGGCCTTCAAGGTCCATTCGCCAAATGTTATGCCAATGGAACCACACCACTGTGTCAAATATTAACCTTTGTTTTCTCAGTGAAAGCTTGATAATACCTCATAAAACCATTTAGATTGTCTTCCTCCACTTACCAGTTGCTTTACAGTAAGAGAGATGCAGCAATGTGTCGGCATCCTTCCATTTTGATGACAAAACTAACAGAACATTTACCTGCACTGAAATCTATCAGGGCTCTTGTCTTACCTGGCATATGCTAGCAAGGCTTTTTTCCCACTCTATATGAGTGGACTGCAAACACTGCCAGGAAGATTGCCTCTTAGGCCATGTAATGTGGATAGAACAGCAGTTCAGCATGGGCAGGGTTGAGGGTAGAGAACTTTGAGACATGTTTTGTAAACATAGTTTTCTCACCAGCCAAATTCAACATTGACTCACTTGGAGGTCGTAAAGACTGGTGACAAGGGAAAGGATGCTTACCTTGTTTCTGGCGGTGTCCTTCTCAATGCTGAGTTGTACTTTCAGATGATCATAGTCACTGGTCATCTAGAATTAAAATGGGGGGGAGGGAGGGTCACCGTAAGCATTTCTCCTAATTCGCTCCACTTTACACAAAACAATGCATGGTAATCCTTTTTGCTTTACGTGTACATAAATGTTTTTCTTTATGCATAGTTGCAAAATAACCATTGTTGCATGTACCTTTTGCAGGGCTTTTTTCTCGTCCTCTAACTTTGCTTTCACATCGTTTAGATTATGTGCTGAAAAAAAGTAAAAAGAGCACTTTGGTTATCTGAGATGGATAGCAAGAGACAGGAAACACTCCCACTTTCGTCTGGTTTCAGGCTATCAGAGGAATAGGGTGGAAGGGGAGGCTAGGCCTAAGAGACAGGGTTGTTGGAGTTTGAGAGAGTAGTGTGACATGACGTCCATCCACGTCCCATTGAGTTACGGCGGTGGCCTGAGAAAGTACACTTGAATCCAGTGTGGCATGGGTCCTGACAGGGTTCTGACCAGGCATTCCACCCTTGATGAGCTTGGCCTGCCACCAACTGTTCCTCTGGTGACCTAAAACACTAAGTTCAAGGACCAAGTTTGGGTTTGCAAACTTTGCACCCAACTTCTTCAGATAAAGCTCTTGTAGTTAGTCACAGCACATACAAAATACTTACTTGATTTGAATAAACAACATATAAAAGAGGAAATGCTCTTTGGCCAGACACCACACACCACATTTTAAGAATATGGTTAAGGTCATATTAATGAGATGTGCCCTCTTCAAAACCCCATCCGATATGAAATGTAACATGTAGCAGTCAACGGAGGCCATGGCGCTATCACATTTTATCAGGTGAGATATGTTTGTGCTTCGTTTGTATCTATACATCCGGGGGAACATATTCAGATGGTTACCTAAGTTACATAAGCAATTAATGAACATCAAACATTTAGAGAGATAAAACGCTGATCCTTGAAAATACACCTGTGCACTGTTTACTTTCTCTTGAAGGACTCCCACACTGTGGACTGGATGGCCAAACATTACAATCTGACCAATGGCTGCCAAACTGTGAGTTATTAGCTCATGTTTCCAGACAATATCTGCTGCAGGGGGCACATGATTAGCCTAGTTGAAACAGCAATTGATGTAGGAAGTTTGCATATGGGGTTAAAAAGTAAAGATTTATCAATTACACTAAACAGTTTAACATAGTTATTGAGTCACAGAATGACATCAATATGGATTTTATGGTCCAGATTCTATGACTTAACATCTTAAATCCTATAACATTTCAATAAGCAGATCTTAAAAAACTGCAGGGAATAGGATTTGTTACAAAAATGAAAAGAATCCCCACAATACCTAGATCTTCCAACTGCTGCTCTTTAGCCTCCAAGGAATTGCGGACCTGGTCCATGACAATGTGCATGGAGTCAATGTCGTCTTGTAGCTTTTGATTCTCTTGTCTCAGCCATTCTTTATCCGGGTCATCCACAGCCTCACAGCTAATCTGAAGAAAAAAAATGACAACTCCTTTTTAACCTTTTTTCTTTAATCCGCAAAACAAAAGGCACACAGCTCAAGCAGCGTGGCAAGTATGAGTCCTTTTCAGAAACAAAGCAATCGTACAACTTTCTGCCTCCTTCGATTTCCCCCTGAATAATAAAAAGCCGAGACACACAAAAAAGAACTCCGGCCATGAGTTTTTTTTCACCCCTCTTTGCCCGGAAGAAAGAAGGCAGTACATTATATACAAAGACCATAATTCATGGGGACATTTTTATTGACAGGGATAATACATATCATACTGTTTGCGTGCCCCTGTCATTCAGGTCAATTTATTCTGGAAGTCCAAAGCGGCAGCTGGGCCTTTCCACCCACGGTTTGGGCCCTGGTCTCTAACAACCGCTGCCTGTAACTAGGCAGGGCTGAGGGGGGAGACTGGGGGAGTACGGTTGGGCAACACCAGGGGGTTTGAAGAGTGCACAGCTTCCAGGGGGGGGCTTGTTGCCTTTGTGTCTTCCCTCAGTGGCAGCGCTGCCAGTGTCACCAGGATCACATCACATGTCAGAGCAGTGAAGTTTGCAGACTGGGAGCCGCATGGAGCCCATCAGGTTCCTGTGATATCCACGCAGTTGGCCCTCTCCACTTTGTGCTGCAGCCACCATTCATGCCCTGGACATTAACAGGGCTTTTGCATGCCTGTCACACTTAGGACTGTGCAGTGTGCAGGCGTTCAAAGGCTTTCAAAGCTTCAAGGTCCCCCCCACCCTGCTTTTCCCTTGTTTTGTTTCCTCCTCTTGTTTTATAATGAAAGAAGACAGTACTTTTGTGAGCAGGCGTCATATTTGAGTAAAGAAATCTAACTTTTAAAAATAATATGAATGCCTTTTTGTTTCAGTTGGAATGATGCCAAAACTGTGTGAATTCAATAGATTTTTGTAAGAGAGCCACCAAATACATCCAGGTTTGCCAAAAGACACATTTGAATTAAAAAGGAAACACACCATGCTTCATAAGCTTGACATTATCAGGAACTGTATGCTCTCTATGGACTAAATGCTGTATCAGCGTTAATCAAATAATGAAAAAACTATTTAGAGGGATTATAAGGTTAGGAGTGCTTGCGTTGCGTGTGACACTGCAGTTTTGACGCCGCGTTAGGCTAAGCTACATGTCATGCCACAGAGGATTACCCAGTTGGTCCTCTCTGTAATCAGCCTGGGCACCGTTCCATCTACCTTGGCACAGCCCCGACCCGATCGGCATCAACAAATGATCACCTCTTCATGCACCACCAAACACCATCCATCCCCTCGTCTCTCTCCCCATCCAAGATAAAGTTAACTAACTATGAGTGACAGCAATAAACACAAGTTTTTCTTGTTTTATGGGGGTTCCCTCTGTCTCTGGTTCTCTCTACACAGCTGTATCTAAAACCCAAAACACTGCATGGCTGACTGGGACTGTTTCCACTGCGATTGAAGAAGAAACGCTACTTCCTTTACCTCTGGCTCCACCATCTGCCATAGAGTGGTAACTACGAGTGATTAGCCATGCGGTTCTCCCATGGCCGTGACCACTCTCATTAGCACAAAGAACAAAGGAGCGATTCTCCAGAGCTGCAGTCATCTGTTTCACTTTGAGAGGCTGGTTTTGTGTGACTACTCTCCCTGCCATCTGCCTACAGTAGAGTCCCACTTGTGTTGGACAAAACTAAAATACTGAGGGGCGAGAGAGGAATCGAGAGATAGAGTGAGGGGCTGCCCGGCCTCATTAAAACAAGGCAATTAGGGGAATACACCTCACCATGTAACACTAAATATCTAATTAATGTTGATTTCTGGGGGGGTGTCACTCACCACATAAAAGGTATGACTGATGAGAAATGAATACCTTTTGGTCAAACAAAAGGTGTGTATATCACCACCCCTCCCTTGAATGCATTTTTATCTAACCATGATTAACTACAATCATATTGTTCACCACTGGCAGCTCTAGCAGAACCTTTGAATATTCTTAATTCTTTAACTTCTTAATTTGGAATATAATTAGGATAAGACAAAATACAATATGTGACTCACATCACTAGAGTAAGTGGGCAAAGTGAAGAACACACTGATCCCAGCCTACCTTTGTGAAGACTCTCTCCTCATATTCCCTCAGCTGTTCACTCATACACGTGATCTTCAAGTTCTTCTCTTGGATCTCATTCATCAGATCTTTCAGCCTCCCTGTCTCACTAGCAACAGCAGCTACATTTTCTCCTTTTTTAAGGTAGTAATTCTGAAATAAAACAACACAGTCAAATCAAATGTTATTGTTCGCATACACATGTTTAGCAGATGTTATAGTGGGTGTAGCGAAATGCTTGAAATACACAGTCAATATATTTTGAAAGCATTATAAAAACTTGGTGATAGAGACATGCACACATGCAATGCTCTTTAGTATTTGGGATACAATAAGAGTTATGACAATATACAGTGAAACGTGTTATTGTTGTAACACACTAGGCTTAATGTGTCCATACCTTGTAGCTGCCTCTGATCACATGGATTGCATCATTGAATTGTTGTTGATAACTTCTCCGTATAACTTTTACTTTCTGTATGAAACAATGTTTAGTTTAGTTTATAAGCATAATGCAATTTGACTGAGAACATGGTAATTATTTATGTAACAAAATAAATTGTACAAATTAAATATCTGTCACCTCCTTATGATGATTCTCCAAACTCTTCACTTTGTCATTCATGCTGGTATACAAGGACTCTGCCTCTTGCTGAAGTTTGGACTCATAGTGTGCCTGTATGAACTTTATTTTCAAAAAAATGTCTTTTTTCAGGGTATCCATATTCTAACAAACAAAGGGGGAGATTAGTCAACAGCCTTTAATTTGACAAATACACAAGGTGCAAACACATCAAGACTGTGCTCTTTTAAAGCACAAGGGACATAAGTATAACTCAGCAGCTAGCATAATCAGCTTGAATCAGTAGGAAGTAGCTACTGTACTCTGTTTTGGTTCCTTCTTTGTTGAATTGGTATCACTTTCAATCTTTGGAGGATGAATACCCCACAAATCTACTAGCCTGCCAATCAATTTGTTTAACTCTGCAGGAAAGGGCAGTCATTGCTGCGCCCTTGCTAACATTTTCTTCCCCAGAACAAAGCCTCCATATGCCCTCTCAGCAGGGGACTGGGGAGATATAAGAGCCATGCATTTAGGCCTAAAGTTATAGGAATTTTGAGATGAAAGGGGATGCAGAGTGAATTGAAACACTGAGCAAATCTAGAGGAATGCACAAGTCACTGTCACTCAGGCGTGGCGTTTCACTTTCTATGTTGCTCTTCTGATTGCAGTGTTTTTTTGTAAGTAGCCAAATCAAAAAGGATAATACTAATAATTGGAGTTGTTTGAAAATATAAACTTTTCGATTGTATAAAGTGCATCTTTATTTTGTAATAAACATGTGCATTTATTGTATGGAGAAACAAAGTTATTATATAAGCAAGCAATGTACAAACTAAAGTAACCTACCTTTATAAGTTCAGCAGTGTGGTCAGATAGTAACTTGACAGTGGGTAATTCTGAGACATCGGTTTGGACAGAAGCATCTGGACCAAAGAATCCCACCCTCAATTGATTCCCCAGTGAAAACCTCCACATTAGGCGCCGCAGCAGACAAACAGGTAAATTAGACAGACAAAAAAACAAACAGAGGAGAAAACAATGTCAATCATTATTAAAAAATATATATTTAGAAAAATGTAATAGGTGCTTGCCCAATATGATAACCAAGATAGCTAACGTTACCAATATTGAGAGTCGAGAGATAGCTGGGTACCGTTAGAATGTGCATGTGACAGAAAAAAGTTACAGCTAGCTAGCTTGTTTGGCTAACGTTAGCTAATTAGCTAGCTACTTACTTGCGAATTTCCTCTATTTCTTTAGAAAATAGCCCCTCTTCGTCCTCATTCATACACATCTTTTTTTGTTTACACACGAGGTTCATGACCGTGAATGTCAGACAGATTTTGTGTTTCAAAATCACTTGCTTGCTAGCTAGTTGATTTGCTAGCTTGTCTTTGCCACTCCAGATTATGGTGTTGCTATAGCTACTTGGACAACTGGGAAACTAGCTCTCATCAGGAGCAGGTATGATTTTCTACTTGTTTCTATCTTATTTACTTTAAATGGTCATTGAGCTAGTTATTTGAATGGTAGACGTGTCAAATCTCTCCAGCCACGATTATCGAACAATTCTTATTTTCATTTTTTTACATCACATTGTAACTAGCTGGCTTGCAACACTGACGCGCGCACTGTCATGAAGGGTCGCTACTAGTTACCACAAACACAAAGTCATAAACCCCGCCTATTTCTACAATTTATCTTCTTAAAATGTGATTTTAAACCTTACTTAACCGTAACCCTAACCTTAACCACACTACTTAACCACACGCCTAACCTTAAATTTAGACCAGAAAGTACATTTGAGTTTTCATTCATTTTTACCATATTGAGCCAATTTGGACTTTGTGGCTATGGTAACTAGGGTAAACCGCCACCGCAAGTGCTTGTTCAGTCTAGGCTGCAGGTTATGGTTGACCCTCATTTAATTAAGAGGTTTTGGGCACCAGAGGGACCCCAATGAAATATGTTTTTTTTCTTCTTTGTAACAACCAACTGATGTTAACAACATAATCAAAATATGAATCTTTGAAACTGCAACTTTCAGATGATGACACTTGTTTTTGTGCAAATGTATGATGAGTGCATTCGTTGATTCAGATTACTATTTGATCTATAATTTCCAAATGTGCAACATTCTGTTCCTGTGAACATAACAATTTGTATCCAGACAGGCTTCACTGTTACCACTCTTGTGAATTTCAGTTCATCATATTTTTGTTGGTTATTGAAATTGAGCCAAATAGGGCCAATTAAATTGTACACATTTTAAAATTGAATGGATCTGAGATTAGTGAAAAACTCTAATCACAAAATTAATTGTTTTCACACAATATAAAAACATTAAAATAGTTGTCCTAGTCTGTCTAAATAGCATAATCTCTTAGAGTCTGATTGAGCAACATAATCCCTAAATCTGAAATCTATTCCCCTGGTAAAGCCCCATCCATAGTCACAGAGGCAGCAGACTAGGTATGTCTCCTCCCCTCCCCCTTTCACACAGCGTTGCTTACAGTACATCTGAGTCTGCCCTGAGGGCCAGGCAGTATGGCGCTTTAATTAATCAAAAACAGTTTAGTCCAATGAATAGGAGGTGATGGTATTATTATTTGTTTGTCTGTTTTTACTAGTGAATATAATCCTATTTTCTGGAATGTGAAGTCTTTGTTTGAGATATTCTGTTTTAAGATTCAGTGCCTCACAGCTGTGTGGTTTTGGAATGGAATCACACTGAAGATCAATACCACACACGTCAATAGGGATATAGCCTAACCACCGTGGAGACTCAGGGGAGGGATGTGTGTGTGTGTGGAGGGGGGTTGACCACCACTGAAGCAATTGTCTCAAACATCTTATTTAGCAACACCTCACAACATACATAGAGATTGTATTATGTATTCATGGTTGTTCACATACAGTATTTGTAAGTTTAACTAACTTGAACAGAATTGAAATCTATTGTTATTTTTTTTCCAAACTGTTGGTTTTGAGGGGAAACTTGTCAGAGTCCATATTTTTCCTGACCATACTGGGTGAGAACAATAGGCCATCTGCAGCTCAGAACAATGTCGAATTTTTAAGGAAGAACGACACGGGGGTCTCCATTCAGTAACACTGGTTAACGACTACTACAGGAAATATAAGTGTGTCTTACTAAAAAAATAAATGTCCCCATGCATTGGAGATTAAAACATTTATCATTTATTCAACCAATACTTTTGTTTTGAACAAAGGATGAATTTTGGGACACATTTGCTAATGTTAGAAAATAATGGATTCAAAAAATATGATCTAATCTTCACAAGTTAGATTGTGCATGCATGATTGCTCTATCAAATGCATATTGGAAAGCAGACTTCACCCCATCAGCTCCAGTGATGCTGGTGATTTCTATTGATGAAGCACATAGGTTACCCATAGTGCATTAATGGGCTGTCCAAGTAATTTGATTTGCTAATTGTGATGGCGTAGTGCACCAGTGTAACAGGGCTGGAGTTGAAGGGCCCTTGTGAAGTGGTTGGTAAGTGTTTCTTCAATAGAGAAAACATAAGACATTGTGAACCCTATGACACAAATTTATATAATTTTTTTCTGATGTAATTCAGAGGCATGTAAGAAAAGCATGTTCACTGCATTTGAAACACTTTAATTGTGATTGACAGTTTAAAGACGTCAAGATTTTGTTTTTCCCTTTGCATAGGACCTTACTGTTGCAATGCTATGAGTTGACTTTGTTTATGTGTTAAAGTCAGCATTCATTATAAACTCAGCAAAAAAAGAAACGTCTTCTCACTTTCAACTGCGTTTATTTTCAGCAAACTTAACATGCGTAAATATTTGTATGAACATAACAAGATTCAACAACTGAGACATAAACTGAACAAGTTCCACATGCATGTGACTAAAAGAAATGGAATAATGTGTCCCTGAACAAAGGGGGGGTCAAAATCAAAAGTAACAGTCAGTATCTGGTGTGGCCACCAGCTGCATTAAGTACTGCAGTGCATCTCCTCCTCATGGATTGCACCAGATTTGCCAGTTCTTGCTGTGAGATGTTACCCCATTCTTCCACCAAGGCACCTGCAAGTTCCCTGACATTTCTGGGGGAAATGGCCCTAGCCCTCACCCTCCGATCCAACAGGTCCCAGACGTGCTCAATGGGATTGAGATCCGGGCTCTTTGCTGGCCACGGCAGAACACTGACATTCCTGTTTTGCAGGAAATCACGCACAGAACGAGCAGTATGGCTGGTGGCATTGTCATGCTAGAGGGTCATGTCAGGATGAGCCTGCAGGAAGAGTACCACATGAGGGAAGAAAATGTCTTCCCTGTAATGCACAGCGTTGAGATTGCCTGCAATGACAACAAGCTCAGTCCGATGATGCTGTGACACACCGCCCCAGACCATGACGCACCCTCCACCTCCAAATCAATCCCGCTCCAGAGTAAAGGCCTGGGTGTAACACTCATTCCTTCGACGATAAACGCGAATCCTACCATCACCCCTGGTCAGACAAAACTGCGACTCGTCAGTGAAGAGCACTTTTTGCCAGTCCTGTCTGGTCCAGCGACGTTGGGTTTGTGCCCATAGGCGACGTTGTTGCCGGTGATGTCTGGTGAGGACCTGCCTACAAGCCCTAAGTCCAGCCTCTCTCAGCCTATTGGGGACAGTCTGAGCACTGATGGAGGGATTGTGCGTTCCTGTTGTAACTCGGGCAGTTGTTGTTGCCATCCTGTACCTGTCCCGCAGGTGTGATGTTCGGATGTACCGATCCTGTGCAGGTGTTGTTACACGTGGTCTGCCACTGCGAGGATGATCAGCTGTCCGTCCTGTCTCCTTGTAGCGCTGTCTTAGGTGTCTCACAGTACGGACACTGCAATTTATTGCCCTGGCCACATCTACAGTCCTCATGCCTCCTTGCAGCATGCCTTAGGCACGTTCACGCAGATGATCAGGGACCCTGTGCATCTTTCTTTTGGAGTTTTTCAGTCAGTAGAAAGGCCTCTTTAGTGTCCTAAGTTTTCATAACTGTGACCTTAATTGCCTACCGTCTGTAAGCTGTTATTGTCTTAACAACCGTTCCACAGGTGCATGTTCATTAACTGTTTATGGTTCATTGAACAAGCATGGGAAACAGTGTTTAAACCCTTTACAATGAAGATCTGTGAAGTTATTTAGATTTTTACGTTTTATCTTTGAAAGACAGGGCCCTGAAAAAGGGAATGTTTCTTTTTTTGCTGAGTTTAGATGTTGTGTCAGAAACATAATATTTTCTAAACAAATTAAACAACATTGTCGGTAGGCTAGTCCGGTCTTTCTGTTCTGTTGTGGTTTACCATTCCATTTTCATAGAATTTAAATGGTTCGGCCTATGAATGACTGAAGGCTTCCGTCCTTCTCTCCTCCACCAAAAACTGTTAAGCTTTAGGAGAGTGTGTAGGAGAGTGTCAATTTGTGTATCCTACTGCGGTAGAGTTTTGAAATCCACCACACACACTTTGAAACAGCTGTTGTTTTTCTCAGATGAGAAAAGAATACACACATTTAAAAACAATACGCTACTTATGCTTTTATCTATCAAATGTATAGCACAACTATCTACATTTCTTTTTACACATGTATTTTGGGTTTCCCCCTCTGTGATTTAATTTTCTTGATGATACACTAGAGATTTTTGTATTCTTTTTTTTGTTGTATTATTATTAATTCTTATTGACAGCCTACCCTGGCGAAACCCAGACGATGCTAGGCCAAGTGTGCGCAATCACAGCTGGTTGTGATACAGCCTGGAATTGAAGCAGGGTGTCTGTAGTGATGCCTCTTAGCACTGAGATGCAGTGCCTTAAACCACTGTGCCACTCGGGAGCCCGCTGGAGAGTTAAAGGAGAGTTTCATTTCATACAAGCACATTAGTATCCACGTTTTCTCTGCACATCTGATTACCTTTGACCTTTTTCAAGAGGAGGCGAGGAGAGGATAGAATTCCAATTTAGATTCTCCCTTTGTAACAGTGATTTCACGATGCAGAGTTTTAGAATACATGTTGCCCTTTAGTGGTGATAGGATAGTACCTCATTGAGGAATTAAATCTTGCAGCAATAAACTGCACGTTTATCACATTTGTCGTTTAGGCAAAGGCTGCATGAGTCAATCTGTTGATGCGAATTGTGGTAAAGTTAAATATGTAATCTGTAGGCTTAAGTAACACATTTGGGCGGCAGTGTAGCCTAGTGGTTAGAGTGGTGGACTAGTAACCAAAAGGTTACAAGTTCAAATCCCAGAGCTGACAAGGTACAAATCTGTCGTTCTGCCCCTGAACAAGGCAGTTAACCCACTGTTCCTAGGCCGTCATTGAAAATAAGAATTTGTTCTTAACTGACTAAATAAAGATAAACATTTTTTAAAAATGTAACCACAACAGCTTGCATGGCATTTGTTAAGCAGTACCCCAGTATTTGATATTATTAATTCTCTGTTCTATTCAAGTCAGCAAAGCTGTTGTTTTTTAATCAACAGAGTTGGGCACTCAGCCAATCATCCAACAGCGCTGTTGTAAACGTTTTAATTTCCAAGCATGTTAGCAGTATTGAATCATAAAACAGAAAATGTAAAATGATCAACATCCATATTTTCCATTTATTACTGTGTGATTTAATCAGAATCAAGTGCCATCTGCTTTGAGACAAAAAATCTGAAACATCCAAAATATCACCTCACATGGCTGCAGCCTATAAAATAGACTAGAAAGTAAAACATTGACATCATAGCTCAAGTGGGGAAAGCCAGGGCATGATGAAATCACTAAATACCCCAGGCACAAAGTAGATTAAGCCTAGCAGCTCATGACCCAATCATTCAGAGGCAGACAGAGCCCACAGCAGGCGATGTGTTAAGGGGACAGAGTCAGCAAATTAACCCCATGGGATCACAACATGGTCCACACACAGAGGGACAGATTGGATGGAAAATAAATCAAAACAAAGCTCTTTTAGGCCAGCCCACCCACAATAGCCAGCGACAATAACATCACAACAGAGGAAATGTGAATATTTGGAACAAATGGCGTCCCATACTAAAATAATCCGAACTGCAAAGCCTCCATATGCAAATAAAAAAAAGTAATTACTTAGTCAGAGGTTTAGGAGCATCTGACACTTTGAGGTTTTAATCTGACATATGGTTTGTTTGTGGGAGCAGAGGAGTGTTGTCATACAGAAGGTTTAAAGGTTTTAGGGGGTAGAATACTAATTGTATATGATTCAGATTACAAATATTTTAGTTCCATAATATTATATCATCTGTTCCCCCCAACATCATCTCTGATGTTTTATGTGATGACATCACAGGTATAGCAATAGGATCTCAAATGGTCAGAAGCCTTTTGAGAAGAGGAGCCTCAGCCATATTATATCCCTTCTTAGTTGAGACCATTACAATGTGCTTCAGTTACATAAAAAAACTATGACGGTTCCTTAATGATTATGACACACGACCATTTTATGCCCAGTCTGTGGAGAAATTGACTGAATTGGCGACACTTTTACATCAGGGCCTAGTGGAGAGGAAACACTTTATTTTAATACATTTCCTTGCGTCCTCTCCTCTGTCATTTCTCTGTGATAGTAAACTCTCCATCAGTTTCTGTGGCCAAGAGTTGGAATAAAATCATTAAACCATAAGTCACTTGGCAAGCAGGAATAAAGGGCCCTCTGTTTCTCTGAGTCCTGAAAAGAGCTGCATGGTTTGTTGGTTTCATTCAGAAACCAACAAGTTAATATTGCATATAATGTAATGTTTTGGTACTTAAAATGTGATTTTACATTGACTGATGAAGCATAGTATATAACTACTGTAAGGTAAAACTGGTGTAATCAGAGGTGAGGCTTCTTCCAACAGCCAATCATTCTAGAAAGGGTCTGAAAAATGTACCAAATATGATACACGTATGACCACACGAGGGCCCCAGAGAGAGCTCTGAGAAGACAGTTCTTTAAAAAAAATGCTGGTTCCAGGACCCCACCTTAAATAAGTAATTCAGTATCAATAACAAAACCAGAGTAGAGCTACAATTATCTGGTTCTCAATAGATTTGGGATATTTAAGAATACAGTACATACTAACATTCACTTACATTGAAAAAATCACCCTATAGCCTGTGTGAGCAATGTGCTGCGAAAAGCACAGAATGTGTCACGCTATCAACACCTGTCATTGACTATTAACTACATAAAGGTGATGTTTAACCCTCAGTGGTATAAATGTTTAAGCATTCCCTATAATGTTTCTGGCTTTTCTATACAAGGCTTTATTTAGTTTTGAATTGATCAAATTGCCCCATTGTAAAACAGTGCCTACTCAAGTGCCCACCACATACTGGTTATACTACTTGTAACAGGTTATATTCCTATAACCCTAAGAGGATAGCTAGGGACCTCTGTGTGCTTCCTTGCCTGTGTGTGTATACCCTTTCTCAGGGCTAGGGAAACCCCCTTGGCCCTTCCTCAAGACATGAAGGGAGAGTGTTGGACTGCTGAAAATAAACCCCTATTAAAGCCATTTTATTCTTGCTTCAGAGAATCATGACAGCAGAAACTGTCTCCCTCTGTAACATGTGGTGGGAGATATTTTGGGACATTAGCCTGCAAATAGACCTCAAACCTATACATGACACAGAGAGCCAGGACAGTGATCTTAATTATTATGATGACAATTAATGATGCATCTTATCTACAGTATATGGTCCTATGCTTCTGTATTGCATATACTGCGTGTACACCTTAGAACATAGTGTTTTCAGTGGTGGAAAAAGTACCCAATTGTCATACTTGAGTAAAAGTAAAGACACCTTAATAGAAAATGACTCAAGTAAAAGTGAAAGTCACCCAGTAGAATTGCTAAAATATGCTTAAGTATCAAAAGTAAAAGTATAAATCATTTCACATTCTTATATTCTTATATATTAAGCAAACCATACGGCACCGTTTTCCTATTTTTTAAATTGACGGTTAGCCAGGGGTACACACCAACACTCAGACATTTACAAATGACGCATGTGTGTTTAGTGAGTCCGCCAGATCAGAAGCAGTAGGGATGACCAGGGATGTTCTCTTGATAAGTGGGAATTAGACCATTTCCCTGTCCTGCTAAGTATTCAAAATGTAACAAGAACTTTTTGGGTGTCAGCGAAAATATATGGAGTAAAAAGTACATTATTTTTTTTTAGAAATGTAGTGAAGTAAAAGTTGTCAAAAAAAATTGTATAGTAAAGATACCCAAAAAAACGACTTAAGTACTTTACACCAGTGAGTGTTTTAGCACTATGACATTTAAATTGGTCTCGGGAAAATGGCACAATGGGTCATTTTGGGTTCAGTGATTTTAAAAATAAACAGTCTACATCTGAAATGTTTTGTCAATAAAGAATATACTTAGTTGTGATTGTCCTGTTTATGAATATAATATTGTCTGGGGGTCTGTCTACTCTTATTGAAGACAATAATATTCTTCAAGACATGTTTAGCGTACAATTTGAAGGTAAGAATTTCAGAAACTAATTTTCACCAACAGAAATGGTTACGGCAGTAGTTGTCTTCAATGTTTCAATATTTAGTCACCAGTATTTAGGGACGGTTACCAATGCAAGGCTTTCTCATGACCAAATGCCATGGAGCCACCCAGGGCTGTTCTTGTGATGATGAAGTTTGACCATCCCGTGTCAGTATCATGATGAGGGAACAGTCCAATGGAAGATTCTCTTCCACCACCACTACAGAGATAATTGGTCCCTTATACTATATGATTGAACTGGGTCACTTAACTGTGAAGTGGCCAGGACTTTATAGAGGATTTTAATACAGATCATTTAGTTTAACTCCAGGAGGTGCAGTAGGATAGGGAGAGTGGAGATCACTGGTTTAGTGAGAAGCTGAGCCACAGGGCTGAACCACAGTCCATTACCCCACATTTAGGTCCTGTACTGTTGGTTCATGTGGCTATAAGGATAGTTCCAACCAGCAACACAGACAGATGAATTTCACCACAATAACCTACAGATACTATTTTAATAGAAGGGAGTATTTAAAGATAATCTATTATTATGTTTAAACTAACCCCAACCAAACATTTAGGATAAGTTGTTACATATGTATGTTTTGTAAATGTGCCCACAGAGAAGGCTTAGAGATTGTATTCAGTTGACATGATGCCTTTCATTTGTGATTTCCTGGCTCTGTTTATCTGACTGTCACATCCTAATTTTCTTTAGGCTATGGAGGCTGGGAGCACAACTGGGTCAGTTATACTTCCTGAATGCTCCCGATCCTTCCAACGAGGGAAGGACAGGGGACTGGCTCACATGGCAGCACATCTGCATTATGTCTCTTGCTATAAGGGCACAAGGCGAGACCCAAATGCAGACACAGGGGGCAGATGGTTGAGCTCTGATATTTATTATAACAAAAGGGGCAGGCAAAAAAGCAGGTTGGGGACAGGCGAGAGTTTATAAACCAGGTCAGAGTCCAAACAGTACAAGGGGATAGGCAGGCTCGAGGTCAGAACAGGCAGAGTGGTCAGGCAGGCGGATTCGGTGTCAGGACAGGCAAGGGTCAAAACCAGGAGGGCTAGGAAAAAACAGACGGGCAGAAATAGGAGCTAGGAAAAAACGCTGGTTGACTTGGCAAAACAAGACGAACTGGCACAGAGAGACAGGAAACACAGGGATTAAAAACACCGGGGACTAATGGGGAAAACAGGTGACACCTGGTGGTGGGTGGAGACAATCACAAAGACAGGTGAAACAGGTCAGGGCGTGACACTTGCCCGTGGTGTTTTTTATTTTTTTTACCTGTTTCAGATTTGTCTGGGTTGGTTCTACTGGGGTTTGCTATGCTACAGTAAGGTGTTTTATCTGACCTTTTATTGTCCAATAAGATGTTATATTTCATATATAATCAGCTTTTTATATACTTGTAATATATTATATTTATTTGTATTTTAGTTGTTACTGTTTTCTGTCATGGCATGTTCTAACACATCCAATCTCCCCTGTCATCTAAACCCACATCAACTGTTTGGATTTTGTCCCAAAAAAACACTTATTATTCCGAGATATTCTAACAATGAACCAATTCCAAATGACAACTTATCTGTTAGTTTACCTCTATATCTGTTGTCTCTAATGATGTGAACTCTACTAACCAGCAAGCAGATTTCCCTGAGGCAGCCTATCAGAGAGCACTACACACTACTTAGTGAGGTTGTAGCTGCCTGCCTGCGCTGGCATCCATGCCTACTCAGCAGAAGCAGGACAACCGTTAAACTGTAATCATCTGTGCTCTCTGCAACCTTATGCCATTAATACTGTGTAGGCTAAACATTCCGTGCTGAGATTACCTTCATATTAAGGAAGGGTTTTACCGTTACCCTGGCACCCGTTCGACTAGATTAGAGGTAATTTGTCACCAGTGTGGGATCATCTAAGCATCATTTACTATGTGAGAGAGAGAGAGAGAGAGAGAGAGAGAGAGAGAGAGAGAGAGAGAGAGAGAGAGAGAGAGAGAGAGAGAGAGAGAGAGAGAGAGAGAGAGAGAGAGAGAGAGAGAGAGAGAGAGAGAGAGAGAGAGAGAGAGAGAGAGAGAGAGAGAGAGAGAGGCTTCTGACTCTCCCAATGCAGACTCACAGACCGTTGTACTGCAAGGCACAGCACAGCAGAGTGCACATGTGGAATCATGCTGATGAACTACGTCCTATCTAACTAAGGAGCTGAGCTTTGTCTAAAGATACTTTTTTCTTGTTAGACAGCTAATCCTCCGTGTCCGTTCAAGGCTTGGCACTCAGACTACTGAGAGTTTGATTACCAACTGGACAGACAGACTGGCAGAAGTGTGTGGGAGAGAGGAGCCAGCTAGAGGGATATACAATACGTTCTGGAGTATCTGACCGGAATTCTTGTTGACGGTGGAAAGATGACATCCAAGTCATCCAGGCTGGGCAGACCCTCATCGGCAGGGTCCAAGCAGCCCTCACAGAGGAAGGATTGCCCGGTGGGTAACCGATCCTGTATGCTGCGGGTCGGGGAGAGGCTGATGAGGGCTGGGAGTGAGGGGAACCTACATGTAGTGAGACCCAAACCTGTCCAGCAGACACCCCTGGAGGAAGGACACCAACAGTCCAGCTCCATCACACCCAAAGGTAGGAACTCTCAAAAGTATTTAAGTTTATAGTCTAAGGCACTTACTACTGTACTGCAAGACTTTAGTAGTAATTTACTAACTCATTGTTTTCTGATGATGTACTGTATTGTATTGACAATGACATTGTGTCAAAGTCAATACACCACAAATTAAATCTGATTATGTACAGTGTTACAGTGCTACATGCTTCTGTGCATCAGTCATGATCACCCCACCAACACTCTCACACTCTCTCTATCGTCCTCACCTACACGCTGACACACACACACACACACACACACACACACACACAGAGAGAGAGAGATACACAATTACTGTACAGTATGTGGAGGGCTTAGATCACTCTGTCAGAGGGCTATTTTGTATTGTCATGCATTCCTGGGTGAAGCACATGAGTCTGGCCACATTGTTCTGCCTAGGCCCCCTCAGCGGCCAGTGGATTAAGCCCTGGGGTCAACCCTTTTAGCTATCATTGTGCTGATTAGTTACATTCCCCCTCTTATCATCACATTCTCTTTCAGTAAAGTTGGGTTAATCTCCTGCCCCGGTTCAAAAGTAACTGCTGCTGCAGACCCTCTGATTGCAAATTGTACCGTTTTGAATTGAACCTTGCCAACTCTGCAGCTGGAATCAGTCGCATAGAGAAAAATTATTTCTCACACTATCCAGGGTACAAATGAGCCTGTGAGTGAACTCAGGTTCCCTCTAGGTTTAATATATCATTTGAGCTGACGAACAATGGCTGCGATACATGGCCTATAACTAACAGATGACATTTCCTGTGGCTGTCTATCTATCGTCAGTTGCTGCCAGTGGCAGGCTTAACACCATGTATTCAGAGAAAGATCTGAACACTAAGCCTCTGCTCTCCTCTCAGGACATGATACAAGACTGTTCTGCTAAACTACCCTTTAACCAGCCTATTTTTGAAATGTCTTCCCTTTCTCCATACATTGTGACAAACTGCACTTCTCACACTGAGCCCTCGGCTTAAAATCCTCTCACACTTGCTGTCACATGCAAGTGACATAGAGTAGACTTAAAATAGAATAGAATAGTACTGAACCTGGTCTTCTATCATGAGTGATAGTAGTTTTGCAATTTAGTTGGGAGTAAATAACCTGTTGAGTTTTAGTGTGTGAATGATTCATCATGAGGGCCATCCCAGCCATGGTTCGCCTGCTTAACAGTTGATGATGATCTCATCTTTCATTGTCTACATCTGTTGTTAATTGTGTTTTAGTTAGTATTGTCAATTCTAATATTCAAATGTAAGTTGTAGCTACTCACAATTCAGCATGTTGCTGCCAGTTGCTCTATATTTTTTTTGTCAAATAATAATTATACTGTTTTCCTTTGATCTAAATATTTTGGCGGATAACAATGCCTGCCACTGGACACAGTCTGGTGGTAATTATCAGTGCATATGTCAATATCTAAGCTGCAAGTTCACCCAAAACTGTAGTATTAACCTGATGACTTTTGTGCCTTCTAACCCCTTTTATACATTGTCTGTTTAAGCTACAGACTGGGTTGTACCATTGGATTCGTATATTATTTTCTGCATACGTAGATACCAGCCATTAGCCTGTGTGATTAACGGTGGCTGAGCAACAGCGGTGTTTGTGAGACAACGACAGATCCCGAAGGAGCCGCAGGGCCAGGTCTTTTTACAAAATCGTCTGTAGAGCTACAAACTATTGAAAGCAATTTATGAAAAGCTGAGACGCCCACGAACACGCACATGTTTTTCTCTATGACTCTCACAAGCTACACAAGAGTCATTAGAAGGTAAGGGATTCTTCTACATAGAAGATCATAGGAAATCACAGGACATACTGTAGTGTCTATGATACTGTAATAAGCTCACATAGTTGCTATCACAAACTCCAAACTCCACACAGTTGTCACTGAGTAGTTAGATATCCATTTCCCATTGAGCAAACAATTTTTGTACTTACATTATTCATATAAATGAATTGTTATCAGGTTTTTGCTTTGATTTGTCAATAAAACCACGAATGTAACTGTTTATGTCAAATTGTTATCTGTTCTACTTGTAGCCCTGGTTGTCCTGAAAATAACTGTAAAACACTTCATTGAGAGGCTAAATATAAGGGGGGGGGGGGGGACGCAGATAAATGAAAAGACAATTTGTTGCTGGAGTCTTGGGGCTGATAGGGCAAAGCAAAGACAGTTCTCAACAGGCTTTCTCAGGTTTCAGCTTCAAAGTGGATGCCTGTTTTTTAGATAAAGATACTGGTGTCTTTATCAACACCTTGTTTCCAAAGATAGAGACTGGTTTCTGAGCAAGTGTTGACAGGATTTAAAGTTTATACTTTTAAACATCAATATCCACTAGATTAAACTAATGGGCAAATCTGATGGTATTATTATCAGAATAATTATCCACTGAAATGTACAATCCTCTTGTGAAATTTAACCTAAGTGCTCTGTCAATTGCAACGTGAAGACTGTTTGTCATGATGTGGAGTAGAAATGGATTTAGGATGTGAGTTATACTTTTTTCATTACATTGTATCCTTTATTACCTAAAAACCCTTATCTGTGTATTATTGGCTCTAACAGACCTTTTTCATTTTGACCAAGTCACTTAATTTTCAGTTACGTAACCCATGTGATCTGTTAATTATGGCAATCCTTGTGTCATCTCAGGCAGCAGCCTAGCTCACAGACCCTGATTTTGATTCGCTCTGACAGCTGCGTGATTTCAGATCAGACGGAAGTCTGCCCGGCCCTGTCCGTCCCAACCCCCACCTCCCACCTCTACAGCCTCTACACTACAGCCCTAATGACATGTCTTTTTTTTATAGCCACAACAGCGATGCATGCTTTCATGAACTCAACACATCTGAAACAGCTGCTCAATTGATTTAGACTTCATGTTGTTCCCTTGTTAATAATGATTTAGGTGATACTGGCGTGACATGGCTATTTCTGTGGCTTTGGTTTAGTCTCTGGATGAGATGCATACAGATGACATCATCGAGGCCAGTGTTCTCATAAACAATAGAAATTCCTGCTCTCCCATTCGGAAAACCATCCCTAATTCTCCAAATGACTCCTTATAACTAGAACTGGGGCCCAGTCCCTTCTCATCCAAGTTTATGATTGGCTCAGATTGACTTACAGTAACTACCTAGCTAACCTGCAGATATTTACTTTAAAAGAACCCTTTAAAATGAAAGTTTTCATTGGCGTTTGTTTTTCTTCCCACTGGTAGATTCACAGGCCAATAGAGGAGCGTACATACAGCCTGTAGCTAGCTGTATGTTATTATTGCTAATAGAGCCACCCAGGCAAAAAATAATAATTAATACAAATTCTGGATGTCCCTCTCTCTTGGTGTCCATAACCTGTTACAGTTAGTATGTAAGGACATTCATGTTCCATGCTTTTATTGTTGTAACGTTTTGTTGCACCCCACATGCTTGACAGCCCCCACCAAGACAGTTATTAAAAACACTCCCCCGCATACTAGTGCTGGGGGCATAATGTGAGATCTAAGTCATGCAACAAGGATGAACAAGCTAGGGAGAGAAGAAGTACGCACATTCTGTATAAACTGATTAGAGCGTACCCTAAAGCCATGTTTGGTCAAGTTCACACGAGGTTACTGAAACTATTGTAATTCACATTTATTTACCTAGTCTTTGTGATAGCATGCCAAATTACCAATAAAGAAAATGTATTTGGAAACTGTGGTTGGCAAAGTTAATAACAGCTGATAATGAGCATAATAGGGCATGTATTAAACACTAAAGGATCAGTTCAGACTTCTATGCTATTTATAAAATGCTACCCTGAACCAAGCAACAGGTTGATGTCATGTGAGGCATTGATTATTGTGAAAGTCTGTGTTTATTAGGTGTTTTATTGCTACAGTATGCCAACAGTGTTATACTGTATATAGTAGGCTATAGGCTATTTCAGGCAACACATCAATTCCACCCAACATCTTTGAAAACTGACTGAAGGGTCAATTAAGTAAATTACATTGAACACAGGTTTTGATTTAAAGTGGGTGTGGCGTACCTCCCCATGTCTTTACATGAGATGGATACGGGAATAGGTTTTTGATTAAATTGTTGGGCAATCTAGATCATTGAAAGATAAGTGAATTTTCACTTAACAGACACGCCAACATCCTTCAGGAGTGTAAAAAGGGGGAGGGGAAATCCTTGGGATAACTTGTGTTAAAGTCAGTGATCAGTAGATCTGTATGAGTTGATAGAGCTAGGCTCTTTCCAAGTGGCACCCTATTCCCTACACAGAGCACTACTTTTGACCAGATCCCTTGGTGCACTACAAGAAAAAGGGATCCATTTGGGATGCATTCCTAGTGAATGAGGGGTCTTAAAAGGATGGGTAAGTAGCCTTGTGAGCAGACAGAAAGGAAGAGTAAAATATTACTACGGTATTGCTTTGCTCTCCCAGGACTCATTTTTCAAAACGGTCTCATAAGATATTTTTTTTCTAGCTCATGCGGCTTTATAAAACCTTGTCACATACTATTTCATAGCATATTTTCAAGGCTGAATGTCCCAGCCTTCAGACTCCGTGAAGTGCATCAGATAAAAAACAACTCAAGTCTCACAATATCAACAATATGTAGTCTGCCTCCTCTAGACCAGACTGCCTTTATACCCTATAATTAGGGGTTCACAGCGAAGCTCTTGTTCTTCTCAGATGTTTTTTTTTTCATTGTTCAAATAACTCAAGTATACTGTAGCTTGGTAACTTTCTTTCTAATTACCAATCTATACTTGAGTTATTTGACTTTGTATGTAGAGGCCACGAGTAACTTGGTCAAAAAGAATGGCACCGATTGGCCTATATGCGGTCTCACTTAAACCCAAATATCTGTCAACCCGTTTGACCTAGAGGCTTTAAACTTTGTACTGTATGTAGGTGTATTTCTTCATGCTGAACAAATTTGCTTCAAGGACCCATAAGTTTTGTTATGACAGATTTTCCTCCAACCTGGACATTTTGGAAAGCTTCTCATGAACCTTAAGTCCAAATAACACAAAATTTGGGTATGTAGACCCATGTTACCTCCTAACTTATACTGAACAAAAATATAAACGGTACATGTAAAGTGTTGGTCCCATGTCTCATGAGCTAAAATAAAAAATCACAGAAATGTTCCATACACACAAAAAGCTTCTTTCGCAAAAATTTTGTGCACAAATGTGTTTACATTCCTGTTAGTGAGCATTTCTCCTTTGCCAAGATAATCCATCCACCTGATAGGTGTGGCATATCAAGAAGCTGATTAAACAGCATGACCATTACACAGGTGCACCTTGTGCTGGGGACAATAAAAGACCACTCTAAAATGTGGAGTTTTGTCACACAATACAAAGCCACAGATGTCTCAAGTTATGAGGGAGTGTTCAATTGACATGCTGACTGCAAGAATGTCCACCAGAGATGTTGCCAGATAATTGAATGTTAATTTCTCTACCATAAGCCACTTCCAATGTTGTTTTAGAGAATTTGGCAGTGCATCCAACCGGCCTCACAACCGCATACATGTTCTGTCTGTTATAAAGGGAAAAACTAATTCAGATTGGCTGGGACTGGCTCCCCAGTGGGTGGTCTTGGCTCCCAAGTGGTTAGGCCTATGGCTGCGCTCCTGCCCAGTCATGTGAAATCCATAGATTAGGGAATAATGGATTTATTTCAATTGACTGATTTCCTTGTATGAACTGTAACTCAGTAAAATCTTTGTAATTGTTTGATGTTGAGTTTATATTTTTGTTCAGTGCAGTTTGAGAAAAGCTAAGGGATTGATTAAGAGATGCCTGAGTCATTGATAAATCAGGAAATCAGATTTTACGTGTTTATTTAAATCCTTTGTAAATCCTCTCCACTGAAACTTTTTGGCGTCATCAAAGACATTATCATGATTAATCATGTTAAGTTTGGCATTGATATAAAAAAGTAAACTAACTATTTTGACTATGGAACGCTAATGCTTAAAATAATCATAAAAATCTTCTCATAGACTTAAAGTCAGATTCACTCCAAATTTGCTCTTTGCACTCATCACAATAGTCATTAAAGAGTTTGAGAAAATAAAGATGATGCATTCAAAGATGGCCACAATATACCAGTAGATGCATATTAGCCCACACAGTGTCTTCAGGAAGTATTCATACCCCTTGACTTATTCCACATTTTGTTGAGTTACAGCCTGAATTCAAAATTGATTAAATAGATTTCTCACCCATCTACACACAACACCCCAGAATGACAAAGTGAAAACATGTTTTTAGAAATGTTTGCAAATTTATTGAAAATTAAACACAGAAATGTATCATTTACATAAGTATTCACACCCCTGAGTCAATACTTTGTAGAAGCACCTTTGGCGGCAATTACAGCTTTGAGTCATCTTGGGTATGTCTGTCAGTTTTGCACATCTGGATTTGGGGATTTTCTCCCATTCTTTCTTGCAGATTTTCTCTAGCTCTATTAAGTTAGGTAGTTAGCTGAGGTGAACAGCAATCTTCAAGACTTTCCACAGATTTTCAATGTAATTCAAATCTGGGCTTTGGCTGTGCCACTCAAGGACTTTAACATTCTAACACGGAACCCAAACCGTCTGCGCGAGTGCGCCATCGTGCGCTATCGTGCATACATTTATTTTGTCCCCCTACACCAAACGCGATCACGACACGCAGGTTAAAATATCAAAACAAATTCTGAACCAATGACATTAATTTGGGGACAGGTCGAAAAGCATTAAACATGTATGGTAATTTAACTAGTTAGCTTGCACTTGCTAGCTAATTTGTCCTATTTAGCTAGCTTGCTGTTGCTAGTTAATTTGTCCTGGGATATAAACATTGAGTTGTTATTTTACCTGAAATGCTCAAGGTCCTCTACTCCGACAATTAATCCACACATAAAACAACGAACCGAATCGTTTCTAGTCATCTCTCCTCCTTCCGGGCTTTTTCATCTTTGAACTTATATGGTGATTGACATCTAAACTTTCATAGTATTACCACGACGACCGGCAAAACATTTAGTCTTTCAATCACCCACGTGGGTATAACCAATGAGGAGATGGCACGTGGGTACCTGCTTCTATAAACCAATGACGAGATGGGAGAGGCAGGACTTGCAGTACGATCTGCGTCAGAAATAGGAATGACTTCTATTTTAGTCCTTGGCAACGCAGATGGTCATTGGCGCGTGCGAGCAATGTGGGTGGAATAATTGAATAACATGGATTTCTACATTTATTTTGCAATGCTCGCGCATTGGTCAGCATGTAAGGGGCCTAGCTTGAACCATGAAAAACATCCCCAGACCATTATTCCATTCAGGCAGGTAGCGTTCACCTGGCATCTGCCAAACCCAGATGGTGAAGCGGGTTTCATTATTCCAGAGAACGCGTTTCCACTGCTCCAGAGTCCAATGGTGGCGAGCTTTACCCCACTCCAGCCAATGCTTGGCATTGTGCATGGTGATCTTAGGCTTATGTGCGGCTGCTCAGCCATGGAAACGCATTTCATGAAGCTCCCGACGAACAGTTATTTTGCTGACGTTGCTTCCAGAGGCAGTTTGGAACCCAGTAGTGAGTGTTGCAACCGAGGACAGACTATTTTTACGCACTTCAGCACTCGGCAGTCCCGTTCTGTGAGCTTGTGTGGCCTACCACTTCGTGGCTGAGCCGTTGTTGCTCCTAGATGTTCCACTTCACAATAACAGCACTTACAGTTGACCAGGACAGCTCTAGCACGGCAGACATTTAACAAACTGACATGTTGGGAAGGTGGAATCCTATGACGGTGACACATTGTAAATCACTGAGCTCTTCTCCATTCTACTGTCAATGTTTACCTATGGAGATTGCATGGCTGTGTGGTCGATTTTACACACCTGTCAGCAATGGGTGTGTCTGAAATAACGGAATCCACTAATTTCAAGGGGTGTCCACATAGTTTTGTATATATAGTGTATGTAAATGAGATATTTCTGTATTTCATTTTCTATAAATAAGTCAACTTTCTGAAGGCACTGTAACCTAATATGCTAAGAAATACTTCCATCTTCTTATCATGAAACACAAGACCAAATGACAATTTTGGGGGAATGTAGGCCCATGGTACATGTCTGATTTAACATGTCCATTTAAACCATTGTAAATCGACTCCACAGTGGCCTATCAAACCTGTCATTAATATCATGAATGTGCCTAAGATGAACCACACTGAATTTGGAGTTGATATCTCAAAAACCAAGGAAACTATTAAAAACAATTTTTTTACATATGTAACTTTAATGCTCAAAATCATCTGCAATCATCTTCTCCTCATGAACCACACATCAAATTCACTCAATATGTTGTATTTAGACTCATTACATCAGTATTTAATGGTTTTAAGAAAAAAGTACCTATAGATGCACACACTGTACCTTTCGATGCATGTTAGCGCATATTCTGAGTTGGGCACACTACACCAATAGATAGCACCATATCTCACCAGGGCTATAAGAACTGAATCGATGGACATGGGGCCATGAAATTTAGTATGTGAAGATATTGTATATGTCCTTAGAAGCTGTGAGAATATAAAGTAAATGCAACATTAGATGGCTGCACCAGACCAGTTTTTGGCACTATAGATGTCATTGGCACCAGTCACACCATAGGATATTAGAGCAAAAACTATTGATCAAGTGGACTTTGTCTCATGCAAATGTTAGATTTAAATTATGCAGACGAACAATGTGAAATATCATGAAAATAAAGCTGAAAATATTTCACAAATCTTAACATAAACCATCAGTAATATTGACCCCATTATTGGTATATAAATATATTTTTATTAAGTGTATATTAAGTAATGACTTTAAGAATGATTACCTGCTGCATTCAAAGATAGCCAACCTACAGCACTGGACTAAACTTAACTTGTGTCATCCTTCTGGTATTGAGAGAAAAACATGTAATACTTTCACTGATTGCACATAAAGGAAGATTGTTCCTACATTAAGGAATATACAAACAGTGGACAGTTTATTAGGTACACCCATCTAGTACCAGGTCAGATCCCCTTTGCCTCCAGAACAGCCTGAATTATTCAGGGGATGGAAACAAGGGACCTAACGTGTGCCAGAAAAACATTCACCACACCATTACACCACCACCCGCCTATACCGTTGACACCAGGCAGGATGAGGCCATGGACTGATGCTGCTTATGCCAAATCCTGACTCTTCTATCAGCATGACGCAACAGGAAACGGGATTCGTTGGACCAGGAAATGTTTTTCCACTCCTCAATCAATTGTCTAGTGTTGGCGATCGCGTGCCCACTGGAGCCTCTTCTTCTTGTTTTTAGCTGATAGGAGTGGAGCCCAGTGTTGTCATCTGCTGCAATAGCCCCTTCGTGACAAGGACCGACAATTTGTGCTGTTCTGCACACCACTGTTGTACTGCACCAGTATTTGCCTGTTTGTGTTCCGCCTGTTAGGTTGCATGATTCGTGCCATTCTCCTTCGATCTCTCATCAACATGCTGTTTTCGGCTACAGGACTGCCATTGACTGGAGGTTTTTTGTTTGTTGCACATTTCTCTGTAAATCCTAGATACTGTCATGTGTGAAAATACCAGGAGGCCCGCCGTATCTGATATACTGGAACTGGCGCGCCTGGCACAGACAATCATACCACGCTCAAAGCTATTTAGGTCACTCGTTTTGCCCATTCTAACTTTCAGTCAAACAGTTCCTGAATGCCTCAATGCCTGTCTACCTGTTTTTTTTTAATAGCAAACCACAGCCACATGACCCACTGTCAGTAGGAGCGAACAATTTTTGTGAACGGGGTGGTGTACCTAATAAACTGGACACTGAATGTACTGTACATCGCCATTCATAGGCTTCATTAGGAAATGTGTCGATGATGTTGTACCCACAATAACAATCCGGATATACCCCAACCAAAAACCCTGGATGAACGGAGAAATCCGTACCATGCTGAGAAACGGGAAAGGGGATACCTAGTCAGTTACACAACTGAATGCATTCAACCAGAATCTGTCTTCCGCATTTAACCCAACCCCAGAGCCTGTACTGCAGCATTCAATGTCAGCAGAATGAGCCCAAATGACTCAGTGGCACGCGACGTGTACAAGGCAAGCAGGATGCAAAAAGACAACTCGATGTGTTACCCACCAAAGCCTCCCTACCAGATGAACTTAACATATTCTATGCTCGCTTCGAGACCGACTACTGAGCCATCCAGGATATCTCTCGGTGCTTTTGCTCTCCGAGGCTGAAATCTCAAAAGAGTGAATACTCACAAAGCCGCCGGCCCAGATGGCATCCTTGACCGCGTCGTCACTGACCAGCTGGCGGGCGTCTAATTGGACATCTTCAACCTGTCCCTGTCCCAGGCTGTAATCCCCACTTGCTTCAAGGAGACCACCATTGTCCCAGTGTCCAAGAAAAGCAAGGTGACATACCCAAATGACTATTGGCCCGCCATACTCACCCCTGTCATCATGAAGTGCTTCGAGAGGCTGGTCACATCCCACATCAAGGCCAGCATGCCAGGCACACTGGACCGACTACAATTTCCCTACTGCTCAAACAGATCCATGGGAGAGGCTATCACTATTTACATGGCCCTAACCCATCTGGACAGGAGGAACACCTACATGAAAATGCTGTTGATTGGCTAAAGGTCAGTATTCAACACCATTGTTCCCTCCAAGTTCGCCACCAAGCTCAGTGCCCTGGGTCTAGACACTACCCTCTGCAACTGGATACTGGACTTCCTGACGAGCATACCACAGGCTGAAAGGATTGGCAACAACACCTCATCCACACTGTCTCTTAACACAGAAGCACCCCAGGGGTGTGTTCTCAGCCCTCTGCTGTACTCCCTGTTCATCCACGACTGCAGAAGAAGGAGGTGAACTGGCATTGTAGTGCCAGGACAATGTCAGCAAAACAAAGGAATTGATTGTTGACTTCAGGAAGCAGAGGAGGTCCAACATGTCCACATCAACAGTACTGCAGAAGTGAGAGTCAGCAGTTTTAAGTTCCTCCGCATCCACATCACCAAGGCCTTGACACGGACCAACAACAATAGCGCCTCTGCTTCCTAAGGCAGCTGAAGAAATATGTCCTCTCAATACTACCGCTGCACCATCGAGAGCGTCCTGACCGGTTGCATCACAGCCTGGTATGGGAACTGCTGTGTCCACGAACGCAAGGCCCTAAAGCCGGTGGTGAAGACGGCCCAGTGGGGCCGTGTTAACACCAATTGAGGACATCTACTTTTTTATATTTTACCTATATTTTACCTTACCTTCTTATTTTCAATGACGGCCTAGTGGGTTAACTGCCTGTTCAGGGGCAGAACGACAGATTTGTACCATGTCAGCTCGGGGATTTCAACTTGCAACCTTTTGTTTACTAGTCCAACGCTCTAACCACTAGGCTACGCTGCCCCCCCAACTTGAAACAGTGCCTGAGGAAGTCCCAGCAGCATCATCAAAGACCTTACACACCTCAGCTACAAGCTGTTCACTCCCTTAGCGTTGGAGAGATGGTATTGGAACACGAGGTCTAATACCAACAGGCTCAGAGACAGTTTCTATCTACAAACAAATCAGACTTCTGAACACTTGAACTGAACTGACCACCTGCACTGACTCTCCGCACGTTAGTACACATGCACTCACTCACGCACATACCCACACAGACATCCACACACACATACATCAGTGGCGGCTCTTCAGAGGAGGAAGGGGAGGACCATCCTCCTCAGGAAATTTCATAAAAATACAAATTGTGAAATATTAAAAAAGTTATCGTTTTTAGATAAAACTATACTAAATATATTCACATGACCAAATAATTTAATTTATTAAAATACACTGTTTTATAATGAAGTCCTACAGTAGCCTCAACAGCACTCTGTATGGTAGCACCATGGTGTAGCCGGAGGACAGCTAGCTTCCGTCCTCCTCTGGGTACATTGACTTCAATTCAAAATCTAGGAGGCTCATGGTTCTCACCCCCTTCCATAGACTTACACAGTAATTATGACTTCCGGAGGACTTCCTCCAACCAATCAGAGCTCTTGCAGCATGAACTGATTACAGCTGTGAATTGGTTATATTCATTGCTAGACAGACATTTTCAAGTCTTGCCATAGATTTTAAAGCTGTTTTAAGTCAAAACTGTAGCTAGGCCACTCAGGAACATTCAATGTCGTCTTGGTAAGCAACAGCAGTGTATATTTGGCCTTGTATTTTAGGTTTGTTTGTCCTGCTGAAAGGTGAATTTGTCTCCCAGTGTCACGTGTGCTCCCTCTCCGGCCTCTAGGTCACCAGGCTGCTCATTAGGGTGCGCATCTGTCGCCAGCGTTAGGCACATAATGACACTCACCTGGACTCCATCACCTCCTTGATTACCTGCCCTTTATATGTCACTCCCTTTGGTTTCTTCTCCAGTTGTCATTGTTCCCGTTTCATGTCGATGCGCTGTTCGTGTTTCTTGTTTTGTTAATTTATTAATGAAATGTTATCACTGCCTGAACTTGCTTCCCGACTTTCAGCGTACATCGTTACACCCAGGGTCTTTTGGCAAGCAGACTGGACTTGGTTTTCCTCTAGGATTTTGCCTGTGCTTAGCTCTATTCCGTTTCTTTTAATCCTAAAAAACTCCCTAGTCTTTGCTGATGATAAGCATACCCATAATATGATGCAACCACCACCATGCTTGAAAATATGAAGAGTGGCACTGTCACGCCCTGGTCTAAGTATTTTGTGTTTTTCTTCATGTATTGGGTCAGGCCAGGGTGTGGCATGTGTTTTTGTATGTGGTGTGTATGTATGGGGATTGTACCTAGTGGGGTGTTCTAGCTAAGTCTATGGCTGTCTGAAGTGGTTCTCAATCAGAGGCAGGTGTTTATCGTTGTCTCTGATTGGGAACCATATTTAGGCAGCCATATTCTTTGAGTTTGTCGTGGGTGATTGTCCTTAGAGTCCTGATGTCCTTGTTCTGTGTTAGTTTACACAAGTATAGGCTGTTTCGGTTTTCGTTACGTTTATTGTTTTGTAGTGTTTGTGTTTAGTGTGTTTTCATTAAACATGAATTGCAATCGACACGCTGCATTTTGGTCCGACTCTCCTTCACTATATGAAAACCGTAACAGGCACTCAGTAATGTGTTGTGTTGGATTTGCCCCAAACATAATGCTTTGTATTCAGGACACAAAGTTAATGTATGTTTTGGAATATTTTTACTCTGTACAGGATTCCTTATTTTCATTTTGCCATTTAGGTTAGTAATGTGGAGTAACTACAATGTTGTGGATCCATCCTCAGTTTTCTCCTTTCACAGCCATTAAACTCTGTTTTAAAGTCAGCATTGGCATCATGGTGAAATCCCTGGGCGGTTTCTTTCCTTTCCTTCAACTGAGTTAGGAAGGACACCTATATCCTTGTAGTGACCGGGTGTATTGATACACCATCCAAAGTGTAATGAATAACTTCACCATGCTCAAAGGGATGGATATTCAACCTCTGCTTTTTTGCATTTTTACACATCTACCAATGGGTGCCCTTCTTTGCAAGTAATTGGAAAACCTCCCTGGTCTTTGTGGTTGAATCTGTGTTTGAAATTCATTGCTCGACCTTACAGATAATTGTATGTGTAGGGTACAGAGATGAGGTAGTCATTCAAAAATCCTGTTAAACACTATAAATGCACACAGAGTGAGTCCATGCAACTTATTATGTGACTTGTTAAGCAAATTGTTACTCCTGAACTTATTTAGGCTTGCCATAACAAAGTGGTTGAATACTTATTGACTCAAGACATTTCAGCTTTTCATTTTTAATTAATTTGTAAAAATGTCTAAATACAATTTCACTTTGACATTATGGGGTATTGTATTTGGTTTGGAATTTTTGTGAGTGAAGTGTTCATTGCGTTTCTGTCCTGGAATATGACATGCTAGTCAATGATAAAGACATTGAGAGTTACTTTTACAAAATCAGTAAAGATCTGACCCACCAATAGAGGGTGCCATCACCCTGAACTTTTTTATTCTCAGCATTGAGATGCAATTCCTCGAATTGTCATGGTTGTTCTTCTCTCGTTATCTCTGCTCTGCGATAAGGACACAAACCCATCTGGAAAAATATCTTCCTCATAACCATAATGACATTTTCCAGCATTGTGCAAACCGATATGTAGTTGAAGCTGAAGCATTCGATGGCTGGCTGTGTAGTGTAGTCAGTGAACCAATGCAGCATGGCAGATCAGAGATCCACCTTCGGGGCAGAAGTGAACTAGATCAATCAGCTCAGCTTTGTCAAAAGGAGAGAGCGAGACTAGGCTTCCTTTCCTCTCCTCGGCTCTATCTACTGCTTCCCTTGCGTCTCTCTTTCTCTCTCACTCTCTCTGTCTCTCTCCCTCTCACCACTCTTCAATCCACTTGTGCGGACTGTCACACAGTGGACCTTAAGTGTCACATCCACTTGGCAGGCTTTTCATGTTGAATTAATTCAACTGCTGAACAAAAATTGGCAGGTTTTTTTGAGGGGGGGCAAAAAACAAAACTGTATAGCTGCCATATTAGACTAAATGTCAAATGTTCTGCTAAAGGAAAATGAAATATTATTTATGAACATGTAGGCTACATTTCCAATCATCATAATGATGTGATAATATTAATTTGAGCTATTTAATAGCCTAATACAGTATACCCTTACAGTGCATTCGGAAAATATTCAAACCCATTGACCTTTTCAAGATTTTGTTACGTTACAGCCTTATTCTAAAATGGACAATATTTTTTTCCCTCAACAATCTACACACAAGCCCCCATTATGACAAATAAAAAACCAAATACCTTATTTACATACAGTGGGACAAAAGTATTTAGTCAGCCACCAATTGTGCAAGTTTTCCCACTTAAAAAGATGAGCGAGGCCTGTAAGTTTCATCATAGGTACACTTCAACTATGACAGACAAAATGAGAAAAAAAATCCAGAAAATCACGTTGTAGGATTTTTAATGAATGTATTTGCAAATTATGGTGGAAAATAAGTAGTTGGTCAATAACAAAAGTTTATCTCAATACTTTGTTATATACCCTTTTGTCAATGACGGAGGTCAAACGTTTTCTGTAAGTCTTCACAAGGTTTTCACACACTGTTGCTGGTATTTGGGCCCATTCCTCCATGCAGATCTCCTCTAGAGCAGTGATGTTTTGGGGCTGTTGCTGGGCAACACGGACTTTCAACTTCCTCCAAAGATTTTCTATGGGGTTGAGATCTGGAGACTGGCTAGGCCACTCCAGGACCTTGAAATGCTTCTTACGAAGCCACTCCTTCGTTGCCCGGGCGGTGTGTTTGGGATCATTGTCATGCAGAAAGACCCAGCCACATTTCATCTTCAATGCCCTTGCTGATGGAAGGAGGTTTTCACTTAAAATATCACGATACATGGCCCCATTCAGTCTTTCCTTTACACGTATCAGTCGTCCTGGTCCCTTTGCAGAAAAATAGCCCCAAAGCATTATGTTTCCACCCCCATGCTTCACAGTTGGTATGGTGTTCTTTGGATGCAACTCAGCATTCTTTGTCCTCCAAACACGACGAGTTCAGTTTTTACCAAAAAGTTATATTTTGGTTTCATCTGACCATATGACATTCTCCCAATCTTCTTCTGGATCATCCAAATGCTCTCTAGCAAACTTCAGACGGGCCTGGACATGTACTGGCTTAAGCAGGGGGACACGTCTGGCACTGCACGATTTGAGTCCCTGGCGGCGTAGTGTGTTACTGATGGTAGGCTTTGTTACTTTGGTCCCAGCTCTCTGCAGGTCATTCACTAGGTCCCCCCGTGTGGTTCTGGGATTTTTGCTCACCGTTCTTGTGATCATTTTGACCCCACGGGGTGAGATCTTGCATGGAGCCCCAGATCGAGGGAGATTATCAGTGGTCTTGTATGTCTTCCATTTCCTAATAATTGCTCCCACAGTTGATTTCTTCAAACCAAGCTGCTTACCTATTGCAGATTCAGTCTTCCCAGCCTGGTGCAGGTCTACAATTTTGTTTCTTGTGTCCTTTGACAGCTCTTTGGTCTTGGCCATAGTGGAGTTTGGAGTGTGATTGTTTGAGGTTGTGGACAGGTGTCTTTTATACTGATAACAATTTCAAACAGGTGCCATTAATACAGGTAACGAGTGGAGGACAGAGGAGCCTCTTAAAGAATAAGTTACAGGTCTGTGAGAGCCAGAAATCTTGCTTGTTTGTAGGTGACCAAATACTTATTTTCCACCATAATTTGCAAATAAATTCATAAAAAATCCTACAATGTGATATTCTGGATTTTTTTTATTCTCATTTTGTCTGTCATAGTTGAAGTGTACCTATGATGAAAATTACAGGCCTCTCTCATCTTTTTAAGTGGGAGAACTTGCACAATTGGTGTCTGACTAAATACTTTTTTGCCCCACTGTAAGTATTCAGATTCGTTGCTATGAGACTCGAAATTGAGCTCAGGTGCATCCGGTTTCCATTGATTATCCTTGAGATGTTTCTCCAATTTACCTGTGGTAAATGCAATTGATTGGACATGATTTGGAAAGGCACACACCTGTCTATATAAGGGCAGTGCATGTCAGAGCAAAAACCAAGCCATGAGGCCGAAGGAATTGTCCATAGAGCTCTGAGACAGGATTGTGTTGTGGCACAGATCTGAGGAAGGGTAACATTGAAGGTCGCAAAGAACACAGTGGCCTCCATCATTCTTAAATGGAAGACGCTTAGAACCACCAAGACTCTTCCTAGAGTTGGCCACCCGGCCAAACTGAGCAATCGGGGGAGAAGGGCCTTGGTCAGGGAGGTGACCAAGAACCCGAAGGTCACTCTGACAGAGCTTCAGAGTTCTTCTGTGGAGATGGGAGAACCTTCCAGTAGGACAACCATCTCTGCAGCACTCCACCAACCAGGCCTTTATGGTAGAGTGGCCAGATGGAAAACACTCTTCAGTAAAAAGCACATGACAAAGTACTGAGTAAAGTACTGAGTAAAGGGTCTGAATACCTATGTAAATGTGATATTTCTGTTTTTAATTTTTAATACATTTGGAAAAATGTCTAAAAAACGTAGTTTTTTTTGCTTTGTCATTATGAGGTATTGTGTGTAGATTGATGTGGGGGAAAAACAATGTAATCAGTTTTAGAATAAGGCTGTAACGTAACACAATGTGGAAAAAGTCAAGGGGTCTGAATACTTTTCGAAAGCACTTTATATACACCACTGCACTATGCAAGAGCATTACTTGTATGAAATTATGTGAAACTACAGTTTCAGGGCTTTTCTCCATGTACAATATCAATAATGCCCAACGGAACATTTAAAATGAGTGTTGATACAGCCCACCATGAGTGTCTTAGGTTTACCCAACATTGAAAATTGAATGCATGGAGTTCAAACTGTATTGAGAGGAAATTATATTTTTGTTCAGTATAATTTTGTTATATTCTTATGAAAGCTCAAATACTAAATGTGACACATTTTAGTCCACTTACTAACATCTAACGTCAAAGCCTGAGGATTTTAAGTACAACAACAAAACATTACTCTTCGCTGTGGAATTAGTCTATTTTCCTATGCTTGTTTGCATGGCCTTGGTTTGCAGGTTCACTTCTGATAGAAAATGAATGCTGATTTGTACAATAGACCCAAATAGTAGTTATTTTCAAAGTTTTCATGAAGGAAACTATTGGTGGGGTTTCCAGTTTGACCATGACTGTGACCTTGACCTCAGAGTCCAGCTGTGTGAAGAGGGAACAGTGGGAGAGGTTGAGGAAATGAAGGCTAAAATCACCACAGAGGACAGACTAATGATGCCAAACTTTTTTGTATTATTATGAAAAAGAGAATTAGACATTACATTTGTATTATAAAGGTACATATGTTAAATCTTTGACCATCTGGAACTTATGTTGTAAAGATATGTATTTGTTCATTAATTTGTTATGCCATGTATTCCCAACATGCACTCATAGGCTGGAAAACAGGGTGTTTGGAAAGAGTGAGGACAGCTTTACAATGGAGCTTCCTCAGGAACACACACACACACGTTGGTTTTGACCATAACTTTCCACGTATAACCTTGCACTACAGAAAGACCTGAACACTGTCTGCACTGTCAATGCAGAATTCATAGTGTTTAAGGGAATAGTGTACAAAGTAATGGAATATCAGTACATACGGCATACTCACTGGAGAGGGAGAAGAGGTAAGGCATAATGTAATCTAGGTAAAGACTAAATGTTTATCTGTTGATTTTTGTCTCTGTGGTCTTTGCAGTATTCCTCTGGTGGATGCGTTTGGATACTGTGACTGTCATGTTAGTGAATAATGATCCAATGTGTCATTGAGGAATCACCAGTAAACTGAACCTGGACTAAAGCAGCAGTCAAAAGGTTGTAGTATGAGAGACACTTTAATAATATTCCTTGTATTAGCCAACTAATACCCAGTTTTAGCTTAATTAAACACTCAGTCAAGTGGGGAACGCTAAGCTTAAATATTTAAAGCAGGATAAAAGACAAGAGGGAGGACAAGGTTCCCGAGCGGTATTACTGTATTTAGAAACTCTATTACATAGATGGATTAAGCCCATTCCTTGGAAGCTCATCAATTAGTCTGAAACTTTGACATGCAGAGAAGTCTTACAACACTAAGCAGATGTACTGACAAGTATGCCTACATAGGAGCTTATGATGAACTGTAGGTCTCGCTCACATGGTGTTATACTGTATGTTACTTCGATGTGCAGCTGGTTGAAGAAACAAAATATGATACAGAAAGTCTACACATAGCGGAATATAATCAGACACTACAGTTAGGCATATGTAATTCTGCTTTGTAACCCAGACCTACAGTTCATCATAAGCTCCTGACCCAGAGTCTATTTCAGGTTAAGGAACTACTGTGCACTCAAATGATACAACAGAAAACAAAATAGTCCTGTCTCTTTAACTGGTTCAGATAAATCAACAAAAACATGTTTCATAGCCAAGATTGAAGCACTGGGGAAATTCTCAACAGCTGTGTACATCCCTGCCTGCCCATCCCCACCCCCCTCCTGAGGAGGCTTCACAGCACATTGCACATGCCAGAATGAGTTCCTTCTCTCCCTCGGCTCCTCTTGCCTAATTCCAGGAAGATAAATAGTCCAGCTTGACTACAACTGAGACTCATACATGGGCCTCTGACCTGCCTACAATCTCTGCTTTCTGTCTTTGTTTCCTGGTAGCATGCCTCATGCTCTCTTCCTTTATAACCGGAGTATAAAAGCAGAGGTAGTCTTGCTGATTTAAACTCACACATTTGCTTCATTTTATATCCAACTGGATGGGTTGGGATATGATACAGAGAGGACCTGAATTTGCTATATTCTGGTTACAAGCACAACTTTCCTCTGGACTGTAGTAGGACCTTCTTTGACCTCAGTGTGTGTCACACCCTTTGTTGATGTACACTGAACAAAAATATAAACGCAACATGCAACAACAAGATTTTACTGAGTTACATTTAATATAAGGAAATTGGTCAATTTAAATTAATTCATTAGGCCTTCGTCTATGGATGTTACATGACTGGGAATACAGATATGTATCTGTTGGTCACAAATACCTTAAAAAAAAGTAGGGGTGTGGATCAGAAAATCAGTCAGTATCTGGTGTGACCACCATTTGCCTCATGCAGTGCGACACATTTCCTTCACATAGAGTTGATCAGGCTGTTGATTGTGGCCTGTGGAATGTTGTCCCACTCCTCTTCAATGGCTGTGCAAAGTTGCTGGGTATTGGTGTGAACTGGAATACACTGTCGTACACGTTTATCCAGAGCATCCCAAACATGCTTAATGGGTGACATGTCTGAGTATGCAGGCCAGGTAAGAACTGACATTTTGAAAAGACATTTTCAGCTTCCAGGAATTGTGTACAGATCCTTGCGACATGGAGCTGTGCATTATCATGCTGAAACATTCGGTGATGGCGGCAGATGAATGGCACAACAATGGGCCTCAGGATCTTGTCACGGTCACTCTGTGCATTCAAATTGCCATCAATATAATGCAATTGTGTTTGTTGTCCGTAGCTTATGCCTGCCCTTACCATAACCCCACTGCCACCATGGGGCACTCTGTTCACAACGTTGACATCAGCAAACCGCTCGCCCCCACACAACGCCATACACATGGTCTGCGGATGTGAGGCAAATTCCCTAAAATGACATTGGAGATGGTTTCTGGTAGAGAAATTAACATTAAATTCTCTGGCAACAGCTCTGGTGGACATTCCTGCAGTCAGCATGCCAATTGTTCGCTCCCTCAAAACTTGAGACATCTGTGGCATTGTGTTGTGTGACAAAACTGCACATTTTAGAGTGGTCTTTTATTGTCCTCAGCACAAGGTGCACCTGTGCAATGATCAGCTTCTTGATATGCCACACCTGTCAGGTGGCTGGATTATCTTAGCAAAGGAGAAATGCTCACTAACAGGGATGTAAACAAATGTGTGCTCAAAATTTGAGAGAAATAATATTTTTGTGCATATGGAACATTTATGGGATCTTTTATTTCAGCTCAAGAAACATGGGACCAACACTTTACATGTTGTGTTTATATTTTTTTTCAGTGGAAAACATCTCATAACAGTTCCCTGGTATATTCAAGGTGTGGGGTTGAGGATATCCTCTGAGGTGTCCTGCTTGTATCCACTCTGTTTAAAAGCTTAATAGGTGAGGGGACTTGCTCAAGTCTTTGGCTGATTACTGCTTTAGGCCTTCCCCTGTTAGATTGAAGAGATAGCAATCATCTTCCAGACAAACAACACATGCAGATGGGAGTCCGTTTTTCCAGCAGACCCTTAACCAACGTGGGATGGCTTCCTCGTGGGATAGGCATTGTTCTGAGCAGGAAGCACATCTACGTTGAACATAACCTATAAGAGACTTCTCTTGATGATGCATTGTCCCAGCATTGAATTCTTTCCTATACAGGATTTGTAATTATACTACAACAGATGCGTTCTTACAAAACTGCAGCTTTGTGTTGATGCCATTTGTTTCCCGTGACACAACCCCCACACACACACCGCCCTTCCAGCATAATTCTAAAAGTCATTTTCTGCTTAACCAAAAAGGCATACCTTTAGGTCCACTTAAAATGTCAAGATGTGTCGCATCATTCTTTGCCTGAAGTTGTGCAAAATGCTACTCAACAATGTGGACATCAGTCATTAGTCAAGATGAAGTAAACACGGCTTGTGCATGCTCTGAGTAAAGCATTTAAAGCATTTTAAACATCATAATAATTTTGTCTACTTGTTTGAAAATCTACGCATTTGTTCTAATATGAAGCTCTGTACTGTGTATTCATACAGTAGGCACGTACATCACCACACAATTGTGTGATGAAAGTTCAAGAGATAAAGTAGGCCTACATCTCCCCCAACAAGACTACAGACAGTCTGACTCCAGACTAAATCAGCACTGTGTGATAGATATAATGAATACAGAGGATTAGAACTTCTCTCTCATTTGGTCTGCCTGCTTTGAGGGTCTAAGCCTTCATATTCAAGATGCTTAGGCGATACCACCCTTTTCAAAAGCAAACTCCATGGTGGCCTTATCATTCTTAAGCTATACAAGGTCGGATTCTTGCTTTTTTGATCCACATTTCTATGCTGTATCTATAGCATAGTAAAAGTAAGGCACATGCCTGTTTCAGTTTGTTTAAATCTTTTGAGTTGTGTGTTGTTCACCCTCTGGGTTCATGTTGTAGGTGTTAATTTAGGTAACATACAGAGGGGTCCTAAAATGATTGACAACCTTAATAGTTGTGTGTTGTTCACCCTCTGGGTTCATGTTGTAGGTGTTAATTTAGGTAACATACAGAGGGGTCCTAAAATGATTGGCACCCTTAATAAACACTAGCAATAATTACTGTATAAAATAAACAATTCAAATACTGAGCTTTTTAAAATGTTTTTTATACTAATACAATTGCTCAGAGAAAGAAATGTTCTTTAACAAGTAATATTTGTCTCTCTCAAAAGGGTAGGGGTCAAAATGATTGACAAGGATTACAGATAATCCTGAATGAATCGTGAATAATGAGTGAGAGATCATACCCCCAAGACATGCTAACCTCCCCTGTTATTGGTGATGGTGAGAGGATAGCATGTCTTGGGGGTATGATCTTTGACCCTCTATAACTTTCTCACTCATCATTATTCATGATTCATTCAGGACTATCCGTTATCATGGTAGCATCCACATTAATATAGAAGTGTTTAGAAACATATTCTATTCTTATTTACAATAAAAGTGACATTATTTACCATTCTATTCTATTGGGCACAAAATAATCTGAAACACAACCAAAACAAACTGCAAATGCATCCATTTAGTTAAATAAATGTTTTAAAAAATAATAGTACAAAAAAAGTATTATCCAACAACTTTGTATAGTCACAAGCTTGATGTAGTCATTGTGTGCTAGGAATATGAGTGCAGCACAGATTGTCATCCATGGAACTCTTAAAGGCCAAACAACTTTCTGAAGGTTCATGAAACAGACAGCTATGATTACTCATCACATGAAATACTGTTGTACACATCATGCACGGTCTTGTCTTTGGATGTTTGCGTGTCATGATAAACAAGGAAAGGAAAGGAAAGGGGGATACCTAGACAGCTGTACAACTGAATGCCTTCAACTGATAAACAGTTAACACCCTCATGTAAGAGTTGTGGTTGTGTTTTACTTCATAACAACATAATTTCATTGGTGTGTTTGAATCCCGATAACGTAATATATGATTCTCTTTTATATCTGTTGTATTATTATAACGTAATATATGATTCTCTTTTATATCTGTTGTATTATTATAACGTAATATATGATTCTCTTTTATATCTGTTGTATTATTATAACGTAATATATGATTCTCTTTCATATCTGTTGTATTATTATAATGTAATATATGATTCTCTTTTATATCTGTTGTATTATTATAACGTAATATATGATTCTCTTTCATATCTGTTGTATTATTATAATGTAATATATGATTCTCTTTTATATCTGTTGTATTATTATAACGTAATATATGATTCTCTTTCATATCTGTTGTATTATTATAATGTAATATATGATTCTCTTTTATATCTGTTGTATTATTATAACGTAATATATGATTCTCTTTCATATCTGTTGTATTATTATAATGTAATATATGATTCTCTTTCATATCTGTTGTCTTATTACCTCTTTTTATATCTGTTTTATTAATAGAGTTAGGAAACAACAACCAGAGAGACTCATCACCTGAGGATGTAGAGCGTTTCCACAGGCAGCAGACTGTAGAGAACCAGAACCACCACTCTGAGCCACGTTCCCCCAGCACAGTCCCCAGGAGGTACACCATCGGAGGGCAAGGGCCCCGCAGTGCCAGAGACCCCCTGACCATGCAGCACGCTGACGTAGAGAGGAAGAAAGAGGTGTTCCTGGAGCACCTGAAGCAGAGGTATCCTCACCATGCTGCTGTCATCATGGGCCATCAGGACCGCCTCAGAGACCATGTAAGCGGGAACCCTTTTTTATTTGGTTGGTTCTGATTCCCTGCATAATGGCATGATATACACTGTAGGCTTGTGTTGTTATTGTATTGGTGTGAGTATATCAGCTACTGTATAAGGATTTCAAAGCACATATGACACATTTGTCTCACTATGCCTTGAACTGAAGAATTTAATGAATGTAGAACATATTCTTAATTTTTTTTAAAAATTCAATACATGGTGTTTCATCAATACATGCAATACGTTAATTCAATACTATTGTGTGGTGTCAGGTGTGCCTGGCCTGGAGTGTAGCCTAACGTAAATGATGGAAATAGAGATGTCAATAAGAATTTCCAGTAAAACACAATAAAGTATGGAACAATTTCAGTATACGCTTACTGTTTAGGCCAGCCTACCTGAAATAGCGGTGCCGCCTCGCCAGGGGGGTGGTGCCGTGCGCGCGCTGATGCTAGAAGTGGCCATGTGGTAAAATAAACTGTGACTGTTCTACAAGTTAGACAGGTAAATCCAGACCCGCATTTGGGCTAAGTGGAGATCGTTTCCATGGCCACACCTGTCACCTCGAGGAAAGCTCATTTTACAAGCGAACGTCGTCTTGTTGCAGTCATTGCGAAAGAAACCCGTTTACTCCGAATTGAGCAGGACTCATGCAACGCGCGCTTACCCTCGGATTGAGGCTTTGATATTTAGGCTACGTTCAGGTAAACTATCGTTGAAAGTAGGCCTACATTAGACTACTTTACCTAGTTTACCTCCAGTTCTGCAATTACAGTATTCTATTGGTATTGGTATAGCGCAGATGCTTGTACAGTAGTGATACCTTGTTGGTAGTTTGCAGATAAACTTGTTCGATATAAGGATAGCAGATATACGCAATAACCTGCCCAGCATACTTTCCAGTCAGTGTAACCTATGCTACCAGTATATACATTTATTTTTCCGTATGTTTTTTTTCTCATTTCAATTTAGTCTGGCGCCTACACTCCAAGCACATCAATGTCTATTTGCGTTCATTTTGTATTTTTCTTAAAGGGATAGTTCAACCAAATGACCATGTGAGCTGTCTATGGACCAGGTATGTATGATAGCAATCTATGCTTTGGTTTTATTTCCCAGTCACTGTTTCAAAATGCCAACGTTTTAGCATTTGTGGCACAACTTACATTCAAGTTATGGTAAGATATTAGACATTTTCTACATCCTCATGTCCAAATAAACCGAAAGTATCAAAAATGTTACCTACCGTGACTTGGGTATTTGTGCCACAAAGCCCACAAAGCTAAAACATTAGCATTTGGGAACAGTTCCAGGGAAACGAAACCAACGCATGTATTGTTGTCATACCTTGTCCATAGACTGCTTACAGGGTAGGGAAACCAATGTATAATTTTGTAATTTGGGTTAACTATCCCTTTAAATGAGGGGAATGGTCTAGGTTTACAGTTATGTCTTGAAAAAAATACTATCTTAAACCATTTTCCTATTGGTATTTATAGACTAATAGGTTTATATATACAGTTGAAGTCAGAAGTTTACATACACTTAGGTTGGAGTCATTAAAACTTGTTTTTCAACCACTCCACAAATTTCTTGTTAACAAACTATAGTTTTGGCAAGTCGGTTAGGACATCTACTTTGTGCATGACACAAGTCATTTTTTCAACAATTGTTTACAGACAGATTATTTCACTTATAATTCACTGTATCACAATTCCAGTGGGTCAGAAGTTTACATACACTAAGTTGACTGCCTTTAAACAGCTTGGAAAATTCCAGAAAATGATGTCATGGCTTTAGAAGCTTCTGATAGGCTAATTGACATAATTTGAGTCAATTGGAGGTGTGCCTGTGGATTAGAGGTTGACCGATTATGATTTTTCAACGCCGATACCGATTACTGGAGGACCAAAAAGAGCCGATACCAATTAATCGTCCGATTTTTATTTATTTGTAATAATGACAATTACAACAATACTGAATGAACACTTATTTGAAATTAATATAATGCATCAATAAAATCAATTTAGCCTCAAATAAATAATGAAACATGTTCAATTTGGTTTAAATAATACAAAAACAAAGGGTTGGAGAAGAAAGTAAAAGTGCAATATGTGCCATGTAAAAAAGCTAACGTTTAAGTTCCTTTCTCAGAACATGAGAACATTTGAAAGCTGATGGTTCCTTTTAACATGAGTCTTCAATATTCCCAGGTAAGAGGTTTTAGGTTGTAGTTATTATAGGAATTATAGGACTTTCTCTCTATACCATTTGTATTTCATATACCTTTCACTATTGGATGTTCTTATAGGCACTTTAGTATTGCCAGTGTAACAGTATAGCTTCCGTCCCTCTCCTCGCCCCTACCTGGGCTTGAACCAGGAACACATCGACAACAGCCACCCTCGAAGCATCGTTACCCATCGCTCCACAAAAGCCACGGCCCTTGCAGTGCAAGTAGAACAACTACTCCAAGTCTCAGAGTGAGTGACGTTTGAAACGCTATTAGCGCGCACCCCGCTAACTAGCTAGTCATTTCACATAGGTTACACCAGCCTAATCTCGGGAGTTGATAGGCTTGAAGTCATGAACAGCTCAATGCTTGAAGCACAGCGAAGAGCTGCTGGCAAATGCACGAAAATGCTGTTTGAATGAATGCTTACGAGCCTGCTGCTGCTTATCACCGCTCAGTCAGACTGTTCTATCAAATATCAAATCATAGACTTAATTATAACATAATAACACACAGAAATACGAGCCTTAGGTCATTAATATGTTCGAATCCGGAAACTATCATTTCGAAAACAAAACGTTTATTTGAAATACGGAACCGTTTCGTATTTTATCTAACGGGTGGCATCCCTAAGTCTAAATATCGCTGTTACATTGCACAACCTTCAATGTTACGTCATAATTATGTACAATTCTGGCAAAATAATTACGGTCTTTGTTAGGAAGAAATGGTCTTCACACAGTTCGCAACGAGCCAGACGGCCCAAACTGCTGCATATACCCATATACCCTGATTCCCAAGTTAAAATAAATTCATGTTAGCAGGCAATATTAACTAAATATACAGTTTAAAAAATATATACTTGTGTATTGATTTTAAAGAAAGGCATTGATGTTTATGGTTAGGTACACATTGGTGCAACGACAGCGCTTTTTTTTCGCGAATGTGCTTGTTAAATCATCACCCGTTTGGCAAAGTAGGCTGTGATTCGATGAGAAAATAACAGGCACCGCATCGATTATATGCAACGCAGGACAAGCTAGATAAACTAGTAATATCATCAACCATGTATAGTTAACGAGTGATTATGTTAAGATTGATTGTTTTTTACAAGATAAGTTTAATGCCAGCTAGCAACTTACCTTGGCTTCTTGATGCACTCGCATAACAGGTAGTCAGCCTGCCACGCAGTCTCCTCGTGGAGTGCAATGTAATCGGCCACAAATGCAGATTACCGATTGTTATGAAAGCTTGAAATCGGCCCTAATTAATCGGCAATTCCGATTAATCGGTCGACTTCTACTTTGGATCTATTTCAAGGCCTACCTTCAAACTCAGTGCCTCTTTGCTTGACATCATGGGAAAGTCAAAAGAAATCAGCCAAGACCTCAGAAAAAAATTGTAGACCTCCACAAGTCTGGTTCATCCTTGGGAGCAATTTCCAAACACCTGAAGGTACCACGTTCATCTGTACAAACAACAGTACGCAAGTATAAACTCCATGGGACCACACAGCCGTCATACCGCTCAGGAAGGAGACGCGTTCTGTCTCCTAGAGATGAACGTACTTTGGTGCGAAAAGTGCAAATCAATCCCAGGACAACAGCAAAGGACCTTGTGAAGATGCTGGAGGAAACCGGGTACAAATGTATCTATTTCCACAGTAAAACGAGTCCTAAATTGACATAACCTGAAAGGTCGCTCAGCAAGGAAGATGCCACTGCTCCAAAACCGCCATAAAAAGCCAGACTACGGTTTGCAACTGCACATGAGGACAAAGATCGTAGTTTTTTTTTACAAAAGTATAACTGTTTGGCCATAATGACCATTGTTAAGTTTGGAGGGAAAAGGGGGAGGCTTGCAAGCCACAGAACACCGTCCCAACCTTGAAGCACAGGGGTGGCAGCATCATGTTGTGGGGGTGCTTTGCTGCAGGAGGGACTGGTGCACTTCGCAAAAGAGATGGCATCATGAGGAGGGGAAGATTATGTGGATATATTGAAGCAACATCTCAAGACATCAGTCAGGAAGTTAAAGCTTGGTCGTAAATGGGTCTTCCAAATGGACAATGACCCCAAGCATACCTCAAGTTGTGGCAAAATGGCTTAAGGACATCAAAGTCAAGGTATTGGAGTGGCCATCACAAAGCCCTGACCTCGATCCCATAGAAAATTTGTGGGCAGAACTGAAAAGCATTTGCGAGCAAGGAGGCCTACAAACCTGATTCAGTTACACCAGCCCTGTCAGGAGGAATGGGCCACAATTCACCCAACTTGTTGTGGGAAGCTAGTGGAATGCTACCTGAAACATTTGACCCAAATTAAACTATTTAAAGGCAATGCTACCAAATAGTAATTGAGTGTATGTAAACTTCTGAACCACTGGGAATGTGATGAAAGAAATAAAAGCTGAAATAATTCATTCTCTCTACTATTATTCTGACATTTCACGTTCTTAAAATAAAGTGGTGATCCTAACTGACCTAGCTCAGGGAATTCTTAATAGGATTAAATGTCAGGATTTGTGAGACACTGAGTTTAAATGTATTTGGCTAAGGTGTACATTTCTGACTTCAACTGTACATATGTATAGAGTTGCTATAAAATGTGTACAATTGTTATAAAATGCTTCACTGTTTTATAATGGAATTATTTCAATGACTCTAGTAGCAGTGAAACCATAGTCTACTCTTCTTATGTGGTGAAGTCCATGTTGCTGTGTTAGTTAAATGCTCATCCATCTATCTACCTGTTACCCAGTGTGATCATTCTAATGGTCTGCAGCAAGGGAGGAGTTGAGGATGAAACATTTGCCAATGCTTTCAAAGACCTGACATCCCACCAAAGCAGATGAACCATGGTCTGGTCTCTGCCCATGCATCTGTCAGTGATTAGAGATCAAAGTGGGCCATTTGATGCTTGGCCCTGCTTTCATTCCTAGCTGTCTCACTGTGCTGTGCTCTTCCCTCCCTTCACTACAAGTAACACCTTGAACAGTGACGGAGTGCTACCTTATGGTGGAGAGGTATGCAATTGTAGCTCTACACATGGGGTCCATATTGGATGGATAGATAGATTCAGTGGTTTCGGGGGCACAGCTGGAAGTGTTTTTGTTCTATTGCACTCTTGACAGGCTCGGCCCATCTTGGTCTGAGAGACTTGTAGCTGAACAAGGTGGCACTTTTGTTTTCACCTCTCAGAATGTATTTTTATTTATTTTTACCAGGTAGGCTAGTTGAGAACAACTGTGACCTGGCCAAGATGATAAAGCAAAGCAGTGCGACAAACAGAGTTACACATGGAATAAACAAACAAACAGTCAATAACACAATAGAAAAAAGGTATATATACAGTGTGTGCAAATTAGGTAAGATAAGGGAGGTAAGGCAATAAATAGGCCATGGTGGCGAAATAATTTTAATTTAGCAATTAAACACTGGAGTGATAGATGTGCAGAAGATGAATGTGCAAGTAGAGATACTGGGATGCAATGGAGCAAAAATAAATAACAGTATGGGGATGAGGTAGTTGGATGGGCTATTTACAGATGGGCTATGTACAGGTGTAGTGATCTGTGAGCTGCTCTGACAGCTGGTGCTTAAAGTTAGTGAGGGAGATATGAGTCTACAGCTTCAGTGATTTTTGCAATTCGTTCCAGTCATTGGCAGCAGAGAACTGGATGGATAGGCGGCCAAAGGGGGAATTGGCTTTGGGGTGACCAGTTAAATATACCTGCTGGAGCGCGTGCTACGGGTGCGTGCTGATATGGTGACCAATGAGCTGAGATAAGGCAGGGCTTTACCTAGCAAAGACTTATAGATGTCCTGGAGCCAGTGGGTTTGGCAACGAATATGAAGCGAGGGCCAGCCAACGAAAGCATACAGGTCGCAGTGGTGGGTAGTATATGTCGCTTTGGTGACAAAACGGATGGCACCTCGATAGACTGCATCCAATTCGCTGAGTAGAGTGTTTGAGGCGATTTTGTAAATGACATCGCAGAAGTCAAGGATCGGTAGGATAGTCAGTTTTACAAGGGTATGTTTGGCAGCATGAGTGAAGGATTCTTTGTTGCAAAATAGGAAGCCGATTCTAGATTTAATTTTGGATTGGAGATGCTTATTGTTAGTCTGGAAGGAGAGTTTACAGTCTAACCAGACACCTAGGTATTTGTAGATGTCCACATATTCTAAGTCAGAACCGTCCAGAGTAGTGATGCTGGATGGGCGGGCAGGTGCTGGTAGCGATCGGTTGAAGAGCATGCATTTAGTTTTGCTTGCGTTTAAGAGCAGTTGGAGGCCACGGAAGGAGAGTTGTATGACTTTGAAGCTCGTCTGGAGGTTAGATAACACAGTGTCCAATGAAGGGCCAGAAGTATACAGGTTGGTATTGTCTGCGTAGAGGTGGATCAGAGAATCACCAGCAGTAAGAGCGACGTCGTTGATGTATACAGAGAAAAGAGTCGGCCCGAGAATTGAACCCTGCTGCACCCCCATAGAGACTGCCAGAGGTCTGGACAACAGGCCCTCCGATTTGACACACTGAACTCTGTCAGAGAATTAGTTGGTAAACCAGGCAAGGCAGTCATTTGAGAAACCAAGGCTGTTGAGTCTGCCGATAAGAATGTGGTGATTGACAGAGTCGAAAGCCTTGGCCAGGTCTATGAATACAGCTGCACAGTATTGTCTCTTATTGATGGAGGATATGATATCGTTTAGGACCTTGAGCGTGGCTGAGGTGAACCCATGACCAGCTCGGAAACCAGATTGCATAGCAGAGGTGATGTGGTTGGATTCTAAATGTTTGATGATCTGTTTGTTAACTTGTCTTTTGAAGACCTTTGAAAGGCAGGGTAGGTAGGATAGATATAGGTCTGTAGCAGTTTGGGTCTAGAGTGTCCCCCCTTTGAAGAGGGGATGACTGCGGTGGCTTTCCAATATTTGGGGATCTCAGACGATACGAAAGAGAGGTTGAACAGGCTAGTAATAGGGGTTGTAACAATTTCGGCTGATAATTTTAGAAAGAGAGGGTCCAGGTTAGACCAGGTTAGGGCTGGCCAGGTGGAAAGCATGGCCAGCCTTAGAAAAATGCTTATTGAAATTCTCAATTATCGTGGATTTATTGATAGTGACAGTGTTTCCTAGCCTCAGTGCAGTGGGCAGCTGGGAGGAGGTGCCCTTATTCTCCATTGACTTTACAGTGTCCCAGATGGCGAGGTCCTTCTAGAGGGGACCTTTACAAGATTTAGCTAACCAGATCGCTGAGTCCCGCTTAAGTGACGCTGGTTTAAACATTAACTAGCTGCATTTAGTAGCTACAATGTACTACATTTCCCTTGTTGTATTATTGTGCCAGCTTCAAACCGGTATCACAGTTATAATCACTATCACAGTGTGAACCTGTAGTTTCACTGTACCCATCTGTAATTATTGTATGTAATACATGGTTTTACTCCCACTTACTAAACAATGGGACAGTTATTTTTGTTCCATAGCCAAGTTAAAACCCCAGTGTAGGAGTCCGTAAAGGTTTTGACTTGTAGGTGCCTTCAACTCCAGCACAGGTAGCTTCTCTAGCTAGTCAAATCTTCTAATGCATTATTAACACAATATCTGAAACCCATAGGGTCAACCTGAAGTGGATGACAGTTAACACCTATAATGATCATGCTCGTTGTCAACTCCAAATCTTGTGTTCTTTTAGGTAGGAAATACTGAACATATATTTTATGAAAGATAAAGTAAATCTATTGGGAAAGAATAACTGGATGTAACCAGTATGTTTTCTCGCCAGTAGCCACAGCTCAAGTTATTGGAGGCCTTTATGGGTACCTTTTGATTAACTAAACAAATGATTTGCTCTGAGCTCAAATTTGCTCTGAAGTTTTAGTATTATCGGTAAAGCATTACCATTATGGGAATGAAAGGAGAGACCAAAACTATGTTGATAGAGAATAAACATCAGCCAAAATTGGAGTATTGTTATTCCGTGTTCATTGTTGTTATGGGAATTTGGATAGCGTCATTGGATATATTTATGAGTCTAGAAATACATGTTCAAACAAAGTATATGTTGACATAGAAATAGAATAGGTCTGTTGTAATGAGATGCAGAGTTAAAACTGAAACAATGCATGTGTACCACTACTACTAGCTATACTGTATTTATGTACATTTCATGAATTCAACTTATTTCCTGTGCATCAAATAATGTAATGGTAATTATGTGAGTCAAAGTGAAGAGGAGAAGGCACTCTGATCCAGAGCTGCCTGAGGTGGTTATTCACCAGAGTGTGTCAGCGTAGCCCAGTCAGTGCCAAGCTTAAAATGTAAATGCAGTGAGTGACTCAGTGTGCGTGTTTGTGTGTCAGGTTGCAGATGTCCCCAGAAGTAACCCTTACAGAGGCAGCATGCATCAGGGACACATTCACATCAAATTATGTGTTTGCCAAATACACAGAACAAGTCCATTAAATCTGCTTTTTTTGCAAGTATGACAGTTAACCACAAATTAACTTAAAGACGTGTTGACAGTTGTTATTTTCAAAAGTGAGCAAGGTGCCCTTAAGCAGACTGGTCCTACTTTAGCATATTTCTGTGTGCAAGCATGCATGTTTGACAGTAATTTAGTGGAAGTAGATGTAACTTCAGGTTGAATACATCACATCCCTGACTATAGAACTTTTGTGATTGTGTGTTGGTGACTGTTTCTCCATCTTCCATCTCTCCTTCTGCTTCTACAGGTCAGGAGCCCCCAGCACTCTGCCAGCCCCCCGCCCAGTATAGGGGAGCAGCTCGAGCACCTCTCGTTAGAGTCTCTGGAGACCATGTCAGAGGGAGACGGTCCAGCCGTCTTCACCCGTGGCTGCCAGGCACGGGCCAGCCTGCCGGTGGTCCGCTCTGCCAACCAGACCAGGGACAGATCATTAGGTAGGTACTATGGAGCTCTCTCTTTCGCATGCTCTATGTCACACACGTCCTTGTACTCTGACACGTTATCTCTCTCTCCCAATCTTTTACGCTCTCACTCCTTGAGGTCTCACGGTTTTTCTCTATCTCCGTCTTTGTCTCTCTCTTTTTCTCTCTCTTGCTCTCTCCGCCCTCTCGCTCTCTCTCTCTCTCTCTCTCGCTCTCTCTCTCTCTCTCGCTCTAATTTTGATGTTACAAAGTGTTTCCTCACCCTCCCTCTTCAGGTGTGCTGTACCTGCAGTACGCAGAGGAAACCAAGCAGATCCGGATGCCCAATGAGATTACCAGCATAGACACAATCAGGGCTCTGTTTGTTAGTGCTTTCCCCCAGCAGCTCACCATAAAGATGCTGGAGTCTCCCAGTGTAGCTGTGTACATCAAAGATGAGACCAGGAACATGTACCACGAGCTAACTGATGTCAGGTGTGTTCATCTATCTACTGTACATTAGTGACTCTACCTTCTGTTGTGATTTATTTCTTCAGATGACATTTCCCCTCCATTGAGCATGTTATGTTGCAAGGCCCATACTGGTTTTGAATGGGCTTCAAGCTTATATCATAAAAATTCATGTAAATGTACAGTACCAGTCAAAAGTTTGGACACACTTACTCATTCAAGGGGTTTTCTTTATTTTTACTATTTTCTGCATTGTAGAATAATAGTGAAGACATCAAAACTATGAAATAACACATGAAATCGTTTAGTAACCAAAAAAGTGTTAAACAAATAAAAAATATATTTTAGATTCTTCAAAGTAGCCTCCCTTTGCCTTGATGACAGCTTTGCCCATTCTTGGCATTCTCTCAATCAGCTTCATGAGGAATGCTTTTCCAAAAGTCTTGAGGGAGTTCCTACATATGCTGAGTACTTGTTGGCCACTTTTCCTCCACTCTGCTGTCCAACTCATCCCAAACCATCTCAATTGGGTTGAGGTCTGGTGATTGTGGAGACCAGGTCATCTGATGCAGCACTCCATCACTCTCCTTGGTCAAATAGCCCTTACACAGCCTGGAGGTGAGTTTTGGTTAATTGTCCTATTGAAAAACAAATGATAGTCCAACTAAGCACAAACTAGATGGGATGGCATATCTCTACAGAATGCTGTGGTAGCCGTGCAGGTTAAGTGTGCCTTGAACTCTAAATAGATCACCAACAATGTCACCAGCCAAGCACCATCACACCTCCTCCATGCTTCACAGTGGGAACCACACATGCGGAGATCATCCGTTCTCCTACTCTGCATCTAACAAAGACACACGGTTGGAAACAAAAATCTCAAATTTGGACTCATCAGACCAAAGGACAGATTTCCACCTGTCTAATGTCTGTTGCTCGTGTTTCTAGGCCCAAGCAAGTCTCTTCATCGAGGTGTCCTTTAGTAATGATGTCACGCCTGCTCCCACTCTCCCTCTCACCATCATTACGCGCATCAGCGCTCATTGGACTCACCAGGACTCCTTCACATTTTGATTGCCTCCCCTATATCTGCTTCTTCTGTTTCATCCCTGTGTCAGTATTATTATCGTTTAAGTTTCCCCTGTCTAGACGCTGTCCGTAATTCTGTTCCTGTCCGTTGTTTCATTAAATGTTCACTCCCAGTACCTGCTTCTCATCTCCAGCTTCGATTCTTACAAATGGTTTCTTGCAGCAATTCGACTATGAAGGCCTGATTCACGCAGTCTCCTCTGAACAGTTGATGTTGATGATGTTGATTGATGCTGTTACTTGAACTCTGTGAAGCATTCATTTGGGCTGCAATCTGAGGCTGGTAACTAATGAACTTGTCGTCTGCAGCAGAGGTAACTCTGGGTCTTCCTTTCCTTTTGGTTTTCCTCATGAGAACCAGTTTCATCGCAGTGCTTGATGGTTTTTCCGATTGCACTTGAATAAACTTTCATAGTTCTTTACATTTTCAGGAATGACTGACCTTGATGTCTTAAAGTAATGACCACCATTTCTCTTTGCTTATTTGAGCTTCTTGCCATAACCTGGACTTGGTCTTTTACCAAATAGGGCTTTCTTCTGTATACCAACCCTACCATGTCACAACACAACTGATTGGCTCAAACACATTAAGAAGGAAAGAAATTCCACAAATTCACTTTTAACAAGGCACACCTGTTAATTGAAGAAAAAAAAAGTATTTTTTTTATTTCACCTTTATTTAACCAGGTAGGCTAGTTCTCATTTTTAACTGCGACCTGGCCAAGATAAAGCATAGCATGCTTTAAATGCATTCCAGGTGACTACCTCATGAAGCTAGTTGAGAGAATGTCAAGAGTGTGCAAGGCTGTCATCAAGGCAAAGGGAGGCTACTTTGAAGAATCTAAAATCTCAAATATAATTTGATTTGTTTAACACTTTTTGGTTACAATATGATATGTGTAATTTTGTAGAAAATAATACAAATAAAGAAAAACCCTGGAATGAGTAAGTGTGTCCAAACTTTTGACTGGTACTGTGTATTCGTATTTGTGGATTAATTTACTTCAACCTGACGCTTTTCATAAAGGTTTTTGATTGTGATTTAAAAAAAAAATCATAATCAAAAACCTTCATGAAAAGCATCAAGTAGAAGTAAATTAATCCACGAATACGAATATAATTTTACATGTATCTTACATTGACCACTTTTTCAGGAATTTAAGCCCAGAAAGCTTTAAGTCCATTCACAAACTGTTTAGGACTTGCAACAGGAAGTTGGCGTGACTTTCATAGGGTTAGTTAAACACTTGAAAGACACAAATTGGCACACTTTTACCTAACAACGGAGGTTGGTACAGTATGATACTACCTAATGCTACGGTATGTTGTGTGGTCGGGTAAAAAAGGGATTGTCAAGCTTTGTGTGCTGTATAGTAGTACAAGTATCTATAACACTGCTGTTAAAACATCCATCTTTTGGTATAGATCTTCAAATTACAGGGGAAGCCTTGCAAGTCATTTAGTCTCTACTTCTGCATTTCAGCATTCTAAGCGTAACATGAATACTCCTCCACCTCCTTCTTTTTCAGTGTAGGCAAGGAGGCATTAATTGGGGTATTGTTGAGGCAACAAGAGAGGAGGCCCATGTCTGCTGATGACAGGGTGTCTGTCTTTACCACACCCTAATCTGCACAGACACTCCTCTACGGCAGTGGTTCCATGTATTTGATATATTTCAGAGCTAGCACACCTTATTCAACTTGTTAACTAACCATCAAGCCATTGACTAGGTAAATCAGGTGAGCTAGTTCAGGGCTACAACAAAATTGTGAAATGTTTGGGGGTCCCCCAATGAGAGGTTTGAGAACCACTGCGCTACAGTAGACTGAGAAATATAGTGCCGTGAGGGCTAGCAATTATACAGTGGAGTGTAGTTCGCTGTTAGATGTCAACAACCTAGCCTATTGGTTAGAGCATTGGGCCAGTAACTGAAAGGTTGCTTGAACGAATCCCTGAGCTGACAAGGTAAAAATCTGTTGTTCTGCACCTGAACAACACAGTTAACCCACTGTTCCTAGGCCGTCATTGTAAATAAGAATTTGTTTTTAACTGACTTGCCTAGTTAAATAAATAAATAAATGTAAAAATAAAACCTGTGTTTTACAAAATGGTGTGTGTTTACAAAATGGAATAGGGGTCCACACAAGCAGTGTAAATTTGGACGTTTTTCTTTTTTCCAGAAATATTACATCTCGATGCTGTCTGAAGGTGTACCACAAAGACCCTGCACATGCCTTCAATCGCAGCAACGCAAGGCCTAACAATGCTGAGGGCAGGGTGAGTGAAGCCCAAATGATAACACAGCCAAGCACACAAACTCCCCTAAGTCCCCTAAATCCATCTGTCTAGTGCGCTACCTTTGACATCAAGGAAGCTTCCGGTCCTAAATCCCTAACCAGGGGCCTTTAGCTCATCATTCTGAGACACACACAGGGATAAAAGCAACCTTGTGTATTCTTGATTGTAATAGAAGTAGGATCAGAGGCAGGGGTATTCTTCTATATGTTTGGTATACCCTGCTAAGCAGTTATCAAAATCAAATATTTTTAGTCACATGCCCCGAATACAACAGGTAACACCTTACAAGCCCCTAACCAACAATACAGTTTAAAAAATGTGAATAAGAAATAAAAGAAACAAGTAATTAAAGCAGCAGTAAAATAACAATAGTGAGAATATATACAGGGGGTACCGGAACAGAGCCAATGTGCAGGGTTAGCCGATGTAATTGAGGTAATATGTACATGTAGGTAGCGTTATTAAAGTGACTATGCAATAACAGAGAGTAGCAGCGGCATTAAAAGGGGGGGGGGGGGGCAATGCAAATTGTCTGGGTAGCCATTTGATTAGATGTTCAGGAGTCTTATGGCTTGGGGGTAGAAGCGGTTTCAAAGCCTCTTGGACCTAGACTTAGCGCTCCGGTACCGCTTGCTGTGTGGTATTAGAGAGAACAGTCTATGACTAGGGTGGCTGGAGTCGTTGACAATTTTTAGGGCCTTTCTCTGACACCGGCTGGGTTAGAGGTCCGGGATGGCAGGTAGCTTGGCCCCTGTGATGTACTGGATCATACGCACTACCCTCTGTAGTGCCTTGCGGTCGGAGACCGAGCCAAATCTTTTCAGTCTCCTGAGGGGGAATAGGTTTTGTCGTGCCCTCGCTTGGACCATGTTAGTTTGTTGGTGATGTGGACACCAAGGAACTTGAAGCTCTCAACTTGCTCCACTACAACCCAGTCGATGTGCTCAGTCCTCCTTTTCCTGTAGTCCACAACCATCTCCTTTGTCTTGAACACGTTGAGGGAGAGGTTGTTGTCCTGGCACCACACGGCCAGGTCTCTGACCTCCTCCCTATAGGCTGTCTCGTCGTTGTCTGTGATCAGGCCTACCACTGTTGTGTCATCTGCAAACTTAATGCTGGTGTTGGAGTCGTGCCTGGCCGTGCAGTCATGAATGAACAGGGAGTACAGGAGGGGACTGAGCACGCACCCCTGAGGGGCCCCTGTGTTGAGGATCAGCGTTGTGGATGTGTTGTTACCTACCCTTACCACCTGGGGGCAGCCCGTCAGGAAGTCCAGGATCCAGTTGCAGAGGGAGGTGTTTAGTCCCGGGGTCCTTAGCTTAGTGATGAGCTTTGAGGGCACTATGGTGTTGAACGCTGAGCTGTAGTCAATGAATAGCATTCTCACATAGGTGTTCCTTTTGTCCAGGTGGGAAAGGGCAGTGTGGAGTTCAATGCATCATCTGTAGATCTATTAGGGCGGTATGCAAATTGGAGTGGGTCTAGGGTTTCTGGGATAATGGTGTTGATGTGAGCCATGACCAGACTTTCAGAGCACTTCATGGCTACAGATGTGAGTGCTACGGGTCAGTAGTCATTTTGGCTGGTGCTCTCATGCATGTTTCAGTGTTATTTGCCTTGAAACGAGCATAGAGGTAGTTTAGCTTGTGTCACTGAGCAGCTCTCGGCTGTGCTTCCCTTTGTAGTCTGTAATGGTATGCAAGCCCTGCCATATCCGACGAGCGTCGGGGCCGGTGTAGTACGATTCGATCTTAGTCCTGTATTGACACTTTGCCTGTTTGATGGTTCCTCTTGCTTTAGTTCCAACCCAATTTTCGGGCAACCCAAGAGGAAACACCGGCGTTACAGAGGCAAGAGATCGGTCACCTCTTCCCTCCATTCTACTAGCTAATGTACAGTCACTTGATAATAAGATGGATGACCTCCAATCGTGGATTTGCTACCAACGGGACTCTCAATATTCTTTGCTTTTCAGAAACATGGCTCTCGGACAGGATAACCGCCATGGCTATCCAACTCGATGGCTTCTCCATTCACCGACAGGACGGTGGAGTCGGGGAAATCGAGGGGGGGAGGGGTTTGCCTCATGACTCTGTACTCTTGCTTCCTGTTTACAAGCAGAAGCTGAAACAGGAAGTACCCATGATTCTCTCTGTTGAGAAATGGTCAACAGAATCAGAGTTTATGCTATAGGACTGCTTTGCTAGCGTTGATTGGAATATGTTTCGAGACTCCACCTATAACATTGATGAGCTATCCACCTCTGTCACCTGTTTCATTGGCAAATGCATCGGCGACGTTGTAACCACGGTGAGGGTTCGCTGCTTCCCCAATCAAAAGCCCTGGATTAACACCAAGGTTGGCACTAAGCTAAAGAGCAGGGCTACCGCACACAGCGCTATCGTAGACAAACCTGATGCTACGGCCAAAGATAGGAATAAGTACAAGAAGGCCTGCTATGACCTCCGCAGAGTCATCAAATGAGCTGGAATCATATTACATAGGCTCTGACGCCTGCCGCAAGTGGCAGGGGCTACAGTCCGTTATGGATTACAAGGGAAGACCCAACCGTTATCTTTTTGTTGTTGTTGTATTTTACCTTTATTTAACTAGGCAAGTCAGTTAAGAACAAATTCTTATTTTCAATGACGGCCTAGGAACAGTGGGTTAACTGCCTGTTCAGGGGCAGAACGACAGATTTGTACCTTGTCAGCTCGGGGGTTTGAACTTGCAACCTTCCGGTTACTAGTCGAATGCTCTAACCTGTCGAATGCTCTAACCTGCCCAACGATGCCTTGTTACTAGACGAACTCAATGTATTTTATGCACGCTTTGACAACAACAACCTTGAGCCTCATGCCACAATGACCACTGCCCTGTAGCACTCACCTCTGTAATCATGAAGTGCTTTGTGAGGCTGGTTATGGCACACATTAACTCTACCATCCCAGCCACCCTAGACCCACTTCAATTTGCATACCGCCCCAACAGATCCATAGACAACGCAATCTCAATTGCTCTCCACACTGCCCTCACCCACCTAGATAAAAGGAATATGTATGTGAGAATGCTGTTCATTGACTTCAGCTCAGCGTTCAACACCATTGTCCCCTCCAAGCTCATTACCAAGCTTTGGACTCTGGGTCAGAACACCTCCCTCTGCAACTGGATCCTGGACTTCCTGATGGGCCGACCCCAGGTGGTTAGGGTAGGCAACATCACTTCCACCACGCTGACCCTTAACACAGGGGCCCCACAGAGGTGTGTCCTTAGTCCCCTCCTGTACTAACTGTTCACCCATGACTGTATGGCCACGCATGACTCCAACACCATTATCAAGTTTGCTGACGACTTGACGGGGTTAGGCCTGATCACCGGCGATGATGAGTCAGCCTACAGGGAGGAGGTCAGTGACCTGGCAGTGTGGTGCCGGAGCAACAACCTCTCCCTCAACATCAGCAAGACCAAGGAGCTGATCGTGGACTACAGGAAACGGGGGAAAGCCCGCCCCCGTCCACATTGACGGGGCAGCAGTGGATCAGGTAGACCGCTTCAAGTTCCTCAGTTTCCAAATCACTGAAGATTTAAAATGTTCCAAACACACATGTACAGTTGTGAAGAAGGCGCAACAGTGCCTCTTTCCCCTCAGGAGGTTGAAAAAGTTTGGCATGGGCCCTCAAATCCTGAAAAGGTTCTACAGCTGTACCACTGAGAGCATATTGACTGGCTGCGTCACTGCTTGGTATGGAAAACGCACCGCTCTCGATCACATGGCGCTACAGAGGGTGGTGTGGATAGCCCAGTAGATCACTGGGGCCGAGCTCTCTGCATCCAGAATCTCTGTATCAGGCGGTGTGAAAAGAAGGCCTGGAAAATCGTCAGACACTAACCACCCAAGCCATTGACTATTTTCTCTGCTGCCACATGTGAAGAGGTACGTGTGCATCAAGTCTGACACCAATAGGCTCTTGAACAACTTCTAAACCCCAAGCAATACGACTGATAAATAGCAAACAAAACGGCTACACAGACTGAGTTTACCTTGTATCTTTATAAACCTTTTATTTCAATATTTGCACTGTCGCTATGCACACTCACAGGGCGCTGCACACACACACACTGTCACTCCAACACACACACACACACACACACACACACACTCACTCACTCACAGGGCGCTGCACACACACACACTGTCACTCCAACACACACACACTCACTCATCATTTGGTCACTGACACATAATATTCATGTACATTCATACTGACTCTACACACCTGCACACCCACTCACATGCAAGCTGCTGCTACTCGGTTTATCTTGTATCCTGTTGCCTAGTCCCCTTACCCCTATATATATCTACCTCCCTCACTCCAGTATCTCTGCACATGTAAATATGGTATTGGATCTGACTTTTTAAATATTTCATGTATATATTACTTTATTGTGTATTTCATAAATCCTATTCTTATTTATGCTGTGTTGTTTTCTAGTAATACATTGTTATTGATTTTTGCATTGTTGCGTTTTGAGTTTGCAAGAAAGGCATTTCACTGTATGTGCATGTGACATTAAATCTTGAAGAATATCGTACAAAATTATTGCCTGATGATCTTCTGAACTTTCCAATACCTTTCTTATGCATTCAAACCATACTTCCTTCAGATTGAAATACAGTCAAAAGTACTGTCAGACTGATTTGTAATAGACTTTCATAGGTAATCAACGACCAACTAGCTAACTTTTTTTTTCACATGGTGGGGTCGCAAATTTGATTTTATATCAAAATAGGGTCGCGGGCCAAAAAAGTATGTTTTTAAGAGCTCTTCTGTCAGTCAGTATAGTATGACCCTGATAGTATAAACAACTCATCTCGTAACTGTCTTTTTTCCAATAATCACATTAGCCATGTCTTCCCACTAGGCAAAAACGGTGGTTTCCACGTTATTTCAACAACAACAAAATTCAATGTGTTGACTTTGATTCAATGTGGAAAACTGATCGGATTTGCAAAAAGCCATCAACATAAAGGAATTTAGTCTTTTTTTTACCCAACGTTTAACCTAAATCCTTGATTTCACGTTGAATTCACATTAGTTGATAGCTCAACAAAATGTAAATAAAAACTAGACGTGGAATGACGTCTGTTCCCAATGGGATAGGATCACTTTATTGGACTGAATTGAAAGTATGCTACATGTCACTAATGTACTACTTACAGTATGTTGATGCTTTCAAGGCAAGCTCCCATTCTGGATTAGAAATGACAAGTATTTACTGTAGAATTTTCTGAACGTCTTTTACAGTTACAATCTGTCTCCGAAATAGTTATACTAGGATATTATTGACCATCACGGAGTTAGTTCATGTCATATAGAAATAAAACCAGAGGAAAGTAATACTGTAGCCACTGTAGCCTTCAGAAAATATTCATACCCCTTGACTTATTCCACATTTTGTGTTAACGCCTGGATTCAAAATGGATTAAATATATATTTTTAGCCTCCATCTACACAATATCCCATAATGACAAATTGAAAACATGTTTTTAGAAATGTTGGAATACAGAAATATTTAATTTAGAATCACCTTTGGCAGCAATTACAGCTGTGAGTCTTTCTGGGTAAGTCTCTAAGAGCTTTGTACAGCTGGATTGTCAATATTTGCACATTATTCTTAAATTATTAAATCTCGGTCAAGTTTGTTGATCATTGCAAGACAGACATTTTCAAATCTTGCCATAGATTTTCAAGCAGACTTAAGTCAAAATTGTAACTAGGCCACTCAAAACAGTCAAAACAGTGTCATCTTGGTAAGCAACTCCAGTGTATATTTGGCCTTGTGTTTTAGGTTATTGTCCTGTTGAAAGGTGAATTTGTCTCCCAGTGTCTGTTGGAAAGCAGACTGAACCAGGTTCTCCTCTAGGATTTTGCCTGTGCTTAGCTCTATTCCGTTTCTTTTTATCAAAAAAAAATCCATAGTCCTTGCCGATCACAAGCATACCCTTAACATGATGTAGCCACCACCATGCTTGTAAATATGAAGAGTGGTACTCTGTGTTGGATTTGCCCTGTGTTTGAAAAATGCACTGCTCGACTGAGGGACCTTACATATTACTGTATTTGTGGGGTACATAGATGTAGTCATTCAAAAATCATGTTAAACACCATTATTAAACACAGAGCGATTCCATGCAATTTATTACGTGACCTGTTAAGCACATTTGTACTCCTGAACTTATTTAGGCTTGCCATAACAAATGGGTTTAATACTTATTGACTCAAAACATTTCAGCTTGAAAAAAATGTTTCATTCCACTTTGTCATTATAGTCATTGTGTGTCACTGGCCTACACACAATCTCAATTTAATCAATTTTAAATGTAATCTGTAGCACAACAAAATGTTGGAAAACGTCAAGTGGTGTGAATACTTCCTGAAGGCTCTACCCTACCAAGCAAAGAGCAGTAACTGCTCATAGAGTGAAAATGAGATAAATTACTTCTAAGTTTTTTTTATTGTCCAGCCAAATGAATTGTAGGCAGATCATTGGAGATGTGGTTGTTTTACTATGTTATTTTTTATTCATATTGACCCTGACCTCTGACTTGACCTGTGACCCTAGACTGCAGTTACTGCCTTCTTGTTTGGTACACCCACTGAATACGCTTCCAAGACAACATTTTTTTTAACAAACTTGCTTTCATATATTTATTTGAATGTGGTTGTCAGTGTCATATAGTTTGATACTTGTATCAGCAAAGGACAATAAATAATGCCAAGGTAAACCGTAGACACTGCAGCCCAAAGATCAGTGAAACCAAGGTAAAACTGATGTGAGTGATGGCAGTTACTGCCTTTTTCCTTGGTTTCAATGGAACGTTCTGCAGTTACAGCAAACATGACCCCCCCTCCATAACACAACACAATGGAGGCAGGATATTTTGTCGACATGATAAAGCATGTATTTAATGTATAAAATAATAACACTTTTTTGACCAAATGTGCATCGACTGCTTTTTTGCTTAGTAGGGCAGAGCTATGTCTCAACAAACTGTTGAGAGTTATTTTATAGTGTATCTTGTCGTTTTGGATAGTGGAGAAGGAAGGGGAGGATTTTTTTTTATTTCGTGAAACATAAAGTTATCCTTTTTAGATTAAACTATACTAAATATATTGACATGTCACTAAATAATTGATTAAAACATACTGCTTTGCAATGAAGCACTCTAGGGTAGCCCCATGGTGTAGCCGGAGGACAGCTAGCTTCCGTTCTCCTCTGGGTACATTGGTTTTCACCTGCTTCCATAGACTTACACAGTAATTATGACGGGTTGGAGGACGTCCTCCAATCAGAGCTTTTGCAGCATGAACTGTGACATGTTGTCCACCAATCAAAGGTTTAGAGAATGCTTCTAGTAGTAAAAGCATAAGCTACAGCTAGCTAGCGCTGCATAAAATGTGGTGAGTATTTGAAACAGAGAGCTATATTTAGTCATTTTTATTCACTTTTACTTACCTAGCTAGCAAATGCAGCTAGCTAGTTTAGCCTACTTAAACACCCAGCTCAAACAGAGAGGGATGCTATGTTATCTAGCTGGCTATGACTATCCAACACTGGAACTCTTCCAAGTCTAAGCAAGCTTTTGATCTTACTAATTTATTGCCACCGGGGCCCGCTGGTGTAGCTGCTAAACTGCTTATTGACTTACTGTACTGCATGATTGTAGCAGGTTTGCTAACACATTAGTTATATTTGCTATTTTGACTATGACATAACTTTAGCTAATATGTTGACAACGATGTAGGCTGTGTGTTGTGCTTATGATATGGTATGGCTTGGAAAGGTTTTATCACCTGACCACAGACAGCTGTTGTGTTGTGCATTGAAGTCCACAAGTGAAGGGAAAAGGTGAGAGGAGGAGAGCGAGTAGATGCCTGAAGGAATACAACGTGGCTGCTAAAAACGTGAACTGTGTTTACTTGTAATCAGGTGTGTATTCATTCCACCGATTCTGTTGAAAAACGTTTCTCACATGGAACCAAACAGGGATAAACATACCTGAATTTGTCTAATAGAAACTAATTTACAACTGTTGGACTAATGATTTCACCCCTAGATCCACTAGATGTAGGCAAGAATGTGCAAGGCGGTATTGAATTTTACTATCATGTAGTAGCCTAAATCTATCGCTGTTACATTGAACTGGGTGAATAGAATATGAATGACAGTCATCCAATATGCTGTAATAGAAATAAGGCCACTCTCATAAAAAGTCAAAAATGTCCTCCCTCTTAAACGGCTCCGACCGCCACTGGTCTGCACCATATTGACATCATAGTGCAGGGGTAGGCAAACCTGGTCCTGGAGTGCTGCAGGCACTTCATGTTTTTTATTTAACCGACCTGGAAGGACAGGAGTGTTGAATTTAGGCAATCACTGAACTGATCAATTAGCTCAGTTGGTCAGGTGGGCTTCTGAGTGGCCCAGGGATTGGGAGTAGGGTTTCAAAATTCCAGGAACTTTCAATAAATTCCCTGGTTTTCCCTCCTGATTCCGGGAATCCTCCAACCAGGATTTCCAGAAAACAAGGCACTTCGTTGAAAGTTCCAAGAATTTTGCAACCCTAATTGGGAGGCATGTAACCCTGCTGGGAAAGAGCTCAAATTCCTTTGGTGGGTGTTGTTCTCAGCACGTTGTGGTGTTAGGAGAAGTAGTGCCTAGTGATCAGGGGCCTTGTTGCTCAGAAAGTAGAGTTCTGTTAGATTGACGTACTGTGTACAACCTTGTGTTGCAACACCAAAGGAAGTGCCCAACCATCCTGGACATTCTTTATTTTCAGATCCACTTGATTTAACTCACATCTTAGACACAACTCACGAGATCAGACTATATATATATATATATTGTTTTACATACACCTGATGGGTGCAGTGAAATGTATTGTTTTACAGGGTCAGCCATAGTAGTAAGTTGCCCCTAGATTAAGTGTCTTGCTCGGGTATTCGAACCAGCAATCTTTTGGTTACTGGCCCAACACTGTAACCGCTAGGCTACCTGCTGCCCATAAATGCATGTGATGTCTGTGGTAGTGCAGATCTTCCTCTTCACAGAAAGAAAAAAATGTGCTCTCTAGAACCTGAAAGGGTTATTCGGTTGTCCCCATAAGAAAACCCTTTGAAGAACCCCTTTAGGCTCCTTGTAAAACACTTTTGGTTTTAGGTAGAACCTTTTTGAGTCCCATGTAGAACCCTTTCCACAGAGGGTTTTACATGGAACCCAAAAGGATTCTACCTGGAACCAAAAAGGGTTATCCTGTGTGGACAGCCGCGTAACTCTTTTGGAATCTTTTTTTCCTAAGAGTGTAGGCACAGAGACATTTAGGCTTGTGGATGGAAGATGATAACACTTTTACCCTGGTCTGGAATGCATTGTCGGCATGAAAATGTGTCTTTTGTTTAAGTTTATTACTGTACCCACTGGTGGTCAGCCCAGCATATTTTTCCATAGATGGAATAGCCCCATGTGTTTTAGGGTATTTCTGACCAGATAAGATTGATAATGCCATACTCTAAAAATATTTCCTGTTTGAGGCACTCCTGTTGTTTTTGCACAGGTTGAGAAAAGGTGAAATGTGGGAAAACAAGATAATAATATTTTCATTGTAGCAGGCCTATGTTAAATGTCTGTCTGCTTTGTTGTGGAAATATTTGGGTATCAATGTTATGCAGTGGTCTAGGGCACTGCATCGCAGCGCTAGCTGTGCCACCAGAGACTCTGGGTTCGCGCCCAGGCAGCCGGCCGCGACTGGGAGGTCCGTGGGGCGACGCACAATTGGGCTAATGTCGTCCGGGTTAGGGAGGGTTTGGCCGGTAGGGATATCCTTGTCTCATCACTCACTAGCGACTCCTGTGGCGGGCCGGGCGCAGTGCGTGCTAACCAAGGTCGCCAGGTGCACGGCGTTTCCTCTGACACATTGGTGCGGCTGGCTTCCGGGTTGGATGCGCGCTGTGTTAAGAATCAGTACGGCTTGGTTGGGTTGTGTTTTTTAGGACGCATGACTTTCGACCTTCGTCTCTCCCAAGACCGTACGGGAGTTGTAGCGATGAGGCAAGATAGGAACTACTAATAATTGGATACTATGAAATTGGGGAGAAAAATGGGGTAAAAAAATTAATAATAATACTTCAACGTACATGTCAATGACTTGTTGTGTATGAATGAGCTGCTCTTATTGTCATAAAACAATACAACTGGTTTTCACATTATTCCCAGTCGTTGTGAATGTCACCTGTTTGACTCTAGGGTTATTCTAGAATATTCCAAATGCAGTTTTATCTGTTATGACAAGCCACTTTATGAAAGGTGAATAGATAATCCCTATGAAAAAGCAGAACGCATAGTTAGCCAACACCCCTCTTGCATCATGCAACGGTTCTATAACTTTCTGATCACTGTTCAAATCTGCTTAACTGCTGAAGGTAAAGCATGTACCTGCAGCACGAGCACTAGGAAGATTGTGAGTACCATAACAAGTATTTTCTTGAGTCTGTAGTCAACTATTACTGGCTAATGTTATTTAGCTTAGATTTGCTCCAGTTCAGTGATTGGCATGTTTACACATACAACTGACAATGCTTGATTAATGGACTTTTTCACGGGAATCGTGTCAAGAGTCCATTTTACATGACCTTATGATCTGAACAAGTTGTCTTTAGATTGTTGTTGTGAAAAGACTCTGAAATGAATACAGACAAAGATGCAGATCAGGGAGAATTATGTGTCAATGGTAATGTTGGGAATTACTCATACTGCTTATTGAACTAGTCCTGCACGCACAGCATACACAACAAACGCGCTGTGTCTTCACTCGGCACAGTGACGCATGACTGTGCAACAACGACATGTCTAAACAGATAGTGGTGTTTACCTGTGGTACAATTCCACCTTTGTGGATGTGGTTTTCCTCTCTTTTTCTCCCACACTCTGTGTATGGCCTTTGTCAAAACAGATGCACATTATGTCTACAATTTGTCATTAAGAAAAGCAACATTTAGATTCATAGATTTATTTTTGGGGGGACAGATATACCGTTAATCTAATGACTGAGAATCTCTCTGCATAGCACATCAAGTCTCTTTTCATTGACTTTGATGACCTTTTCTCTGATTTTCCTCCTGTCTACAGATACCAAGGGAGATACTGTATGGAAGTCATAGCCCTGTGCACACTTTACAATCCACCTGCAGTCCTGTCCACTCCATACAGGGGCCCATGTCTCCCCCCACAGTCCGCTCCATGCCCTCCTCCCCCTCCAGGATCCCCTATGGCCACCGAGCAGGGGGAGGGGTGCCAGGCAGTGCCACCCTCCCCAGGGCCAGCATGTCCAGTGGGCCCCCCAGCAGGTCCGTCACACCCTCCCCCAGTGCCATCCTGGAGAGAAGAGACGTCAAACCTGACGAGGACCTGAGCAGTACAAGTATGGCGCTGGTGCGTGCCGACGGGTTGTATGTCAACGTCACTGACCCCTACGCTGTCCAGGAGGGCCGGCTGAGTATCGCCTCCTCCCAGGGGGGCGGCCACATGGGAGACATGGTCGACATAGGTGGTGGTAGCCTCCACCGAGCCTTGGTCAAGTCCCCAGCCTCCTATACAGAGAACCCGGAGCAGCAGCACTCCCTCTACAGGCAGAAGTCCCGGAGGTACGGGGAAAGCCAGGGACTACCGCCACTCGGCACCAAAACCCCGCCCCCTTCCCCTCACAGATTGAACGACAACCACGGCCCTGTGGCCTCAGAGAGGGGCTCTCCTATTCGCCGGTCTCTGCGGAAGGAGAGTAATGGTAATACAGTGGAGGTGGTGAACAGGACCAGGGGTAGTGTGTCCTCTGTGTCCTCCTCTCCTGTGTTCGTGGAGCTCCCCTCAGGGCACTATGGGGACAGGCTGTTTCAGGGACACATCACCCCCAATGACCCCCAGACCAGGTGAGACTCACAGACAGAATTACTCATTCTATAACTATGTTGATACTCACGTAACAGAGGGCTCATTTTATTTGTTAACAGAGAGCTCATTTATTTGTTTATAGTCCACTCAGTAACGATTGCCTCTGTTTTGCAGGGAGTCCTGGGTGACTAACTACCACCTCAACTTTGGGTTTTTGATAAAGCACGATAGAAATTCAATGCGTTGTTGTTGTTGTTAATATTATCTATTATAGGTAACTGCCAAAATAATGGAATATCTTGAGTAAATGAGGGATACAAAGTATATTGAAAGCAGGTGCTTCTACACAGGTGTGGTTCCTTAGTTAATTAAGCAATTAACATTCCACCATGCTTAGGGTTATGTATAGAAAATCCTGGGCAGGCCATTATTTTGGTCACCATGGCTATGCCCCCATAGGATGGCAATGCCCCCATCCACAGCACACAAGTGGTCACTGAATGGTTTGATAAGCATGAAAACGATGTAAACCATATGAGAGATTCGGGAGTGGCGCCTGAGACAGCGTTTTCCACAACCATCAACAACATTTCATGTGAATTTCTTGTGAAAGAATGGAGTTGCATCCCACCAATAGATTTCCAGACACTTGTAGAATCTGTGCCAAGCTGTTCTGGCTCGTGGTGGCCCAACGCCCTATTAAGACACTTTATGTTGGTGTTTCCTTTATTTTGGCAGTTACCTGTACATAGCACAGTATTGTTTTTGGCTGAACATGTATTGTGTTTTGCAGTGAGCGAATGAAGGCCATGGAACAACAGATTGCCAGTCTGGCTGGCCTTGTTCAGCATGCACTTGCTATTGGTCCAGCTGAGATAGATAGGAGGACTGCTTCTCCTTTCCATGTCAACAACAGTGCAGGTGCTCTTATTACACAACAATTAGTGTTACAAAGTCAAATTAGGATTAGTTTTTTGTGGTTTCATGCATGGATAATTAAAGTTATTTTGAATCTGCCCTATTTTAATCTCGTATTACAGTAACTCATAGAGTTGTCTCACTGATCTGATGTGTAGGAGTGTCACCAGTTCCTGCATCCAGAACCCCTGCCCTCCTTGCAGATGGCTTCAATGCTCTAGTCCCTCAGGCCCCTTCCCCTGACTCCACCCTGCAGGTCACACTGACCACGGTCAGGAGGAACGTCACTGACCTCCGACAGCAGCTTCACCAACTCCGACAGCTACAGGTACTTAATAAGACACCTGCACATTACATTAATTCATTATCAGAATTGTTTAAAGATGCACTATGCAGAAATTGCTCCGCCCTTTCCTGGTTGCAAACATTCTAATAGTTAGCCTAATTTCAGTTTGTCACAAAATAGCAAGTACAGTGTAGAGAATCATTGTACCATCTAAACCACTGTGAAATATATTTTCCATAACCAAAAATATTGTATTTTCAGCTGTTTGAAGCTGGTGTACAAAACCGAAAGTCAAAGATGCAAAAACGAAACTTAAGAACGGGAAGCCACTTCTTGGACTTGCTTTCAATGAGAATGACACTTCTATATATAACACACATTTCTATGTGAATTTGGTTGGGTTGCCCAAAAAGTTTCCTATTGCAGCTTTATGTGATACCTCTTGTCATCCAAGCACCATAAGTGAAAACACAAACGTAAAAGACAGATGTACAATATTCACAATAATGTTATCTGAGAGAATCTGCATATATTTAGATTCAATATATACAGTATACCTTTATATGGTGTGTTCATATTATGTACTCCGTTATATTCCTCCATCACGTATAGTGCATCTCATTCATTGAGTGAGTGTTGTAATGCCACTGTGTATGGTCCATTACTAGATGCAGAACCAGGACAGTGTGAAGGGGATGCTGAAGAGAGCAGAGGAGGAGCTAGCTGAGGTGATGTCTGAGACCCTACAGAGACAACAGCAGGAGACCGAGCCTGGCCAGAGACAGAGGACCACGGTGGACGAGGAGAGACGCAAGTACCAGGCCATGGAGGAGAGAGTTCTGGCCCAGCTCAGGTAAAGGGTTGGAACCCCACACACTGACTGACAGGATATGTCATTTATTGAAGGTATTGACTTTGTTGAGCCCATCTTACTTTTACACAGCTATTGTTAATAACAAGAGTACAGATTATATCCTATGGCAACAAAAAGAGAAATCATCTACTTCCTAAAATAAACAGTGATCAGACGATAGTAATACGTAATTGCTCCAGATGCCCTATTAGTTTTTTTTTATTTGGCTAAACTGCTGAAGCTAACATTGTGAGCGTGATCTTATGTTGCAATGTGAAGTAATTAGTTGCAGCTAAAGTGGGATTAGTTAATCTACTCTGATTATGTAATCAGAACAGATTCCAGTGAATCAGAGCACAGTCTATCTACCAGCATGTGGTACGTACACTAACTCAGCTATGGAATGAGTCATTGGTATTCAGCCAAAAATTGCTAGTAATGTTTCACAATGTTTAAATGAGTGCTAATGAGGTTAAGTATGTGATCTGGGGGGACTGTGGTACTGACGGTGATAGGAGAGATTAGTAATGGAGTCAAAGCCAATGTCTTACTTTACTATGTCAGATCACTGGGCCAAATTCATCTTGGGGACTGGGGGGGATAGACAGTACTGTATGTGTTAAACACCTGTGTTACTGTATACTGTATGTAGCTGTTATGTAATGTTGAGAGCACAATTTGGGTGGGAAAACGGATATTGGGAAACAGCTATTGCTCACACTTTTTCACGCTTAACATACTTTTGAATATATAGTGTATGTGGACACACCTTCAAATTAGTGGATTCGGTTATTTCAGCCACACCTGTTGCTGACAGGTATACAGTTGAGCACACAGCCATGCAATCTCCTTAAACAAACATTGACAGTAGAATGGCCTTACTGAAAAGCTCAGTGACTTTCAACTTGGCACCTTCGTAGGATGTCACCTTTCCAACAAGTCAGTTCATCAAATTTCTGCCCTGCTCTTAGTGCTGATATTGTGAAGTGGAAATGTCTGGGAGCAACACCGGCTCAGCCGCGAAGTGGTAGGCCACACAAGCTCACAGAACCGCCGAGTGTTGCAATACTCACTACCGAGTTCCAAACTGCCTCTGGAAGTAACTTCTGCACAATAACTGTTCGTCAGGAATTTAATGAAATGGGTTTCCATGGCCGAGCAGCCGCACACAAGCCTAAGGTCACCATGCGCAATGCCAAGCGTTGGCTATAGTGGTGTAAAGCTCGCTGCCATTCAACTCTGGAGCAGTAGAAATGCTTTCTCTGGAGTGATTAATCACGCTTCACCATCTGGCAGTCCGATTGACAAGTCTGGGTTTGGTGGATGCCAGGAGAATGCTACATGCATAGTGGCAACTGTAAAGTTTGGTGGAGGAGGAATAATGGTCTGTGGCTGTTTTTCATGGTTTTTGCTAGGCCCCTTAGTTCCAGTGAAGGGAAATCTTAACGCAACAGCATACAATGACATTCTAGACTATTATGTGCTTCCAACGTTGTGGCAACAGTTTGGGGAAGGCTCTTTCCTGTTTCAGCATGACAATGCCCCCGTGCACAAAGCAAGGTCCATACATAAATGGTTTGTCGAGATCGGTGTGGAAGAACTTGACTGGCCTGCACAGAGCCTTGACCTCAACCCCCTCAACAAGTTGCCAGCAGCAATGTTCCAACATTTGATGGAAAGCCTTCCCAGAAGAGTGGAGGCTGTTTTGGCAGAAAAAGGGGAACCAACATCATATTAATGCCTATTATTTTGGAATGACGTTCAACAAGCAGTTGTCCACATACTTTTGGTCATTTAGTGTAGACGTTTTTATTTTTTAAATTTAACCTTTATTTAACTAGGCAAGTCAGTTAAGAACAAATTCTTATTTACAACCTAGGAACAGTGGGTTAACGACAGATTTTTACCAGCTCAGGGATTCGATCTAGCAACCATTTGGTTGTTGGCCCTACCACTAGGCTACCTGCCGCCCGTTTAGCAACGAAAACCAATGTGTGTGTGCAACACTTGGGGCAAAACAGACAGGGTTGGCTTAGAATCAAAAGATTGTTATCAACATGTAAACTAGAGGTCGACCGATTAATCGGAATGGCCGATTTAATTGGGGCCGATTTCAAGTTCTCATAACAATCGGAAATCAGTATTTTTGGACACCGATTTGGCTGATTTAAAAAAACATTTAAAAAAATCTACACCTTTATTTAACTAGGCAAGTCAGTTAAGAACACATACTTATTTTCAATGACAGCCTAGGAACGGTGGGTTAACTGCCTTGTTCAGGGGCAGAATGACAGATTTTTACCTTGTCAGCTTGGGGATTCGTTTTTGCAACCTTCTAGTTACTAATCCAACGCTCTAACCACCTGCCTTACATTGCACTCCACGAGGAGCCTGCATGCAGGCTGACTACCTGTTACATGAGGGTAGCAAGAAGTCAAGGTAAGTTGCTAGCTAGCATTAAACTTATCTTATAAAAAATAATCAATCTTAACATAATCACTAGTTAATTTCACATGGTTGATAATATTACTAGTTTATCTAGCATGTCCTGCGTTGCATATAATCGATGCGGTGCCTGTTAATTTCTTATCGAATCACAGCCTACTTCGCCAAACGGGTGATGATTTAGCACTGTCGTTGCTCCAACGTGTACCTAACGGGTGATGATTTAGCACTGTCGTTGCTCCAACGTGTACCTAACCATTAACATCAATGTCTTTCTTTAAAATCAATACACAAGTATATATTTTTAAACCTGCATATTTAGTTAATATTGCCTGCTAACATGAATTTCTTATAATTAGGGAAATTGTGTCACTTCTCTGGCGTTCCGTGCAAGCAGTCGGGTTATATGCAGCAGTTTGGGCCACCTGGCTCGTTGCGAACTGTGTGAAGTCCATTTATTCCTAACAAAGACCGTAATTAATTTGCCAGAATTTTACATAATTATGACATAACATTGAAGGATGTGTAATGTAACAGCAATATTTAGACTTAGGGATGCCACCCGTTAGATAAAATACGGAACGGTTCCGTATTTCACTGAAAGAATAAACGTTTTGTTTTCGAAATGATAGTTTCCGGATTCGACTTATCAATGTGTTATTATGTTATAATTAAGTCTATGATTTGATATTTGATAGAGAAGTCTGACTGAGCGGTGGTAGGCAGCAGCAGGCTCGTAAGCATTCATTCAAACAGCACTTTCGTGCGTTTTGCCAGCAGCTCTTCACTGTGCTTCAAGCATTGCGCTGTTTATGACTTCAAGCCTATCAATTCCAAATATTAGGCTGGTGTAACCGATGTGAAATGGCTAGCTAGTTAGCGGGGTGCGCGCGGGGTGCGCACAAACGTCACTCGCTCTGAGACTTGAAGTAGTTGTTCCCCTTGCTCTGCATGGGTAACTCTGCTTCGAGGGTGGCTGTTGTCGATGTGTTCCTGGTTCGAGCCCAGGTAGAGGCGAGGAGAGGGACGGAAGCTATACTGTTACACTGGCAATACTAAAGTGTCTTTTAGAACATCCAAATGTCAAAGGTATATGGAATACAAATGGTATAGAGAGAAATAGTCCTATAATTCCTATAATAACTACAACCTACAACCTCTTACCTTGGATATTGAAGTCTCATGTTAAAAGGAACCACCAGCTTTCATATGTTCTCATGTTCTGAGTAAGGAACTTAAACGTTATTTTTTTTTACATGGCACATATTGCACTTTTACTTTCTTCTCCAATACTTTGTTTTTGCATTATTTAAACCAAATTGAACATGTTTCATTATTTTTTTTAGGCTAAATTGATTTTTATTGATATATTATATTAAGTGTTAATTCAGTATTGTTGTAATTGTCATTATTACAAATACATTTTTTTTTAAATCGGCCGATTAATAGGTACCGGCTCTTTTTGGTCCTCCAATAATTGGTATCGGCATTGAAAAATCATAATCGGTCGACCTCTAGTTTGGACATACTGCCAAATTATCTAAAATGATAATAGAGGCGGCTTCTGGTAGAGAAATTAACATTGGGTTCTCTTGCAACAGCTCTGTTGTACATTCCGTCAGTCAGCATGCCAATTGCACATTCCCTCAAAACGTCAGACATTTGTGGCATTGTGTTCTGTACCAAAACTGCACATTTGAGTGGCCTTTTATTGTCCCCCAGGTGCACCTGTGTAATGATCATGCTTTTGAATATGCCACACCTGTCAGGTGGATGGATAATATTGGCAAAAGAGAAATGCTCATTAACAGGGAAGTAAACAAATTTATGCACAGAATTTGAGAGAAATATGCTTTTTGTGCTTATGGATAATTTCTGGGATCTTTTATTTCAGCTCATGAAACATTGGACCAACACTTTGTTGCGTTTATATTTTTGTTCAGAATATGGTTTCTACTTAACATTGGTATACAGTTGAAGTCGGAAGTTTACATACACTTAGGTTAGAGTCATTAAAACTAGTTTTTCAACCAATCCACAAATTTCTTGTTAACACAATATAGTTTTTGCAAGTCGGTTAGGACATCTACTTTGTGCATAGTAATTTTTCCAACAATTGTTTTGACAGATTATTTCACTTATAATTCACTGTATCACAATTCCAGTGGGTCAGAAGTTTACATACACTAAGTTGACTGTGCCTTTTTAAACCGCTTGGAAAATGTCATGGCTTTAGAAGCTTCTGATTGGCTAATTGACATAATTTGAGTCAATTGGAGGTGTACCTGTGGATGTATTTCAAGGCCTACCTTCAAACTCAGTGCCTCTTTGCTTGACATCATGGACAAATCAAAAGAAATCAGCCAAGACCTCAGAATTTTTTTTTTAACCTCCACAAGTCTGGTTCATCCTTGGGAGCAATTTCCAAACACCTGAAGGTACCACGTTTATCTGTGCAAACAATAGTAAGCAAGTATAAACACCGTGGGACCACGCAGCTATCATACCACTCGGGAAGGAGACGCATTGTCTTCTAGAGAGGAACGTACTTTGGTGCGAAAAGTGCAAATCAATTCCAGAACAACAGCAAAGAACCTTGTGAAGATGCTGGAGCAAACCGGTACAAAAGTATCTGTATCCACAGTAAAAACGAGTCCTATATCGACATAACCTGAAAGGCCGCTCAGCAAGGAGGAGGCCAGTGCTCCAAAAACGCCATAAAAAAGCCAGACTACAGTTTGCAACTGCACATGGGGACAAAGATCATACTTATTGGATAAATGTCCTCTGGTCTGATTAAACAAAAGTAGAACTGTTTGGCCATAATGACCATCGTTATGTTAGGAGGAAAGGGGGGGGGGCTTGCAAGCCGAAGAACACCGTTCCAACCGTGAAGCACGGGGTGGCAGCATCATGTTGTGGGGGTGCTTTGCTGCAGGAGGGACTGGTGCACTTCACAAAATAGATGGCATCATGAGGAAGGGAAGATTATGTGGGTATATTGAAGCAGCATCAAGACATCAGTCAGGAAGTTAAAGTTTGGTCGCAAATGGGTCTTCCAAATGGACAATGACCCCAAGCATACTTCCAAAGTTGTTGCAAAATGGCAGCAGAACAGGGGCAGTATTTTCATTTTTGGAAAAAAAACGAAGAAGAATAGCCGTAGGTGGCTACATTGCGTAAGTGGTCACCTGATGGCTCCCAGGGTGACTCTCGCGTAAAATACAGAGGTAGCCATTACTCCAATCGGTCCTACTGAAAAACGAATTGTCCCGACAGATATATTATCGAATAGATATTTGAAAAACACCTTGAGGATTGATTATAAACAACGTTTGCTATGTTTCTGTCGATATTATGGAGCTAATTTGGAATATTTTTCGCCGTTTTCGTGACTGCAATTTCCGGGCGATTTCTCAGCCAAACGTGAAGAACAAACGGAGCTATTTCGCCTACAAAAATAATATTTTTGGGAAAAAATGAACTTTGGCGATCTACCTGGGAGTCTCGTGAGTGAAAGCATCCGAAGTTAATCAAAGGTAAACGATTTAATTTGATTGCTTTTCTGATTTGTGACAATGTTGCCTGCTGCTAACAAGGCATAATGCTATGCTAGGCTATCAATAAACTTACACATGCTTGTCTAGCTTTGGCTGTAAAGCATATTTTGAAAATCTGAGATGACAGGGTGATTAACAAAAGGCTAAGCTGTGTCTCAATATATTTCATTTGTGATTTTCATGAATAGGAATATTTTCTAGGGATATTTATGTCCGTTGCGTTATGCTAATTAGTGTCAGGCGATGATTACGCTCCCGGACCCGGGATGGGGAGTCACAAGAAGTTAAGGACAACAAAGTCAAAAAAACAATCCTATAGAAAATGTGTGGGCAGAATTGAAAATGCGTGTGCGAGCAAGTTACACCTGCTCTGTCAGGAGGAATGGGCCAAAATTCACCCAACTTATTGTGGGAAGTTTGTGGAAGGCTACCCGAAACGTTTGTCCCAAGTTAAAAACTGAGTTTAAATGTATTTGTATGTAAACTTCCTACTTCAACTGTATGTATGACTTCAAATGTATTAACAGATGTTTTAGGTAGGCAATATATAGGCTACTATAAAATGTCATGTATTTTAGTTTTTCTTGGAATAGAAACACCATAATATAAACTTTAGCTTGCACTATGCAGAAATTGCTAAAACTCTAATAGTTCACCCATTTTCAGTATATGTGACAAAATAAGATGGCACAATGATTCTCTATGCTATACTATCTAAATTTGTTCGGGTCACCCAAAAAGTTACATATTGCCATTTTAATTAAGCTAAAATATCAGAAATAAATCATAATGAAGGCCAGTATCAGCTCCTTTTCATAAATAAAAAAGAATAAATAATCTCAACGTGTAGCAGTCAAATGATTTGCGCACAAAAGCAAGCTTCAACCAACTTAATTTGCATTGAGCGTGAGAAATGCTCTTTACAAGTGAAATATTAGTATTATAAAGACAGAAAAATACACGTCAAAGTTTAATTACACAAAGGAATATTAGTGGGAATATAACCATAATATATACAAGAGAATGGAATATATTTGAAAAGCCTAAAATTGAGAAATACATCCCCGTGTGGATTCTATTTTTCAATTTATTTTAGATTTGATTGGACAAAACAAGTAGGCTGCAAGTACAGTGCAACAGACTTTAGTGAACCATTTCCAGAAAATGTATACAAAACAACACATTTAGGAGCAAAACATCCTGAATATCAGGACGCACAACTGCAACGCGTTTAGAATACTAATTCATACGCACATTGCATCTGAAACTGTTCTTTAGAGATTGCAACCCATCTGTCCCCATGAAAAGTATGTTTATGGCTCCATCTACATTCATTCCACCTGGGACAGGACAAATCTTATTTGTGATATCAGGCCAAGTTTAGCAGAAGGCATGAAGAGCTCTGCTTGTCTTCAAATGCCCTGATTTATGCATTGTGACACTTTTGTTTACCTATGGCCCCATAATAAGGCATTAGCTAAAGTTCTTCCCGCTAATGAAAACAACTCCACAAAATATTATTGTCCAAATAATCTGTGCACACCTCAGATTTTTTGGGCCCAGTTAGTGGCTTTTGACTCCTTGTAGCTTGAAGTGTTTTAAATAGCCTAATTGGTCTGTGTCAGCCTGTGCAGAATAGTAAGGTAGTAATAATTTTTTATGAAGTCTGGTACACCCTCCTGTAGACTCTTAAAAAGGGTTCTTTACCAACATCTTCCTCAGTGTTGGAACCAAATAATGTCTCTATTTGTTTTTCAGAATAATCTTGTGTTTTGAGAAAGTAGATAACATATACTAACATATACTAACATACAGTGCCTTGCGAAAGTATTCGGCCCCCTTGAACTTTGCGACCTTTTGCCACATTTCAGGCTTCAAACATAAAGATATAAAACTGTATTTTTTTGTGAAGAATCAACAACAAGTGGGACACAATCATGAAGTGGAACGACATTTATAGGATATTTAAAACTTTTTTAACAAATCAAAAACTGAAAAATTGGGCGTGCAAAATTATTCAGCCCCCTTAAGTTAATACTTTGTAGCGCCACCTTTTGCTGCGATTACAGCTGTAAGTCGCTTGGGGTATGTCTCTATCAGTTTTGCACATCGAGAGACTGACATTTTTTCCCATTCCTCCTTGCAAAACAGCTCGAGCTCATTGAGGTTGGATGGAGAGCATTTGTGAACAGCAGTTTTCAGTTCTTTCCACAGATTCTCGATTGGATTCAGGTCTGGACTTTGACTTGGCCATTCTAACACCTGGATATGTTTATTTTTGAACCATTCCATTGTAGATTTTGCTTTATGTTTTGGATCATTGTCTTGTTGGAAGACAAATCTCCATCCCAGTCTCAGGTCTTTTGCAGACTCCATCAGGTTTTCTTCCAGAATGGTCCTGTATTTGTCTCCATCCATCTTCCCACGACACTTTTTATGGATATCTTTAAAAAATGGCTTTCTTCTTACCACTCTTCCATAAAGGCCAGATTTGTGCAATATACGACTGATTGTTGTCCTATGGACAGAGTCTCCCACCTCAGCTGTAGATCTCTGCAGTTCATCCAGAGTGATCATGGGCCTCTTGGCTGCATCTCTGATCAGTCTTCTCCTTGTATGAGCTGAAAGTTTAGAGGGACGGCCAGGTCTTGGTAGATTTGCAGTGGTCTGATACTCCTTCCATTTCAATATTATCGCTTGCACAGTGCTCCTTGGGATGTTTGAAGCTTGGGAAATCTTTTTGTATCCAAATCCGGCTTTAAACTTCTTCAAAACAGTATCTCGGACCTGCCTGGTGTGTTCCTTGTTCTTCATGATGCTCTCTGCGCTTTTAACGGACCTCTGAGACTATCACAGTGCAGGTGCATTCATACGGAGACTTGATTACACACAGGTGGATTGTATTTATCATCATTAGTCATGTAGGTCAACATTGGATCATTCAGAGATCCTCACTGAACTTCTGGAGAGAGTTTGCTGCACTGAAAGTAAAGGGGCTGAATAATTTTGCACGCCCAATTTTTCAGTTTTTGATTTGTTAAAAAAGTTTGAAATATCCAATAAATGTCGTTCCACTTCGTGATTGTGTCCCACTTGTTGTTGATTCTTCACAAAAAAATACAGTTTTATATCTTTATGTTTGAAGCCTGAAATGTGGCAAAAGGTCGCAAAGTTCAAGGGGGCCGAATACTTTCGCAAGGCACTGTATATAAATGAGTATGAATAATTTAGGTAAACAATTGCATATTAAATGATGTGTGGTCTGTCGTGCAGTCGAATTTTACAATATACAACGTGTCCCCCAAAATGTGTATATACAGTGCCAGTCAAAAGTTTGGACACACCTACTCATTCAAGGGTTTTTATTTATTTAGACTATTTTCGACATTATAAAATAATAGTGAAGACATCAAAACTATGAAATAACACATATGGAATCATGTAGTAACCAAAAGAGTTTAAAAAAATGTAAATATATTTTATATTTGAGATTCTTCAAAGAAGCCACCGTTTGCCTTGATGGCAGCTTTGCACACACTTGCATGAACTCAACATTTACTTCGCTGCCATCTGATGTTTATTGCTCGTTATTACATTAGGAGAAATCACCACGCAAAAACTACAGTGCCTGGGAGAAGATGCAAAAATGGAACCATTTATGAGTTGAGCAGTGAGCACCATCATAATATAGGCCAATCACCAATGTCTTTCCTTGTCATGCCAAACATGAACATTGGTTTTACTGTAATGTTATGACCAGATGAAGAACCTGTGTCTCTCAGGGAGCTGGAGGAGTATGTGGACCGTCTGAGGAGAGACTCGTCCTCCGACAAAGGTCAGCTGTCAATCACCCTCAGGGACGTGGAGGAGGGAGCTGTCAACCTCAGGAGGGTGGGAGAGGCTTTGGCTGGACTTAAAGGTGAGCACTGTCTGGGGCTGCTGCTAGAGGTTAGCACATCATTGACCACAGGTAGAAGATGTTCAAGTGATTAAGTTACCAATAGCAGGAGATACGCCATAGCAGCATTAATCATATACAACCAGTCAGTTCTGTAATGTTTTAAAATATGTGAAGGGTAAGAAAGGACACCGTGGATAGCTGACACCTCGTCAATGTGTGACAACTTTAGGATTTATGGTCCCTCCCCTCTGTCAGGTGAGTTCCCAAGCCTGCATGGGAAGATGCGGACGGTGCTGCGTGTGGAGGTGGAGGCGGTGCGATTCCTGAAGGAGGAGCCTCATAAGATGGACAGCATGCTTAAGAGGGTCAAAGCCCTGACAGAGGCTCTCAGCGGTCTCAGAAGGTACATGCTGCCCCTATATATCATCCAGGACATGTAAGAGCATGATTGATGATCTGAGTAGTCAAATAAAGTTGTGCTGTGTTCCCTTCAGATGTGTCACAGAGAATCATCCTCACAATCCCGAGCCTGGAGCAGCCACAGCAGAGGGGGGTGTAGAGCCTGCCATTGCCCAGTCTGAACCCCCCCAGAAGAATCTCCCCACCATGGAATCCCCCAAACCTCAGCCCAGGCCCTCTGTCAGACCCCCCCAGCCACAGGTCAAGAACCCTGCAGGCAGGCCAGACACAGTCCCCACCTCACCTGACATTGTCCACCGTGTGAAGAGCTCTCCCGTCAACATGCATTCTTGTCAGCACTCAGCGGCTCTGCCACACCACCCCAGCCCCCCACTGACCTCCACCCACGGTCGAGACTCCCCCACCGTGGCCAAGGTCAGTCCCCGCAGCCGAGAGAACAGTCCGGCCCTGCAGAAGAGAATAGTTCCTTGGTGTGGTGATGGACCGGCACCCACGGCCAGCAGCACTGAGACCACCTCACAACCACCTGGTTCAGAGGAGATCCACACCAACAGGGGCAGCCTCAAACACATCGTCATGGATATTGAGGTAGTCATAGTCGGTCTGATAATCCTAGTAATTATTTTAGTGTCTGTAAAACACATGAGTCGGTTTCCTGTTTAAGCTTAAACCGAGACTAAAAATATTAAATTGAAATTATTCTTAGTCTAAGACTGGACTTAATCTGGGTCCAGGAAACTTGCTCAAGGTAGCTGGGTTGAGATGAAGAAAGTCTTTAAAACTGAGATGACTGTTACTTACTGTGTAATGTAATATAGACCACACTATCACTCAAGATGATTAAACAGAGCCCTCTGCCAGTTCTCTAACATAAACCAATCTCAGTAAAGTGCATCTACATTTCTGATCGGTATGCATTGAGACGTCTGGGCCATTATATATCATTAGTATACCTCTCTGGTCACCCCCAAAACCAATTCCTCCTTTGGCCACCTCTCCTTCCAGTTCTCTGCTGCCAATGACTGGAACGAACTACAAAAATCTCTGAAACTGGAAACACTTATCTCCCTCACTAGCTTTAAGCAACAGCTGCCAGAGCAGCTCACAGATTACTGCACCTGTACATAGCCCATCTATAATTTAGCCCAAACAACTACCTCTTCCCCTACTGTAGTTTTTATTTTATTTTGCTCCTTTGCACCCCATTATTTCTATTTCTACTTTGCACATTCTTCCACTGCAAATCTACCATTCCAGTGTTTTACTTGCTATATTGTATTTACTTCGCCACCATGGCCTTTTTTTTTGCCTTTACCTCCCTTATCTCACCTCATTTGCTCACATTGTATATAGACTTATTTTTCTATTGTATTATTGACTGTATTTTTGTTTTACTCCATGTGTCGTTGTATGTGTCGAACTGCTTTGCTTTATCTTGGCTAGGTCGCAATTGTAAATGAGAAACTTGTTCTCAACTTGCCTACCTGGTTAAATAAAGGTGAAATAAATAACAAAATTCTCCTCCACCCCACAGACGGCAGAGAGAGAGCAGGACCTGGAGCAGGGGAGGTCGCCACAGAACTCAGCAGCCACCTCTTCTGGGAGTGAGTTTGAGCAGATTCTCCAGGAGGCCCAGGCCAGCCTGATGAAGGCCATACCCGACCTGGAGGTAACTGAGACCGGGAGAAGGGAGGCTCAGTCCTCCCCTCCACCCCTAGCTCCAGACCAGCCATCTCTCCCAGACCCAGAGCTTCCGCTCAACCCTCCACTGCCAGACGAAGTAGATGCCCCTCAACCTACTGAGGCATCTCTTCCAGGTAAGAAACTATGGAAGTTAATAGACCAATTCAATTGTTGGAAGCATCAAAGTTACCAGTTTGCTGTAATTTTTCCTATTTTTGTAAGAAACTCTGGAAGGACTCAGAATGCAGAACCATTGTACAAACTGGAAGATTGTTCATCATCCCCAAACAAAACTGAAGGTGTAAATAATCATAATGATACATAAAAAAATGTGGAAATAACCATCTTGGTTAAGGGCAAAGACCAATAAGGCAGAATCACTTTCCTTAAATGTATCCATAATGGAAAGAAAATTGCCTTTATTAATGCGTATGCTCCAAATTCATATTATCCTACTTTATTTGATTCTATGAACAGAATATTGTTAGAATTAACTGAATTCCATCTGGTTATTGGGAAACCAGGAGCTGTGCCAGGCCTGCCACGTCTGTTGACTCCTCCAGCTGTAACGCATAGAATTCACTAGCTTGTATGCGAAGCAGTAATTGTTTTAATACATCACCTACCATATCACTGATGCATCGTGAAACAGTGTTGTTTGATGAAGGCATTGTCTGTATAGTTTTTTTTGCCTTTCCCCCAAGCATTGTCCCAGCCATATCCGCGGCAGCAGGAAGAATTAAGTCCTCCACAATAGTATGGGGCTTGCCTGTTCTAGCCACTCGGTAGCTCTCCACATAAGACGCTTCTAGCCCCTTCTTATTAATGGTATCTGTTGCTTTTATACATGTCTTACTGCTCAAAAGTAATCTTAATTCTCGCTCAAAAAACCCCTGTGGCATATTTTTCAAATTGGCATGTTTCGTTTCCAAATGTCTGCGCAGGAGTGAAGGTGTCATCAAGTTGTGAGATTAGTAATTTTGCACGAAAAACACACTGTGGCTGAGGAAAGGCACTACTCCCAATATAAGTGAACCGCAAACCAATGTAGTTCTCATCATATTTGCAACTCTTCGATGGTCCAACGTCCCTGTCTGTTGTTCGGTGCTTTCCCGGGGAACGGGGGCAGTAGCTCTTTGGCTGCATCAGATTCACAACTGCCAGTGTGCGTGCTAGCTGGGCTAGCAACAAATGTATAATTACTGATGCTAGCATTGGATGTGCTCATGGAAGCAGAACAACTTGTGTCGTTGACAGGTGCAGGTGTAGTACTGCTGGTAGTAGCAGTACTACCAGTAGAGGCTGGTATTTGTGTCTACGGACGCGGGCCTTACTTTTTTTTAACCATTGATCAATTTTCGATCAAAGGGAATGAGCAGCAGCTACGTTTGGCTACATGTGGACCGTTAGTGGAATTCCCGCAAGAGAGAGTAACGGTTCATGTGATTGGATGTTAATTATTTGACTTGGCTACCTGTATTTGACATTATGTTGTTATTTCGCTGAACACTAGATGGTTTCATTTTATTTTAGGCAGTGAAACGAGGCTACTCGGGCGAGAAAAAAACATCACCCAAATGTATAGCCCCGTTGACAAATCTAAATGGGCTGTTTGAAAATGTGAATCACATTTATTATTTGGCGTACCCCCGACGGCATTGCGTGTACCCCAGTTTGGGAATAGCCGGTCTAGAGGAAGGTGTTTGTCCTTAGGCCTGGAGGGAAGCCAAAGTCATTACACTACCCAAGAGTGGTAAAGCGGCCTTTACTGGTTCTAACGGCAGACCTATCAGCTTGTTGCCAGATCTTAGCAAACTGTTTTGCTGTGACCAAATACATTGTCTTGACCAAACATATTGACAACAGACTTTCATCGTTCTTATAGAGAAGGGCACTCAACATGTACTGCACTGACACAAATGACTCATGATTGGTTGAAAATAAATTATAATAAAAAGATTGTGGGAGCTGTACTGTTAGATTTCAGTGGAGCCTTTGATATTATTGACCAAAACCTGTTAACTTACAGTAGAAGTCAAAACTTTGGACACACCTACACAAAGCAAAGGGTGGCTACTTTGAAGAATCTCAAATATAAAACATTTTGATTTGTTTAACACTTTTTTGGTTACTACATGATTCCATGTGTTTTATTTAATAGTTTTGAGGTCTTCACTATTATTCTGCAATATAGTAAAAACAAAGAAAAACCCTTGAATGAGTAGGTTTGTCCAAACTTTTGACTGGTACTGTATGTTTTATGCATTTTCAACCTTAGATTGCCATATCGTGGATTCAGAGCTAGCTAATTAAACTCAGAGCTTTCTTTAACGGAAGCCTTTCTAATGTGAAACGTGTAGGGTGTGGTGTACCGCAGGGCAGCTCTCTAGGCCATCTATTCTTTACCAATGACCTGGCACTAAACAAAGCCTTTGTGTCCCTGTATGCTGATGACTGAACCATATACAATGCATTCAGAAAGTATTCAGACGCCTTGAATTTTTACACATTTTGTTAACTTACTACCTTATTCTAAAATTGATTTTAAAAAATAAAAAAATCTGCATCAATCCACACACAATACCCCAAAATGACAACACCATAACCGTTTTAGACAATTTTGCAAATGTATAAATAATAAAAACAGAAATACCTTATTTACATAAGTATTCAGACCTTTTGCTTTGAGACTCAAAATTGAGCTCAGGTGCATCCTGTTTCCATTGATCATCTTTGAGATGTTTCTACAACTTGATTGGAGTCCACCTGTGGTAAATTCAATTGATTGGACATGATTTGGAGACACACGTGCACACATATAAGGTCAGGCTCAGATCTGGGGAAGGGTAGCCAAAACATTTCTGCAGCATTGAAGGTCCTCAAGAACACAGTGCCCTCAATCATTCTTAAATGGAAGAAGTTTGGAACCACCAAGACTCTTCCTAGAGCTGGCCACCCAGCCAAACTGAGCAATCGTGGGGAAAAGGGCTTTGGTCAGGGAGGTGACCAAAAACCTGATGGTCATTCGGACAGAGATCCAGAATTCCTCTGTGGAGATTGGAAAACCTTCCAGTAGGACAACCATCACAGCAGCAGTCCACAAATCAGGCCTTTATGGTAGAGTGGCCAGACAGAAGCCACTCTTCAGTAAAAGGTGCATGACAACCCGCTTGGAGTTTGCTAAAAGGCACCTAAAGGACTCTGACCATGAGAAACAAGATTCTCTGGTCTGATGAAACCAAGATTGAACTCGTTGGTCTGAATGCCAAGCGTCAGGCATGGTAGTGGCAGCATCATGCTGTGAGGATGTTTTTCAGCGGCAGGGACTGGGAGACTAGTCAGGATCGAGGGATGAACTGAGCAAAGTACAGAGAGATCTTTGATGAAAGCCTGCTCCAAAGTGCTTAGGACCTCAGACTGGGGCGAAAATTCACCTTCCAACAGCACAATGACCTTAAGCTCACAGCCAAGACAACGCAGAACCCGGACTTGAACCTGATCGAACATCTCTGGAGAGACCTGGAAATAGCTTTGCAGCGACGCTCTCCATCCAACCTGACAGAGCTTGAGAGGATCTGCAGAGAAGAATGGGAGAAACTTCCCAAATACAGGTGTGCCAAGCTTGTAGCATCATACTCAAGGCTGTAATCGCTGCCAAAGGTGCTACAACAAAGTACTTAGTAAAGGGCCTGAATTCTTATGTAAATGTGATATTTCAGGGGTTTTGTGGAACACAAAACAAACATTGAGGATAAAAAAATGTTTTAATCCTTTTTAGAGTAAGACTTTAACATAAGAAAATGTGGAAAAAGGGGGCGCTGGTGAGCAGCAACATGTGAAGTCACGTTCTCAGTGCTCCGATCCAGGGCGAACAATTTACTATTAATACTTGACCAACACCTCCCCCACGTGTTAATTTTGTAACATTTCATTTGGAATCAAACCCAATTTACTAATCTGGCTTATTTTCTGAAAATGTTGGCACTTTTATTGTAAAATGTTGAGACAACGGGCCGCGGCCCACAAAGGAGCAGGCCTCTGCTAAAACCTCGGGCTCACCTGACACGGACTCTGATCCCCCAACCTAGACATGGTAATGGCGGCTATCATTAAACCTGAACAGACTGTGCTGGCTAAGGTGGAGTCATTATCCACTGACCCATCCTCACAAATAGCTATTCTCGCCACCGAGGTCAACATAAAGATCGACTCCGTTAATCTAGAATTGGTGAGATATGACACCCGTCTGAATAGCCTGGAAGATGGTGCAAATATTTACTCCAACAAAGGGGTGACACAAAGAGCAAGTCACCCGGCTATCATCAGATGTCGTCAAACTCACTTCCAAGGTTGAGGACCTCGAGAACCGACAGTGCCGGGGGAACAGTCTAATTTTCGGCGTGAGAGAGGGACTCGAGACCGTAGGCGGAATGCAGCCTACGCTGTCCATAGCTAAACTGCTACAGGAAATTCTAGGCCTCGATTACGCCCCCACTCGCACAGAAGCATACAGTCCTCACCGAAAAGTTAGTTAAATTCCACTACATTCAGGAGAAGGAGGATGTCTTCCGTAAGCCAGCGCGAGCGGCTCCCATCACCCACGATGGCCGGAATATTTGCATTTACCCGGACTACACGGCGGCAGTCATGAAGAAGAGGTCAGCCTTCAACGAGGTGAGGGGGCTCCTACACCGCTGTCTGGACACCAGGTTTGGCATTCGTTACCCAGCTGTACTAAAGATAACTACTCCCTCCGGCGAGTAGAAGAAAATGTCCCAACCAAGGCCAAAGAATACGTTGTCACGCACCTACATCGACAGGAGGACAGGCGACATAATACTAACTAGCCATTGTGGGCGGATACTGTGACCCTGCACTAGCCTTGCTAACGCAACCAAGGACTAACTAGTGAATTCATATCTTGATTAGAAACATGCCTCCACCCTGCTGCCAAAAGAATTACAATTATTAATCCAGTAATTTAACATTATGAACAATGATGGTATGTATAGGGTGACATGTTCTCACAAGGACAATATAGTTTGAATAGTATTTTATTTACAGTACATGACACAGTTAGCTTTTACCAACTATCTGCGGCTGTATAGGCACAGTTCTAGGTGATGCGGTAATAATTAGCCTAGTCGCTGTCTAAGGCTAGCCACTGAGATCTCTTTCCATGCCTTAATACCCTACTAACATACTGTGAGCATGTTTAATACATATAAGTTTATACTCCCAAAGGACCATATGTATTATTCTTTACAATTTGACTGGTTGGTCCGCTCTGGTGCTTGTGGGCGGATGGCACGGGTTTGCAGGTTGTATAGCCGAGCGACGGGTATTAATTACAATGCCAGTCAATTTTCAGTGTTCTGGCTTGTTAGGATGTTCAACAGAGGGTTACATTTCTACAAATGTTGAATTTTACTGGGTTTGTTTTCCTATTTACTTACTTAATTAAATGTTTGTGTGTGTGTGTGTGTGTGTGTGTGTGTGTGTGTGTGTGTGTGTGTGTGTGTGTGTGTGTGTGTGTGTGTGTGTGTGTGTGTGTGTGTGTGTGTGTGTGTGTGTGTGTGTGTGTGTGTGTGTGTGTGTGTGTAAGAGTGTTGGTGGGGTGATCATGACTGATGCACAGAAGCATGTAGCACTGTAACCTGTAACCTCAACAGTGTGTGTAATACACTCACACACACACACACACTGTTGAGGTCTGAAATTTACATACACCTTAGTTAAATACATTTAAACTCAGTTTTTCACAATTCTTTACATTTAATCTTAGTAAAAATTCCCTGTCTTAGGTCAGTTAGGATCACCACTTTATTTTAAGAATGTGAAATGTCAGAATAATAGTAGTGAGAATGGTTTATTTCAGCGTTTATTTCTTTCATCACATTCCCAGTGGGTCAGAAGTTTACATGCACTCAATTAGTATTTGGTAGCATTGCCTTTAAATTGTTTAACTTGGGTCAAACATTTTGGGTAGCCTTCCACAAGCTTCCCACAATAAGTTGGGTGAATTTTGGCCCATTCCTCCTGGCAGAGCTGGTGTAACTGAATCAGGTTTGTAGGCCTCCTTGCTCGCACACGCTTTTTCAGTTCTGCCCACAAATGTTCTATGGGATTGAGGTCAGGGCTTTATGATGGCCGCTCCAATACCTTGACTTTGTTGTCCTTAAGCCATTTTGGCACAACTTTGGAAGTATGCTTGGGGTTATTGTCCATTTGGAAGACCCATTTGCGACCAAGCTTTAACTTCCTCTTGAGATGTTGCTTCAATATATCCACACAATTTTTCTTCCTCATGATGCCATCTATTTTGTGAAGTGCACCAGTCCCTCCTGCAGCAAAGCACCCCCACAACATGATGCTGCCACCCCCGTGCTTCACGGTTGGGATGGTGTTCTTCGGCTTGCAAGCCTCCCCTTTTTCCTCCAAACCTAACGATGGTCATAATGGCCAAACAGTTCTATTTTTGTTTCATCAGACCAAAGGACATTTCTCCAAAAAGTATGATATTTGTCCCCATGTGCAGTTGAAAACCGTAGTCTGGCTTTTTTATGGTGGTTTTGGAGCAGTGGCTTCTTCCTTGCTGAGCGGCCTTTCAGGTTATGTCGATATAGGACTCGTTTTACTGTGGATATAGATACTTTTGTACCTGTTTCCTCCAGCATCTTCACAAGGTCCTTTGCTGTTGTTCTGGGATTGATTTGCACTTTTCGCCTAAAAGTATGTTCATCGCTAGGAGACAGAAGGCGTCTCTTTCCTGAGTGGTATGACGGCTTCGTGGTCCCATGGTGTTTATACTTGCATACTATTGTTTGTACAGATGAACGCGGTACCTTCAGGTGTTTGTAAATCGCTCCCAAGGATGAACCAGACTTGTGGAAGTCTACAATTTTTTTTCTGAGGTCTTGACTGATTTATTTTGATTTTCCCATGATGTCAAGCAAAGCGGCACTGAGTTTGAAGGTAGGCCTTGAACTACATCCGCAGGTACACCTCCAATTGACTCAAATGATGTCAATTAGCCTATCAGAAGCTTCTAAAGCCATGATATAATTTTCTGGAATTTTCCAAGCTGTTTAAAAGGAACAGTCAACTTAGTGTATGTAAACTTCTGACCGACTAGAATTGTCTGTAAACAGTTGTTGGAAAAATTACTTGTCATGCACAAAGTCTATGTCCTAACCGACTTGCCAAAACTATAGTTTGTTTACAAGAAATGTGTGGAGTGGTTGAAAAACAAGTTTTAATGACTCCAACCTAAGTGTATGTAAACTTCCGACTTCAACTGTATATGTGTTTTTAAGTCATCCCAAGTATATGGGGTTGGTCGGGGGTGGGGGGGGGGACATATTCCTATACCTCCTTTTTTTATATATTGTTTTACTATCCTTCAAATATGCATATAGCATAAGATACCTTAGAACCACCTCAAGCATCTATCAGGGCACATGGCGAGACCCAAATGCAGACACAGGAGCCAGATGGTAGCGCTCCGATATTTATTATAACAAAGGGATTGGTCAAAGGCATATCGGGGCCAGGCGAGAGTTCATAAATCAGGTCAGAGTACAAACGGTACCAGACGATATGAAGTCTCGAGGTCGGGCCAGGCAGGGGTCAGAAATCAGATCCGAGTCCAAAACAGTACAAGGGGATATGCAGGCTGGTGGTCAGGCAGGCGGGTTCGGAGTCAGGACAGGCAAGGATCGAAACCAGGAGGACTAGAAACAAACAGAGACTGGGAAAAAATAGGAGCAAGGAATACCGCTGGCAAACAATATGAACTGGCACAGAGAGACAGGAAGCACAGGGATATATACACCGGGGATTATAAGCGACACCTGGAGGAGGTGGAGACAATCACAAGGACAGGTGAACCAGATCAGGGTGTGACCGGTTCCCTCCAGAATCCCCTTCCCTAGGTGTAAATGTGATTATGTTTGCCCTGGATAGAGCTTTACTGAGGTTCAGTTTAACACAGTAGCATTTTGCTCTAGTCTAGGAGAGGTAGATGCAGCCTTCCAACAGGGGGAAGGCCAGCATAGGGGTCCAAGGTTTTCTTCAGGGTATTTTGCTGTTTTTAGCAGTTTTTAAAAAAATTATATTTATATTTTATTACTCTGACCTTTCAGCACACTGGCCATGTGATTGTCCTAACATTCATTTCTGATTACTATGACTGCCTAATTCACATACTCTAGGCTCCACTTGCTTTATCAGCTGGAACGTGAAAGGAACTAATCAGGTGGTCAAGCGTAGCCGCGTGTATGCTCATCTTAAGTCCTTAAGTCCGGACATGGTTTCTCTCCAAGAGACCCATCTCCGGTCCAGCGACCATGATAAACTAAAGAGAAAATGGGTAGACTAAATATTTCACTCCAACTTTGGTGCTAAGGCCAGCAGGGCAGCCATCCTTATCAGAAAAGGTACCCCGCTTGTCTCCTCCAAAGTAATTTCAGATACTAATGGCAGATATATTATAGTGATGGGAAAATGGTTTATTCTGGCTAACCTCTATGATCCTAATTGGGATGACGCTCAATTTCTCTGACCTTATCGCAACAGTTCCCGACCTTAACCCTCATCATTTGATATTGGGCGGAGATTTCAAATGTGTATTGCATCCAAGTCTAGACAGATCCCGACCGAAGCCCAACAATGTGGGAGCAAATCCCACTGCTAAACAGTACTCCTTTTTTTCCTCCAGTTCACAAATCATACTCTGAGTTTTACTTGTTTTCTGTGGGATTGCTCCTCCATGGATCAGACAAATTATAGGATTCTACACTGCATCGCAGTGCTAGCTGTGCCACCAGAGACTCTGGGTTCGAGCCCAGGCTCTGTCGCAGCCGGCCGCGACCGGGAGCCGCGACCGGGAGGTCCATGGGGCGACGCACAATTGGCCTAGTGTCGTCCGGGTTAGGGAGGGTTTGGCCGGTAGGGATATCCTTGTCTCATCGTGCACTAGCGACTCCTGTGGCGGGCCGGGTGCAGTGCACACTGACCAGGTCGCTAGGTGTACGGTGTTTCCTCCGACACATTGGTGCGGCTGGCTTCCGGATTGGATGCGCGCTGTGTTAAGAAGCAGTGCGGCTTGGTTGGGTTGTGTTTCGGAGGACGCATGGCTCTCGACCTTCGGCTCTCCCGAGCCCGTACGGGAGTTGTAGCGATGAGACAAGACAGTAACTATTAACAATTGGATACCACGAAATTGGGGAGAAAAATGGGCTAAACATTTTTTTTTATATATGATTCTAGAAATGAGTTGATTACTGATTTTGACAATAAAATTCTTCCTTTTGTAACTAATAGCCAATTTTTTTTTACATTTTCTTTCAAAATCAGGCGCAGTAATCAACAAATTTTTCCTGCTGAACAATAGAATTCTTCCTTTTGTAATAGACAATATATATATATATATATATATATATATACTTACCTTTATTTAACTAGGCAAGTCAGTTAAGAGCAAATTCTTATTTTCAATGACGGCCTAGGAACACTGCCTAGTTCAGGGGCAGAACGACAGATTTTTACCTGCTTGGGGATTCGATGTTGCTACCTTTCGGTTACTAGTCCAATGCTAGGCTACCTGCCGCCCCAATATCACAGCATCATTATATCAGACCATAGCCCTGTCCAGCTAGATATCCGCTTTCCGGACAGTACTGTGTAACAATGCGTATGGCAACTTGACCCACTACTACTATCCTGTAGTGCCTTTAAAAAAATACATATCAACTCACATTGATGTCTTTTTACAGATCAACTGCACCCCTGATGTGTCTCACTCTATTGTGTGGGAGTCGTTAAAAGCATATCTAAGGGGACAAATTATTTCATTTAACCAGGCAAGTCAGTTAAGAACAAATTCTTATTTTCAATGACAGCCTAGGAACAGTTGGTTAACTGCCTGTTCAGGGGCAGAACAACAGATTTGTACCTTCTCAGCTTGGGGGTTTGAACTTGCAACCTTCCGGTTACTAGTCCACCGCTCTAACCACTAGGCTACCCTGACAACACACAGCGCACCAAACGCTTATCGGAGCTCTCTCAACTCAATCTAAATGTGGACAACAGATATGCTTCTTCTCCAACTCCTGCACTCTACAAAGAGAGACTGCTACACCAATCGAAATTTGACAATCTTTCCACCAAACAAACTGCGCAGCTTCTGTTTTAAGTCCAGTCAAAAATTCTATGTACACTGAGAGAAAGCTGGCAAGTTGTTATCTCACCAGCTTTGACAATCCGCTGCTAGCAGCACCATACCTTAAATCTGTGTTGCAGCTGATTTAACGTCTACCAATCCCAAAGAAATCAACAATCAATTTAATCAATTCTATTCGGATCTTTACTCACCAGAGGCTCTTCCTGACACATCTTGTATGCATGCATTTCTAGACAATCTGGACATCCCCTGTCTCAATTCAGATGAACAAACCAACATGGATGCCTCAATAAGTGATGATGAAGCTACTCTGGCAATCCAGTCCATGCAGAGCGGTAAAGCCCCTGGGTCTGATGGCTTCCCTATTGAATTTTATAAAACATTCTCCTCTAAATGATCTCCTATCCTCAGCTCAATGTACAAAGAAATCCTTTCTAGTCAGAAACTGCCACAGACACTTACCCAGGCGACTATTTCGTTTTTTCTTAAAAAAGACAATCCCCTAGACTGTGGCTCATACCGCCCTATAAGCCTTTTGTGCCGTTTAGAGACAGTGATGCCTAATATAATTAACTCTGACCAATCCTGATTTATCTCAGGTAGGCAATATTTCTACAATATTCGCCGACTATTTAATGTTCTTTATTCTGCCCAGTCAACTCTACAGCCAGAGTTGTCATCTCTTGATGCTGAATAGGCTTTCGACCGGGTTGAGTGGGAATATCTATTTACAGTACTAGAGAGATTTGTGTTTGGCCGCCATTCCTTTACTGGATTAAGATTTTGTACTCGTCCCCAGTGGCTTCTGTTCGCACCAACAATGTTACCTCCAGCTACTTCCCTCTCCACAGGGGGGCCAGGCAGGGTTGCTGTTTATCCCCTTTCCTATTTAATATGGTTACTGAGCCTCTTGCTGTCGCTCTGCGGGCGGAGGAGAGGATTAAGGGGATATTGAGGGGCAACATGACTCACAAGGTGTCCTTATATGCAGACAATCTTCTTTTATACATCTCTAACCCTGTGGAGTCTATACCCCATCTCTTGGACATGCTACAAGGTTTTGGGACATTCTTTGGTTAGAAGTTAAACCTAACAAAAAGCATGCTCCTCCCCATGAATCAGTTAGCAGAAGGAATTGGGTATGCCAATTTCCCATTTAAGGTGGAGCATCAGGTTTTTTCTTATTTGGGGATGAAGGTCACACACTCTGTTTAAACATAACTTCAAAACACTCCCGGAGCGCAGTAAGCAGGATTTCATAAGGTGGTCCACGAATGACGAATCCACCAAATCCGCAAATGTTTTTTTGTGACCTATTTGTTGATAACACATTCGTCTCATTTGATACTCTGAGGGTTGACCATAATATTCCCAAAACCCACTTTTTTAGATACTTGCAGCTTTGCCAAAATACATTTCCCTTCATTTCCACTCGAGCCTACTAAGTCAAATCAAATCAAATTTATTTATATAGCCCTTCGTACATCAGCTGATATCTCAAAGTGCTGTACAGAAACCCAGCCTAAAACCCCAAACAGCAAGCAATGCAGGTGTAGAAGTATCCAGTCGTGAGGTGCTTAGATCTTAACCCTTATCTGAAGGGCACAATCTCAAGATTATACGACATAATACAGGACATTGATCCGCCTTCCTTTGCAAATACAAAATCTGCAATGGAGCAAGACACAGGTGGCGAGCTACCGGATGATACAGTATATGGTAATAAAGTATTGAGCGTATCCACACATCATTTTGCATAAGGCAATGGCTTATTCAGTTTAAGGTTTTGCACCGTCTCCATTACTCAAATGACAGATTGGCAAAAATATACCCAAATGTTGACCCCAGAGTCCAGCAACTGTGGAAAACATGTTTTGGTCATGCAAATCTTTGAGTGGCCTCTGGGACCCATTTTTGATGCGTTCTCACATATGTGTAATACAACTGTTTGCCCCCAACCCAGTCACTGCCATTTTTGGGGTACTTCCCCTAGACCAGAATGCTACCACACATCAGGCGAATGCGACAGCATCACTGCTAGCTTGCCACCTTGTCCTCTTTCACTGGAAGTCTGCAAAGCCGCCCTCCTTTATGCAGTGGGTTAAGGAAGTGATGTCATCCCTGCCTCTGGAGAGGGTTAGATACACTGTGCTTGGGTCCCGACAGAAGTTAGACTTAAACTGGTCTCCATTAATACAATACGTGGAGCCTGTCTTTTACTTAGTGTAACTTGCATAGTTTGGTGAGCAGTCATGTCAGTTCTAGTGGCCATTTGTGCTGATTTTTCCAATGTTTCAGTTTCTATTAATGTTTGTTTCTATTTTTCTTTCCTATTTAACTTACTTTTATAGATGCCTTTTGTGGGTGGGTGGGTGGTTTGGAGGGAGGGATGAGGGTTTGGGGTTGAACTGTTTTTGTTGTTATATCTGAAAATCTATAAATAAAGGTTTTTTTTAAAGCACTTTTGGAAAGCTCATATTCTAGGCTAGATATTTAAAAAGTATGGTACACAGATCTACAGTAAGTGAATCTGAATAACCCTTTAACTGGAAAAGAAAATGGAAAAATATGACCTTGTCATCCCATAATCTGAACCATCAATTTATACATTCTAAATTTGTTCACAGACTGTATTTAACACCAAAGAAAAGTTTTATCACACTGTTCACTGTGTCCCCTAAAACAGGTAGGCACATTCCTTCATGTGATGTTGGAGTGACCTGCAGTTAAATGCTTCTGGGACAAAGTTACAAAATTAATTTTGAAGTGCATGAATGTAAACATTCAATGCGTTCATACTTAACGATGATAGCTCCTTCAATCTCTCAGTCAATCACAGACGATTACTGCTGGCAGGCAGCACTTCCGCAAAAAAAAAAGATGCTGGCTCTTAAGTGGCAAACACCCCACTCTCTCACAATTCACCAGTGGATACAGTCACTTGTAGAAGTTATAACATTAGAATTATCGACAGCGAGAATGAAAGGTGCTAGTCAAGAAACAATTGAGGCCTGGACAAATTTGCTTTGTGAAGAAGACTGTGAAGAATAATCTGAGCTAAAGCCCAACACACACACACACACACACATATATATATATATATATATATATATATATATATATATATATATATATATATATATATATATATATATGTATATATATACGTGTATATATATATATATATATATATGTGTGTATATATATATATATATATATATATATATATATATATATGGTAAACATAATACTCAACATAAATATTTCAGGTTACTACAGTTACTACAGTATATATATATACACACTGTAGTAACCTGAAATATTTATGTTGAGTATTATGTTTACCAATAGATGGCAGTATTGATTCAAAACGGGGTTTGCTTTCTGCTATCCGTCGACGTTTAAATGTCTGCCATATATATCGTGCTCGAGAAAGCCTCAGGTAGTTTTACACCAGGTGCTTTCCGGTAATGTTATTCAAAGTTACCATTTAAATACTAAAACATACTTATGTGTCCAGTGTCATCAATCTAAGAAGCATCCTAAGATACAGTACCTATATTCATATTTTTTGTTAGTCATTGCTTTCAGGCCCACAGGGAAGGGCTGGTATGGGGAGGGTTTTCTCTCGTTGACGGGGGGGGGTGGACGTAAAAGCATCCTAGGTTAGGGGATATGGGGTAGGGGGCAGGTAGATAGAGATATGGGGGGGGTGGGGACTGACAACCAACCTATTGCCAGGCGGGGTGCTAAGGGGTGGAAAACATGGTTTAATAAAACTTATGTCAAGATGTGTATGTATTATTTATGCTCTACATACAGTATAAATTGTCTGTGTCTGTGTGTCGTCATCTGACAGAACCCACTCAGCCAGCTGATGTGACTGTTCAGGTCAGCCCTGAGCGACCACATAAGTCTATGGTTGAAAAGCCTCGCAGGCCCAGTGTGGAGAGAGAGATGAAGAACAGCCCAGAGAAGTCAGGGAAGTCTCTTCCACCACCCCCACCACGGAGGTTCTTCCCTTCACTGTCCGGCCCAGGGCTGACCACAGGGAGGTCTGGAGAAGTCATCTTTACTACCAGGAAGGAAGCCACCACCGCCCAGGTGTGCTACTCATTTGTTGGCAATTTCACTAGTCAAGCAGCATTCCCAGACAGCTGTCTTCAACAGGATAACCTCATAACACTGCCAGTCAAATAGTTGTCTTTAGTAGTGTATGCACACATGACCTAGTGGGGGGTACAGTGGCAATTTATCTAAGCCAGTTTTGCTCTGACAAGTATTCCAGTGTCCAAGTCAGTGTGTTACTATCCCCTTCAGGATGATGAAGAGGCGGTGGTCCCTCAACCCAGTCCCAAACCCACCAGACAGCCCCCAGAGGTCAAGCCCAAGCCCCAAACCACTCCTGTTTTTATAGCCTCAGCTGAGCCAGGGTTAAAGGAGGACGAAGAAGAAGAGGATGATGATGAGGAGGAGGATAAATTCATGAAGGAACTACAGGTAAAAATACACAAGTCACATGTAAACCACAAATATGTACAAAGCCTTTGTCTATTTTTTTTAGCCTTTTTTAACATAAACAGTAGCTCTATTGTATGTGGTCTTATCTTACCTGCCTTACTACGAAAACCTCATGGAAATGTGTTCATGTCTCCCTCTGTTGTTCAATGGAGGAAAGGGTTTTGTCTGTGTGAACAAGACTATGCCCTGCCTAATACATCAGTTACTGTGATATTTAACTCAGCCTTTGTTGTACAGCCACAGAGGCCTTGTCATGATATACGATCTGTGATCTAATCGGTGCAATTTGACCTCCTCAGGTGTTTCAGAAGTACACTCTTAGAGATGTAAGCACAAAGTGTGTCATAGACCTTACAAGCACTGCAACTCAAGTCAGACAGATAGAGCCAGAACTCTCTCTCTCACCCAAAGACCCAAAGGTAACAGATGTGGTACCCTTTTTCTAACCCGTTCCGGCCCCCTTAGGCATGCACTGCTTGTAACTCACTCACTGCTTGTCTGGCCTCGAACACTAATCTGATCTGGGGCCTGCCTGTCAGTACTGTCTGTGCTTACAGCTTAATCAGCCTCTGAATCTGGTCTGAGCTTGGATCTAAAGCTTGCTTTTGATTGAATATGCTTCTGAACACTGGTCTGACTGCCACTCATTGCTGTGTTCAGCTATTGCAGCTATTGCTATTGGAATGGCCTGGGGGGCCGGAGGTTTGGTGTTTCTTTTGGTGTTTCCTGTCTGTCATGTTATCAATGCCTTTCAGAGAATTGGCTGATCTCATATTAAAGGTGTATGGTGTCTCTTGGTGTTGGAAAATGTTTGCTCTTGATTTGCAAATGTGATATTATCTTCAATTAATTTCCATTTCCTTCCACTCTGAGATTAGACTTGTCATTCACACTGTGCAGTGTTCTTGCCTGGCTCCGTGAATGAATCTGCATCTGATCATTTGTAGCATATCTCTTATGACATTGTGCTTGACTCTATTTCCCTTAGTTTTCTAAGCATGCCCTCTTGGCTGCCAAGGTTGGTCTCCTCAATGTAATTTGAAATGTAAACTGAACCCGGAGCTGTTGTGCAATGATGTTATCTCCTAAACTGTCATAGGAGAGTCAGGAGAACAAGGGTAAAGAGAAAAGTGTGCTCAACACTAACGAAAACAGATTTGTCATTGCTCCAAAGAGTCCCAGGGTAAGTCTTAAGTCCCCAAATAACCATGTTCCTCAGTCAGAATACAGTATATTGTATATTTTTGATGTTGATATTTCCCTGATTTTTTTTTCCCAGGTCATGTATTATGTCACAGGACAGTTATCCAATGAGAAGCCTCCATCGGGAAAAACAGACCAATCGGAAGGCAGGGAGGGAACATTGTCCCCCTCACAGGTGGCAAACTCAAATACATTTGACTCCCAGCAGACAGAGTTACTAATAGCAGACACAACACCTCTGGTATCATGTAACTCAGTGCTGGAAAGCCAAGATTGTCCTCCTAATATACAGAAGATAGCAGTTGGAGAAGATAGTGGGAAGGAGAGCGTCGTTGATGAGAATGTCCGGAAGGATCCTGTTCAGTGTCAGAAAGTGGGGGTAGTTGAACCTGTGTCTCCTCCAATACCTGCAGAGAAGCAGGACATATCTGAACCCTCTCAGCAAGACTATCTTACTAACAGTAAACCATCATCATCTTCGTCATCATCACCACCACCATCTTCACCAGCATCACCACCACTTCCACTATCATCATCTTTATCACCACCAGTACCAGTAATCCAGTTTGTGAGTAGTACAGGCCAAGAGGTTTCAGGTAGTCCAGGGTCTCCACCAGAGAGCAGGGGCCTGGGTGACAGCCAGAGCCAGCAGGTAGTGTTGAGGTCCTTCAGAAGCAGAGCACCAAGGTATGTAGAGGAGGGCAGCAGCCTGAGCCCTGACCTCCCAGACGAAGAGGGCCCTCCTCCCCCTGAGAACATCTCCTTCATGATGATCACCAGCAACAGAGTGCAGGCTCTGTCCACTGGGGAGTACCAGGAGATAGTGAATGGTACCAGCATGTCCGAGGTTCAGACCGTCAGTGTGGGGAACGACACCACCAGTATCAGCCAGGAGCACAGTGGCTTCGACAGGAAGCCTGTGATCATCATATTCGACGAGCCCATGGACATCCGGTCGGCCTACAAGCGTATGTCCACCATCTTTGAGTGTGAGGAGGAGCTGGATAGGCTGCTGCACCAGGAGAGCATCAAGGAGGAAGCAGAGGAGGCAGGATCAGAGAAGAGTGTACCTCAGGTAAAGTCTAACACTTATCTACATCAGGCAAACAAGACAGCAGTGACAGGAAACACTGCAACCAGTCACCATAATACTCCTGCTGTGGTTGCGCAACAGAAGAGTACAGCAGAGTGCTCATTACCAGAACAGTCTAAAACAGAGCCCTCAAACACCAGCAAACCAGAGACCAAAAAGAAGTTCAAATTCAAGTTCCCCAAAAATAAGCTGGCGGCCATCAGCCAGGCGATTCGCACTGGGACCAAAACAGGGAAGAAGACACTTCAGGTGGTGGTCTATGAGGACGAGGAGGAGTGGGACGGACACATGAATGAGACCGAAAGGTTTGAGATCAACAGCAGTAGCATACCACAAACTGACTTTAGTCACCTCACCTCTGTGAATAACATCACGTCACCAAGCACTCTCACCAGGTCAAACTCTAAACGCAGGACAGAGGAGATCTGTAAGAATGCCTACGACTCCATAACCAGTCTAGAGGAGACCATTAAACAGCTGGAGATCACTGTGGACAATATAAGCCCAGCAGCGCCTAACACCGACTCCTGTGAAGAGTCTCCAGCCACAGTGAAATCCCAACGAGAGAGAAGTCCCTCCAAGAGGCCTGCCCCTCCTCAGGTCTCAAAGTTCCTGAAGCATCCTCAGAGTAAGAAGTCCAAACCAGAACTTCCCAGGCCATCCATCACAAGCAGCTCCAAGAAACAGGTCTCTCTTAGAGCTCCTTCCCCCTAACGCTGCACTGGTGGCTGGGTCCCTGTGAGGGCTGGTGGCTGGGTCCCTATGAGGGCTGGGCTGGTGGCTGTGTCCCTTTGAGAGCTGGGCTGGTGGCTGGGTCCCTGGTAGATTCCCACCTTCTCTCCCTCTAACCACTAAAGATGAACATGTTTTTCAGGCGCTGCTGGGGATACAGCTGGGATCTACCTCTGCTTATAAGCTGTCTTTGTGGTGTCAGCTGACATGATTGTTGTCCCAGGGTACCTGGGTTGCTATGATGTGTGTTTGTTTCCTAATTGTGGACTCTGAACAGTGACTGGCTTTAAAATGACTGGCTTTATATTGTGGCCATGGTTCCACTGTGCATGCTTTGCTCTCAGTGTTGATGCAGGCGGGTCAGTGGCTCCTGAACTTTAGAAAAAAAACGAGGACCCCTAACTTGACTCGGCAGCTTTCTAGATATACCCAAAGCCTGTAATCACAGGCAATATAACGTTATTACTTTATGAAAACATCTCTGGCATACCGCAACACCATAAATAAATATTATTTGTTTTTAACCATCAATTACAAGGGTGCTAATTTATTCTCAGCTGATAGTAAAATAACTTAATTAGCTTTTACTAATAATGTCCAAACAGCATGTGAAACTATAAGTGCAAACTAAAAAAAGAATACAGCTCAACACAAAATCCCCCATTACAGTCTCAGACTTCCCCCTGGAGCTGGTAACTCTACTAGTAGCTCAGTTTGGGAAGCACAGATCTACTGTAAGCACATCTTATCTCTGGATACATGTCTTTTCTGTTGTTGTTGCTTTGGCTCTTAGGTGTTTTCACAATCTGTTCCTAATATATGATTTATGTCTGTTTTTGAATACTTACAGAATACCAGTGGCTCTCCTTCTTCGAGTCAGATGTCACTTTCTGTGTCTGCAAAGTCCTGGCAGCAACCAGCCGGGTCAGCTGACAAACCAGGAGGAAAAACTCAGAAGCAGTTTCCACAGGTAGTTTTACTGTAAGATGGCCTGTGTTAGGAAGTATTGGAGAAACTACTTTCATGATTTAGAGAAGTTTACATGAAGCCTTGGAAACTGTACAATTATAGGATATGTTTGTTGAATCCACTCACTCTCTGTCTTGTTCTCCTACTGTATGTCTTCAAGACCTTTTGACTGTTACCATCTGTACCCTCTTCTTCCCCTCTATATGCATGCTCACCATGTAACTGTAATTCACTTGGAGGTGGAGGCAAGGATAGAAGATTGGCAAGGATATATTCACTTCACTTTTTCAACGTCTTCAACCTTAAACTAAATCAACTAAACTGAACCTATTTTCAAACTAAGTTCACCCTCTGTCAACTGTCCAAATATTATTTAACCCTCTTTATCTCACCCTGAGAAGCATGATATTTATGTCATAAACACTGCATGTGTGTTATGAGTTGGTGCATTGAATTAGTGAAGTAGTGGGCATCATTAACCCTGTAGATAATTTCCTGACTTCATATTTTCTATGAATGATCTATAATTAGTGTATTTTAGTGCCACCTCTTTGCTTTCTAACATGATGCTTATTTATCTTTGTATAATAACCCTTCTTTTGCCTTTCTTGACATTCCATATCTCCCGCCATCTTTGTTTCGCAGGCTAACAGAAGTGCTGAGAAAGCTGGTGGGGATAGTAACCATTATTTCCTTGCTTTACCTGCTTCTAAGATCCCAGCCTTTTGTCATAGCTCTGGAAAAAATATGTCATTGCCCGGTCCAAACACTGTGTCTAACCTTATTAAATCACCTTCCTCCTCCCCATCCTCCTCACACAAATCTTTCATCCCATCTCTTAATCTGAGTCGTCTCGTCCCTCCTAGTCCTTCTCTCAATGACAGACGTCAAAATCTTTCCCTCTCATCACAAACCCAAAATGGCCGACCCAGCCCTTTCTCTCACTGCTCATCTTCCTCTTCCTCCTCCACCTCCCCCTCTTCCAACTCCTCCTCTTTGTCCCCCACATCCACGTCCTCCACCTCCTCCTCCCCTCCCTCTCCTTCCCTCCTCTCCCCGACTGCCATGAGTCAAGGTGTGAGGAGTATCCACCGCATTGCTCATATACCCAGCTTCACCGGACACAAGATGCAAGGTGGATACAGCAGCAAAACCACACATACACCAGCAGCTTCTTTGTCCAAGGACATATGATTATCTTTTTATATCTATATGTAACAAAGTTTAAAACATACCGTAAACTCATGCCACAGCTTGCTTGAAATGTTGCAGATGGAGCCATCCAATTTGTACGTTTTGGGTGGCTCAACGCGTTGGAACATTGTCAAGGAGGACAGTTACGTGTGTTGCGAACCCAGTATGGGGCATTCGGACAGTGGAGGAAGCTAAGCTTTTAGCAGCACACAGACCCCTGTTACATAACAGTATAAAGTATAGTGGAGGGAAGTGCTGTTTTCAAGGCAACCTAATACAATTGCAGGGCATTCTCTCGTTTCTCTCTAGCTTTGATAAGTTTTTGATCATGATTAATTTGAGTTCACATACAAAAACAGAGAATAGCGTGAACTGGTTTTCATTCCATGCTCCCTTTCAGAAAGGGGACCTTTTTTCATTTCTGCCTCAGTTTATGGGTTGTTCCACGAAAATAACGCCTTTTGATATTTAAATAGACATTGTGCACATTGAATTGTTAAAGCCTGTTATATTAAATGAAGTGCCCTTTAATATAGACTCCATGGAGAATTCAATGTTTTTTATGAATATGAATAAAGGTTTGCTAAAGTGCCAATTCAGCATTTTGACATGTTCCTCCATCAACCCTGTCACTTCAAGGAAGATTTCAACCCACTTAATCCAAAGATTCCTCCATAATTTCCTAAGCCCTAGTTGTTGCTTTGACAGTCATTTCTGGAAAGTATTTTTTATTTCATGTGATTAGTGATTCATTTAAATCTATCTCTCGTTTTGGAGGCAAGAAGTTTAGCAGTTAAGAGCGATGGGCCAATAACCGAAAGGTCGCTGTTTCGAATCCCCGAGCTGACTAGATGTAAATTCTGTCTGTGCCCTTGAGGACCCACTTAACCCTAATTGCTCCTGTAAGTCGCTCTGGATAAGAGGTTCTTCTAAAAGACAAAACATTTACATTTTAAGGTCAATCCTGTTACATTAACTGAAATCTGTTTTTAATATGGTGAAACTATTCCTTTAAAAAACATAGTCAAATCATGGTGTAAAAGCAGGTGAGCCGTTTCTACCCTTTTTGGCCATTTTCTGGTGTTTTGTGGTGGAAAACTGAATGGGGTCGAGCAAAACACATAGATAAGACAGGCTAGAAATGTTTAAGCTATTCCATTGTTTTTGTGAAGCTTGCATTTAATTGCCACTCCCTGTTGCACACAACAAACGTACATTCCCCCTGTTCACAAGGGGATTAATGGCTGATTTAAGATGAAATGTTACTTTATTTGGCACTTAATAGGGTCATTTTTTTTTTACGTGAACATGTTTTTATGAAGTTAAATGTGCATTTTATGACCGAATGTACAAATTAAGTGAAATCAAAAGGGTTTTTTTTCTTCCAAGTTACACTTCTCAAAAGGCACCGAATTGGTGGAATGACCCTGTTGTATAACCGGGGTCCATAACCATATTCACAAGAACTACTAGCTTTACAAATGATCAACACAAAAAGGTGCAAACATTCTAGAGTTAATACTAATGTAGTTTAGTGGTGCTGGAAATCTAGTTACATTTTTATTGATGTGAGAAATCTGTGATTTTAACGGATGGTGTTATATTTTATACGAATTAGAGTGACACTTAATAATATAAAGATTTGATCTAAAATAACAATTTATGTAAAGAAATCAAATCATTTATTTACATTTCTATGGTGGATGAAGGCATAGATGCAGACTTTCATCTAGCATCAGTCACTCTCTTATGCAATGATCTTAGATGTGTGGAGTTGTGCGAGTGGAACTTTGAAGAACAAAATGCTTGGTGATTTCTCAAGCTTCCGATGCACTGCCAAATCCTTTGAGCTAACAAGATAGCTACTGTACATGCAAAATAATGTTTAGAGGCCTTTTAAGGCAGTAGATGTGCTAACATGCTTGTACTAAAGTGTTTGGTTTTACAGATCATGTATCTAAGACATGCACTATGTGGACATTGTAATGTTTACCTTTGAGATGGCAACTGACTTATATTCATATTAGTAACTGGTGTTTACATTCATAATTAGTGACAGAAGTTTACATGCAAGTGTATGTATTTAAGAGGGTTTTGTCTTCAGAAAAGTATTTTAACTTGCCAAACTTCAGTCCTATGCATGCCCTTTTAGAGATTTATCTGTCATGTTAGAGAACTATTGTTTGCACAACTCTGTAAATATTTAGTGTTCTCTGATTTTGTAAAGCTGTAAACCATGTTGTAAAAAGGTATTGTAGAATTGAATGCTTGTGAGGTTGAGAAACTAATAAAGGGCTTTCTGTTAGTGATTTGCTGTATGCTTTATGTCTTCATGTTATATTAATCTGTGTGATTGTATGAAAATCGGTTCACTGACATATTCTGGGAATCAATGCAAAGTCAGTTTTACGCTTCCTATTATTGCCCAACAGAAGTCAATATACACATGCAATTGTACAGGAAAGAGAGCAGCCAGACAGCAAAACTCCAGTTTGCATACCAGTATTTTTCAAATGCTCTGTATAATTTACCTAAAATAGCTATACCTAAATGTAATATTATTTGTGTCTATATCAAACACATTTCAAACAGCTTCCCATGATATTGAAGCAATCATTTGTCCAAAAGTCCAAAATAAAATCTGAAATTCTAAAACCGATTTAAATGGTCATATGATTAGGTCATGAAAGGATATTGCTATTACAAAGAAAACTACATGAAAACACATTTAGACATTACAAATAATATGTGTTAGTGAATGTCATTAACACATTTCCTGAAACAATTTGTCCATACTGTATATGCACACAGTCCATTGTGGAATCACACTAAGAAAAAAAAAACATAATGAGATATCTCATCCTTTTAATTAGTAAAATTATTAGTAATTAGTTTCATTAAACGATAATTAGCTCATGTAAATTCCAGACATAATGAATCCCAATGCCCATCTACGGTAATTAGCATATCATCATTCTGCATCATATTTAACACAGGAAAGTTGAAGAGAGTCCAGATTGTGAGATGCAACACAGAGGGACGGATGGCTGGTAATTAAAAATAACTCACTTTAGCATCATAGGGTTAATTATGATCTCTCCCAATGCTTTATAGTAGTGTCACATCAACAGCACAAGTCTAGGAGGACATCCACAAACCAACAAGGAACTTTCTGTCAGTTAATCAAAGATGTGGCTTCCTAATTTGCATTTCTAATTGGAATTACTGTAATGAGGGTGTCAATCAGTATGGTTGCCAAATTAGCCAAGTAGTTTTCTGTAAGTAATACTAGAAATGTGAATAAATTTGCCATGTTGTTAGATCTTTAGCAACAGCACAGAGCATGAACGAGGTGAGGTGAAGATGTTAACCCAGTAAGGATAATAAATATCTACAGATCAACATGCCAACATATCCAGTACCAACAAGATTTACAATGAACAAATTACACCATAGATTATTAGTGGAACAAAAGCAAGTGTTAAAGTGTTGGTATTTGGCAGGAACAGAAGTCTACAAACCCTGTAGCTCCCCATGACCCTGTAGCTCCCCATGACCCTGTAGCTCCCCATGACCCTGTAGCTCCCCATGACCCTGTAGCTCCCCATGACCCTGTAGCTCTCCATGACCCTGTAGCTCCCCATGACCCTGTAGCTCCCCATGACCCTGTAGCTCTCCATGACCAGTGTTGGTGACCACTGTGGGTAAAAGCAATATTTCCCATATGGTGGGTCACACTCTATGGCCACCATCTACGGTCCTGGCTAAAAATAGATTAGGGGGGAATGTGGTCAAATCTATTGTCTTCATTTTTAACTGTTGCCCTAAATCAATGAAAGTGCATAATGTGAGTGCTGTCCTTTGTTGGTATTTAGATAGGTCATCATAGCAACGTTTAGCAGCCAGCACTGCAGAGAGCAAACAAAGAATCATTGGTAACTTTATTATTCATTTCTCATGTTACTGTTTTATTATTTTTTACTTTGCATCGTTGGGAAGGGATCGTAAGCACGCATTTCACATTAAAGTCTACACCAGTTGTATTTGGTGCATGTGACTAAAATGTATCTTTATTATGGAGTTGCAGGCACGCTGGACAGTGGAAAATAGCCGTCAGTGTTGGTTCTTGGGGGGGGTCACAAAAACATTCAAAAGGCTCTATTTCATTACCTTTATTTATCTAGGCAAGTCAGTTAAGAACAAATTCTTATTTACAATGACGGCCTAGGAACAGTGGGTTAACTGCCTTGTTCAGGTGCAGAACGGCAGATGTTTACCTTGTGAGCTCAGGGATTTGATCTTGCAACCTTTCGGTTGCTAGTCCAACACTAACCACTAGGCTACCTGCCACCCCTCTTCAAGGGTCAAAAATATGTTTTGGAACTGCTGCAATGCTTCATTACTGAATTGTACATTACATTTTTTTCTATTTAATTAATGAAAGTGGGTGCAATATAGTCTTTGTTCAAGTACAGTGGCTTTATGCAATACATTTTAAGAGAGAACTAATGGAAAGCTCTGGCATATATAGACATTAATTTTAGCTAAAACCTATTCATCATACTGTAGGTAGTGAAAATCTTAATTTTTTTATGCAATGGACTATGGATCTCTCCTCTTGCCCACCTCTGTCAGCAAATGTAACCTATATTTCTGCTAATACTGATTTGGTAAGTCCTGTTTGATTATAGAGCTAGGTTTATTTTCAGATGACTATGAATCCCTGTACAGCACTAGATTTCTTAAAACCCAAGGGTCTCAAAAAAGAGGATCTCCTGTTCATAGTTACCTATGGATCCACTACAGTAGGCCTATCAAGGTTATTAGTAATACCTGTATGGGAAATGAAGGTTATTCAAAATATAGTTCTATAACGTCAGAAGAAGATAACAGCATTGTGCACAGTACATCATATTTAATGACACAAAGCATATTTAGAAACCCAAAATGTTATCCACAATGCACCAACAATGACTTGGTTCCAGTTTTCCAAACTTCAACATCTTTGGTAACGTGATCAGCTCCCCAAAGCGTATCTGGCACACGACCTTGGATGAGGCACTAATTCAATTGTGTTTTTGAGGGCATCACCTCAGGCTATTCACCCACCAGAGGGGCCAAGAGATAACTCCAGGCACTTGTCTGACAGCAAGCAATTTTCGATCACCAGTAACTACTTTAATACTTCATTAACAATTAATTAAATCAAGTCTTTGAGGAATTATGTCTTAAAAGTAAGATCAAGAGTAGAGACCATGTTCAATTTGGTAGTTTGGAAAAGTATGGTATGACAGTAGAATTTGATCATTAAATTATGTTGCTTAGTGCAGTTTGGTTCAATACATGAAACAAACTCTGCTTCTTATGTTGTGATTGTAAAATGCCTCTCGGCATCAGAGTTTTGGCACTGTACCATGAATATCTAAATAGTGAAATTTGTGAGAATGCAAAGAAATTCTCAGATTCATTTTGACAACAAAGTTCTGATTTTATTCCAAAAGTGTTGAATAATTGCTGGAACATTTTGACAATACAATAAAACATGTTAAAATCCATAATTTAAACATTCAGTCCACAAAAATAACAAAGATGTATGTATGTATTATTAACGGTTGTTACAAAAAGCTACAAAACGACCGATTATCTATCCACAGTGTACAAAATCTTGCAAAATATCAAGGGTAGTGTGACTGTACATTGCAACTTGTTTTTAGCCTTCCTTGCTGCCTCCTCATCTTCACCTTCTTGTCTTCGCCATCATGTGAATTTATATGTGAGATTGTTAAGGAAAGTGGTGAGCTGGGCTTTAACAGAAAAACAAAGTGAATATCACAATCAGAATCACTACAATCAATTGCCACGATCTTAAAACCCATGTTTTATTTAAAAGGATATGATTCATAATCCATGTTCTGTGTCAATACACCAGTCAATATAAACTCAGCATTGTGAGTGTCTGTTAGGAAGAAACAGGGGAGACAAGAAGTAGGTTTAGGGTAGAGTCAAAACAGGATGTCGAAACAATCGGCCACATCCAAAGCACGTGTACATGTACAGGTTTCTCTTACCAATGTTCTTCAAGAAGTACTCTCTACAGAGATGAAGATCATTCTCACAGGATATCAGGATGATCTCAGCAAGGTTCTGAAAAGAACAGAAAACATTCCACAAGTTCAGTAATAGAACATCACCTCGGTCACATTCTTCCAAGTACACATTTATAACACAATGCTGTGACGACATGGAGAGGACCAGTACCTTGTTCTGCTTGTGCTCCATTATCTTGCGGAAGGAGGGCTGCTTGGGGAGCACCTTGCCTCCTGCGCTCTCTACAATGGCTTTCATAGTGATAAGGCTGGGACAGATCCCAGGGGTAATGTAGAAATACTTGCCCTAGAGAGGGAGAGAAAAACAGAAAGACATGTTTATGAGCCAGTTGGGTATCTAATGTAGCGCTGCAAGATATGGGCAAAAAATGTAATTGTGTTTTTCTTTTTACCAAATATTGCGATTGCGATTTGACTTACACGGAGTGTACAAAACATTAGGAATACTTTCATAATATTGAGTTGCTCCCCACCGTTTGCCCTCAGAACAGACTCAATTCGTCAGGGCATGGACTACAGGGTGACAAAAGTGTTCCACAGGGATGCTGGCTTATGTTGACTTAAATGCTTCCCACAATTGTGTCAAGTTGGCTGGATGGACCATTCTTGATACACACAAAAAACTGTTGAGCGTGGAAAAAACCCAGCAGTGTTGCAGTTCTTGACACACTCAAACTGGTGTGCCTGGCACCTACTACCATACCCCATTCAAAGGCGCTTAAATATTTTGTCTTGCCAATTCACGCTCTAAATGGCACACAGACACAATTGTATCAAGGCTTAAAAATCCTTCTTTAACCGGTCTCCTCCCATTCATCTACACTGATTGTAGTGGATTTAACAAGAACCATCAATAAGGGATCATAGCTTTTAGCTGTGTTCACCTGGTCAGTCTGTCATGGAAAGTTGTTCCTAATGTTTAGTACAGAGTAGCTGAAAACACTTGGGTGACTGTTGGAATCATGGAAATAGAGTGATTCATATTGAGAAGCAAAGTGGAAAGCACCATCGTGCTTGTTTGGAACAATATGTTGACTGCACATGACAGAACAGCATGCAAACTTATAGTGACTAACAACCGGGCTAACAGCGGGGAGGTGGAACTGCGTTGCTTGAGTGACGGGTTGGGGCTTGGTGTGTGGGAAGCAGCCGCAAGAGAGGGAGAGCGACGACAAACATAGTAACAAATGGACCTTACATGCGGCTGACTGGCGTTTCAAAATATTGCATGCAATATGGATATTGCACATGTCAATATTGCGATTTCGATGTGAATTTGATTCATTGTGCAGCCCTAATCGAATGCATCCAATCAGACGAATTGACTCGATAACAATCTGATGACTCAATAGAACAAGTATATACACATTGGTGTCCACTGTTCAGGCAGATAGACATTGGGGATAGATTCCATAAGTGCATTGTTTCACTAACCTTGAAGAGTGGTGCAGTGTGGGCCCTCTTCAGTGACTCTTCCAGACTGAAGCCAAACAGCACCTCTGCCTCTGCATCTCTCAGCATGTAGTTCTGCTCATCTGAATAAACAAACACGTACTATAAGAATACACATACTCTAACGAATAAACACATACTGTAGTCTAAAGCAGGGATCATCAACTAGATTCAGCCAAGGGATGATTTTCTTAAGCAGATGGTCAGGGGGCCAGAACATAATTCCAAGTAGTTTGTATTCTTCAAATTGACAGCAAGAAGTCAAAACAGATCATATTTGACTAAAACATAATAGTTTTATACCTTGCTTAGATTTGTATACGATCACACATACTGTATCTATCTATTATGCATGGGAATACTTTGGAACAGATTTCCTAAATTAATAGCAGTGATTTGCTGGTGTTTTCTTATGTTCAACAATAAAAACATTTTTTAAATTTGACTTTTGAAATAAAATCACCCGTGGGCCAAATTCAGTCAGCGGGCCACCAGTTGGGGGACCCTACTCTGAAGAATGTACAAAAACTCTAAAACCAAACACACTCACTCTAAGAACCCACATACACTCTACAAAGCTACACACAAAAAGTAAGTGATCACAACAGTGTCTCGCAACATGAAACTCCCTCACACAGATCTATTCTCTAATAACTGAATGCATATTTAACGTACCGACAAACTTCTGGCTCTTCCAGCTCTCTTCTAACCACTCAGGGGTGACGATGTGCTTGACGATTGACATGGCTGTGAGAAACTTCACCGTCCTCGTCACCTTGTTGGCCACCAGATGGGTGCACTTCTGAGCGCTCTCTGCAATCTCCCCTCCAAGGTTGTGCAGCCTCTGGATAGACAAAAGGAGACATCGGATGCATTGTTAGAGGCTGGTCTGTGAGTGCTGAGAATCAGAAGTCATCCTGTGATACGTTTTGAGAAATATTGGTGATTGATAACAATAATTCTAGACAATGACTGTTTCCTGCAGACTCAGCTGTGCAGAGGCATAAAAAGGCAATTACCTTCATGAATTGTTGGACCTGTGTTGGCTCAAAGCCAGTGAAGAAAATGTACGGTGTGGACTCTGGTGGAAGCTTCTTGGTTGGGGATTGAATCTCCTCAAGTCTACAATTGAGAGAACATTTGGATCATTGGGTGAGAAACTTTAGGTAATTGCGTTGTATCCATATATACATACAAATAAATAAATAAATATATACATACATTTAAAAACATTTTTTAGAAACAAATATTTTTCCTAACACACATTTTGCAGATTGACTAATTCAACATACTGTGCTACACAACACTGTGAAATGTAGAGTGATGGAGACTCACCTTGGCTTCTTATTTGGAGGCTGGGAGTTTGACTCAGACTGTCTCTGCTTCTGTTGCAGCTGCAATGCTGCCAACGCATCAGGTGAAACCTTCACAGGAGCCCGCCAAGCACCTAAAATCAAAAGGAGAAAAATGTATATAATCCACACCTGTGTGTAAGAATTTTGTCCATCACCCTCAATTTTTTTTTAAATTATTATTACCCATACAGTGCATTCGGAAAGTATTCAGAGCCCTTGATTTTTCCCCCCCATATTTTGTTACAATAGTCTTATTCAAAAATGGATTATATTAACAAAAAATCTATACTCAATACCCAATTATCATCAAGAAAAAACAGGTTTTTAGAAATTGTTGCAAATGTATATTTAAAAAAAACTGAAATATCACATTTACATAAGTATTCAGATCATTTACTCAGTACTTTGTTGAAGAACCTTTTTGTGATTACATCCTTGAGCCATCTTGGGTATGATGCTACAAGCTTGGCATACCTGTATTTGGGGAGTTTCTCCCATTCTTATCTGCAGATCCTCTCAAGCTCTGTCAAGTTAGATGAGGAGCGTCACTGCACAGCTGTTTTCAGGCCTCTCCAGAGATGTTCGATTGGGTTCAAGTCCGGGCTCTGGCTGGGCTACTCAAGGACATTGAGACTTGTGCTGAAGCCACTCCTGCGTTGTCTTGGCTGTGTGCTCAAGGGCATTGTCCTCATTGGAAGGTGAACCTTCACCCCACTCTGAGGTCTGGAGCAGGTTTTCATCAAGGATTTCGCTATACTTTGCTCCGTTAATCTTTCCCTCGAGCCTGACGAGGCTCTCAGTCTCTGTCATTGAAAAACATCCCCACAGCATGATGCTGCCACCACCATGCTTCACTGTAGGGGTGGTGCCAGGTTTCCTCCAGACGGGACTCTTGGCATTCACGTCAAAGAGTTCTATCTTCATCAGACCAGAGAATCTTGTTTCTCATGGTCAGAGTCCTTTAGGTGCCTTTTGGCAAATGCCAAGTAGGCTGTCATGTGCCTTTTACTGAGTAGTGGCTTCCGTCTGGCAACTCTACTATAAAGGCCTTTGGTAGAGTGCTGCATATGTGGTTGTCCTTCTGGAAGGTTCTCCCATCTCCACAGAGGAACTCCAGAGCTCTATGAGAGTGACCATTGGGTTCTTGGTCACAGCTCTAGGAAGATACTTGATAGTCCTAAACTTCTTCCATTTAAGAATTATTTAAGGCCACTGTGTTCTTGGGGACCTTCAATGCTGCAGAAATGTTTTGGTACCCTTCCCCAGATAAACACAATACTATCTCGGAGCTCTACGGACAATTCCTTTGACCTTATGACTTGGTTTTTGCTCTGAAATGCACTGTCAACTGTGGGACCTTATATAGACAGTTGTGTGCCTTTCCAAATCATGTCCAATTAATTGAATTTTCCACAAGTAGACTCCAACCAAGTTATAGAAACAGCTCAAGGATGATCAATGGAACTAGGATGCACCGGAGCTCAATTATGAGTCCCATAACGAAGGGTCTGAATACTTACGTAATAAAATGTATCTGTTTTTTTTATAAATTTGCAAAAATGTCTAAAAAGCTGTTTTCACTTTGTCATGTGTGTGTAGATTGATGAGGATTTTTTATTTTATTTCATCGTTTAGGCTGTAACGTAACAAAATGTGGAAAAAGGTTAGGGTTCTGAATACTTTTCGAATGCGCTGTAAAGTCCCCTTGCCCCCACTGTAAGACTTCTGAACCCTGTACCCAGTAGGTTCTGAACCAGATGCTGGTTGGGGATGAGTGGTTCCTGCAGGTTGAAGTTGGAGTATCTGCTGTGCTGGATCTGCCGGAGAGCCTCAAAGTTCCCCAGGAGGATGTCACAGAGCCACTGGGCATTGACGCAGGGGATCCTCCACTCCTTGGCCTTCTCATACTTCAGACCACTGGGCCTGAGGAGACAGGGAGGGAGAGGGTTAACACAGGGGATTCCAACAGTAAAGTAAAACAGACATGATGCAGGCATAAAACACACACACACACACATACAGTTGGGCAAAAACGTATTTAGTCAGCCACCAATTGTGCATGTTCTCCAACTTAAAAAGATGAGAGAGGCCTGTAATTTTCATCATAGGTACACTTCAACTATGACAGACAAAATGAGAAGAAAAAAAATCCAGAAAATCACATTGTAGGATTTTTAATGAATTTATTTGCAAATTATGGTGGAAAATAAGTATTTGGTCAATAACAAAAGTTTCTCAATACTTTGTTATATACCCTTTGCTGGCAATGACAGAGGTCAAACGTTTTCTGTAAGTCTTCACAAGGTTTTCACACACTGTTGCTGGTATTTGGGCCCATTCCTCCATGCAGATCTCCTGTAGAGCAGTGATGTTTTGGGGCTGTTGCTGGGCAACACAGACTTTCAACTCCCTCCAAAGATTTTCTATGGGGTTGAGATCTGGAGACTGGCTAGGCCACTCCAGGACCTTGAAATGCTTCTTATGAAGCCACTCCTTCGTTGCCCGGGCGGTGTGTTTGGGATCATTGTCATGCTGAAAGACCCAGCCACGTTTCATCTTCAATGCCCTTGCTGATGGAAGGAGGTTTTCACTCAAAATCTCACGATACATGGTCCCATTCATTCTTTCCTTTACACGGATCAGTCGTCCTGGTCCCTTTGCAGAAAAACAGCCCCAAAGCATGATGTTTCCACCCCCATGCTTCACAGTAGGTATGGTGTTCTTCGGATGCAACTCAGCATTCTTTGTCCTCCAAACACGACGAGTTGAGTTTTTACCAAAAAGTTACATTTTGGTTTCAACTGACCATATGACATTCTCCCAATCTTCTTCTGGATCATCCAAATGCTCTCTAGCAAACTTCAGACGGGCCTGGACATGTACTGGCTTAAGCAGGGGGACACGTCTGGCACTGCACGATTTGAGTCCCTGGCGGCGTAGTGTGTTACTGATGGTAGGCTTTGTTACTTTGTTACCTACTCTCTGCAGGTCGTTCACTAGGTCCCCCCGTGTGGTTCTGGGATTTTTGCTCACCGTTCTTGAGATCATTTTGACCCCACGGGGGGAGATCTTGCATGGAGCCCCAGATCGAGGGAGATTATCAGTGGTCTTGTATGTCTTCCATTTCCTAATAATTGCTCCCACTTCAAACCAAGCTGCTTACCTATTGCAGATTCAGTCTTCCCAGCCTGGTGCATGTCTACAATTTTGTTTCTGGTGTCCTTTGACAGCTCTTTGGTCTTGGCCATAGTGGAGTTTGGAGTGTGACTGTTTGAGGTTGGGGACAGGTGTCTTTTATACTGATAACAAGTTCAAACAGGTGCCATTAATACAGGTAACGAGTGGAGGACAGAGGAGCCTCTTAAAGAAGAAGTTACAGGTCTGTGAGAGCCAGAAATCTTGCTTGTTTGTAGGTGACCAAATACTTATTTTCCACCATAATTTGAAAATAAATTCTTAAAAATCCTACAATGTGATTTTCTGGATTTTTCTCATTTTGTCTGTCATAGTTGAAGTGTACCTATGATGAAAATGACAGGCCTCTCATCTTTTTAAGTGGGAGAAATTGCACAATTGGTGGCTGACTAAATACCTTTTTGCCCCACTGTATATATAAAAGCTGCAACCCATCCACACAAATTCTGAACATGATTACGCCAAGGACTTGACTGTGTCTACAACATTTACATGCCATTCTAAATAGGTGAAAGCATATCAATATCTTCTCGTACTCTTTACAGATGAGCACGGTGTTGCTACGACAGAGGTAGCCTGTGTATCTGGCTCCTGCCAGATAGGCCATTAGCTTCAGGTCATCACGGTCTGAGTCCACAAAGCCAGTCACAGAGATGATCTGAGGAGGAACGAATGTTAGGAACGTCAATGGACTTACTATTGAAGCTATAAACTCTACTTCTGAGCTATTCATTACATAGGCCTAGTTCTCCTTGGAATTCTAGTCATTACCTCATCATACACCAATGCAAAATGTATGATTGTACCCATGGGTGTAGTGCTGCCGGAGCAACGCTCTGCCACTTCTCAGAATGCAATGGTGCTCATTTAATACAGTTGAAGTGGAATCAAGTTCACGCAAGATCATTTAATGATTAACCAGTATCCGACATAACAAACCAAATATAATAGCTAGTACAATGTTACTGTTAGACCAAAAAACACATCATTTCGTATAAGACGTCAGGATGATTGTGCTGAATGGTTGCATTTTTTTTTAATCATGAGGCCAAGACTCAACAGAACGTGCCACTGGGCAAAATATGTGCTTTGACAAACAAAACACAGGGAGGCTGTAGCTTGTGAACTCCATCTGCTCTAAAATGCACTCAAACAGTAGGTTATGTACATCAATCAAGAAGATCTGAAAGCATGTACCCATGAAACTGATTTAGATTCAAATGGTTGGCATACAGCTTGGACGTTTCATCCGTAAAACGTGAAGAATTGTCATCCACGATTGACAGAGATGGTGCCCTTTATTTTTTGGTTTTGGTAGGCCTAATTTGGTGTTTGAGGGTATTAAAAATGGAAACATTTATTTGAGCTAATTTGGAGGATGCATTTTATACATATTTTTAAATGATATCAGGTCTATTCAATAGGCTACATGTCAGAATAAACTTTGATTGTCGAAATTAAGGAGGGGGGGGGGGGTGAGAATAGCACACCACTGATTGTACCGTTGTTCAAAATAAAAACAAATGAAAGCAGTTCCCAACCCATGTTAGATGTTTTGAATGTGGCGAGATAAAGAGGAAGTGATGCGTACGTGTTGTGAGCAGGGCTTCGCTCCAGGTGGGAAGGCGAAGGGGAGGTGTAGGGTTCTGTGGGGAGGAACCATCTTCTTTTTTTTCAGGATTGTGTTCAGCCAGTGGGCAGTGACACAGCGTCTCCCCTCCCGTAGGGCCTGAGGTACAGCAACAAGAGAGATGACCTTTAAAACCTAATATAACGGACACACACACACACACACACACACACACACACACACACACACACACACACACACACTAGAGTCCTGCACGGGTCCGTTTTTTGGAGACACATCCGCCCCGGCCACATCAATTCCGAGCCCCACCCAATATACCCTACATCAGGACTGATTTTTCTCGTAACCCGACACACCCGCATAGAATAGTTCTGAGAGCCGATCCGTGACCCGCCAAATAACATAATAAAAATGGTTCATTAATTGAAGGCTGTTATTCCCCTTCCCTGGTCTGTATGAATTAATTTGTCTGCATGTCTATTCAACATTTGGATAAAAGGAAACCATGCCATGAATTAAGAACAATATATTTTTTATTTTCACAATGAGATGCGGCACATAGACGACTCAAATCCCTCTGAAAAAAAGGCCTTCTAATTAACCTTCTTAGCTGACAGAACGAAACCTTTACATTCAACAATGTTTAGATAATAAAATAGTTTCATTGAAACTTAAACAATTCCCAGAATCGAATATAGGATGCAAAAATACATTTATTTAGTAGGTTATACTCACAACTTTTACCAGGAACACTGGTTTAAACTTGATATGGCCTGTGTAAATCAGTGATTCCCAAACTGTGGGGTTCCCCCCACCACAAAAACATGTACTCAGTCCGGCATTAAACTTACTCTTGAAAGTTGTCATAGCAGAAAGCACAAGGTGCAATTTCAAAATTGGGTAGTGCATCATCAGTTCCTCTTGTCATGTCAGTCATTACTTACCTTAGAGAGCCATGTAGAACTTGTCTATCAACTAGCCCATGTCAGCTAATGTTTTTTGTTTTTTTTCTTTGCCCATAGATAGTTGTAATTTTGTTCTCACTCAAATATCAAATGAACACACATTAGACATGGCAAAATGTATAGAATTGCAAGATAATTTGCTTTAAAACTGGTAAGTTATCTTTGCACCCCATGACAAAATGTGTAGAATTGCAGGAAATAAGCACAGAATGTTCCCTAATGCTGGAAGGTGTGAAAAAGTTTGGGAACCCCTGGTCTAAATGAACAAAAGCCTGAATGAATGTGCTAATAAACTGAATTAGCCTATTGTAAAGAAATACCTGCTTGCACTTTTTGCAGGCTGTGTATCCATCTATCAGGTTGTTGTTCTTGTCCACAATGATCCTTCCAAACCAAACCAGGGATTTCACCCGCGCAGCACCTATTTTCCCAATTCTGAATTTCATAACCTTTTTATTCTCTGGTTACGTTTGCCCTTTTCATGTGAGCTAGACTATCCATGGAAAGTAGGCCTAAACTTGGCAATGTATTCTCACATGGGGGGATGAAACATCAGTTTCAACACCACACAAATAATGGACAGTTCCACTGCATGCATGGCTAGTAGCCTATAGGTCTGTCTCACCACTCACAGAATGGAACTCACAACCCAATGCAACACAACAAGCTCCTGGGTTTGTAAACAAATATCATCTTGATTTAAAATGTTTCTGACCCGCAGAATAATTGTTCTGAACTACGAGCCGACCCGCGGGTTGAAATAATGCTTTCATTTAGAGGTCGACCGATTAATCGGAATGGCCGATTAATTAGGGCCGATTTCAAGTTTTCATAACAATCGGTAATCTGCAATTTTGGACACCGATCATGGCCGATTACATTGCACTCCACGAGGAGACTGCGTGGCAGGCTGACTACCTGTTATGCGAGTGCAGCAAGAAGCCAAGGTAAGGCAGCTAGCATTAAATGTTTCTTATAAAAAACAATCAAACATAATCACTAGTTAACTACACATGGTTGATGATATTACTAGTTTATCTAGCGTATCCTGCGTTGCATATAATCGTTGCAGTGCCTGTTCATTTATCATTGAATCATAGCCTACTTCGCAAAATGGGTGATTTAACAAGCGCATTCGCGAAAAAAAGCACTGTTGTTGCACCAATGTGTACCTAACCATAAACATCAACGCCTTTCTTATTCCCAGGTAACAAGTTTTAGGTTGAGGTTATTATAGGAATTATAGGACTATTTCTCTCTATACCATTTGTATTTCATATACATTTGACTATTGGATGTTCTTATAGGCACTATAGTACTGCCAGTGTAACAGTATAGCTTCTGTCCCTCTCCTCGCCCCTATCTGGGCTCGAACCAGGAACACATCAAAAACAGCCACCCTCGAAGCATCGTTACCCATCGCTCCACAAAAGCCGCGGCCCTTGCAGAGCAAGGAGAACAACTACTCCAAGTCTCAGAGTGAGTGACGTTTGAAACACTATTAGCGCGCACCCCGCTAACTAGCTAGCCATTTCACATCAGTTACACGAGCCAAATCTCGGGAGTTGATAGGCTTGAAGTTATAAACAGTGCAATGCTTGAAGCACAGCGAAGAGCTGCTGGCAAATGCCCGAAAGTGCTGTTTGAATGAATGCTTACGAGCCTGCTGCTGCCTACCACCGCTCAGTCAGACTGCTCTATCAAATATCAAATCATAGACTTAATTATAACATAATAACACACAGAAATACGAGCCTTAGGTCATTAATATGGTAAAATCCGGAAACTGTCATTTCAAAAATAAAACGTTTATTCTTTCAGTGAAATACGAAAACATTCCGTATTTTATCTAACGTCTAAATATTCCTGTTACATTGCAAAACCTTCAATGTTATGTCATAATTATGCATAATTCTGGCAAATTAGTTCGCAACGAGCCAGGCGGCCCAAACTGTTGCATATACCCTGACTCTGCGTGCAATGAACGCAAGAGAATTGACACAATTTCCCTAGTTTAATATTGCCTGCTAATATGAATTTATTTTAACTAAATATGCAGTTTTAAAATATATACTTCTGTGCATTGATTTTAAGAAAGGCATTGATGTTTATGGTTAGGTACATTCATGCAATGATTATACATTTTTTTCCGCAAATGCACTTTTGTTAAATCATCCCCCGTTTGGCGAAGTTGGCTGTCTTTGTTAGGAAGAAATAGTCTTCACAGTTCACATTGAGCCAGGCAGCCCAAACTGCTGCATATACCCGGACTCTGTTGCACAGAACGCAAGAGAAGTGACTCATTTATTTTAACTAGGGAAATTGTGTGTTAGCAGGCAATATTAACTAAATATACAGGTTTAAAAATATATACTTGTGTATTGGGAATATTGAAGACTCATGTTAAAAGGAACCACGTTAGCTTTTTTACATGGCACATACTGCACTTTTACTTTCTTCTCCAACACTTTGTTTTTGCATTATTTGAAACAAATTGAACATGTTTCATTATTTATTTGAGGCTAAATTGATTTTATTGATTAATTATATTAAGTTAAAATAAAAGTGTTCATTCAGTATTGTTGTAATTGTCATTATTACAAATAAATACATAAATAAATAATAAATACATTTTAAAAATTAATAAATTAATTTAAATAAAAATATATATAAAAAAATTAATACATTAAATTCCATTTTTTTTTTATTTTTTATTTTTTTTATATCGTCTGATTAATCGGTATCGGCTTTTTTTGGTCCTCCAATAATAATCGGTCGATCTCTACTTTCATTCCACCCGCCAGCTGTTTTTTTTGCAGGTCAACCACGGGTATCCGACCCGATGCAGGACTCTATAACACACACACACTTGTCCTTCAAACAAGCCTTTAGCTGAGATGAAAAACTCTTTAGTGATGCTTACCTGGACATACATGCTGCTAACTTGAGTTTCACAGAGCAGGTGAGTGCAGCGGTTGTTGAGAGAGGAGTCCACAATTCCACCATAGGCCTGGATAATCTGTGATTCACAAAATACAACTCAGCAATGCAACTGGAAAAACAGTAGTTGAAAAAATGCAGTTATAACGAATGCTGTTTGCTAAGACACAAGATAAAGATAAGTCCAAGAAAATAATGAACGTTTTTTTTCTTACTCTCTTCCACGTGGCAAGGAGCTGCTTGTCTGCCATCTGCTCTGGGTAGTCAGCAACAGCAAACACACAGCCCACCAAGAAGCCATCTTCAGGAACTACAGCAGCAAACAGAACAATGTTTGGTTAGTCAAACAAATCAGAACTATAACCATTAAAAACAGCATGATGATCATTGGATGTATATCATCTGATCACGATTGTTTTCTTAATGTATTTTGATGACTTTCTGTAATGGCCTGAAATTGAAATTGAAACCTCAATTGTGTCTTAGAGAACTTACTCTCCTGTCCTGGCTCGTGGCCAAACAGCTGGTGCACTTGAGGCGGCTGGAGCTGAGGCTGTAGTGACCCTTGCTGCTGCTGCTGCTGCGGCTGCTGGAGTGGCTGCTGGCTTGGATGCTGCTGCAGCGACTGCTGCTGGCTCTTCAGATGCTGCTGCTGCTGTTGTTGTTGCTGGAGCTGCTGCATGTGCTGCTGCTGCATCTGTTGCTGCAGGAAATGCTGCTGCTGCTGCTGTTGGAGGTGTTGTTGATGGAGTTGCTGTTGCTGCTGGTTCTGCTGCTGTTGCTGCTGCTGCTGTTGCTGCTGCAGCTGTTGCTGGAGCCTGTGCTGTTGGAACTGCTGTAGCTGCTGTTGTAAAGCATGCTGCTGCTGCAGCTGCTGCTGCTGCTGCATTGGTGGCCGCAGGAGCTGCTGCGGCCGCAGTTGTTGCTGCGAGAATGCATGTTGTGGTTGTGGTTGTTGTTGTTGCTGGGTGAAGATCTGTTGTTGGTGGATCTGCTGTTGCTGTGGCTGCTGCTGGATGAACTGATGTGCTTGTTGTTGAGGCAACTGAGGAGGGAAACCTGGCTGAGGAACCTGCGGCTGCTGCTGTTGCTGTTGCTGGTGGTGCAACTGCATGAGTTGCTGTGGTGGGAGATGCTGCAGCATGGGGTGCTGCTGCTGTGACAGCTGCTGAGGTGGGTGTTGTTGTTGTGGCTGTTGTTGTTGTTGTGGCTGTTGTTGTGGCTGTTGTTGTTGTTGGGGGACCTGATGAGACTGCTGCTGCAGTAACTGCTGCTGTGCTTCGGCTGTGAGCTGCTGCTGACCTTGGGGCTTCGCTTGGTTGAACAGGAGCGGGTTGGGTTGGGCGTTGGGCTGGCCCTGGTTCGTTTGCTGCTGCTGCTGCTCTAATATCTTTGTTGAGGCAGAGAGACTCTGTAGGATCTGTGGTAAGAAACCAAACAATTGTTGACATTTTATCAATGACATCAACTTTTTCAGTTGATGGCATTGCACCAATACTTTGCCGCTATGTGACCATAATGACCTGACCTGTGTCCCATATGTACCTGCATTCCATACAGAACCAGGCTAATAATGACTCGCCATATTTTAAATTAGCATGCCCTTGTGTTCTTAGATTGATTTGGATAGATTTACTCAGAGTTTTAAAAAAAATACTGGCCCAAACATAAAATTCTACTTGGTATTTACATTCTTTTTTACCTTTATTTAACTAGGCAAGTCAGTTAAGAATAAATTCTTATTTACAATGACGAGTGGGTTACTGCCTTGTAACTGCCTTGTTCAGGGGCAGAACAACAGATTTGTACCTTGTCAGCTCGGGGATTCGATACAGAAACCTTTCGGTTACTGGCCCTACGCTCTAACCACTAGGCTATCTGCCACCCTCTCTGTAACAAGAACAGTAGTAGTTGCTTTGAAAACTATATTTCTCCCACAAATGCATTTTGAACAATGGTCATATGCTTCTATGCTTATTAGAATCCATCCCTCTCTCCTCCATGAGCACAGTAGTGAGAGGGAGTGAGAGTGGCTCGCTCACACAGCAGACGACAGCAAAACAGGGGCAGGCAGATACTTTCATATGGTTTATATTTGGTCAAATGCACATAATGGTTTGAATAAATCATGATAACAGCATTTTTTTAAGCAAGTTGTTAACCAAAAAATGACGTGACCAACTCCATAAAAAATTGCAAATTAAAATGGTTGCAAATGCGAGAGTTCTGGTCGCCGTTTCGAACCCTGATTTCACACCACTACTGCAAAAGAAACCAAGCAAGAAAGAAAGCCTGAGTGAACGCGAAAGAACGGTGTTCTTACGTGTGCAACGTTGGGGGGCCTTGTGGTCTGCTGGATGTCAGAGTTGTTGGTGATGTTCCGTAGTGTCCTGGCCGCTGGGCTCCAGCCTGCCATGCCCTCTGTCCTCTCTGCCCCCGGCTGGGCAGCACTGGGTACTAGGGCAGCCCGGGCTTCTGATGGCCCTGCACTGCCTGGCACAGGGGGAACACTGGCACAGAGGTTGATCAGGCCAGAGTCCTTCACTGGCTGCAGTCTGCGTTTGGGGCCCAGGGGCGGCCCGGTCATCTCCGCTGGGGTCCAGTTGAGGTTCCGCTCCTCCTTCTCCGTGGAAGAGTCATCCGAGTCATCAAACATGAGTTCGTCTCGTCGCTCGGCTTTGGGCGAGGTCCCTCCTCGGCCACTAGCAGGGGAGTCATCTCTTGATGAGGGGCTGGATCTCCGGGACCTGGGGCCTGGGCGCCTGCGGCCTGGAGGGCTGTAGCTGCCCTCAGAGCGCGACTCGTACTCGCTCTCCTCATCCTCCTCCTGGTAGGTCAGCCGGGGGTGGTACAGAGCCTCGTCCTTCCTACTCTTGTCCAATGCGGAGTGTGTGATCCACTCCGGAGTGACGATTTTGATGCTGCTGTGCTTCAGGGCAACCTCATACTTTTCCTGGTAAACACAATTCACGGCGTGAATGTACAGACATAATACGTTTCAGGTGTATGATGTTCTTTCTGTGTACTGCAAAAAATTGTGTTTTGGTATCATCTGACCAACATAGTACAGCAATCAAGATCTTGAGATGAATTGTTTCATTAGAATACAACCTGAAGTAACACAAAGACATGTTGTGTTCAGGCATTTCTCAGTGGCCAAGCAAAGACTAGACACTAGACAGCTTATGGGCAGGCTCTACCTCCTGGTGCCTGAGCATAAAGACAGCAGTAAAACAAGACATCCCCTTCCTGCAATAACCATCAGACAGACCAGTGCCAAAGCAAGAATTATAAAATGTCCAACACAAGCAAGGCCTCAGCAGGCACCTCAATAGATCCTAAAAATAGTAACATGCCGATATTATTTTTCAAAAGACTGTTCCAATTCACCAATTTGTCCATTTTCTCCAAAATGGGTGAACACTTTAAATCGTGTTTTTCCCCCCCATATTTTCTTGTGAATCGGAAGAGCATTGGAATAATTTTACATTAGAAAAACACAAACACCACACAAGAATGACAAAACTTAATATGACAAGAATAGTACTGAAAAATAATTACCCCTTTTGGCTCTGGAACAATCAGGTGAGTACATTTCTTGTTTAGGTTGAGTTGACAGTCACCACCATAAAAAGTGATCAAGGCCCAAAGAGTGTTCAGATCTTCTGGTAGCTAAACAAAGAAATGCATGAGAAAGATCTTAACATGATATAAAATACTTATACTAATAAATCCATAAAACAATATATACGTAAAAGTACATACTTTAGGTAGACATGCCGTGACACCGAAGAATATTTGTCCTGACTCTGGGGAGAAACCGGTAACTCTGAATTATCTTATGTTAAGAAAGTCATTCAACTCAAATGTTCAGCTACTCGTTCAGCTAAAGTGTTACCGTTAAAATATAATTCACAAACATCAATCAATTGTTCATGAAATTCATTTCTATGAAAAGATACGGTAGCAGGTCTCCACATCTGACAGACAAAGTCACCCAAGACGGCTGAAAAACAAGGAAAACAGAGTTTAAAACGGTTGAACTTTTTCCCTTCACACCACCAAGGCTCCAGGTTTTTTTGTGAATTGTCTACATAAAGGGATATACAGGTACCTGCCAAAATAAAGGAAACACTTGAGTAAATGAGGGATAAAGTATATTGAAAGCAGGTGCTTCCAGACAGGTGTGGTTCCTGAGAAATACGCCATTAACAGCCTATCATGCTTAGGGTAGGGTAATGTATAAAAATGCCCAGTTGCCCATTATTTTGGATGCCATAGCTAGAAGAGATCACAGTGACAGTGGTGTAAAGTACTTCAGTAAAAATACTTTAAAGTATTACTTAAGTAGGTTTTGGGGGTATCTGTACATTACTATTCATATTTTTGACAACTTTTACTTCACTACATTCCTAAAGAAAATTATGTACTTTATACTCCATACATTTTTCCTGACACCCAAAAGTACTTGTTACATTTTGACAAGAAAATGGTCCAATTCACACTCTTATCAAGATAACATCCCTGGTCATCCCTACAGCCTCTGATCTGGCGGAACCCACTAAACACAAATGCTTTGTTTGTAAATTAGTGTGCCCCTGGCTATCAGTCAATAAAAATGTAAAATACAATTGTGCCATCTGATTTGCTTAATATAAGGAATTTGAAATTGTTTATACTTTTACTTTTGATACTTAAGTACATTTTAACAATCCCATTTACTTTAGATACTTAAGTATATTTTAAACCAAATACTTTTAAGACTTTTTCTCAAGTAGTATTTTACTGGGTGACTTTCACTTGAGTCATTTTCTATTAAGGTATCTTTACTTTTACTCAAGTATGACAATTGAGTTTTTCTTCCACCACTGCTTAGTGACTTTGAAAGAGGGGTCTCAAAGGAGCATAGATGGTTTAAAGGGTGAAGGGAGATACATAGTCAGTTGTACAACAATACATTCAACTGAAATATGTATTCCGCATTTAACCAGATCTCAACCCAATAGAACACTTATGGGAGATTCTGGAGTGGCGCCTGAGACAGCTTTCCCACCACCATCAACAAAAAAACCTGGGGTGTAATCATTAGCCAAACAGTGGCAAAACATAACTAAAACGAGAGTTTCTATTGGACAAATTCAGGTCGGTCCCTCCCCGTTTCATTCCATTGACTTCCGTTAAAGAAACGTTTTGCAACCGAATCTGCATAATGAATACGCCCGAAATTATGGAATTTCTTGTGGGGAAAATATGTTATTATGTCCCTCCAATATACTTCCAGACACTTGTAGAATCTATGCCAAGGCTCATTGAAGCTGTTCTGGCAGGTTGTGGTGGTCCAACGCACTATTAAAACATGTTATGTTGGTGTTTCCTTTATTTTGGCAGTTATCCATGTATAATTCACACCCTTACCTTGACAATTGGAAGGTCAAAGACCTCTCGTGACTCCCCAACCTCTGGGTTATCTCCATCCTCTGCTATAATGTGTGTAGCCAAGGCATTGTATGAGACCTCCTTGCCTTTCCCTGCTTTCAGCAGCTGGACAACCTAAAGTGCACATGAAATCACATCAATTAAATAAAACAGAACACCTGGAGGTCGAATGAACCAGTTATATGCACATGATCAAATCAAATCGTATTTGCATAATACAACAGTGAAATGCTTACTTACAAGCCCTTAGCCAACAATGCAGTTTTACAACAAAAAAAGTGTTAAGAAAGTATTTAATAAAATCAACTTTTGTAAAAAATAAATATGATAAATGATATGATAAATGTGTACAATTCCAACCAACGTGTGATAAAGGCAGTAGGCATCAAATACGTTATTCATCAATCATGGGGTGGCCTGTATACTTGGACGTTATCAATGAGCAGTAGAAGATACTGTTGTTTATTAGCTAGCTAGTAAGTGACAAAAATATGCACGGTATAGGCCAAATCAATCTCAGTGGGATTGATTATTTGAAACATAGTTTGAAGGAACAATTTGAAAATGTTCGTGATGTATTTAACTAGGAATATACATCGTATGCACACGATAAATCAGTTTATAAACACAGGCGCGTAAATTAAAGGCATTATTTGGCAGGAAGTTGCCACTTGCATCTCTACAATGGCGGATTTGTCCTCGCATATGCGCAATGACAGGCGCACAATTCAGCAAACCGACGATGGGCTTTCACCTCAATATTATTGTAACGACCCTGGGTTTATCAATCCATCTCGTTCTAGCTATGGTAATCCATACATATACAATGCAAAACATGCCAAATGTATATTTACTGTATTACTAGCTGCGTTGCAAAATTGGATAACCAAGTCATAGGAATGCCAGAATACTGGTTGGCTAACCTGCACTCGTAGAAAACTGGCTAGCCAGCTAAGCATCCAACTGGCTACGGTCGCTAACGTCAACAAACTAACCTCATCTGGATCAATGACAACTTCATATATATTTGTAAAACGCAATGCATGTATTAGTTTATACACCAAATCTGCAAACAATACGGGTTACAAAAGGGAAATGGAAACACTGGTCGTTAGCGTTTCGCTATGCTAACCGGGTGGTGCGGTAAACGTCATTGCTTCGCTAGGTTAGCTAGCTAGCTGTATGTCAACAGTTATAGCTTTACCTTTTGGTCAATGTCCCCGACCACGTAAAATTTAACATCTTTAAAGAGATCCTCCGGGACCTTCGGTTCTTCATCCGACATTATTATCCATAAAATGCTAATCAAGATATGTAAAACAAAATCACTAAAAAGTCAAAAGACATTAAAAAGTTATTCCCCTCAAGGCAACACACTAGCGCCAAATCTCACTGAGCGCGCCTGTACCAGAGCGTGACGACAGAGGGGGTGGAACGGAATAACATTGTTTCATTTATGTATTGTTTCTCAGATATAGTGATGTATTGTGTTATACATATTTATTATGTTCATTACTAAATGCATCGCCTTACATTCAACAGACCTCTACAAACATTTATCAAATAGAAATGCTACCCCACAACAATTTGAAACATGGAACGTCTATGGGAGGAGTTAAGTAATGACGCAAGGTGGAAAAGCCATGCTGAAGTGCCAAAATCAGTGCAAAGGGCAGGTACAAACGGGAGGGGGGTATTTTCTTTACTAACTTTATTGAACGTTAAACAGGGATCTCTTTACCAGCTACAGAAAATAGGTATAATGCAGACAGGTATAATAATGCAGGTAATGGGAGAAGCTTGAGGTCATTAATGAACTCTGTTAAAAGCTGGAGATGCCCCAGGGGTCTGGGCCAGTGGCCCCCATAAGCAAAACTGTCCTCATGTCAGGCAGCTCCTATGCTCTTAGAAAAAATGGTTCCAAATGGTTATTTGGCTGTCCCCAGAAGATAACTCTTTTGGGTTCCATGTAAAGGGTTCTCCCTGGAACCTGAAATGGTTCTTCAAAGGCTTATCCTATGGAGACAGCCAACAAACCCTTTTAGGTTCAAGATAGCACCCTTTTTCTAAGAGTGTAGACAGGGCTTGAAGCAGATGTTGGCCTAGTGATGATGGCCTTTAATTTAGCCTAGCAGTGGAAGAGCAGGAAAAGCTCCATATTATCAGACTGTAGCAGACACAATTTATTATTTAATGAGGCAAGTCATGCAAACAAAGACAGATCATACTGTAAGTGTGGCCATGCAGACTTTTTAAACGGCCTCTCCTCCCCATGAAAATGTATAGAAATGGTACTATATTTATGTTTATGGGTGATAACGTGTTAGATTAAGGATTGTGACTGCTAACATCTACTGATAAAGATTCATTTTCTATCATCTTGAGATTGTAGCATGTTTTCCCCTTATGTTACAGACACATGTAATTCACCTTTTCAAAGATCTCATCTACTATGGAATTCATTCCTCCACGGTTCTTAGTTAATTGGCCTAATTGCTTCATTAATTAGAAGGTGTCAAATTGAAGTGCTATCAAACCGACCATAGCAGGGGTGTGTATGATATATCCATAGTGAATTATGGACATCAGTGTGAAAAGACCTTGACAAACTCTGAAATGCATCCAATTAAAGCCATAATTGGATCACTTCACTGACAGCTACATTACGTATGAGAATGTGGCCTTGTGACCTCAGAGTTACAATTTGACATCCTTGATCTGGAGCTTTTGACAAGGTGAAGCAGTTTGATTTAAGTCAATTTTACCCATATGAGCATATTGTCTTTCTCCTTTAGAGGTATAGCATGCTCAAGAGGATTATATTAATCCAGCATGACTATCAAGGTCACCCGCGAGCACATTGGTGTAATGCCATTTAATAAATTAAGAATTGTGACCATTATGGCTATATGATTTCATGACAGGGAGTCCATCATGAAGCCACAGCTAACAAACTGTGCCGAGGTCCTTGGAAACATTTTGGACAGAGAAAATTATTCACATTTTGAACATTAGAAACATCTGATCCTTCATAGAGCACATAAATTTAAAACAATGTTGGGTTACTGATTCTCTGGTTCCATAGGCTACTCTCTATGAGGTACATTTGGGTGAACTTTCCATTTAATAATACACCTTATTCTGAATCCACTGAATGTTTTTACCAGGACTCAAAATGACACACAGCATCACAAGTAGACCTTGTAGTCTATTTTTTAAATTTTAGTTATTCAATTGAATTACACTGAGACATTCATCTTCTCACTAACAGGACTGCCACCAGGCTCACCAGCAGCAACCATCCTGTATCAGTCCCTTCCCTTCTGAGGCAGCGTCCTACATAGTCCTGGTGGGGGACTGACAGTCAGCCTTCCGCCCAGAGATTTCTGGGAGCAGGGCCAACTTTTCCTCCCTGGATAGATTCCATGGTAACCATTTTGTTTCTTATCCCCAGCTGTGCCTCAGGTTGTGAAGATTATTGTGTTCCATCCAAGAATCGTGGATCACATGTAGCCTATGTTGATAATTTTGTAATGACAATTATTACTTATATTGATATATTTACATAACAGATTGTTAGGGCAATTACCATAAACCAGTTTCTGTGTTTATCATGTTTACATGTTTAAACAAATCTGATAAGTCTTAGTTTTCTTAGATTACTGTTGGAAAATCAACTGAAATAAATTATTTTAAAAGTATTTAATAAAATCCCATGTGCATCCAAAATATCCTAACCCAAATGTACCACTAGATGGAACTGTTTACACTTTCTCTAATACGCTAGTAATTTACAACCACTCAGGACAATGCAAAGAAGAGACCCCTGCTGGAAAGATACAACATTCACTATGAATTGTTTTGCCTCTGACCAGAAATTTAAGAGCTTCTTTCTAAGTGAGAGCTGTGAATGAAATCACAGAAAATCACTCACACAAACATGTGCATTGTGCACACACTTCAAGGCACTTTCAAACAGTTTGTAGGGCAAATAGGTCAAACCACCAACTTTTATGCTACAGTATACCTACTGTACTGTTGAAAGTTCAATATGGGGGTAACATCAATTCAATTATGAACATATTCTCTAAAGTAATAGTGAGCAGATCATCAGGGCTATTACATTTTAATAACATTATGTTAATTGAAAACCTGAAAATGACCTGCTGGAGCAAAAGGGAAAGAGGCAACATGTCGAATAAAATATCCCTGGGGTCCATATACAGTAGTACTTACACAGAGATTCAATCAGCAAGCTCAGATTAAAAAAGGGAGCAACACATTTTTAATTAGGGCATTGTTCCCCGATATTCTATCAGAACTACTATTTGGTTGATGAAATAACACCACTAAAGTACTGTAAAGGAGATGGCTTCTCAATGTTATTTTATATTAGGTCAAGGTCACAAGGTTATCAATGCATATTTGTTTATGAGACGTTATTGAAAACACTCATATGAGTTATTACATGTTATTTAATGGTCAATTATGATGCTGAATAACCAAGCCAGATACACCTAGCACAACACACTAGTGGTTTGAGTCTTTGAAAATATCAATATGTCTAACTAAGCCAGTGCCTTTTGTGATTTCCTTTTTTGAACTGAGTACAGTATAGGATATTGTTCACCAGTATCGGCTATGTTTACCATTCATGCTGACAGAGATTGTCGAATAATATTTAACATAAAGCAAAAGCATTTACTGCACTTTGACTGAATAAAGTTTTGCACAAAAGTTCTCACATTTCTGCTTTCCACCCTTTTCATATTACCTTGTCTCTCTAGCTCTGAGAAAGAGTGAAGATCTTAATGAAGTATTCTTCAAATCTTTGCTACATGAATATGACGAAATGCATTATAATGAGAAGTATCTATTCTGTCAAATCCAATGTCACATATATGCCATCAAAAGATGTCATACAACAGTGGAGCATGCCATAATGTATTACACACTCACTATTGAATAAAGTCCACCTTTTATACTTTTTAATATACACGTTTGTACAGGGCTAAATTGGTGTACATGACTAAATGAGTGTAAAATCATATATTATAATGGATGATTGATACATTTTCTATATGATGATCAATGAACTTAATACATCATTGATTACTGAAGACAAGCAAAAGTCAACTAAATTCCTATTATGCACATGCAAAAACATGGAATCCTTATGTCTTTAAATGGTGACATAAACTATGATGGGGGAAATGCCATCAGGATCAAGACAACTTTGCTTAGCATTTTCAATTGGTCCTAAATTGCACTGCTGGTGTCAGTTAAATTCCAGTAAATGTAATTAAAGATGCAATTCTTTATATTTCTATAGGCCTATAATCATGTATCAAGTAGCCATAGGCTATTTCACTGAAACACGCTATTATTTCTTTCCTGAACTGACCGAAATTAAAACACAATGGACCAACACCCTTTTCCCCCCGCTGTAGCCTGATATAGGCTATAGTTGCTGCAACCATGGTCACCAAAAAGTAGAGGAAAAGGCTGGGGTTGAGTTGACTGGAGAAATCCAAACTGGCTCAGTTTTCAAACGCCTATTCAGCTGGGATTTATCCACGCCAGGGCGATCGGGGGGATTAACCAGTAATTAAACCCCATAAACAATCGTCCCATTGGCCTTTTCAACGTCTTGTTGAAGGAGACTTGGTCACTTTGCACATAAAGGAAAGTGCGGACAGAGGGAGGGACAGTTTAGATCAATGATCTATAAGTAAATAGCAAGCACATCCTAAAGTATTTCAAATGTCATTTATCCAATAAATTACATGTTTATAGAAAATTATACATTTAAATGACACGTAGGCTATACATTAAAATGAAAATACTGACAGCAATCAGTTGAGTTCAGGATTCATTCCCCTGGAATATGACATTATGTGAGGGTAAACGGGGTAAACATAATTAACGGGGTATGAGTATAAATAAATTCGCATAAGAACAATTTAAAATGTGTCGGGAGATTAAGTCATGCCAATAGATAATCTACATAATCGAACCAAAAGGAAACCACTATGAAAGTTGGATAGGCTATGTCCTGGCCAGAAAAACCTTATCGGGGTTGAGACCAGTGTGCCGCACAGTTTTCACCAAAAGCTTTCCAGACTATAGGAAGTGGTCAGTAGGCCTAACCTTTATCCTCATCCTCGGGGACCCCCTTAGTGTTTTCTCTCTCCGTTTGTTTTTCAAAGGCCAACAGGAAGCGTCAGGATCCAACATGACCCCTGCATTGTTACAGAGCAGATATCACAGCCATTCAATGGAGCACATCTGTGTGCTGGTGATCTGGGGCTATGATCTGTGAGCTGCAGCCAACGCTATGGCGTTCATTCACAAATCCCTCTGCCTCTGTAGCATAACCATTTCTGAGGGAAAGTAAACCATATAGAAAGAGACATTTACCGAAATAGAAAGTTTTGACTGGGTTAGGATAGCTAGGATGAAAGTTACGAAAATGGGCACCAGATTGCCTAGGCCTATTAAAATTGTCGGTGGATGACTCTGTTAGAATAGGCTAGACTGGAATTATTGGACTCATAAGGAAATACTTTTCCAACTGCCAATAATTGACTATACAGAAATGTATTTTAGGAAAAGTTGCATATAGGTTGAACTGCGATGTTTTTAAATATGAGCAATTAAGAATAATTTAGAAAATATGATTTGGCCTAAGATTAACTCCGTAAAAGAACGATTGAACATTTGCAAACAATATGCCAAATTCTATTTATGTTTGACAGACAGTGTTGCAGATTGTGAGAGTTGGGGATGTCAACAAGAAACTTCCGTCAAAATATTTTAAATGGCTAATATTCACATCTCTGCACATTTGTTAATCGTTCCACACGAATTTCAATATTTCATAGGACAAGGTTATGAATGCGAAATACAGCTTCAAAAAAAATATAAGCTTAACAAAACTCATCTGACATTGCTTGGACCTCTGACAACTTCAAGCTGCATGTATTTTCGATTACAGGGTCCAACTTCACCAACGAGTCCTGGTACGTTTTCAAATAAGCATTGCAGAACAGCATAAATAATTTAAAATAACGTCAACAGGTCTGCAGGTGTTTTTCAGCAATATGGAATTGGAATTTCATTGTTTGCTTCGTCGCATGTAGGCAAGGCACACCTAGTCTACATGCAAAGCTGTCCTTTTAAATGCTATAGGCATACCGTATGAATAGTCTATATGTCACATTTAATGTTTGATGCAGGTGCACCAAACATTAACAATCAATGTAACAATTAAACATGAACAATCAATGTAACAATGAAATGCTAAAATAGGCAGCCTAATATCCTGTATCAGGACAAAAATAGGCACACCTAAACAAAACTAATCACAAAGATCCATTAAGAAGACACTGGGACTACAAAACACACACTTTCAGCTGAACAATTGTATTTCTGGAATATAAATGATTAAAACGTGTATGATTTAATACAGCCATATAACGAATGATTTGACCATTATAAGTCAGTATTTCATGAACACATGTATGTTTTTAGTTTTTGCTATAGGCAAAGTTTTTTTTAATCTCTCCGTGATGTTGTCTATAAACCTGTAACTTCCACATCCAACTATTAGGAAAATGAAAAAGGGAAAAGTATAATGAATACTAGATCAGATCAATCCAACTCAATATTCTCAAACAAAAGCCAGTCTTGGTCATTTAATATTTTCTAAGGAGCAGTCCAAAACATTAATTAATAGGCTGTTCTTGTGCATTATTTGTTTACAGTAATATTTTGCGGATCGTTGATAACATCTGGAATAACTTCTGCCTTCTACATTCCCAACTAGGCTATAGGCCAACAATAATGTTCAAACGCTGTGTAATAACACAAAATAATGGATTCAGACATGTTATGGCCAATCCCAACAACTAGGCAACATCATGTTTTTGGTGATGCCATAGGCACTGCATGACACATAGGCTATCAAATAGAAAATAACAATTTGTTCAATACGCCTGCACTATATATAATGCACACCTAGTTCACCATGTTTAGAGAGCAAGATGCGCGCTTGTTGACCTGAGCTCATTTCGCTCATCAATATGTCAAAATATATCCCAGTTTGATTGTATACGACAGTCAGAAAGTCTACATTTTACCGAAAGACTTGACTGAGGACATCACCCATATGCATAGGCCACCGAGAGAAGAATAGTCTTCAATTCTTCACCGCAACATCTGATATCACAGCTGTTTGATGGCATCGCCAATTTTTAAAGCGCCACGGTCCTTTTTACGTGCAAACCGATTTTGGCTATTGACTGGACTAAAGACCAAACAGATTGTCCGCGTCCACTAGAGCAACAATCGTATGATAAAAACTATAGACTACATTACCCATGCCCTATAGTGGTTATAGAAACTATTGGATAACCAGAGACCAATGGATGACTATTACGCACCATATTTGATTAGGCTACCTTGACAACATAGGGAAATATTAAGTTGCATTCACATATAATTTGACATAGGGCTACTTCACGTGCAATAGACGAAGAAACGAGTAGCCTAGCAAGTGCACCACCCATCGTGTCCCCCTAGCCAACTATGCGCTACTCTGGGAAACACCGTTGGAAACTTATTCAGTAATGTTGGGGACTGCTAAAGCACTGCTAAAGTGATGGCTCATCCCTATTTGGAAATATTCCTCAATCATCCAGAATTTTTTGGGGAAGATTGAGAAACATATTTGAGGTTTCACACCCCTCCCCCATTCGAGGATACCCCATTTTCATGGGCAAGTCTTGTGTGCGCTTTGAACCGAAGAACCAACGAAATGTGGAGATATGTCTATAACAAAAAACTTTTTTTTAAACTCTCAGCAGAAAATAGTTTGTTTTTTATTATAAAAAACAAACTGGGAAGGCTGACTGAATCAGAAATGGTGTCCTACTTGTTTATGTTTTTTGAATACTACAGCTTTGAGGATTGGGTGAGGTGTGGGGGTGCTGTCATCGGTCTTCTAGTATTCTGGAGTCATTGGTCATGTGGTAACATTTCACGAACTCTATTGGTTCAAGGCACGTGTCTTAGATACCGGACTGCAACGTCACTGGGGGGACTCGTAGCCTATTAAAAATAAGAACGAAAATCCATAGTGAAAGTATTTCAGGAGCAGTTAGCGCCTCTTTATCTACTCGTAGTTTAGTAGTTGAAGCATCAAGATTGGATTGGTTCTGAAAGGGGACTACTACTACTCTGTATTTTAAATGGTAGTCTACTTTCTCAACAAATAGACTGATCGCAGCAAGCCGGAAAAATACATTTGAAGTATGTTTTTTCTTTGTGAAAAAGGCAAGAGGCGTGGTTTTATTACTACCAAAACTAGATACTGAAAAAAAACGGATTTCGTTTTTATTTCCAATTACATTGTATTTAAAAAACGTAGTGGACAAGGAAAGCTAAAACATTCATTCATTGGAATTCATAATTTTGTGTGGGAGAGTGAGAAAGGTAGGCTACCAGAATTGGACATTGAGTATTTCACCATGGAAGAAGATGATAATCGCAATGGAGAGCGTCAAGATTCGGGCGAAGAATTCAACAGAGCTATTCTTCCTCTTCTTCAAGCACCTGGGAACCAGCAACCGCACCGAATCACGAACTTTTACATTGATAATATTTTGAGACCAGACTTTGGACGGCGGAAAGACGGGACTTTTAATTATGATGAGAATCACCTCAATAGACGAGAGAATAGTCCGCGCCTTCCCCCAAAATCTGGGCAGTTAGGTGGGACCGTGGCAGGGGAAGGAACATCGAATTCTCGTTCAGTCGGTGAGCCAAAAAAAGATATTGTTGGAGATGCGCCTCTCAAGTCCCGAGGAGAAATTGGAGATCAGTGCCTAAGCTCCGACTCGGATAGTTCTCAAGCCAATTCTGCACCTTCGTCGAAACCTATGCTCTGGCCAGCCTGGGTGTATTGTACAAGATATTCAGACCGGCCATCCTCAGGTAAAGTATAGTATTTTCCTTGCCTTAGTATAAAGTAAGAATAGGAATACCATGAACCATTGGATCACTTGTGCAATATAAACTGACTCAGTGAACTAAATAAGTCAAAATATAAACCTGAAACGATCTCCTGCAGCCGCATTATACAAACATAAAAACTATCCCTTTGTGTAGCCCATTTTCAACTATTTGTCCGAAACTTTTAGGAAATTAATAAAATAATTTTCAAATTATTTTTTGGTTGCCAAGTAATGTTATTATTATTATTTTATTTTTTTATCCATTACGACAAGGAAGATTTCGATTGACCTAGAATTCTGATTGGATGATAATGGCGGTTACAAACCAAATATTAGGCATAGGCCTACTATAGGCAATGTCATCGTATTGTTACTGTTATTATAAGTATCTCCTTAAAAATATTTGTCAAGTCATGAAATTATTATCAAGCTGACAATTCCGTTTGAGTAGTCCTAATAAAGAAAACAATGAAAAGGATGAAAAAAAGAGAAAATTCAATACTTTTTGGAGGAAAAAAAAAGGATTGAAAGTATCGAAGTATTAAACATATTGAAGTAGTTAACTTGTAAAGCAACTTTTAAATCAGTATTGAAACGCAGTTTAACGCCATTGTTCCTCACTCGTCTTTGTTAATATTTAATTAGCATATTGTTTTGACAATGGAGCAAGGCAAAAAGTATTCCATCTATATGCGAAATGACTGAGATGCGTGCAATCAGACTTTTAGAGTGCAACGTTTCGAGAGAAAAATTTGACAGATATTAAGAATAAAGACGTCGTTTTATAGTTACTTTTTACTTCCCTCCTCTGTTATATTCAGCCTGTAGTTGATCTTATTCTTAAACTATTCTCATATTAGGATATTAGGCCTAGCATAAGTGTTTATCTACTGCTGTAGGATGTGATTATCAGATCTTCCATTATGGCCTATAGCAGAATGTTTGTTATATTTTGAGCTTTTTCATATAATGTCGAAGTAAATACACTTCAAAAGTGTATCAAAGTAACAATTATAGATACTGTCTGTTTTCATTTCTAGGCTATTTAATTTCTAGCTAACATCGTTTAAAATTAGCACATTGTTAAACTATATTGGATTATCCATTCAGCTATTTAGAAGCACTAACATAAAGTTAATATCGATAATATGCCATCGTCGTATAACATATATGCCCTATATTATGCATATTGAAATGAATACATTAACTTCTCTGAACAACTCGAAAATAGTAACAAAATAAAGTTATATTACTAAACAAAAAAAGTTACCACTGTGTTTTATGTTGGTCTCATAGCATAGGTCTGCATGTAACGAAATAAACGGTAGAAGAAACTTAATTGCAGGAGTACGGAAAAATATACTTCGATGGAAGAAAAGGGCCTATTGATCATAATAACATTCAAATGCTATTGTGAATCCAATAAACGTGTAGCTGCGAATCGATATCTTATTTGGTGTAGAACCAGTCAACTCAAAAACAGTTTAATGAAATGTTCACGATATTCATTACATATTTATGAAGCTTATAAATGTAGTTCCTATGGTAACAGCGAGAAAGGGGCGCCTTATACCCCCTCCCTCTAACCCCACCCCCATCAACACCCACCCATCATCCTCTCCTATGCACACAAAACCCTGCACCCTTTTAGAATACTTTACATTCGAATACAATTTTAGGTCTACAGCTTATTGTGCCTATACTGGCAATTTAGCTAATATTAATACCACCACAATACTTATTCTGCTACTAAAGGCCCATTGGGCCTAATAGTTGGTTACTACTGATATCCTACTAGGTCTATTCTAGAATGTTAGAGTACTACGAATCTGTTTTGATCGAAATGATAATCATATGAATGAGTCAGTCATTAGTGATGTTATTGAGGATGTTGAAGGCATCATTTTTGTCTGTTTCAATGTCTGATCATTGAATGTATTCTAATCTACAGGGCCAAGATCTCGTAAACCAAAGAAGTCGACCACTACCACGACAACGACGACGACCCCAAGCAAGGATGACAAGCGTCCAAGAACGGCCTTCACAGCAGAACAACTCCAGAGACTAAAAACGGAGTTTCAGACCAGTCGGTACCTGACCGAACAGAGAAGACAGAGTCTGGCACAAGAACTCGGCCTCAACGAATCTCAAATTAAAATCTGGTTTCAAAACAAGAGGGCTAAAATAAAGAAGGCTACCGGGAATAAAAACTCTTTAGCCTTGCACCTGATGGCACAGGGACTATACAATCATGCCACATCATCTAAGGATGAAAAATCAGACAGCGATTGAAGAAAAGATACAAAGCAATAAATAACTTTAAAGGGCCAGTGTACAAAAACACCAGCAAATATTTAAAACATGAATGAGACAGGATTTTGCAATATTCTGTAGGTATAGTTGTTTTTTAAAATTGTTTTTTAAACTTTGCTAGGTATTATTACTGCACTGTTGGAGCTAGAAACACCAGCATTTCGCTGCACATGCGATAGCATCTGCAAATCAGTGTATGCGACCAATACACTTTGATTTGGTTTAAACCATTTTGTGTTATAAAACTTTTGCCATGTTCTCCCTGGAACTTTAGAATTGATTCAGCATCAAAGTTTGTTTTGTTTTTGTTTTGTTTTCAACAAGTTTTGTTTTTATCACATTTGACCGAAATAATGGAAACATGCTGATGTCCAAAGATTTGTTCTGCTGCATTTTGGAAACTGTGAATTTTAAATAGCCTAAATAGTGTTTATCTATGTTTTTACGTTTTTTTATCACACTGTTTCCTTGTACTTTGATGTTCATGTTGAAAATATGTTTTCTGAGGCTCCTTTGTTTTGTGTAAAAATACAGCCTGTCTGAGTTGATATGGAGGGAACCATACGCATTAAATTATGCGTATTATCTGATAACAATGCATTTTTATCTTCAAGTGCTGCATTAACTATAGTTATCTCGTGAGCATTAAAAATGAATAAATTCAGTAAAATAATTCAGCTTTGGGTACATGTATTGATATGAAACTGAGAGTTGATGAAAAATAAATACATAATATATTCAATAGGCCTATAAATTACTTTAAACTTGACCCAAACTATAGAAATGAGTTGAGTCATAAAAGGAATGTAGCCTAACTTCACTTTCACGAAAGGACCTATCTTGAAATACCTATAGCATATAGTAAGAAAAACAAAACAGTATTTTATAAACCGAAATATTTGTCTGGTATGCAAGCGCGTAAAACGAACTTTCTTGCAAGTCTACCATTGGTTAACAATGCTATGATTCACCCCAAAGTTCAAGTTATGCGCGCGTAGCTCATATCCAATGGTTAAATAGGGAGGAGTGGTGGGGGTGGATGACAACAATGGGAATTGAACAGATATCCATTTGGAATTATAATGGAAATGCATCCGTTTTGGGTCACTTCCACCACCAACAAAATCCAATTTAACCCCGACTCAAATCAGGATTTCAGGGCCATGCAAGGACCTTTAACTTTGTACCATAGGCCTATATGGAACACCTTCTCTTCAATCATTATACTCTTATGAAACACTTCACCGCTGAAGTAACGTCAATGGGCATCATATATGTCTACTGTACAAATGATGTATCTCAAATTGTCCATGCATTCCATAGTTTGAAATACAATTGATTGTTATTTGCAAATAACATAATGTTCATATTTATAAACAATACTCAGCGCCCATATTGTTTCTCTAAAATAATGTTTACATAACTTATTTATCTTGCAATAACTTCTTTTTGTGAATGAAACATTTAGAGGCCTTTGCATGAAACCTGCAATCTGTCACCTGTATATCACGAGACAAAAGTTGCTGTATCTACCAAATTGTGGTCTTATGATGTGAATTATCTTTTATTGTCAATCTTAAGTGTGTGTAAATTAAAATCCAAATTTAAAACACACTTTGCCTTAAAAATTCTGTAAATTAACTTTTCTATGAGAACTGTGCTACAAAGAAATAACACATTAAATGTTTATAACAAGAATGGGCTATTGCCATTAGAGATGGTATACAACGTGAATTTACAACAGAATATTTAAGCATATGTATAAAGAAGGACAAAGTTTTGGTTGTATTTTTCTGCCAGTATTCTTTGATATGAGACAAATGTAAATAATTTGTATCATACTGTGAAATTAACCAATAAGTAAATAAACCACAAGAATACTAAGACAAGTTTAAATCCTTTATTTTTTTATAGTGATATAAACAACATGTCAATAATCAGAGGGCTCTAAAAGTAAAGGCTGATTAACGTCTACTGTTAATTCACAAACTGCCACTCTGGGAATCATTTCTAAGGCATAAATGTGATATGGCTAAGCCGCATTTATGTTGAAATAACTGAATATCAATTTGAATAACAATTACTGGCCTGTCTTGAAGGTAAATGAGACAGCAAGGATAATTTAATCGAAGTACAGAACAAATAATGCCACTTAAAAATATTGTCCTCTGATAGGCAATTGGTGGGTTTCTGTATGATGCATGATCATTTCCTTGATACAAGGCCTGCCCCATGCCTCTTTCTGGATGGGCTAGCTATCAATACACATATTTGTGGACGTGTTTTCTCATACAGAGTAGACTGCATTGTGTGATTTGCTATTTGCAGGTGGTCATCAGCTAAATAAACCTATAAAGAAGAATACATTATTTCATGCATGGAAATAATGTATTAGACTTGTTTTACAGTCTGCGATTTAAGTGGTGTTTACATAAATTACAAGCTGGTAATGACCTAATAGGCCTACTTGCATTCTGGTGTCTTTGGGTTTTATTCAAACAAGCAGCACTTGCACAAAATATCAGGTAGTTATAGTTGTGTTGATTTCTTGGAAGTGGCAACAGAAGTATCCATAGTTACTGTATAATGTCCTTGTAAATACCAGGGAAAACGCAAGTAAAACAGTAAATTAAAGTAACCCTACAGTAAAGTAACAGGACTGAAAAGTATTAGTTAAATCACTACAGAGTTCAAATTACTTTAAAAAGTTGCACTCTTCAAGTTTAAGTATGAACAGAATTCAATCAAACTTGGTATGCAGAGAAAGCATCTTGTCCCTGCACCAGGAATGTCATTTTGTTTAAATGACAATGGAAAGGACGACTGTTGGTTTCGCCAGGCAAACATAGTCTACAATGTATTTATTAAATGCAAAATACTAAAAAGAAATGTTGACCACAAAGAAAAGTTACACATAACTTGCACCAAGGTGCACCATGACGTCTAAGTTATATGCAGGGGAGTATACCTAATTTTAGTTTTACAATTGAGTAGTGGTCGGGTGACCGCCACAACTCCTACCAAAGTCAAAATACAGGTTTACATCTCTGAAGTCATTGGTGCACAATGCTGAATGCAGGCTGCCTATACTTAGGGAGTCTTGAATAGAGTTTAAAGAGAAAGCCCAGCATCTCAAAAAGGTAAAGTACTCATTTCTGTCTTCCGAAAAGTGATTAGATGTGCAATAACTCTGCAATGATCTCAAAAGTGGTCTAAGAATCCCACGACAGCAGTTTTACTCCGTATTCCACTCAGTTGCTATAACATTCACCTTCAAGTAATTTGCTCTGTCAAACATATCCACAGCAGAATAACAAACAGGGAATTAAAAGCTTATGGAAACATTGAAACTAGTAGGTTCAATAGAATACATATCCTCATAAATCAGCCTTTTGAGACTCGTGTTGTTTGGTTACAGAGGAGCTAGTAATCCAGAATGCTGAAAGCTTTCCCATCACCAGTTTCTGACTGTAACAGAGTCTCTCATCAACTAAGTCAATTTCCCCTCACATGCATCAACCAAGTAAGATTGATCAAATCCAGAAAAATAAGGACACCTTTTGAATATGATCATAATACAGTATACTCATGTGGATTTCAAAACTGCCATGCATAAACAAACACATCAAACTTCAGTCACCAATACAGGTCACAACGTTCTGCAGTCTCAGTACTACCTGATGCTCTCAAACATGTATAGAAAGGCACCAAAAAACAGAAAAAGGATCCAAACACAAAAGGGAGAGCTATCTGTGCGGACCATTCTCAGCATTGACCTGCTCCTCAATGCCCCAGAACCTCATCTGCATTTCTATTCTTGCCCAGCTTGTGTATGTGGAAGTAACGCCCAACGGTCACTGACTTGATGAGCTCTCTGGGTTAGAAAAGCTGGTGCCTTAGACGCTGAGCTGAGCAACTCGGTTAGTTCCTCAATGGAGTCTGTGGCCGGGATCCCCTGATGAAGGTCAAAGCCCTCGGTCACAGCTGCAGGTGGCTCATTTCCTTTAACACATCACTTCTTCTACACCTTAGAATTCAAAATGTCCCTAAAAAGGAATCTCATTAAATTATGTACATTTCTACAAAAATTCCATCGTCAAAAAGCTTGTACGTTCTCTCCTCCAACTCTCCATAACAGTGATGCCTGATATCTTTTGAGCATCAAATACACAAAAAGTTCCTGCATAACTCTTCATGTTGATGAAAGTTAAAGTTTGGATAGAAAGTTCTGCCACAATTTCATTCCCTGCCTCTGGACATGAAAATGAACATGATTTCATCCACAACATTCCAGCCACCACTTTAGTCACGAGACTTTAAGAAGGTCCAAATGCAAATGCCCACAGACAATGAAGAAATAAATAGCCTGGCCTACATCTTAGTTATCATAAGTTCACATATCCCGTGTCATAAAATTTAACCTCTCCAATTGGCAGAGGCAAAGGGCAGTCTGACTCAAAAAGAAAATACATATCAGAAAAGTATTGATGTCTCTTGTGTGTCTCTCAAACAAAAGACCCATCCTGTCCCTTCCCCCCACTGAGTTATTTATCCATAGTTCTTAAATGCTTCCTAGTCAAACTTGAATATGGAATGAAGCGCTAGGGCTTTGTGGCGGAAATATAATTAAGCTGGTGAAAGATGTATAAGGTGAAGAATAGGGATGACATCAGGCCAATTTCACACTTGGCACTCGGATGGCCGGGCCCAAGCTAGGCTCTTGCCACGCAACACAGATCAAAGCACACTACTACTACCAAAAAGGCAAAGGAGGACTTAAGTATGCTAATCTCCAGGACAAATATATTTTAATCTTGTTAGAATACAAGTTAATGCTGCAGATCAGTGACTAAACTTTATAGAGAGTAAGGGAAATATTCACTTTCCCAACATTTCTGAATGAGATGGTATTCCTGGACCATTGAAATTGCATTTAAGAAATTGTACAAATGGTTTATCATATAGTCCTCATTACCTGTGTGAAGGTTGCATTTCATCTGAAAAAAAAACCTCCAGGAGTCCACTCAGCATACTGCAAAGGCACTAACATGCGTAGGAAATGAGCATTTAGTGGTCCAGTTTGCCCCGCCACTTTGAGCCCCTTGCCAACAGCACCTTGGTAACCCTTGATCTGTCATGAAGTTAAGCTCAAGCCCTAGACATCCAGAGACAGCTATGCACACAAAGCAAAGCTGACACTTTTTTTAAGCCAGAATAAACTCCCAACACACAACTTCTAGGAATATACAACAAGTTGAAAACTTTTGTTTTGAAAGAACTGGATGTGCAGTGGGGGAAAAATGCTGTAATTCCTGATGATAATCAAAATTATATATTCGGTTAGTATTCAACTTGCCTGCTTCATAGGGTTTATTTTCAGTCACATGTAGTCAGTGGAGGTTTGACCCATACAAAGCTTGACCCATGCATTTGTTCTTCGTTCCTTAGCAAAGGAGGTTGACATTTTTTCATCCAAAACTGACCTAAATCTTTCCACAAATAAGTGTAGATACATGTTGGGTAAAACTTTCCAAAAATGCTCAATAATATTTAGACCATAAAGCCCCAAAATACACGTGACTATTTGTCATTATTGGATGAAGCTGTGAGGGTCATTATATGAAAAAGGAACAACATTGTCCATGAGGTTTTGCAGTTCCCTGGCATATAGCAGTGTGTTCAATCTGTAGATGGTGAATTTACAACCTCTGTTTTCTGAGATATGTGTTATCACAATTTTGTTGATAATTGACCTGATTTAGGAATTTACACATGTTTTTATAGGGAGATAAGCATATCAGGCTGTGTATATCTACCAAGGCTCTTCTGTAGGTTATTTTCCCCCACCTTGCACAGTTTTTTTGTAACACTGAAAATGCTGCTTATCGTCGAAAAGGGCTATTTTAGAAAAATTGTTGGATCAATTGTCATAACATTTGACATACTTCCCCATATGTCAGAGCACATACTACTGTTTAAAATGATACCACGACTGGAATTCAAGGGGACTGCCCATTTCAAAATCAAGAATCAACTCCCTCCTCCACCCAGTACACACAGTGCAAATCAAATGCAACCTGGCATGCGGAAATCCACTATCTCCAACAGTTGCATTCTGGACAAGAAATGGTCTGTACAATCAACAGATTTGGAATAATGTGATATTAAACAATTCTAAAACTGATCAGCTGATGAAAGTGAAAGCACAAAAGTAGAAAAAAATGCTGATCCAGCTCATCTTGACATTGCCTGTAGGATGCCACGCCATCTCTTTTTGACATGGCTGCTTCCTCACAGTCCCTCTAGGCTGAGTATAGCACATTTAGTCTTGGTTATTTGTTTTTACACCCATCATATCCTTATTTTGAGTGCTACTTCTTCCTCCTGCATATTTAAGAAATGTATAATTTATTACCTTTTGACAACAGCACCCAGCTGGAAGTTACTAGGACTACATCTAAAGAAACACCTGACTTTCTATATCATAATACAATTCAGTGGATTTGACAACGTTAGTAGTATCTCAATTCAAAATAGAAAACTTTATTTATAAGTATTCAAGTTGATTGATACAATATCCTTCAAGAATGATTTCTTCATTTGAAATATATATCTAAACTGGTCCGGTCATCGGCAGCAGAGATGCATGTAAAACTATAGTTCGTCACTCTGGAATTTGGCGCCTTTACAGTGATCTGGAAATGAAATATAGACAAAAATGAGTCCGCCATCTATCGATAATTGCAGACATCCAGTAGAAGACACACCATTTACTGCAATGACACCTGCCGAAAAATGAATGACATCATATTGAAAACATACGAGAGATAGGAGCTGTGGTTTCTTTCGGATGATGAATTCCATATAACCCTGATACTCAAATAGCAGCGAAGAGGCCAAATCCGTCCTGACTTTCTTCACATAGCACATTCAAACTATCGGCCTACGACCGCGATCTTGTTGAACAAAAATTGCCCTTTAGCTTCTCTAATGGAGTACTAGTTTCATATAGGTACACAACATCATCCTTTGAGATGTTAAATTGTTAAATAAACTGTTTCAGCTTAGATATAGTACTTGGCCGGTTGAGCTGCTGTTCCAGAACCCTCACTTAACAGGGTTGAAACAAAATGGTGGATCAAAGGCGTCAGTTACGTAAGGGGGAAATCATGACACTACAAATAGAGCTGTAATAAAGGTAGTTAGTGTCTGGATGTATACATTTTCATATTCTGTTTTCAGATGCATAATAAACAAAAGTGGTCATGTTTCTATTCCCAGGAAGCAACACGGTACTTTTCTAAACATGTTTAACATCACCAAATGTTGTATTTTGTAGGGCATCTGTCCGCTATTCTTTACAAATCAAAGCTCTTCAAAGCCCAAACACCCAGATACAGTGATTATTTGTTCATACAAAAAAGAGTGATTAGTCATTTTAATAAACTCTAAAAGCAAATCAAAACCCAATGCTGTCATCTATACTCCATTTGGGTAATGATGTGAGTGATAATATAGTTCTAGGTAGTATCATTTGGGTAATGATGTGAGTGATAATATAGTTCTAGGTAGTATCATTTGGGTAATGATGTGAGTGATAATATAGTTCTAGGTAGTATCATTTGGGTAATGATGTGAGTGATAATATAGTTCTAGGTAGTATCTATGCATTAAGGGGCAAACAGGAGGCCTGGTCAGAGAGAAACCACAACATGTCTGAAACCGTACCTGATACTTCATTGCATAACTTGTCGACCACATGGTCTGTCTCTTTGGCAAAGAGAGAGATGATATCATCTTCAAACTCCTCCACAATGCTTTCACACTGTAACAGAAGAAAGGGGATCGGTTGCCACTCGACAGACAGCAAAAACAGGTCCTCCGCACATGAGAGATTCCCAAGCATGTAGTTTCACACAATAGTGGGCATGGCCGTGAGGCAGACTGCCATTTTTCCTCTCGCCTTGCCGTTCAGCCATCTTGGATGACTCATGTAACCTAGATAGGCAACACGATTGTTGGCGAATCCACACACACACACACACACACACACACACACACACACATCTTTGCGCATTATACGATTTCTTACTTGTGATGCCTAACTTGATCTTAAATATGCGCAACTTACGTGTAAGACCGCAATATAATTGTAAATTAACAAAGGAAAATGCGTTATTGCCTGCATTTTGGGTTAGAATACAGTACACCCCAAAATGACAAACTTCAACTTCAATGTTACACTGTAATAACTGTAAAAATAATAATAATAATGAAAAATACAAATGCAAGCTTTAATACACATGTTTTCAGATTTCTTGTTATAATTTCAATTAATGGCTTTCTATATTACAGACTACAGTGCATGCAATATATCTTAATTAGAAAGGTCATAAGTAAAGTGGAAAAACAATATCAATGTACGTTTTAATGTTACGGGCACAATTATCAATAATGTAAATGGATTTTCAGATAATATCAAGCTGTGACATCGAAGGCCAAGGTATAACATTGAGTTCTGTACTTTAAATGACATCAACGTTTCATCCTGTTTAACAAAACATAATAATCAGTTTCCCTCCAATACCAATATCTCTATTCAACCTTGAAATACTTAATTAATAGGTGAAAAAAAGACTTGGAAATGCAGAACATAGGAAAAAATGTCACCTGAACTTTGAAGTATGTACAGCATGAGTGAAAATAAATTAATAAATATGTGAGTAAATTAATCAATTATTGCCACACTTACCACAAATTTTAGGGCATTGGATCCCTCTGGGCCGTCAAACTTGAAATTGTTAAAATCAGGAAAATCCCCAGCATCAGAACTTCTTGGAGCAAATCTTTTGTATTGCTTTATCTTGGTGTCTGGGTCCACATGAAGAGCATAGTCACTCATGCTACCACAAACTCCATCCAGAAGCTCACTCAAGTTGGCCTCAGACCTAGCAAGAGGGACCTGGTGGATAAAAATATAAAAGAATAATACAAATTAAACTTAACCGAGTTTGATTCCAGTTCTATGAAGTTGCTTGGGATCCGGCCGGGTCATGTCGGTGACCCCTAACTTCCATTCCCATCACACAAACAACCCCTACTTCCCCTATGCTGGAACTATGACATTTAACCTGTAGAAGTATACCCCTTCCCCTTGGAAACAGGACAACACATGCAATGGTGTCTAGACAGGTCAAGGTGCACTATGCTCCCGCCCCCGTGGCCTCCCCGGAAGGAGAGAGGGGAAAGGGTGACGGGGGGCAGGGGCAGTGAAAGGGCCAGGGAGGGGGGCTGAGTTAAGGAGCAGGGGGAGGCCTAAACAGCAGCCAAGTGCAGGGTAAACAGTTCAGTCTCATCCTTTGGTCCCTTTTGGCGGTTCATCTCCTCCACCCTCCAATGATCAAAGCAGGAAGTTTTCCTTGTCAATCCCGGTCAAAAGGTGCTGGGCAAGGGGAAGGGGGGGCATATTGCAGATGAACTGGATTTTGTGCAATGTAGATATATCCCTGACCCTATTGTCCCCTTTCAGCCTCAGTATGGACCCTTCCGGACCCACTGATTACATTATAGAAGCATTTTCCCCCTCCTCTTTTTTTTTATATCTGACTCGTAGTGACACAAAGGGGCTTCCGTGGCTCACTGCCATCTGCTCACAAATAAGATAAAAAGGTTTCAGGAAACTGCCTGAACCTTGGTACACATTTCTCTTCTTTTTCAATGTACAGATAGCTAAGTAGTTAACATTGAGGATGGTCTATCAACAAAAAAATGGTTTGACTACTTCAACATTAATGTTTAACTTTTAACTAATAAGTCACTTCAAAATAAAAATTGGAATATCAACCATAACAGCAATTTTTTGCAAAAATTGTAAACCAAAAATTGAGCTATTCTGATTATTATTACATTTTATTACACCATAGGTGTATTTCTATGAATATGTATGATGAGATCTTGACTTGATTGGTCAGAAAAATCTGCCTAAAATGTTTTTAAGTTTTTTAAACACACCAAAAACATCCAGCATGAAAAAGTCCAACGTCAAGCCAAATCCTTATCATGCAATCCTGAAAATGGTGTGGAATTAAATTCCTTCCTTACCAGTCTGAGGGGTTTGAAAGGGACCTGTCAATCACACATTTCCTGAAGAATGAGGAGGGGACTAGGCAGACCTTGCAGAGAAAAGGCTTCTCAGGGATGCTATCCTCCATTGAATTCCCATTGGAAAACCAGCCATTATTGGAAAGGGGCTTTCAATTTCTGGTGTGAATAATACGGACCAATGAAAACACACAAATTCATAAAAACTAGAACCTATTAATGCCACCATTTACAACAATGTGTAATATTGTTATAGTCTTCAGAAAAGGAAATATTTGCATAAACACACAGACAAATGATTGCCTCAGTATTTACCTTTATCGTGACAATACAGAAATGTAATTTAATGAAGAGTGACAAAAAAAAATGTCATGGTCCAACCAGGAACATTGAAAGCCATTCGTTGAAAATGAATACATTTTTCAAATACAATCTATATACGAATATAAAAACAGAAGACATGAACAACTTCCATCAACTTATTCATCTAAGTTCAATGTCTTTGGCTTAATGATTCATTGTTGTAGGTTTAACTTTGTGGTGTGACTGGTGTCAACCTTCCTTCAGGGAGCCCTGCTGCTTTCTGAGGAGAGCAAAGGAGACTTAAGACCAGCAAATCTCCTATGATGGCATCTAAGCTTGAACACCCCTCCCTCCTTGATTCAGACAGGGTCAAAAGCCAGTGGGGTGGGGTGGGGGCAGGGTTTCTTGGATTTATGCTCAGAAGTCAAAACAAGCCAGTGATTAGTGCAAAGGGTACACTTCCATAGGGCAGTAAGTACAGACGTTGATCAAAAGGTACACTTCCATAGGGCAGTAAGTACAGACGTTGATCAAAAGGTACACTTCGATAGGACAGTAAGTACAGACGTTGATCAAAAGGTACACTTCCATAGGGCAGTAAGTACAGACGTTGATCAAAAGGTACACTTCCATAGGGCAGTAAGTACAGACGTTGATCAAAAGGTACACTTCCATAGGGCAGTAAGTACAGACGTTGATCAAAAGGTACACTTCCATAGGGCAGTAAGTACAGACGTTGATCAAAAGGCACACTTCCATAGGGCAGTAAGTACAGACGTTGATCAAAAGGTACACTTCCATAGGGCAGTAAGTACAGAAGTTGATCAAAAGGTACACTTCCATAGGGCAGTAAGTACAGACGTTGATCAAAAGGTACACTTCCATAGGGCAGTAAGTACAGACGTTGATCAAAAAGTACACTTCCATAGGGCAGTAAGTACAGACGTTGATCAAAAGGTACACTTCCATAGGTCAGTAAGTACAGACGTTGATCAAAAGGTACACTTCCATAGGGCAGTAAGTACAGACGTTGATCAAAAGGTACACTTCCATAGGGCAGTAAGTACAGAAGTTGATCAAAAGGTACACTTCCATAGGGCAGTAAGTACAGACGTTGATCAAAAGGTACACTTCCATAGGGCAGTAAGTACAGAAGTTGATCAAAAGGTACACTTCCATAGGGCAGTAAGTACAGACGTTGATCAAAAGGTACACTTCCATAGGGCAGTAAGTACAGACGTTGATCAAAAGGTACACTTCCATAGGGCAGTAAGTACAGACGTTGATCAAAAGGTACACTTCCATAGGGCAGTAAGTACAGACGTTGATCAAAAGGTACACTTCCATAGGGCAGTAAGTACAGACGTTGATCAAAAGGTACACTTCCATAGGGCAGTAAGTACAGAAGTTGATCAAAAGGTACACTTCCATAGGGCAGTAAGTACAGACGTTGATCAAAAGGTACACTTCCATAGGACAGTAAGTACAGACGTTGATCAAAACAGTTGACCAGCCATCAGGGTCTGTTGGTCGTTTCACTTAAAAGTCAGCGTGCTTACCATTCAGAGCACTGTAAAAACCAGGTTCATAATTCAATACTTAACTCTTCTCGTACTAGTATTCATTTTCATTTAGTAATTATAGTGGAGCTATATCATTGCATTCATACACTCTCTCTACTGACAACAACAGGGGTATTGCAGTGGCACACCCCCACAGCTTGAGGGCAAACAAAATGGAATATGAACAAGACTCACAGGGGTATAGAAACTGTAATTAGCATTTATTTTCAAATTAACCCTATTTTAGGAAACAGTTAATGAGAGTCTGTGAATATGACATACACACCTGATCCATAGACAGCATCATAATCAGGAAGGACGGAGACTGATGGCAAAAAAAATATTCTCATGTAGCCAGAGCACCCTCCAGGAAACCTACACCACCCGATGTCACAGGCAGGCCAAAAAGATCATCAAGGACAACAACCACCCGAGCCGCTGCCTGTTCACCCCGCTACCATCCAGAAGGCGAGGTCAGTACAGGTGCATCAAAGCTGGGACCGAGAGATTGAAAAACAGATTCTTTCTCCAGGCCATCAGACCGTCATTAAACAGCCACTACTAACACAGAGAGGCTGCTGCCTGCATACAGACTTGAAATCATTGGCCACTTTCATAAAGGAATCACTAGTCACTTTAATAATGTTTACATATCTTGTATTACTCATCTCATATGTATATACTGTAGTTTAAACCATCTATTGCATCTTGCCTATGCCGCTCTGCCATTGCTCATCCATATATTTATATGTATATATTCTTATTCCATCCCTTTACTTAGATTTGTGTGTATTAGCTAGTTGTTGTGGAATTGTTAGATATTGCTGCACTGTCGGATCTAGAAGCACAAGCATTTCGCTGTACTCGCAATAACATCTGCTAACCATGTGTAGGTGACCAATGCAATTTGATTTGATTTGAAAAGGGAAGGTAAAGACGATACTTCAAGAAAAAATGAATCCAACTCTATGTTTGTTATACTATGCCTATGGAATGTTTAATTTAACTCAAATCTATATGAATGAGAGATAATTAGAGTTGTCATATTAGGATATATAATATCAGAATCCCTTTTACTTGAAAGTGAACATGAAATGGCCACGGGGGAGAGGAAAAACCACAAACAGCCTAGCTAAATGAACAGCACGTTACTAGCTATCAATTACCATCAAAAGGGGATTATAACCCCTGAGATCAATAGGGGAGCTGACCAGCTAATGACGGTCCCTGGACACTAGTGATAGGACACTGGAACACTACCAGGTCTGACCTCTTCACACCACAACAATGCTTGGTTCGAAAAAGGGGGAAATACAGTGGTTTGAATATTCCAGAGGGAAATAAAGTGGTTTGAATATTCCAGGGGGAAATACAGTGGTTTGAATATTCCAGGGGGAAATACAGTGGTTTTAATATTCCAGAGGAAAATACAGTGGTTTTAATATTCCAGTGGGAAATACAGTGGTTTGAATATACCAGGGGGAAATACAGTGGTTTGAATATTCCAGGGGGAAATACAGTGGTTTGAATAGTCCAGGGGGAAATACAGTGGTTTGAATATTCCAGGGGGAAATACAGTGGTTTGAATATTCCAGAGGGAAATACAGTGGTTTGAATATTCCAGAGGGAAATACAGTGGTTTGAATATTCCAGAGGGAAATACAGTGGTTTGAATATTCCAGAGGGAAATACAGGTGAAACAGTATTAAAGTGGTTACCAATGCTTACAACCATCCAAACTGAAATGAAGTTACATACTGATCTTTCTTTTCTTCTGCCGGGATGTTTCACAAGACACTAAATTCCATTTCTCAAGGTATGAGATCCAGGAAACAAGGAACTACTATGAAACCACTAGACCTATGCTTTATCAAGTATTTTAAGTATGAATATGCATTCTTCAACGTATGAATGATGCATCGATCTCTTAATCATCAAATTTTTTTGTTCAAGAAAGTTCAATTGATAGCTTTATGTGTACTATGAGATGTTTTGATCTAGTGGAGCGCACTTTGGAATAATTTCCTACTTTTGCAACATGCTTTTACTGAGGTAAGGTACCTTTTTATCAGTCAGGCTCCCATCAGGGTTGAGTCTGAAGCCTCCCACATGGATTGTCTTCTTCGGATCAATCTGACTGATTGAATAATTGAGCTCATCAACAATAGCCCTGCATGCTAAAAAAAGCAGACATAGATTAGAACAATCCACAGCACTCATTTACTATAAAATAAGTATTTATAGATCCATATTATGCCCACAGCTAGCGAAAAGCAAAAGTAAAACTACAATAAAATTATTTCTCATGAAATAAGCTTGATAGAAATGTTTTGATAATACAGGATGCACACTAGAAACAAAAGTAAATAAGTCATTGTGTATGCAGAACTATTGATAAGAAAACATATACAACTCATAATACACTATATATACAAAAGTATGTGGACATCCCTTCAAATTAGTGGAATCGGCTATTTCAGCCACACCCATTGCTGACAGGTGTATAAAATCGATCACACAGTCATGCAAACTCTGAAGACAAACATTGTCAGTAGAATGGCCTTACTGAAGCGCTCAGTGACTTTCGACGTGGCACAGTCATAGGATGACTTTCAACAAGTCAGTTCATCAAATTTCTGCCCTGCTAGAGATGCTCCTGTCAACTATAAGTGCTGTTATTGTGAAGTGGATAAGTCTAGGAGCAACAACAGCTCAGCCATGAAGTGGGAGGCCTCACAAGCTCACAGAACAGGACCGCCGAGTGCTGAAGTGGGTAGTGCATAGAAATCATCAGTCCTCGGTTGCAACACTCACTACTGAGTTCCAAACTTCCTCTGAAAGACAACGTCAGCTCAAAACTGTTAAGACGGGAGCTTCATGAAATGGGTTTCCATGGTCGAGCAGCCGCACACAAGCCTAAGATCACCATGCACAATGCCAATCTTCGGCTGGAGTGGTGTAAAGCTCGCCACCATTGGACTCTGGAGCAGTGGAAACGGGTTCTCTGGAGGGATGAATCACGCTTCACCATCTGGCAGTCCGACAGACGAATCTGTATTTGGCGAATGCCAGGAGAACGCTACCTGCCCCAATGCATAGTGCCAACTGTAAAATTTGCTGGAGGAGGAAAAATGGTCTGGGGCTGTTTTTCATGGTTCGGGCTAGAACCCTTAGTTTCAGTGAAGGGAAATCTACAGCATAAAATTACATTCTAGATGATTCTTTGTGGCAACAGTCTGGGGAAGGCCCTTTCCTGTTCCAGCATGACAATCCCCCATGCACAAAGCGAGATCCATACAGAAATTGTTTGTCGAGATTGGTGTTTAAAAACTTGTCTGGCCTGCACAGAGCCCTGACCTCAACCCCATATAACACATTTGGGATGAATTGGAACGCCGACTGCGAGCCAGGCCTAATTGTCCAACATCAGTGCCTGACCTCACTAATGCTCTTGTGGCTGAATGGAAGTCCCCACAGCAATGTTCCAACATATAGTGGAAAGGCTTCCCAGAAGAGTGAAGGCTGTTATAGCAGCAAAGGGGGGACCAGCTTCATGTGAATGCGAATTTTGAAATGAGATGTTCCATATATATATATAGATATATATACGATACATGATAAAAAATATGTGGACACCTGCTTATTCCTCCCCCAGCAACCCCCTATATATATATATATATATATATATATATATATATATATATATATATAGTGCATTTGGAAAGTATTCAGACCCCTTGAGTTTTTCCACTTTTTGTTACGTTACAGCCTTATGTTACAGAAATCTTTCCGTCATCAATCTACACACAACACCCCATAATGACAAAGTGAAAACAGGTTTTTAGAAATATCTTATTTACATTCAGTATTCAGACCCTTTGCTTTGAGACTTGAAATTGAGCTCAGGTGCATCTTGTTTACATTGATCATCCTTGAGATGTTTCTCCAACTTGATTGGAGTCCACCTGTGGTAAATTCAATTGACTAGACATGATTTGGAAAGGCACACAGCTGTCTATATAAAGGTCCCACAGTTGACAGTGCATGTCAGAGCAAAAACCAAGCCATGAGGTCGAAGCAATTGTCCGTAGAGATCCAAGACAGGATTGTGTCGAGGCACAGATCTGGGGAAGGGTAACTAAATATTTCTGCAGCCTTAAAGGTCTCCAAGAAGACAGTGGCCTCCATCATTCTTAAATGGAAGAAGTTTGGAACCACCATGACTCTTCCTAGAGCTGGCTGCCAGGCCAACAGGGAGGTGACCAAGAACCCGATGGTCACTCTGACAGAGCTCCAGAGTTCCGCCAGAAGGACAACCATTTCTGCAGCACTCCACCAATCAGGCCTTTATGGTACAGTGGCAAAGACAGAAGCCACCCCTCCGTAAAAGGCACAAGCCAAAAGGCACCTAAAGGACTCTCAGACCATGAGAAACAAGATTCTCTGGTCTGATGAATCCAGGATTAAACTCTTTGGCCTGAATGCCAAACGGCACATCTGAAGGAATCCTGGCTCAATCCCCACGGTGAAGCATGGTGATGGCAACATCTTGCTGTGGGGATGTTTTTCAGCGGCAGGGACTGGGAGACAAGTCAGGATCGAGGGAAAGATGAACGGAGCAAAGTACAGAGAGATCCTTGATGAAAACCTGCTCAGAGCGCTCGGGACCTCAGACTGTCTTGGCACACAGCCAAGACAACGCAGGAGTGTCTTCAGGACAAGTCTCTGAATGTCCTTGAGTGACCCAGCCAAAGCTCAGACTTGAATCCGAACATCTCTGGAGAGACCTGAAAATAGCTTTGCAGTGACGCACCCCATCCAACCTGACAGAGCTTGAGAGGATCTGCAGAGAAGAATGGGAGAAACTCCCAAAATACAAGCTTGTAGCGTCATACCCAAGAAGACTCGAGGTTGTAATCGCTGCCAAAGGTGTTTCACCAAAGTACTGAGTAAAGGGTCTGAATACTTATGAAATGTGACATTTCAGTTTTTATTTTTTTTTAAATAGATTTTATTAAAAAAAAAAATTAAAAATGTTTTTGCTTTGTCATTATGGGGTATTGTGTGTAGATTAATGGGGGGAACAACTTTTTAGAATAAGGCTGTAACGTAACAAAATGTGGAAAAGTGAAGGGGTCTGAATACTTTCTGAATGCACTGTATATACAGTACTAGTCAAAAGTTTAGACACACCTACTCATTCAAAGGTTTTTCTTTATTTTATTGATTTTATACACTGTAGAATAATAGTGAAGACATCAAAACTATGAAATAACACATGGAATCATGTAGTAACCAAAAAAGTGTTAAAGAAATGAAAATATATTTTAGATTTTAGATTCTTCAAAGTAGCCACGCTTTGCCTTGATATTTTCATTTGTTAAACACTTTTTTTTAGTTACTACATGATTCCATATGTGTTATTTCATAATTTAAATGTCTTCACTATTATTCTTCAATGTAGAAAATAGTAAAAAATAAAGAAAAACCCATGAATGAGTAGATGTGTGTCCAGACTAGTACTTGTGTGTGTGTGTATATATATATAACGGTGTGTATAGACAGTATGGACAGTATATGAATAGAAAAGGTGTGAAGAGCAGTAGTTATATAGGATGAGCCATGACTAGAACACAGTATATACAGTGCCTTCAGAAAGTATTCCACATTTTGTTGTGTTGCAGCCTGAATTCAAAATAGATCAAATATTTATTTTTCATCCATCTACACACAATACTCCATAACGACAAATGGAAAATGTTTTTAGAAATTTTCGCAAATTTATTGAAAATGAAATACAGAAATATTTAATTTACATAAGTATTCACACCCATGACTCAATACACGTTAGAATTACAGCTGTGAGTCATTCTGGGTAAGTCTCTAAGAGCTTTCCACAACACGATTGTATAATATTTGGCCATTATTCTTTTCAAGCTCTTTCAAATTGGTTGTTGGTCATTGCTAGACAACCATTGTCAAGTCTTGCCGTAGATTTTTAAGCATATTTAAGTCAAAACTGTGACTCTGCCCCTGTCTTGGTAAAGAACTCAAGTGTAGATTTGGCAGTGTGTTTTAGATTATTGTCCTGCTGAAAGGTGAATTCATCTCCCAGTGTCTGATGGAAAGCAGACTGAACCAGGTTTTTCTTTTTATCCTTAAAAACTCCCCAGTCCTTTATTACAAGCATACCCATAACATGATGCAGCCACCACTATGCTTAAAAATATGGAGAGTGGTACTCAGTAATCTGTTGTATTGAATTTGCCCCAAACATACCACTTTGTATTCAGGACAAAAAGTTAATTGCTTTGTCACATTTATTCCAGTATTACGTTAGTGCCTTGTTGCAAACAGGATGCATGTTTTGGAATATTTGTATTCTGTACAGGCATCCTACCCTAGGTTAGTATTGTGGAGTAACTACAATGTTGTTGATCCATACTCTGTTTTCTCCTATCACAGCCATTCAACTCTGTAACTGTTTTAAAGTCAGCATTGGCTTCATGGTGAAATCCCAAGCGGTTCCCTTCCTCTCCGGGAACTGAGTTAGGAAGGATGCCTGTATCTTTGTAGTGACTGGATGTACTGATACACCATCCAAAGGGTAATTAATAACTTCACCAAGATCAAAGAGATATTCAATATCTGCTTTTTTTCTTTAACACATCCACCAATGGCTGCCCTTCTTTGCCAAGACTTGGAAAATGTCTTTCATGTCTTTCAGATCTAATTAAGTGCATTTTTAATTTGTCACATGAGCCGAATACAACATGTGCAGACCTTACCGTGAAATGCTTACTTACAACAATGCAGTTCAAGAAATAGAATTAAGAAAATATTTACTAAATAAACTAACCTAAAAAATAACAATAACAAGGCTATATACAAGGGGTACAGGTTAGTCGAGGTAATTTGTACATGTAGGTAGGGATAAAGTGACTATGCATAGATAATAAACAGTGAGTAGAGGCAGTGGATGGTGGAGGGGGGTGTCAATGTAAATAGTTCGGGTGGCAATTTCATTAATTGTTCAGCAGTCTTATGGCTTGGGGGTAGAAGCTGTTAAGGAGCCTTTTGGACCTAGACTTGGAGCTGCGGTACCATGTGCCGTGCGGTAGCAGAGAGAACAGTCTATGACTTGGGTGACTGGAGTCTGAAATATTTTTGGGTCTTCCTCTGACGTGGTGTCCTTGATGGCAGGAGCTTGGCCCCAGTGATGTACTGGACTGTACGCACTACCCTCCTTACGGTTGGATGCTGAGCAGTTGCCAAACCAGGCAGTGATGGAACTGGTCAGGATGCTCTTGATGGTTCAGCTGTATCCTTTTGTGGATCTGTGGACCCATGTCAAATCTTTTCAGTCTCCTGAGGGGGAAATGGTGTTGTCATGCCCTCATCACGAATGTCTTGGTTTGTTTGGACCATGATAGTTTGTTGGTGATGTGGACACCAAGGAACTTGAAACTCTCGACCAGCTCCACTACAGCCCCATCAATGTTAATGGGGGCCTGTTCGGCCCTCCTTTTACAGTAGTCCACGATCAGCTCCTTTGTCTTTCTCACATTGAGGGAGAGGTTGTTGTATTGGCACCACACTGCCATGTCTCTGACCTCCCTATAGGCTGTCTCATCGTTGTCGGTGATCAGGCCTATCACTGTTGTGTCGTCAGCAAACTTAATGTTGGTGTTGAAGTTGTGCTTGGCCACACAGTTGTGGGTGAACAGGGAGTACAGGAGGGGACTAAGCACACACCCTTGAGGGGCCCCAGTGTTGAGGATCAGCGTGGCAGATGTGTTGTTGTCTACCCTTACCACCTGGGGGGGTGGCCCGTCAGGAAGTCCAGGATCCAGTTGCAGAGGGAGGTGTTTAGTCCCAGGGTCCTTAGCTTAGTGATGAGCTTGTGGGCACTATGGCATGGGAACAGCATTCTCACATAGGGCAGTGTGGAGTGCAATTGAAATTACGTCATCTGTGGATCTGTTGGGACAGTATGCGAATTGGAGTGGGTCTAGGGTTTCCGGGATGATGGTGTTGATTTGAGCCTTGAACAGGCAGGTTACATTCCCTTTCTTGGACACAGGGACTCTGGTGGTCTGTTTGAAACATGTAGGTATTACAGACTCAGTCAGGGATAGGTTGAAAATGTCAGTGAAGACACTTGCCAGTTGGTCCACGCATGCTCTGAGTACACGTCCTGGTAATCCGTCTGGCCTCGCAGCCTTGTGAATGATGACCTGTTTAAAGGTCTTGCTCACATCGGCTACGGAGAGCGTGATCACACAGTTGTCTGGAACAGCTTGTGCTCTCATGCATGCTTCAGTGAGCTGGCCTTGAAGCAAGCTTAAAAGGCATTTAGCTCATCTGGTAGGCTCTCCTTACTGGGCAGCTCACCGCTGGGTTTCCCTTTGTAGTTCGTAATAGTTTGCAAGCCCTGCCACTTCTAACGAGCGTCAGAGCCAGTGTAGTAAGATTCAATCTTAGTCCTATATTGACGCTTTGCCTGTTTGATGGTTCATCTGAGGGCATAGCAAAATTTCTTATAAGCGTATGGATTAGTGTCCCGCTCCTTGCAAGCGGCAGCTCTAGCCTTTAGCTCGGTACGGATGTTTCCTGTAATCCATGGCTTCTGGTTGGTATATGCACGTATGATCACTGTTGGGATGATGTCGCCGATGCACTTACTGATGAAGCCGGTGATTGAGGTGGTATACTCCTCAAAGTCATTGGATAAATCCCAGAACATATCCCAGTATGGACTAGAAAAATAGTCCTGTAGCATAGCATCCTTGTCATCTGACCACTTCTGTATTGAGCGAGTCACTGGTACTTCCTGCTTTAGTTTTTGAATGCTAGCAGGAATCAGGAGGATAGAATTATGGTCCGATTTGCCAAATGGAGGGTGAGGGAGAGCTTTGTATGCGCCTCTGTGTGTGGAGTAACAGTGGTCTAGAGTTTTCTTCCTCTGGTTGCACATGTGACATGCTGGTAGAAATGAGGTAAAACAGATTTAAGTTTGCCTGCATTAAAGTCCCCGGCCACTAGGAGCAATTCTTCTGGATGTGCATTTTCTTGTTTGTTTATGGCCTTATACAGCTCGTTGAGTGCGGTCTTAGTGCCAGCATCAGTTTGTGGTGGTAAAAAACATGGCTACAAATAATATAGATGAAAACTCTCTTGGTAGATAGTGTGGTCTACAGCTTATCATGAAGTACTCTATCTCAGGCGAGCAATACCTCGAGACTTCTTTAATATTAAACATCGCACACCAGCTGTCATTGACAAATAGACACACCCCCACCCTTTGTCTTACCAGAAGTAGCTGCTCTGTCCTGCCGATGCACGGAAAACCCAGCCAGCTCTATATTCTCTGTGTGGTCGTTCAGCCACGACTCGGTGAAACATAAGATATTACAGTTTTTAATGTCCTGTTGGTAGGATAGTCTCGATCATAGATCATCCAGTTTATTTTCCAGTGATTGCACGTTGGCCAATAGAATGGATGGTAAAGGCGGTTTACCCACTTGCCGACGAATTCTCACAAGGCACCCGACCTCCGCCCCCTGCATTTCCGTCTTTTCTTCACGTTAATGATGGGGATTTGACCCTGGTCTCGGGGAAGCAGTATATCCTTTGCATCATTCAAGAAAAAAATCTTCGGCCAGTTCGAGGTGAGTAATTGCTGTTCTGATGTCCAGAAGCTCTTTTCGGTCATAAGACACGGTAGCAGCAACATTATGTACAATATAGGTTACAAACAATGTGAAAAAACAAACAAAATAGCATAGTTGTTTAGGATCCCGTAAAACGGCAGCTATCCCCTTCGGCGCCATTGTCTTTGTGGTTGAATCTGTGTTTGAAATTAACTGCTCGATTGAGGGACCTTACAGATAATTGTATGTGTGGGGTACAGAGATGAGGTTGTCATTAAAAAATAATGTTAAACACTATTATTGCACACAGAGGGAATATGTGCAACTTACTGTGACTTGCTAAGCACATTTTTACTCCTGAACTTAGGTTTGCCATAACAAAGGGGTTGAATATTTATTGACTCAAGACATTTCAGCTTTTCATTTTTAATTAACTTTTAAAAACATAAAATACATAATTCCATTTAGAAAGTATAGGGTATTGTGTGTAGGTCAGTGACAAAAATTCTCAATTGAATCCATTTTAAATTCAGGCTGTACATATAAAGTGGGTAAAACAGTATGTAAACATTACTCAAGTGACCAGTGTTCAATGACTCTATGTACATAGGGCAGCAGTCTCTAAGGGGCAGGGTAGAGTACCAGGTGATAGCCGGCTAGTAACAGTGACTAAGGTTCAGGGCAGGGCAGGGTGGTGACTGTTTAACAGTCTGATGGCCTAGAGATAGAGGATGTTTATCAGTACCTCGGTCACAGCTTTGATTCTTTAATGTATTAGTAGCTTGAGAAGTGTTACATAGTCATGCAAGGATGACTCCAATGTTTGGTAAGACTGCAGTGTTGGGTTTAAAGAAAGAAAATGGTGCTCCAATTAAATGTGATGAGCTGCCTTTTACCAAGTTTAACTTGCCTTTTTAAAACATAATTGCTAAAACTATGTAATAGCTGGAAAATGTTAATTATCATGATGACAAAGTTTTCAATAGTGAACCTTTTTTTATTTTTAGATAAAGAATATTGTAAATTGTCTCTGTCCTTCTACACGTTTGAAATTCAACAGAAATTGTAATGAACACGATGGGAGACAGAGAGTTGGTTTCAAGCGCAGAGTGCAGCAGGTGTTTATTGTAAAGGACCACAGGAGGAGGCAGGTAGCTGGGTCCAGGGGCAGGCAGAAGGTCGTACACAGGGGGTCCAAAAGGGCAACAATAAAGGCAGGGAAAAGGCTAGTAACGTAGTCCGGGAGATCAGGCAATAGCTAGATAACAGGAAATCCGATAGGCAACAGTACAGGCAGGGAAAAGGCTAGTAATGTAGTCTGGGAGATCAGGCAATAGGTAGATAACAGGAAATCCGATAGGCAACAGTACAGGCAGGGAATAGGCAAAAGGCGTCGTTAGTGAGGCATGCAAAAACTATCATGCACGAGAGGCGTAAATCGCAGTAAAAACAGAGCTCTGAAAGCTGTGTCGCAAAACAAACAATACCTCACAGTGATGGGGGGGGGGGGCAAAGAACTGAACTAAATAGTGTGTTATAATGACATACAGGTGTGTGAACAGGTGATTAGAATTCAGGTGATTGGGATCTGCATTCAGGGGATCCATGTGTTTGAGAGTGTGAGCTGGAAAGTGGGCTGGAAAGAGAGCTATGTTCAGGGGATCTATGTGTTTGAGTTGGAATTGGAAGCAGACGTTACAGAAATATTTTTTTTAAACTTCATGCACAAACAATAAGACCTCAAAATAGTTTTACTAATATAATGATTGTCCTGAAATTGCACAGTAACAAAAAAAACTCTTGATAATCAAGAAAACAATCAGATGTAGAATAGGAAATGCAGGTGGCAGGTGAAATGATAGGAAACAAGCTTACAATACATTAGTTTGCTTGAGTTAACTTTCACAAAATAATATATTTTATCACAATACTTCACAACCCTTTGCAAATCTATAGTCTGTATTGACTATCAACAGGGGCTGCATTACATGTAGGCCTAAATCCTGAAAAAGGCATATTGCATAGGTAGAAAAGGACAAAGTGGACAAATAAACATCCCAATTTACCTGAACAATACAGCACCGTGTCTTTTTTCCCTTCAGTAGTTTCGGTTAAGATACTCATTGCCACCAAGGCAATTTGAATAATCCATGGTGCCATATTTGTACCCTGAGGGAAAGAGATATGTATAAAGCAGGCAAGCAAAGCCAATTCATTATTCACATTTCTTTTTTAAAGAGCGCCACCCACAGTCTATCTAGCAAGAGTCATATTCTGAAATCTGGTTGTGAGGCAAATTACTATAGAAGTAGCCTTAATTTAACACAAAACAACAAGAAAACTGATTTCCACAAACTGTCTAGACAGAACAGAATGTGTTGAGCTCCAAGAAGTTACATCATCTGTACAGAGCTAGAGTGAAACTGGTTTTAAGATGGGCCGTAAAACCTAGTGCCTCTCCACAAGTCGTGTTATCTTTAGATCAAATATTCAAACAGAACTTAGTCTACAACTTCACGACGGTGAGAAGTATTGAAAAATAGTGAAAGGAGGTGGAACACAAACCGGTGTTAGAGGTCCTTGAGGTTAGTGGTCCTTGAGGTTTGTGGTCCTTGAGGTGCCCCTTGGTCTAGCAAAAAGTTAAGAGGGTAGTGAATGATGAATCTTTGCAGAGTCTGTGTACTCTAGTGGAGTGTAAATAAACAAGAGTCCTTTATTCCAGCAAAAATATATATGTTTATGTCTTTGGTGATATATTTTGATTGGATGCGGAAGCTGAACACAGTTTGAATGAGAGAAAACATTATTGTGTTGTTCTGGGGTTGATAGGCTTGATACTGTTAAAATGTATATTTAACGGTAGAATTAACAAAATGACGTTGCAGGAGCAGCACAGCAGATATTGCGATGAGCAGGAATTCGCTCGCACACAGCCACACAAAGTATCAGTGCATGTGCACTTACAATGTGGTAGCTAAGGGACCAGTGCCTTCTCTGTCTATACACCGACTACGCACTGTGAGTAGGGCCCTGCGACCGCTAGGGGGCCCCAGACCCCAAAAATGTTTAAATCAAAATAAAATGTTGGAACTCAGTCGGGGTCGGAACTTACTGTTAAGAGTGATAAAAGTAAAAATACACAAGGTGCAATTTAGAAATGTGGTAGTGCATCAGCAGTTATCCACTTGTTATGTCAGTCGCTGAGCACGGTTACCTTCACAAAATAATATGATTATTGTGGATAGTCAGATTAACATAATAGTTCTATTGAAACGTTTATACATGCTTTGTAAGAAGAACAATTTCCTTAATAATCCTGTTTCCATGGACAGATCTGAAATCAGGATACTGAATGCACTCTGATAAATGCAGAAAATCAGCAATCAAAATAAACGTTCTACCACAGCGTCCATGTTATTTTTGGGAAGCATATTTGATTCTGAGTTCGGACATATACAATTTTTATGTGAAAACTACTTCTAAGACACATATATTCAGTTGTTTCCGAACTCACTTCATTCGGTCTAAAGAGGGAGGCTCTCGGCTGGTGTTAGCACATACACAGATAAAATACACCGCTGGAACACCGATTAAGGCGTTTACATGTTCTAATATTTCAAAAGATTTATCTGAAAACCAGGTGTTTTAATCTGCGTATGCTTACTTCGATTTTGACCTAACAATGATTAAGATAAGCAGAGTAATGTGTTTACATGACTATTGCATAATCTGCCTACAGCCATAATCAGTTTAATATTGAATTATTACTGGGCATGTAAACGTACTTACTGACAGTCACTCAATTTGCCCATGTCAGCTAAAAATGTTGATTGCCACTACAATTTGCCTACCGCTCCAACAGATCCACGGAAGATATCTTTCCATCGGTATTCACATGGCCATAACACATCTGGACCAGAGGAACACCCTACATGCTATTCATTGACTACAGTTCTGCATTCAACACCATTTTTCCCTCCAAGGTCGACTGCAAGCTCAGAGCCCTGGGTCTGCAAATGGATCCTAAACTTCCTGACTGGCAGACCACAAGCTGTGAAGATTGGCAACACCACCTCCTCAACACTGACTCTTAACACATGGGCCCCCCAGGGGTGAGTCCACTGTACTTCCTGTTCACCCACGACTGCGTAGCTCTGCACGACACCAACTCCATCATCAAGTTTGCTGACAACACCACGGTGGTAGGCCTGATAAGAAACAAAGATGAGTCAGCCTATAGAGAGGAGGTAAGTGAGTTGCCAGGACAACCTCTCCCTCAACGTCAGAAAAACAATTGAGTTGGTTGTTGACTTCAGAAAGCAGAGGCGGGAACATGTTCCGATCCACATCAACGGGACTGCAGTAGAGAGAGCCAACAGTTTTAAGAACCTCAGCGTCCACATCACAGAGGACTTGACATGGACCAACAACACCACCACTCCTGTCAAGACGCCTCAACAGCGTCTGTACTTCCTAAGGCGGCTGAAGAAATGTGGCATGCCACCTCGGGTCCTCTCCAAATACTATCGCTGCACCATCGAGAGCGTCCTGACCGGTTGCATCATGGCCTGTTATGGAAATTGCTCCATCCTCAGATGCAAGGCCCTCCAGCGGGTGGTGAAGGCCGCACAGTACATCACTGGGACCGTGCTCCCACCCATCCAGGACTACTTGAAACGGTGCCTGAGGAAGTCACGCAGCATTATCAAAGACCTTACAACACACCCCAGCTACAAGCTGTTCACTACCTTAACGTCGGGGAGACGTTATTGGAACATGAGGCCTAATACCAACAGGCTCAGAGACAGTTTCTATCTACAAACCAATCAGACTTCTGAACACTTGAACTGAACTGACCACCTGCTCTGATTCTCCACACCTTAGCACACAAGCATTCACTCACGCACACGCGCGCACACACACACACACACACACACACACACACACACACACACACACACACACACACACACACACACACACACACACACACACACACACACACACACACACACACACACACACACACACACAATTTAAACGCTTGCCCCCCAATACCCCCTTCACAAAACATGTGTAAATATTGGACTATAAATTGTGCCTTCCTGTATTATACTTATGCTAAAATGTTATGCCTGTGAGGGGGGCCCCCCAACCAAATCTCGCTTAGGGCCCCCAAAAGGTTTGACTCGTTACTGCCCATGACCAAAACATTAGAGAAGTTTAGCCTTGCTGTGCTCCAACACTCTTAGTCGTTGTGGAAATAATTGACCCGCTATGCTGTTTACTTTGTGCATCTAGTCATATAACTGACTCTATCTTTAAAATCAACTTCCGGTAGATCACTGTTGAAATAAGCAAAGGCATGCGGTATGAAGAAAGCAAGGTAGTGGTGGAAAGAAAGGATTTTGGCAGGAGAAATGCTATAATAGCCTACTATAGGTTGACTGACCTATACAGACATATTAGTTAAAATTATACCCTCGTTAAAATGCATTGCAAAGAAAAAGTTCAACAAATAATTATTTTTTTATAAAAATAATCCTGGATGCAAAGCACTGTAAATTGACCACAGCACTGTAAATGTGACTTTAGACGCCTTGCTCTCATTGACAGCGTTCTGGATGCATCACTGGCGGCGAGTTAAAAGCGGCAAAAACGAAGCTAGGTTGAATGCGGCATTCAGCATAGATAAAGTTGTGGGGCAGCCTATTTTCATGTAGCCTACCCTTGTCAAAAACATTATAAAGAAAGGCCAAATATGCTACCCTACCATTTTCTAATAATTACAATAGACCCTTGGAACTTACCTGATTCAACAGTCAGGTGAGTAAGAATTAGGAACTTTTCAGCACGGTAGGTTACAGCAGTGAAGTCGGATTCAGACGCGAGGGACAACGTTGTGAATGCTGACTGTACATAAAACAAACGGCTAAAGTGAAGTTCGTTTTTTAATGTTCGCCTGTTTTGAATGAACCATGATCATATCTACCTTACTGTCAGTGGACAGTGTCTACTTACGTGCTTGTTCCAGGCGTTGCCACGTTCAGTCAGGAAGCAGAACAATGACAGCTATGTGAGCCAATGGTATTGTAAACTCAGCACAGATATCCAATGACTGAACGCTGCCTCACGGGAATGAACATACTGAGAACACCGGGCGTTGATTTGCTCTGAGTTGCTTTCCAGATCGACAACAATCACCTGCTTTTGAGCTAACAGTAACTTGATTATGCTTGTTAATGAGTGAGTCGACTATATAGACGCTGCGCAAATTGTCTCCATCTTTCCAAGTAGTTCCTATCCTGTAATCCCCTTCGCAGTCGACCCTTGTGAATAAGCCCAATTTCCTAATAGTTCAATATGAAGGCTGTGCTGATCTCTTTGTTAAATGACCCACATCATGTGGGCGCATTGCTGCAGAAATGTGGACAGAAGTGTAAGCCAATTTGCCAAGCACCACAATAACACTCACACAATTTATACAATGTGTTATAACGGTAGATTACATATCCTTAAACTATATAAATTAACAATTAACCGTTTGTAAAATTCTTATAAACCCTTTAACATTCATCAAACAGGTAATGGTCAATACTGTATCCCTACTTTATTGTATAGTAACCATTGGCGTGCTGGTATAATTTTTCTTGCAGGCTTTTAGGATTACCCTTTCACCCCAGTCCATTCTATTAGAAATGAACAATTAGTCATGTTAGCTTAGCTTAATTGTGGTCCTGTGCTTAAGGAGATTTAATTGCTTGTGTTGATTTATACATAATTGTTTTGCATTCATGGGCAGTGATGAGATCATGGTGCTCATTTTCTATACATGAACAATTTTAGTCTCTTAATTTTGGTGGTTAGTAATTCAAAGTAGTCAAGCACTACTAGCAAACTAGAGGTGTGCTACAATGACTGTTGGTTTCACATTGTGCCTCCAGCTAGGGACAGGTGGTCCCTTTGAGAGGGAAATTTGACCTGGTTTTCTCACCAGTAACTGCATATTAACCACAGATCACCTTCTTTTATAAAGGGGGAGTGTGTTTACATTGAGAATTCTCAATATAGATGAGACAATGTGATAGATATGATGGAGCTGGTTCTTTGTGCTGAAAGAAAATGGTTTGATCAGTCAATTATTAGTTAAAATAAACATGATTTTGATACAGTATATTTATATTTATCAATGTGAAGCTTTCTACAGAGCCCCCATAGAATAGATCTTGAAATGCAATTGGACAGTACGTTTTTAAAACCATTCGGCATGTACTGTATATAGTGATACAATTCCAATAGTATATTATTGTCTACTTGGTCTCCAGTGATGACTGATAGTGACGTAATGATAGTGATGTACTGATAGTGATGACTGATAGTGATAGTGATGACTGCTAGTGATGACTGACAGTGATGTACTGATAGTGATGACTGATAGTGATGTACTGATAGTGATGTACTGATAGTGAAGTACTGATAGTAATGACTGAGAGTGGTGTACTGATAGTGATGATTGATAGTGATGACTGATAGTGATGACTGATAGTGATGTACTGATAGTAATGACTGATAGTGATCTACTGATAGCAATGGCTGATAGTGATGTAATGATAGTGATGTACTGATAGTGATGTACTGATAGCAATGGCTGATAGTGATGTACTGGTAGTGATGCCTGATAGTGATGTACTGACAGCGATGTACTGATAGTGATGACTGATAGTGATGTAATGATAGTGATGTACTGATAGTGATGTAATTATGGAGATGTAATGACAGTGATGTACTGATAGTGATGTACTGATAGTGATGTACTGATAGTGATGTAATGATAGTGATGTACTGATAGTGATGTACTGATAGTGATGGACTGATAGTGATGACTGATTGTGATGTACTGATAATGATGTAATGATAGTGATGTAATGATAGTGATGTAATGATAGTGATGTAATGATAGTGATGACTGTTAGTGATGACTGATAGTGATGAACTGATAGTGATGACTGATAGTGATAGTGATGACTGATAGTGATGACTGACAGTGATGTACTGATAGTGATGACTGATAGTGATGTACTGATAGTGATGTACTGATAGTGAAGTACTGATAGTAATGACTGAGAGTGGTGTACTGATAGTGATGATTGATAGTGATGACTGATAGTGATGTACTGATAGTAATGACTGATAGTGATCTACTGATAGGAATGGCTGATAGTGATGTAATGATAGTGATGTACTGATAGTGATGTACTGATAGCAATGGCTGATAGTGATGTACTGGTAGTGATGCCTGATAGTGATGTACTGACAGCGATGTACTGATAGTGATAACTGATAGTGATGTAATAATAGTGATGTACTGATAGTGATGTAATGATGGTGATGTAATGATAGTGATGTACTGATAGTGATGTACTGATAGTGATGTACTGATAGTGATGTACTGATAGTGATGTAATGATAGTGATGACTGATAGTGATGACTGATAGTGATGACTGATAGTGATGTACTGATAGTGATGACTGATAGTGATGTACTGATACTGATGACTGATAGTGATGACGGATAGTGATGTACTGATAGTGATGACAGAGTGATGTACTGATAGTGATGACTGATAGTGATGACTGATAGTGATGTACTGATAGTGATGACTGATAGTGATGTACTGATAGCGAATGCTGATAGTGATGACTGATAGTGATGTACTGATAGTAAATATTGTGCTGGTATGTCAGATGAAGAGCTGAATGATGACCTTTAGCACAGTAAGCAGGAGGCCCAAACTAAGAGGTTAGATTAACTTTTTCCCCCATCTACTGTCAGTGGTAAAGGTGAGTGGTTAGTTGAAAGTTAGCTTTTTTATGACCCAGAGAGCTTCTGGATGAGAACAAGGTCAGAGTAAACACGATGTGTTACCTACTCCTGACAAATCAGCAAACAGGGATTATGTGACTGTGTAGACCAAAATCCTTTTGGAAAATTTAGAACCAGCTTGGCACCACAAGAGCATGCCTGAACAGTTTTCACATGGATTAATAGTATTGTGGGGGGGAAGTTAGTGTACATCACTGGAGTTGAATTACAGCATAATGAAAAGTGGTCAGTGGTGTTCTCCATCTTCTAGCCATGGCCTAACAGTAGGCCTAAGTATTGATGCCATAGCCAACCTTAGGTCTTCATAGGATCCACATACTAGATGTCTATGTGAAGTGGGGACTGAAGATGGGGGATTCCAGAAAGTGCAGAAGAATATTGAGATGTGAGAACGAGGAGGCAGAGGTGGATGGAGACCAAACTACACACTGAAGGACAAAACGTCCAGGCCAGAGTGAAGCCCACATAGATGACATCAAAATCAATGACTCCCAAGGTAATGAATTTCAAGTGAGTCTTCTTTTCTTTTGAATCTCCAAAGATAAAATGACATTGGCATTTTACAAAAGGTACAATTTCAGATCTATTCTAGTCCCGGGGGATGCATGGAGGGAGGGCTGGAGTTGGGGACGATCACATCTATTATCATTCTCTAGCAGTTTATTTGTCCATCTGTGGCCTGACTGACAAAGTTTGTGCTGACAGCTTGTTTGGCAGAAACTGACGTTCCTCTGTCATCCTTCTTGGTGCGTTCTGCACTGACCTTGGGAGCCGAAGCCCTTTGGAGAGAGATGCATTGTGCTGCAGAGATCCATTGCCAATTACCAGTGACAGGTAATACAACGGCCTCTGTCTACACTAAGACTAGATCTGATAAAGTTCTTCTCTGGACAAAAGATTATTGACCTCTTTAGTTGAATATAATGAGGTCTTGGATGTGATAGGATAATTGTTGCTCCTCTCACTTTGTTTTTTACATTCTCATGAGACACTGGATTACCTTGCTGCTGTTGGAGTGATACCTCTCCAGTGTGGTTGATTTTCTGTTACTTGCACAGGATATGGTGTGCAAGTAAATAAACACAGATAAAGATGTTGCTTCCTGTAACGTCGCAGGACACTGCAGCAAAGTTTTGTAATGCTTTTTGAATCCCGGTATGCAACCAGATAATAAGTTCTGACTTATTTATGACTTTATATTTTGCTAACAGTCCTAACCATAGACTATGTCTTGGCATACTGTAGAATTTAATCATATACCGTGTTTATGACGTTACCCCTACTTTGATTAATCACCGTTTTTTTAAATGAAGCTGACGACTCATTGTCACCAGTCCATCTTTAAAAATGACCTTTTGTTACTCACTGACGGACTTCTTTTAGTGACGGACTCAAGAGTCCTGATAAACAAGTACAGATGGCTTCCTCTGTGAGATCCACAGTATGGTCATGCTGCAGGCTCTATGCCAAGCTAGTTTGCCATCATCTATAGCAGGGAGCCACATTGTTTGTGTCTGGAGTGGGGAACAAAAGGGCAGGGAGAGGGGGATTTTGGGGTGGGTGGTGATGCATGGAAAGAGGGGGGTAGTAGGGATGGGTCACAGAGGGAGATAGGTCGCTTTACAAATGTGACAGGCACATTGCTGTTGTTGACGCACTCTGTCATCTTTACTTTTAATGTTTACGCTTATGTTGATAACTATTTAAATAAATTGGGCTGACTGTTTTATCATTCACTGATCTGTGAGAATGAAACCCAGATGTGCCATTTTTGTCTGAAAATGCACTATGATGAAACACAGGATCACCTCTCTGGATGTAGGCAGATGAAATATTGTGTTAACTCATAGTATGTCTTCAGAGGAGCCAAATGCAAATGTTATTTCTATTTTGTCATCACTTTTGACTTTATGTGACAGGTTTTTTATCGGTTGGAAGCACTCCATACCCACTGATTGGAGATGTCATCTGAAATCATCTTATTACAGAGGGGTGGTGGAATTAATCTTGACATTAAGTACCAGAGAAATAATTGATGATTCACAGTATTAAAGGAGATTGCCTGTCAGGTTTAATAATATGGTATGTTTTTACTATGTATTAAAGCTTCCATCTACAATTCAAGGCCTATTCCTATTGAACCAGGTTATTTTCACAAATTGCCTGTGTTATTGAATTGAACAGTGATGTGCGGTGGCGTCGTGGCTGGGTAAGCATGGGCTATTCTCAAATCTAGATTTACTCACAAATAAACCTTGATGAAGCCCAAGTTCACATACGACAGATAACTCCTACAAACCGGAGTGACATAGGCTATTAACCTAAATTGACAAAAACAAAATCTAATGTAAATACCAATGTAGCCAAGATACACAAGCGATACACTGAGTGTACAAAACATTAGGAACACTTTCCTAATATTGAGTTGCACCCCTTTTGCCCTCAGAACAGCCTCAATTTCATTCGGGCATGTACTCTACAAGGTGTTGAAAGCGTTCCACAGGGATGCTGGCCCATGTAGACTCGAATGCTTCCCACAGTTGTGTCAAATTGGCTGGCTTTCCTTTGGGTGTGTTGGACCATTCTTGAAACACACAGGAAACTGTTGAGTGTGAAAAACCCAGCAACATTCTAGGTTCTTGACACACTCAAACCAGTGCACCTGGCACCTACTACCATACCACGTTCAAAGGCACTTAAATATTTTGTCTTGGCCATTCACCTTCTGAGTGGCACACTTACACAATCCATGTCTCAATTGTCTCAAGGCTTAAAAATCCTTCTTTAACCTGTCTCCTCCCCTTCATCTACACTGATTGGGGCATCAATAAGGGATCATAGATTTCACCTGGATTCACTTGGCTAGGGTATGTCAGGGAAAGAGCAGGTGTTCCTAATGTTTTGTACACACAGTGTATAATAAATAAGATTCTAACGAAATGTCCATATCAAGAATCAGAATGACTGAAACATGCATTTCAAAATGTAGCCTAACCTACACATTTGCAAAGGAAAAAGCATTTAGGTCTACCTTTACTTGTAAATGAAGTCCATTGGTCTGTCCTTCAGGGTGAACCTCTTTGTGTCCACGTTGTAGAAGTCAGCATAACCCCATGTCCATTATTTTGTTCTGCATGCACATAGCAGGGCTAGTCATATGGGAGGCGCATCCCCAAGGCGTTCCATTTTCACAGTAGCACAAACAGTACTTCCCATTCCCATTACTGTCCACAAAGCAAAAGTAAATGTCCAAGATGTATACAAGTCTGGGTAAAAAGTATTTTAATTGCTAATGACATGACGTTTCAGACATTATGCTCAAGTGTTCAAAATGTGTCTTTCAAACCTCAGGAGGTGGCACGTTATTATGCCTTTTTTCCAGCCATTCAAATCCATTCCAATCGTTGAATTCCTGGCCATTCCTGACTACAGTCACTGATAATAGACAGCATCAGCATAGGCGTCGTTGTTTTGCCTAGCTTGAAGTAGTGTAATTTGTTGCAAATCAAATAAAAGTTTATTGGTTGCGTACACAGTTTAGCAGATGTTATAGCAGGTGCAGCGAAATGCTCTCATATTTTGCGAATACATATTGCCTAAACATGTTGTGTGGGTATAACCTGGGGTAAGCGCTGCACATTTGGGACGTGTCTACATCATTTGCCGTTTGCATCCCTTGAACTGAACGAACTCGAAACTAGCTAGCTAGCAAAAACAACCTGACAAATGGACACTATACTGCACCTCAAACAATTTTCCAAGTTGGAATAATTTAGTGCGCCATTTGGAGGGTTCGAAGAGTAGAACGTCAACTATAATTCAAGTTAAAACCAGACAGAGGCAGTATACAGGAGCTCTACAAATCAATATGTGACATGACAGGCAAGTGAACAGTGAGTATTGGACGGTCCACTTGTCTGAAGAACCACCAGAATGTTTTAGAAAAAAACATTAGATAACAAAAAATAAATACTTTTTTTTTTTTTTATCATTGTATTTTTTATTTGGCTTTTAATAACAGCTTTTTTGTAGGTTATGCTTACCCTGACTGCACATCCCTGGATTTCAATAGTAATACTTCTAGGAAATATCTTCTCCTCAGAAGCTGATTTTTGAAATATTATAAGCACTTCTCTTTCTCCATCATGTTTTTCTTACAGTATTTTAGAATGTCAATTGGTGTGTGAAGCTGCAGGAACCCCTATGGATGCCCTAATAATTGTATCTCAGCCTCACCATGTTTATGTAGTGGCTATGTTTGCCATCTTCACTGAAGCTATTTATGATTTTCAGGTAGCTTCTACCCTTCTTTTGACATGTCCTTGTGGGTGTAGTATGAGTTTGCTTTAGAAAATGACAATTAAACCAAGTAATTTGCTTCTCTTATCCATGTTGATACATGGATTATGTTAGATGACTTGGCAGTCATCCATTGTGTGAGCACATGACATTAAATTAAATGTGTGCTTTCCCAGAGATTCAGCATATTGTTCCTTGTTTTTAGGATTTTAATTAAATATTTGTTAGAGTTAAGAATCTAAAAGCATTTAAATTAATAATACAGTTGTCTACCATGTCCATTTCATAGTCTCTTTAGTCATACTCTGAGTTTTCAGGTGGTGTGTAAGAGAGGTAGTCTTGCGAAAGCAGAGTCAACTGGAGGAGTAACAGCATGGATGAACAGTCAACATCTTTATTCACTGTTGAATAATACTGTACACTCCTCATCTACCGTGGAATTTCTCAGTCTGTTGACGGGTACTTGTATGTGAAGTATTCATGTACAGTATATGGAGCATGTCAGGGCTGTTGGCTTTCTTCAGTGCTCCAGCTGATGTTCACTAAAAGGATGTCACAGGGGATTCAACTGTAGGCCTACAGTAATTGATCTTTACACCACTGCTGTACAACGTATAACTTCCACAGACAGTTACATGTTCATTCTAGTGTTGGCCAAAAACAAGCAAAATACAAACATACAGTATAGTATACCGTTTCACAAACAATGAATATGCTGGTCCATTCATCCTTGTGTTTTGTTTCCTAAATGAAGCTTTGCCGATGTATTTAGCTAGTCGCTCATTCTAAATAGTTGGATGTGTAATATCTGTCCCTCCGTCTAGGTTGTGTTCTACACGGATGGTCCACTGATGAGTCATTATTATCCGGCGTTCCTCCTGAGTATTGTCCTGCTCCTGGTTTCAGTTCAGGCCTCGTCTCCAATCACAGATTTAATATACACAGACAGCCGAGGGGCTTGTTCCGCACGTCAGGCCAAAATGTGCCCCCGCTCCCTCACCCCTCGACAGGCTCAATTTAAGCATGGGGTTGTGTTCTCCTCCTACCTGCCCCGGGGTATTTCACATATTTGATGTCCTATGTGTTCCTCAACTAAATATGTATGATCTGAGTGTGGTGGTAACGATGAGGAATGACGTTTGTGCTGTTATTTCACCATACAACACAGCACACAGGCATAAACTATGTGAAATGTGTTTTGGGAAGAGGTTGCGTGGGATAAAGTTGAAATGTGAACAAAGAATATGAAACACCTAAAAACGGACGGAAAGGGAAGGATGGAATGGGACAATATTGGAAAGATATTGGATTATAATATTGAGATATTGAATGAATAGAATTAAGTGTACAAAACAAAGTGCTTTCTCCCCAGGACCTAGTTGACACTGCTCTGTTACTAAACACTGTTACATTCACACAAATTTTTTTTTTATACAATCAATATTCTAATGTTAACCTCTGCCTCAGAGGACTGTACATCCTGGGCTTACCTCGCTGCCTCTCAGGTGAAATGGAAGATGTCAATGTAGGCCTATAGCTACTACAGCCCCTATGCTTTCCAGAGAGAAAGAGTTCTGTTCATTGTCGTTGTATCGAATGGTCTCCTTCCTCTCATTGGTGTGCCCTTGATGTGCTCACAAACCAAACACAAGCCTGCTGTGGGTCCCCAGAGACACCCAGAGAGTAGCAGCTGCTCGCTCTTTCTCCACAACAACATGGGCAGCACACACACAGGGCGATGGGGTGGGGGCGGTGGATGAGGGGGTACTATTTAATGCTCCGCCATGGCTAAACACGGTTGGAGAATCGGTAAACATTGATAGGCATCCTTGCACAACTGGAAATGTTTGATATGAGTTTCAGGGATTTTATTATTTATTTAATTTAGAGGGCGAAGTTTTGCTGTGAAGGATTAAGGATGCAGTCATGGGTTTAGCATATCAAGCTGTACCCCAATGATGGAAACTAAAAGAGGTTCTAGAAAAGTGTTGTTTTCATGTATCACTCTGTTTTGGCTGTCTGCCTATGAGCTTTAACATATATGACTAAAAAGTGGTGTGGACATAAACTTTGGATTGGTGAAATCATCAAAGTTTAAAAATATATATATTCTTGAGCTATCCCTGGTTCAGTAAAGTGATTCATTATAACGTTATAAAGAGTCTAAACAGGCTGTGGAGATCTGGCATCCAGCGTGCAGTAGGCTAGGCGGCATCTCTCTGGTATCAGGTGGCTCTGATTGACACATTGTGGGGCAAGCTTATTAATGCTAAAGGTAGCTGGAGAAAATGAGGTTCCAGTTTGGGTCACAGCCAGGCTATGTATGCCAAGCCAAGGCATTCACACATCTCAGGGATAAGGGGATGCTCCCTCACGTTGAGCATTTTATTTCCCATATGTACAGTTGAAGTCGGAAGTTTACATACACTTTGGTTGGAGTCATTAAAACTCGTTTTTCAACCACTCCACTAATTTTTTGTTCACAAGCTATAGTTTTGGCAAGTCGGTTAGGACATCTACTTTGTGCATGACACAAGTCATTTTTCCAACAATTATTTACAGACAGATTGTTTTACTGTATCACAATTCCAGTAGGTCAGAAGTTTACATACACTAAGTTGACTGTGATTTTAAACAGCGAGGAAAATTCCAGAAAATGATGTCATGGCTTTAGAAGCTTCTGATAGGCTAGTTGACATCATTTAAGTAAATTGCAGGTGTACCTATTTACGGCCTATTTATTGCCTTACCTCCCTAATCTTACTTCATTTGCACACTCTGTGTATAGAATTTTCTATTGTGGTAGTGACTGTACGTTTGTTTATCCCATGTGTAACTCTGTGTTGTTGTTTTTATCGCACTGCTTTTCTTTATCTTGGCCAGGTCGCAGTTGAGAATGAGAACTTGTTCTCAACTGGACTACCTGGTTAAATAAAGGTGAAATAAAATTTAAAAAAATAAAAAACCTGTGGATGTATTTCAAGGCCTACCTTCAAACTCAGTGCCTCTTTGCTTGACATCATGGGAAAATAAAAACAAATCAGCCAAGACCTCAGAAAAAAAATTGTAGACCTCCACAAGTCTGGATCATCCTCGGGAGAAATTTCCAAACGCCTGAAGGTACCACGTTCATCTGTACAAACAATAGTACGCAAGTATAAACACCATGGGACCACACAGCCGTCATACCGCTCAGGAAGAGACGCGTTCTGTCTCCTAGAGATTAACGTACTTTGGTGCAAAAAGTGCAAATCAATCCCAGAACAACAGAAAAGGACCTTGTGAAGATGCTGGAGGAAACAGGTACAAAAGTATTAAGAAAAATTATGTGGATATATTGAAGCAACATCTCAAGACATCAGTCAGGAAGTTAAAGATTGGTCGCAAATGGGTCTTCCAAATGGACAATGATCCCAAGCATACTTCCAAAGTTGTGGCAAAATGGCTTAAGGACAACCAAGTCAAGGCATTGGAGTGGCCATCACAAAGCCGTGACCTCAATCCTATAGAAATGTGTGGGCAGAACTGAAAAAGCGTGTGCGAGCAAGGAGGCCTACAAACCTGATTCAGTTACACCAGCTCTGTCAGGAGGAATGGGCCAAATTTCACCAAACTTATTGTGGGAAGCTTGTGGAAGGCTTCCCGAAATGTTTGGCCCAAGTTAAACAATTTAAAGGCAATGCTACCAAATACTAATTGAGTGTATGTAAACTTCTGACCCACTGGGAATGTGATGAAAGAATTAAAAACTGAAATAAGTCATTCTCTCTACTATTATTCACACATTTCACATTCTTAAAATAAAGTGGTGATCCTAACTGACAGGGAATTTTAACTAAGTATTACATGTCAGGAATTGTGAATAACTGAGTTTAAATGTATTTGACTAAGGTCTATGTTAATTTCCGACTTCAACTGTATGTAAGTGAAGCTGGTAGTACAGTGACTGTATGTTGATTCCTGGGTAGTGAAAGGAAGGCATGACAGCCATTTATTGCTGTCTGATCAGATTGTGAAATTAATTATGCACATAGCATCAAGCTCAATTGCTGTTAATTTCTCTCCAAATGCAAGCCAATTTCAAGATGTGAAAGATTTGGGAGCACTGCTCTCATAGAAACCGTCCTCTCCATACAAATTGCTTGTGTTTCCACTGCCCATCCCACACCTCATTCCATAGAGTCCCATTGAACAATTGATATTTTTGTAAATGGAGGATTAGCCATCAGGAGAGCATGCTCGGTTATCATATTTTCACAAGCAGCTCCTTCCTGTATTGTTGTGGTTATTTTAATTAAATCCTACTGAGGGTTGGAGCGGACCTTTTTAGAGGGGATGATTAAGCCCATAATGGTGAGGTGCTCCTCGTGTCTGTCTGGTGCTTAGTATGGATGATTAACTGAGTCTGTTAATGGGGACGAGGCTTGACATTGGAAGCTAGATTTGTTCAGTGGAGGTGTTTTCTTCAATCACCAGCGCAGATCACATTCCGAACCTGCCTGCTGGACTGTAGGTTCCTTAAGACGAATAAGGCCAGTTCGATTTGGTGTTTTATAGCATGTCAGATGATCACCTTTGCCTTTCCTGCTGTTTAACAAAACTGGTTGTTTTCCTCAATCCCCGTTAAATAGGATTTTTTATCCGTCACAAACAACTGTATCACTGTATCACTGTATTCTAGTGTTGTTTGGCTTTGTGGAGCCATGCATATATTGATCTCCTGCTGAGTGTTGTCCTGCACCCAAGGTGCAACAGAAGTAGAAATGTCACATTAGCTCAGCGGAAGTGTATCAATATGGCGCCTCATGTTCACTTCCCCTCTTTTTATCTTTTCCGGCATTCAGAGAGCCAAGGTTCCCAGGACAGCATATGTTTGATCAGCAGACCCCAGCTCCACTCATGAATAGTAATGTCCGCTCTCTGGCCATGGTCCCATATAGCTTTTAGCCAGCCTGGGACTAGGGTTTTACCCACAGGGCCAGCCCCCATGCTCCGTAGGGACACTGGGAGGCCCCAGTTTCCTGCCGAGGAGGCCCGTCAACATCAAGCCCACTGTCTGCTGCATGGAGCCCCAGTCTGAGTGGGACTGGTGTGGCCAACCCCAGGCACTGTCTCAGCCTAGACACAGTAGCATGCACCCCCAGCCAGGCCTTACCTTATTTCTCACAGCACAGGATCACAGGCAGAGGTAGTGAATGACCAGTAACTCTGTGTTATTCTCATGTATCAGTACTCTATGCTGCTTACAATACATGTTGATGTAGGAGTAGTTGACACAAATGGCGCAAGTGTGACAGATATGTAGGGCATAGGGATTACCATATTGAGTTTCAAACTATTTTAAATTGTTACCTTCAGGATATTGTGATCCATTTTCTAAACATGATCCATGTTTACATCTTTATACTTGTTTTCAGTGTATTGCTCTGTTCAGATAAACCATAATCTAATCAAATGAAACAGTATGTTTAAAATGTAATTGTGTCTTTGTATCACAAACATAATAAATGCCTCATAGCTGGCTAAGAGCTATACTGCCCTCTAGTGCTGCCTTGAAACAAATGTCTATGCTATTTTACTGAGAGAAAGGTATTACAGTAGTAACTTTTTAAAAGAGCCGTAGATATATTACAGTGTCTCATCCTGCCCATCACCGAAAGTTTAGCTATCTCCTTTTTAAACCCTGCTATCTCTGAACAAGTGTTAGTATTGTATCCTGAAGGGTTGAGCTCAACACAACAACAACAGCAGCAGCAAGAGTTTGCCTTGGCTCTGGCGAAGGTGAGAGCCAGTTACACTTAGGCTCCACTATGCAGACTCCCTCCTACCCTCCTGCCTGGCAGGCCAGGCCCGTTGCCAGGCCAGACCACGGTCGTTGCCAGGGGAATGCCCATTACAGGACAGAAGCCCTCCACCCACGCCATAGCCCTCTGCCAAGGCGCTAGCTGTCAGTGCCCAAAGTGCCAGAGTGGAATTGGGTTCAAAAAGTCAAGGAGGAGGAGTGCCTGTCCTCTTAACAACCTCAAGCGAGACTAACCATCTATGCCATCCTCCGTGTTCCGTGAGAATACATTTTTATATTTGTTTATGTTTAGCATGAAACTGTGAATTGTAATGCAGTGATAGGTCACTCATAATAGCCTTTTTTCCCACCACATTCTCTTACCAAAGAACAGTGTAAAGTAACAAGTATTTAGGCATAAGAAACAACCTTTGTTTTTCTCAAAATATCTTTGTCAGCTAATAGCAGGGTAGACCCTGTACCTCTCATTCGAAGGTGTGAAGAAGATATCTTCTTCCTACAAAGCAAGCCAATGAGAGAGACATGTATTCTCAGCACAGACTTATTGCTCAAGGTCAAGAGGATTCAATGAGAGCTTTTCATTAGAGACAATTATTAGGTCTGACAATGTGTTGGAAACAGATCAATAGCCCTGGTCAAAGGGAGGATCTTCCAATCAATCTCTCTCACTGCCAGATACACCTTTCTCCCTTTTGATGTTGGAAATTGATGCAACCCTTCTAGACCATAGTAATCTGTATAAATATATGTATGTTTCCAGTCTGTGAAGGACTGTGTTTTTAGGGAGAAGGTTTTAGAAGAAAAGTTATTGCGAAGTGTTACCTATATTAGCATTAAAGCCAGTCCCACCGAGTGTGGAGGAGTGGGCACACCCTAGAAGAGCCCTGGCACGGCAGTATGTCCCAGGCCAGCATGACAGTGCCCTCTGGCATCATCATGGTTATTATATCTCAACCCAACCCTAAGGCTGGCTGAGGGGGCCCCTCTCCCCACCCATAGAGTATCCTGATTAATGCATTTCAACAATATTCAAAGTGGTCCTTCTATTCAAGTCTTTTACAATGCAGAATATACTAAGTTATAGATTAAATGAGGTATAGATGCCTTTAGGGTAGTGTATCAGAGTGGGAGAAACAGGAAATGGATGGGCATTGCATTTAATGCAAACATTTTAGGTATGTAATCTGGGAATTTTGCCCCTGCCCTTCCCATTCCTAATGAATGGAACAATTCTCTCTCTCATAGGTGGGAGAAAAGATGTTGATTATCATATGCATGTTGAATTCATTCCTCGGCTCAATGCAATCATTCTCAAATTAACCGCCACTCTTGCCAAATAGAACGAAGAATAAAGGCAGCGATGGGCTGCGTGCTTTTGACTGGCAATGAAGATAACACAGAGTCGGTCTTCAGATTGGTAGAGGTGGATGTCTGTGCACAGGGAAATATCTGCAGACAGCCAAATCAATGGGGTTTCTTTTGACATGATGGTGTAGGCTTGCTGAAAGGCAGATCTGTGAGATGCTGCTACCTTGGGACATTGTTCTCCTGTCAGTCTCGGCAGCCTAACAATGTAATCTCTCCTCCTCTCCCCTCCTCTCCTCTCTTCTTCTCCTCTCTCCTGAGGAGCAAATATCCTTCAGGTAAACGGCAATACATGTCACCCCCTGAAGATGTGCAATTAATATTTTATGTGCGTGTGTGTCTGTGTGTGTCTCTGTGTGTTTGTGTGTGTGTGTGTGTGTGTGTCTCTGCCTGCCTGCCTGCCTGCCTGCCTGCCTGCCTGCCTGCCTGTCTGTCTGTCTGTCTGTCTGTCTGTCTGTCTGTCTGTCTGTCTTTGTGTGTGTGTGTGTTTCTCTCTGTCTGTGTGTGTGTGTGTGTGTGTGTGTGTGTGTGTGTGTGTGTGTGTGTGTGTGTGTGTGTGTGTGCATACTCAAGAAAACAGCTGCCATTATGGAGGCTTTGGATTGAAAGGCTTAAAGCTGCAGATAAGGGAAATTAATTTTTCATCAGGAATAATATGAAGCTTACAGAAGGCACAAAGCGTAGGTGGAAGTGGACGGGGAATTTGTCAAGTGTTGTCCATCCAGGATAATACTGCTTAGCGTTTGATTGGTGTAATCAAGAGGTGTGATGTCTAAGGCTGGGGGATTAAACCAGTTTTCGTTGGACTGATTGGGAACCGGTTGAATATTGGTGTTTCACAGGAATTTTGATCAGTCTGATTTTAGTTATGTCTCTGGACATGTTGAAGTATTTCCAACAGATGGAATTGTCAGTTTATCTTGATAGTTTGAACTATAATGTTGAACATAACATATGCATCTATGCCTTTTCATTGTATGATTTAAGATGATAACCCGTATAGAGGCTGACAAATGTCCTCTAGGGTAGTCTACTATGAAAGGAAATTATCAATCTATTCCAATTACTTTATAGTCCATCTTTTTTGTTAAGATTCCTGTTGCTGTAGTTTACTGTAAGCCTACTGCCCCTGCAGTGCCAGTGACCAGTCTCACCTTTGCTCTTTCTCAAATTCATTACCTTAATATCTCCCTTGATGTTTTCAAATGGAGTCACTAACCTGTTCAGTGGTACAGTGTGGCACAGCGTGGTGTGGTGGGTGGATGCTTACATGGAGTCCTCTCTAATTTGTTTCTGCTCCAAGGGTTCTCATTAAGGATCTGTGGTGGGAGGGCTCACAGTGAGAGGAGGAGAGGCCGTGCAGCTAAGGAAGGTCACAAGGACAACAGTATATTCAGATTACTGGTTGTACGGTAGCTCTACATAGGACACCGCACATGAATGCAATGCATCTATTGCATTCATGTGTGGCATCACACATAAGGCTACTTGTACAGATGTGTCCTTAATTGCACTCTATTCCCTATATACTGTAGTGTACTACTTTTGACCAGAGCCCCATGGGTCTTGGTTAAAAGTAGTGTACTATAAAGGGAATGGGGTGCTATTTGGGTTGTCGCATCTCTGCGCTTTCTGTACCTGCCTACAGTGACCACCTGAGGGCAGAAAACACCACAACCACAGGAGCTGCAATGCCAAACAGTGAGAACCCCAGAACCTCCTACATTAACATGTATTGTAAAACTTACAGGAGCAAATGCAATTTGAATAGTTCATCTCACCTCTCTCAATGAGTGTCTCAATAAAAAGTCATTTGAAAATGACCTACAAGAATGTGGATTTTTTTGTTGTTGCCGGTTTCTTATCTCCCATGTATTGAAACATCACGAGACACCAGAAGGGCAAGCTAAATTGGTTGGCTCAGCATACTCCTGGCTCTCGCGGCAGGTCTTTGTTCAGGGGCGCGGCAGTGCCGGAGCGGACCAGATGGGCCGTTGCCGCCTGGTGCCAAACAAACAGAGTGAGAGCAAAGGGAGGAAGCAGCGGACATTCACCTGTCCGCCGTGTCAATTGAAGGGCTTTCTTCGTCAGCAGCTGATGTCCAACTGAAAAACCTGCTGATGTCAGTCGGACCCACTCAGGTAGGTCAAACCTGCTCTGAGCGTCATGCTGTCAGCCTGTCTTTTTACTCGAGAAGGTTGATACGATCAGTGAAATTTACTGTGAAACAGGTTAACCCTTCTGAGGAAGGATCTCATGTTTGGGAATAGAAAGAGATTCCCCTGACACCTGAAACACAGCCTATCTACAGCCACCATGAAAGCTGTGTGTGTGTGTGTGTGTGTGTGCGTGTGTGTGTGTTCGTGCGTGCGTGCGTGTGTGCGTGTGTGTGTGTTTAGGTGCTATTTTGGCCTGCTCATGTAATGTGTTGAATATACTGTACAGTGCATTCGGAAAGTATTCAGATCCCTTGACTTTTTCCTCATTTTGTTACGTTACAGCCTTATTTTAAAGCCTGTATTAAATAAATTGTATCCTCATCAATCTACATACAATACTTCATAATGACTAAGCAAAAACAGATTTTCCAAAAATGTTAGAAAAAACAGAAATAGCTTATTTACAGTCCTTTTGCTATGAGACTCGAAATTGAGCTCAGGTGCATCCTGTTTCCATTGATCCCATTTCTACAACTTGATTGGAGTCCACCTGTGGTAAATTTAATTGATTGGACATGATATGGAAAAGCACACACCTGTCTATATAAGGTCCCACAGTTTACAGTGCATGTCAGAGCAAAAACTAAGCCATGATGTCGGAGGAATTGTCCGCAGAGCTCCGAGATAAGATTGTGTCGAGGCACAGATCTGGAGAAGGCTACCAAAACATTTCTGCAGCATTGAAGGTTCCCAAGAACACAGTCGCCTCCATCATTCTTAAATGGATGATGTTTGGGACCACCAAAACTCTTCCTAGAGCTGGCTGCCCAGCCAAACTGAGCAATCGGGGGAGAAGGGCCTTGGTCATGAAGTTGACCAAGAACCCGATGGTCACTCTGACAGAGCCCCGGAGTTCCTCTGTGGAGATGGGAGAACCTTCCAGAAGGAGATCAGCACTCCACCAAGACGGAAGCCACTCCACAGTAAAAGGTACATGACAGCCCGCTTGGAGTTTGCCAAAAGGCACCTCAAGACTCTCAGACCATGAGAAACAAGACCTTCCAACAGGAATTCGACCCTAAGCACATAGCCATGACAATGCAGGAGTGGCTTCGGGACAAGTCCCTGAATGTCCTTGAGTGGCCCAGCCAGAGCCTGGACTTGAACCCGATAGAAAATTTCTGGAGGACCTGAAAATAGCTGTGCAGCAACGCTCCCCATCCAACCTGAAAATCTTTACACTCTCTTTGGATAATTCATTCCAATCATTTAAAAGTTAACAGCAGGTATTTTGCATGAAAGTATTTTGATGTGTTCACAAATCTACAAAACAGCCGTTTTACATCCTCGAGAGGATCTGCAGAGAAGAATGGGAGAAACTCCCCAAATACAGGTGTGCCAAGCTTGTAGCGTCGTAACCAAGAAGACCCGAGGCTGTAATCGCTGCCAAAGGTGCTTCAACAAAGTACTGAGTAAAGGATCTGAATACTTATGTAAATGTGATATTCCCGTTTTTTTATTTTTGTTGCAAAGATTTCTAAAAACCTGTTTTTGCTTTGTCTTTATGGGGTATTGTGTGTAGATTGACGAGGAGAAAAAAACGATTTCATTCCTTTTAGAATATGGCTGCAACATAACAAAATGTGGAAAAAGTAAAGGGGTCTGAATACTTTCCAAATGCACTTTATGTTATCTGTCTAGGGATTGTTTTGTACACTAGGGGCACTTTCACATGGGGTCATTGGTCACATGTATAGGTAACTGCCAAAATAAATGAAACACCAACATACATATAGTGTTTTAAAAGGGCATTGGGCCACCAAGATTCACCAGTACAGCTTCAGTGTGCCTTGGCATAGATTCTACAAGCAAGGGTGTAGGAGCCGGGGGAACAAGGGGGACATATCCACCCCAATGTTAGAAGCAGTTAAAATGCCCCCCAATAAAAGAAAATGTGAGTCACTTCCCCCTGAATTTTTCCAGGAACGTGAGTCACTTCCCCCTGAACTTCCCCTGGAACGCGAGTCACATCCCCTTCCAGCACTGACTCCTTCATTCTCACACTCGGTTGTTAATTACCAGGTTGAATAAAGGTGAAATAAATAAAAATACCATGACAGTGTGTGAGTGTGAGAAAAAGCACTGTGCAGCACCATGATCGCTACTCACAACACCGGGTAAAGTAAATATAGTAGGCAACAACAAAGTGTATGCATGTGAATAAACTTTGGTATGTTAGAAAAAATGTGGCAACTATAAGCCTTCTCCTGACTAGTAGCTAGTTAGCTTTACATTTACAGTTTAGTCAGATTTGATCTAACTAGCTAACGCTGGGTAGTTCTGGCTAGGGATGGGCACGGTTATTCACATTTTTGAATATCCGTACAGACATAAAGATTTGAATACTTGAAAGAGTATTCATGATTTTCATTTTATCATAGGCCAATTTTAACAATGAAAAGGCTTTGTCTCAATGAAATATTATTATCTAAGCAACATTGCTGCACACAAGGATATACCATGACATTTAAAATTCTTAGTTGAGTAAAACAACAAACTTTTTAATGTAGTTTGTATGACGTGTGCCCCATAAAAAGACATACCGTATAGCCTACACACGTTTTATGTGTGTAATTTGTTGTTATTATCTGCCAATAAAAGTGGCTCCATGAGTAGCAACGTGAAGTGGGAGATCTCTAATAAATGGAATTAAAATTATGTAATTAAGTTAGCTAAATAAGAAGGAATAGGTTACAACGAGCAATCGACAGGCAGGATGTTGTTTAATCTGAATGGAGTGGTTCTAGATAAGGACAGAGAGAACAGCAACATAGCCTCAGCTTGTCTAGCTAGCTAGCTACCTGGCCAGCTAACATAGCTAACTGGCTATCTTAGCTAGCTTCTTTATATCGTTTTGATGCAGTAAAGACATGCAAGATGGGATGATAGATAACCTATGGCGTTTACAAGTTTGCATAAGTCAATGGCTACTTTTTCTCTCTCTCCCTCCTGTGTCACACACACCAGACCCTGGCCATCCCCTGCAGCAATGTGCACCGTCTTTTCTGAGTCACGCAGGCAGCGCAGTGAGCAATTGTCCAAGTTTAAACAAAGTTACAAAAAAAACACATGTACTTTGACTGTCCAGATATCCCCCAAAATGTATGATATTATTTGAATAGTGAAATTATATAAAATGCTCATCCCTAGTTCTGGATGTGTTAAAAACAGATAGTGAATGTTTTGAAGCCAAGAATACAGACTAGCTACAGAAGTACTTGCACAATCAACTGATTATCTGTCATAGAGTGAATCAATCTGAATGATCATATGTTTCAGGAAACTAGGCATATGTCACGCATCACTACTACACAGGAGAGCCATTTGAACGTGAACTTTAAACAAAAAAGCTAAACGCGCTTTTTGGCAGAAATGCCTGTTGGAACATGTAAACTTTAATGTGCCTTAATAACAAACAAGTATGCCATTTGTAAATATTAATACAATTGTTAAATTACGAGCCTAATTGGTTTAGCCACAGAAAAAGTAAAGTAACCTTCCCGCTACCCATGATTGGCTGGGGGTGGACATGCCGAGAGATGAGTTCGGATTGGTCTGCCGTGTAGCACGCTTCTGTCTATAATATGCGCTGGTCAGTATGTGTAGGTAATCCTTTCTAACACAGCTTTTTGAAAGATATCACGTAGTAGAACTGCATAAGTGTTGCTCTCCATTTTCTGGAGGACTGAGTTTTGAAATCAATGGAATTAGAGTATGATAGCTAAGTAGATGGAGAAAATTCTGGCGTTTGATTGCAAATATGCAGACAGAGTCGAAAAGAGAACACACAGAAGGCTATTGTAAAACACCTGTCTCCGGATCGCATCTTCAAACTAAGGGCAACCATGGCATCCGTGACAGAGAGGGAGATGCATCCATCCATGTATACAGGTAAGAGAGTCTCGCTAGCTCCATTTTCAGATATTACACATTTCAAATTTAGTCAGAAAGTCATTAATTCAAATTAAAGTGTACTTCTAGCTATACGATCTCTGATAAAATTATAGCAGTGTAACGAGTGCGCTGGGAGTCGGGAAGCAAGTACAGGGAGTGAGTGTTTTAATAAATAAACAAAACAATAAACACAAACAACGCACCAACATGAAAATGAGTCAATAACAACTCAGGAAAAAACCAAGGGGAGTGACAGATATAGGGAAGATAATCAAGGAGGTGATGAAGACCAGGTGAGTGTCATGAGGCGCTAGAGCGCTTGATGATGGTGACAGGTGTGCGGGATAATCAGCAGCCTGATGACCTGGAGGCCGGAGAGGGAGTATACATGACAAGCAGCTTAAGTCTATAGGGTGTATTGCATGTGTTAACTTTTTTTTAAATGAAAACAGCTTTTAACTGTGCATGTTGCTAGTTATTATTACAGTACAATAACTGTACTATACGTTGAAAATATTATGTTAAGTTTCAAACCATACATTATGTAGAGCAGCAGTAGTAACAACCTGACAGGGAAAGTGAGAGAAATACTAGGAAATTAATCTTACAGTAGCAGAGAAAGAGTAGAAAATGTTTGTTTAATTGAAAACTTCTACATTTATTTTATTTTTATTTTATCTTTATTTAACCAGGAAGGCCAGTTGAGAACAAGTTCTCATTACAAACTGCGACCTGGCCAAGATAAAGCAAAGCAGTGTGACACAAACAACACAGAGTTACACATGGGATAAACAAATGTACAGTCAATAATGCAATAAAAAAATGTATATACAGTGTGTGCAAATGTAGTAAGATTAGGGAGGTAAGGCAATAAATAGGCCATTGTGGCGAAATAATTACAATTTAGAAACTAAACACTGGAGTGGTAGATGTGCAGAAGATAAATGTGCAAGTAGAGATACTGGGGTGCAAAGGAGCAAAAAAAGAAACAAGAATATGGAGATGAGATAGTTGGGTGGGCTATTTACAGATGGGCTGTGTACAGGTGCAATGATTGGTAAGCGGCTCTGACAGCTGATGCTTAAAGTTAGTGAGGGAGATTTAAGACTCCAGCTTCAGTGATTTTTGTAATTTGTTCCAGTCATTGGCAGCAGAGAACTGAAATGATAGGCGGCCAATGGAGGAGTTGGCTTTGGGGATGACCAGTGAAATATACCTGCTGGAGCACTTGCTACGGGTGGGTGTTGCTATGGTGACCAGTGAGCTGAGATAAGGCGGGGCTTTACCTAACAATGACTTATAGATGACCTGGAGCCAGTGGGTTTGGTAACAAATATGAAGCGAGGGCCAGCCAAGGAGAGCATACGGGTTGCAGTGGTGGGAAGTATATGGTGACGGATGGCACTGTGATAGACAACATCCAATTTTCTGAGTAGAGTGTTGGAGGCTATTTTGTAAATGACATCGCCGAAATCAAGGATCGGCGATGGGTATGTTTGGGGGTATGTTTGGCAGCATGAGTGAAGGATGCTTTGTTGCGAAATAGGAACCTGATTCTAGATTTAATTGTGGATTGGAGATGCTTAATGTGAGTATGGAAGGAGAGTTTACAGTCTAACCAGACACCTAAGTATTTGTAGTTGTCCACATATTCTAAGTCAGAACCATCCAGGGTAGTGATGCTAGACAGGCAGGCTGGTGCGGGCAGCGATCGGTTGAAGATTTGCATTTGCATTTAAGAGCAGTTGGAGGCCATGGAAGGAGTGTTGTATGGCATTGAAGCTCGTCTGGAGGTTTCCTAGCCTCAGTGCAGTGGGCAGCTGGGAGGAGATGCTCTTATTCTCCATGGACTCCAGTGTCCCAGAACATTTTGGAGTTTGTGCTACAGGAAGCAAATTTCTGTTTGAAAAAGCTAGCCTTTGCTTTCCTAACTGCCTGTGTATATTGGTTCCTAACTTCCCTGAAAGGTTGCATATCACGGGGGCTATTCGATGCTAATGCAGTACACCACAGAATGTTTTTGTGCTGGTCAAGGGCAGTCAAGTCTGGAGTGAACCAAGTGCTATATCTGTTCTTAGTTCTATTTTTTTTTATTTGGGGCATTGTTATTTAAGATGGTGAGGAAAGCACTTTTGAAGAATAACCAGGCATCCTCTCCTGACAAAATGAGGTCCATATCCTTCCAGGATACCCGGGCCAGGTCGATTAAAAAGGCCTGCTCGCTGAAGTGTTTTAGGGAGCGTATGACAGTGTTGAGGGGTGGTCATTTGACGGACGCAGGCAATGAGCCAGTGATCGCTGAGATTCTGGTTGAAGACAGCAGAGGTGTATTTAGAGGGCAGGTTGGTCAGGATGGTATCTATGAGGTTGCCCGTGTTTACGGATTTAGGGTTGTACCTGGTAGGTTCCTTGATAATTTGTGTGAGATTGAGGGCATCTAGCTTAGATTGTAGGATAGCCAGGGTGTTAAGCATATCCCAGTAGAGGTCACCTAACAGTACAAACTCTGAAGATAAATGGGGGGCAATCAATTTGCATATGGAGTCCAGGGCACAACTGGAGGCTGAGGGGGGTCGATATCAAGCGGCAACAGTAAGAGACTTATTTCTGGAAAGGTGGATTTTTAGAAGTAGAAGCTCGAACTGTTTGGGCACAGACCTGGATAGCATGACAGAACTCTGCAGACCATCTCTGCAGTAGATTGCAACTCCACCCCCTTTGGCTAGTTGGGGATGGAATGTTCTAGTTGGGGGTGGAAATTTCAGAATTCTTGGTGGCCTTCCTAAGCCAGGATTCAGACACGGCTAGAACATCATGGTTGGCGGAGTGTGCTAAAGCAGTGAATAAAACTAATTTAGGGAGGAGGCCTCTGATGTTAAGATGCATGAAACCAAGGCTTTTATGGTTACAGAAGTCAACAAATGATAGCGCCTGGGGAATAGGAGTGGAACTGGGGTCTACAGGGCCTGGGTTAACCTCTACATCACTAGAGGAACAGAGGAGGAGTAGGCTATAAGAACTGGTCGTCTAGTGCGTTGGGGACAGAGAAAAAAAGTTGCATATTTATGGGCGTGGTAGAATAGATTCAGGGCAAAATGTACAGACAATGGTATGGTGGGATGTGAGTACAGTGGAGGTAATCAAATCCAATTTCAAGTCAAATTTATTTATAAAAACCTTCGTACATCAGCTGATATCTCAAAGTGCTGTACAGAAACCCAGCCTAAAACCCCACACAGCAAGCAATGCAGGTGTAGAAGGACGGTGGCAAGGAAAAACTCCCTAGAAAGGCCAGAACCTAGGAAGAAACCTACAGAGGAACCAGGCTATGAGGGGTGGCCAGTCCTCTTCTGGCTGTGCCGGGTGGAGATTATTACAGAACATGGCCAAGATGTTTAAATGTTCATAAATGACCAGCAGGGTCAAATAATAACAATCACAGTGGTTGTCGAGGGTGCAACAGGTCAGCAGCTCAGGAGTAAATGTCAGTTGACTTTTCATAGCCGATCATTCAGAGTATCTCTACCGTTCCTGCTGTCTCTAGAGAGTTGAAAACAGCACGTCTGGGACAGGTAGCACGACCGGTGAACAGGTCAGGGTTCCATAGCCGCAGGCAAAACAGTTGAAACTGGAGTAGCAGCACGGCCAGGTGGACTGGGGACAGCAAAGAGTCATCAGGCCAGGTAGTCTTGAGGCATGGTCCTAGGGCTCAGGTCCTCCGAGAGAGAGAAAGAAAGAAAGAAAGAAAGAAAGAAAGAAAGAAAGAAAGAAAGAAAGAAAGAAAGAGAATTAGAGAGAGCATACTTAAACTCACACTGGACACCGGATAAGAAAGGAGAAATACTCCAGATATAACAGTGACCCTAGCCCCCCCCCGACACATAAGCTACTGCAGCATAAATACTGGAGGCTAAGACAAATCAAATCAAATCAAATCAAATTTTATTTGTCACATACACATGGTTAGCAGATGTTAATGCGAGTGTAGCGAAATGCTTGTGCTTCTAGTTCCGACAATGCAGTAATAACCAACAAGTAATCTAGCTAACAATTCCAAAACTACTACCTTATAGACACAGGTGTAAGGGGATAAAGAATATGTACATAAAGATATATGAATGAGTGATGGTACAGAGCGGCATAGGCAAGATACAGTGGATGGTATTGAGTACAGTAAATATACATATGAGATGAGTATGTAAACAAAGTGGCATAGTTAAAGTGGCTAGTGATACAGTGCCTTGCGAAAGTATTCGGCCCCCTTGAACTTTGCGACCTTTTGCCACATTTCAGGCTTCAAACATAAAGATATAAAACTGTATTTTTTTGTGAAGAATCAACAACAAGTGGGACACAATCATGAAGTGGAACGACATTTATTGGATATTTCAAACTTTTTTAACAAATCAAAAACTGAAAAATTGGGCGCAGCAAACTCTCTCCAGAAGTTCAGTAAGGATCTCTGAATGATCCAATGTTGACCTAAATGACTAATGATGATAAATACAATCCACCTGTGTGTAATCAAGTCTCCGTATAAATGCACCTGCACTGTGATAGTCTCAGAGGTCCGTTAAAAGCGCAGAGAGCATCATGAAGAACAAGGAACACACCAGGCAGGTCCGAGATACAGTTGTGAAGAAGTTTAAAGCCTGATTTGGATACAAAAAGATTTCCCAAGCTTTAAACATCCCAAGGAGCACTGTGCAAGCGATAATATTGAAATGGAAGGAGTATCAGACCACTGCAAATCTACCAAGACCTGGCCGTCCATCGAAACTTTCAGCTCATACAAGGAGAAGACTGATCAGAGATGCAGCCAAGAGGCCCATGATCACTCTGGATGAACTGCAGAGATCTACAGCTGAGGTGGGAGACTCTGTCCATAGGACAACAATCAGCCGTATATTGCACAAATCTGGCCTTTATGGAAGAGTGGCAAGAAGAAAGCCATTTCTTAAAGATATCCATAAAAAGTGTCGTTTAAAGTTTGCCACAAGCCACCTGGGAGACACACCAAACATGTGGAAGAAGGTGCTCTGGTCAGATGAAACCAAAATTGAACTTTTTGGCAACAATGCAAAACGTAATGTTTGGCGTAAAAGCAACACAGCTGAACACACCATCCCCACTGTCAAACATGGTGGTGGCAGCATCAAGGTTTGGGCCTGCTTTTCTTCAGCAGGGACAGGGAAGATGGTTAAAATTGATGGGAAGATGGATGGAGCCAAATACAGGACCATTCTGGAAGAAAACCTGATGGAGTTTGCAAAAGACCTGAGACTGGGATGGAGATTTGTCTTCCAACAAGACACTGATCCAAAACATAAAGCAAAATCTACAATGGAATGGTTCAAAAATAAACATATCCAGGTGTTAGAATGGCCAAGTCAAAGTCCAGACCTGAATCCAATCGAGAATCTGTGGAAAGAACTGAAAACTGCTGTTCACAAATGCTCTCCATCCAACCTCACTGAGCTCGAGCTGTTTTGCAAGGAGGAATGAGAAAAAATTTCAGTCTCTCGATGTGCAAAACTGATAGAGACATACCCCAAGCGACTTACAGCTGTAATCGCAGCAAAAGGTGGCGCTACAAAGTATTAACTTAAGGGGGCTGAATAATTTTGCACGCCCAATTTTTCAGTTTTTGATTTGTTCAAAAAGTTTGAAATATCCAATAAATGTCGTTCCACTTCATGATTGTGTCCCACTTGTTGTTGATTCTTCACAAAAAATACTGTTTTATATCTTTATGTTTGAAGCCTGAAATGTGGCAAAAGGTCGCAAAGTTCAAGGGGGCCGAATACTTTCGCAAGGCACTGTACATGTATTACATAAAGATGCAGTAGATGATATAGAGTACAGTATATACGTATACATATGAGATTAATAATGTAGGGTATGTAAACATTATATTAGGTAGCATTGTTTAAAGTGGCTAGTGATATATTTTACATCATTTCCCATCAATTCCCATTATTAAAGTGGCTGGAGTTGAGTCAGTGTGTTGGCAGCAGCCACTCAATGTTAGTGGTGGCTGTTTTTCAGTCTCTCGGTCCCAGCTTTGATGCACCTGTACTGACCTCGCCTTCTGGATGATAGCGGGGTGAACAGGCAGTGGCTTGGGTGGTTGTTGTCCTTGATGATCTTTATGGCCTTCCTGTGACATCGGGTGGTGTAGGTGTCCTGGAGGGCAGGTAGTTTGCCCCCGGTGATGCGTTGTGCAGACCTCACTACCCTCTGGAGAGCCTCACGGTTGTGGGCGGAGCAGTTGCCGTACCAGGCGGTGATACAGCCCGACAGGATGCTCTCGATTGTGCATCTGTAGAAGTTTGTGAGTGCTTTTGGTGACAAGCCGAATTTCTTCAGCCTCCTGAGGTTGAAGAGGCGCTGCTGCGCCTTCTTCACGATGCTGTCTGTGTGGGTGGACCAATTCAGTTTGTCTGTGATGTGTACGCCGAGGAACTTAAAACTTACTACCCTCTCCACTACTGTTCCATCGATGTGGATAGGGGGGTGTTCCCTCTGCTGTTTCCTGAAGTCCACAATCATCTCTTTAGTTTTGTTGACGTTGAATGTGAGGTTATTTTCCTGACACCACACTCCGAGGGCCCTCACCTCCTCCCTGTAGGCCGTCTCGTCGTTGTTAGTAATCAAGCAAACCACTGTTGTGTCGTCCGCAAACTTGATGATTGAGTTGGAGGCGTGCGTGGCCACGCAGTCGTGGGTGAACAGGGAGTACAGGAGAGGGCTCAGAACTCACCCTTGTGGAGCCCCAGTGTTGAGGATCAGCGGGGTGGAGATGTTGTTGCCTACCCTCACCACCTGGTTGCGGCCCGTCAGGAAGTCCAGTACCCAGTTGCACAGGGCGGGGTCGAGACCCAGGGTCTCGAGCTTGATGACGAGCTTGGAGGGCACTATGGTGTTAAATGCCGAGCTGTAGTCGATGAACAGCATTCTCGCATAGGTATTCCTCTTGTCCAGATGGGTTAGGGCAGTGTGCAGTGTGGTTGAGATTGCATCGTCTGTGGACCTATTTGGGCGGTAAGCAAATTGGAGTGGGTCTAGGGTGTCAGGTAGGGTGGAGGTGATATGGTCCTTGACTAGTCTCTCAAAGCACTTCATGATGACGGAAGTGAGTGCTACGGGGCGGTAGTCGTTTAGCTCAGTTACCTTAGCTTTCTTGGGAACAGGAACAATGGTGGCCCTCTTGAAGCATGTGGGAACAACAGACTGGGATAGGGATTGATTGAATATGTCCGTAAACACACCAGCCAGCTGGTCTGCGCATGCTCTGAGGGCGCGGCTGGGGATGCCGTCTGGGCCTGCAGCCTTGCGAGGGTTGACACGTTTAAATGTTTTCCTCACGTCGGCTGCAGTGAAGGAGAGTCCGCATGTTTTAGTTGCGGGCAGTGTCAGTGGCACTGTATTGTCCTCAAAGTGGGCAAAAAAAGTTATTTAGTCTGCCTGGGAGCAAGACATCCTGGTCCGTGACGGTGCTGGTTTTCTTTTTGTAATCCGTGATTGACTTTAGACCCTGCCACATACCTCTCGTGTCTGAGCCGTTGAATTGAGATTCTACTTTGTCTCTATACTGACGCTTAGCTTGTTTGATTGCCTTGCGGAGGAAATAGTTACACTGTTTGTATTCGGTCATGTTTCCAGTCACCTTGCCCTGATTAAAAGCAGTGGTTCGCGCTTTCAGTTTCACGCGAATGCTGCCATCAATCCACGGTTTCTGGTTTGGGAATGTTTTAATCGTTGCTATGGGAACGACATCTTCAACGCACGTTCTAATGAACTCGCTCACCGAATCCGCGTATTCGTCAATATTGTTGTCTGACGCAATACGGAACATATCCCAGTCCACGTGATGGAAGCAGTCTTGGAGTGTGGAATCAGATTGGTCGGACCAGCGTTGAACAGACCTCAGCGCGGGAGCTTCTTGTTTTAGTTTCTGTCTGTAGGCAGGGATCAACAAAATGGAGTCGTGGTCAGCTTTTCCGAAAGGAGGGCGGGGCAGGGCCTTATATGCGTCGCGGAAGTTGGAATAGCAATGATCCAAGGTTTTTCCAGCCCTGGTTGCGCAATCGATATGCTGATAAAATTTAGGGAGTCTTGTTTTCAGATTAGCCTTGTTAAAATCCCCAGCTACAATGAATGCAGCCTCCGGATATATGGATTCCAGTTTGCAAAGAGTCAAATAAAGTTCGTTCAGAGCCATCGATGTGTCTGCTTGGGGGGGGAATATATACGGCTGTGATTATAATCGAAGAGAATTCCCTTGGTAGATAATGCGGTCGACATTTGATTGTGAGGAATTCTAAATCAGGTGAACAGAAGGACTTGAATTCCTGTATGTTGTTGTGGCCACACCACGTCACGTTAACCATAAAGCATACGCCTCCGCCCCTCTTCTTACCAGAAAGATGTTTGTTTCTGTCGGCGCGATGCGTGGAGAAACCAGCTGGCTGCACCGTCTCCGATAGCGTCTCTCCAGTGAGCCATGTTTCCGTGAAGCAAAGAACGTTACAGTCTCTGATGTCCCTCTGGAATGCTACCCTTGCTCGGATTTCATCAACCTTGTTGTCAAGAGACTGGACATTGGCGAGGAGAATGCTAGGGAGGGGTGCACGATGTGCCCGTCTCCGGAGTCTGACCAGAAGACCGCTTCGTTTTCCCCTTTTTCAAAGTCGTTTTTTGGGGTCGCCGGCTGGGATCCATTCCGTTGTCCTGGGTGAAAGGCAGAACACAGGATCCGTTTCGCGAAAGTCATATTCTTGGTCGTACTGATGGTGAGTTGACGCTGCTCTTATGTTCAGTAGTTCTTCTCGACTGTATGTAATGAAACCTAAGATGACCTGGGGTACCAATGTAAGAAATAACACGTAAAAAAACAAAAAACTGCATAGTTTCCTAGGAACGCGAAGCGAGGCGGCCATCTCTGTAGCCTAATCCTATGCGTTGAGTGTTGATGAGAGAGGTTTCGTCTCTGGAGGCACCAGTTAAGTCAGGTGAGGTCTCGTGGGGTGGGGGTGGGACAGAAGAGCTAAGGCATTTTGAACGGGACTGAGGGCTCTACAGTGAAATAAAACAATAAGAACTAGACAAGACAGTAGGTAGACAAGGCATATTGACATTAGAGAGAAGCATAATGCAATCACAGGTGTTGATCAGGAGAGCTAAGACAACAACGGGTAAATGGCGATGAATGGGCAGAGCGGGTCAGTTAGATACAGGACCTGAGTTCGAGGCTTGGGTTGATACGTAAACAAAATTAGGTACTGTGTTATTGAAACAGTCCAGGAGACATCAGCTGTGTAGCCAAGTGATCATAAAGTCAAAAGAGCAGCTATAGGTGAGTCAGGGTGCCGTTCAGTTGTCACTACTACACTAGGTGAGCAGGGGACACAGCGTTCCAAAAAGCTAGCGGTCCGGGGCTAGTAGATGGTTCTTCGGTGACATCGTAACAGAATAACCTTTTGAGACCACATCGGGTGGTCACGTCGGCAGTCCAGTCGTGATGGATCAGCGGGGCTCTGTGTCAACAATAAGGGGTCCAGTTCAATTGGCAAAGGAGGAATTGTATCCCTAGAATGAGCTGTTATATGGGCCTAACCCGAGGCTAGCTCAAGGCTAGCTGGTGCTTGTTTCGGGACAGAGGTGTTAGCTAACAGTAGCCACTCATTTGATATCGCGCTGTGCAGACTGGCAGGTGTTGTCCAAGCTAAGGCTGGATGGTGACTGAGAGAAAGGTGAAGATCGCTAGCCGTTACAAACAAAGACTGGAAGCTAGTTAGCTGGCTAGCTCCTGATGGAAGTTCCAGTTATAAGGAAATAAAATAGCAGATCCATTCCACATTGGGTGAGGTGGGTTGCAGGAAAGTATATTTAGTTTGTAGATAGAAAGTGAGATTAAGATAATACGAGAAAGACCGGCTATTTATACGGGATAAGACACAGGATAAGACAAAGACAAACACACACGTCTTACTGCAACGCCATCTTGGATCAGATTAACAGTCACACTGGTATTTAGTACAATATAGTGTTACTGCTTTCACATAGGATCTACAGTATTTTGGGTAGAAGGGTAGAGCTGCTGCTTTCAAGGAGTGGGACACTAACCTGGAAGGTTATAAGAAAACCCGCTAGGCCCTCCGACAAACCATCAAACAGGCAAAGCGTCAATACAGGACTAAGATCGAATCGTACTACACCGGCTCCGACGCTCATCGGATGTGACAGGGCTTGCAAACTATTACAGACTACAAAGGGAAGCACAGCCGCGAGCTGCCCAGTGACACGAGCCTACCAGAAGAGCTAAATTACTTCTATGCTCGCTTCGAGGCGAGTAACACTGAAACATGCATGAAAGCACCAGCTGTTCCGGACAACTGTGTGATCACTCTCTCCATAGCCAATGTGAGTAAGACCTTTAAACAGGTCAACATTCACAAGGCCGCAGGGCCAGACAGATTACCAGAACATGTACTCCGTGCATGTGCTGACCAACTGGCAACTGTCTTCACTGACATTTTCAACCTCTCCCTGTTTGAGTCTGTAATACCAACATGTTTCAAGCAGACAACCATAGTCCCAGTGCCCAAGAACATGAAGGTAACCTGTCTAAATGACTTCCGACCCATAGCACTCACGTCTGTAGCCATGAAGTGCTTTGAAAGACTGGTCATGGCTCACATCAACACAATTATCCCAGAAACCCTCGACCTACGCCAATTTACGCACCGCCCCAACAGATCCACAGATGATGCAATCTCTATTGCACTCTGCACTGCTTTTTCACACCTGGACAAAAGGATATGTGAGATTGCTTTTCATTGACTACAGCTCAGAGTTCAACACCATAATGCCCTCAAAGCTCATCACTAAGCTATGGACCCTGGGACTAAACACCTCCCTCGCAACTGGTCCCTGGACTTCCTGACAGGTCGCCCCCAAGTGGAAAGGGTAGGTAACAACACATCCGCCACGCTGATCCTCAACACGGGGGCCCGTCAGGGGTGCGTGCTCAGTCTCCTCCTGTACTCCCTGTTCACCCACAATGGTGTGGCTCCTGAACAGCGTCTACCCCCAGGCCAGAAGACTGCTGAACACTTAACCAAATGGCTACCCTGACTATTTGCACTGTATTACTATTTCCTTTAATTTATTTGTATTTCTCTTTTGTCTTACTTTTTAACTCTGCATTGTTGGGAAAGGGCTTGTAAGAAAGCATTTCACGATAAGGTGACAAATAAAACTTGATTTGATTTGGAAAGGTCCTATTTACCAATATTTCAACAAAGACAAACGTTGTATGCAGCTCTGAAACAATGTCAGGTATTCAACCTTTTATCCATTAAAATATATATACTTTTTATTGATTTCTCTACAGCTATTCATTTGGTCTCCCATCCACAGTTTTAACCAATTCCAGCTTGGATATTTGTCACTGACTACTACCAATGTGCTATTGTGAGAACGATTATTGAGAGATCTTTTAAGAACTAAATATATTCACTGTTGCTATTGAAGTCATTCCAAAGGGTCGGTTTAACAGAGCAAATGGAACATAACCATACTTTATACACTGAGTGCACAAAACATTAGGAACACTTTCCATGACATAGACTGACCAGGTGAATCCAGGTTAAAGATATGATCCCTTATTGATGTCACCTGTTTAATCCACTTCAATCAGTGTAGATGATGGGGTGGAGACAGGTTAAAGAAGGATTTTTAATGATTGAGATTAAAGAGACATTAATTGTGTCTGTGTGCCGTTCAGAGGGTGAATATTCAGAGACTAAATGTTTAAGTGCCTGTGAATGGGGTATGGTAGTAGGTGCCAGGCGCACCGGTTTGAGTGTGTCAAGAACTGCAACGCTGCTGGGTTTTTCACACTCAATAGTTTCCTGTGTGTGTCAAGAATGGTCCACCACCCAAAGGACATCCAGCCAACTTAACACAACTGTGGAAAGCATTGGAATCAATGTGGGCCAGCATCCCTGTGGAATGCTTTTGACACCTTGTAGAGTTCATGCCCCAACGAATTGAGGCTGTTGTGAGGGCAAAAGGGGGTGCAACTCAATATTCAGAAGGTGCTCCTAATGTTTTGTACACTGTGTAAGTCATATATCATCAATAATACTATTTACGCCGATATAGCATTTGCAAAGTCATCAACAGCTTTTGTTTTTATTCAATCTAGGGTTCAACTAAAAATAGACAATACAATAGACCTAGAGTTTCAATCTTTGGTTGATTTCAAATGTAATCTTCAAATTAATCATTTATATGTTGAATGTATGTCACCATCTCAACAAAAATCAAAGTTATTAAAGAATAGGACTAAATTAACTAACTTTATTTAAAGTTTGATTGGATTAGATTTAGTCTTATTCTTAACATAGATTTTTTTTGTTGAGATGAAGACATGAATCCAACAAATAAATTATTAACTTGTCGATTACATTTTGAAAACAACCAGAGTTTGAAACCTGTATGTATTCTCTATTTTTAGTTGAATTCTGGGTTGAAATCAAACAATATCTCTTGATGACTGCGTAACTGCTGTATAGACCTAAATAGCATCGTGGACGATATACTGTACAGTATGATTGATCAAGTGTGGTGGTAACAGTTAATATCCTCTGTTAAACCTACCCTTTAGAATGATTTTGACAGCATCAGTGAATCTATTTAGTTTTGAGGTGGACATCTCTCTATCATAATTCTCACGATAGCACATTGGTACTAGTTAGTGACAACTATCAAAGCTAAGCAAGGCAGGGCTTAGTTAAAACCCTGCATGGGACACTGAAGAGATAGCTGTAGAGAAATCAGTTCTCCAGTAGGAGGTGCTGGTCAGCCTATAGTTTTTTTCTGATAGTGGATATAACTTTGAAGATCTGACGCTATTTCAAAGGCACAAATTCAACCTATTTATACAAGGTTTGTCTATGTTGAAAATTGGTTACCATGATGACATAATCCTGTTTTTGAAATTTCACACTCAAACAACTGCCTAAATCGATGACTTTTTCCAAATCCGTATTTTATGTGTAGATTCCACGTCACAATACGTTGACAAATTACATTGAAACAAGGTAGATTCAACCAGTTTGTGTCCAGAGGGAGGTCTCCAGGAAATGTTAGCACAGGTGAGAGGAGAGAGCATATGGTTCTTGTTATATGCAAAGTTGCTTCATGTTACTTGCTTTTAATATCTTCAGTAAAGATTTTATGTCTGGAAAGCGTCATGAATTGCTCTCGTCCTGTGCCAGTGGAGTTTCATAGGGAATTCAGGAGCCAAAGGGGCCTTCCGTCATGCCACAAGGAACTTCAAATCACTAGACTGGTAGGCCATAAACATCTCAAGATAGAATGGCTCCTGAATAGAGCAGGTGGACAGGTGGTGAGAAATGCAGCTACTGGGGGTGTTTCTATGGTGCTTGCTTTTGATAAGATAATAGACCTACATTCAGTGCATTTATTTTTCAGTGACCATGTCCAATGTCCTCGTGTAAGGTGGCCCAACACTTCCATGCCATGTAGGTGTCAATTACACAGACGCCAACATTTCTCCCTGGACAAGTTTATGTTTAGTGCATAGCACCACCTTGTGGGCAAGGCTGCATGGTACTGAATGAAACAGAAAATAAAGGTAAACTCCGACCCTGCTGGTTCACATTCTGAACAGAGAAAATGTTTTATGAAAAATTACACATTTCTGCAAATATGATATTTGATAGGCATACTACCTTTGCCCAGTCAACCACTGAAGGCATTTGAGGGCATTCAGATTCTTTCTAATCTGTCAAACTCTGTACCCAAGAGTTGATTAAGGTGACGCTTGTTTTCTCAGTTCCCGGAATAACAAATTTCTACTCTGAAAAGGCCATTACGCTACTCAAAAATCTATGCTTTGCTCTATAAAATGACAAATATAGTGACTGTAGTGACTTTAATAGTTGTTTATTTTGCTCTGTCATAGTCACAGTAACATACAGTGCATTCGTAAAGTATTCAGACCCCTTGACTTTTTAAAGATTTTGTTACGTTACAGCCTTATTCTAAAATGGATTAAAATAGTTTTTTTTCCATCATCAATTTACACACAAAACCCCATAATGACAAAGTGAAAACAGTTTTTTATAAATCAGAAATACCTTATTTACATAAGTATTCAGACCCTTTGCTATGAGACTCGAAATTGAGCACAAGGGCATCCTGTTTCCATTGATCATCCTTGAGATGTTTCTACAACTTGATTGGAGTCCACTTGTGGTCAATTCAATTGATTGGACATGATTTGTTAAGTCACACACCTGTCTATATAAAGTCCCACAGTTGACAGTGCATGTCCGAGCAAAAACCAAGCCATGAGGTTGAAGGATAGCTCAGAAACAGAATTGTGTTGAGGCACAGATCTGGGGAAGGGTACCAAAACAGTTCTGCAGCATTGAAGGTCCCCAAGAATACAGTGGCCTCCATCATTCTTAAATGGAAGAAGTTTAGAACCACCAAGACTCTTCCTATAGCTGGCTGCCTTGCAAACTGAGCAATCGGGGTGGAAGGGCTTTGGTCAGGGAGGTGACCAAGAACCCGGTCTGATGGTCACTCTGACAGAGCACCAGAGGTCCTCTGTGAAGATGGGAGAACCTTCCAGAAGGACAACCATCTCTGCAGCAATCCACTAATCATGCCTTAATTGTACAGTGGCCATATGCAAGTCACTCCTCAGTAAAAGGCACATGACAGCCCGCTTGGAGTTTGAGACAATGAGAAACAAGATTCTCTGGTCTGATGAAACCAAGATTGAACACTTTCTATGAATGCCAAGTGTCACGTCTGGAGGAAACCTGGCACCATCCCACCGGTGAAGCATGGTGGTGGCAGCATCCTGCTGTAGGGATGTTTTTCAGAGGCAGGGACTGGGAGACTATTCAGGATTGAGGGAAATATGAACGGAGCAAAGTACAGAGAGATCCTTGATGAAAACCTCCTCCAGAGCGTTCAGGACCTCAGACTGGGCGAAGGTTCACTTTCCATCAGGACAACGACCCTAGACCCACAGCCAAGACAATGCAGGAGTGGCTTCGGGGCAAGTCTCTGAATGTCCTTGAGTGGCCCAGCCAGAGCCTGGACTTGAACCCAATCGAACATCTCTGGAGAGACCTGAAAATATCTGTGCAGCAACGCTCCCCATCCAATCTGACAGAGCTTGAAAGGATCTGGGAGAAACTCCCCAAATACAGGTGTGCCAAGCTTGCAGCGTCATACCCAAGAAGCCTTGAGGCTGTAATAGCTGCCAAAGATGCTTCAACAAAGTATTGAGTAAAGAGTCTGAAAACTTATGTAAATATATTATTTCAGTTTTTTTTATATATATATACATTTGCACAAACATTTTTTTTTAAAACAGTTTTTTTTTTTTCTTTGTCATTATGGGCTGTTTAGTGCAGATTGATGAGGGGGGAAGAAAACAATTGAATCAATTTCAGAATAAGGCTGTAACGTAACAAAATGTGGAAAAAGTCAAGGGGTCTGAATACTTTCCGAATGCACTGTAAGTCAAGATGATCTTGAATAATGATACAGTGTAGAGAGAGTTATGTGTAGCATATTTGACAAGTCTGTGTTGAGACGATAAACATGGATAATCACGCATATTCAGTTTTTAGTGATTTCTGTCGGTTAAGGAAATGTGTTTGCCCCTGTTTTTGTAAAGCATGTTGGAGGTGGGGGTTGATGAGAATAGACTAAGCAGTTATTGATTAAGTTGTGTGATTCAGTTCTTGACATGACATCTGTTTGACCAACTGCCAAGTGTGTCAAAGTGGAGCAGTGTTATTGTGAGTAGCCTAAATTACCATGGTTGCTTAGGGAATGTAACCTAGGCCTGCACGTGGGGCCAGGGGTTGAAGAAAATAGTCAACCTCTTAATTGAAAAAAATAGTCTTAAAGTTGGGCTAAGGGCTCTCTGATTCATTCTCTCGGCTTTATTCATTCAGTATTTCAGAGCCATTATGAAAGACCAAGAAATTAAGTGAGAATATGATTGACTAAATGTAAAATAGAACTAATATCTGAAGGCCTACTCTTATATAGAACAGGTGCTTTCTTGCAGGGTCAAAGTGGTAGCTTTGATCAGATCAGATTATATAGGTGGTTCATGGCCACCAGAGGCTCCAGTTGCTCCATGGTTTGATTGAGAAGAAGCAGGCACAGACATATTTCTGACAGTGCCCAATTCTGAGTGGACAGAAGTTAAGATGCATATAGTGATATTGAATTCTGAACAATTCTTAATCTGAAACGTATTTGGCAAAATAAGCCTAATGTAGGCTATTATATTAAAGACTTACAAAGTTTGTTGCACTTTCTGAATAAGTCTAATCGTTTTTAGTCGGCTATGGCATTTATGGGTTTACAACCACAAAGGCACTTCTTTCATATGATTACTAATTTCAATGTTGCTGAACCATGTCCATTTTAGAAAACGAAATGTGAGAATGTTGGCTATTTGTTCAGGTTGACATGCAGGCTACATGTTTCAGTGTATAAAAACATAATTTATTGAGGCAACACTATGTTCATCCAAGAAAATATAACAGTCAATTCACATTTGCACATTTGCACATAACGATCATCAACATTTTTTCTCAAATGTTTAGAAATAAATTATTCACAGATTGTTCACACTATCCTAGACGACTAAATTTGACTGGTTCTTGATAGGAGGAAAACAAGAGAATAAATAAGAATATACATGTATGGCTCCAGTGCCCAAAAGTATTTCCATCTTTAAGAGCATTCATTTGTGTCTTTGAAATTGACAAATAAAAACGACTAAAGTCTCAGCTTTGGGACATTCCTAGAGGATGAAAGGAGTTTATGTCCAGCAGCAATGTCCCTATGTGGTATAGAATGTCTGAGTACCAGTGTATTCCATCTCTCTGACGTATGTCCTCGCGCTTTTTGACTAGATCTGTGAAGGACATCAACGCGTGCCCCAACCTGACTGGCGCAAAGGCCCAGTGCGCCCATTTGTGGTCCTCGATTACCGCGTAACAGCTCGCCAAAACATGGTCAACTATGATGGTCCCTTGTGAGGTTACTGGGGCATAAGATCCCTCGTATTCTTCCACGTAAATCCTTTCCACAGTGACTGCCTTCAGGTGGTCTACGGCCTCATCCACAACAAACACCTGTTGCCCAGGTTTTACATTACTGGCAAACACTGCAGTCATATCGTCATCCGTAACGTTACTGGTGATGAAGACCAGGTGAGCCGGGGTCAGTCTTAACTTTCGGTTGGGCTTCTCTGTTTCAAAAACATAAAATTCGCGTTTTGACACTGGATCTTTGTCCAAGAACATGAGGAAATCGCTGGACACAATATTTCCTTCTATGTCTGCTGCTAACACCTTGTCGCCCACCTCCAGTTCTTTTACCAGCTTGCTGCGACCATCCTCGAGGAGAACTGAGGCAGATCCAGGGAAGCAGCCACCCGACTTTGCAGCAACTGAATTTTCTGGAGAAGAGCAGACAATAAGGAGTAAATAAATAAATACTTTGGACCAAGTCACTATTGCCATACAATTCTAAATGTAAACTGAATGACCTGGACAAATATAGGGCTTACTGATCTAACAAATGGGATAGGACAGTTGACATTGCAACATGGGTCACAAGTATTGTCTTATAACTGTGTAATAACAAGGGACTGCACTAGGCCTATCTATCTACCTAAATTGTTTTCTTGACATAGCAACGTGCGTAATAACGGTTGAGGAAGTCATTTATACTCTTTTTTTTACATTTTAAATTTACATAAAAATATATTATTATTATTGTTATTACTATTAATTGTTCGTTCGTTGTGTTTACCTGCTTTCACAGAACAATGAATATGGGCTTTGGATTCATAATTGACCCAGTCGAATCCTGCCTCCACCGCGAGCCGGGATAACATTCCATATTTGCTCTTATCTCTGTCAGAGGTGGTGATATCCACAGCCCTTCCTTCATAGTGTAAAGATTCTTCGAAATGGTGTCCATCCTCGTCCCAGCCTTCTGTCACGCGCAGCTTCACTCCCGGCCATTGATTCATGACTGAAATAGCCAAAGAGTTCAGTTTGTCCTTACATCTCTGAAAAGCATAAATAGATAATTGAGATGTCAGGAAACACAAGGGGTTAAATTGGAGGGATACACACACACACACACACACACACACACACACACACACACACACACACACACACACACACACACGTATATAGCATGCAACTAAAGACATGGCTTTATTGATTGTATATAGACGCATCTGTTCCAATATATGTTTTTATTTATGTACATTTTTCGATTTGAAAAGAAACGAATAAACATTTTAGAAATGTTATAGATGGTTATGGATTATCGAGTGACGCTGCTAATCGAAATTAATGAATTATCCCTAGTCGATCTCTCTCTCCTCTCTCTCTCTCTCTCTCTCTCTCTCTCTCTCTCTCTCTCTCTCTCTCGCTCTGCGCTTGTGTGTGTGTGTGAAAGAGAGAGATATAGATGGATGGGGGGGGGGGGGGGGGGGGGGGTAGTCCATAATACAAGTTTATCATAGCCTAACATTAACTGTCTAGAACCAGCCCCTTTAATAAGTGGTAGCAGTCGTGCGCATGGCATCCATAACGACTTGTCTTAATTTTCATGCTCTGATAAGCCCAACTGGAGACACAGGGTAGAACTGTCCATAGACAAAAAGAGTCCGATATGGTGCACAGTTTGTTTGAAATTTCTTAAAATCTATATTATACATAGGTATGCATAGTAACCATAAAGGCAAATCATAAATATTGAACAACTGTCACTTCAAATTGAGCGTCATTCATTGTTCTCGTGCCAAATTATTATTCAGGACCCACAATATACATCTTCATGCGCTTTCTCACTATAACCTACCTGTGTCATAAGTCTGTCAGCATTAGTGTTTTCCTCATCTTTGAAAATAATGTCAGGATTGTAGTTTGGAGTCAGGTCTTTAAATCTTTCAGAGTTCCTTGTGATCTTCCCTTCGTATTTGCCACTGGCCCCAAGGGTTTTCTCCGCCACGTTGGGAATGAACTGCTTGTAAGCCAAAGGCTTTAGTTTTTTCGGATGTCTTTGTTTTCCATATCCCTTGCCTGGACCACAGGCCAACCCAGCGGATGCTAGGAACAGGCAGATGAAGCCCACGAGCGCAATTCTTATCAGTATAAGCATCACGTCCATTGGATTAATTGTATTGAGGTCCCTGTTGTGTAGGCTGGCTATATCCTCTCACTTATCTCGCAGTCTCTCACACTCTACCCCGTATCAGTGTCCTCGTTTTTCTCTCTCTACTCTAGGAGGCTATCAAACGACCGCTACCAAAGCAGGTGCCGTAATGACAGTTTGATGTCGCTGCCCTCAGAGCACATTGGAGCTGTGTTACTGCTGCTGCTTCAGAAAACCAGTCCAGACGCATATGAATGGGTTTCCTCCATTCTGTTCTATACTAGTGCTCTATATTAATAATAGCTCATCAATGTATATCAAATAAAGAACGTGATTGGCTCCACTTGACAAACCGTTTTTTCTCCATGCTATTCAAATAGCAGGTTTGACAGTGTCAATCAGCCACTTATTAACAGTAATTCCTGAAACGTTTACTTACTTTCTTTTTGAGAAATGTATATTTCAATATTTCACATGTGTCTGTATTTTCTTGTAATCCTAAGAAGTGGCATGCAGGCTAGTCAAAGAAAACATTTGTTTTAGTGCTGGTCTGGAATAAATGTCTGCATACACTTTAGCTCTGCAGGACCAAGGTTGATGGCCATACAATTTAAAACACATGAACTGTAGACTTAATGGTCTGGATATAAATGTCTATGCAGGTTAGTTGCACCAAGATGGTATGCAATTCACAATACGTTAAGCTAAGGAGGGTGTGAAGTGAGGGAGACAGTAAGAGGATGCGTCCCAAAATGGCACCATATTCCCTATATAGTACACTACTTTTGACCACAGAGCCCTGGTCAAAAGTAGTGCATTATATAAGGAATAGGGTACAGCTTTTGACCAGAGTCCTGGTCAAAAGTAGTGCATTATATAGGGAATAGGGTGGCATTTGGGACGTGGACAGAATGTTCCTCAATGGGGATTAACATGTAGGAGAGTTTATTTCTATCTCCTATTCTCTCGTCAGAGAGAAAGTTTTTTCCCTGCTGCTGGACTACTGTGCCTATCACCACCAGTCTTCACATGGCAAGCATCTGTAGTCTAGGGCCAGCTGAACTCCATGGGTCAGCAACTGCCCTTCCACTAATGATATCTGCTAATTGCAGTGTGACAGTAGAATAAGTGAATGGGATTTCTATGATCATCTCTATGTGGTTGACATTTCAGAAGTGTTCTTGCCTCCAAGTTGAAGTGTGTGAAATAATAAGCCCCACGTCATTTTCTCATATGTAGTGGATTTGTTGAACAGTGTACTTTTTGCCCCTTGTCCCATTGCTGACATTTGCTTGGTCGTGGTTTGCATTGATTGCAGAAAAATGGCATGAAAGTGAGTAAAAACTCACCCACTTGTCACATTACAGAGCAAGACCCTCACAGGAACTGCACTCAATATACAGAAATGTGTTCATGAGTAGTGCAAAATGTGGTTTAGCAGTGCAAATCAGGAAATGGCTACAAGGTGAATACATTTGGCTGCATGCTAAGGCCATAGAGTAGTACCGGCAGGCCTACATACTTCTATTAATAAAAAAAACTATCCAATAGCAGCAAGGCATTGTATTACTGAAACACACAATATATAACACACTGTAATATCTCAGTATTTCTCAATTACATGGTGTTTATGTTTTTTATTCAAGTGGCAAGGACATAATTTGAGGCAATTAAGAGTCAGAACTCCGGAATGAATTGTTAAAATGTTTGGATTAGAATTAACATTGAGATGCTAATCCTGATCCTAAAACTATGTTAAGAGTCTTAGAAGGACTCAAAATACTCAAACCGTAATATTTTCAAATGGGGACACTCTTTGGTATACTGGTGGCGGTACATAAAAACACATGGGAAGAAGGTCAAATAAAATAAATGTAAGAATTGAGTGCAAGGATCTCAAGCATTCTAGGTTGGATTCTGCCTATGGAATCAATATAATGGTTGGGGACATTTCCCTTATACCATGACATCCTACAGACACATACAGTTCCTTGGTCATTCAAACTCAAGTCTACCTTATAAAAGTCTTTTAGCATGAGGTAAGTCATACTACATTCTTGTCGCCACTGTTGGCACTAAAAACACAGATGAAATCAATCTCGATAAAAGATTAAAGAGGACAGCCTCAATTTGTCATGGAGCATGGACTCTACACGGTGTCGAAAGCAGTCCACAGGGATACTGGCCCATGTTGACTCCAATGATTCCCATGGTTGTGTCAAATTGGCTGGATGTCCTTTGGGTGGTGGACTAGTCTTGATACACACAGGAAACTGTACCATATCCTGGTCAAAGGCACTTCAATATTTTGTCTTACCCATTCACCCTCTAAAGGGCACACATACACAATCCATATCTCAAATGTCTCAAGACTTAAAAATCCTTCTTTAACCCGTCTCCTCCCCATAATCCAAACTGATTGAAGTGGATTTAACAAGTGACATCAATAAGGGATCATAGCTTTCACCTGGATTCACCTGGAGTTTATGTCATGGAGAGAGCAGGTGTTCATAATGTTTTGTACACTCAGTGTATAATCCCTTATGTACATTGCTCTAAAGACTGGATTGCATTTAAATGTAACCATGGGCCCAAAAATTGAAATATGAAAGACTGGGATTGTCATACTGTAGGTCTACAACAGTAGGTTGGTCTGTATCGTAGTTGGTTTGTTGGCAGATGAGACATACAAGACCCACTTAGATGTGGGTTCTTCAAAGCTGCACCAACTGGGTGAAAATACAATTTAGGAACAGACTACAACCCAAATGGAACTACTACAGATGTCGGATTTTAAATTGAGCCAGTTTGATACAGCAGGAAAATAATCCTGCAGCAACACAAAATGTGAAATATGATGTGGATAATAATTCATGGACATTTTGTAGGGTTGATACATTTTTCGTAAGGGAAAATCAAGTCTGAAATATCAAAGTGAAAAGTACAACATCAGAATGCTTTTTAAAACTCAAATAAGTTACTGCATTGCAATAAAGTTATCCTGCAACAAGGTGATCAAATTAAGATCCTACAACCTTATATAATAGTCCAGTCCTTTAAAAAGCATCAACGCGGAATATGCAGCGCTCCTTTCCATTGCTACTGGTCACATGTATCCATCATGGACCAGGATGAAAATGAACACATCCATTTTAACAGAATGAGTGCACACCATGCAACACCACCAACAGAACAATGATGTTTAACAGCCACAGCAAATTGTGAAATTACAAAAGTATCCTTAAAATATCCTGGCAATTTATCAGTAATCAACTGATCATGTTTTGAAACTACTTCATCCTTTCTTTTAGTTAAGTGTAGAATTCCACAGTGTCTGTAACCCTTATTAACAGGTCAAAAATGTTAAGCTGTTTCCATGTTGTTTTTTCCTTCCTTCACCATAATCCTGTATCCAAATGAAAGTGCAAGTGCTTGAATATGCTCAATAACCAAAATACATTCTTCTGCATTGGTAGATTGACACTAGCATCTCCAGCTTCGAACATCTAATTAACAATTTCTCCCTATCTAGTTGACTAATATCTCAAATTTTTCACTTCAGTGCTAAATTGCCCACTGGGAGAGAGAAAGGTTGAGCTGCTGCAAACATGTAGTATTTTTGTTAGGCAATAAAAAAGGCTTAGAGACCATTTGTGTCACCAGGAAATCCGAGTCGTTCTTTTCAATTAGCAGAACAACATGTGAGTGAATGGTCTTCCTGAGGTCAGTCTACATCTGTCCTGGGGGTGAGTCCAAAATGGCACCTTATTCCCCAGTAGTGCACTATAAAGGGAATAGGGTGCCATTTGGGATGTAACCCGGGTCACATGTGATGTGGCCCTTGGTGGAAAAACATCCTTCTCTTGTCCATTATTTTACAATCTCATTACTTAGCAGGATAATAAGAATTGTTCCAAATTAATGGTAACCTCTTTGAGTGACACAGCATTGTGCTTTTTTTAGGCCTTTTTGACTTACAGGTGGGTCATTTGAACATTTTTTTGTATTGTAGTATTTGTAAAGAAATCCTTCTCACTCAGGTCTCAACCCACTGGGCATAGACTCAACATCCATTCCACGTTGGTTCAACTTAATTTAATTGAAATGACGTGGAAACAATGTTAGTTCAACCAGTGTGTGCCCAGTGGCAATAGTCCTGAGTGGTTCTGGATGCATATCAAATGCTTCGATACCCTTTCTGGCTGTTCCTTTCTCATTTCATCCTCATGTTGTCCTTTTCCAAGCAAATTAATGTTCAGAACCATTCATCCAAGCCAACTGCAATTAAGAGAGGAGACATTGAAGTACTATTTTCATCAATCAGAACTTGGATCTGTGGTTAGATCGAACAGTCTATTGCTATAGCAACCACTCTTTGCCATGGAGGAAAGTGGCAGGCAATTCCGCAAGGTGAAGGAAAAGACCATTGTGAGGTGGGTAGGATAGACAGAATCAATAAGGCAAAGGATAATGAAGATTAACTGTGACTTCAGCCTTCCTCTGAGATATGTCTCCACCTGAACCACAGATAAGGCAAATAGAAAGTGTATGTTCAGTTGGCTTTTAGTCTAGGTAAGTTGTTCCCAACCGGGGTACTAGGACACCTAGGGGTACTTGACCTATTCATAGGGGGTACTGCAGAAGACTCATGAGACAATAGACCTACTGGTAAAGTGCACATGATGGGGTACTTCAAGGGTGCTCCGGGAAGAGCGAAATTCAGTTGGTGGTACAGTAACCGAAAAGGTTGGGAACTACTGATCTAGGTGATATGTGAAAATTATGCCAAAGAGCCTATTACAACAACTAATCCCTTTGAAATCGGCCTATGTGACATTGATAAGTCAGAAACACTTATTTTAATGTCAAAATTGACACAAAGTAGTCAGAGTGTAATGTCAAAGTGGGACAAAAATATAAATATTTAAAAAAGGAAAATAAAACACTAATATACAGTGGGGCAAAAAAGTATTTAGTCAGCCACCAATTGTGCAAGTTCTCCCACTTAAAAAGATGAGAGAGGCCTGCAATTTTCATCATAGGTACACTTCAACTATGACAGACAAAATTATTTTAAAAAATCCAGAAAATCACATTGTAGGATTTTTAATGAATTTATTTGCAAATTATGGTGGAAAATGAATATTTGGTCAATAACAAAAGTTTATCTCAATACTTTGTTATATACCCTTTGTTGGCAATGACAGAGGTCAAACGTTTTCTGTAAGTCTTCACAAGGTTTTCACACACTGTTGCTGGTATTTTGGCCCATTCCTCCATGCAGATCTCCTCTAGAGCAGTGATGTTTTGGGGCTGTTGCTGGGCAACACGGACTTTCAACTCCCTCCAAAGATTTTCTATGGGGTTGAGATCTGGAGACTGGCTAGGCCACTCCAGGACCTTGAAATGCTTCTTACGAAGCCACTCCTTTGTTGCTCGGGCAGTGTGTTTGGGATCATTGTCATGCTGAAAGACCCAGCCACGTTTCATCTTCAATGCCCTTGCTGATGGAAGGAGGTTTTCACTCAAAATATCACGATACATGGCCCCATTTATTCTTTCCTTTACACAGATCAGTTGTCCTGGTCCCTTTGCAGAAAAACAGCCCCAAAGCATGATGTTTCCACCCCCATGCTTCACAGTAGGTATGGTGTTCTTCGGATGCAACTCAGCATTCTTTGTCCTCCAAACACGACGAGTTGAGTTTTTACCAAAAAGTTATATTTTGGTTTCATCTGACCATATGACATTCTCCCAATCTTCTTCTGGATCATCCAAATGCTCTCTAGCAAACTTCAGACGGGCCTGGACATGTACTGGCTTAAAAAGGTGGACACGTCTGGCACTGCAGGATTTGAGTCCCTGGCGGCGTAGTGTGTTACTGATGGTAGGCTTTGTTACTTTGGTCCCAGCTCTCTGCAGGTCATTCACTAGGTCCCCCCGTGTGGTTCTGGGATTTTTGCTCACCGTTCTTGTGATCATTTTGACCCCACAGGGTGAGATCTTGCGTGGAGCCCCAGATCGATGGAGATTATCAGTGGTCTTGTATGTCTTCCATTTCCTAATAATTGCTCCCACAGTTGATTTCTTCAAACCAAACTGCTTACCTATTGCAGATTCAGTCTTCCCAGCCTGGTGCAGGTCTACAATTTTGTTTCTGCTGTCCTTTGACAGCTCTTTGGTCTTGGCCATAGTGGAGTTTGGAGTGTGACTGTTTGAGGTTGTGGACAGGTGTCTTTTATACTGATAACAAGTTCACAGGTGCAGGTGCCATTAATACAGGTAACGAGTGGAGGACAGAGGAGCCACTTAAAGAAGAAGTTACAGGTCTGTGAGAGCCAGAAATCTTGCTTGTTTGTAGGTGACCAGATACTTATTTTCCACCATAATTTGCAAATAAATTCATTAAAAATCCTACAATGTGATTTTCAGGATTTTCTTTTCTCATTTTGTCTGTCATAGTTGAAGTGTACCTATGATGACAATTACAGGCCTCTCATCTTTTTAAGTGGGAGAAATTGCACAATTGGTGGCTGACTAAATACTTTTTTTGCCCCACTGTATCTTGATTAACTCCCTGAGTCAATACATGTTACAATCATCTTTGGCACCGAGTCTCTAAGAGCTTTGCACACCGGTATTGTACAATTTTTGGCCATTATTCTTAAAAAAATATTAAAGCTCTGTCAAGTTGGTTATTGATCATTGCTAGACAGTCATGCCATAGATTTTCAAACCGATATAAGTCAAAACTGTAACTAGGGCACTTAGGAACATTCATTGTCGTGTTGGTAAGCCACTTCAGTCTATTTTCTACCATGTATTTTAAGTAATTGTCATGCTGAAAGGTGAATTTGTCTCCCAGGGTCTGTTGGAAAACAGACTGAACCAAGTTTTCATCTAGGATTTTGCCTGTGCTTAGCTTTATTCATTTTTATCCTAAAAAACTCCCTGGTCCTTGCCGATAACAAGAATACCCATAACGTGATGCAGCCACCACCATGCTTGAAAATATGTGGTACTGAGTGGTACTCAGTGATGTGTTGTGTTGGATTTGCCCCAAACAAAATGCCTTGTATTCAGGACGAAAAGTAAATTTCTTTATTTTATTTTATTGGCTTATTGCAAACAGGATGCACGTTTTGGAATATTTTTGTTCTGTACAAGGCTTCCTCCGTATTTTCACTCCGTCATTTACGTTAGTATTGTGAAGTAACTAAAATGTTGTTAATCCATCCTCAGTTATCTCCTATTACAGCCATTAAACTCTGTAATGGTTTTAAAATCACCATTGGCCTCATGGTGGAATCCCTGTGTGATTTTCTTTCTCTTCAGGCAAAGTGAGTTAGGAAGAAAAAGGCGCCTGTATCTTTGTGGTGACTGGGTGTATTGATACACCATCCAAAGTGTAATTAATAACTGCACCATGCTCAAAGGGATATTCAATGTCTGCTTTTTTCTACCAAGATGCCTTTCTTTGCCAACCATTGGAAAACCTCCCTGGTCTTTGTGGTTGAAGCTGTGCTTGAAATTCACTGCTGACTAAGGGACCTTACAGAAAATTGTATGTGTGGGGTACAGAGATGAGGTAGTCATTTAAAACTCATGTTAAACACTGTTATTGCACACATAGTGAGTCCATGTAATTTATTATGTGACTTGTTAAGCACATTTTTACTCTGAACTTATTTAGGCTTAACAAAAGGGCTGAATACTAATTGCTTTTAGTTTTTTATTAATTTGTAAACATTCCTAAAAACATAATTCCACTTTGACATTATAGGGTATTGTGTGTAGATCAGTGACACAAAATCTAAATTTAATCCATGTTCAATTCAGGCTGTAACACAACAAAATGTGGGAAAAGTCAAGGTTTGTGAATACTTTCTGAAATATTAGGATGCTGCCATGTAGGCTGTTTCATATGTAAGGCTCCTTGCAGACAGCCTACTGTACAAGGCAGAATCCCGATTTCTAAGCATCTGGCTGTTTTTGGATCTGATCAGCCTGCCAGGAATAAAGGATCAGATATGCATCTGCCTATAAAGCACGTTGACAGCTAATCTGCCTACAAGGAGCCTTACCTATATAATACAGCCTACAAGGCAGCACCCTGACTTATCAGCAACTGAGGCTGAAATTGAATCTGATCAGCCTTTCAGAAATGGAGCTCACCCACAGTAAATGTAAATATTATCTACAAAACATGGTGTCCCTTATAATTACACACATTTCAGTTATGCAAGCTAACAAGACTACAGAGCTACCTAGCTAGCTCACAAGACTAACCAAGTTAGCTGCGTTGTTCCTTGCATGTGATTGGCTGTGGTCTTGGGGGCAGCCTGGGAGACAGGGTTGACTCTCGGGCTTCGTTCAGGGCTTATATGCCCAAGAGAACATTGCAACGCAGCCACAGGGCTCCTTAATGAGGTGGTTATTGTGCAGCTGAACAAATTAATGAAATGTGTGGTACTTTTGATTATCTCGTGATCTCGATAAAACAACTTTTATAATGTCGTGGTCACAAGAAAATGATCTTGGGATCTCGACAAAATAACTTTTGTTATGCAGTGATCATGAGATAAATAAGTTGTGATCTCAACATAACAAGGGAATGTATTTATTTATTCATATGTCCGTCTGGACCTCCGTACAAACCAACCCAGGGTCACAGAGAATTACGTCACAGTTGGTTGCATAGTGTAACGGTGTCATCGGCCTGATTATAATCCAATCTGGAGCCAGTCAGTCTACATCTGTAAAGCCTAGAATTAACTTCCAGATGAGATTACCTTATTTCTCGAGCTATGTTAATAATTGAGGGACGATGACAATTGTTGACCCTGTTTTTCTGTTCGACCAAGTGCACAGTTGGGTGCCAGACTGATCCCCTGATCATGAAGGGATGCCGGGAACTACCAGAAGGAGCAAAGGTGGGCAACATAACATGTCCAGAAATGTGATTGCAATGGTTTAGCGACCTCCAAAAATAATTTTGTTCAGTGTTCACTTGCTATTTTCACAGCTTGTCAGACAAGACCTCAGAATAAAAGTGTGTCATGCGACACAAGTACAGTTGTGAACCCTCCTCTGTTGTTGCCATTCTCCCTCGACTCCTATGAAAGGACATACCATCATAGGAGTTGAGGGAGACTGGCACCAGTTATCCTGAGCTAACCACGAGCTAGGCCCATATACAGTGCCTTGCGAAAGTATTCGGCCCCCTTGAACTTTGTGACCTTTTGCCACATTTCAGGCTTCAAACAGTTTTGTAGTTGTATTTATTATGGATCCACATTAGCTAAGGCAGCAGCTACTTTTCCTGGGTCTAGAAACATTAAGGCAGTTATACAATTTTAAAAACGTTATAATACATTCACAGATTTCACAACACATTGTGTGCTCTCAGGCCCCTACACCACCACTAACTCATACAATACAAAACCCATGTGTATGTGTGTGTAGAGTGCGTATGTTATCATGTGTGTGTATGCATGTGTCTGTGCTTATGTTTGTGTTGCTTTAAGGTCCCCGTAGTTCCATAAGGTGTATTTTTATCTGTTTAATAATCTAATGTATTACTTTGGTCAGTTACTTGATGTGGAATAGAGTTCCATGTAACAAATAGTTAAAGATTAGCAGTAAAATAACAGTAGCGAGGCTACATACAGGGGGTACCGTTACAGAGTCAATGTGTGGGGGCACAGGTTAGTCGAGGTAATTGAGGTAATATGTACATGTAGGTAGAGTTAAAGTGACTATGCATAGATAATAGCCAGAGAGTAGCAGCAGCATAAAAGAGGGGGTGAGGTGAGGGGGAGGGGGGGACAATGCAAATAGTCTGGATAGCCAATTGATTAGCTGTTCAGGAGTCTTATGCCTTGGGGTTAGAAGCTGTTAAGAAGCCTTCTGGACCTAGACTTGGTGCTCCGGTACCGCTTGCTGTGAGGTAGCAGAGAGAACAGTCTATGACTAGGGTGGCTGGAGTCTTTGACAATTTTTAGGACCTTCCTTGACATCGCCTGGTATAGAGGTCCAGGATGCCAGGAAGCTTGGCCCCAGTGATGTACTGGGCCATACGCACTACCCTCTGTAATGCCTTGCGGTCGGAACTTGAAGCTCTCAACCTGCTCCACTACAGACCCAGCGATCAGAATGAGGGCGTGCTCGGTCCTCCTTTTCCTGTAGTCCACTATCATCTCATTTGTCTTGATCATGTTGAGGGAGAGGCTGTTATACTGGCACCACACGGCCAGGTCTCTGACCGCCTCCCTATAGGCTGTCTCATCATTGTCAGTGATCAGGCCTACCATTGTTGTGTCATCTGCAAACTTAATGATGATGTTGGAGTCTTGCCTGGCAGTGCTGTCATGGGTGAACAGGGAGTACAGGAGAGTACTGAGCATGCACAACTGATGGGCTCCCTTTTTGAGGATCAATGTGGCAGATGTGTTGTTACCTACCCATACCACCTGGGGGGCGGCCCGTCAGGAAGTCCAGGATCCAGTTGCAGAGGGAGGCTCCATAGCTAAGTGATGAGCTTGGAGGTCACTATGGTGTTGAACTCTGAGTTGTAGTCAATGGATAGCATTCTCACATAGGTGTTCCTTTTGTCCAGGTGGGAAAGGACAGTGTGGAGTGCAATAGAGATTGCATCATCTGTGGATCTGTTGGGGCGGTATGCAAATTGGAGTGGGTCTAGGGTTTCTGGGATAACGTGCGTGCTACGGGTCAGAAGTCATTTAGGCAGGTTATCTTTGTGTTCTTGGGCTATGGTGGTCTGCTTGAAACATGTTGATATTACAGACTCAGTTAGGGAAGAAGGTCAAATAAAATAAATGTAAGAATTGAGTGCAAGGATCTCAAGCATTCTAGGTTGGATTCTGCCTATGGAATCAATATAATGGTTGGGGACATTTCCCTTATACCATGACATCCTACAGACACATACAGTTCCTTGGTCATTCAAACTCAAGTCTACCTTATAAAAGTCTTTTAGCATGAGGTAAGTCATACTACATTCTTGTCGCCACTGTTGGCACTAAAAACACAGATGAAATCAATCTCGATAAAAGATTAAAGAGGACAGCCTCAATTTGTCATGGAGCATGGACTCTACACGGTGTCGAAAGCAGTCCACAGGGATACTGGCCCATGTTGACTCCAATGATTCCCATGGTTGTGTCAAATTGGCTGGATGTCCTTTGGGTGGTGGACTAGTCTTGATACACACAGGAAACTGTACCATATCCTGGTCAAAGGCACTTCAATATTTTGTCTTACCCATTCACCCTCTAAAGGGCACACATACACAATCCATATCTCAAATGTCTCAAGACTTAAAAATCCTTCTTTAACCCGTCTCCTCCCCATAATCCAAACTGATTGAAGTGGATTTAACAAGTGACATCAATAAGGGATCATAGCTTTCACCTGGATTCACCTGGAGTTTATGTCATGGAGAGAGCAGGTGTTCATAATGTTTTGTACACTCAGTGTATAATCCCTTATGTACATTGCTCTAAAGACTGGATTGCATTTAAATGTAACCATGGGCCCAAAAATTGAAATATGAAAGACTGGGATTGTCATACTGTAGGTCTACAACAGTAGGTTGGTCTGTATCGTAGTTGGTTTGTTGGCAGATGAGACATACAAGACCCACTTAGATGTGGGTTCTTCAAAGCTGCACCAACTGGGTGAAAATACAATTTAGGAACAGACTACAACCCAAATGGAACTACTACAGATGTCGGATTTTAAATTGAGCCAGTTTGATACAGCAGGAAAATAATCCTGCAGCAACACAAAATGTGAAATATGATGTGGATAATAATTCATGGACATTTTGTAGGGTTGATACATTTTTCGTAAGGGAAAATCAAGTCTGAAATATCAAAGTGAAAAGTACAACATCAGAATGCTTTTTAAAACTCAAATAAGTTACTGCATTGCAATAAAGTTATCCTGCAACAAGGTGATCAAATTAAGATCCTACAACCTTATATAATAGTCCAGTCCTTTAAAAAGCATCAACGCGGAATATGCAGCGCTCCTTTCCATTGCTACTGGTCACATGTATCCATCATGGACCAGGATGAAAATGAACACATCCATTTTAACAGAATGAGTGCACACCATGCAACACCACCAACAGAACAATGATGTTTAACAGCCACAGCAAATTGTGAAATTACAAAAGTATCCTTAAAATATCCTGGCAATTTATCAGTAATCAACTGATCATGTTTTGAAACTACTTCATCCTTTCTTTTAGTTAAGTGTAGAATTCCACAGTGTCTGTAACCCTTATTAACAGGTCAAAAATGTTAAGCTGTTTCCATGTTGTTTTTTCCTTCCTTCACCATAATCCTGTATCCAAATGAAAGTGCAAGTGCTTGAATATGCTCAATAACCAAAATACATTCTTCTGCATTGGTAGATTGACACTAGCATCTCCAGCTTCGAACATCTAATTAACAATTTCTCCCTATCTAGTTGACTAATATCTCAAATTTTTCACTTCAGTGCTAAATTGCCCACTGGGAGAGAGAAAGGTTGAGCTGCTGCAAACATGTAGTATTTTTGTTAGGCAATAAAAAAGGCTTAGAGACCATTTGTGTCACCAGGAAATCCGAGTCGTTCTTTTCAATTAGCAGAACAACATGTGAGTGAATGGTCTTCCTGAGGTCAGTCTACATCTGTCCTGGGGGTGAGTCCAAAATGGCACCTTATTCCCCAGTAGTGCACTATAAAGGGAATAGGGTGCCATTTGGGATGTAACCCGGGTCACATGTGATGTGGCCCTTGGTGGAAAAACATCCTTCTCTTGTCCATTATTTTACAATCTCATTACTTAGCAGGATAATAAGAATTGTTCCAAATTAATGGTAACCTCTTTGAGTGACACAGCATTGTGCTTTTTTTAGGCCTTTTTGACTTACAGGTGGGTCATTTGAACATTTTTTTGTATTGTAGTATTTGTAAAGAAATCCTTCTCACTCAGGTCTCAACCCACTGGGCATAGACTCAACATCCATTCCACGTTGGTTCAACTTAATTTAATTGAAATGACGTGGAAACAATGTTAGTTCAACCAGTGTGTGCCCAGTGGCAATAGTCCTGAGTGGTTCTGGATGCATATCAAATGCTTCGATACCCTTTCTGGCTGTTCCTTTCTCATTTCATCCTCATGTTGTCCTTTTCCAAGCAAATTAATGTTCAGAACCATTCATCCAAGCCAACTGCAATTAAGAGAGGAGACATTGAAGTACTATTTTCATCAATCAGAACTTGGATCTGTGGTTAGATCGAACAGTCTATTGCTATAGCAACCACTCTTTGCCATGGAGGAAAGTGGCAGGCAATTCCGCAAGGTGAAGGAAAAGACCATTGTGAGGTGGGTAGGATAGACAGAATCAATAAGGCAAAGGATAATGAAGATTAACTGTGACTTCAGCCTTCCTCTGAGATATGTCTCCACCTGAACCACAGATAAGGCAAATAGAAAGTGTATGTTCAGTTGGCTTTTAGTCTAGGTAAGTTGTTCCCAACCGGGGTACTAGGACACCTAGGGGTACTTGACCTATTCATAGGGGGTACTGCAGAAGACTCATGAGACAATAGACCTACTGGTAAAGTGCACATGATGGGGTACTTCAAGGGTGCTCCGGGAAGAGCGAAATTCAGTTGGTGGTACAGTAACCGAAAAGGTTGGGAACTACTGATCTAGGTGATATGTGAAAATTATGCCAAAGAGCCTATTACAACAACTAATCCCTTTGAAATCGGCCTATGTGACATTGATAAGTCAGAAACACTTATTTTAATGTCAAAATTGACACAAAGTAGTCAGAGTGTAATGTCAAAGTGGGACAAAAATATAAATATTTAAAAAAGGAAAATAAAACACTAATATACAGTGGGGCAAAAAAGTATTTAGTCAGCCACCAATTGTGCAAGTTCTCCCACTTAAAAAGATGAGAGAGGCCTGCAATTTTCATCATAGGTACACTTCAACTATGACAGACAAAATTATTTTAAAAAATCCAGAAAATCACATTGTAGGATTTTTAATGAATTTATTTGCAAATTATGGTGGAAAATGAATATTTGGTCAATAACAAAAGTTTTATTGCAAACAGGATGCACGTTTTGGAATATTTTTGTTCTGTACAAGGCTTCCTCCGTATTTTCACTCCGTCATTTACGTTAGTATTGTGAAGTAACTAAAATGTTGTTAATCCATCCTCAGTTATCTCCTATTACAGCCATTAAACTCTGTAATGGTTTTAAAATCACCATTGGCCTCATGGTGGAATCCCTGTGTGATTTTCTTTCTCTTCAGGCAAAGTGAGTTAGGAAGAAAAAGGCGCCTGTATCTTTGTGGTGACTGGGTGTATTGATACACCATCCAAAGTGTAATTAATAACTGCACCATGCTCAAAGGGATATTCAATGTCTGCTTTTTTCTACCAAGATGCCTTTCTTTGCCAACCATTGGAAAACCTCCCTGGTCTTTGTGGTTGAAGCTGTGCTTGAAATTCACTGCTGACTAAGGGACCTTACAGAAAATTGTATGTGTGGGGTACAGAGATGAGGTAGTCATTTAAAACTCATGTTAAACACTGTTATTGCACACATAGTGAGTCCATGTAATTTATTATGTGACTTGTTAAGCACATTTTTACTCTGAACTTATTTAGGCTTAACAAAAGGGCTGAATACTAATTGCTTTTAGTTTTTTATTAATTTGTAAACATTCCTAAAAACATAATTCCACTTTGACATTATAGGGTATTGTGTGTAGATCAGTGACACAAAATCTAAATTTAATCCATGTTCAATTCAGGCTGTAACACAACAAAATGTGGGAAAAGTCAAGGTTTGTGAATACTTTCTGAAATATTAGGATGCTGCCATGTAGGCTGTTTCATATGTAAGGCTCCTTGCAGACAGCCTACTGTACAAGGCAGAATCCCGATTTCTAAGCATCTGGCTGTTTTTGGATCTGATCAGCCTGCCAGGAATAAAGGATCAGATATGCATCTGCCTATAAAGCACGTTGACAGCTAATCTGCCTACAAGGAGCCTTACCTATATAATACAGCCTACAAGGCAGCACCCTGACTTATCAGCAACTGAGGCTGAAATTGAATCTGATCAGCCTTTCAGAAATGGAGCTCACCCACAGTAAATGTAAATATTATCTACAAAACATGGTGTCCCTTATAATTACACACATTTCAGTTATGCAAGCTAACAAGACTACAGAGCTACCTAGCTAGCTCACAAGACTAACCAAGTTAGCTGCGTTGTTCCTTGCATGTGATTGGCTGTGGTCTTGGGGGCAGCCTGGGAGACAGGGTTGACTCTCGGGCTTCGTTCAGGGCTTATATGCCCAAGAGAACATTGCAACGCAGCCACAGGGCTCCTTAATGAGGTGGTTATTGTGCAGCTGAACAAATTAATGAAATGTGTGGTACTTTTGATTATCTCGTGATCTCGATAAAACAACTTTTATAATGTCGTGGTCACAAGAAAATGATCTTGGGATCTCGACAAAATAACTTTTGTTATGCAGTGATCATGAGATAAATAAGTTGTGATCTCAACATAACAAGGGAATGTATTTATTTATTCATGTGTCCGTCTGGACCTCCGTACAAACCAACCCAGGGTCACAGAGAATTACGTCACAGTTGGTTGCATAGTGTAACGGTGTCATCGGCCTGATTATAATCCAATCTGGAGCCAGTCAGTCTACATCTGTAAAGCCTAGAATTAACTTCCAGATGAGATTACCTTATTTCTCGAGCTATGTTAATAATTGAGGGACGATGACAATTGTTGACCCTGTTTTTCTGTTCGACCAAGTGCACAGTTGGGTGCCAGACTGATCCCCTGATCATGAAGGGATGCCGGGAACTACCAGAAGGAGCAAAGGTGGGCAACATAACATGTCCAGAAATGTGATTGCAATGGTTTAGCGACCTCCAAAAATAATTTTGTTCAGTGTTCACTTGCTATTTTCACAGCTTGTCAGACAAGACCTCAGAATAAAAGTGTGTCATGCGACACAAGTACAGTTGTGAACCCTCCTCTGTTGTTGCCATTCTCCCTCGACTCCTATGAAAGGACATACCATCATAGGAGTTGAGGGAGACTGGCACCAGTTATCCTGAGCTAACCACGAGCTAGGCCCATATACAGTGCCTTGCGAAAGTATTCGGCCCCCTTGAACTTTGTGACCTTTTGCCACATTTCAGGCTTCAAACAGTTTTGTAGTTGTATTTATTATGGATCCACATTAGCTAAGGCAGCAGCTACTTTTCCTGGGTCTAGAAACATTAAGGCAGTTATACAATTTTAAAAACGTTATAATACATTCACAGATTTCACAACACATTGTGTGCTCTCAGGCCCCTACACCACCACTAACTCATACAATACAAAACCCATGTGTATGTGTGTGTAGAGTGCGTATGTTATCATGTGTGTGTATGCATGTGTCTGTGCTTATGTTTGTGTTGCTTTAAGGTCCCCGTAGTTCCATAAGGTGTATTTTTATCTGTTTAATAATCTAATGTATTACTTTGGTCAGTTACTTGATGTGGAATAGAGTTCCATGTAACAAATAGTTAAAGATTAGCAGTAAAATAACAGTAGCGAGGCTACATACAGGGGGTACCGTTACAGAGTCAATGTGTGGGGGCACAGGTTAGTCGAGGTAATTGAGGTAATATGTACATGTAGGTAGAGTTAAAGTGACTATGCATAGATAATAGCCAGAGAGTAGCAGCAGCATAAAAGAGGGGGTGAGGTGAGGGGGAGGGGGGGACAATGCAAATAGTCTGGATAGCCAATTGATTAGCTGTTCAGGAGTCTTATGCCTTGGGGTTAGAAGCTGTTAAGAAGCCTTCTGGACCTAGACTTGGTGCTCCGGTACCGCTTGCTGTGAGGTAGCAGAGAGAACAGTCTATGACTAGGGTGGCTGGAGTCTTTGACAATTTTTAGGACCTTCCTTGACATCGCCTGGTATAGAGGTCCAGGATGCCAGGAAGCTTGGCCCCAGTGATGTACTGGGCCATACGCACTACCCTCTGTAATGCCTTGCGGTCGGAACTTGAAGCTCTCAACCTGCTCCACTACAGACCCAGCGATCAGAATGAGGGCGTGCTCGGTCCTCCTTTTCCTGTAGTCCACTATCATCTCATTTGTCTTGATCATGTTGAGGGAGAGGCTGTTATACTGGCACCACACGGCCAGGTCTCTGACCGCCTCCCTATAGGCTGTCTCATCATTGTCAGTGATCAGGCCTACCATTGTTGTGTCATCTGCAAACTTAATGATGATGTTGGAGTCTTGCCTGGCAGTGCTGTCATGGGTGAACAGGGAGTACAGGAGAGTACTGAGCATGCACAACTGATGGGCTCCCTTTTTGAGGATCAATGTGGCAGATGTGTTGTTACCTACCCATACCACCTGGGGGGCGGCCCGTCAGGAAGTCCAGGATCCAGTTGCAGAGGGAGGCTCCATAGCTAAGTGATGAGCTTGGAGGTCACTATGGTGTTGAACTCTGAGTTGTAGTCAATGGATAGCATTCTCACATAGGTGTTCCTTTTGTCCAGGTGGGAAAGGACAGTGTGGAGTGCAATAGAGATTGCATCATCTGTGGATCTGTTGGGGCGGTATGCAAATTGGAGTGGGTCTAGGGTTTCTGGGATAACGTGCGTGCTACGGGTCAGAAGTCATTTAGGCAGGTTATCTTTGTGTTCTTGGGCTATGGTGGTCTGCTTGAAACATGTTGATATTACAGACTCAGTTAGGGAGAGGTTGAAAATATCAGTAAAGACACTTGCCAGTTGGTCAGCGCATGCTCGGAGTACACGTCCTGGTAATCCATCTGGCCCTGCAACCTTGTGAATGTTGACCTGTTTAAAGGTCTTACTCACATTGGCTACGGAGACATCCGGAACAGCTGACGCTCTCATGCATGCTTCAGTGTTGCTTGCCTTGAAGCGAGCATAGAAGTAATTTAGCTCGTCTGGTAGGCTCATGTCACTGGGCAGCTTGCGGCTATGCTTGCCTTTGTAGTCTGTAATAGTTTGCAAGCCCTGCCACATCCAACTAGCATCTGAGACGGTGTAATACGATTCAATCTTAGTCCTGTACTGAGGCTTTGCCTGTTTGATGGTTTGTCTGAGGGCATAATGAGATTTCTTTTAAGCGGCCAGGTTAGAGTCCTACTACTTGAAAGCGGCAGCTCTACCCTTTAGCTCAGTGCGGATGTTGCGTGTAATCCATGGCTTCTGGTTGGGGTATGGACATACGTTCACTGTGGGCATGACGTCATCGATGCACTTATTGATGAAGCCAGAGACTGATGTGATGTACTCCTCAATGCCATCGGAAGAATCCCAGAACATATTCCAGTCTGTGCTAGCAAAACAGTCCTGTAGCTTAGTATCTGCGTCATCTGACCACTTCTTTATTAATAGTGTTATGCACGTGAGTGAGGACGCAAAAGCGGTTTAACAAAAACAGAGTCCTTTAATGTCAAAACACAGGGAAGACATAGATCCTCTTCAGATGTATATAATGGCAAAATAGACAACCCGCAGAGAGGGCGATAAATTAATCATAAAGTCCTTCTGATATTTACAGAAGAGTCCCCCTTCTAGCAGCAGAGGAGAATAGCTGGGTAGTCCCCTTCTTAGCAGCAGAGGAGAATAGCTGGGTTAGCGGCGACAGACTGCTGGTCTCTCTGGGTAGGCGCGGGTCGTAGAGGACAGAGGTACCTGATCACACGTAGCATCAGATGAACAGACAGATTCCGACAGGACGGGACAAAGGTGAAGCAAACGAGACGATAGTTTGGTTCTGGCATGAGAAACTCAAACGAGAATCTGACAAAGACAGAAGCAGGAACAGAGAGAGAAATAGAGACATAATCAGAGGGAAAAAAGGAACAGGTGGGAAAAGGGTGAACGAGGTAGTTTAGAGAAGATGAGGAACAGCTGGGAGAAGGAGAGGAAGAGAAGGTAACCTAATACGACCAGCAGAGGGAGACGAAGTGAAGAGAAAGAACAGTAACAAGACATAATATGACAATACATGACAGTACCCCCCCACTCACCGAGCGCCTCCTGGCGCACTCGAGGAGGAAACCTGGCGGCAACGGAGGAAATCATCGATCAGCGAACGGTCCAGCACGTCCCGAGAGGGAACCCAACTCCTTTCCTCAGGACCGTACCCCTCCCAATCCACTAGGTACTGATGACCACGGCCCCGAGGACGCATGTCCAAAATCTTACGGACCCTGTAGATAGGTGCGCCCTCGACAAGGATGGGGGGGGGGAAGACGAGCGGGGGCGCGAAGAACGGGCTTAACACAGGAGACATGGAAGACCGGGTGGACGCGACGAAGATATCGCGGAAGAAGAAGTCGCACTGCGACAGGATTAATGATCTGAGAAATACGAAACGGACCAATGAACCGCGGGGTCAACTTGCGAGAAGCTGTCTTAAGGGGAAGGTTCTGAGTGGAGAGCCAAACTCTCTGACCGCGACAATATCTAGGACTCTTAGTTCTATGCTTATTAGCGGCTCTCACAGTCTGCGCCCTATAACGACAAAGTGCAGACCTGACCCTCTTCCAGGTTCGCTCGCAACGTTGGACAAAAGCCTGAGCGGAGGGGACGCTGGACTCGGCGAACTGAGACGAGAACAGCGGAGGCTGGTACCCGAGGCTACTCTGAAAAGGAGATAGCCCGGTCGCAGACGAAGGAAGCGAGTTGTGGGCGTATTCTGCCCAGGGGAGCTGTTCTGACCAAGACGCAGGGTTACGAAAAGAAAGACTGCGTAAGATGCGACCAATAGTCTGATTGGCCCGTTCTGCTTGACCGTTAGACTGGGGGTGAAAGCCGGAAGAGAGACTGACGGAAGCCCCAATCAAACGGCAAAACTCCCTCCAAAATTGAGACGTGAATTGCGGACCCCTGTCCGAAACGACGTCTGACGGAAGGCCATGAATTCTGAAAACATTCTCGATGATGATTTGTGCCGTCTCTTTAGCAGAAGGGAGCTTAGCGAGGGGAATAAAATGAGCCGCCTTAGAGAACCTATCGACAACCGTAAGAATAACAGTCTTCCCCGCTGACGAAGGCAGTCCGGTGATAAAATCTAAGGCGATGTGAGACCACGGTCGAGAGGGAATGGGAAGCGGTCTGAGACGGCCGGCAGGAGGGGAGTTACCGGACTTAGTCTGCGCGCAGACCGAACAAGCAGCCACGAAACGACGCGTGTCATGCTCCCGAGTGGGCCACCAAAAACGCTGGCGAATGGAAGCAAGCGTACCTCGAACGCCGGGGTGGCCGGCTAACTTGGCAGAGTGAGCCCACTGAAGAACGGCCAGACGAGTAGGAACGGGAACGAAAAGAAGGTTCCTAGGACAAGTGCGCGGCGACGGAGTGTGAGTGAGTGCTTGCTTTACCTGCCTCTCAATTCCCCAGACAGTCAACCCGACAACACGCCCCTCAGGGAGAATCCCCTCGGGGTCAGTGGAGGCTACTGAAGAACTGAAGAGACGAGATAAAGCATCAGGCTTGGTGTTCTTAGAGCCCGGACGATAAGAAATGACGAACTCGAAACGAGCGAAAAACAGCGCCCAACGAGCCTGACGCGCATTAAGTCGTTTGGCAGAACGGATGTACTCAAGGTTCCTATGGTCAGTCCAAACGACAAAAGGAACGGTCGCCCCCTCCAACCACTGTCGCCATTCGCCTAGGGCTAAGCGGATGGCGAGCAGTTCGCGGTTTCCCACATCATAGTTACGTTCCGACGGCGACAGGCGATGAGAAAAATACGCGCAAGGGTGGATCTTGTCGTCAGAGAGGGAGCGCTGAGAAAGAATGGCTCCCACGCCCACCTCTGACGCGTCAACCTCGACAACGAACTGTCTAGAGACGTCAGGTGTAACAAGGATAGGAGCGGATATAAAACGATTCTTGAGGAGATCAAAAGCTCCCTGGGCGGAAACGGACCACTTAAAGCACGTCTTGACAGAAGTAAGGGCTGTGAGAGGAGCTGCCACCTGACCGAAATTACGGATGAAACGACGATAGAAATTTGCGAAGCCGAGAAAGCGCTGCAGCTCGACGCGTGACTTAGGAACGGGCCAATCAATGACAGCTTGGACCTTAGCGGGATCCATCTTATTGCCTTCAGCGGAAATAACAGAACCGAGAAATGTGACGGAGGAGGCATAAAAAGTGCACTTCTCAGCCTTCACAAAAAGACAATTCTCTAAAAGGCGCTAGAGGACACGTCGAACGTGCTGAACATGAATCTGGAGTGACGGTGAAAAAAATCAGGATATCGTCAAGGTAAACGAAAACAAAGATGTTCAGCACGTCTCTCAGGACGTCATTGACTAATGCCTGAAAGACAGCTGGAACGTTAGCGAGGCCGAAAGGAAGAACCCGGTATTCAAAGTGTCCTAACGGAGTGTTAAACGCCGTTTTCCACTCGTCCCCCTCCCTGATGCGCACGAGATGGTAAGCGTTACAAAGGTCCAACTTAGTGAAAAACCTGGCTCCCTGCAGGATCTCGAAGGCTGAAGACATAAGAGGGAGCGGATAACGATTCTTCACTGTTATGTCATTCAGCCCTCGATAATCTATGCAGGGGCGCAGGGACCCGTCCTTCTTCTTAACAAAAAAAAACCCCGCTCCGGCGGGAGAGGAGGAGGGGACTATGGTACCGGCGTCAAGAGCTACAGACAAATAATCTTCGAGAGCCTTACGTTCGGGAGCCGACAGAGAGTATAGTCTACCCCGGGGGGGAGTGGTTCCCGGAAGGAGATCAATACTACAATCATACGACCAGTGCGGAGGAAGAGAGGTGGCCCTGGACCGACTGAACACCGTGCGCAGATCGTGATATTCCTCCGGCACCCCCGTCAAATCACCAGGCTCCTCCTGTGAAGAAGAGACAGAGGAAACAGGAGGGATAGCAGACATTAAACATTTCACATGACAAGAGACGTTCCAGGAGAGGATAGAATTACTAGACCAATTAATAGAAGGATTATGACAAACTAGCCAGGGATGGCCCAAAACAACAGGTGTAAAAGGTGAACGAAAAATTAAAAAAGAAAGGGTTTCGCTATGATTACCAGAGACAGTGAGGGTTAAAGGTAGCGTCTCACGCTGAATCCTGGGGAGAGAACTACCATCCAAAGCGAACAAGGCCGTGGGCTCCCTTAACTGTCTGAGAGGAATGTCATGTTCCCGAGCCCAGGTCTCGTCCATAAAACAGCCCTCCGCCCCAGAGTCTATCAAGGCACTGCAGGAAGCTGACGAACCGGTCCAGCGTAGATGGACCGACAAGGTAGTGCAGGATCTTGAAGGAGAGACCAGAGTAGTAGCGCTCACCAGTAGCCCTCCGCTTACTGATGAGCTCTGGCTTTTACTGGACATGAAGTGACAAAATGACCAGCGGAACCGCAATAGAGACAGAGGCGGTTGGTGATTCTCCGTTCCCTCTCCTTAGTCGAGATGCGGATACCCCCCAGCTGCATAGGCTCAGCACCCGAGCCGGCGGAGGAAGATGGTAGTGATGCGGAGAGGGGGGCAACGGAGAACGCGAGCTCCTTTCCACGAGCTCGGTGACGAAGATCAACCCGTCGCTCTATGCGAATAGCGAGTTCAATCAAGGAATCCACGCTGGAAGGAACCTCCCGGGAGAGAATCTCATCCTTTACCTCCGCGCGGAGACCCTCCAGAAAACGAGCGAGCAAAGCCGGCTCGTTCCAGTCACTGGAGGCAGCAAGAGTGCGAAACTCAATAGAGTAATCTGTTATGGATCGATTACCTTGACATAGGGAAGACAGGACCCTGGAAGCTTCCTCCCCAAAAACAGAACGATCAAAAACCCGTATCATCTCCTCCTTAAAGTCCTGATACTGGTTAGTACACTCAGCCCTCGCCTCCCAGATTGCCGTGCCCCACTCACGAGCCCGTCCAGTAAGGAGAGATATGACGTAGGCGATACGAGCTGTGCTCCTGGAGTAAGTGTTGGGCTGGAGAGAAAACACAATATCACACTGGGTGAGGAACGAGCGGCATTCAGTGGGCTCCCCAGAGTAACACGGCGGGTTATTGATTCTGGGCTCCGGAGATTCGAAAGCCCTGGAAGTGGCCGGTGGATCGAGGCGGAGATGGTGAATCTGTTCTGTGAGGTCGGAGACTTGGGCGGCCAGGGTCTCAACGGCATGTCGAGCAGCAGACAATTCCTGCTCGTGTCTGCCTAGCATCGCTCCCTGGATCTCGACGGCTGAGTGGAGAGGATCCGAAGTCGCTGGGTCCATTCTTGGTCAGATTCTTCTGTTATGCACGTGAGTGAGGACCCAAAAGCGGTTTAACAAAAACAGAGTCCTTTAATGTCAAAACACAGGGAAGACATAGATCCTCTTCAGATGTATATAATGGCAAAATAGACAACCCGCAGAGAGGGCGATAAATGAATCATAAAGTCCTTCTGATATTTACAGAAGAGTCCCCCTTCTAGCAGCAGAGGAGAATAGCTGGGTAGAGTCCCCTTCTTAGCAGCAGAGGAGAATAGCTGGGTTAGCGGCGACAGACTGCTGGTCTCTCTGGGTAGGCGCGGGTCGTAGAGGACAGAGGTACCTGATCACACGTAGCATCAGATGAACAGACAGATTCCGACAGGACGGGACAAGGGTGAAGCAAACGAGACGATAGTTTGATTCTGGCATGAGAAACTCAAACGAGAATCTGACAAAGACAGAAGCAGGAACAGAGAGAGAAATAGAGACCTAATCAGAGGGAAAAAAGGAACAGGTGGGAAAAGGGTGAACGAGGTAGTTTAGAGAAGATGAGGAACAGCTGGGAGAAGGAGAGGAAGAGAAGGTAACCTAATACGACCAGCAGAGGGAGACGAAGTGAAGAGAAAGAACAGGAACAAGACATAATATGACAATACATGACAAATAGACTCACTGGTGCTTCCTGCTTTAGTGTTTGCTTGTAAGCAGGAATCAGGATGATAGAATTGTGGTCCGATTTGCCAAATGGAAGGCGAGGGAGAGTTTTTTACATTTCTCTGTGTGTAGAGTAAAGGTGGTCTAGAGATTGTTCCCTCTGGTTGCGCATTTAACATGCTGGTAGAAATGAGGTAAGACAGATTTAAGTTTCCCTGCATTAAAGTCCCCGGCCACTAGGAGCGCCACCACTGGATAAGCTTTTTCCTGTTTGCTTATGGCCTTATACAGCTCATTGAGTGCTGACTTAGTGCCTGCATTGGTTTGTGGTGGTAAATAGACAGTTACGAAAAATATAGATGAAAACTCTCTTGGTAATAGTGTGGTCTACAGCTTATCATGAGATACTCTACCACAGGCGAGCAAAACCTTGAGACTTCCTTAATATTAGATTTCGTGCACCAGCTGTTGTTTACAAATATACACAGACAGCCTCCCTTGACTTACCGGAGGCAGTTGTATTTTATCCATGTCGTCGTTCAGCCATGACTCAGTGAAACATAAGATATTACAGTTGTTGATATAAATACAAGTAGTGATGAAGTCAATCTCTTCTCCACTTTGAGCCAAGAGAGAATGACATGCATATTATTAATGTTAGCTCTCCTCTCTGTGTACAGCCAAGGGCCAGCCGGGCTGCCCTGTTCTGAGCCAATTGCCATTTTCCCAAGTCCCTTTTTGTGGCACCTGACCACACGACTGAATAGTAGTCCAGGTGCGACAAAACTAGGGCCGGTAGGACCATGTCTTGTTGATAGTGCTGTTAAGAAGGTAGAGCAGCGCTTTATTATGGACAGACTTCTCCCCATCTTAGTTGAGGTTTAGGGTTTAGTGAATGATTTGTCCCAAATACAGTGCTTTTAGTTTTTAAATATTTAGGACTAACTTATTCCTTGCCACCCACTCTGAAACTAACTGCAGCAGTCCTTCTTGCAGCAAAGCAACCCCACAACATGATGCTGCCACACCGTGCTTCACGGTTGGGATGGTATTCCTCGGCTTACTTTTTCCTCCAAACATAACAATGGTCATTATAGCCAAACAGGCTATTTTTGTTCATCAGACCAGAGGACATTTCTCCAAAAAGTATGATCTTTGTCCCCATGTGGAGTTGTAAACCGTAGTCTGGCTTTTTATGGTGGTTTTGGAGAAGTGGCTTCTTCCTTGCTGAGCAGCCTGTCAGGTTACGTCGATATAGGACACGTTTTACTGTGAATATAGATACTTTGGTACCTGTTTCCTTCAGCATCTTCACAAGGTCCTTTGTTGTTGTTCTGGGATTGATTTGCACTTTTCGCACCAAAGTACATTCATCTCTAGGGGACAGAACGCGTCTCCTTCCTGATCGGTATGACGGCTGCGTGGTCCCATGGTGTTTATACTTGCGTACTATTGTTTGTACAGATGAACATGGCACCTTCAGGCGTTTGGAAATTGCTCCCAAGGATGTACCAGACTTGCGGAGGTCTACAATCTTGGCTGATTTCTTTTGATTTTCCCATGATGTCAAGCAAATAGGCACTGAGATAGAAGATGAGCCTTGAAATACATCCACAGGTACACCTCAAATTAACTCAAATGATGTCAATTTGCCTATCAGAAGCTTCTAAAACCATGACATAATCTTCTGGAACTTTCCAAGCTGTTTAAAGGCACAGTCAACGTAGTGTATGTACACTTCTGACCCACTGGAATTATGATACAGTGAATTATAAGTGAAACAATCTGTCTGTAAACAATTTTTGGAAAAATGATTTGTGTCAAGCACATAGTAGATGTCCTAACTGACTTGCCAAAACTATAGTTTGTTAACAAGAAATTTGTGGAGTGGTTGAAAAACTAGTTTTAATGACTCCAACCTAAGTGTACGTAAACTTCCGATATCAACTTTATACTCAGTTTGTCACTCCAACCTCCTACTCTGTACACCTAAAGAAGGCTCCTTCCATCTTCACCTTGCCACATAACTGCTGCTTGCTCGTTGGGGTCTGGGCCGAGTTGTTGTAAAGCACTCTGTGACAATCGTTGTTGTTAAAAGTGCTATATAAATAACATTTGTGTTCATTGATTTTGGTGTGATGCATATTGAGCTTGTTCGGTGTTATATCGACTTCTCGTGCAATCACGCTATACAAATGTATGTGTATGTGTTTTCACTGTCAACACAAAAATATCAATAGTTCAGATTTACCACCACTTAGACCTACTTCCCCCATCCAAAAGTATACAAAATCATGGAAATGACGCTAATAAGCTTGACAAGAACCATAATGATGAGCAACCTATTCAAATGTGCCAACGTTGACACAAGTTCCTCACACTCACACACACACAAAACTCACAACCACAGGATTTTTACTCAGCTATAGTATAGCAAGTATTCCACACCTCATTCCTCTGTTGAGTCTTGTCTCATGTTCTAGAGCAGGAAATATAATGCTTTCACCAAAGTAAAACAATTTAGACAGAAAAAACTTTCAGCAAACCTTTTCTCCTTTCTGACTGACACCTGTGGTCATGGCCCTTCCATGATGTAATGGTATATGTATTGTATGAGAAAACATATTGTGCTAACGACTTTACTGTTGCGGTTCTCTTTAACAAGAGATGTATTATGCTCAGATCCTTGTATTTTAGGGAGAATAGAAATAGGAGGAAAGTGAAGATTGTTATAATAAATAAATCCTCCACACAAAGCTCATTCATGGGGTAATTTTATTTCCCCTTTACTGTAGATATCTAGTTGAGTCAGTCACATTCTCTACTGCTGAAGGGGAAAAAAGGTCACCATAGGTTCCAGATTGTTCTCGATAAGCCTTTTGCAACAGTTACAAGGCAACCCGAGGCAATAATTTTGCAAATCCACAACAAGGTTTGTTGGATAATCAGTGTATTTACATTTGAAAAAAATATTTGTCTTTACTGGTAAATGTGATAACCCAGCCCAACAACCACATAAGTTGTTGATCTATTTAGTCTAGATGCTAACGTTGAGTTAACTGTTGGAAATTGGATATCACTAGAAATGTGGTTGAAATTGTGTTTGTGTGGAGTTCTAACATGGAGCTGCAGGATAAAATTACTCTCATCCTCTTTTACAATGCAAGCAACTACTAGACAATGTCATTACAAAAAAACAAAAATAACGCAATTTTACAAACATTCAAATAAATTATGTAATTCTGTTTCGGTCAAAACCACTCTCTCATCGGGGGAATTTAGGGCCCTTTAAATGGCCCATTAGAGAGAACAACATGGAGTGTCAGCACTGAACAACTAACAAAAGAGGATTTTATGGGAAATGTGTACAGGAATTAGCAATAATTCTTGCCACTAATCTTTTTCCCAGCCACCACTCAAAGGATCAGCTTATGAACCTCATAACCTTTCACGTTGACATCATCAAACCAGTGTTAAATCGATCAGTTCTACCAACAAATTGACAATTCAATCATATTTGAATAGATTGACATGCTTTTGTCAATCGTAAGTGGATTCTGGTGTTTGTTACAAGTAAGGATATGTGGTGTGAGGTACCTTTGCTACACTTCAGCAGCAAACATGCCTCACTAGACATGTGCATAATGATTGTTTGGTTTGAAAGTAGTATTTGGCTAGTCTGGCTAACACCTACCTAGTCTGGAATGGCTCTGTGATGTTGTCGGCACAATGCGTTGATAATGATGGGGTTTTTGCTTTTGGCTATCCTCTGTATCTTTCTCACTCAAACACCCACAGCCACACACAGCACCCGAGCACCGCCCCCTTCCATTACAAAGGTTGGATTTTAAAATCTCAACCCCCGAGGAGGAAAAAAACGAACATTTGAGAGAACCAATCAAACCTATTGCACAATTTCTGAGCGAATTCTGCGTTAACAAATGGCCTCCTTTCCAGACCAGTTTGTCACAGCTATCCCTGCGCTGTGATCACATGGGCCGCATCAGCCAGGCTTGTATTGGGCATCTTTCAGGGCATGAGTGCCATAAGGAACTGTGAAATATCAAACAAAATGGCAGATCGATAACTCCTCAGGCTGTAATAAGCTCTGCCACATATTGTGATATGTGGAGCTTTCTGTCATCTTAACCACATACAGATTTATTGAAAATCCATCTTTAAGACGAGAGTTTGACATAACGTAGCACTTAGTAAATTAAGTAAAACCTAAATGTAGGATTTGTATTTAATTCTGTTTTTTTTCTCTAGCTATGTTCCTCTTGAGATAAAAAAAAAAAAAAAACATGGCAACATCATCTCCAAGAATGAATGAAGGGCACTTTAGATCTTCTCACTGAACCAAATGATCTAACTCAGTTTAACATCAAGATCGAGATCCAATCTATTACTGGTAATCACTTTTGCTTTGTTTGTTTACTTTGCCGACTGAATGTGGCACCATGGGAGGATGTGACTTGTGTGTGATAAAACATAGAGCGCAATAATATTGAAAAATCTGAGAAGTATGAAAACATATACCTTCTTATTACTGGTGAAACAAAAAGCAAAGGATAATACTTTAATGTTATATCCATTACAGTATAAGACCCCATCAAATGGAACAAAGCAGCTGACTCAACTTGACTGCTTTATAATCAAATAAGTGATTGGCACTGAAGGCCCAAGTCTCTCTGTTAGAATACACTGACTGCACTAATGATAAATCTGCTGAGGTGTACAGAAATTGTGATAAGCAATAACTACATACAGCCTGTAGGGAATACAGCGTAGAACTGAGGGCTCTTACATGACATTGATTTTCCTACAGACTACAGATTACAACTACAGGTAAATAATCATGTATGTTTTGATATGGTTTCCTTTTAGGATACTGAAACCAAATCATGGGTATTACAACAAAATCTTACAATATTGTGAAAACGTTTTGTGAATCACTTTTCCTCAATTGTAAAACTCTTTCTCTTAGGAGCCCTTGGTGTCCTTGGTAGACCATAAAGAAGCTAAGGTCAGCAATTATTTAAATATACATACCATGGCATTTTTTACAACAAAAAAGACCACTTGGAATAGAGAGCAGCAAGGTACACCTTAAAGTATGAATGGACCTATGGTTTTTCTTGATGTTTTTTCATTTTAATTGCAAGAGAGAACCAGACATAGAATGTCCATTAAGACATCGTATTTCCTTTTTATGAGTGGTAATGATTACCCACCATAAGCAGCTCAAGGACATCACAGACAACTGACGTGATCTATCTTTCATGTGAAGTACCTCATAACGTTACCCATAGTCGACCATCAAACTCGCACAACCGTGTATGTCTCTCTGCAATTAGCTGGTCTGAGACAGAGGGTCGCTCAACAGTCACCTTGCTATATGACAGGTAATCCAAATGAACTCGTAGGAAAAATAGTCGTTTTAAGAGTGACTATAAATCTGACATGTGCCAGTAGACTATGTTCCCAGTACTGCACCAAGATACTTGTACTATTCAATTGAGACATGTTGAAAAGGAGATGCTATAATCCTTATCTTGACGATTGGAGCTTTTCAGCATTTCAGGTTTTTCCAGATTACCTTGCTTGATTTACTATTGACAATGAGCTGAAACACACTTGCAAACAACAAGTGTGTGAAGTGTGAAAGCCTGACAGGGTGGTACTGTAGACACAACGTAAGAAGATAATGTAGGCACAACGTGAGAAGATCATGTAGACACAACGTAAGAAGATAATGTAGGCACAACATGAGAAGATAATGTAGACACCACGTGAGAAGATAATGTAGGCACAACATGAGAAGATCATGTAGACACAACGTAAGAAGATAATGTAGGCACAACATGAGAAGATAATGTAGGCACAACGTGAGAAGATCATGTAGGCACAACGTGAGAAGATACGTAAGGAAGTGTGCAAGTGTGCCCATGAAGCCATTGGAGTAAACCGAGTAATTGAGTCCACTGTACAGAATTAAAAACAAATCCTTCAGGTTCATACAGGGATTTTAGTCATTCGTCATACATCAGGAATATAGTACCTCACATTCTCCAATGTCAGAAATATATTTCGCTAACATGGAGGACAATATATGGAAAATCCATTATAAAATGATACAGTGACAAACAACCTTATTTAATTGTAAAATATTGATCTAGGTTTTATGACAAGTTAACCTCCCGTGGATGGGTGTTAATAGATTTTGAAACAGCCATTAATAGCACATAAAACATGTTTGGTTCTGAGCATTTCGTGTTTTCAAATAAATTCTTTATTTTTTCAATGGCAGAAACTACATTTATTTTTTCATAGGTTTAGACAAATACGGTTGCTATTGGCTGCTGTAATGGCAGAAACTATGATTGAATGTCTCAGATACTATGTTCCTTGGAGCTATATTGATTGTTCATTGTCTTGGAGAAGGAGCAGGTTCCAGTTTCTATTACTTTGAGGGAAATGATCATACAGTATATTGAAAATGTTATTTATATTACTACACTCAGTAAAAATGTTGGTAAAAATTCTGGTTGGTATGCCACACAACACGTTATTTTTCATGTCCTTCAAGCCGAATAGGGATAATTATCATTTTAACATGATACCCCCAGGCAATATCCATGCCTACATTTGATGTAAGATACAGTATGTTAGTGTGATTCTGGAGTGGCTTTTGCTATGGAGCTCAAAGGCAGGAAAAGTCTTTGGGAAGGAAGTGATGTATAGATTTCCCAGTGTATTCATGAGCTGGTGAAAGTTTATGGCCAAATGTGAAAACTTTGTTTGTGTACTCCAGTAGAATGAATACTCAATTCTCTAAAAATGTATTTTTTTATTTTTTATTTCACCTTTATTTAACCAGGTAGGCCAGTTGAGAACAAGTTCTCACTTACAACTGCGACCTGGCCAAGATAGAACAAAGCAGTGCGAAGCAACACAGAGTTACACATGGGATAAGCAAACGTACAGTCACTAACACAATAGAAGAATCTATATACAGTGTGTGCAAATGTAGTAAGATTAGGGAGGTAAGGCAATAAATAGGCCACAGTGGCAACATAATTACAATTTAGCAAATAAACACTGGAGTGATAGATGTGCAGAAGATGAATATGCTAGTAGAGATACTGGGGTGCAAAGGAGCAAAAAAATAAATAACAATATGGGGATGAGGTAGTTAGATGGGCTATTAACAGATGGGCTATGTAGGTGCAAAGATCGGTAAGCTGCTCTGACAACTGATGCTTAAAGTTAGTGAGGGAGATATAAGACTCCAGCTTCAGTGATTTTTCCAATTCGTTCCAGTCATTTGCAGCAGAGAACTGGAAGGAAAGGTGGCCAGAGGAGTTGGCTTTGGGGGTGACCAGTGAAATATACCTGCTGGAGCGCGTGCTTTCGGGTGGGTGCTGCTATGGTAACCAGTGAGCTGAGATAAGGTGTGGCTTTACCTAGAAAATACTTATATATGACCTGGAGCCAGTGGGTTTGGCGACGAATATGAAGCGAGGGCCAGCCAAGGAGAGTATACAGTTCGCAGTGGTGAGTAGTATATGGGGCTTTGGTGACAAAACGGATGGCACTGTGATAGACTGCATCCAATTTGCTGAGTAGAGTGTTGGAGGCGATTTTGTAAATGACATTAAGGATCGGTAGGATAGTCCGTTTTACGAGGGTATGTTTGGCAGCATGAGTGAAGGATGCTTTGTTGCAAAATAGGAAGCCGATTCTAGATTTAATTTTGGATTGAAGATGCTTATTGTGAGTCTGGAAGGAGAGTTTACAGTCTAACCAGACACCTAAATATTTGTAGATATCCACATATTCTAAGTCAGAACCGTCCAGAGTAGTGATGCTGGATGGGCGGGCAGGTGCTGGTAGCGATCGGTTGAAGAGCATGCATTTAGTTTTGCTTGCGTTTAAGAGCAGTTGGAGGCCATATAAGGTGTGTTGTATGGCATTGAAGCCCGTCTGGAGGTTTGCTAACACAGAGTCCAAAGAAGGGCTAGAAGTATACAGAATGGTGTCGTCTGCGTAGAGGTGGATCAGAGAATCACCAGCAGCAAGAGCAACATCATTGATGTATACAGAGAAAAGAGTTGGCCCAAGAACTGAACACTGTGGCACCCCCATAGAGACTGCCAGAGGTCCGGACAACAGGCCCTCCGATTTGACACACTGAACTCCATCTGAGAAGTAGTTGGTGAACCAGGCGAGGCAGTCATTTGAGAAACCATGGCTTTTGAGTCTGTTGTTAAGAATGCAGGGATTGACAGTCGAAAGCCTTGGTCAGGTCGATGAATACGGCTGGACCTCAATAATTGGACCTCATGCTATTGAAAATACTGTCAAGGTCAACAGTAATGGAGTATTTTGAGAAAAACTCTCATGACAAGTTTGCTCCTATGGGAATATAATGTTAATGCCATTGCATCATTCATTGGCTCTAGTTTTTCTCTGAAAGTGAACCTGCCAGGCTACCCTGCATGCCCACGCTGTCTGCCTCAGCTGCCAGACAGTGCCCATGTACACAATGCCAGTTTAATTAATGGCATCACTAAAAGGTTTAGCCCACTAAAGTTCACATCTTGTTTAATATCCTAAGTGCCTCTGTACCTCTCGCAATCTCCCAAAGGTACAATATGAAGGAAGTCAATCAATACTAGCTAGGCCTAAAGCGCCATGCCACCACCAACAGCATTAGCAGCAGCTCCTCCCCTCTCCCAAATAAGTTGAAAGCGAATCACCTAGTTCTTACCCAAAATTACAATGCCAGCACCAGCTTGATAGAATGACAATGTGCATCAATTTGGTTTGGGTTATTCATGAAGTCGCTGATACAATGTTCACGCTTATGATCACCATGCTTCACCATTCTATATCTGGAATATAACAATGTATGCTAGTGGGCTAAACTCTTTCTACATGGCCTGCAGTGTAATACAATGCAGTGTCACAATGTGAAATTCAGTTTAATCACATTTGCTTTCCCCAGTGCAGTCTGTCAGGCTTAATTGGAAGTACTGTCACAAGACTCTAATCTGACTCCATTGCTCATTGGATGCAATTAATTCAAGGCATTGTCTTTAAAAAGCCTATGACTCTCACTCCAGTCTCATCTTCTCCTTCATGCCCTCTCTCTCTCTTCCCAAACCACTGAATGAATAAGGAATTATGAATTAGTTAACACAAACCTTCATTCACAAATTGTTGAATGGGAAAAACACTGACAAATCATTTGTTTTATAATAAACCTACCATTTTCACTTGGTCTATGTAAGATCCAGGCCTAGACAATATTTTCAGATAAGTGTGTTGCTGAGTTACTTATATCTCTTTAGATTCATAGAGGGGTTCTTTCCTGTGAACTATTTCGAAGGTGTAATCATCAGACAGGTAATGTGTAAGTCTTTGTTTAGTTGCATGCAGCCCAGTGTTTTAGCAAACCAAGGTAATCAGGAGTAGTTATTTTTACAGAAGGTCTAAGAACCTTATTCACACAGCAAATTCATTCTAATCAGTCCCTCTCCTACTAATGCAGCACCAGGCCTGGCTCTATTTATAGGACTGCGAGCTACTGAGGATAGCAGAAACAATTATTCAGACTGACTCTGACTCTACATACTTGTGAGCTGTTATTTAATGACTAGAGATATAAATAGAGATAGAACCTTACTTGAGGAGCTGAGGGAGGGAAGGAAGGAAGGGATACACTTTTGAATGTTGGAGAGGGTTATAATTTGCTTGGTTCATCTATAATTGGTCTTCAAGAAGAAAATGATGCTGAGTGTGGGTAACAAGGAGAGTTATAGAGACAGTAAATATTGTTGAGAAGCAATGATCATTTGGCAAGGATGTATTTGGCCTAAACGGTTTTCTCGTGGCAAAATACTCCCCCCCCTTCCTGTTCACTTCTGTTAATCAGACATGGTAGACAAATAAATACATGTAAATAAAAATAAGGCAAATTAAGGTTGTGCAAATAATTTATATTGAAGTTAAGAATGAACAAATACGCTTTCATCTTCTGTTATTTTACACAGTTATTTCACAGAATTTGCCGTTTTTACATTGGTTACACCCCCAGCTTACTTAAAAAAAAAATAGGGGGCGATGTTGCGCCGACTGATAGTCTGGTCGTCGTCAAAAAACACCAAAGAAGAAGAGAATTAGCTAACCGGATGTTACGTAAAACTACAAACAACCCAAGGCTGTTGAATTGTCTGGGGCAAAGCAGCATTTTCTTGAATAACCATAACTGGAAAACGATAATAAATCACTACTGGAAACTTATCAGGCTATAGAAGAAAACTGGGACGGCTGAAGAGCTAGGTAATTTGACCAAGTCTTTGTTTTACCAGTGACACATTCCTTTGATGCTGGGCTTCATCACAAAAACATTAGCTAGCTAGTTAGCTTGCTAGCCTGTTGGTTGGCATTAGTTAGCTAGCCAGAATGATAATTTTGACAGCAACGCAAGTTACTGCAAAATGTTGATGTTGGCTAGAACACTCAGTATGGTCTTTAGCTTTGGTATGATTAGTTTTGAGTTGCCAGGTGATGTGTAATGCTAGGAGGCACAGGACGGCGAACAAAACTGGATATGCTATTGAGTTAGCAATCTTCTAGCTAACGTTAACATAGTGAGCATTATACACGCATTAGCTAGTAGAATGCAGAGTGACATTTCAAAGATATGGCGGAAAGAGAAAAAGATGAGACTCTGCGAAATTGTATACAATTATTTCCAACTGATAAAATCGATAGTTAAACAGTAGCTAGCTAACGTTGTATACCTGACTAACGCAGCCGTATCACAAGGATTAATGTCCCCACTAGTACATGTTAGTTACCTAGATCAGGAGCTTCAACATACGGACAATTGTGGCATTGCCCCTGTGGTTGACCCAGGGTTGTCAATCAGGCCTGGTTATTGTGAAATTGCACCAGGGGGTATGTTCTACACTGAGCCAGAATGTGACCTCTTTGGACGATAAAGCGTTGACCTTTATGGGACGTAAGCCCCCATCCTCCAGCTGTCACTCATGCATGCCAATTAGTTACCAGGCAACTGCCAGTCCAGTCTGGGGAGGATAAAGTAATTTAAGACATAGATTATCCCATATTCAAGGTGCTGCTGTACTTGCATTTTTTGTTCCCTGAGGCCTGGGAAATAATTGTCCATTTACACAATAGTTTGTATAAGATGTGCACTCCTGCAAATTTTACATTACTGTTTCCTATTCACACAGGTTGGAAAAAGTTTATACAAAACCATGGTGGAATATTATCACATTTTAGGAGTCCTAAGAAATGCATCTCAAGAAGACATAAAAAAAGCGTAAGTAGTCTTGTCAAGTTTAGCATATGTATTCCAATAGATAGACTGGCACTAGATGTAGATTAATGGATTTTCAGAAGTTTTAAATGTTTGATATACTGGGATAATAAGCTAGGCTTACATTTCAAGTCCCCTTGAGTTGCTGTTTAATGCATTTCTCTGCTTTCAGGTACAGAAAATTGGCACTAAAATGGCATCCTGACAAAAACCCAGAAAATAAGGAAGAAGCAGAGAAAAAGTTCAAAGAACTTTCTGAGGCCTATGAGGTTCTGTCAGATGGTAAGTCATACATTTTGAAAGGCGTTTGAAGCCAAGAGAACACAGTATTTATAATAGATGAACAATAAATAATGCACTGATATCTGCATCCATGACACGTAAAATACATCTAACCAAAATAAGTTATTTTCAAGGAAGCTGTTTGTTCACATACAATAGCAGCATCCACAACTGTTATGCAATTGTTAAATGGTGTGTTAATGCGATGTGAGTAGTTGAGGTTGCGAAAGATTATATTTGATTCCTTCTGAAATTCGCCTTAATAATCCCATAAAGGCTGTATATGCTGATCTGTATGTACTTACCCAGTGTCATGTCCCTCTGAACCCTTGACAAGCATCCAGTGTATCTCACCTGTTATCATCCTGTTTATCATTTTACTGTTTGTTTTGATGTGAGTTTACGTTTTTATATTCTGTTGTAGCCAACAAGAGGAACATGTATGATCGCTATGGTAAAGCAGGCCTAACAACAAACAGTGGAGGAGGTGGTAAGTCCTTTCTTTATTAGGCTCTTGGCGGATTTCAGAAATGTATACAATTATTTTGTGGACGATTTAATTGTTAGTTACTCTATTCATCTGTAATTAACAATCATAACACTTATTATTATTTCCACTGACCATATTCATCATTTTTGTTTTCATTTAGTTGGACATTACCACAATGGTGATCATTTCAACGAAGGGTTCACGTTCCGCAATCCTGAAGATGTCTTCAGAGAGTTCTTTGGCGGTCGAGATCCTTTTGCGGATTTCTTTGGTGAGCATTTTGTAGCTCAATTGCCCTCAGCAATGTTTAGACTGTTGTTGTTCATGTTTGCTGTGTTCTAGTGTACTATGGAATATATTGCTTTCTTGTTTTTGACACTTCTCCCAGTCGTATTTAAGGTTAGAACTACAGTTCTAGGCGTTCTGATACTTCTAGCTTGGAGTTTACATTTTTGATAACATAGCTACAGTATTTCACTTTGTGTGTATAGTATTGCTTACTAGGTGTGTCCAATCAATTTTGTAACCACTCCCTCTTTAAATTAGGGCTAATTGGAAAAGCTGTTTTAAAAGAGGACATTGTATTATTTCTTTGTACTCCCTGACGAAGGCCATGCAGCCGAAATGCGTCAGTTAAAAAAAACTTTGTTTCTATTGAACATAGAAATAGAAATAAAGGCATTTTAATTAATTATATGAAGAGTGCCTTGGTCCTCCTTTCTTTTTGATGACCAATTCACCCCGTTTACCAAAGGGCACCTTCTGTCTACCAAAATGTACTATTGTGTACCTTAGTAGCACTTCCTTTCCTCCTCTTTCTGCGAGCATTGTTTTTTGACTATTAGTAATACATTGTCAACAGTATATATATATTTTAAAGCTTTTACAGAGAGCGCTGCAGACGGAAGAGGGGGACAATCAGTAGGAGATAGGAGAGCACAGAGATGAGAGACAGGCAGAGATGAAATGGGCAACCAGAGAAGGAAAGTCAGTGATGAATGAGGGGGCCCAGTCGTCCTTTATGAGGATCATGTTGGGTTGGTTACAATAGGCTCAGTATGCTTATCCCAGAAACTAATAATATAAATCATTTAGTTCATAGCATCTACTAGATTGGAGATTTACAGTCAGTAAATTGCATTACATTCACTTTCTGTGCGTAGGTGGCGTAGGTCTATTTATCTGAAAGCATGCAGGCTATTTCTCGTTGTTTATAACTTTAGCTGTCACCCAGAAACTGAACACAGTCTCTCTTCTCTTCACACTGTTTCTTCTCTTCTCCTGCAGGAGGGGATCCGTTTGGGGATGAGTTCTTTGGTGGAGGGAGGAGGCACCACAGGGGAGTGAGCAGGAGTCGAACGGGGGGACCCTTCTTCGGGGGATTTGGTGGCTTCCCACCGTTTGGTGCAGGCTTCACAGCGTTTGACCCAGGTCAGGAAACACAGGTCCCAGATATACAGTACCAGTCAAAAGTTAGGACACATCTACTCATTCAAGGCTTTTTCTTTATTTTTTTTACTATTTTCTACATTGTAGAATTATAGGGAATACATCAAAACAATGAAATAACAGATATGGAATCATGTCACCAAAAAAGTGTTAAACAAATTAAAATAGATTTTATATTTCAGGTTCTTCAAAATAGCCACCCTTTGCCTTGGCAGATTTGCACACTCTTGGCATTCTCTCAACCATCTTCACCTGGAATGCTTTTCCAACAGTCTTAAAGGAGTTCCCACATATGCTGAGCATATTGGCTGCTTTTCCTTCACTCTGTGGTCCAACTCATCCCAAACCATCTCAATTGGGTTGTCTGGTGATTGTGGAGACCAGGTCATCTGATGCAGCACTCCATCACTCTCCTTGGTCAAATAGCCCTTACATGGCCTGGAGGTGTGTCTTGGGTAATTGTCCTGTTGAAAAACAAGTGATAGTCCCACTAAGCGCATACCAGATGGGATGGTGTATCGCTGCATATTGCTGTGGTAGCCATTCTGTTTAAGTGTTCCTTGAATTCTAAATAAACCACCTACAGTGTCACCAGTAAAGCACCATCCCTCCTCCTCCATGCTTCACGGTGAGAACCACAGAGATCATCCATTCACCTGATCTGTGTCTCACAAAGACACGGCGGTTGGAACCAAAAATCTAAAATTTGGACTCATCAGACCTAAGAATAGATTTCCACCAGTCTAATGTCCATTGTTTGTGTTTCTTGGCCCAAGCAAGTGTCTTCTTCTTACTGGTGTCCTTTTAGTAGTGGTTTCTTTGCAGCAATTCAACCATGAAGGCCTGATTTACGTGGTCTCCTCTGAACAGTTGATGTTGAGATGTGTCTGTTACTTGAACTCTGTGAAGCATTCATTTGGGCTGCAATTTCTGAGGTGCAGTTAACTTTAATGACCTTATCCTCTGCAGCATAGGTAACTATGGGTCTTCCTTTCCTGTGGTGGTCCTCATGAGAGACATTTTCATCATAGCGCTTGATGGTTTTTGCAACTGCACTTGAATGAACTTTCAAAGTTCTTGAAATGTTCCGCATTGACTGACCTTCGTGTCTTAAAGTAATGTACAATGTAAAAATAAAGAAAACCCTTGAATGAGTAGGTGTGTCCAAACGTTTGACTGGTACTGTTCATGTTTAATCAAAACATTATCCCAAAGAAACAAACATGTATGTTATTTATCAGTTCACCTTCTAATTTCTTAGGAAACCCTTGGTCCTGTCGGTACTGTGAAATAAAGTGTAAAGCTATCAATCCAGAATCACTTTTCCTTAAAGCAGTTAGAGGATGTATTTGTTGATGCGTTTAGAGATGGGATTGTTATGGATCTATAAGTGAATGTCATCTCTCTGTTCCCTGATAGGCTTTACCTCTTTCGGACACATGGGTCACATGGGCCATATGGGTCCTATGGGCCATATGAGTCACATGGGTCATCTGGGAGGAGGAGGAGGAGGCCATGGTGGCTTCACTGCCTTCTCCTCCACCTCTTTTGGCGGCGGGGGTGGAGGTGGAGGAGGCGGGATGGGCAACTTCCGCTCCGTATCAACCTCCACGAAATTCATCAACGGCAGGAAAATCACAACAAAACGGTAGATTAGTAGCTCTCTAACCACACAGTGAAGTTGATATTGTTTTGTTTAGTCTTTAATTGTTATGCTGTCAAGCGGAAAATGCAACTAGTTAACTACTTTTCTATTAGGCCAGATAGCCTCTGATGATAGTGTATCCTTTAACATGGGTTCTTATTGAAGTGCATTGATTTAGAAAATGATTTGAATCCCCCTCCATACTTTAGAATTGTGGAGAATGGACAGGAACGCGTAGAGGTGGAAGAAGACGGACAGTTAAGATCACTAACCGTCAATGGTAAGGAACAACTACTGCGACTGGATAACAAGTAATCTCCTGGAGCATTACCAGCACAAACTTGAGCTCAAAAAAACAATGTTATGTCATTGTTTGGATGTTTGTACTTATGTTTGGTTTTCCCTTGTTAGAGTTTGTAGGTCAGTGTCCATTGAGTAAATTCAATTTTCTATGCATTTTGTTAATGTATTTATGAATTTGAGCTGTCAACAATTTGGCTCAGGATGGAGTGTTATACTTGCGTTTGGGACCATGGTGTAAGTAAGTTAGGATCAGAGAACTTCTGTTTGTACTGTCTTTCTGTATGCACTTCTTCGCTCTATTGCAGTCTCTCTCTGATAGTGTTTTGGACAAGGAACACTTTGTGCATTTGGATAAAGCATGACTTTGCTTTTTCATCTGGATATTAATATGAGTGTTAACTGGAAAACGTAACCCTGGCTTTAAAACCCTGTTTACGACCTGATTGCTTATCTAACCTTTGTTAGTAACATTTCTTTTATAAATGCTGGTAGAAAGTGTTAATATGCTATTTTATTTGTTCTAATACTAGTGTTTTTAGTTGTTTTGTTCATTTCAGCATGTATGCCAATAAATGTTGTTCAGTCTTAATGTTATGATTGCATAACCATGCACAAATTAACGATTCATTATATAAATGATACATGAATATACAAGGAATTTTGTGTACTTTGTAAAACAATTTAAAAACAATAAATATGAATTTCATCCTTTTTTGGGGATTGGACGGACAGTCTTGAGTGGCGTGGTGTGCTGTTTCTTCTAGCAGAACAAGCAGTTCATCGTTCTAAACTGCTGCTTTGCTTACAGAGGATTGATCCCTTTGTGTGAGTGCATGCTACTGTACTAACTGCACGAACAGGCTTTCTATCTCCTAGATATCTTTCTATGTGCATTCTATTGTCCTATTTTGCATGACATTTCTGTCTTGTCATGTACTATCTTTTCATGGTGTGAAAGCATAATCAATGGAGGATATTCTTGCTATGTACATTATGTCAACTGGTCAGCTGAGTCCATAATAAAGTAGCATGGGAGCTACTTTTACCATAAGAATCACTTTATTGTAGTTTTAGGTATAGTTGACTTGACAAAGTTGCATGCATCTTGATTAGCCTCATTCACATTTATCTCTGCTCATCTACAGTGTATTTGAAAAGTATTCAGACCCCTTGATTTTTTCCCCACATTTTGTTACGTGACAGCCTTGTTCTAAAATGTATTAAATTGTTCCCCCCATCAATCTACACACAATACCCCATAATGACAAACCCAAAATTGTTTTTAGAATTTTTTTATGGGTGTATTAAAAAAAACACAAAAAAAACATAATTTACATATTTAAATATTCAGACCATTTTACTCAGTACATTGTTAAAGCACCTTTGGCAGCGATTACAGCCTTGAGTCTTCTTGGGCATGACGCTACAAGCTTGGCACACCTGTATTTGGGGAGTTTCTCCCATTCTTCCATGCAGATCTTCTCAAGCTCTGTCAGGTTGGATGGGGATCACCGCTGCAGACATGTTCGATTGGGTTCTAGTCCGGCATCTGGCTTGGCCACTCTAGGACATTCAGAGACTTCTCCCGAAGCAACTGTCTGTTTAAGGTCGTTGTCCTGTTGGAAGTTTAACCTTCGCCCCAGTCTGAGGTCCTGAGTGCTCGAGCAGGTTTCTATCAAGGTTCTCTCTACTTTGCTCCGTTCCTCTTTCCCTTAATCCTGACTAGTCTCCCAGTCCCTGAAAAAAATCCCCACAGTATGATGCTGCCACCACAATCCATCACCGTAGGGATGGTGCCAGGTTTCCTCCAGACGTTACGCTTGGCATTCAGGTCAAAGAATCTTGGTTTCATCAGACCAGAGAATCTTATAGAAACATCTCAAGGATGATCAATGGAAACAGGATGCACCTGAGCTCAATTTCGAAGTCTCATAGCAAAGGGTCTGAATACTAATGTAAATATGGTATTTCTGATGGATGAGGGAAGAAAATAATTTAATAAATTTTAGAGTAAGGTTGTATATCAAAATGTGGAAAAAGTCAAGGGGCTTGAATACTTTCCGAATGCACTATATGTGAGATTATTAAATCCTCATTTTCTATATTTCACTCCACGCCTCCTCTTTACTGGAAAATGTTTAGAGTTATTGCAGATAGAAAGATGCGATATAGAACAGACTGTGTTCTCTCTCTCACACACACACTGTCTCACTCCTTTGCTTATATGACCCAAAATAATACACCCTATTGAAAAAGCATCAACTTTCACTCATAATATGGCATTTTTGAGATTTCACAGCATTTTTCCTTTGTCCCTTTTATGTATTTAGCAATTAACTGTTCAGTTCAACATGATCCATCTGATGGTTACACCTGTTTAGGTTCAGTCATTTACCTACTGTACGTCTGTTCTGATGCATGGAAATCCAATGGAGCGTTTCCTATTGAAGACCGTATGTATTGTAAGGGGTAACTGGTGTCACCCCTCTCTTCTTACAACACCGCATTCCTCTCCCCAGGGGTAAAGCCTATTGCCACAGTTCAAGCAGTCCAACAGGAGGAGTGCAGACAAACTGTTACTGCACACTCTTCCAGTGCACATGCCTCCCGGTCCTCTGTTCCCCGTCCTCCTTGTCATCATGTAAAGACTTCCCCCCACAGGCCCACTCCAGACAGAGAGGAGGGAAGGAGCCCAGCTTCAGGTTAGAACCACTTTCAATACATGATCCCTAACATTCCCATGATAGTACAGTGGGCAATATTTTTTTAAAGATTTGTATAAGGTACTTGGAAACATCATGGAGAAGGTGTGCAGGGATTCAATTCTCAATCAAAGTGGAATAATGTGTTTTTTGTTTTCATACTGTAGTTTTGGGCCTATCAAAAGAGTAGGAGTTGTGATCTAGTATCAATTTAGCCTTTTAAATCATAATGAATAAGACAAGGAGAGATCTCATCCTAGATCAGGTTTCCTGCTCTGAGACGCAATGTGAATATGGGCCCTGGACTCATTGGATCCACAATCAAATAAGCTGTCTTTTTCTTATGCATCTCTCTCCAGTACACAGTGAAAACAAGAGGAAGAAACCCATGCCTGAGCCCACAGAGGATGCCAAAAAGAGAAAAACATGATCCAGTACACACAGATCCTTGTCCTCCTAGTCAGCTACGGAAACAATATGTTATTGATACACCTTTAACAATGAATATTGTTTTAAAGGACACTTTAATATGGGGTCCTCAAAGCGCTTTAGCAAGAATGCACAGATACTGTAAATGTATAATCCTGACTCGTTTTCTATCATATATCCTATCTTACGCCCATAGGAAAATGTGGGGTGCATCCGACTAAATGATTCAGAAAACCATGCAAAATACAATTGAAATGAGTTTAAATCATGACACTTGTCTTCCCTTACATCCAGTAATATACATTACTAAAGGAACACTGTCGATTAGTTTAGCTGAAATATTGAATGGGTGATGTGCAGGGGTTGACTTGTCAGTCCATTATAATATATGTGATGGATGTTACTTCCTAGCTCCCAGTGCCCTCAGCAGAGGGTTCCATTTGCTCTGGGAGGGGAGGGGCTTGTCCCTGTAGCCCTGGAACAGCTGTGGACCATCATGCTCCTCCTCCACCTCCGAACTGATCTCCATCTTCTGAACGATCAGCTTCAGCAGGTTGTGCTGCTTCTCGATAACATTAGACATCTCCTTCAGCCTGGGTAAATAATAGATCATCTATTTTAATAGTCTAAAAATGTGTGTAGTATTGAAGCGCTTAAAACAAAATCGATAGAATGCACTTTAAATACTGATAAACAATATCATGTTAATACTTGTGCATTGCTCTGCTGTTGTATTTGAATAAGGTCAAACAAACCACTGGTGTGAGCTAAGTTCTCACCTGTACTTCTGTTTACTGATTTCCTGTTCCATAGGTGTAGATGGAGGGGAAGTGGGGCTGAGACGGGTTCTCTCATGCCCCATACCCAGCATTGCATAGAACATTTCTCTCTGTTAAAGGAGATTCAGACTATTCATTATTACTATGTTGTTTACAAAACATCTATACCAAAAACTAACAGTGTCCTGTGGTGGACTTCCATGCAGAGTATTAGTTGATTAAACAATCCTTTAAACTAACTGATTCTCAATTTTTATAGATCAATAGATAAACTGAAGAAAGTACCTTATTAAACGCCTTCGAAAGGACCTCAAAATATTTGTTCTGTTTTTCAATTTGAAAGCCCTTCCATTTTACGCAAACATTCAAAGGGCAGTTAACATATTATTTTAAATACGACCACTTGTAGAAAGGACACACCTTTCTGCCGTAGGCTCTGTTAGGGTACTCAGTGAGAGAGGCCTGGTCAACCCTCTTCATTAACCAGTACGGCATCTTCTCCTCTAGACTAGTGTGAAGCTCAATCTGTAGAATAATGGTTTATAATACATGCAGATGTTTTTTTTTATCCTGGCCGTCAAACACTAGTAAAGAGTTTGAAAATTCTTAATGAGTTTGAAAAAGCATGACAAAGAAATCAAAACACACCTGCATTCCCATTTGCTTCAGCTCAGCATTCGCCTGTACTTCTGCTATGTCACCAACAGCCAAGCCAATCTATGTCACACAAAAGGTAGTCATGTAGATGCAATGAAGCATCCGTAGTTGATAATGGGAATGTAAGAAAATTGCTTCCTGTAGGATTTTAGGACTTACCATTAGGTTCATGAGGAGAATGGGCACAGCGAAGGTGAACATAACAAAAATGGCATAGGTCAAAGAAGGGAATGGCAGAATCCCGTTCAGAAATGGCTTCAGGATATTTTCTTGGTAGTTGAGTTCTCCAACCATCATGACAAATACTTGCATGATTGCTAGCAGCATGCTAGATCCACTGTCAACAACGTTCTGGGAACAACGATGCATGAAGTCATATACAGTGAACTCCAAAAGTGTTGGGACAGTGGCACATTAGTTTGTTGTTGCTTTCGCTCTGTACTCCAGCATTTTGGATTTGAAGTGCAGACGGTTAGCTTTAATTTGAGGGTATTTTCATCCATATCGGGTGAACCATTAAGAAATTACAGCACTTTATGCGCATAATCCCCCCATATTAGGGAACCAAAAGTATTGAAACAAATTCACTTACAGTTGAAGTCGGAAGTTTACATACAACTTAGCAAAATACATTTCAACTCAGTTTTTCACAATTCCTGACATTTAATCCTTGTAAAAATTCCCTGTCTTAGGTCAGTTAGAATCACCACTTTATTTAAAGAATGTGAAATGTCAGAATAATAGTAGAGAGAATGATTTATTTCAGCTTTTATTTATTTCATCACATTCCCAGTGAGTCAGAAGTTTACATACACTCAATTACTATTTGGTAGCATTGCCTTTAAATTATTTAACTTGGGTCAAACGTTTCGGGAAGCCTTCCACAAGCTTCCCACATAAGTTGGGGGAATTTTGGCCCATTCCTCCTGACAGAGCTGGTGTAACTGAGTCAGGTTTGTAGGCCTCTTTGCTTGCACACTCTTTTTCAGTTCTACCCACACATTTTCTATGGGATTGAGGTCAGGGCTTTGTGATGGTCACTCCAACACCTTGACTTTGTTGTCCTTAAGCCATTTTGCAGCAACTTTGGAAGTATGCTTGGGGTCATTGTCCATTTGGAAGACCCATTTGCGACCAAGCTTTAACTTCCTGAGTGATGTCTTGAGATGTTGCTTCAATATATCCACATAATTTCCCTTCCTCATGATGCCATCTATTTGGTGAAGAGCACCAGTCCCTCCTGCAGCAAAGCATCCCCACAACATGAGGCTGCCACCCCCGTGCTTCATGGTTGGGATGGTGTTCTTCAGCTTGCAAGCCTCCCCCTTTTTCCTCCAAACATAACGATGGTCATAATGGTCAAACAGTACTATTTTTGTTCATCAGACCAGAGGACATTTCTCCAAAAAGTACAATCTTTGTCCCCATGTGCAGTTTCAAAACAGTTTTGGAGCAGTGGCTTCTTCCTTGCAGGTTATGTCGATATAGGACTCATTTTACTGTGAATATAGATACTTGTGTACCTGTTTCCTCCAGCATCTTCACAGGGTCCTTTGCTGTTGTTCTGGGATTGATTTGCACTTTTCGCACCAAAGTACGTTCATCTCTAGGAGACAGAACGCGTCTCCTTCCTGAGCGGTATGACGGCTGCGTGGTCCCATGGTGTTTATTCTTGCGTACTATTGTTTGTACAGATTAATGTGGTACCTTCAAGAGTTTGGAAATTGCTCCCAATGATGAACCAGACTTGTGGAGGTCTACAATATTTTTTCTGAGGTCTTGTCTGTTTTATTTAGATTTTCCCATGATGTCAAGCAAAGAGGCACTGAGTTTGAAGGCAGGCATTGAAATACATCCACAGGTACACCTCCAATTGACTTAAATGATGTCAATTAGCCTTTCAGAAGCTTCTAAAGCCATGACATCATTTTCTGGAATTTTCCAAGCTGTTTAAAGGTACAGTCAACTTAGTGAATGTAAACTTCTGCCCCACTGGAATTGTGATACAGTGAATTATAAGTGAAATAATCTGTCTGTAAACAATTGTTGGAAAAATTACTTGTGTCATGCACAAAGTAGATGTCCTAACCGTCTTGCCAAAACTATAGTTTGTTTACAAGAAATTTGTGGAGGGGTTGAAAAATGAGTTTGAATAACTCCAACCTAAGTGTATGTAAATTTCTGACTTCAACTGTATATGTGTATTAAAGAAGTCAAAAGTGAAGTATTTGGTTCCATATTCCTAGCACGCAATGATTACATCCAGTTTGCGACTCTACACATTTGTTGGATGCATTTGCTGTTTGTTTTGGTTACGTTTCAAATTATTTTGCACCCAATAGAAATTAATGGTAAATAATGTGTTGTGTCATTTTGGAGTCACTGTTTCTACCATGATTATGGATAACCCTGAATAAATTGTGAATTATGGTGAGTGAGAAAGTTAGGCACACAAATATCACCCCCCCCCCCCCCAAAAAAAAAATGCCTACCTCTCCTATTATTGTAATGGTGAAAGGTTAGCATGTCTTGGGGGTATGACATTTGTGCGCTTTGTAACTTTCTCACTCATCATTATTCACGATTCATTCAGGATTATCCGTAATCATGATAGCATCCTCATTATTGTAGTAGTGTTAGAAATATATTATATTCTTATTTACAATAAAAGAGACTCCAAAATGACACAATACATTTTTTACCATTATTTTCTAATGAGCACAAAATAATCTGAAACCACCAAAAATGCATCCAACAAATTTGTAGAGTCACAAGCTTGCTGTAGTCATTGCGTGCTATGAATATGGGACCAAATACTTCACTTTTGACTACTTTAAAATACATTAGTTCATTTGTCCCAGTATTTTTGGTCCCCTAAAATGGGAGGACTACAGTATGTACAAAAAGTGCTGTAATTTCTAAAAGGTTCACCCCATATGAATGAAAATACCCTCATATTAAAGCTGACAGTCTGCACTTTGACCTCATAGTCATTGCATCATTTAAAATCCAAAGCGCTGGAGTACAGAGCCAAAACAACAACAAATGTGTCCCTCTCACCAATGCTTTCGGAGCTCACTGCAACTGTGGAAATGCATTATACAAATACAGGTACAAGTTATTGGTCATTTCTAACAGATGTTCACAGACAAAACATTCAGCTACATACATTACACAATACAATGTTCTTCACATAGAGATAAAACATTGTTACATCTCTATGGTCCTGTAAACATACCTGGTCTTGTATCAGGGCATAGAAAGCCAATGCAAATGCAAGCAGCAAGAAGAAGAACAGTACAATGATGCTTAAAAGAGTTTTTGCAATCTCTAAAAACATCACCACGTAGATCCCAACACGTTCAAACCTGTGGACCAATAGTGATTTCATTTCTTAAAATTGCTTTTGTTGATAAAAATACATTTGATCAGTTAATATAAATAAATGTTTCTTCAAAGAGGAATCTCAGTAAACCTACACTATTTTAGGTAATAAAAAAAAAACATTCAGTCGCCATACCGTTGGAAATAGAGGAGAAAGTTGATCCAGGATAGAAGAACTGCCACTACCCCAGCCTCCCAATGCCATGTCTCCTTGAAGTCCATCAGTAAAGGGATCACAAACAACAGAGAACTGACGGCAGCACCCCAGTCTAATGCATTGGTCACATCACGGAAGTACTTTGAACCCTTGAATAGAAACACATCAAATTAACGTCTATTTCAAAATTGTAACGAATTCGGGAGGTAGCCCCGAATGGGTCTCGAACCCGGGTTCAGCGACTGTCAACCAACCACCTTAAACTTTATACCAAGTTATCCAAACTCTTTGACAAGGTTGCTAGGTGTTGGGTTAACTTCGCTACAATATATTTAAAATGATCAATTCACACTACCAGATAAATCACATACCATGGATTGAGGCTACAGTATTTAGAACAGATGTATATTTCCATGATTACCTGCTGAACTATCTGCACCAGCTCCTTGCCAACTGTGTACAGATTCATGGCAAGAATCAGGAACATGCAGGTGGTGATAAGATAGCATTGCTGTGAAGATGGAGGAGTTGTTATTGAATTGAGTTTCTGAGACAAACAAATACACTAGGAAAGAAGTCTAATGTCTTGCTGTGGATGTAATCGGATCTCATACGGCACCTTGTCAAGGGAGGTGGTCACCATGCTTACTGATGATGATGGTGATGTAGTGCGGGTGACATTGGTGTTGAGGATGGGCTTCAGAGTATGAATGATGTGTGTCAGAGGCCCCAGACCAAGTGAGTAGACAGCCAGATTGAGCAGATGCACTTTGATACCATAGGCGTTCCTAAATAGATATAAGAAACCATTTGGTGAGTATTCGCAGGTGACTGTTCACTAATATATTTTGTATGTAGCTTACTATATACTGTAGTTTGGCATGACTTTTAATTTGATGTTGTCAATATTTACAGTGTTGGAGACAGTAGTGTCATGTTAATATTTACAGTGTTGGAGACAGTAGTATCATGTTAATATTTACAGGGTTGGAGACAGTAGTATCATGTTAATATTTACAGTGTGGAAGACAGTAGTATCATGTTAATATTTACAGTGTGGAAGACAGTAGTATCATGTTAATATTTACAGTGTGGAAGACAGTAGTATCATGTTGATATTTACAGGGTTGGAGACAGTAGTATCATGTTAATATTTACAGGGTTGGAGACAGTAGTATCATGTTAATATTTACAGTGTTGGAGACAGTAGTATCATGTTGATATTTACAGTGTGGAAGACAGTAGTATCATGTTAATATTTACAGTGTGGAAGACAGTAGTATCATGGTGATATTTACAGTGTTGGAGACGGTAGTATCATGTTGATATTTACAGGGTTGGAGACAGTAGTATCATGTTAATATTTACAGGGTTGGAGACAGTAGTATCATGTTAATATTTACAGTGTGGAAGACAGTAGTATCATGTTGATATTTACAGTGTTGGAGACGGTAGTATCATGTTGATATTTACAGGGTTGAAGACAGTAGTATCATGTTGATATTTACAGTGTGGAAGACAGTAGTATCATGTTAATATTTACAGGGTTGAAGACAGTAGTATCATGTTGATATTTACAGTGTGGAAGACAGTAGTATCATGGTGATATTTACAGTGTTGGAGACGGTAGTATCATGTTGATATTTACAGGGTTGAAGACAGTAGTATCATGTTGATATTTACAGTGTTGGAGACAGTAGTATCATGGTGATATTTACAGTGTGGAAGACAGTAGTATCATGTTAATATTTACAGGGTTGGAGACAGTAGTATCATGTTGATATTTACAGTGTGGAAGACAGTAGTATCATGTTAATATTTACAGGGTTGGAGACAGTAGTATCATGTTGATATTTACAGTGTTGGAGACAGTAGTATCATGTTGATATTTACAGTGTGGAAGACAGTAGTATCATGTTAATATTTACAGGGTTGGAGACAGTAGTATCATGTTGATATTTACAGTGTGGAAGACAGTAGTATCATGTTAATATTTACAGTGTGGAAGACAGTAGTATCATGTTAATATTTACAGTGTTGGAGACAGTAGTATCATGGTGATATTTACAGTGTGGAAGACAGTAGTATCATGTTGATATTTACAGTGTTGGAGACGGTAGTATCATGTTGATATTTACAGTGTTGGAGACGGTAGTATCATGTTGATATTTACAGTGTTGGAGACAGTAGTATGATGTTGATATTTACAGTGTTAGAGACAGTAGTATCATGTTAATATTTACAGTGTTGGAGACAGTAGTATCATGTTAATATTTACAGTGTTGGAGACAGTAGTATCATGTTAATATTTACAGGGTTGGAGACAGTAGTATCATGTTAATATTTACAGTGTTGGAGACAGTAGTATCATGTTAATATTTACAGTGTTGGAGACAGTAGTATGACGATAACGTATTATGATAAAGGTCATGCAGTGTCACTCACCATTTCATTTCTAGATACTTCTTGCAGACAGGATGGGTCAGAAGCTCTCTGCAATTAAATTGCACCATGGACTAGTAAAAAAATAACAATATAAACACTTTGAATACATTTCAGATAATTATGTTTTCCTTTTCACTATCCAACAATGTTGTGTTGTGGGAATGACAAATACATGCAGTGCCTTCAGAAAGTATTCCGACCTCTAGATTTTTTCCACATTTTGTTACGTTACAGCTTCATTCTAAAATGAATTAAATATTTTTTTCCCCTCGTCAATGTACCCAAAATACTCCATAATTACAAAGCAAAAACAGGTTTTTAGAAATGTTTGCTAATTTACACAAAAAAAAAAATGAAATATCACATTTGCATAAATATTCAGACCCTTTAAGCAATACATTGTTGAAGCACCTTTGGCAGCGATTACAGCCTTAAGTCTTCTTGGGTATAATGCTACAAGCTTGGCACACCTGTATTTGGGGAGTTTCTCCCATTCTTCTCTGCAGATCCTCTCAAGCTCTGTCAGGTTGGATGGGGAGCGTCGATGCACAGCTATTTTCAGGTCTCTCCAGAGATGTTCGATCGGGTTCAAGTCCGGGCTCTGGCTGGGCCACTCAAGGACATTCAGAGACTTGTCCAGGAGCCACTCCTGTGTTGTCTTGGCTGTGTGTTTAGGTTCACCTTCCTGTTGGAAGGTGAACTTTCACCCCAGTCTGAGGTCCTGAGCTCTCTGGAGCAGGTTTTCATCAAGGATCTCTCTATACTTTGCTTCGTTCATCTTACCCTCAATCCTGACTAGTCTACCAGTCCCTGCCTCTGAAAAACATCCCCACAGCATGAAGCTGCCACCACCATGCTTCAACGTAGGGATGGTGCCAGGTTTTCTCCAGACGTGACACTTGGCATTCAGGCCAAAGAGTTCAATCTTGGTTTCATCAGACCAGAGAATCTTGTTTCTCATAGTCTGAGAGTCTTTAAGTGCCTTTTGGCAAACTCCAAGTAGGCCGTCATGTGCCTTTTACTGAGGAGTAGCTTCCGTCTGGCCACTCTACCATAAGGGCCTTATTGGTGGAGTGCTGCAGAGATGGTTGTTCTTTTGGAAGGTTCTCTCATCTCCACAGAGGAACTCTGGAGCTCTGTCAGAGTGATTGCTCAGATTGCTCAGTTTGGTGGTCTTGGTGGTTCCAAACTTCTTCCATTTAAGAATGATGGAGGCCACTGTGTTTTGGGAGAACTTCAATGCTGCAGACATTGTTTGGTACCCTTCCCCAGATCTGTGCCTCGACACAATCTTGTCTCGGAGCTCTATGGACAATTCCTTCGACCTCATGGCTTGGTTTTTACTCTGACATACACTGTCAACTGTGGGACCTTATCTATACAGGCGTGTGCCTTTCCAATCATGTCCAATCAATTGAATTTACCACAGGTGGACTCCAATCAAGTTGTAGAAACATCTCAAGGATTATCAATGGAAACAGGATGCACCTGAGCTCAATTTTGATTATGTAAGAATATTCAAAGGTAAATACACAACGCAGAGGACTAAAGGTCAAGAGGGGAACTGAAGATTAATGGTTTAGGGACACGGGAGGAATGTCAGTCCAGGACTCATAGCTACATGTGGCAAGTTCTCATTGGTCCAAATTGTCTATACATTGAGCCTGAAACGGGATACTTGTTATTTGGCCATTGGCCCAATTTTGCTGCAAGGAATTCTAATTTGTCAACCGCAGGCTAGGGTTGGGGTATAAACTACATCCTGTCTATTTGTTCAGTGGAGAAATCATTGAGGACAGGGTAGAATGAACATCTGTCATCTACTTTCCAGCATAACAACTATGATTTGCTCTCTTTGTATAAATATATTTTTCTCCCCCTGATTTGCTTTGGGGTCTGTGTTATTAAAGAATAACATCAACTGCTCACAATTCTCATAGCAAAGGGACTGAATACTTATGTAAATTTGGTGTTTCTGTTTTTATATTTAATACATTTGCAGAAATGTCTAAAAACCTATTTTCAATTTGTCATTATGGGATATTGTGTGTAGATTGCTGGAAGTAAAAAAAAAAAAATCAATTTAAGAATAATATTGTAATGTAACAAAATGTGGGAAAAGTCAAGGGGTCAAATTACATTCCGAAGTCACTGTATATGACCTGTTTCTGATATTGCACTGTTTTGCTTTAAAGTGTAAGTTGGGGAAACTTCATGGCCCTTAACCCTAGAGAAAAATTCCATGTTTGAAAACAGTGCAGTTCAGTTTACAGTAGTGTTTCACAACCCTGGTCCTGCAGTACCCTCAACAGTACACATTTTCTTTGTAGCCCTGAACAAACACACCTCATTCAACTCATTGAGGGCTTGATGATTAGTTGGCAAGTTGAATCAGGTGTGCTTGTCCAGGGTTACAATAAAAATATGTACTGTTTGGGGTACTGTAGGATCAGAGTTGGGAAACACTGCTCTACAGTATTGCAGTGGGTACTAACGTTTAGAGCAGTGAGAGGCTGGAAGTAGTAGCTTTTGTCTGTTTTTCCAAGCTTAATGATATGAATGGGAGCTTGGAGCCATTTGAAAGTGTACTCGATCTGTTGATAAAATACATATTCGTTTACAACACACCCTAACTGGAATGTTTTTGTGAATTTGATTAAGCAATAATGAATCTGAGTTTTAAGAAGGTAATACCGAATACAGAATAGAGAGAACAGACGTACAGAGTAGTTGTAACTATTTACGTCATCATCTGACTCCTTCACACAAGTGTCCAAAAGATGCTGTGGAGAAACACTGCACCATTAATGTTTTCTAATATGCTGACTGAGAAATGGGAGATTTGTATCCATTTCCTTTATGATAGTTTCCTTTATGCATAGTTCAAAAAGAAAACTAACTTTGAATGACTCAGGCAGGAATTCTATCATGTCCATGACAACACATCGCTTAGTTGACTTCACTTCGAACAATAGCATAGCCTCAGCGCATCTGAAACAAACAGGTTATATTGTACATGTCAATATGGCATTGTCATGCAATCCAACTGAATACCAATAATCAAACACATCACTGTACTGTCAAAGCATCGTAACAGCACATAGATAAAGTATCCACTGTATCTTGCAACAGTGGCCCAACCTCTCATTGTCGATGACAGCGAAGGCAACGTCTTTCCTGCCGTTGAGAACAGCTTCGTGGAGGAAGGAGGCATCACTCTTGTTGAGCGTCATCTGGGCCCCTCTGCCCAGGAGCAGTGTCACTGCAGCCGCATGGCCCTCCCTGGCAGCCAGATGTAACGCTGTGTTCTGCACCAACAGTAAAACATAGCACTTCAAAATTAGAACAGAGGATTGTATATAACGGCAACAATAACCTTTGGATTTCCTTATTCAGAAAGAGGAATGATATCTATTTGTGGAAGACTTTCTCAGTATTTCAACATAGACATCTTACTCCCTCAAGCTAAACAGAAAGGAAACAGATCAAATGAGCCCACCTCAGGGTAAGGGAATGTGAAGATGAGCCCACCTCAGGGTAAGGGAATGTGAAGATGAGCCCACCTCAGGGTAAGGGAATGTGAAGATGAGCCCACCTCAGGGTAAGGGAATGTGAAGATGAGCCCACCTCAGGGTAAGGAAATGTGAAGATGAGCTCACCTCAGGGTAAGGAAATGTGAAGATGAGCCCACCTCAGGGTAAGGGAATGTGAAGATGAGCCCACCTCAGGGTAAGGAAATGTGAAGATGAGCCCACCTCAGGGTAAGGGAATGTGAAGATGAGCCCACCTCAGGGTAAGGGAATGTGAAGATGAGCCCACCTCAGGGTAAGGGAATGTGAAGATGAGCCCACCTCAGGGTAAGGAAATGTGAAGATGAGCTCACCTCAGGGTAAGGAAATGTGAAGATGAGCCCACCTCAGGGTAAGGGAATGTGAAGATGAGCCCACCTCAGGGTAAGGGAATGTGGAAAAAGAGAGGACCCAAACCATGTCTTCATCTGTTTTGTCCAGCAGTTTGATATTTGATTGCAGGAGTATGATCATGGTCTGGGTATATCCCTCTGCAGCAGCGTGATGTAGACAGGTCCAACCTTTAAAATCACTGCAATGGCATATAGTAAACATTCATTAGTACTGCAGCTGATTCAAAATGAAAAAATCTAGTAAAAATATAGACATTGTTTTCCACTGGTTTGGGCAATAATGGTTCACCTCACTTGGATTAACATTGAGTTTGAGTGAGTGTGTGCGTAGCAGGTCTGAAATACTGTCAGTGGTGTAAAGTAATTAAGTAAAAATACTTGAAAGTACTACTTAAGTAGTGTTTTTGGGTATCTGTACTTAACCACTTTACTTTAACTTTAACTTTTACTTCAGTACATTCCTAAAGAAAATAATGTACTTTTTACTCCATACATTTTCCCTGACACCCAAAAGTACTTGTTACATTTTGAATACTTAGCAAGACAGGAAATGTTTCTAATTCACACACTTATCAAGAGAACATCCCTACTGCCTCTGATCTGGCAGACTCACTAAACACATGCTTTGAATGTAAATTATGTCTGAGTGTTGGAGCATGCCTCTGTCTATCTGTAAAAAAAGAAAGAAAGAAAATGATGCCATCTGGTTTGCTTTATATAAGGAATAAAAAAATATTTATTTGTTATAATTAAGTATATTTTAGCAATTACATTTTCCTTTAATACTTAATGTTATTTAAAACCAAATACTTTTGGACTTTTACTCAAGTAGTATTGTCACGACTTCCGCTGAAGTCGGTCCCTCTCCTTGTCCCTCTCCTTGTTCGGGCGGCGTTCGGTGGGCGTTCGGCTGTCGACGTCACCGGCTTTCTAGCCACCACCGATCCACTTTTCATTTTCCATTTGTTCTGTCTTTGTCTTATCACACCTGGCTTTGCTTAATCAATTACTTGCTTGTTATTTAACCCCCTGTTCTACATGTTGTATTTGTGAGTGATTGTTTGTTGTATTGTGTGTGTATATTACGTGTTATGTTAGAATTTTTGACTAAAGTATTTTATTACTCATATCTGCTGTCCTGCGCCTGACTCATCTCACCAGCTACACACAGACGCCTTTACAAGTATTTTACTGGGTGACTTTCACTTTTACTTGAGTCATTTTCTATTAAGGTATCTTTACTTTTACTCAAGTAGGAAAATGTGGGTACTTTTTCCACCACTGAGTACTGTACCTGTGGAACAGAGCTCCTTTCCGCAGCAGTAGCTCCAGCACTTTAATATGGCCGCCTCGGGATGCCAGGTGGAGGGGAGTCATCCCCCTCTCATCTCCCTCGTTCAGCAGCCTGGTGCAGGTCATCCACTCCAGGAGTCTGTGGCAGGTGTTTATCCTCCCATACCTGGAATAGAAAATATTGATCATAAAAAGTAAGTTATCAAATACAACGAATGCTAAACTGAAAACCAGCCAAAATAGCAAACAGTGAAATTGTTCATGTTTATGGGGTATAATGAGTCTATTAACAACTCAATGAGTCAATAATGTAGAGATTTATTCAGAATTATAAACTGGGTGGGTCGAGCCCTGAATGCTGATTGGCTGACAGCCGTGGTATATCAGACCTTATACACTGGGTATGACACGACGTTTACTGCACTAATTACGTTGGTAAGCAGTTTATAATAGCAATAAAGCACCTCGGGGGTAAGTGATATATGGCCAATATACCATGGCTACGGGCTGTGTCCGCATTGCGTCATGCCTAAGAACAGCCCTTAGCCGTTGTATATTGGCCATATACCACGTCTTGCTCCTTAAGTTACTCACTCGGCTGCGAAATGCAATGCAGATTTCTTCTGCTTAGACTTCTGATCTAGCGAGACGTTGAGTCCGAGCATGTCCGTCACTGACTCTGGGATTCCCAGTCTGCAGGCGTAATGCAGGGGAGTACAACCCTCCTTGTCCTCCGCACCCAGGAGCTCTCTCACATTGCTGCACTGTGTGGCAAAAGACAATATGATAACATTGGGGTCTCAAGAGTCAAACTAAGTGTTTACTGCAAACTTTATTCAAAATGATTGTACATGTCAATCCTACTGAGACAGTCACAAGAAGATATATGGGTTTAATAATGAACCTTGTTTAATACAAAGGCTAACACTTATGATCCTGTGATCCTACTTCTTCTTCGTGTGTTGGATTTGCTTCAAGTTCTCAACGCTAGGTGGCAGTAATGCACTACGTGTTCGTTCTTACAAGATCCCCCCACTAGAGTTCATTAAAACATACTGTATGAGCTCATTGCAATATTTAGAACGTATGACGTTGCCTTAAAATTTTAACATGGATCTCAGCGTAATTTTGGAAGCTTCATCATTGCTATTGAAACTTCTAGCAGGTACGTTCATTATAGAATATTACCTGTAAGACTTCTGGAGGAAGGTTTTTCAGACCTTTAGGCTGCAAGATGGTAAGGTGAAGGAAATTGCAGTCATATTTGTCTTTTATTTTCAAATTAGCCCCTAAAATAGGAGAGGATGAACAGGATCATGACAAACCACACAATAGTGTAAACTACATGTGAGACATATGCTTCTCTTTGAGAAACTTACCATGTGTAAGAAGAAGGCCCACTGTTTTCCATGCACTGCAGCTTGTTGCCAGAAGCAGTGGCGTATGACCCTTACAGTCAATGGAATTAATGTCTGCACCCTGTCAAAGAATAAATATGAATATGATAAGATCGGGAAACACTGGAAATATTCAGATTTTTCTCTTGGTACTTTTCTTGTTTTGTGTTCACCTTTGAAATGAGGTACTCAGCCAATCCAACATGGTCAAATATTGTTGCCCTGTTGGTGAAAAATATGATAAAAGAGTAAGAGAGTAGGATATCATTTTTACCTAAATGTCTTGTCCAATGAAAATGCATACAGTAAACAGTGTACTACTTATGCAGTGGAGTTTGGCTAGCTCCATCTGGGATATTGATGACATCACAGACTCTATCATATGCCGATAGCATGAGTTTGACGGCCTCGGATGCTCCCTGGGTGCAGGCAAAGTGGAGGGCTGTGGATTTGTCACACTGTAAAGAGAAGCACAAAGACATGACAGAGGTCACAATGACAGACCAGTTTGAAATGATGTCAGGATATTACAGACACTGGTCCGTTCCCCTTGATTAGATTTAGAGTGGATTTGGTTCTTCCGATGTCTTCCGATGTCTCTTGGGTGTAACATGAACTGACAATGTACCCATTATGAGTGGATGCATAATAACTCATTGTTGCTTACTGTAACACATTGTAAAAACCTCAGTTCTAAGAACCTTTCAAATGAATGCCTGTAACGGGAACTGTTTTATATTAGAAGAAAAGGATAATTAAGGTTCATAATTGGTCTTTCCTATTACTCAGAAGCCTTCTAAATACAGTGGGGCAAAAAAGTATTTAGTCAGCCAATTGTGCAAGTTGTCTCACTTTTAAAGATGAGAGAGGCCTGTAATTTTCATCATATGTACACTTCAACCATGACAGACAAAATGAGGGGAAAAAATCCAGAAAATCACATTGTAGGATTTTTAATGAATTTATTTGCAAATTATGGTGGAAAATAAGTATTTGGTCACCTACAAACAAGCAAGATTTCTTGCTCTCACAGACCTCTAACTTCTTCTTTAAGAGGCCCCTCTGTCCTCCACTCGTTACCTGTATTAATGGCACCTGTTTGAACTTGTTATCAGTATAAAAGACACCTGTCCACAACCTCAAACAGTCACACTCCAAACTCCACTATGGCCAAGACCAAAGAGCTGTCAAAGGACACCAGAAACAAAATTGTAGACCTGCACCAGGCTGGGAAGACTGAATCTGCAATAGGTAAGCATCTTGGTTTGTGGGAGCAATTATTAGGAAATGGAAGACATACAAGACCACTGATAATCTCCATCGATCTGGGGCTCCACGCAATATTTCATCCCGTGGGGGGGTCAAAATGATCACACGAACGGTGAGCAAAAATCCCAGAACCACACGGGGGGACCTAGTGAATGGCCTGCAGAGAGCTGGGACCAAATTAACAAAGCCTACCACCAAATCCTGCAGTGCCAGACGTGTCCCCCTGCTTAAACCAGTACATGTCCAGGCCCATCTGAAGTTTGCTAGAGAGCATTTGGATGATCCAGAAGAAGATTGGGAGAATGTCATATGGTCAGATGAAACCAAAATATAACTTTTTGGTAAAAACTCAACTGGTCGTGTTTGGAGGACAAAGAATGCTGAGTTGCATCCAAAGAACACCATACCTACTGTGAAGCATGGGGGTGGAAACATCATGCTTTGGGGCTGTTTTTCTGCAAAGGGACCAGGACGACTGATCCGTGTAAAGGAAAGAATGAATGGGGTCATGTATCGTGAGATTTTGAGTGAAAACCTCCTTCCATCAGCAAGGGCATTGAAGATGAAACGTGGCTGGGTCTTTCAGCATGACAATGATCCCAAACACACCGCCCGGGCAATGAAGGAGTGGCTTCGTAAGAAGCATTTCAAGGTCCTGGAGTGGCCTAGCCAGTCTCCAGATCTCAACCCCATAGAAAATCTTTGGAGGGAGTTGAAAGTCCGTGTTGCCCAGCAACAGCCCCAAAACATCACTGTTCTAGAGGAGATCTGCATGGAGGAATGGGCCAAAATATCAGCAACAGTGTGTGAAAACCTTGTGAAGACTTACAGAAAACGTTTGACCTCTGTTATTGCCAACAAAGGGTATATAACAAAATATTGAGATAAACTTTTGTTATTGACCAAATACTTATTTTCCACCATAATTTGCAAATAAATTCATAACAAATCCTACAATGTGATTTTCTAGATTTTATTTCTCATTTTGTCTGTCATAGTTGAAGTGTACCTATGATGAAAATTACAGGCCTATCTCATATTTTTAAGTGGGAGAACTTGCACAATTGGTGGCTGACTAAATACTTTTTTGCCCCACTGTATATGTGCTTTTGTCTATGGTTCTGAGAAAGAATCAAAGTTATTTTTGTGTTAGATTTTGAAATCCATATATGTGAATATACGGTATATGATATTTGTAGGTGCAGTTTGAATGAATATTTACATATCCACAGAAAAAGCTTCTTAGCGTCATCATATCCAGCTGACCTGTTTTTGGTCAATTTTTGCTCCCTGTTCTATGCAGAGTTTGATTGCCTCCAGGTTTCCTCCATGGACGGCCAGATGAAGAGGAGTGCTGAATGATTTGTCCACGTAGTTGATGTGCATTTCAGTTGAGAAACCCATCTCCTCACCTTCAGCAGAGAAAATTAGTGAGTAAGAATTGTTTGAGTACCAAAATGAGTATTTGATTACTGTAATAAGAAAGCAAATGTTTCTTTTACTTACCTTTCTGAAGAACCACCAGCATAGATTTCTTAGCCCCCGCAAACGCTGCTGCGTGAATTGGATAATGTCCCAGCTTGTTCTGTTGACATAGTCTGGCTCTGTATTTAAACTGAGAACAGCAGGTGAAATTAGTGTAGTTACATTACAAAAACCTCATAGGACATCACTAACGATCAATGAATCACACACGTCTCCTCGTTCAAACATCAAGAACACACAATTTGACAATTATACAGTGGCCATATAATTAATATTCACACACAAGTAGACGAACAGCTTCATGGTTATCAACCGAGCAGGCCAACATTAGAGGTGTGTTCCCCTGGCCTCCCATCAGGTTGGCATCCGTGTTGCTGTGAGACAGTAACAGCTGTGGAAAAACATAATTATTTATAATATCATATCATACTGAATGATATCATATCTTATTATATCATATATCATCATATAATATCATAGTATATCATATAATATAAACTCAGCAAAAAAAAAAACTTTTTCAGGACCCTGTCTTTCAAAGATCATTTGTAAAAATCCAAATAACTTCACAGATCTTCATTGTAAAGGGTTTTACACACCGTTTCCCATGCTTGTTCAATGAACCTTAAACAATGAATGAACATACACCTGTGGAACGGTCGTTAAGACACTAACAGCTTACAGACGGTATGCAATTAAGGTCACAGTTATGAAAACTTAGGACACTAAAGAGGCCTTTTTACTGACTCTGAAAACACACGAAAAAAGATGCCCAGGGTCCCTGCACATCTGCGTGAACGTGCCTTAGGCATGCTGTAAGGAGGCATGAGGACTGCAGATGTGTCAGGGAAATAAATTGCAATGTCCTTACTGTGAGATGCCTAAGACAGCGCTACAGTTAGACAGGGCGGACAGCTGATCGTGCTCACAGTTGCAGACCACGTGTAACAACACATGCACAGGATCGGCACATCCGAACATCACACCTGCGGGACAGGTACAGGATGGCAACAACAACTGCCCGAGTTACACCAGGAACGCACAATCCCTCCATCAGTGCTCAGACTGTCCGCAATAGGCTGAGAGAGGCTGGGCTGAGGGCTTGTAAGCCTGTTGTATAAGGCAGGTCCTCACCAGACATCACTGGCAACAATGTCGTCTATGGGCACAAACCCGTCATTGCTGGACCAGTTTATCGTCTAAGGAATGAGTGTTACACCGAGGCCTGTACTCTGGAGCGGGATCGATTTGGAGGTGGAAGGTCCGTCATGGTCTGGGGCGGTGTGTCACAGCATAATCGGACTGAGCTTGTTGTCATTGCAGGCAATCTCAACACTGTGCGTTATAGGGAAGACATCCTCCTCCCTCATGTGGTACCCTTCCTGCAGGCTCACCCTGACATGACCCTCCAGCATGACAATGTCACCAGCCATACTGCTCATTCTGTGTGTGATTTCCTGCAAGACAGGAATGTCAGTGTTCTGCCACGGCCAGCGAAGAGCCCGGATCTCAATCCCATTGAGCACGTCTGGGACCTGTTGGATAAGAGGGTGAGGACTAGGGCCATTCCCCCCAGAAATGTCTGGGAACTTGCAGGTGCCTTGGTGGAAGAGTGGGGTAACATCTCACAGCAAGGACTGGTGCAGTCAATGAGGAGGAGATGCACTGCAGTACCAGATACTGACTGTTACTTTGGATTTTGACCCCCCCCCCACCCCCCCTCTTTGTTCAGGGACACATTATTCAATTTCTGTTAGTCACACACATTTGGAACTTGTTCAATGTATGTCTCAGTTGTTGAATCTTATGTTCATACAAATATTTACGCATGAAAATAAACGCAGTTGACAGTGAGAGGACGTTTCTTTTTTTGCTGAGTTTATGTTATTAGACTGAATGAATAATAGTACATGGAGGTGCACTAGCTAGAAGTGTAGAAGTATAATATAGGTGTATTAGACCAGGGTTTCTCAAACTTAGTCCTGGGTGCATGTTTTGCGAGAGAGAGACGAGAGACCGCAACCAACCAAGCCATCTCGCACTATAGCAAACTAATAGCTGCCATAGCTAGGTTCTTTATCATGGAGCTCTGCCCCATAGGGGAGCTCTGCTCCTAGTGGTTTACCCCGCTACCTAGGCAGTGAATAGCCTGAGAGAAAAATATGCACACCTGCAGCCAATGGGAGTACAGGTGTCCCTAAAGAAGGGGATTCTTCCCCTCAATCAGTCTCCCATTATCTTCAGCGACTGGACTGGACTGACTGGCCAAGTAGAGAAGAGAGAAGATAAGTCTCAGGACGAACCAGCTGTCGATCTCCAAGTCTCGACGTTGTCCTTATAAAATGAGCACGTTTTTTCCACCCAATCCAAAAGCTCTTTTAAGAGCTCAGTGTCGCTGCTCCACCATGGCGTGGACTCACATATCCTATGTTTCGTGTGCTTAGGATCACAGCACACTAGGGGAGGCCTCACAGATCCCCGGAATGACCTAGCTGCGCCCTCCTTTCATTAAAGGCGAGGAAGCAGCGGTGGGCATTTTTCAGGGAGGAGATCCCTCTAGCAGACGCCATGTCTGTGCTAGCCTCAGGTTCTGAGGCGTCATATGATGATGCCACCTCTAGAGAAGACGAGGATATCGGGAAGTTTGTGAATTTTTCTCCGCAACGATCCACTCCATAGACCTAGGTTGAACCCCCCCCCCCCCCAGGCTCTGAGTTCTCTGCAGTCCCCTCCTACGCAACGGCCTCTCTGCCCTCTGATTTTCCAGGGCTCATTGAGCGGGCTGCGAGCCGGCTGTATATCACGCTGCCCCCCACTCCCTCCAACCCGGAAGTGGATATGAAGGTGGACGACCCATACTCTAAACCAAGAAAGACGGCTCTGCCGTTGGCACCAGCTATGCCCTCGCTCGGTAAGTTTGTGGAGGGTGAATGGGGGTCGCCTTTAACGGCCAGAGAGCCGGCAAAGGCGTACACCCCATTCAGCAGAGTGGACGACAGAAGGCCCCAGGAAATCCCCAGGCTCGCGGACGCCTTGGCTGCATACCTCGTCTCGGGTTTGAGCTCCTGGCCGTCGTCCAGAAAACCCACTCTACCTACGACCAATGACAGGCTCACAGCTCAGCTGATAGAGAAGTCCTTTGCTCTGGGTGTCCAGGCTGTAGCAGCAGCAAATAATATTGCCCTCCTAGCAGCCTCTCTTTCCCGTCTCACCACGGGTAGGACTGAGCTGTCAGGAGAGGAGATAGAGGAGGCGTGGAGGATTTTCAGCGCCATACTCCATCTCACACAGGCGTAGGCCATGTCCATGGCCACTTCAGTGGTCGCGGATCGACACCTCTGGCAGTGTTTGATGGCCAAAAAGGAGACCTATAAAGCCGCACTGTTAAACTCCCCCATCTCTGACAGTGGTCTCTTTGGAGCCGCCGTCAAAAATGCGACTGAGCGTTTTGGGAAGCTAGAGGAGGAGAGGAAGCAGCTATCTAGGCAACTGCCTTTAGCAGGAGGGGCTAGAGCATCTTCCAGAGAGCCTCCCAGCTTCACCTTCTCTAGTAGACCTGGGTCCACTCCACCGACGAGAGAGGTGGTCGTGACGTCACCCTGGCGACACCCTAGGGGCGGCCAGAAGAGACGGCAACCATGATGGAACGAGGGGGAGAGGACGGGAGAGAGCGCAGCGCCTTGTGCCATGACGCCCACTGTTCCCCCCCCACCCTTGCAAAGGGGGCGGGGCAGAGTGATGAGGGAAATAGTACTGAAACTAGTCTTGCTTTACTATTGGACCGGTCACAAATTCTGATAGAATTTTGATGTATCATCTATCTGCTGAGACAGTATGGCCGATATTCTGTTATCTGCCCACAAATCATTGGTCTATGGATTGAGTGTTGCGGGTTACGCTGAGGAATCAGTGAGTATGTCTTCCAAATTGGTTCAGCCTGCACTCAGAATTGCTGATGGGAGGACTAGAACTAAGGGGAGAAATGCAGGACCAATGGACGGGGTCCCATCAGGTCCGCTTTTTTCCTATTAGAATGACTACATGGCATGAGGGTACATTAGAATACATTAGAGTCATGTATTCTAACCTGCCCACAAGTCTATGACTGTGTTTGGGTGGAAGGATGAGGGATATAGATTCTGTAACTGGTATTACAGTACTATCAGACTAATCTTTTAATATTGACAGAATATTGAAGTATAATTTATCTGGTTGTACAGATTAGTACAGATCTGCCCAATAGTCATTGGCGATGCCTCTAGACTGAGTAGGGTGGATTGGACCGAGGACCTAGTATATTGTGACACAGTGTGTTACAGTACTGCAGGATTTGGTCGCAGCCATGGCTGAGCCCGGCCTTTTCATTAAGTGGGATGTGTTAGGCTCTGCCTTAAACCACTAGGAGCAGAGCTCCCCTATGGGGCGGAGCTCCACGATATAGTTGCCAGAGTTGTAACTCCAGTTCTATGAGTGGAGTGGAGCCCCATAGGACTTAAGGCCCTGCCAGTCTACAGGATCAGGGAAAACCTCTAGTTGCAACAGAATACCATCATGGATACCATTTTTATGTCTTCATCCAGTATGAAGTTAGAGGTAGTTTCACGAGCCAAAGCTCGCTGGTGTTAGCACAATGACTCAAAGTCTACAAGAACAATTACCATGCTAGCTGTTCCTGTTCATCAGACTCTGGGGAAGTAGATAAATAGCTTTATTGCTAAAATATCTCAACTTAGATAAAAATTAAAATTAAAGTCATTGGAGCTAATTACAGTTTTTTTTTCTGTATAGAAAATTATTGTGGTCAATTCTAGAATATGAACATTCAAGGCACATGCCCATTGTTATTATTAAAATGTTTGAGCAGAGAAACAGAGCATTACCTCTACAAAATGCCTAGAAATGCAGGAAATTAGCTTGAAAACTGCTAAATTGTCTCTCAGCTCCATGCCAAAATATGTACAATTGCTGGAAATTAGCTTCAAAACTTTAGAATTCTCTCAGCTCAATGGAACAATTGCAGAATATTTGCTTTAGAACAACAACATTTTCTCCATGACACCAAGATACCTTTCTAGCTAATTGACTATGTTACAGTGTACACTTCCTCTTCCAATGAACTGTTGGGAGGTCTATATAATGAAACTGTCCACCAAAATCTATTACATTTCAAATGTTGATTACTTGTACTTGCTATTATCATTCACCTGATGATAAGACAAGACATTACTTTTTTTGTTTGTTAACCTATGATGGGGCAGGGATCCTTGGGCAAGAAACATGTGAAAACACCTGTACTAGAGTAGAGCTGAATGGGGGGTCAGGTAGGGGACGGACCTCAACGAGAGGGTTGTGTCCGAGACTGACAGCCAGGTGTAGGGGAGACATGAGGCAGAGGTTGAGGATGTTCGAGTCTGCCCCCAGGTCCAGCAGGCAAGCACAGCTCTCTCTCTGGGTCCTCTGCACAGCCCAGTGCAATGGAGTGTTGCCCTCCTCATCACGGGCATTCAGTTCTTCACAAAGGTCACAGATAGAGATTTTTGTTTTCTCAATACATTTAAATATATACATCAATATCACATGACTGATAAAACAAACAAAAAATGATTTTGGCGAAAATATAAAATGGCAAACAATAATGATGTTTCAAGGAAGATACAGTGCCTTGCGAAATTATTCGGCTCCCTTGAACTTTGCGACCTTTTGCCACATTTCAGGCTTCAAACATAAAGATATAAAACTGTATTTTTTTGTGAAGAATCAACAACAAGTGGGACACAATCATGAAGTGGAACGACATTTATTGGATATTTCAAACTTTTTTAACAAATAAAAAACTGAAAAATTAGGCGTGCAAAATTATTCAGCCCCCTTAAGTTAATACTTTGTAGCGCCACCTTTTGCTGCGATTACAGCTGTAAGTCGCTTGGGGTATGTCTCTATCAGTTTTGCACATTGAGAGACTGAAATGTTTTCCCATTCCTCCTTGCAAAACAGCTCGAGCTCAGTGAGGTTGGATGGAGAGCATTTGTGAACAGCAGTTTTCAGTTCTTTCCACAGATTCTCGATTGGATTCAGGTCTGGACTTTGACTTGGCCATTCTAACACCTGGATATGTTTATTTTTGAACCATTCCATTGTAGATTTTGCTTTATGTTTTGGATCATTGTCTTGTTGGAAGACAAATCTCCGTCCCAGTCTCAGGTCTTTTGCAGACTCCATCAGGTTTTCTTCCAGAATGGTCCTGTATTTGGCTCCATCCATCTTCCCATCAATTTTAACCATCTTCCCTGTCCCTGCTGAAGAAAATCAGGCCCAAACCATGATGCTGCCACCACCATGTTTGACAGTGGGGATGGTGTGTTCAGGGTGATGAGCTGTGTTGCTTTTACGCCAAACATAACGTTTTGCATTGTTGCCAAAAAGTTCAATTTTGGTTTCATCTGACCAGAGCACCTTCTTCCACATGTTTGGTGTGTCTCCCAGGTGGCTTGTGGCAAACTTTAAACAACACTTTTTATGGATATCTTTAAGAAATGGCTTTCTTCTTGCCACTCTTCCATAAAGGCCAGATTTGTGCAATATACGACTGATTGTTGTCTTATGGACAGAGTCTCCCACCTCAGCTGTAGATCTCTGCAGTTCATCCAGACTGATCATGGGCCTCTTGGCTGCATCTCTGATCAGTCTTCTCCTTGTATGAGCTGAAAGTTTAGAGGGACGGCCAGGTCTTGGTAGATTTGCAGTGGTCTGATACTCCTTCCATTTCAATATTATCGCTTGCACAGTGCTCCTTGGGATGTTTAAAGTTTGGGAAATCTTTTTGTATCCAAATCCGGCTTTAAACTTCTTCACAACAGTATCTCGGACCTGCCTGGTGTGTTCCTTGTTCTTCATGATGCTCTCTGCGCTTTTAACGGACCTCTGAGACTATCACAGTGCAGGTGCATTTATACGGAGACTTGATTACACACAGGTGGATTGTATTTATCATCATTAGTCATTTAGGTCAACATTGGATCATTCAGAGATCCTCACTGAACTTCTGGAGAGAGTTTGCTGCACTGAAAGTAAAGGGGCTAAATAATTTTGCACGCCCAATTGTTCAGTTTTTGATTTGTTAAAAAAGTTTGAAATATCCAATAAATGTCGTTCCACTTCATGATTGTGTCCCACTTGTTGTTGATTCTTCACAAAAAAATACAGTTTTATATATCTTTATGTTTGAAGCCTGAAATGTGGCAAAAGGTCGCAAAGTTCAAGGGGGCCGAATACTTTCGCAAGGCACTGTATATACCACAGCATACAGTAAATAAATACCTAAGTAAATACGTCTTACCATCTGGACCAGTCAACTGCACAATGAGCTGTATGGTGCTGATGTGCCCGTGTGAGGTGGCGTAATGCAGAGGGCTGGCATTGGCTTGGTCACGGACTCCCAGGAGGGCTGAGTGCTCTCCCAACGCTACAGTGTCACCTTGCAGAGCCCACTATTATCATAGTGTGGAAAGACCATATCAATCCTGCATTATGTTCTGGTTTACAGTAGCACATCTGTTCAAAATACTATTATTAAACATACTGGATTCTGTTACTGTTCAGTTGACAGTTAGGTAAAACATCTTAACTAAAACCACAGAAAAATGGCCAAAGACTCCAGCCACCCAAGCCATAGACTGTTCACTCTGCTACCGTCCGGCAAACGCTACCAGAGCATCGGCTCTCGGACCAACAGGCTCCGAGACAGCAAAGGCTACCGGAGCATCGGCTCTCGGACCAACAGGCTCCGAGACAGCAAAGGCTACCAGAGCATCGGCTCTCGGACCAACAGGCTCCGAGACAGCAAAGGCTACCAGAGCATCGGCTCTCGGACCAACAGGCTCCTCCAGAGCATCGGCTCTCGGACCAACAGGCTCCTAGACAGCTTCTACCCCCAAGCCATAAGACTGTTAAATAGCCAGACTACTAAATAGTAAATTAATGGTACTCAAACTATTTGCACGGACCCTACGCACCCTCACTAGACTATATACATATACACACCATACACACCCTACATTGACACTCCAACACATAACGCTCACACATTCACATACACTACATAGGCACACACACACATAACACACACACGGATATCGACACCACACAAACACACATACATACCCATTACACACGCAAGCACACATACACACACACTTTTACACTCATCATTTGCTGCTGATACTCAGTTCTTTATTTGACTTATTATTATCTATTCTGATGCCCACTTTACCTGCCTTCATTGAGATTGTTCTGTTGTCACTGGCCTACACACAATACCCCATAATGTCAAAGCGGACTTATGTTTTCCAAATTTTTTCCAAATGAATTCAAAATGAAAAGCTGAAATGTATTCAACCACTCTGTTATGGCAAGCCTAAATAAGTTCATGAGTAAAAATTTGCCAAACATGAATCCTGTTTGCAACAAGGCACTAAAGTAATACTGCAAATAATGTGTCAAATGAATTTACTTTTTGTCCAGAATACAGTTTTATGTTTGGTGCAAATGCAATACAACACATTATTGAGTACCACTCTCTAGATTTTCAAGCGTAGTGGTGGCTGCATCATGTTATGTGTATGCTTCTAATTGTTAAGGACTGGGGAGTTTTTCAAGATGAAAAGAAACGGGGTGGAGCTAAGCATAGGCAAAATCCTAGAGGAAAACCTGGTTCAGTCTGCTTTCCACCAGACACTGGGAGATTAATTCACCTTTGAGCAGGACAATAACCAAAAACACAAGGCCAAATCTACACTGGAGTTGCTAACCAAGAAGACAGTGACTGTTCCTGAGTGGCCGAGTTACAGTTACATTAAAAAACAAAACAATGAATGGGCATCCAGGGCACATGCCCATTCATTTTATTTTAATGTTTGAGCAGAGGAAGACAACATTAGCCATGGCAAAATTAATAGAATTGCAGGAAATGAGCTTTAATACTGCCAAATTGTCTCTCAGCTCCATGCCAAAACATGTACAATTGCTGGAAATTGGCTTCAAAACTGCAAAATTCTCTCAACTCAATGGAAAAATGTGTAGAATTTAAGAAAATTTGCTTTACAACAGCAACATTTTCTATACGCTGCCAAGATATCTTTCTAGCTAATAGACTATGTTAGAGTTAAGATTTCTTCTTCCAATGAACTCTGGGGAGGTCAATATAATAAAACTGTCTACAAAACCTATTCATTTTCAAATGTTGATTACTTCTACTTGCTATTATCATTCACCTGATGATAAGACAAGACATACATTTTTTTTAATGAATTCACCTTTCAGCAGGACAATAACCTAAAACACAATCCCAGTGTGGAAAGCTCTTAAAGACTTACCCAGAAAGACTCACAGCTGTAATTGCTGCCAAAGGTGCTTCTACAAAGTATTGACTCAGGGTTGTCAATACTTATGTAAATGCAATATTTCTGTATTTCACATTCAATAAATGTGCAATAATTTCTAAAAACATGTTTTCATTTTGTCATTATGGGGTGTTGTGTGTAGATGAGTGAGAGAACATATATTTGAACCATTTTGAGTTCAGGCTGTAACACAACAATTGAGGAATAAGTCAAGGGGTATGAATACTTTCTGAAGGCACTGTAGCTCCATTTTTGTGTATTTGATTTTATTCCTCTTGTGTTGCTATTTTTATTTGTATTATTATTTTTAAACTCTCCATCATTGGGAAGCAAGAATTTCACGGTTGTATTCGGCGCATGTGACCAATGTATTTTTTACTAATCACAAAATCATATTCAAATAGTTTATCATATTTGCTAATAATAAGTAAGGATTGAGAAGCAAAAAACTGTACATGCAATAATAACATTAAAAAAGGAATTGAATATCTGCAAGATCTGTTTTCCACATGACTTACCTCAAATATTTTGGCAGAAATCTCTGTAGCATTATCTCCATGAATCATAGACAGGTGGTATGTCTTGTTCTGCATCAGGTCGGTCTTTGAAGAGCTCATCAGGCTTTTCTGTTCATGTCGACATTTCCACAAGGACTTAAAAGTTTCAGGTGGTTTGGTTTGTGACCGAATGTGTAGATTAGTAGTATGTTCTACAATAGGTAAGAGCAGAGAAGTTACATTTCAACATACATTAATATCTATATTAAACAGCTGTCAATGTATAATCACTAAGTGTACATAAAAAACATACAGTATTGAAAACAAAGACATCCAGTAGGCTGCATAACCGGCTGTAAAACATTATAATGTCAACCAATGAGTCTAACCAGTAAGATGTAATACATCATCTTACCTTAATGTTTTCTGGGTGTGAGATGAGCTTTCTAGTGTCTTCTGGTGTTAGCGAGAGAGGGGGGTTATATAGAGATTTGCCATTTGCCAAACAGATCGAATTACATTGCATCTTGGTTGGTCAGACTTTGGACTGACAGGGGAGAGGCTTAATATCCTAATGTAAATGCATCGGGTCCATTGCCAAAGACCAGGAAAGTTAATTGGACAAACAGTCCTTCCTGAAAAACAACATTAGCTGAAACTGAGGGGTAACTTTGTGGTTTAGAGTAAACCTATGAGATTCACAGGCTCATTACTGCACTATGGTTCTATGATTTTCCAGTAGTAAACTAAAATCAATAATTCTCTCTTTGTTCTGAATTATGTAATGACCACAACGGAATGGACCTATTCACTTATGTGTCGTATGTAACATACAGCTGAGGATAATTTCCAATCATCTTATAAAACATCCCATTACAATAAACAATTATTAAAACCAGGAAATGACATTATTTCTGTCATGGCTGATATTCAATTTACATGCTTTGTCTTAAATTTGCCAATTAAACTCTGTGATCGTAGTTGTTCCAAAACTTTACATTTAGAGTAAAATACCACATTCACAATGCTCACTCTCCTCTGTTAAAAAAAATACACCTCCTTTATGCACAAATCTTTTGTCATTTATTGACTAAAGCGTTCAGCCCTTTTATTCCATTATTTTATGAGTCGACTTTCACAAGGTATTCAGGTTTTCTGTTGATAACAATGCTCTGTGGGAGCCTGAGCAATGAACCATTTATATGTTCAAGAATATTTTCAATAAAGATAGGGACCTCCATTGTTGAGTCGAACCAGAGCCAATATTTGTTTGGTTAGCATTAGAGGGGCAAACATGGTGTTATATTTCATAATGCTCCCTTGCCATCATCTGATAAGCATCTGGTTTATTGTTGTATTTTGAATTAAAGTATAGTGTTCATACCCCTTGACTCATTACACATTTCGTTTTGCTACAGCCTGAATAAAACATGGATTACATAGATTTATTTTCTCACCCGTCTACACACAAAGCCCCATAACGACAAAGTGAAAACATGTTTTTAGAATGTTCTGCTAATTTAATGAAAAATAAATACAGAATTTATCATTTACATAATAGTCACACCCCTGAGTCAATACTTTGTAAAAGCACCTCTGGCAGTGATTACAGCTGTGAGTCTTTTGGGGTAAGTCTCTAAGCGCTTTACATCAGGATTGAACAATATTTGCCCATCATTTTTTTTTTTTTACAATTCTTCAAGCTCTGTCAAGTTGATTGTTGATAGGCAGCCATTTTCAAGTTTTGCCATAGATTTTTAAGCCAGATTTAAGTAAAAAAAATTAATTTGGCCACTCAGGAGCATTCAATGTCATCTTGGTAAGAAACTCCAGAGTTTGGGGTTATTGTCCTGCTAAAAGGAGAATTAGTCTCCCAGTGTCGGTTTGAAAGCAGACTGAACCAGGTTTTCCACTAGGATTTTGCCTGTGCCTATAGCTGTATTCCGTTTCTTTTTATCAGAAAAAAATTCCCTAGTCCTTGCCGATGACAAGCATACCCATAACATCATGCAGCCATCACCATGCTTGAAAAGTGATATGATGTGTTGTGTTGGATTTGCCCCAAACATAAGGTTTTGTATTCAGGACAAAAAGTGTATTTCTTTGTGACTTTTTTTGCAGTATTACATAAATGTCTTGTTGTATTGTTGCAAACAGGCTGCATGTTTTGGATTATTTATATTCTGTATAGGCTTCCTTCTTTCACTGTCATTTGGGTTAGTATTGGGGAAGTAACTACAATGTAACTGTAACTACAATGTTGTTGGTCCATCCTCAGCTTTCTCATATTACAACCATTAAACTCTGAAACTGTTTTAAAATCATGATGAAATCCCTGAGCGGTTTCCTTCCTCTCCAGCAACTGAGTTAGGAAGGAAGACTGTGTCTTTGAAGTGACTGGGTGTGTTGATACACCATCTAAAATGTAATTAATAACTTCACCATGCTCAAAGGGATATTCAGTGTCTGATTTTTGTATTTTTACAAATCGGTGCCCTTCTTTGCGAGGCATTGAAAAACCTCCCTGGTCTCTGTGGTTGAATCTGTGCTTGAAATTCCCTACTAGATTGAGGGACCTTACAGATAATTATACTTATGGGGTACAAAGATGGGGTAGTCATTCAAAAATCTTGTTAACCACTATTATTGAACACTGAATGAGTCCATGCAAATTATCATTTGATTTTTGTTACGCACATTTTTACTGCTGAACTTATTTAGGCTTGTCTTTACAAAGGGGTTGAATACTTATTGACTTATTTCAGCTTTTACATTTTTTATTAATTAACAAAAATTGTCTACAAACAAAATTCCGCATGGACATTATGGGGTACTGTGTGTAGACACTAAATCTCAATTTAATGTTGTTTTTTTATTAAGGCTGTAACATAACAAAATGTGAGAAAAGTAAAGTGGTGTGAATACCTTCTGAAGGCCCTGTATGTTAATATGTTTGATTGATTTCCAATATACAGTTCATTCGGAAAGTATTCAGACACCTTGACTTTTTCCACATTTTGTTACGTTACAGCCTTATTCTAAAATGGATTAAATAAACAATTTTCCTCATCAATCTACAAACAATACCACATAATGACAAAGCAAAAAAAGGTTTTATTGGCAAATGTATTAAAAATAAAAAACAGAAATAACTTATTTACATAAGTATTCAGACCCTTTGCTATGAGACTAGAAATTGAGCTCAGGTGCATCCTGTTTCCATTGATCATCCTTGAGATGTTTCTACAACTTGATTAGAGTCCGCCTGTGGTAAATTCAAATGATTGGACATGATTTGGAAAGGCACACACCTGTAAGGTGTTGTTGACAGTGCATGTCAGAGCAAAAACCAAGCCACGAGATCGAAAGAAATTGTCCGTAGAGCTCCGAGACCAGGATTGTGTCGAGGCACAGATCTGGGGAACGGTATCAAAACATTTCTGCAGCATTGAAGGTCCCCAAGAACACAGTGGCCTCCATCATTCTTAAATGGAAGAAGATTTGAACCACCAAGACTCTTCCTAGAGCTGGCTGCCAGGCCAAACTGAGCAATCAGGGGAGACGGGTCCTTATCAGGGAGGTGACTAAAAACCCAATGGTCACTCTGACAGAGCTCCAGAGTTCCTCTGTGGAGATGGGAGAACCTTCCAGAAGGACAACCATCTCTGCAGCACTCCACCAATCAGACCTTTATTGTAGAGTGGCCAGACGGAAGCCACTCCTCAGTAAAAGGCACAATGCAGCCCGTTTGGAGTTTGCCAAAAGGCACTTAAAGAACTCTCAGACCATGAGAAACAAGATTCTCTTGTCTGATGAAACAAATATTGAACTACTCTTTGGCCTGAATGCAAAGCTTCACATCTGGAGGAAACCTGGCACCATCCCTACGGTGGAGCATGGTGGTGGCAGCATCTTGCTGTGGGGATGTTTTTCAGCTGCAGGGACTGGGAGACTAGTCAGGATTGAGGGCAAGATTAACAGAGCAAAGTACAGAGAAATCCTTGATGAAAACAGCTGAGGACCTCAAATTGGGACAAAGGTTCACCTTCCAACAGGACTACGACCCTAAACACAAAGCCAAGACAACGTAGGAGTGGCTTCAGGACAAGTCTCTGAATGTCCTTGAGTGGCCCAGCCAGAGCCCTGGACTTGAACCCAATCGAACATCTCTGGAGAGACCTGAAAATAGCTGTGCAGCGACACTCCATCCAACCTGACAGAGCTTGAGAAGATCTGCAGGGAAGAATGGGAGAAACTCCGCAAATACAGGTGTCCCAAGCTGGTAGAGTTATACCCAAGAAGACTCAAGGCTGTAATCGGTGCCAGAGGTGCTTCAGCAAAGTACTGAGTAAAGGGTCTGAATACTTCTGTAAATGTAATATCCATATAAATTTTTTTGTAATACATTTGCAAAAATGTATGAAAACCAGTTTTTGCTCTGTCATTATGGCGTATTGTGTGTAGATTGATGAGGAAGAAAACTATTTAATACATTTTAGAAAAGGCTGTTACATAACAAAATGTGGAAAAGTCAAGTGGTCTGAATACTTTCCAAATGTACTGCAGTTAAGCTATAAAATGTCCCAACACATATAGAGATATTAGTAATAACTGTCACGAAATATTGCTTTTAAATGTATGAAATAATAACATACAGTATAAATAATAATGTAAGGGCCTATTTAATTGAGAGGAATTTTCCTCTCTCATTTAATATTTTACTGGTGCAATGCAAGAGTCAATGCTGTTTCAATGGATAACTGACTGATTTCTTTAGTAGTAATGTAAGTAGTCCACTGGATTCAATGTCAAACTTTGTCATTACAAAATAATGTTCTTACAGAAAGCAGTATTATTTTATACTGTATGCTTTTGTGGAGCACCTTTTATACTATGAATGAGCAACCTACCCCCTCTTGTGGTCACTTTTGATACAGAAATGTATTTTACCCATGATGAAGTCATATACTGTATGTCCCCATCTCGGGCAAACAAGATCTTTAAAAAGAACACATACAGTGCATTCGGAAAGCATGGGATCATGGCATCTGTGCTTTAAATGGTAGAACCTCAACAAAAGTATTTGGCAAATAATAAAAAAATCCAATGTCCCCAGAGCGTACGGCAAGTAACCGAAAGGTAGCTGGTTCAAATCCCTGAGCCAACTAAGTGAAACATCTACGGATGTATCCTTGAGCAAGGCACCTAACCTTAATTGCTCCTGTAAGTTGCTCTGCATAAGAGTGTCTGCTAAATGACTAAAATGTACAAGTGTAAATCCCCAGTTTGTTCCCAAAAACAGGCTTTCCCGTTGTAGCTTGGAATGTGAAGTGAATAATAATACAGCATAAATAACTACTTTCTCTGCCAGAGATGACCATTATCAGTAGTGGCAGCTAAATATCTCATGCTAGAGGTTTATTATGTAGGCTATTTCTTGGTGAGCAGCCAGATGCTATCTGCTTCTGCCAACTCCAGCCAAGGGGAGAGGGTCCTTGCTGTGCTTATTCCTACAGTTCAGGAGCCCCCATGATGTACTCTTTGCCACCTGGCAGGGCCCTTGTCTTCAGGGAGGGTTCGAGGTGTGGATTTTTTCTTTGTTTTGTTTGAATTTGTTTTATGTTTTCTTAAATTACCAAATTGGATATAGGCATCCAGTGTTATCTTGACTCTGTAGCAGGTTGCTGGCAAGTTAATCTAACAATTCCACAACTACCTAATACACACAAATCTAAAGGGATGGAATAAGAATATGCATATATAAATATATTGATGAGCGATGACCCAGTGGCATAGGCAAGATGCAATAGATGGTATAAAATACAGTGTATATATACAGTATGAGATTAGTAATGTAAGATATGTAAACATTATTAAAGTGGCATTATTTAAAGTGACTAGTGATCAATTTTTTAAAGTAGCCAATGATTAGAGTCTGTATGTAGGCAGCAGCCTCTCTGTTTTATTGATGGCTGTGTCATGACGTTTGCCTGGGGGTAGGTTTATGACCGTCATAAATACCTCTTCCCCCCTTTTTCCTCTCTCTACCCTACTGATGTTACATTTGCAAACCCATTTGGTTAACATAGAGATTCTGGGAACATCAGGAGGTGGGGGGAAATGAAGTATATTCTGGTAATCCGACCAATTGAACATTTCCGGTGGTACTTAATGAATATGATGTCAGTTCGGTTGTCATCTGAGACATTCTCATCAATGATAAGATGATATAAACTCTATAGTGGAAAGTATGCACATCAGAGTCGGATTCACATGGAATTGTTGTTCAATTTAAATGTTTGAATATGAAATTATTTGTGATGGGTTATGATATCATTTAGGACCTTGAGCGTGGCTGAGGTGCACCCATGACCAGCTCGGAAACCAGATTGCGTAGCGGAGAAGGTGCGGTGGGATTCGAAATGGTTGGTGATCTGTTTGTTAACTTGGCTTTCGAAGAACTTAGAAAGGCAGGGTAGGATAGATATAGGTCAGTAGAAGTTTACGTCTAGAGTGTTTGAAGAGGGGGATGACCACGGCAGCTTTCCAATCTTTGAGGATCTCAGATGATATGAAAGAGAGGTTGAACAAGCTAGTAATAGGGGTTGCAACAATTTCGGCAGATCATTTTAGAAAGAGATGGTCCAGATTGTCTAGCCCGGCTGATTTGTAGGGGTCCAGATGTCGCAGCTCTTTCAGAACATCGGCTATCTGGATTTGGGTTAAGGAGAAATGGGGAGGCTTGGGCGAGTTGCTGTGGGAGGTGCAGGGCAGTTGACCGGGGTTGGGGTAGCCAGGTGGAAAGCATGGCCAGCCGTAGAAAAATGCTTTTTGAAATTCTTAATTATCGTGGATTTATCGGTGGTAACAGTGTTTCCTAGCCTCAGTGCAGTGGGCAGCTGGGAGGTGGTGCTCATTTTCTCCATGGACTTTACAGTGTCTGTCACGCCCTGACCTTAGATTGCTTTGTATGTTTCTATTTTTTTAGGTTGGTCAGGGTGTGATGTGGGTGGGTATTCTATGCTTTGTTCTATGTTTGTATTTCTATGTGTTTGGCCTGGTATGGTTCCCAATCAGAGGCAGCTGTCAATCGTTGTCTCTGATTGAGAACCATACTTAGGTAGCCTGTTCTCACCTGGTGTTTGTGGGTAGTTGTTTTCGGTCTTTGTGTGTCTGCACCAGACAGAACTGTTTTGTTTGTTCCGCGTTGTTGTTTTTTTGTTCTAGTGTTCAGTTTCTTTATTAAATTTACCATGAACAGGTACCACGCTGCACCTTGGTCCTCTTCACCTTCTTCCACCTACAACAACCGTTAGAGAACTACCCACCAAAAAAGGACCAAACAGCGTGGTAACCAGGAGCAGCGTGGAATGGACTCATGGATATGGGAGGACATTCTGGACGGGAAGGGTTCCTACACATGGGAGGAGATCCTGGCTGGAAGGGATCGCCTCCCATGGGAACAGGTGGAGGCAGCCAGGAGAGTGGAGGCAGCAGGTTAAGGGAGCCAGCACTTGGAGGAAACACGGCTGGCAAGGAAGCCCGAGATGCAGCCCCAAAAATGTATTGGGGAGGAGGCACACGGGGAGTGTTGCTAAGTCAGGTAGGAGACCTGAGCCAACTCCCCGTGCTTACCGTGGAGAAAGGTTGACCGGGCAGGCACCGTGTTATGCCGTGAGGCGCACGGTGTCCCCAGTGCGCAGGCATAGCCCGGTGCGCTACATCGCAGCTCCTCGTATCGGCCGGGCTAGAGTGGGCATCGAGCCAGGAGCAATGAAGCCGGCTCAGCGCATCTGGTCTCCAGTGCGTCTCCTCAGCCAGGGTTATATGGCACCAGCCCTACGCACGGTGACCCCGGTTCGCCAGCACAGCCCAGTGCGGTTTATTCCACACCGCCGCACTTGCCGGGCTACGGGGAGTATCCAGCCAGGACAGGTTGTGCAGGCTCGTTGCTCGAGACCTCCAGTGCGCCTCCACGGTCCGGTCCATCCGGTGCCTCCTCCACGCACCAGGCCTCCTGTGGCAGCCCCACGCACCAGGCTGTATCTCCGTCTCCTCCCTCCAAGTGCTCCCACCTGTCCAGCGCTTCCAGAGTCTCCCTTCTGTCCAGCGCTTCCAGAGTCTCCCTCCTGTCCGGCGCTTCCAGAGCCTCCCTCCTGTCCGGCGCTTCCAGAGCCTCCCTCCTGTCCGGCGCTGCCAGAGCCGCCCGTCAGTCAGGAGCTGCCAGAGCCGCCCATCAGTCAGGAGCTGCCAGAGCCGCCCGTCAGTCAGGAGCTGCCAGAGCCGCCCGTCAGTCAGGAGCTGCCAGAGCCGCCCGTCAGTCAGGAGCTGCCAGAGCCGCCCGTCAGTCAGGAGCAGCCAGAGACGCCCTTCACGCCGGCGCTGCCGGAGTCTCCCGCCTGTCCGGCGCTGCCAGAGTCTCCTGTCTATTCGGGGCCCCCTGCAAGGGTCCCCAGTCCGAGGTCGGCGGCGAGGGTCGCCGATCCAAAGGCGCCACTTAAGTGGGCCAAGACTATGGTGGAGTGAGGTCCACGTCCCGCACCAGAGCCGCCACCGCGGACAGATGCCCACCCAGACCCTCCCCTATGGGTTTAGGTTTTGCGGGGGTACTGTCACGCCCTGACCGTAGATTGCTTTGTATGTTTCTATTTTTTAGGTTGGTCAGGGTGTGATGTGGGTGGGTATTCTACGTTTTGTTCTATGTTTGTATTTCTATTTGTTTGGCCTGGTATGGTTCCCAATCAGAGGCAGCTGTCAATCGTTGTCTCTGTTTGAGAACCATACTTAGGTAGCCTGTTCCCACCTGGTGTTTGTGGGTAGTTGTTTTCTGTCTGTGTGTGTCTGCACCAGACAGAACTGTTTTGTTTGTTCCGCTTTGTTGTTTTTTTGTTCTAGTGTTCAGTTTCTTTATTAAATTTACCATGAACACGTACCACACTGGATTAACCTCTACATCACCAGAGGAACAGAAGAGGAGTAGGATAAGGGTATGGCTAAAGGCTATAAGAACTGGTCGTCTACTACGTTCAGAACAGAGAGTAGAAGGAGCAGGTTTCTGGGCACGATAGAATAGATTCAAGGCATAATGTACAGACAAAGTTATGGTAGGATGTGACTACAGTGGAGGTAAACGATGAGAGAGATAATTGTCCCACTAAGCACAAACTAGATGGGATGGTGTATCGCTGCAGAATGCTGTGGTATCCATGCTGGTTAAGTGTGCCTTGAATACGAAATAGACAGTGTAACCAGCAAAGCACCCCACACCACCAAAGCACCCCCACACATCACACCTCCTTCTCCATGCTTCACGGTGGGAATTACACAGGTGGAGATCATCCGTTCACCTACTCTGCATCTCACAAAGACACTGCGGTTGGAACAAAAAATCTCTAATTTGGACTCATCAGACCAAAGGACAGATGTCCACCTGTCTAATGTCCATTGCTCATGTTTCTTGGCCCAAACAAGAATCTTCTTCTTGTTGCTGTCCTTTAGTAGTGATTTATTTGCAGCAATTTGAGCATGAATGCCTGATTCAGTCTCCTCTGAACAGTTGATGTTGAGATGTGTCTGTTATTTGAACTCTGTAAAGCATTTATTTGGGCTGAATTCTGAGGTGAACTCTAATGCACTTATCCTCTGCTGCAGAGGTAACTCTGGGTCTTCCTTTCCTGTGGTGGTCCTCATGAGAGCCAGTTTCATCATAGCGCTTGATGGTTTTTGCGACTGCACTTGAAGAAACTTTCAAAGTTCTGGACATTTTCCGGATTGACTGATCTTCATGTCTTAAAGTAATGATGGACTGTTGTTTCTCTTTGCTTATAAGAGCTGTTCTTGCCATAATATGGACTTGGTCTTTTACCAAATAGCGCTATCTCTTGTATACCACCCCTACCTTGTCACAGCATAACTGATTGGCTCAAACACATTAAGGAAAGATATTCCACATATTAACTTTTAACATGGCACACCTGTTAATTGAAATGCATTCCAGGTGACTACCTCATGAAGCTGGTTGAGAGAATGCCAAGAGTGTGCAAAGCTGTCAAGGCAAAGGGTGTTTACCACTTTTTTTGCTTACTACATGATTCCATATGTGTTATTTCATAGTTTTGATGTCTTCACTATTATCCTACAATGTAAAAAATAGTAAAAAATAAAGAAACACCCTGGAATGAGTAGGTGTGTCCAAACTTTTGACTGGTACTGTATCTTTTTTCTGATTTATCAATAGCCTAATACTTGATATTTTATTTGTGTCTTGACCCCTGGTGGAGTCAGCATGTACACTGCTAGGTAAATAGTTTAAAACAATGGCGTAATGTACTTAAGTAGAAATACTTTAAAGTACTACTTAAGTAGTTTTTGGGGGTATCTGTACTTTACTATACTATTTATATTTCTGACAACTTTTACTTCACTACATTTTCAAAAAAAATTATGTACTTTTTACTCCCTACATTTTCCTTGACACCCAAAAGTACTCGCTCGTTACATTTCGAAGGCTTTGGTTCCGATTCACGCACTTATCAAGAGAATACGTGGTCATCTCTACTGCCTCTGATCTGGCGAACTCGCTAAACACAAATGCATCGTTTGTAAAAATTAGATCTAAGTGTTGGAGTGTGCCCCTTGTCACGTTCTGACCTTAGTTCTTTTGGGTTGTCTATGTTCGTTTTTCCATGTTGTGTTTTGAGTTTGGCCTGGTATGGTTCTCAATTAGAGGCAGGTGTCGTTAGTTATCTGATTGAGAATCATACTTAGGTAGCCTTTTTCCACCTGTGTTTCGTGGGTGTTTATTTTCCTGTTTAGTGTTTTTTTGTCATTCACCTTACGGGACTGTTCGGTGGTCGTTTATTGTTTTGGTCAAGTGTTCTATTACTCAATTAAAATATATGAACATTTACCGCGCTGCGCATTGGTCCTCCTCAGAAGAGGAGGACGAGAATCGTTACAGCCATGCTATCCATACATTTTAAAAACAAGAAAATTGTGCAGTCTGCTTTGCTTAATATAAGAACGTTGAAAAGATTTATACTTTTACTTTTAAGTATATTTATAACCAACTACTTTTACTCGAGTATTTTACTGGGAAACTTTTACTTTTGTAACTTTCTATTAAAGTATCTATACTTTTACTGAAGTATGGCAATTGGGTACTTTTTCCACCACTGGTTTAAAATAGCTATAAGGCACCTCGGGGGTTTGTGGTATATTGCCAATATACCAAGGCTAAGGGCTGTATCTAGGCACGAAACACCAGGCACTCCCAAGTTGCGTCCTCGTCGTGCATAAGAACAGCCGTTAGCCTTGGTATTGTATTATTGGCCTTATACCAGACCTCCTCGACCCTTATTGCTTAATTAACTACATGGGGAACGGAAAGATATTATTTTCTGTTGCATTCTATTCAAAAAGTCGACATTTCTAACACAGACACACATATTTTCATTCAATCACAAGTGTTCTTTTATTTTTTCTTATCGAAGTCTTTTCAGAAAAACGTTGCGTGCTTGACTAGCAGATGTGACTAGAGCATTACAACACGCAGTCTACCTCGTTGACAAATGTCTCGCACTGAGTAGAGTTCGTAGAGGGCTTGTTCTCGTTGATCTGGAGCTGTCCTTGGTGATGTACAACTCAATCCAATTAGCTTTCACCTCTGGGCTGTGTTGCAGGCAGCGGGTGGAAAGAACGCTCAACCCTTTTAGTCGATCATGTGTGTCTTGCTATGCAGATAGCCCCATGGTGCGCTCATCCGTTTATTTCTACATGTTCGATATCCGAGGATAGGTTGCCTCTTTTACCATATCCCCATGGAGTGTGTGATCTGTAGTTTTACTACTGGTAGTAGTATTTCCTCTCTACGAGGACGATATTTCTCTGTTTATTTCAAAAATTGATCAAGATATGTGGAAGACTCCAGTTACAGACGGCTTGCGGTACTAGTCTGATGGGAGGGTAGCCTAATCACGAATAACCTGCCTCTTCAATTATTTTCGGGGGAGAGGAGTTTGGTTTGAAAGGTAAAGTGATACAAAAAGGTAGGAGACGGATTGTTATTAGCCTATATTATACTGTTTGAAAAAAATCTGAAATGTTCACCTTTCACGTTTTTCTGAAATGTTTACAAAATAATATATCATATTTTAGCCTATCTACAGATATATTATTTAATGATAGGTTGTGTAAAATCAAAAGAAAACATGTTAATAAATAGCCTAAATGTGAAATAGATTGCTTGATTACAGTGAAATACAGGATCAGTCAGGATGTGATTATTGATAAGATGCTTGAAAAGTTAAGCTTACTGAATTAATATGGTATATTGTGTAATATAACCAATCATATATTGGTTCCATTTGATCTTCAACGCAGTGTATTACATAAGTAACCTTGGGGTGATAAAGTACAATTATGTGACCTCTATCAGGATTTACCCTAGGCTATGATCATCAATCACAACCACAGCCTTATCAAGACCTACAGTATCACGATGAGGTTGGGTACCATTTGCCCTCCATGTGATACATCTACTGTAAGTTTGTGCAACTGAGTGCCCTAGAGCTTCCTGTATAAATAGCCTGGAGGCTATTATCAAGTCATGTAGCTAAGTGTAATAGGCTAGCATACTTGCAGTGGGATTTGTGGTTGACTTTAGCCTACACAATCACGTTAAAGTGTAGGCCTATTGCCTTCAATGCTGTAGTGCAACTTAATCGTTTTTTATTTGATAAAGAATAACTTTTTAGGTAGTTCTGCAATACCTTGAGCTCACATCCCATTTATTTAATTGGATTGGCTATACTGTTCTTCAATCCTGGTCTTGGACCACAGGGTGTGTAGGATTTTGTTCCAGTAGCCCGCTAAGGAGTTTCTTGGATTTTCTTGCTATACTAAAAGACCTGATAGAAATAGTCAAGGGCGTGATGATTAGTTGAGGCCAACTGGGCTGAAACAAGCCTGCACACCCTGTGGGTCCCCACGATCAGGATAATGCATCCAGGTGCACATTTGTCATCAACTAATGGGTAAATTAGTGTTCCTGTTTTTTTTTCTCTCAGTTGAAGCCATGGGGCAACCGGTTTGAAGTTGATCTCACATTCAAAGTTGGTGTGCACATTCCTAACTGAGGGGTCAGTGGATTTGACCTGACCTCCTCCTGACCTATCAGAACACCTGAACTGTGACCATCATGGCGGAGAGAGCTGGCTTTGGGATCCCCAAAAGCAACTTACGTCCTATAGGCTCACTCCCACCAGAGCCTATCGATATCATCCGTACCAAGGCCCGATCCAGAAGAGTCCGCATCAATGTTGGGGGTCTTGTCCACGAGGTCCTATGGAGGACACTGGACCGTCTGCCCAGGACCAGGCTGGGTAAACTCAGAGACTGCAATACCCACGAAACCTTAATGGAGATCTGCGATGATTACAGCTTGGCTGATAACGAGTACTTCTTCGATAGGCACCCAGGAGCGTTCTCCTCCATTCTGAACTTTTACAGAACAGGGAAGCTGCACATGATGGAGGAGATGTGCGCCCTGTCCTTCGGCCAGGAGCTTGACTACTGGGGTATAGATGAGATCTACCTGGAGTCCTGCTGCCAGGCCAGGTACCACCAGAAGAAGGAGCAAATGAACGAGGAGTTGAGGAGGGAGGCTGAGTCGCTCAGAGAAAAGGATGGGGAGGAGCCGGAAGAAGGCTGCTGTCCAGACAAGAGACAGAAGCTGTGGGACCTCCTTGAGAAGCCTAGCTCTTCTCTTGCTGCTAAGGTAAGACCAAAGCATTGACCTGGGTTAAGTTTAGGCCTACTGACTGTGGGTCAGTCCAAATCCATCCCATCCCATGGTGTCATAGCTGATGCAGGAATTTCTCTAATTTATTGATTTAAACATAATTTATGATTTTGGATTTGCCTCATGGCAAACATCCTAAAGTGGCTACTGTGAAGTAGTTGAGTACTATAGAGCCTATGCTCTTAACCCCTTTTCAACTCCAGCTCAGCTGCTGGAAAAACTCTGAATGAAGTAGATCTCAATATATCAGGGATTTGATATATGGAATTTGATCAGTTAGTTTTATTCACAGATCTTGTGTTCCACATTGAGTTTTTCTTTAGATACCTCCTTCCTTCCAACTCAGGAGGAGAGTATTGGGCCCCCAGCAGCTTAATCCTCCTTTAACCTATGAAGTAATCAGATAAGAAAGAACCCAGAAGATTATGGTGCATGTGTGATTAGTGCATACTGCTCTGTGTATTGTACAGATGATATGATACACTTAAAAATATATATATTAATAATATCACACATATTGATACACAGTATTTTTCATCCTTAAATACATTTAGTTCATTTCAGTATAGGGTGATCAGTTGCTTAATAAGGGGTGAATATGAACTAGGGCACTAAATGCCTAGTGTTAGGTTAGGTATTATGGTTTGGTATTCATGTTCAAGTTAAATCAAATAACTATGTCTCCAGGACTAGGCTCTTATATGAATCTGTCTAATGTAAAATATTATTTTGCAGACAGCAACTTAATTCCTTGTCTTGCGTACACACTCCCAATGGTATACCATGTGTACTGGGCTTCCCAGAATTCAGGCCAAGGAAAGTAGTCAACCCATTAGTAACAGCTTTAATGTGCATGCTTTTATCTTTTTTTTTTCCTAGAGTGGGGAAGTGTAATGCATTGTATTCCCACAATTGCACATTTGTCCTCTCTATGGGCAGAATCTAAAACATCTAATGGTTCACACAGATGCTAACCTCAAATGGTATATACAGTACAGGAGGTTTTCTGAAGGACCATGCTGGAGTTTTATGGAGAGTAGTTGGGAGGGATAAGCAGAACATTTAGTTTTGCTAAAAAACACAAGTGATACCGTCAAGCACAGTGTGCAAGTTTTTAATTTATTCAATAACATTTAGTCACCTAATTCTGGAGGAGGTGCAGAGAGTGTCTTATAGGAGTAGGCCTGATAGGAAAGTGTTTTAGGAGGAGGTAGTGAAGGTAAGAGGACAGATGGTCAGGGGAACCCACTGTTGGCTCACACAAGTACTGGTCAGTCCCCATTATCCTGCCTCACTAAACTGGCAGGACACTCAACAGACTGCCAATTGGGCAATCCTTTTGATTTCACTTTGTCCCTGTGCAATATTTGAGCCACTATGAACATCATGTCATTCAAGCTGATGGGCTCCAAACCCTGAAACATGTCCTCCTTCACATACCTGTACTATATTTACATTGAAACCTGATTATCCAGAGATGGGTATAGTAGCACCAAACCAAATGTTTTTGTTAATTAGCTTGGTGATTTGTAATGATAGAGTGAACAGTGAAGTAAGAAAGGGCATCCCTTACCCCCCCCCCCCCCCTTGATGGGCACTTGGCTTGCAGAAGGAAGCATGGGGGTAGCATTAGCTAGCACATGGGGATTAGGGAGTGCTTAAAAGCACAGAGGTGATCCCAGGGTGTGCTGCCCCCTTTGACCTGAGAAAGACATGGAAAAGCAAAAGGCACAGGGAAGGACAGTGGCTGTGTGCACCGCCAACTCCTTCTAGGTGTGATATACTGGAGGAGCGGCAATGGGTTGTACCTGGCCTGTCACAACAGTGCAGTATGTTATGGTTGGCTCCCAGTCAATCATATTTTGTGAGTCAGCACAATGACACAGTATCCACTCAAGCGCTTGTCATTACATCACCCACAACTGCTGACAGGAATGGAAAGGGGCCTTGCATTGACCATATCAAATTACCTCACGGACTACTCTAGAAGTCATAATTTTGTGAGGCTTCAATGGATGTTCATTAGTGTAAAATGTTATTCCAGTTTATTACTTATAGTACAGTATTTGATTTGGTATATTTATCAAATCTACATTTGTATTATGAAATTATTGGAAACAACTTTACCACGGGTGTCAAAAATGTCTTGTGTGATTTTCAATGATATACAACCAAACATTCAAAACTTTTGTGAATATGAGTAACTTCTTGACACAGAACATGTGAAACTTCCATGTGAGTGCTTACAGCTTGCTGTGTCCTGGGCATACTGGTCATCAACTCCTTCATTCTACACACCGTTCTTAAATATCTGTCAGTTTTAACATACTTTTATATGCTATAAAAGCCATCAGGAAATCATACAGGTAGGCCTACTACATAATGGTGTGTGTCCCTAGTTTTGCTGAGGCCTGGTTGTACGGCTCAGTACTGTAGGGAGTGATGGAAGTGAGACTTAATCTTCTTTGGGGGTTTTACCCTGGCTGCTTCTGCAAATAGACTGTTGCGAAGGCTGCACACCGTCTGGCTCACAGTGAGCTAGGTTTGCAATATGCCGGTCGGCCCGGGCAGGGGTCACGTGTGCGGTAGAGCTGTTAATCAATTACTGGAGTTGGGTTTGCTGCTGCTATAAGATTAACAAATGAAGTACAGGTCCCGAGTCGCTTCATGATGAGTTCCTTCAGTACTTGTTGAGTAGATACAGGTTGAGGGTCCCCTGGTTAATTTGAGTTAATGACTGTGAGATTGTGCAGATGGCAGAAGCCTGTTTCCTTAGCACACTCAATTTACTCTTGAAGAATGCTTAAAAAGCTTGAGTTAGTTAAATTTGTCCACTTGGCAGGTTAGACAGAATGCTTGGATAGCAGAATTGTTTTTCCCAATTGTGTTGTTGATGCGTATCCTTTTTAAAATTATTTCACCCATTTACATCGATTGACCTTCAATTGGAGCTGATAATGTCATATGGGTCATAGGGCATTGTTCTCAAAGAAAAGTACAGGTTTTTCACTAGCCCATGTGGCCCAATTGCTGTGGTCTGGAACATGCACTATAGTAGTACAGGGTTATTTTAGCCTGGGCTAGATTGGAATTTTGTGCATGGTAAAACTGTATTCCAACGTTTTAGCTTTTTTGAGAGATGTCTTTCAATCCACCTCAATTTACCCACTGTATAGAAAGGTCACAATTTTGACATGGGGACCTGATCAACTCAGAGCATTTAATTAAGTGCTCTTTATATATTCAGCAGCCATGGGAGTATATTCACACAGGAAAAGTTGAATCATTATTATACCAAGGATGTTATCCTATTATTGATATATGGGATGAGGGATTTTGAGTCTTGGCAAGTAAACTGCAATCTCAGCATAATCCATTTTGCCTTCAGTTCATATAAGCATGGCAGTTCAGTTCGTATAAGCATGGCAGTTCAGTTTGTATAAGCATGGCAGTTCAGTTTGTATAAGCATGGCAGTGCGATGCGCAGGAAAATGTCAATTGCATCTGTGTGGTAATGTGCCACCCTTTATATAACTACTTGTCTCATCCCTCCTCCACCCTCCTCTATCTGCAACTACCTCAATATTAAAAGCTATAAACAGGAAAAAATAAGCCCATCAATTCTCATCCTGTGTCACTTTATACAAGCACATGCACAGATCAGGCTCTACCTATGCAGAGCACAGCACCTTTTCCCTTCCTGTCTCTGAAGGGTCCTTTTGTTGCTGTTGTTCTGATCCCACTAACTGGAAGTTGTCGTAAATATGTGTGTTAAATATATGACATTTAATTTGCCATTATGTAACTTAATGATGAAAGTCATAACTGCTCAACAAGCCTTAAACATTATTAAACAAATGTTGCACCTGTCCCCCAAAATATCTTTCCCCGGAACTGACTTCATCCATGCATTGTGTTGCTAAGTCATTTAATTTAAAATGGCTTTCACATTCCACTATAGTAGCCAGTTGTTAAAATTCAAAGCATGAGCCGTCCTTTTACTTTTTAGAAACTGCTGGTTAAACCTTTCAAATAATTACTTCCATTTTTATCTTAGATTTATATCAACTTTGAGAGAATTTCATTCCATTATGGCAGAGGGTCCATCTGGACCTTTTTAGAGCTAGACTTCATCAGTGACACTGAGGTTGTTCAATATTACTCAGTTGCCAAACAGTGTCTTCTCTCTCAGTTTAGTCTTAAAGGTGAAATGTTTGTAGTTTTGTTTTTCCTCATTTTTGGAGGTGTACAGATTGAATGAGTCTGTTGATCCTCTTCAATAAACACTTGAAAGTCAAGATCATGCGATCGATAAACGTACTTTAAATGTAATCTTTTTTGCTTATTTGTCATTCTTATTTAAGAAATCATACAATTGATTGCGTGGCTTGAGGGTGGTGAGTGTGATATGATTTATTTGACTGCAGTTGGCAGGCTGTAGGCCTACATCACAATGGCACATGAAAGGAACTGGGCACTCTACTATAGTTGGAAATCATTGCCCTGAGTTGAGTAGTCTATTTATGGAGTGGGTGGCAATCGAATACGTAGTAATATGCAAATTAGTTCTGCATTAGCAGATGACATACGCATGTTGTTTTTTTGTTGTGATGTATAAGTATGCCGTGGCAGTCTGCTCTTCTCCATTCAATGCAATACTGTGCGGTGAGCACGTGGCCATTGCAACATCCAATGTTTGTCCCTAAAATAGAATACCTTGGACATAAATATCAGTTCAGTTTACATGCTGTGTTGAAGTACAGGGTGCCACTCATCACGTCGTCTGAATCTATGTCACATGTTCATGTCACCTAAATAACCAAGCTTTTGGTTGGCCTGTATATCGTGATGACCAATCAGGCACACGTATTTGACTAATTACTATAATCGTGGCCTTCTCCCTTCTCCCCTTACACAAAGATACACCATCACACCCTCACCAACAAACTGAACTCAATCCAGTAGGCTTTGGTCTACATAGATCACAGCCAGGGACCATCGCCTGAGTCAACATGGTCTAAATAAAAACTATTTTGTGGGGTAATAGCATGGTGTCTTTGACCATAGTAATGAACTGTGAAATCTATGCAAATTCCCTTCATACTGCAATGTTATATTGATACATTTTTGAGAGTCTATATGCATTTTCACTGTATATTGATAATTGAGTCATTGCATTGCTAAGAAACACTGATATGTTTGGTTTCCTATCCAGTGGTACATCCCTCATCAATAGTGAATATGTACACACACATATATACACAAACACACAAGGCTTGATATTTGTTAAGTTATGGTCTTACGTAGGCTAGATAACCATTTTCCAGTTGCTATTGTTGTACTATGTCCTGAAATGCCACTCCTCCGCTGTGCCCCTTACTCAGCAGAATCTCCGTGACAAATGTGGTGGGTTGGCTCCAGCTACATCTCACCTATAAAAACACTCCTAATCCAATATGTCCTACATCACTTTCCCATAAATACCCCCTGACATTGATCAATATGTTCTTGAGTTTCCGTGCTCAGTTTGTTTCCCCTCCGAGACATTTGTCAGAGGAAATCTAACCTTCAGTCCTTACATCCTATGCATTGAGATGGTATATCCCTTTTTTTTTTGGGGGGGGGGGGGGGGATTTAAAGCATGTTGTTTGTCTTGCTGCTTTTTGTCTTGTTGTCCATCAGATTTATAAACTGTGAGCTCTTTGCTGTATGACAAGTATACCCCAGAGGAAGTAGGCTCTGTAGGTCAGCCATTTTGTTATTGGCTCAGAATATATATTTTATATACTGTAGGATTCATTTTTGCTGGCTGTATACTGGCATACATTTTACAGGAATACTTTCATATCATTAATTATTTTAGTAAATTACATTTTGCCTTTGGCAGTTATGATCACAATATTGCTACTGGACTTGAGGTGAAGTCGGTTTGAGGTGAATGTGGAACTGTATTGACTGATGGATTTACTGTTATTTGCACATCATTTTTACATGAAATTTTACAAGTAGTGTTTCTCTTTTATGTCATAACCATAACACTTGTGATACAGTCATTATTTTGATGAAGATTCCCCTCTAATAGCTGTGTTAAGCCACAGTTCTCTGCCTTCCACACGTCTTCATTTCCTCTCCGATGTCGCTGTAAATCCAAACTCCTGTCGCAGATTATAGCTGGAACAAATCCCTGTGGTCTGCCAGATTGAACCTCTACAAACAATCTTCCCGGGACAATGTTTTGTGCATTTCCTGGGAGCCTTTGTTTTAAGTTTAGCAGCAACCCAAGAGCTAAACGTAACTGAGTGGGAGGAAGGCACTGGCCAGGGCTTAATGAGGGAAATCCAGATCTTTCAATTAATCTGCTTACCTCTCAGTAGCCAGATGTTCTCAAGGACTGCACCATGCCGGTCCAGGTCACACATGCATGCAGCCTGGTGGGGACAGAGAGAAACACAGCTGAGGCAGCTCAGCCAGCGTACTAGCCCCATTGTCCAACGGTCCCACCTCTCACATACTGTATTGGATATCTCCGCCACTCATAACCATAGAGCATCATGCTCAGGGTTATGTTTTGAGGGATTTCTGTGTATGAATAAAGGGCTTTATTGTCAAAGCATATTATAATGAAAATGTGGATTAGCAGGGTATAATACTCAAAGCTCTTAGACTGGGTCTCCCGAATGGATTCCCTTGTTGGATTTTAAAATCGCCAAAGGGCATTTTCTAAATACAGAACATACCTATATCTACAATACCAGTCAAAAGTTTGGACACACCTACTCATTCAAGGGTTTTTCTTTATTTTTACTATTTTCGACATTGTAGAATAATAGTGAAGACATAAACTATGAAATAACACATGGAATCATTTAGTAACCAAAAAAGTGTTAAACAAATCAAAAACATATTTTTGATTCTTCAAAGTAGCCACCCTTTGCCTTGATGACAACTTTGCACACTCTTGGCATTCTCTCAACCAGCTTCACCTGGAATGCTTTTCCAACAGTCTTGAAGGAGTTCCCACATATGCTGAGCACTTTTGGGCTGCTTTTCCTTCACTCCACGGTCCAACTCATCCCAAACTAGCTCAATTGGGTTGAGGTCGGGTGATTGTGGAGGCCAGGTCATCTGATGCAGCCCTCCATCACTCTCCTTCTTGGTCAAATAGCCCTTATACAGCCTGGAGGAGTGTTGGGTCATTTTCCTGTTGAAAAATAAATTATAGTCCCACTAAGCGCAAACCAGATGGGATGGTGTATCGCTGCAAAATGCTGTAGAGCCATGCTGGTTAAGTGTGCCTTGAATTCTAAATAAATCAGACAGTGTCACCAGCAAAGCATCCCCACACCATCACACCTCCTCCATGCTTCACGGTGGGAACCACATATACAGAGATAATCTGTTCACTCTGTGTCTCACAAAGACACAGTGGTTGGAACCAAAAATCTCAAATTTGGACTCATCAGACTGCACAGGAAGAAACGGTCAAAGTTCTTGACATTTTCCGCATTGACTGACTATCATGTCTTAAAGTAAATATGGACTATCATTTCTCTTTGCTTATTTGAGCTGTTCTTGCCATAATATGGACTTTGTCTTTTACCAAATAGGTCTAGAGGGAACTTATTTTTTTAAATCTGTAGTTTATATGAAAATATACAGTGCCTTGCGAAAGTATTCGGCCCCCTTGAACTTTGCGACCTTTTGACACATTTCAGGCTTCAAACATAAAGATATAAAACTGTATTTTTTTGTGAAGAATCAACAACAAGTGGAACACAATCATGAAGTGGAACGACATTTATTGGATATTTCAAACTTTTTTAACAATTCAAAAACTGAAAAATTGGGCGTGCAAAATTATTCAGCCCCTTTACTTTCAGTGCAGCAAACTCTCTCCAGAAGTTCAGTGAGGATCTCTGAATGATCCAATGTTGACCTAAATGACTAATGATGATAAATACAATCCACCTGTGTGTAATCAAGTCTCCGTATAAATGCACCTGCACTGTGATAGTCTCAGAGGTCCGTTAAAAGCGCAGAGAGCATCATGAAGAACAAGAAACACACCAGGCAGGTCCGAGATACTGTTGTGAAGAAGTTTAAAGCCGGATTTGGATACAAAAAGATTTCCCAAGCTTTAAACATCCCAAGGAGCACTGTGCAAGCGATAATATTGAAATGGAAGGAGTATCAGACCACTGCAAATCTACCAAGACCTGGCCGTCCCTCTAAACTTTCAGCTCATACAAGGAGAAGACTGATCAGAGATGCAGCCAAGAGGCCCATGATCACTCTGGATGAACTGCAGAGATCTACAGCTGAGGTGGGAGACTCTGTCCATAGGACAACAATCAGTCGTATATTGCACAAATCTGGCCTTTATGGAAGAGTGGCAAGAAGAAAGCCATTTCTTAAAGATATCCATAAAAAGTGTCGTTTAAAGTTTGCCACAAGCCACCTGGGAGACACACCAAACATGTGGAAGAAGGTGCTCTGGTCAGATGAAACCAAAATTGAACTTTTTGGCAACAATGCAAAACGTTATATTTGGCGTAAAAGCAACACAGCTCATCACCCTGAACACACCATCTCCACTGTCAAACATGGTGGTGGCAGCATCATGGTTTGGGCCTGCTTTTCTTCAGCAGGGACAGGGAAGATGGTTAAAATTGATGGGAAGATGGATGGAGCCAAATACAGGACCATTCTGGAAGAAATCCTGATGGAGTCTGCAAAAGACCTGAGACTGGGACGGAGATTTGTCTTCCAACAAGACAATGATCCAAAACATAAAGCAAAATCTACAATGGAATGGTTCAAAAATAAACATATCCAGGTGTTAGAATGGCCAAGTCAAAGTCCAGACCTGAATCCAATCGAGAATCTGTGGAAAGAACTGAAAACTGCTGTTCACAAATGCTCTCCATCCAACCTCACTGAGCTCAAGCTGTTTTGCAAGGAGGAATGGGAAAACATTTCAGTCTCTCGATGTGCAAAACTGATAGAGACATACCCCAAGCGACTTACAGCTGTAATCGCAGCAAAAGGTGGCGCTACAAAGTATTAACTTAAGGGGGCTGAATAATTTTGCACGCCCAATTTTTCAGTTTTTGATTTGTTAAAAAAGTTTGAAATATCCAATAAATGTCGTTCCACTTCATGATTGTGTCCCACTTGTTGTTGATTCTTCACAAAAAAATACAGTTTTATATCTTTATGTTTGAAGCCTGAAATGTGGCAAAAGGTCGCAAAGTTCAAGGGGGCCGAATACTTTCGCAAGGCACTGTATGTGATCTATATGGAAAATAGTCAATTGTTATTGCTGTGAAAAATATATTTCCTCTAGACTACAGATGAATCCTGAAATACTCTACAATAACTCTTGTAGATACCCATAGCGATATCCGTCTTGAGAAAGTAATGAAGGTGACATACTGTACATTGTCTATTGATTCACCTTATTATTTCCTTTTTACATATTCAATAAAAATACAACATATGTGCCTCAACGGTAATTGCTCCACTCCACTGAGAGCTCCATGGCCAAAGAGAAAGCTCTGTCATTTGCATTTATTTAATTAATGAGAGCTATGTCAGACTGTGCTCTTTTAGTGGGTAAAGATTGTCTGTCAGGACTGTTGGGGGATAAAACCACCCAGAATGTTTTTCAGGAGAAGAACAATACAGGTGTTTTATGACGATTACACAGTGTATCAAAGAAGACTCTTACACCTTAGCCATGAAGGTGAATTCTTGTGGCTGAGTATCTGATGATCCGTTGGCTTTCCCTCCCTGTGTGTACACGCATGCCCTGCCCTGGAATGATCTCAAGACGTAGGCTAGCTATTTCTCTGTATCCAGATCACTGTTCATGTAATTAAGTTGGTGCAGATCTAAAGATAAGGTCAGGAGGAAGCTAATCATGCTCATTCCACCCCCACACCCTCACCAGTGATGTCTGTCTACCTGGACTATATCTATGTGCACCACACGCGTACAAGGCCCGTGAGTGAATTATTCTGTATTAAGTGCTTGGGTAGTATATCACATAGCAATGTGAGGGTAGAATCTATAGAGCATTTGCTGAACAAGGCACAGTGGTCTCAATGAATGGTGTAAATGCCATGTGGTGTCATAGACAAGAGAAAGACACATGGTAGTGGCCCACTAGTGTGGTTTTCACAGAAAAGTTGTGTAAGTGTATAATGTTGAATACTGACTTCAGTGTCCTGCCTGTGAAAAAGTCCAACTTTTCAGCGTAGTCTTTGCCATTGTGTTGTTTCTTCATGTACAGAGCAACTCAAGTCACTCAAGGCTATCACAAATTTCCCTGTGAAATTTCTACGTGAAGCAGCATGAATTTAGATTAGACCAAAGTGGAAAGATGCAAAGGTCAAACCATTTGGCAACTATTACGCCACTTTAGTGGATGTTGCACTTGCACTTTGATCCACCTGGTGGGTGATAATTCAGGTCACAGTTGACCAATGAGACCTCAAGAAGCTCTGCCATCACACCCAATAGGGATAATGCAGGATGACCATTGACTTGACCTCAGCAACCATGACTGTAGCCTGATGGGTTGTTCATCCTGACATGCCCGAGACAATCCCTGCGTCACGCAATTCCTACAGCCAAGGCTTTTCAGAGGCTTTGTCTTATCCCTCCTCACACTCTTAGAATAAAAGGTGCTATATAGAACCGTGCCCTTTCCTGCAGTCAAATGGCCAAATCTCCCTCTAGTGGCCTCATGGGTGGAATGTTATTAACCCTTGGATTCGTATGGTCACATATTTGTGTCTTCACAACTCTATTCCTCAATTTCACCATTTATTGTAAAAGATAAATGCAAACATCATCCAAGCATCATACGGAACACATCCACAGCCAAACTCATTCCATAAACCAATCTAAATAACAGGTTGCCTTTGACAAAAACACAATACTTAAGTTAGCGACCTAACAGTTAGACTTGTTAACAATGTAACACATATCTGGTGAGCACAAGGGAGAAATGTAATATTGTTTAGAAAAGAGACACGTATCAGCGAAGCTAACAGCAGCTAACTTCTTTATGATGGCAGCCATCTTTGACAAGAGAACTCCCTAATCCCAGAATGTCATTCACTATAAGACGCAAATAAACTAAGTCAAAGTCAAAGATGGCTTCACCCATTGCCCGAAATATATGAATTTAGTTTGGCCACTTTTTGAACGGTCATCCAACTCAGAATTCCAACTCGGGAACTCTGGCCTCTTTCTAGAGCTCTGACATTCCGACCTGAAGATCACTGACGTCATGATTTGACCTCATATTCTTCAGAGTTCCCAGTTGTCTTGAAAGCACCATAAGTCAGTCAATTGAACCATCTCTTCACCTTGTTGTGTTATAACATCTTTGGTCTGACAGACACGTTGTATGATGTCAAAAACATGGCTCTACACATAGCTACGTTTCGGGTAGCCTCTGACAATAACATTGACGTACAGAAATACGCTGACTCGGTGAGCGAGTTTATAAAGAAGTGTATAGGAGATGTTGTATCCACTGTGACTATTAAAACCTTCCTTAACCAGAAACTGTGGAAAGATGGCCGCATTCGTGCAAAACTGAAAGCACTTACCACCGATGTAATCATGCCAAGGCGACTGGAAACATGCCCAAATACAAACAGTGTAGTTATTCCCTCCGTATGGCAATCAAACAAGCAAAGCGTCAGTATAGAGACAAAGTGGAGTCGCAATTCAATGGCTCAAACACGAGACATATGTGGCAGGGTCTACAGACAAACATGGATTACAAAAAGAAAACCAGCCCCGTTGCGGACACTGACGTCTTGCTCCTAGACAAATTAAACAACTTCTTTGCGCGCTTTGAATCAATCCCTATCCCAGTCTGCTGTCCCCACATGCTTCAAGATGGCCACCATTGTTTCTGTTCCCAAGAAAGCTAAGGTAACTGACGTAAATGACTATTGCCCTGTAGCACTCACTTCTGTCATCATGAAGTGCTTTGAGAGACTAGTCAAGGATCATATCACCTCCACCCTACCTGTCACCCTAGACCCACTACCAATTTGCTTACCGCCCCAATAGGTCCACAGACGATGCACCCTGTGCAAATGGTTCCTGGACTTCCTGACAGGCCGCCCCCAGCTGGTAGGCAACAACATCTCCACTCCGCTGATCCTCAACACTGGGGCCCTACAAGGCTGCGTTCTCAGCCCTCTCCTGTACTCCCTGTTCACACACGACTACGTGGCCATGCACGCCTCCAACTCAATCATCAAGTTTGCAAACGACACTACAGTGGTAGGCTTGATTACCAACAACGACGCGACAGCCTACAGGGAGGAGATAAGGGCTCTCGGAGTGTGGTGTCAGGAAAATAACCACTCACTCAATGTCAGCAAAACAAAAGAGATGATTGTAGATTTCAGGAAACAGCAAAGGGAGCTGTTGCACCCTATTCACATCGACGGGATAGCAGTGTAAAATGTGGAAAGTTTTAATTTCCTCTATGTACATATCACCGACAAACTGAAATGGTCCATGCATACAAATAGTGTGGTGAAGAAGGTGCAACAGCACCTCTTTTTTGTTTTGAGGGCGTTACCCAGAAGACGGTCAATGTTATTTCATCAGCCGACAGAGTATGTAGCACCAACACTTTATATGAATACCTTTTTCAATCTCAGGAGGCTAAAAAACGTTGGCTTGTCACCGAAAACCCTCACTAACTTTTACAGGTGCACAATTGAGAGCATCCTGTCGGTCTGTATCACAGCCTGGTACGGCAACTGCACCGCCCACAACCGCAGGGCTCTCCAGAGGGTGGTGCGGTCTGTATAACGCATCATCGGGGGCAAACTACCTGGCCTCCGGGACACCTACAACACCTGATGTCACAGGAAGGCAAAAAAGATCATCAAGGACAATAACCACCCAAGCCACTACCGGTTCACCCCGCTTCCATCCAGAAGGCGAGGTCAGTACACGTGCATCAAAGCTGGGACAGAGATTGAAAAACAGCTTCTATCTCAAGGCCATCAGATTGTTAAACAGCCATCACTAACACAGAGAGGCTGCTGCCTACATACATACTCAAATCATTGGCCACTTAAAAAAATTGATCACTAGTCACTTTAAATAATGCCACTTTAATAATGTTTACATAGCTCGCTTTACTCATCTTATATGTATATACTGTATACTGTATACTTCACTATCTATTCTTTACCATCTATTGCATCTTAGCCACTCTGTCACTGCTCATCCATATATTTTATACTTATATATTCTCAGTCCATACCTTTACTATATTGTGTGTATTAGGTTAGGTTGTGGAATTGTTAGATATTACCTGTTAGATACTGCTGCACTGTTAGATCTAGAAGCATAAGCATTTCGCGACACTCGCAATAACATCTGCTATCCATGTGTATGTGACCAATAAAATTGGATTTGATTTGAGCTGGCAAATAGCTTAGCAGCTCATCATAATCAGTACAACTTTCATAAAAATATTTTACCCACACCATTACAATCTATGCAAGAATTGGAATACATGATCTGTCACCATTACTTGAAAACATGCGTAAAACAGTAAATACATTATGCTCCATACATACATGTGGTATGCTGCAGTAGAAACAACAAAACAATTTACAGAAAATAAGGCACTTACTTTGATAGGAACGCACACGCATGTCCAAAGTCCAAAGGAAAACAAGAATGAAGGCAATGCGGGCACCAGCCAGAAAATGTGCCAGGGGGGAAAAGTTTGTAAGGCCTGTTCTGACTATAGATGCGCAAATGTCTGCATACTTGATCTCGAGAAACACGAGAGAAGTACTTGGGCACTCTTTGAAGAGAGAAGTTTGTCCGGCTCAGTAAAGCCTCAAACATAAATTGTCCGCAACAGTGACATGGGTGACTCCTCATTAATTATTATGTGAATTAATGAGGAGGCTGAACACACCTCAATTCAAACTGTTGTTGCAAAATAAAACCTGTTAGAAAATAATTTGAAATTGACAAATTGAAACAGCCTATAGATAATTAGAAAGCAGAGTGCCTTGGTTAGAGGGCAGCGCGGGTTAACTGTCCTGTTGCTTAACGATCACATTTTGAAACAGTGAGTGGATTCTGACATCACCTGCATTAAAAAAAAAACTCATGCTAGGGCGACCATTACATGTTGACGACACCGGGCACGCGCGTATCCGCGTGGGCTTCTTGATTTTGTCCATCCACACCAGATGCGATCAGGACACGCAGGTTGAAATATCAAAAAGAACTCTGAGCCAACTGATTAATTTGGGGACAGGTCGAAACACATATGAAACATTCATGGACATTTAGCTCTACTCCGACAATTAATCCACAATTAAATCTAATAATCTGTCCTAGTTCAATTTTCTTCTGTGAATTTTATATGACGTTGGCAACCAACTTGAAGATGCATTACTGCAACCAACTGGAATGGAGTGTGGACCTCCATCTTTCAATCACCCACGTGGGTATGTGCTCCTAAAAACCAATGAGGAGATGGGAGAGGCAGGACTTCCAGCGCATCAAACATCTAGAATAGAACCAAGTTGTAGCGCATGGCTATGCAGATGCTCGTGAGCAGTTTGGTTGAAATTATTGAATAACATGTATGTGTACATTTATTTTTCAATGCTCGCGCACGCAACACTGCCGGTGTGGTCAGCATGTTAGAGATATTTGGAATTCACGCGCGAAAAGGTTAATATAGTATTTGTCATAAATTCGTAATTAATACACTTTTTTTTTTATAAACGCTGAAAATTCAATGTTTCTATGTCAAACAGTTTTGTTATTTTTCAGTCTTTTGTGATATTTATATGTATATAAAGTGTAATATTGGGATGCAAACTCATAATTGAATACATTTAAACTCTATATCTGACATATTACAGGTGCCTTCTTTTTCTTAAACCCAAAACCATGTGAGTGAGGTGTATACTTTAGTTTCAAAGTAGATTTGTTTAAGACTACCAAGAAACACTCTGTGTGACCCTGATTTAGCCGACTGCAGTAAAATTGAAAGGTTATTTGCCTGTCCCCATAGGAAAACCCCTTGAAGAAGCCTTTTTGGTTGCAGGTTTTGATTGCAGGGTTCCATTTAGAACCGTCTCTACAGAGGGTTCTACATGGAACCCAAAAGGGTTCTACCTGGAACAAAAAAGGGTTCTCCTATGGGGACAGCCGAAGAACCCTTATGAAACACTTTTTTTCTGAGAGTACCACTGCATCACATAATGACTCTCTGTAAAGCTCTATAGCAAGCCACCTTTCTTTAATGTGTTCTCAGTTGAACATTTGTATATTTTTTTAAAGTTTTGAAATGTTCTTACATCTGACATCTTTCCAATGATTTGGGTTATTTGGGATTTACTTATGTAGTAACATAGTTGTTACATTGTTCTGGCATATTAACTTTTTCCACCTTATTAATATTAAAACCAAGTACAAATATCATTGATACTAATTGTAGGTAGCTACTGATTGTGTCGAATTATACATTATTTTCATTAAGTAAATAACAGGTAAACAAACACCTGGAAGTACAGTAGGCCAACCCATTTCTACTTACCACATCATTTCGGAGTAATAATCTGTCAAATACCATCTAAAAAAAACAGCACTGTAAAATAAAAATAAACATTACCAATACTTGTATGGATCATGGTACTTTATAAGTGGAACCAACATATATATTATGTTTTACCACCAGTTGTGGCTCATTTATTTTTTGCCTCGGCTTGGCAGGAGGCTTTCTCAGAAGTAGCTGGCAGCAGATGCAGGCGGTTGTCAGCAACTCACGTGGCATCGACAGGCTGTCACAGCTATGGCCACTCTCCACTGTAAATCACCTTATGTGCTTTCCTGGACATTTTTTATTTTTATTATATATTTTTTTTATCACTTTATATGTAGATGCAGGTATAATAAGTCAATATAACACCCCCTGTCCTCCAGAGGGCCATAAGTATAGGAGCTTCTGCATGTGCTTGCGTTGTCTTGTCTCTGTGAGGAGGACATTTCAGGATAATTATAATAGGATTTGGTGGCTATCTATAGTAAGGATAGAGAGAGGTTAGAAATGGTTACTCATTCTTTCCTCAACAGGAAGAATCAACCAATAATCTGATACTTCTTCTTCAGTCAACGTTGTAATTCTAAACACCCCCATGGAAACTTTAATTGAAAAATGCCAGCCAGACAGTATATTGTGTATAGAAAGCTGATTGTGTATAATAATTGATTGATGAAACTCATTGTGATCCATACAGTATGGTTGTATGGCTATGAGTAGAGACTCAAAGTTAGCATGTATTAGCCTATACATATAATATTTATGTTTCAAATAAGAAAGAATACATGACATTTAATAAAGTCTATAATTGCATTTGCTTCATGGGATGAGGGAAACCCCTCCAGAAAGGGATTTTTCTGTGTAACCATCTCTCACAAGGCCAAGAGTCCCATCGTTAGCTCTCCAAGCCAGTCAATAGCTCTCCCCCCAAAATCTTTCAGTGCTAAATACTACAGTATGTCCTGGCCTGTTTGGGATATACCAATATACACTGACCATACAAAACATTAAGAACATTAATCTCTTTCCATGACATAGACTGACCAGGTGAATCCAGGTGAAAGCTATGATCCCTTATTGATGGCACTTGTTAAATCCACTTCAATCAGTGTAGATGAAGGGGAGGAGTCAGGTTAGAAATACATCTTTAAGCCTTGAGACAACTGAGACATGGATTGTGTATGTGTGCCATTCAGAGGGTGAATGGGCAAGACAAAAGATTGCCTTTGAACAGGGTATGGTAGTAGGTGTCAGGCACAGGTGCACCGGTTTGTGTCAAGAACTGCAATGCTGCTGGGTTTTTCACGCTCAACAGTTTCCCGTGTGCATCAACAATGGTCCCCCACCCAAAGGACATTCAGCCAACTTGACACAACTGTGGGAAGCATTCGAGTCAACATGGGCCAGTATCCCTATAGAAATGATTTTGACACTTTGAGGTGTTCTGCTAGGAAATGTTACTGCTAACTCCTAACTGCATTATCTGCAATGGGGGATCTGTCTTTTTACGTCATTAGTTCTCCCATTCAAACACCTATGCATCTTTTAGATGAGTTGAAATTAAATTGGCAACTGTCTGTGTGACTGAATCTCCAACAGACAATACTGTATTTAGGGTTGCAAAGCTCCTGTAATTTACCAAAGTTACTGGAATCTTCAGTATTTTTGGTAATTAACAGAAAATCTATGGCAATCTATCGTAATTTTGGTAATTTATACTTGAATAACTTGTAAAAAGATGTATTCATATATAGTATATACAAATATGTCAGTATCCATGAGTTTCTAGTAGATAGACCATATGGTTTAAGAGAAAATAGAATCTAATCAATAATGGTATTATTTTCTATTAACTCTGCAACTATTGACTTTTCTTCTCAACTGCCACCAGTTTGACACCAAAACATTACAGAACAAATACATATTGACATTGTGAAATATATACAGTGCCATTGTGAAAGTAGTCACACTTTTGAATTTTTCCACATTTTGTTGAGTTACAGCCTGAATTTAAAATTGATTAAATTAAGATTTTGTGTCACTGATCTACACACAATACTCCATAATGTCAAAGTAGAATTTTGTTTGTAGAACAAGGAATTAATAAAACATTAAAAGCTGAAATGTCTTGAGTCAATAAGTATTCAACCCCTTTGTTATGTCATGCCTAAATACATTCAGGAGTAAAAATGTGCTTAATAAATCGTATAAGTTGCATGGACTCATTCCATGTTATATAATAGTGGTTAAAATCATTTTTGAATGACTACCCCATATCTTTACCCCACACATACAATTATCTGTAAGGTCCCTCAATCGAGTAGTGAATTTCAAGCAGAGATTGAACCACAAAGACCAGGAAGGTTTTTCAATGCCTTGCAAAGAAGGGCAGCGATTGGTATATGTGTAAAAAAAATAAAAAAGCAGACACAGAATATCCCTTTGAACATGGTGAAGTTATTCATTTGGCTTTGGATGGTGTATCAAAACACCCAGTCACTCCACAATGCTAACCTAAATTAAAAGAAGGAAGACTCTACAGAATACAAATACTCCAAAACATGCATGCTGTTTGCATGAAGGCACTTAAGTATTACTTCACAAAATGTGTCCTGAATACAAAGCGTTATGTTTGGGCCAAATCCAACACAAAATATCAGTACCGCTCTTCATATTTCAAGCATGCTGGTGGCTGCATCATGTTATGGGTATGCTTGTCATCGGCAAGGACTATGGAGTTTTTTGGGGGATAAAAATAAACTGAATACAGCTATAAGCACAGGCAAAATCCTAGAGGAGAACCTGCTTCAGTCGGCTTTAAAACAGACACTGGAAGACGAATTCACCTTTCAGCAGGACAATAACCTAAAACACAGGGCCAAATCTACACTGGATATGCTTACCAAGAAAACATTGAATGCTCCTGAATGGCCTAGTTACATTTTTGACTTAAATCGGCCTGAAAATCTATGGCAAGACTTGAAAATGGATGAATAGTAATGGTCAATAACCAATGAGCTTGAAAAAAGTTTTACCACAAGAATAATGGGCAAATATTGTGCAATCCAGGTGTGCAAACTCTTAGAGACTTACCCAAAAATACTCACAGCTGAAATCGCCGCCAAAGGTGTTTTTACAAAGTATTGACTCAAGGATGTGAATACATATGCAAATTAGGTATTTCTGTATTTCATTTTCCGTAAATAAAAAATAAAACAAATCATTAAAAAGTATTTTGTGTAGATGGATGAGAAAAATATATATTTAATCAATTTTGAATTCAGGCTGTAAATGTGTAATAAGTCAAGGGTTATAAATACTTTCTGAAGGCACTGTAAGTGTGTTAAAAGGATATTTCATGCTGAAACCCTGGTATTCACTAATTTGATGGCTTATATTTAGCATAACGTTTTAGAGCTTTGACATTCCGTTTTTCATTTAATATCATCTTATTTAATTATTTCATATATTTTACATTTGATAAATCCCCAGAGGGCTAGAGATAATTACAGACACCTGTGATAATCTGAAATACCCAAAAGGGCCACTAGATGTCTTGTCATAGATTACATAAAATCCTTGAAAGATACCAACATTCTGGTAGTTTACTGGTAAACTTTGAAAGTTTCAAGTAATATCCGCTCCCTTTGCAGCCCTAACTATACTTTTATGCCATAGTTTTCTTTTTGTCTGCTAATCACAATTAACTTTTTTTCTACAGAGGCGTTGGAGATACAGATCTATTTCGGTGTTGGAGTCCTTTGTAACCTGGGGTTAATTCTCTTCTAAAGCCATGATTAAGAGAGTGTTTCAGGGAGGTAAAGCCCATGTGATGACAGTGTCACAGGCCTTGGGAACCCAACCCAAGGGGGAGGGAAGGAGGGAGGGAGGCTGGACCGACCAGGTATAGCTAAGAGGGATATAATAAGCGTCTATTTCCACAGGGCACTAAACCTGTGCCCTTGTCTTGATGACAAAGTGAACATACACACACCTCACAGGTTTGACCTTTGTCAACCTTTGGTATGTGCTTTGTTAGTGCTTATTTAATCAGAGAAAGATAGCCATTGACAAAGACTTCTTAGAACCGTGACACAATAAAGTGCAGACAAAAATCTATATACTGTTAATTAGCGTTAACTGATGTGGTGATTTGTTTGTTTCCTCCATCAGTCAGATATCCCTGATTTAAGTGTTTATTGGGGTAAGGAAAGAGTGGCCTATGGGCTGCAGAAAGTTGACAGGATATCTGCTTTAAGCATTGATTATCAATCCATAAGCGAGCCTCTGCTACCGGCCACATTTAGCTGGATGGGAGGAAATATTGCCTTCTGCTCTGTCATCTGTGCCTTACACAACCATTTCTGGTATTGCTCACATCATCATACCCATTGTGTTATACAGTATATACAAGTTTAAGTGGCAGCTCCATCTAACCAAAGGATGTTGTGTAATACATTTTAAAAAATAGGTTGCTATACTGTCACTAAGTAACGTACCAGTAATATCATAGTAAAACTAAAAATGACTTTATAGTTAGATGGATGCACTAACAAATCTCTCCCTTAAGGTCAGGGCACATTACGAGGCTGCTCTGCCTCTGCCAGACCAATATGAGTACCCCACTGTAGGGTTAAGGGTTTGCATTGGGAGAACAATTCTAGACCCTGTAAAGACAGTGATAGCTGAGGTGTGATAGTTGATTTACTTATAGAAAATCATTAGAACTTAAGCAAAGTCAGCAGTCAACTTACTGGTTGATTTTTAAATTCTTACACCTGCTCTTATTGATCCTCTTGGCAAAGCTAAATGTAAACAAATATTGAAGTCACTCACTATCTGCTCACTTGAAGGCATAATGAAGGTTTTCCAGGTACCTCAGTAAGGAAGGCTTAGTTCTGAGAAACAAGTTAACTAGAATTAGTAACCAGTATGTACTTTTAGGCTTGCAAGACGATGTCAGGTGTAAATTATGCATTTGTATACATGTTGATACCAAATCAAGTCTTCAGAGATTTAGAGACAGGAAATCTCTAATCAGTTTGATTCATGGTCCTTGACATTTCGCAATAATTTGTTTTCAATGAATGGAGGATATTTTCTTTCATCAAGAGAACACATTGAAACATGAAAGAACCACTTGCAAAATGCTGAAGTTATTTGTTTACTTAATCAAGACAAATATGATATCACTTTGTGGATTGTCTATGTATGTAGAAGACATCATGTTATTGTTATTGTAGCTTTACCTCCCAAAATTGGTCATCCTTTATATCAAGCAATGCTAACGTGTCATGCTGATATGAACCTTGTTTATTTCAAATTCTTATTCCAGATGTTAACATTCATCTCTTCTATGTTCAGTGGACCTTTTGTGTACCCCCTTGTTTAGTGGATGAAACACAAGAGATGATGAAATCCATCCAACCACATACTATGGCATTTTCTAGTCGCATGACACATATATGTGCACACACACACACACACACACACACACACACACACACACACACACACACACACACACACACACACACACACACACACACACACACACACACACACACACACACACACACACACACACACACACACACACACACACACAAGGAGTTGTTTCAACTCTCTCATCATGACTAATATTAAATTGTTTCTTTGTCTTTCAGTTCCTGGCCTTTGTCTCCGTATTCTTCATCGTTCTATCAACAATCTCATTATCACTCAATACCTTGCCGGAGCTACAAGTCGTTGATGAGTTTGGACAGTTCAATGACAATCCCAGCCTAGCGCATGTTGAAGCTGTGTGCATCGCCTGGTTCACGATGGAGTACCTCCTCCGCTTCCTCTCTTCTCCTGACAAGTGGCAGTTCAGCAAAGGCCCACTGAACGTCATTGATTTACTCGCTATCCTGCCCTACTATGTAACTCTCTTCCTGACCGAATCCAACAAGAGTGTTCTGCAGTTCCAGAATGTCAGACGAGTGGTCCAGATATTTCGTATCATGAGAATCTTGAGAATTCTAAAACTGGCCAGACATTCCACTGGACTGCAGTCCCTTGGGTTCACCCTTCGGCGCAGTTACAATGAATTGGGTCTGTTAATATTGTTTCTGGCTATGGGTATCATGATCTTCTCCAGCCTGGTATTCTTTGCCGAAAAAGATGAAGATGCCACAAAATTCACTAGTATTCCAGCTTCATTCTGGTGGGCTACCATTACCATGACAACTGTAGGTTATGGGGACATATATCCACAAACTCTTCTTGGTAAAATAGTCGGTGGGCTCTGCTGTATTGCAGGTGTATTGGTCATTGCATTGCCCATCCCCATCATTGTGAACAACTTCTCAGAGTTTTACAGAGAGCAGAAGAGACAGGAGAAAGCCATCAAGAGGAGAGAGGCCTTGGAGCGGGCCAAGAGGAATGGCAGTATTGTTTCTATGAATCTGAAGGATGCATTTGCTCGCAGTATGGAGCTGACGGATGTTATGGTGGAGAAAGGTGACGAGAAACGGCCGATGGATAACCATCTCTCGCCTAGTAGGTGGAGCAGTAGGCACGGCAACTCTGAGGTTAGTCCAAAATCCCAGGCGAGGTATAAAGAGGTTGCTCAACTGGGATCTCCAGATAGGGTCAATCCACCAAGAACCAGCCCACAGCACCTGAACGCCCAGATATTGGAGGAGATGTACAACAAGATGACGACCACTGCCAACATTGGCTCTGGAGCTCCACATGAACAAGGACAGAAGCTTGAGGAAGTAATGGAAATGAAGGTAGTGTCTTCTGGACTAAAGCCCCCCCCAATCAAGGAACGAGCCATGGGTGACCTCAGGAGCCCATCCAGTGTGGACAGCTTTGCCAGCTGCACTACGGAGTTCAGTGTGGCAGAGAGCAGTTCCCTCCTCCCCAACGTAGCAGGACGGAGAGCTCCTCATCCCCTCGACCTCAGCCAGATCACCTCTGTGGAACCAAAAACCACAGGCAAAGTTCAGCCGGCCACCATCATCAAGGAGGGTCTTTATGAGTTTGTCTCAAGCAATCCAGAGGGGGCCTCACAGGGGGAGGATAATCAAAGCTTTGACATGAGCGTCGAAAGCATCCGCAGTTCTCTCAGAGGCAACAATCCACAGAAGACAAAATCTCTCAAAGTCAATTTCAATGAATCTCAGGGAGAGGTGCCATTAACACCTCCCAGCACTAAGTCCCCTCAGTCTCTCAGTGCAACTCTGTCTCCACCAGGATACCAGCCCTCCCCACCCCCAGGCCAGGGCCCGGTGACCAGCCCATGGTCTCCAGGACAGTCAGGCCAAAGAGAGGATGGAGCCCAGGGCTTAGAGGGAGAAGGTCCGCCTTCCATTTTAAGCCATAGCGGGAATCACATGGACAGGGCCGCCGTCTTCAGCCCTTTGTCACCTAAATCCTTCAACTGCACTACTCAGGAAGTGGTCGTCGCCGGCAACGGGGAAAGAGAGACAGGCAACAGCCAAAAGGAAAACCACATAGTTCTGGATGGAAGTCTATCTCCACCTTGTGAAACAAGCATGTGACTAGTATAGGTGGAAGGTCAAGGAAAGAGGAAACAGACTCTCTGTTTGTGTATGAAGAAGAAAAAGAAGCACACTAATGTAGTGAATAATAAGTTGTCTGCATGACTTGACAAGTATTATTTCTGATAACATCACTGTTTCATTCACCTATGAGAACTGCTTTTTGCTGCAGACGTGGAACTTATAACAGTGGATTTTACTATAAGGCTCCAATGTGAGCAAAGAAACAACCTAGTATGAATGAGGACTTTTATGAACAAATTGTACATTATGGTCCAGGACTTTTTACGTAGCAAGTTATTCATTGGAAGTTTCTTTGTTTTAGCTTGCTAGTGTGTTGGGACAAGGACATCATCTGAAGAGAGAAATGAGGAAAGGCTTTGGGATTTTTATATAAGGGCTCATCATTTGTGAAACAGTATCAATGTCATATCATATTCTGTTACTTGATATGACTTGCATTCATTTGCTAAGTTTAATTTACTTTTCATGTTATTTTGTCTGTTTAGATTTTGCATTGTTCTCAATCAAGTCAACCAAGAGATATATGGAACAAGCAACAGTCTCTTAGTTCAGGGAAGCAAAAAGAAAGTGCAGCATATTATATAGCAAATCTATATGGAAATAGACCAACAAGACAGTTTTAATAATAGCCTATACATGACTATCTATGATTGCTTTCTAATACTTTATATTCTACTATTTTATATTCTGTTCGTGAATGAGCTTACGTCCCTAATTTCTGTGTTTAGCTCTGTTGTTGTGCAACCCTTCATCCATGCAATGGGAAATGGACAAGCCATACAAGTATTGCATGGCAACCTCAAGGATTTACACTATGGCAAAAGTGATTAGATAATGACAACCATTATACTTAAGGGGAAAAAGGTATCATACAGCAGCACTTCATTCACTTAGATACAGATCATATCAACTGAATGGTTATTCAAGTTCTTCACTAAAATGGACATGCATTATTGCCGAGTACCAGATCCATTCTGATCAAAGGAAATCTGTTGTTACATTCCTCACTGTATTCATGTTGTTATAATGCTGCCTTCGAGAAGTGCAGAACATGTGTTGGGTATGTATGTATGCTAGTTGGAACAAATACTGTGTATGTGATGTTTGATGTGTCAAGTTGAATTTATATTGTATGGGGCTGATTGCTAATCCAATACAGTACAGTACTCAGGTAGAAAGTATAACACTGCCCTCTACAGACGGAGGATTTTAAGGCACTAATCCAAGAATTCATGCATATCTCTAGTTGGATTTCCTCTTAATATTGAACAAAGTAACATCTTTATTGATTCATTGTGCATTTTAAGTTTTGCATGGCTGATCTACTCAGTAAATGGTAGACAACTGTTGCAGCTTTTTTCTAAATGATGCCGACAAGTCTGAACTGAATCACGAGGGTTACTGCGGACAATAGTAATACTACAGTGTATTAACTATATAAACTACTGTGCTTATATTCTATTTAAAGTAGATTATGCTACCATATTATGTTTTGTTGGTTCACTCGTATGATTGATTCTATTTTTCTAAGATAAAATAGATCAGGATTGTAATATTTCCTGGTACATTTTTGAATTGTGTGCCTTTTCATAAATAGACATTTATGAGAAGGCGAAAACCTACATAATTTGGCTGGTACATAGAGATCTATAAATAATGTATTTCTAGTAGGGATACATATGAGGTGATGATAAGCAAATAGCTATTGTACCAAGTTCTCTGGTTTTGTATAACTTGAAAGCTTTATCATATCATGGCTTACTTCCTCCTTTCAAAGTACCATTTGCTGTCAGTAATGTACAGTACAGTGCAGTAGGCTTATGTTAGATCATAATTGAGATGTCAGGGAAAACAGGAAAAGTTACTGCACTGACACACCCTGGTATGACACCACCTCTTATCCACCAAGTCATCTGTAAAACGATTTGTATTTTTGTTGTAATTATCTTACATTCTTTTGTACAGTTAGCTTGATCATACTCACATCCTCAAATCAATACTTACAACCACAATATACTGTAGGTAACTCTAGGGTCAATTCCGCAGATATTTTTCTTCTGCCTGCTTTTTTTGATGTTCCCTCCATCCCAATATACTTTGGTTGTTTTAACGGTATGTGACCATAGTCATCTTAATTGTTAGTCAACATAACTTGATAGTGAATGAATAGTAACTTATTGTTTTACAATAGGTTTATTAGCATATGCAAGACAAATAAAATTTGTTCATGTGACCCTTTGTAATGTGTCTGCTTGCAGAGTGGTCCTCAAGATTCTCTCTTTACATGTCATGGACATTTTCAATAATAAGGTGAATAGACTAGACATATACAGTATGAGGACAAATAACATTTTTTTGGGGGGGGGAAATGTGTTACATTCCCTATTGAATGATACTGGCTCTATCTAGGAACTGTATAACCAAGTTCATCATGGCGAGCGCTCAATTCAGTGATAATCAATCAATCACTGGCTGTTATCAAATTCACATATTCATAAAACAGAAATTAACCAAGGATATGGTTAAGGGGAGATCCTTTGGTGATGATTGAACAGTGAACAGAAAATATAGTTTACCAAGCTACCAATTACTTCACATTGGGAGAAGTTAAGCTAAACTGAACTACCCTTAAGAAAAATATAGTTTACTTGACTAAAGTTACTTTGAAAAAGTAGTTCACTACATCCAAACTACTTTGTGAAAAAATATAATATGTAAATATGAAATGTCCTAGACTACAAATTGCAAGAACAGATCACTTTGGGGTCATATGTTAACAGAATGTCTAATTTAGCTTATTAAAGGAGCTACATTTAGAAATTGTGCACTGTATTTGCAGAACATGTTCATAGCATATCTGCAGTAATAATGGAATGATACTGGTTCACAATATTTTTCACAGAAAATGTATTTTGGGCCAATACAAAACCGCAGTCTAAAATGCAGACTTTCTATTTGACAACAAAAGCCAGACCGGTGAATAGTGTAAGGTATCATTGTACTATCTAAATTACTGTGAAAAAAACATCATTTTTACAGCTGTTTGAAGTTGGAGGATGAAACTGAAAGTAAAATAGTCTCCACCATGATTTCCGGGATCCTTGGGGCGTAACCACCATTGGTCCATGCTATCTGGAAACCTTGGGAAGTCGAATAACACTAACCTCTACCCGTGTTTCCGGAAATGAGGTCCAGGGGCTCCGTACCGAGGGTGTAATGCAATAGCGGAGCCTTCAGAGGCTAAATTGAACTCTGTACCGCATCGCCGTGTACCTCATAAATGTTGTAACAATGCGGAGGGGCTCTTTATAGCTCCGTATAGCTCCGCATTTACATGATTGGTTGATGGTAGGTTGGGGCTGTATGTTCTGTGTAAACACAAACTCACTTCCTTGACAACTTCATTCACAACAGCTCTGCGATGCGCAAGTATGAATGCCCTAACTTCTGCAGAGGCCACATCTAAAAGCTGTACGGCCAATGCAGACGCCAGAATGACCATAAATCGGCTTTAAGTGTTGTTGCAATTCACCTAGCTTCCACATGGGTGAGACATTCTACATGTAGCACCTTTAAACACAAAAACAATGTTTCAAATGAGAATAGGGCAGATCTGAAAAATGCCTGCTTCACCCATATTTTATTTCCGCAAAGAAAAGTAGTGTGTAGTTCTAGTAGTTAGTTACACCGCTACATGGTAAAACGTTTTTAACTACTGAAAACACTACAAGGTTAAACTACCAACTACCTGGTATGATGTTGCATTGATCAGTTTAAAGCCATTATTTTAGCATTTTGACCAAAGTCAGCCTTTAAAGTAACTGTCCAGTATTTCCAAATTTCTATGAAATATGACCTATAAATAATTACAATGTGAGTGAAATCATTTTCCTTCCCAAAAGTGGTAATTATGTTTCTATGAAACTCTGATCGGTTGTTTTGGGCCCAGGCCCGCAGAGCTTTCCTAGTACTCACTCCGTCAATTTCAGTCAGAAAATAGAAAGTGACATATCTAGCTAAAATCTTACTGCTGGCAATGTCATAAGAATGCCCCCGCAAACAAAAAACATTATAAAATGACCCTAGAGCTCGAGTTAAGATTTCAGTAATTAAAACTCATTTTAGCCATTTTCGCACAGTGAGGTACTTACTACCTAGTGGACAAGCTGAGAATCAGACATGAGATCTGATTATATCAGTGAAAAAGTTACTTCAGCTTTCTCCTCATATGTATATCATTCCTGTAAGAAAAAAATAAAAGGCATGGCACGTTGCACAAGCCCTGCGCTTTTAGGGCTGGGCTCCTATGGGAATTTGCGCATGTTTTGAGCACCACCATTAGGTGAAAGATATGATTATTTTGATTTTTTTATGAATAAAGAATTTTTGAATAGTAATTGGTGACAAATACGTAATAAAGTATTTGTCCACTTTCAGATTTTCTCTATTTTTGTATATTTTTGATACTGAATGTTACCTTTCTTGCATGCAGAACTGTTTTAACTGTTCAAGTCCTGTCACAACATTAGCTATTCCAAAACTTTAAATGTGTTGCTTTTTAACCATTTTCATGTACAGTAGACTTGATTGTGTGTTTTGGATCATTGTTTTGCTGCATAAATGGTACCAAGCTAACATATGGATTGTCATACCATGGATAATTGAGCTATTTCCTGATGAATATTACAACCCTTTAGGTATAAAAAAAAACAAACATATTTTTGGGGATAAAATATTTAATTTGGCCTTTACTACTAGACAATACCAGTCTTTGGCATCATTAAAGTGAAGACTTATTTTATCAAATCAATTCTCTGTAATTATTATTACGTGATTAAACTAATCATGTAAATGTAATTAACTAGGAAGTCGGGGCACCAAGGAAAATATTCAGATTACAAAGTTATAATTTTCCTAATATAACTTTTCAGATGTTTTAATATCTGATCAATTAGTCTTCTAATTAATTAATCATTCTTTACCTCACGTTAGTCTCATTCCGAACGTTGTAAATCGTTGGTTATCTGCACGAACCCAGTCTTTACTATAAATCATCCATACATCAATTATCTTAATCATTTATTTACTAACTAACTAAATAATCACAGAAATGCATAACAAACAAACAAACAAAGTAGATATGGTTACAAGGTAGGGGATGATAGGGGATGTGCCCTAGTGGGTTAAACTGGTATGACGACTTGGTAGACAAAGGGACTGAAGGGCGCACAGTTGATAATTATATTAATTGAAATGCCAATCCTTTGCAAATGAACGCTCACTCATTCGGGAATAATTGCAATCAATATATATATTTACGCTCAGTGTGTCGTCGTGATCTCTGTTGGAATCATCAGTCTTTCTGTTGAGAAGTTCATCTGAACTTCTCTTTGCGTCCCTGGAGTCTTTCGTGGTTAGAATGGATACTTCAGAGTCCCATTCAGAAATGTTCTTGTAGATAGATGTTTCGGCAGGTTGTCGGTCTTCGCATTCCAGGTCAACATAAATTCTAGCTGCAGACTAGTAATTAGTATCGAAGATTTGCTCTTATTCTGTCGGTATCAATAGTCTCAGAGTTGAACCATTTCCACCAGTGTAGCCAATGCTCCACGTGGTTCAACAGTCGTTACAACATTAGCTCCCTCAGATGACCGAGGATTGCATGGTCTCTACTCAAACCTTAGACCTCTTGGTAATCGAGGTACGCATGGTCTGAAGTGGGCTTCTCTAGGTGGGGGTTTGATTCAGAACAGCAGAAAAGGCTGTCCCATGACGCCAGATTGATGTCTGTGCTCATGGGGGTGGCCCAATGACTTAGTGAAACTTTAAACAGAAATACAATTCTCTCACATTAACGGTTTAAAATCACATTGCACAATTTCACAAATAGTTTCATCTTTACTCATTAATTTTATACAATAATTAGATGCAAGCCTCAGAACGGAGGCTCCTGTATAAGCAGAGTTATGGTAATGTGGCTGTATTGTCTTTCCTGAGTTCACAATCATAAAACAAAATGGAGTGGTCGTAGCTGGATTCTCCACCGACCGTTTACGCCTTCTAACAAAACATGGACAATGTTCAGTTCTCAAGTTCTGTGATGTAGAAGAAGTTCCTTTGTTCTACTGTGAACCCTCTCTCTCTATACTGCATGAGGGAGAGAGTCTCCAGGAATTTACAACCTGAGATAACAGAGCCTGGGTGTAGGGGGAAGAGAGATGTGGTGAGAGAGAGTTGGTGCTTGCTATATCCAAAGAGGGCCACGTCATGACACAGTCAAAAGTTACACCTACTCAATCCAGGGTTTTTCTTTATTTTTACTATTTTCTACATTGTAAAATAATAGTAAAGACATCAAAACTATACAATAACATATATGGAATCATGTAGTAACCAAAAAGTGTTCAACAAATCAAAATATATTTTATATTTGAGATTCTTCAGTGGCCACCCTTTGCCTTGATGACAGCTTTGCACACTCTTGGTATTCTCTCAACCAGATTCATGACGTAGTCACACGGAATGCATTTCAATTAACAGGTGTTGTTAAAAGTACATTTTAGGAATTTCTTTCCTTCTTAATGTGTCTGAGCCAATCAGTTGTGTTGTGACAAGGTACTGTAGAGGTGGTATACAGAAGAAAGCCCTATTTGGTAAAAGACCAAGTCCATATTATGGAAAGAGCAGCTCAAATAAGCAAAGAGAAACAACAGTCCATCATTACTTTAAGACATGAAGGCCAGTCAATGCGGAACATTTCAAGAACTTTAAAAGTTTCTTCAAGTGCAGTCGCAAAAACCATCAAGTGCTATGATGAGGATCGCCACAGGAAAGGAAGACCCAGATTTACCTCTGCTGTATACCAACATGCGTCATCAGGTGAGTTGAAGGCTTCCAAACCTCACCCCAATGATCAGGAAAATGCCTGAGATGACTCTGGTCGGTTCCGTCTGTGGTATCAGGCTGGGTGAAGAAGGAGTTGAATTCTGTCAAAGTACCCATAAGTGGACTTGTCAAGATTTTTTGTGTGTCTGCTGCCCCGAGGGAGAAAGCACTACGCAATTCGCGACTCGGACCGAGAGCGGTGTCTTGCTTTGCTCTCCGGAGCAGAGCGCCACTGAAAGGAGTAATAACTGGGGTGGCGTTGAGTTGAGGTGGATCGACTGAAGTTTAGGATCCCCGGGTGTCTGTGATGCATGGGAGACTAAGGAGACCCTGTCTGTCCTTCTGAGTTTTGCAGGATAAAGTCATGCTAGGGTATATAAGTTATCCCATGAGAGCTTTTGTTCCGAACCCACTACCGTGTTTCAGATGCCAAGTTTATGGTCATGTTGCAGAAATATGTAGGTGGGAGATTCTGTTGTGTTAGAAGTGTGCAGGAGGGCATGAGACAAATAAGTGTATAGTTTCGGTGGAAGAAGTGTAGTGTTTCAATTGTGGGGGTGGCCTTGTTGCTGGGGATCAGAAATGTCCTGTGTGAGTGAGACAGGTTGAAGTTTTCAGGGTGAAAGCAGTGAGCAAAGTGTCATATGCTGAGGCAGTGAGGAAAGTTGAGGATGGTGTGAAAAGGGTGAGGGAGCCTGAGAGGATCCCCGTGAGTAGTAGGCCAGTACAGAGTCACCCGAACAATTTGCTCTTCGCAACAAATCATCTAGTCTGTCGGAAAAGCACACAATGAAGAAGAATATTGTTAGGGCGGAGTCATAAGCATCTCGTCATTATATCCAGTATCTCTCATATTGCTGCTTCATTCAGGAAATCATGTGCGTAAACAAGTTTTTTGGCGTGCCTTGTTTGCGGTCTCGAAGAAGATGAAGAAGGAGGAATTGGGTAAAGTGGAATTGGTTAGAGTGACCAGGAGCAGTATGAGGTTGCTTTTGTGTGTGTCAAAAGTGCAAAAGGAGAAAGCTCTGTGGCTCAACAAGATATTGACGTAAGATGTGGAAAGCTATGATTTTCAAATTTGGGCACCAGTTAAAGGTGTAACCTCCGGTGTCTCGCTAGACATAAAGGCTGTGAGGTTTAGGGATAAAGCCAAGCCCCCCCCCCCCTCCATATTACAACCTATTTATTGTGATAATTAAGTTGTTTGCTCTCTAACCAGTTAATTCATATGTCTTGAGACCGTGATATAGAGGCCTAAAGGCAGAGACAATAAGAAGACACAGTGGCAGAATAAAATCAACCACACCTTTGTTTTATCACAAAACCGGATAGCTACCATTGTCCAGTGAAGTTCACAAAGCATATTGCATGTACAGTAAGAGACAGTTACATGACCTACCGCATGGTCAAGAAAGTTCATGTTTCCGACATTTTCGGACCACTAAACAACTATTGATTTAGAAGAGAGAGAGAAGAGAGTTACCGAAAGTCGCAAAGAAAACCCGAGCTGCCTCCACTATTCCAAAACCCTTTCAACTTCAACATTTCAACATCATCAAGTCACCTCTGCTTAGTCTAATACAGTAACAAAAGATCACCAAAACAATTTAGTCCAATCAACGTAAGATAAATATGATGTGGCTGTCCATGGTTCTGATTTGTGTGTGTGTGCATGCGTGCGTGCGTGCAGGTTGAAAAACATGTTGACTCACCCTACTTGTAGAGAAACGCCAATGCCATCCTCATCTCTTTCATGTTGATGAAACGGTCTATCACTCTGTTATACAGTACAAGCTTTTATTTTATGTGGTCCTAGGCTACCTGGCTAAATGCTTGCTCACTAGCCTCACCTCCATTCATGAGCAACGTTAGCTAGTTAACAATAGCCTTCTACATCTAGCTACATATTGAACGTACATCCTCTCAGACCAGGGGCACAACAATGTATGAATTAATGGTTGGATCAGCATCACCGTTATAATCATTTGCCAGTGCAGAGAATTAAGTAAAACCACAAGTGACAATCCCTATCTACTTCCATGGCTAATTTAGGAAAGGGCCAATTTTAGCAAGCTGGCTAGCTAGCCACCGGAGGACAACGGCACAATGAGATGCAACAATTAAAGTTTTTCTGTCAATGACTTATGCACTCAATGGGATTTGATAGGAGTGATGCCAAATCCAAGCTGGTTTCCCTTGACACATTTTTTGGTACGCCAGGATCATTCACAGTTGATCTCGCTCCGTTTAGGTCAACGCTGATCGGCAAATTTGTATTATTATTTTTTTGTCAAGGGAGGCCAGATGCTCGCTGGCTTCTCTTGCCTTCAATGCTACATGCAGCAACAATGTCATACTCGTTTGGACCAGACAGCATCAGACAGATGGCCTACACATAGAGACAGATGGGCGCTGTTTCGCTCGCTCGGATGCTTATTGCTGACGGCCTCTTTGAATTGAAGGAAATGTATGAAACACAGAGAGACGAAAGATAATGGATGTGCTGACCAACTGGCAAGTGTCTTCACTGACATTTTCAACCTCTCCCTGTCTGAGTCTGTAATACCAACATGTTTCAAGCAGACCACCACCAAATCCCTGAGCAAAAGGAAGCGAAGGTAACCTGCCTAAATGACTACTGACCCGTAGCACTCACGTCTGAGGCCATGAAATGCTTTGAAATGCTAGTCATGGCTCACATCAACACCATTATCCCAGAAACCCTAGACCCACTCCAATTCGCATACCGCCCCAATAGATCCACAGATTATGCTATCTCTATTGCACTCCACACTGCCCTTTCACACCTGGACAAAAGGAACACCTACGTGAGAATGCTATTCATTGACTACAGCTCAGCGCTCAACACCATAGTGCCCTCAAAGCTCATCACTAAGCTAAGGACCCTGGGACTAAACACCTCCCTCTGCAACTGGATCCTGGACTTCCTGACATGCCGCCCCCAGGTGGTAAGGGTAGGTAACAACACATTCGCCATGCTGATCCTCAACACGGGGGCCCCTCAGGGGTGCATGCTCAGTCCCTTCCTGTACTCTCTGTTCACTCATGACTGAATGGCCAGGCACGATTCCAACACCATCATTAAGTTTGCCGATGACACAACAGTGGTAGGCCTGATCACTGACAACAATGAGTCAGCCTATAGGGAGGAGGTCAGAGACCTAACCGTGTGGTGCAAGAACAACAACCTCTCCCTCAACGTGATCAAGACAAAGGAGATAATTGTGGACTACAGGAAAAGGAGGACCGAGCACGCCCCCATTCTCTTCGACGGGGCTGTAGTGGAGCAGGTTGAGAGCTTCAAGTTCCTTGGCTTCCACATCACCAACAAACTAACATGGTCCAAGCACACCATGACAGTCGTGAATAGGGCAGGCACGACAAAACCTATTCCCCCTCAGGAGACTGAAAAGATTTGGCATGGGTCCTCAGATCCTCAAACGGTTCTACAGCTGCAACATCGAGAGCATCTTGATGGGTTACATCAGTGGGTCTGCCTCCGACCGCAAGGCACTACAGAGGGTAGTGCATACGGCCCAGTACATCACTGGGGCCAAGCTTCCTTCCATCCAGGACCTCTATACCAGGCGGTGTGAGAGGAAGGCCTTAATAATTGTCAAAGACTCCAGCCACCCCAGTGACCCCAGACTGTTCTCTCTGCTACCACACGGCAAGCAGCAGTGGAGCGCCAAGTCTAGGTCCAAGAGGCTTCTAAACAGCTTCTACCCCCAAGCCTTAAGGCTCCTGAACATCTAATAAAATAGCTACCCAGATTATTTGCATTGCCCCCCCCCCCCCTTTTACGCTGCTGCTACTCTCTGTTATTATCTATGCATAGTCACTTTAACAACTCTACTTACATGTACATATTACCTCAATTACCTCGACTAACCGGTGCCCCCACACATTGACTCTGTACCAGTACCCCCTGTATTTAGCCTCGATATTGATATTTTACTGCTGCTCTTCAATTATTTGTTACTTTTATTTCTTTTTTTTAAGGTATTTTTCTTAAAGCTGCATTGTTGGTTAAGGGCTTGTAAGTAAGCGTTTCACTGTAAGGTCTACTACACCTTTTGAATTCGGCGCATGTGACAAATACAATTTGATTTGATTTGATTTATGCAGTGAGACAGTATGTACAGAAGCCGCTGCAGTGTTAAAATTGTAAAAAGTTTGGACATGTGGAAAGTGTTTGTCGAAGGAAAAAAATATGTAGTAGTTGAAGAGTCAGATGAAGCATGTTGTTGTAATTGTCATGGGAATCACATTCCCGAGTTGCCGGTGTTCCCTGTACGGATGAAGGAGGTCGCAGTAGCTAGGATCAGGCCAACCAGCAGGTCTTCTATGTGGAGGCAGTGAAAATAGCTGAAGGAGTGAGTAGAGAGGAGATGGTAGTGGATGTCCCACAGTCTGCAGTGAATGCCATGCAGGAGAAGGATCCCGACACACTAATAGTGAAGAAGGTGGACTTTGTTGTGTTTATAGCACTAGTGATAAATTGCACTAGTTAAACTTAGAAAACACCAAAGAAGCTAGACATCATTGTGAAGGCAACAAATCGATTTCTGGATCTCCAGGACTTTACAGGCGAAATGTAACAGGGAGTACTGAATGAAGCGGTTCCCCCCTCCCAGGTTGTTGAGACTGTGTAGGGATCTGGATAGTACCGTTTTTTTTTAATTCAGGGTAGTATTGTGAATTAGTTTAGGTTTTTTTTTTTTTTGGGGGGGGGGGGGGGGGTAATTAGCATGAATTTGTTCATCCAAAACATATTTTGCTTTTGTAGTATTTTTTCTAACCCGTACAGTAGGTGGCAGCAATACACCGTATTAGTGCAGTATGCCAATAAACCTCAAAGAAGAATCCTGTGCGTACCACTGCCACAGAAGAAGAAAGGGGCGGGGGTTAATAACAGTGCTGTTGTGCATGCTGTTAGCAAAGAAGCTACTAAAGTGGTTTAAATTTATGATTGTATAATGTTTCAGCATTACTTTGCACGTGGATTACGTACCGCTATTTCTCAAACGTTTAGTATACCATTTGTTGCCCTCCGAAATGGGAGGTCTGCTACTCACGCGTGTAGAAGGCTGCCAATGAAGACCGAAGGGTATTTGTATCACGCTGCCAAAAGGTCGTTTCTCAATGATGCGGCTAAAAAGGTATTTGGCTTTATTTTGTCCTCACTTGTCTGGTAGATAGTTATACTTCCAATCCTGGGATATAATATGCCCTATTATGCTAGTTACGTAGGTTTATTTTGGCTGAAAGAAGCTATGTTAGTTAACTAGCTAGCCTAGTGGCTCTGCGTTCGATAGTTCTACACTCGATACATTAGCTATGTATGATTTACATACTCCTGACCAAACCGGGCGCGCGCATGTTGATTTTGTACAGCCACACCAGACACGATCAGCACATGCATGTTGAAATATCAAACCAAACTCTGAACCAATTATAATAATTTGAGGACAGGTCGAAAAGCATTCAACTTTGATGGCAATTTAGCTTGCTAGCAAATTTGTCCTGGGATATAAACATTGGGTTGTTATTTTACCTGAAATGCACAAGGTCCTCTACTCTGACAATTATTCCACAGATTAAACGGTAAACTGAATTCCTTTATCGTCATCTCTCCTCCTTCCTCAGGCTTCTATTTTTACTTTCGACTTTATTTGGCGGTTGGCAACCAACTTTAAGGTGCATTACAACTAGAGGTCGACCGATTATGATTTTTCAACACCGATACCGATTATTGGAGGACCCCAAAAAAAAGCCGATACCGATTAATCGGCCGATTTAGAAAGGAAAACATTTTATTTGTAATAATGACAATTACAACAATACTGAATTAACACTTATTTCATAAAAGCCAATGAGGAGATTGGAGAGGCCGGACTTGCAGTTCAGCATCACAAATAGGACCTATTTTTATTTTAGCACCTGGCCATGCTTGCTGTCGTGTGCACGCAATGATTGAATAGCATGTATGTGTACATTTATTTTGCAACGTGCATTTGACGCTAGCGGTGTGGTCAGCATGTTATTCAATCATTGGTTCTATTTGTGATGCACTGCAAGTTTGGCCTCTCCCATCTCCTCATTGGTTTTTAGGAGCATATACCCACGCGGGTGATTGAAAGACGAACTGAAGTCCACATCCAGGCCAGTTGGTGGTGGTAATGCACCTTAAAGTTGGTTGCCAACCGCCATATAAAGTCAGAAGAATCCTGAAGGAGTTGAGATTCCTAGAAATGAACTAGGTTTCCCCTTTTAGTTGTGGATTAATTGTCGGAGTAGAGGACCTTCTGCATTTAAGGTAAAATAACAACCCAATGTTTCTATCCCAGGACAAATTAGCTAGCAACAGCAAGCTAGCTAGTTAAATTGCCTTAAATGTTTAATGCTTTTCAACCTGTCCCCAAATTAATATAGTTGGTTCAGAGTTCATTTTGATATTTCAACCAGCGTGTCCTGACCGCGTCTGGTGTGGGTGGACAAAATCAATATGCGAGCGGTGTGGTCAGGCATGATCTGCACTGGCCTGGTTGTGCAAGTGCATTAACTTTTGAAAGTGCGTTAGATTCTATTAATCTCTACAAACCCCATGGCAAATTGTGTTATGACATATTTGATCACACTCTGTAAGATCTCATCTGAAAGGTAATTAAGAATTGGACCAAGTTCTTTTTAAAATGATATATTATTTGTTATGGTCTAATTGTAGCAGTTAAAGGCATTGTATGGAAAGAAATGGCCTAGTTTCTCATTTGTCTGTCTCTGCCCAGGTACAGCCAGCCTCTGTACTACGGATGGTCTGCTGCTTCTCTACATCTTCCACAAACCACCCTGAGGAGGGGACGCTCATCTATTCAGGGAACCTCGGCAATTCTGTCCGAGGTATTACTTTAATCACCATGAACAATCTCTCATGATCGTCTCCTCATCATCAACATTGTTATCATCATTGAATAACTAGGCCTAAACAAGAATTGTATTTTTTGTCTGTTGCAGGTGTGAAGATGTTCTCTTACACCAGTAGCGGGGCCAGCCTGTGTATGATGCCCTACATTCTTTTGAAGACTGGCATCAGCGTTCAGAGTCTTGTCCTGAAGGGGGCCTTCTGTGGTGTCATTGGTTTTTTCACATTCCTGACTCCCATCCTCCTCCACATCATCACCAAAGGCTATGTGGTTCGCCTGTACCACAACCATGACACTGACACGTACACAGCTGTCACCTACAACATCCTTCTGATGGAGAAAAAGACTGTGTTCCGTCAGAGTGAGGTCAAGATACCGGGTGTCAGCAAAATGTTCACCACGTTCTATGCCGACAAGAAGTCAATGCTTGTGAATCCGATGCTGTTCCCACTTCCTCATGACTATAACCACCTCATGGGTTACGACCAGCCCTTTTCATTTGATACGGAAGACTTGAATGGTAAACCTAATAAGAGTTAACGGATTTCTACAGATAATGCCAATTGCAGTCTGAACTGTAGAATGGAACGCGTGTGTGTATGTACGTCTTAGTTGTTAATGTAGGCTATAAATTATATGATATCAAAGAGAACCTTTGAGAGAGGTTGGTTTCTTCCTTTCACTAGTAAGAGGTAATGTATAGACATGGAGTATATTAATAAAATTTGTTTAAACAAAGCTTATGGATTAATTTCATCACTAAATATAAACTAAATTCACCTTGTGACATGACTGTGATTGCAATTGTAACTTCCCTTCCTTCTGCTTCAAACAATGCCTCTCTTCAGAAAAACACTACCAGTATTCTGTGAGCAAAATGAGAAGTTGCTACTTCTGATGTTTTGAGAGCTTGGGCACTATCAAACAGTGTTGATTGCATGAAAACAGGAGACCGGCAGTAAGTCAAACCATTGCAGAGTATCAACTTTACCATGATGTTTCAAATTCTGGGTACTATTTTGTTGTGTTTTGGCTGCTTCTGGACAGAAAAGATAACTTTGCTCTTCAGAGAGTGTCAACCTGGTATACTTGGCATGGTAAGACCATTTTATTTACTTATCTAGTGATCATATAGAGAAGAATGTAAAACGTGTATATACTGAATTTAATCAGAACATTTTAGATAACTGTCTAGTATATCGCAGTGACTACGTATTAAGTACCAGAACTACTAGATGTCTGGAAATGTCATTACTTATATTTCCTCTGATACTCTAATTTAATGTTTCTTGCTAAACACCTCTCTTTAGTCGTGTTGCATTCTTGACAGTTAAAACGGTTTAGGACCAAACCCATAGCTAACAACCTTTTTTGCTTTTTTTTTGCTTTATTTTAACTCTGTGTTTCAATAGAGCCACAATGGTTTCGAGGTATGTGTCTGGTATAAAAATTGGAAGTAAATAGAACAAGTTATCCCAGAAAGATTGCTTTTGCCCGGATCTGAAAATATGTAATCTCAAAGGAGGAATGTACCAGAAATATTCATATTCACCCACCATTCCAACTGTCAGAAATTATATGCTGTTAAATTTCACTTCTGGTGGGTGGTGTGACTAACAGATGGTCATCCTCTTTGCAGAGTCTCTACATGATACTGTTCTCTTTTATCTCAGGGCCTATGATGTGTTGCCAAAAGTGAGTACAAGTCTTACTGTTGAAAACCAGATTCTTTGTCTTCTAAAAATATACATATTTTAAAGACACACAGCTTTGCCTCCATGGTTAGTTTACCCTCACATTGTACTCCTCCGTGTGAAGGGCTTTAAGATATGTTATTATTAAGAATGTGAGTTTTAATAACGTGTTGTACATTTTATTTGCCTCATTACAGGGGAATTATGAGGTCTTTGTCGAAACTGTGGAATTCAAACGACAGCCAAACTGGAAAAATTGAAAGTCAACGTTACAACTGAAGTGAAATAGGGGGAAACGCATGTGAGTGGAGAATGACATTCTTATGATTTGCATGTATTGGTGTTACTGTTAAACTGTAGCGTAATGTAAAATGGGTATACACTGCTTAAAGAAATAAAGGGAACACTAAAATAACATCCTAGATCTGAATGAATGAAATATTCTTATTAAATACTTTTTTCTTTACATAGTTGAATGTGCTGACAACAAAATCACACAAATTACCAATGGAAATCAAATTTATCAACCCATGGAGGTCTGGATTTGGAGTCGCTCTCAAAATGAAATTGGAAAACCACACTACATGCTGATCCAACTTTGATGTAATGTCCTTAAAACAAGTCATAATGAGGCTCAGTAGTGTGTGTGGCCTCCACGTGCCTGTATGACCTCCCTACAACGCCTGGGCATGCTCCTGATGAGGTGGCGGATGGTCTCCTGAGGGATCTCCTCCCAGACCTGGACTAAAGCATCCGCCAACTCCTGGACAGTGAGTTGGTGGATGGAGCGAGACATGATGTCCCAGATGTGCTCAATTGGATTCAGGTCTGGGGAACGGGCGGGCCAGTCCATAGCATCAATGCCTTCCTCTTGCAGGAACTGCTGACACACTCCAGCCACATGAGGTCTAGCATTGTCTTGCGTTAGGAGGAACCCAGGGCCAACCGCACCAGCATATGGTCTCACAAGGGGTCTGAGGATCTCATCTCGGTACCTAATGGCAGTCAGGCTACCTCTGGCGAGCACATGGCTGTGCGGCCCCCCAAAGAAATAGAAATGCCAACCCACACCATGACTGACTCACCGCCAAACCGGTCATGCTGGAGGATGTTGCAGGCAGCAGAACGTTATCCACAGCTTCTCCAGACTCTGTCACGTCTGTCACATGTGCTCAGTGTGAACCTGCTTTCATCTGTGAAGAGCACAGGGTGCCAGTGGCAAATTTGCCAGTCTTGGTGTTCTCTGGCAAATGCCAAACGTCCTGCACGTTGTTGGGCTGTAAGCACAACCCCCACCTGTGGATGTCGGGCCCTCATACCACCCTCATGGAGTCCGTTTCTGACCGTTTGAGCAGACACATGCACATTTGTGGCCTGCTGGAGGTCATTTTGCAGGGCTCTGGCAGTGCTCCTCCTTGCACAAAGGCTGCTGCTGGGTTGTTGCCCTCCTACGGCCTCCTCCACGTCTCCTGATGTACTGGCCTGTCTCCTGGTAGCGCCTCCATGCTCTGGACACTATGCTGACAGACACAGCAAACCTTCTTGCCACAGCTCGCATTGATGTGCCATCCTGAATGAGCTGCACTACCTGAGCCACTTGTGTAGGTTGTAGACTCTGTCTCATGCTACCACTAGAGTGAAAGAACAGCCAGCATTCAAAAGTGACCAAAACATCAGCCAGGAAGCATAGGAACTGAGAAGAGGTCTGTGGTCACCACCTGCAGAACCACTCCTTTATTGGGGGTGTCTTGCTAATTGCCTATAATTTCCACCTGTCTATTCCATTTGCACAACAGCATGCGAAATTTATTGTCAATCAGTGTTGCTTCCTAAGTGGACAGTTTGATTTCACAGAAGTGTGATTGACTTAGAGTTACATTGTGTTGTTTAAGTGTTCCCTTTATTTTTTTTGAGCAGTGTAGTTTGTTTCCAGCCAAGTTGTTCAAGTACTAGTTTATTACAATGCTAATCCTGATGTGCCAGAGACCACAAGATAAGACACACTACACACATGTGCACATGGATGTTGTATTGTAAATATGTGCTGGTGGAGTAGTGGCCTGAGGGAACACACTGAATGTGTCAGGTAAGTTGTTATGAGATGTAATGTATTGTAGTATTTTAAACTGTATGTAATTGTTTTGTGTTGCTGGACACCAGGAAAAGTAGCTGCTGCCTTGGCTAATGGGGATCCATAATAAATACAAATGCAAGACAACTAAGTAACTCAAGCTCTGAAATCTCCTTCATGCCAACGAACACTATATTCAAGTCAGGATATTGAGTCACTAATGTACTATAAAGGATGTTTTGACTACATCCACTAGGGTGCACTGTAAGTCAAGTGAAAAGAGGAACAAGCCAGTGTGGTATTCCACAATCATGAAACAAATAACATATCTTGTATGTAGCTAAGGAATAAGTCATTCAGAAAATGTCTTGTTTCTTAAAAAATATATATACTTTGCTATTTGGACAAATCAATCAATACCACAAAAGGGACTTTTCATGACGCCAGTTGAAGGCACTGGCAGGAACATGTGGAAGTATTTTCAGCCAGAAAGGAAAGCCACTATCCCCTCCCAGCTCATCAGCCGGCCATTTTGGTCCTCCACTGTGACTCATGGGGATGCACATTATCAGCTGCTGAGTAGTGTCATTCATTGAGGAACTGATCTGATACAGATTTGATTTCTGTATGTGCTGCTCTAACCAAACAAAGGTGCGGCAATACTTAGATATTAAACTCCAGCACACATGGTTTGTGACCTTTTTGATAAACTAATCAATTGTAATCAGTTAAATTTGATGTTCATATGTTGCTGCAATGTTTGGTATGTTATACTGTGTGATTGCTAGGGAGCCTTGCCACAAATGTGAGTCATTTATTTAATTCAACAATGTTTTTGAGATCTGTTTTAAGAGCTAACATATCCCTGCTCTTGTTATGACATGATTTACTAAGCAGTAGCTACAGCTCCTTTGTTAGTACAAATGATAATGATATTCAGCATGTGTTTAGTTTCCTTTGGAGGGCTAGAGCCTTGGCCTGGCAGGTGAATACATATGTAACTGAATGTTAAACTTGGTTGGGGCAATCCAACAATGTGCTATCTATCCTATCTATCTGCAGTACCAGTCAAAAGTTTGGACACCTACTCAGTCAAAGGTTTTTCTTTATTTTACTATTTTCAACATTTTGTAGAATAACAGTGAAGACATCAACTATGAAATAACACATGTAATCATGTAGTAACCAAAAAAATGTTAAAGATATATTTACATTTTCAGATTCTTCAAAGTAGCCACCCTTTGCCTTGACAACGATGCACACTCTTGGTGTTCTCTCAACCAGCTTCATGAGGCAGTCACCTGGGATGCATTTCAGTGAATTTGTGGAATTGCTTTCCTCCTTTATGCGTTTGAGACCAAATCCATATTATGGCAAGAACAGCTCAAATAAGGAAAGAGAAACAACAGTCCATCATTACTTTAAGACATGAAGGTCACTCAATTATGGAAAATGTCAAGAACTTTGAAAGTATCTTCAAGTGCAGTCGCTAAAACCATCAACCACTATGATTAAACTGGCTCTCATGAGGACCGCCACAGCAAAGGAAGACTTACAGTTACCTCTACTGCAGAGGATAAGTTCATTAGTTACCAGCCTCAGAAATAGCATCCCAAATAAATGCTACAGAGTTCAAGAAACAGACACATCTCAACAATAACTGTTTAGAGGAGACTGTGAATCAGGCCTTTGTGGTCGAAGTGCTGCAAAGAAACCGCTAATAAGAGACATGCTTGGGCCAAGAAACACATGCAATGAACATTAGACCGGTGTAAATCTGTCCTTTGGTATGATGAGTCCTAATCTGACATTTTTGGTTCCAACCGCCATGTCTTTGTGAGATGCAGAGTAAGTGAATGGAGGATCTCCACATGTGTAGTTCCCACCTTGAAGCGTGGAAGTGTGATGGTGTGGGTGTGCTTTGCTGGTGACACTGTTTGTGATTAATTTAGAATTCAAGGTACACTTAACCAGCATGGCTACCACAGCATTCTGCAGCGATACACCATCCCATCTGTTTTTTTTTTTTTGCTTTGTAGGACTATCATTTATTTTTCAGCAGGACAATGACCCAACACCACACCTCCAGGCTGTGTAAGGGCTAGTTGACCAATAAGGAGAGTGATGGAGTGCTGCGTCAAGTGCTCAGCATATGTGGGAACTCCTTCAAGACTGTTGGAAAAGCATTCCAGGTGAAGCTGGTTGAGAGAATGCCAAGAGTGTGCAAAGCTGTCATCAAGGCAAAGGGTGGCTACTTTGAAGAATCTCATATTTTTAACACTTTTGATTACTACATGATTCCATATGTGTTATTTCATAGTTTTTCATGTCTTCACTATTATTCTACAATGTAAAAAATAAAAACCCTTGAATGAGTAAGTGTGTCCAATCTTTTGACTGGTGCTATATATGAAGCCTGCCTTGGCTGTGAGGAACTTGACAGTGGATTTGAAGTGGTAGCTAGCAGCCCCGCCGGCAGCCAGTGGGTGGGTGCAATGTTGCGCTCCTGACAGGGAAGAGCAGGTGCCACCGTGCAGACGGGACGACCTCAGAGTTTTGACCCCCAGGGCCTATCAATCTCGCTCTATTGGAGAAAAGGGGGGTTGAAGTTTAATGGAGCAGAACAAGCATGCGAGTTGGGGGGTGAATGGGCTGGAGTGGGCAGGGTTAATTAAGGAGCCTCCTCAGGCCCCCAGAATGTATTACCAGCTGTAACGGCTGCCATTTTGACCAGGGCGGAGAAGCAACTTTTTCCAAGGATGTTTTTTATGAAGTTGAGTTTTAAATGTGATGCGACTTTAAACACCTTCAACTAATGAATACATGTGAAATGTGTGTTATTTTCTATACTTTTAATATGATTTAAATGTATCTAATACCTTGAATAAATAAACAAATGCTTTAAACTTTGAGCACAATGAGAATTGACACCGTTGACTTGGTGAAAAGTAAATGTGTCTGGTATCCCACACAAGAAGTGATGAAGTGTGTGTGTGTGTATAGTTGGAGATGTTTGGGGTTTGTCACTGTCTCCCATTCACATGCCAGCAATGTCTCCCATTCACACGCCTGTAACTTACACTGTTTGACCTTGGCTATTCCCACAAAAAGATCTCTGAAATTGCTCACAGACTATGCTTACGAACCCTTTTTGTTCGAGACTTCAGCCGAGACCAAAGATCAGATGAGAACAGTACTTGGAGTAGATTAGTTAAGAGATTGTTGGATGGGAGGGCATTTGGAAATAAAATAACACCTGCGTAGGATTGTCTGAAACAGGTCTCCCAACTGTGTAAGAGCAATTATGTTTCTGGCATAAGTTAATAAATGCAATGCCAGAATCATCAAGAGTCCTGCTGCTTCTTTCCAGTTTCCATTTATACTTTTCACATCACATGTTCCTTGTGTAGCAAGGGGATGGAGTGTACATGCATGCAGGATTTGTTAAAGACATGTCAATCGTACTCCTGTTGTGATTTCAGTATGGTCAGTCAGGCTTATGCGCGGACTAATGACTGTTGATAAAATTGAGGACAGTGGGGACAGAAAAATAGAATACTCCGTGTGAAACGTTATAGTGCTTCAAAGCTTATGGACTCTCAGGAGGCTTTCTCCCCTAGAGGAGCAGTATAAGGAGTTGCCATGGCTGCAATACATTCATTATATAGGTCTGTTTCCACTGAACCGCTGTCATTTACAGTGGTTGTCTGGAAACACAAAGAGAATGGAACAAAAACAGTTTGTCAGTGACCTTCCTTCCATTCACTGACACACACTACGATGTGAGCAGAGTACATACAGAAAGAAATCCGCAACCTCTTCCATTGCCTTCAAATGTGACACTCTCCCAGCAGCAGCTGTTGTACACTATTTTAGACTCAGGATAACCGCAGCAATCCCTGAGCCCAGGGCCAATTTTCACTCTGGGGGGGGGGGGGTTAGACTGCTCCTAATAAAATAGTACCCCTTCTGTACCAGCTTCAGCAAAGGGGAATTCCCCCTATCCTCTCGCCACCAACGTTAATAAGAAGTTAAATAATGTGAAGTAGTACATCAGTATGCTTGAGTAAAAACAATGGACCGCAATTCAAAATGCTACATCCAGGGTTTTGGAGTGAGAACAATAAAACATACAACGTTAACATGAAACTGAGTGGGATATCACTAACACCTGTATATATCTATGGTCAAATGATGTCTCTTTTCAGAAAGCCTCCTTGCCTTCACTGATCCAACTTCTGATGTACAAAAGAAAGCTGCCCCCACACAAAATTGGACAGACAGGAAAAATGATGTAAACTTTCTTTTAATTCTTAATGGTATGGGAACAACCGCCCCAAAATCCATTAAAATCATTGTAGTCAGAAGATCATAAATATCAAAACTTGTTGTCCAATATAGCTTCATGCTGTTTTTGTATTCAGTGATGTTCTTTGTAAGCCTGGCAAAAGTTCATAAATATTGAATTGATTTTAAAATCACGAATTAAAAATATCTATCAAATGGTAAGTTACATTTTCCAAAAGTTTACAGACTAGTTTTCCAAAACACATTTTTGAAAAATACAATCACACTTAAAAATTCTTACTTTGCCTTTAAAAAGTAACAACAGCTCGTCATTTTGGGCAAAACATTTTTTATGGAGCATCAGTTACAATTAGTAGAAAATAGCCTTATACATAGCTGTGTGCAAATACAGTTTAGACAAGAAAAATACATTATTGATCATTCATCGTGGTACTTTCAACTTTGAACGTTGCCTGTTCTCTTTAACGATGTGCTCTAAATGTTCTTTATGACTTTACATTCCGAGAAGTAGTAATAAACACATCTGGAGCCATTTCTCTTCTGATGCTTTCTTCTTCCCATCTCACATACTCTCTGTGTCGATGACCAAACCTCTGTAAAACATCGCAATGTTACTGCCCTGAAATCCAACTAACACATCCTTCAACTCCTCATACCATACTCTTAGCATTGCTGCAATGAAAATGTTACCATAACCAGTGAAAATACATCTCCTACACCTGCCAACAGTTAACCAAAATGTACGCGTTTATAAATATGAAACATTTCATTCTATTTATTCAACTTTAGCTGAGAAAAAATAACATATATTTATTATTCAAAAATAAAAATAAATATTCATGCTTAGCTAACTAGGCACAAAGTTATAATAATATATTGACGACAAAATACAGTAATTAGACTTTCATATTTAAGACCCTCTCCTCTGTCTTCCCTAAAGTAAACTGGAACATTCTAATGTTCTAACAGTCTTCACAGATACTCATCTCAACATTTAGCCAACCATTTACTCTATCTGAATGTATTCAACACACATAACAAGGTGTAATTGCAGAGAGGGGCTTTGAGCATTGGACTGCTTTCACAACGGTGCAAGTTAGTTAGTATGAGGTCCAGTGTTGTTGGGGTGTTGGCTCAGCCAAATTAAAGACTCAAATATTAAGCAACAAATGTGACATTCATCAACCAACCCATGCACAAATAGTTTACTCCTATATGACTAAATCAAATAGCTCCTCAACGATTTTCTACAAGACACAATTGCATATTCTACAAGACACAATTGCATATTTTCAAATTAAAATCAAACCAAACTAATCACGTTATTCTAATGTATTATCTTCATGCGCCAATCTACTGTATATGTTATATTCACGTGGCAATAAATCAATGTCGGATGCCATATTTGCTACAAATTTGAACAAAAGAAAAAATCAAGTTGGCAAGTCATGCCTCCATTTGACAATGTACAGTTGCAAAATGTAAGCCTTTATGTCAAAACAATTTAGACTACAATTATAAAACATACAACGTTAACATGAAACTGAGTTGTACATCGTTGCTGATTGAACACTAACACCTGTATATCTATGGTCAAATGATGTCTCTTTTCAGATAGCCTCCTTGCCTTCACTGATCCAACTTCTGATGATGGACAAAAGAAAGCTGCCTCAACACAAAATTGGACAGACACAAAAAAATGATGTAAACGTTATTTTAATTCTTAATGGGGGGGAACAACTGCCCCAAAATCCATTAAAATCATTGTAGTCAGAAGATCTTAAATATCAAAACTCGTCGTCCATTATAGCTTCTTGTTGTTTATTTTATATTCAGTGATATTCTTTGTAAGCCTGGCAAAAGTTCATAAATATTGAATTGATATTAAAATCACGAATTAAAAATATCTATCAAATGGTAAGTTACATTTTTCCAAAAGTTTACAAACTAGTTTTCCAAAACACATTTTAGAAAAATACAATCACACCTAAAAAATACTTACTTTGCCTTTAAAAAGTAACAACAGCTCGTCATTTTGGGCAAAAAAAATGTATGGAGCATCAGGTACAATTAGTAGAAAATAGCCTTATACATAGCTGTGTGCAAATACAGTTTAGACAAGAAAAATACATTATTGATCATTCATCGTGGTACTTTCAACTTTGAACGTTGCCTGTTCTCTTTAACGATGTGCTCTAAATGTTCTTTATGACTTTACATTCAGAGAAGTAGTAATAAACACATCTGGAGCCATTTCTCTTCTGATGCTTTCTTCTTCCCATCTCACATACTCTCTGTGGCAGTCTATGACCAAACCTCTGTAAAACATCGCAATGTTACTGCCCTGAAATCCAACTAACACATCCTTCAACTCCTCATACCATACTCTTAGCATTGCTGCAATGAAAATGTTACCATAACCAGTGAAAATGCATCTCCTACACCTGTCAACATGTTATCCAAAATGTACGCTTTTATAAATATAATACATTTCATTCTATTTATTCAACTTTAATTGAGAAGAAATTACATTTATTATTCCAAAAATAAAAAATACATCTTCATGCTTAGCTAACTAGGCACAAAATAATATTAATAATATATTGACGACAAAATACAGTAATTAGACTTTCATATTTAAGACCCTCTCCTCTGTCTTCCCCAAAGTAAACTGGAACATTCTAATGTTCTAACAGTCCTCACAGATACTCATCTAAACATTTAGCCAACCATTTACTCTATCTGAATGTATTCAACACACATAACAAGGTGTAATTGCAGAGAGGGGCTCTGAGCATTGGACTGCTTTCACAACGGTGCAAGTTAGTTAGTATGAGGTCCAGTGTTGATGGGGTGTTGGCTCGGCCAAATTTAAAGACTCAACTATTAAGCAAAAAATGTGACATTCATCAACTAACCAACCCATGCACAAATAGTTTACTCATATATGACTAAATCAAACAACTCCTCAACAATATTCTACAAGACACAATTGCATATTTTCAAACCAAACTAATCACGTTATTCTAATGTATTCTCTTCCTGCGCCAACCTACTGTATATGTCATATTCATGAGACAATAAATCAATGTCGGACGCCATATTTGCTACACATTTGAACACAAGAAGAAGAAGTCAAGTTGTCAAGTCATTATGCCTCCATTTGACAATGTACAATTGCAAAATTAACCATTAAGCCTTTATCTCACAAAACAATTTAGACCACCATGTTTTGGGGACGTTGATCCTTGATTGCACAGTGAAAAAATAAAAATATCTAACGAAGTGCAACCCACTTCCAAAACTACAGCCCTTTTGCGTTTTATGTTAAAATCAATCAAATTACAAACAACTAATTTGATGCAATCAATATAGGGTCAGTGTGCAGAAAGAACAATGACTAGCTATGTTAACAAACCGTATCAATGGCTGGTTAAAGATAGACAAGTTGAATCAGGAGGAAAGTTATTCCATATCACCAGTTAGCCCTTAATCAGAAAATAAATGTCCATTTTTTTTCAATCACAAATCAGTGTTGATTAACTATGTAACCTCATACATTTGTGTTACATGCAGCCAGCCAATAAATAGCTGGTTAGTAAAAAACAAGCTGTTTAGTCAAAAGTTAATGCACAATCTGTGTTTGTATACTGCTAAGATGCTTCAATTTCATATACATTACTCTCAAATTTGACAATGTAGAAATAACTGGAATTAAAAATTTCAATGTCTTTCAAATGAGAACTGCTTTGTGTAGCATAGGCGTTAGGGAAATTCCTTTTGGATTTGAAGGATCTTAAAAAAGTTTGAGAAATGCATGGACTAGACTTAAATAAATAAAACGCTCTCTTAATAATTTGTAATACCTAAGGTTAAACAAAGGAAAAAACACATGAAAAAACGAACAGTTACTAACAAATACACAAAACAAATGCACTTGAAACGGCCCACGCACAAGCATGTCCCAAAAGGAGAAGTTAGATAAGGCTGGGGAATGGAATAAGACTGGTGAGTGCGACTTAAAAAATAAATAAAAAATCTTATGTACCAAGTGAATATTATAGCAAATACAGAGACACACTCCCACGGCAGCAAAGCCTGCCGAAACACATTCCTCTGGCAGCCTTGTGCACTGCCTCTACCCACTAAAACGTCAGATGGTAAAATAGTAAGGCAGCTGTTATCTTCCGTCAACTAAAAGTGCATCTCCGAACATATCCTGTCAAGCCCTCCCTCTCCCACCCCCCTCCACATTCCTCCTGACAGGGCAGATGGAGAGGCAACGCACTTGACTGGTAACAGCTTGGATCAGCAGATATTTCTTTTTGCTTTCGCAATGACTGCTTGCTTCAGATTTCACAGAACCTAAGCGTGTCACAAATCATCGCCAGCAAAACGGGGCAGCGTCGGGGCCGAATGGTCCTGTTCTCATCTTTCTCCGGTGTTTCACTCTATTTCCAGTCCTTCTTTGCCTGTGTCTGTGCCTGACCGGCGCCATTTTTAAAGGCCATTGACGCAACTGCAGAGAAAGGGGCCTGCGCCACTAGTTTTGATGAGTTCCCTGAAGATTGAAAACAGTAGGAGGGTCAATAGTTATGTTGAATCACATTCAGGCTTACTGTATCTTAATATTTAATGTAAAACTTGCAATTTACTCTTTAGGTAAACTTTTCTTTTACTTTATGTTACATTTAAACATGTCATGGAACATAAATTACTGTATCACAATGCTCTACAATTTATAACATCTGAATAGATGTTATTGAGCTGATCCTTACCTCAGTTCAGATTCCGTCAGGTTAAAAAATGGACAAAAATAATTGCTAGACCAATATTCAACAGCATTACAAGGGCAACCAGTATTGAGTTTGGACCCTGTGAAGTAGAAAAGAGATACAGGAGAACATTTCAAAAATTGCATTTTTAAAGTTAGCTAGGCATTATCACTGAAAATATTAGACTACCTTTGATGTTTCACAGTTCTGAAATTACACATTTATTTCTCTTTGCTTCAGTTTTCCCATTTTCATCATGATACAGTATTTGGCCACTTACTGACTCTTCCTCTACGAAATCCGTGGTGATCTCCAAGCTGGCTTGTTTCCTAGTTTCTGCTAGACTTCTTGGCTTATACGAATCTTGTTTCTTAAGTCTTGATTCAGGTTTGCTTTCTTTGGATACCGACTTTGGCATTATAGGTTTTGGGGTGGGTGTCCTGTACTGCGCCATAGGTTTTGCTGGCGGTGGCATCCGGGTGAGGGTGGACGGGGTAACATGCTCATCTATGTCCTCAGGTTCGTCTTGAGGGATCTTCACGTCTGCCTTCACGTAGTAGCCGTGGTACTCTGTGTCAGTGTGCAGCTGTCCATTGCCAGGGCTGGCGGGGACTGACTCCTCCATTTTGAACGGTTGAGGCAATTCCTGTCTTACTTCCTGTTTCAACGATGTCTTAGACACTGCCTTTGTGATGACCGGGAGCTGGCTCTCTGCTGCAGGGGTCTTGTTCTCTTTCCCAGGCTTGGGGGCGAGCTTGCTGAAGAAGCTCTTCTTGGGCTCCGGGGTATGTGTTGACGGGGGTGTTGGTGGGGGAGAGGACTGTGGACTCGCGGTGGGAGAGTTGTCTGGGGTTGTGCCTTTACGGTAGAAATGAGGGCTACTTGAAGGGGTCTTTTCTTTCTTCTCCTCTTGAACAATAGGTTCAATCGGTTCGTTGAACCTCTGCTTTATATAATCAGGGCCTAGAAAATGGAAGGACGTTATTATCATGATATCCAGTCCTTTTATCTATACTTAGTCAATTTGTAGCATGTACACAGTGATCTAATATCACAACGTTTGAATGAATGCTGTGTGTTTATATCACTATCAACAAACACTCAAGTATTTAGTGCTGAATCCTAATTTGAGATACAGAGATACACACACCTACATATTTTTTAGTGTTGCTTTTGGTGAATGATAAATTCTCATTTATTCATTGTCAGTTAGCTCATGGTTAGGATACCTTTTCTGCGTCCATGATTTCACATATCGAGTATTTGTTCCTTAATGGAGTTTCAAAGCTGTCCCAGTTGGTTTATGATACCGATTAAAGGTTCCAAGCATTCTCGACATTCTCCTGACCACTGATGAGGCCAACGCTATAACACAGCTGACACGAGCTCTCAAGTCAACAAAGTTAACACCTTTCTGACGCAAGTAGTGTTATCAAATGGAATCATCGTTCATAATATTACATTTGTTCTACTATTAATAGCAAGTGCTAAGATCACTTACTACATCTCTACAAGCTCAGCAGTTGTTCATAAAAAGCACAACGGTAAATAATTAAGACATTTATGGGGCATTAAGAAAAAGTTATAAGGCATCATTCAATGCATTATAATATGCATTAAAATGTAACACGAACACTGAAGAACCACCCTCTCATAAAACTAAGCAGGCTGACAATAGTACCGATCTATATATTTAAAGACTTATCTTGCAGAAAAAAAGATATTCATTTGTAGAAGAATATGCTGTACAGCATGTACGTATACATACATCGATGCCACAGAAACATGTTCACTCTAATACAAAATATTGTACTCATAAATCTGTGACACTTGCTGTCCCCCCCAAAAAATTACATTTTTTTCTGAGGATAAAAAAGACCCCAAGGTAAATTATACTAATTATATGTTCCTCCCTAAATAGATTAGCATTTTAAAATGTGCATATACATCTGCCCCAGACAGAAAATAAAGAAAAACCGACAACCCAGACACAAAGGAAATTGGACAAAGGGGATTATAACATGGGGCTACGAGATAGATAGATGCTGGGGCCTAGTTGGGTACAGTATGTTGGGTTACCTGGCTGATGGAAGTTGGGGGACAGTTCCCTGGCCACTGTCCTGGCGATGTCGGAGTCCTGACTGGCTGACTGACCGGCCTGGTCAGCAGCGTCGCCTTTAGTCCTGGCGTGAGCTGTTCTGGATTAATGCAAAGCAGAATAAGAGCTGGTTAGACTGGGAAGGGTACATACCAAGGTTCAAATAGTATTTGTTTACTTTTACATACTTTGAGTGTTTGTTTGAGCATGTTGTTTGAGAGTGCAAGATCTGCAGGGTTTGCACTTCTGGGACTATTCTATTGGGTTCATTGCTCCAGACAAGCCCAATCAGACACAGCTAAAGTATAACACATATTTAAAATACTACTTTAAGGCAGGTCTAAGAGGGTGAAGAAGCACTGCATGCCTCTGGCCCGTCCAGACAGACTCTGTCTTAAGTAGCTTATAGGGTGGAGAGCTCAGTGATCCTACAGTGTTCCCAATAAATACTGTTGGAGCAACAGCTTTTTCCAACATTAAATAATATTAGAAGTAGTTAGATAACCATTCACTTGAATTATTTAATTATCATACAGTCTCACACTCTTAGCAGTAAAACAAATTTTGAAAACACAATAGTTTGACATGCCATATCCGTTGTGTGATATTCTATAGAAAGCATTGTCATTCATCAAAACCTCTATTTTTGTCATTTCTGATTAAACTTTTTTTTCTCAACTTCGATACAGTGCATTCGGAAAGTATTAAGACCCAGTGACTTCCACATCTTGTTACATTACAGCCATGTTCTAAAATTGACAACACCCCATTATGACAAAGCGAAAACAGGTTTTTCGATTTTTTTGAAAATCTATTAAAAATTAAAAACAGATACCTTATTTATAAAAGTATTCAGACCCTTTGCTATGAGACTCAAAAATGAGCTCAGGTGCATCTTGTTTCCATTGATCATCCTTGATGTTTCTACAACTTTATTGGAGTCCACCTGTGGTAAATTCAATTGATTGGACATGATTTGGAAAGGCACACACCTGTCTATATAAGGTCCCACAGTTGACGATGCATGTCAGAGCAAAAACCAAGCCATGAGGTTGAAGGAATTGTCCGTAGAGCTCAGAGACAGGATTGTGTCGAGGCACAGACCTGCGGAAGGGTTCCAAAACAAATCTGCAGCATTGAAGGTCCACAAGAACACCGTGGCCTCCATCATTCTTAAATGGAAGAAGTTTAGAACCACCTCTTCCTATAGCTGGTCGTCCAGCCAAACTAACAAATTGAGGGAGAAGTGCCTTGGTCAGGGAGGTGACTCAGAACCCAATGGTCACTGACAGAGCTCCAGAGTTTCTCTGTGGAGATGGGAGAACCTTCCAGATGGACAACCGTCTCTACAGCACTCCACCAATCAGGCCTTTATGGTAGAGTGGCCAGACAGAAGCCACTTCTCAGTAAAAGGCACATGACAGCCCACTTGGGGTTTGCCAAAAGGCACCTAAAGGACTCTCAAAGCATGAGAAACAAGATTATCTTTGGCGTGAATGCAAAGCGTTACGTCTGGTGAAAACCGGGAACCATCCCTACGGTGAAGCATGGTGGTGGCAGCATCATACTGTGGGATGTTCTTCAGCGGCAGGGACTGGGAGACTAGTCAGGATCGAGGGAAAGATGAAAGGAGCAAAGTACAGAGAGATCCTTGATGAAAACCTGCTCCAGAGCGCTCATGACCTCAGACTGGGGCGAAGGTTCACCTTCCAACAAGACAATGACCCTAAGCACACAGCCAATACAAAGCAAGGAGTGACTTCGGGACAAGACTCTGAATGTCCTTCAGTGGCCCAGCCAAAGCCCGGACTTGAACCCGATCGAACATCTCTGAATAGATCTGAAAATATCTGTGCAGCAACACTCCCCATCATGCTGGAAAAGGCATTGTTTGTCACCAAACTGTTCCTGGATGGTTGGGATAAGTTGCTCTCGGGGGATGTGTTGGTACCATTCTTTATTCATGGCTGTGTTCTTAGGCAAAATTGTGAGTGAGCACACTCCCTTGGCTGAGAAGCAACCCCACACATGAATGGTCTCAGGATGCTTTACTGTTGGCATGGCACAGGACTGATGGTAGCGCTCACCTTGTCTTCTCCGGACAAGCTTTTTTCCGGATACCCCAAACAATCGGAAAGGGGATTCATCAGAGAAAATGACTTTACCCCAGTCCTCAGCAGTCCAATCCTTGTACCTTTTGCAGAATATCAGTCTGTCCCTGATGTTTTTCCTGGAGAGAAGTGGCTTCTTTGCTGCCCTTCTTGACACCAGGCCATCCTCCAAAAGTCTTTCGCCTCATTGTGCATGCAGATGCACTCACACCTGCCTGCTGCCATTCATGAGCAAGCTCTTTACTGTTGGTGCCCCGATCCCGCAGCTGAATCAACTTTAGGAGACGGTCCTGGCACTTGTTGAACTTTCTTGGGCGCCCTGAAGCCTTCTTCACAACAATTGAACCGCTCTCTTTGAAGTTCTTGATGATCCGATAAATTATTTAGGTGCAATCATACTGGCAGCAATGCCTGTGAAGCCCTTTTTGTGCAAAGCAATGATGACTGCACATGTTTCCTTGCAGGTAACCATGGTTGACAGAGGGAAAAAAATGATTCCAAGCACCACCCTCCTTTTGAAGCTTCCAGTCTGTTATTCGAACTCAATCGGCATGACAGAGTGATCTCCAGCCTTGTCTTCATCAACACTCACACCTGTGTTAATGAGAGAATCACTGACATGATGTCAGTTGTTCCTTTTGTGGCAGGGCTGAAATGCAGATGAAATATTTTGGGGGGGATTCAGTTCATTTGCATGACAAAGAGGGACTTTGCAATTCATCTGATCACTCTTCATAGCATTCTGGAGTATATGCAAATTGCCATCATACACACTGAGGCAGCAGACTTTGTGAAAATTAATATTTGTGTCATTCTCAAAACTTTTGGCCACGACTGTATTGACTAAAAGGTCTGAATAACTATGCAAATGTGATATTTCATTTTTTTTTATACATTTACTACAATTTCTAAAATCCTGTTTTTGCTTTGTCAATTTGGGGTATTGTGTGTAGATTGATGAGGGACTACAAACAATTTAGTCAATTTTAGAATAAGGCTGTAACATAACAAAATGTGGAAAAAGTCAAGGGGGTTGAATACTTTCCGAAGGCACTGTATACACTATATATACAAAAGTATGTGACCACCCCTTCAAATGAGGGGATTCGGCTATTTCAGCCACAACCGTTGCTAACGTGTATAAAATCGAGCACACAGCCATGCATTCTCCTTATACAAACATTGACAGTAGAGTAGCTCGTACTGAAAAGCTAAGTGACTTTCAATGTGGCACAGTCATAGGATGCCAAGTCAGTTCGTCAAATTTCTGCCCTCTAGAGCTTCCCCGGTCAACTGCAAGTGCTGTTTTTGTGAAGTGGAAACGTCTAGGAGCAACAACGGTTCAGCCGCGAAGTGGTAGGCCTCACAAGCTCACAGAATGGGACCGCAGAGTGCTGAAGTGCATAGCGCTTATAAATTGTCCGCCCTCGGTTGCAACACTCACTACCGAGTTCCAAACTGCCTCTGGAAGCAACGTCCACACAAGAACTGTTCGTCGGGAGATTTCATGAAATGGGTTTCCATGGCCGAGCAGCCGCACACAAGCCTAAGGTCACCATGCACAATGCCAAGTGCCGGCTGGAGTGGTGTAAAGCTCACCGCCATTGGACTCTGGAGCAGTGGAAACGTGTTCTCTGGAGTGATGAATCACGCTTCACCATCTGGCAGTCTGACGGACAAATCTGGATTTGGCGAATGCTAGGAGAATGCTACCTGCCCGAATGCATAGTGCCAACTGTAAAGTTTGGTGGACAAGGAATAATGGTCTGGGGCAGTTTTTCATGGTTCAGGACCCTTAGTTCCAGTGAAAGGAAATCTTAATGCTGCAGCATACAATAACATTATAGACGATTCTATACTTCCATTTTATTGCAACAGTTTACGAAAGGCCCTTTCCTGTTTCAGCATGACAGGCCTAATTGCCCAACATCAGTGTCCGACCTCACTAATGCTCTTGTGGCTGAATGGAAGCAAGTCCCCACAGCAATGTCCCAACAACTAGTGGAAAGCCTTCCCAGAAGAGTGGAGGCTGTTTTTGCACCAACTCCATATTAATGCCCATGATTTTGGAATAAGATGTTCGAGAGCAGGTGTCTACATACTTTTGGTCATGTAGTGTATGTGTTGCATTCACTTTCTCTCAAGTAAATGTTTTTTCAAAACAAACCATTTACATGCGATGACATACGGAACACCATAATATAGTTCTTTATATTTATCATGATTTATTTCAATGGTACAGTGATACAAGACCTTCAAGGTTAGTTCAATGGTGTTTCTTTATAAACAGCTCAATAAGAGGTAGTTGGTTTTACATCTGTTTGTATAAGTGTCCTTCAGGGCCTCTCAATACAGAGCGCAGGAGGATTCACACTATGTCTCTTGAACTGAATGTATCCTTTCAACATCTTTGAGGTGTTCACTTTTTGAATTAAGGTGGATATAATTTAAAGTTTTACTTCAGAGATGTTTGACACCGATGAAGCTCACAAAGACGAAACATTTGCTTTTTCAACCTTCAAGATTGTGGATTTTCTCTTTTTCAACTATTGACTATGAAAGTGCATTTCACCAAATTTAGGGGGCACATGACTACAGAACCTTAGTGTGCATTGAGGAGTCTTTATTACTGTATGTGCAATTGGCTTTGCTGCCTGTAAACAGCTGACAGTCTCGCATACAGTGAATCATTCTGAATAATGAGAACTTCATATGCATATAGAGTCGTTGTGCTGTTGAATGAATCATGGTAGAACTCTGTTATATTGTACCAATACTTACATAGTTACAATGAGGAGTACAACAGTTGTAAGAGAGAGTGGGGTAAATTGAGCAAACCCTTGTTTCTAGGAAATCATACACAAAATTTATAATTTGACCAAATATTTAGGAAGCTGTCATCATTTCATAGTCTGTGAAGGAAGAAACCACATGGGAAAAGTCCTAAGTAATTTAGGTCCTCCCCCCACCAAAAAAAATCACCAAGTCAAATTAATTTGTGTTAGAAGTTTCATGATGCTTGTATCTAAACCAAAGTAAATAATTTGAAGATTGTTCTATACGTTAGTTGGGATCTCTATACACTTCAATGTGAGGTCCTAAACCTAGCATCAAAGTGCATCCTTGTAGCTGTGTGGGCTAATATAGTCAAAATGTTTGCCTTGGGGTAAGTTGAGCAAATTTAAGTGTTTTCTTCCCAGGTGTAATGCAAGGGATTATCTCTGGGACATGAGATTCCATACCCAGGGTAAGTTGTGCCAAGAGATCACTTTTATTGAACAAACTATGTTTTCAAAACTGTAACGTTTACATGAATTCTGATTTTTTTTCCAGGTATACACAACATTCTGAAATATATGTAGATATCTTTTTCAGAAAGAATGCTATATTTCCTTTGTGATGCTGAATATAATAATGGGCTTAACTTACCCCACTATCCCATACTCATATCATTATCATCATGGAGTCATGATACGATTTATTGTGGGCTTCTTTAAAGCTTTGAAGCCTGTGAGCATAGGCTATACTACATCACGTGGCTTGGGGAGAAAATATAGGGAGCGAGGGCACATTGAAAAAAGTTTAAGAAACTTTACTGGAAACTTGTTAGCAAGTCTAAGGAGAGTTCTGAGGAAAGGTGAGTGATAAACTCTCCAACACCTAGTCCCAACCAGATAGACTGATTAGTCCAACAGATGATAGTCGATGGTGGGACAGAGATGGGCTAATGTATCAGCTCAGCTGCTGCTGTATTCCTGTAAACTGTTGATAAGCCAAGTCCTGCCTTGCCTTATTTAGTCAGAGCTCAGTGCTGACTGACACACTAGTGGCTGCTGGCCTCACATGTGAGCAGGGCACAGTTAGTACACACCGTCCGGTCTGGTCTAGGAACTGCTTGCCCTCCTTCACCCCCCCCCCTTCTCTCCATCTCTCTCTCTACTCCCTCCCTTCTTGGCTCCCCTGGGCTTCCACCCAGATGATGGGGAAAGTGACGCAAACCGAACCCAGTCTGCACTTTCCAAAGCTCTTACCACACGTATAAACTCAGACACAGTCTTCAAAGACTTAATTTTAGACATTCTGCCTCTGACACATTTATATTTCATGATGGGAGGAGTTGTTGTGGTAGTGACATATGAGAGCCCTCATTACAATTCATACAGATGCCAGAAAATCAGGATAAAGAACATGCTAATGAGTGGTTCTCATCAGAGAAGAAGATTATGAGGAAAGGGGGGATGGGTGGGCATGATATGGCAATAAAGTCTCTATTTTGATACTTTAAACAGATATGGGTGGGTGTTTTACATGGTAGTATATCATTTAATCTCTGTGCATTGCATTCAGTGAGACGAGGGGCTATGTATTTTCAGGAAAATAATGCACAATGTGGAAGGTGTGTTCCAGAGAATGCATGGAGCCCTGAGTTGATTATCCCTTTTATACCATGGCTATGAATTAACATATTTGCCTCTAGAAATGTATTAATTTGCCAGTATAAATTTCCACTGAAGTAGCAATTAAGCTTACTATCTAGCTAGATAGCTACAGTAGTTGCCTTGGTAACCAACCAGACTTGCTAGCTTAGCTAACCAAACCATCATCCTAGCTTGCTATTATGAAAATCGAATTCAACAATGCCAATACGGTTTTTAATTCGACCTTTACTTTCAAAAGCAGCTCAAAAATAGAACATGTAAGAATGAACTTCTTAGCCATTGAATTATACCGTGCTGATATACCGTGCTTTATAGGAAAATAATGCAACCCCCATGCTATAAAAGGACAATAAAACAGTAAATCAATGTTGTTGTTTCATGTAGCGTTGAAAGAAAACATAATTTACTGTTGTCCGAGTGATAGACAAGATAGGCTACTAACAATATGATTGTTTTCTCTCTAAGTGAGTCTTTATGTCTAATTCAACTTTAATTTAATTTGGAATAATTCGAAGTCCACGGCATGTCATGAAGACTTTTTAGACATGGGCTCTATTTTAACAAACCTAATGCAATGGTAAATCTAAGCGCTGGCAGTAGTGCTATAGGTCCGGAGGGGTGTCAGAAATATTTGTGCTATGTTCACAGCCATTATAATGAGAGCAATAGTTAGCGGTAGCTCTAAAGGCCTGGGTTTTGATGAATAAACAAGTTGTAGGTGTAGGGCTGGCCACTCAAGGTGTTCCATGGCTAAATACGGCATGTGGTTTTCCTCAAGTTATGTAGGTTATCGAAAACTTTTGCCTTGTCAAAACTCCAATTCGGCTGGGGGCCTTTCCCTCTGATAGAATATTAGCTCAAAAGTATTGTGGAGCTCCTGCACCTAAATAAATATAAACAGTCCCAGCACCCAAAATGAGTACCGGAACCTATTTTAGTCCAAGTCAAGCACTGGTATGACGTTTCCACTGGGTCAGAGCATGACATTTTCCCCTTTCATGCTGAGTGGTTATCGAAAGGGATAGCGCTGGAAAGATTTTTAAATACATACAAAACTGACTTTGTTTGCTTGCTATTTGAGGTGAAGAAAACATTACATTACTTTGGCTCCACAGGTCACTCACTAGTGGTGGTGCGTTAAGCCAATCGGAAATAATATTAGATATCCAAATGGGCAAATTTATATGCCTATATTTGCGCGCAGACCAGGTAGCCTATAGGCCTACTTCGATGCTTGCGCTTCCTTACTCAACATTGACAGGAGCGCTCCAAACAAAAGACAATGACTAAATTGACAGAACTCGTAAATGGAATTAAATAAACAAAAACTTGTTTCTCACAAGTGTAGCATAGTTTGTGCGCACTGCAAACAATGTGTCCACTTCGACAATGAGAACAGGAAGATTTGAATAATAATATTGAATGTATTAAAAGAAATGACCGTAACCAAAGTAACAAACATTGTAGATTAGAAATTATGGGAATTAACGGTAAATGTACTACTGGTGATATATGTAATGGAAAATTGATATACACTAACAATCAAACGCAAGCAATTCACACAATGAAGTTATGAAATAATGAATGTGCACAAAATGGCAAGAGAGAGCGCATTCTGGAGAGAGAAGTGCATTTTGCGTCTGGGCGAATGGTCAACCCGACGTCTGCATTGGCCATGCAGCATTTACGGTGATATGGCCTCAGCAGAAGTCAGGGCAAGAATGGAGTCAGCAAAAGTCAGGGCATTCATACTTCTTGCGCTTCGCAGAACGTGCAGAGCTGTTGTCAAGAAAGTGAGTTTGTGTTTATATAGGATGTAGCGCCCCCACCTACCGTCAACCAATCATATCAAAACGGAGCTATACAGAGCCCTCTGCATTGTTACAACATTTGGGAGGCGCATGGCGGTGCAGTACAGGGCTCGATTTGGCCTCTGCATGCCTCCATGCAAAGCCTTCGACCACATTTTCGAATCAAGGATAAATTTGCCTTTAGTCTAGGCCTCCGAAATTATTAGTTCACTGAGATGGGAGCATATATATATATGTATGTAAGTGACCTGATTAGTGTATATATATTTGTTAGTGCTCAACTAAAACACTCTCGGTCAACCAACAGCCTAACAACAAAACAATCGACTAGTCAACTAATTGGGGTCAGCCCTAGTTAACAGTCAACAAACATTGTTGTAATTGGCTTCAACCAGTATGGGCCTTTACACATCGCACTTCTCAAATAAAAAAAATACTAGGCTCCCGTAAATTCAATTGTATGTGTGAGGCACATTCTCAATAAGCAAGATCTAGCCTAGGCCTACCGTTTATATGGCGTTATAGGACTGACAAAATGTATTTGCTTATGTTTGGAGGAGCGCGTCTTTAGAAATGGGGATGGCTACAAGCAGAATGGAGTATGCACTGCAGGCAGGTCTATGTGAAATGTGAATAATGCAAAAGCATATCGGCAAAAGCCTCAAGAGTAGACCATTTAGTAACCTTTTATAAATAGGCTACTTGGCTAACGCATGGCCATGATAAGAAAGATACCAAAAGATACCATAATAGGCATGTAGCCTACATGGATTTGTTTTTAAGTACATCCCCAAAAATGTAATAGTCTACATGGATAAAAAGGGGTTCATTGCTGACTGTTTTGCTGCTGCCAAACTTTTTATACAACTTTTGTGATTAAAATTAATTTCAGTGGTCTCATAAACCAAACCATTTGTCGATAGTCTTGACAACTTGGCGAATGCATTGGGGATGACACAAAACAGCTAGGATAGGCTATGCTTGGTTTTTAATCAAATAAAACGAAATGGGAAAAAAACATTCGTTTTTAATGTTTCTAAATACGAGGTTTACAAGCACAAAAAGCACATATCTCTTGTTCTATGTGCATATGGGCATTATGCCTCACGGCTGGATAGGCTGCGCTTCCTTTGTCATAATCTATGCCATAACCAACCGCGTTATCGCAAAGACCAGCTTTCGGGTTGTCTTAAATATCCCCACCAGCGCGTAATTGGCCAAACAATGGCGCTGGAGGAATTGGCGGCCGTTTTACGGGCTCCTGACCCATGTTATTATTTTGTGTATTATTTGGCTGATCGGGTTAAATTGAACCCAATCAGCAGATCTGATCTGGAAGTTTGTTGGTCAAGCCAAACATAACTCCATCTGTCTTGCTATGTGAAATTAATCAGTCTAAACACAATTAGGTTCTAGTGTGTGTGTGTGAGAGAGAGGCAGAGAGAGTGAGTGAGAGAAAGAGTTGGAGAATGTTGGAGAGAGATGGGAGAGGTAGGATGAGGTGACACCAATAAAAACCTGACCCCTCATTGAGAATTCCAACCTGTCAGCCATTCAACTTAACCCAATCAGCAGACCTAACCTGGAAACCCATGCAGCAGTAGGATTATTTACCACCAACAACACCACAACATTGGTGTCCAAAATGGCACCCAATTCCCCATATGGAAAAGTCTGAAAGGGATTCTTGGGATTTCCCAACTCTGCCTTCATCCCATTGAAGTTGACATTTAAAACGGTTAAGGTAAGGATTAAGGTTAGGGAAGGGTTATGGTTAGGGTTTAGGGTAAGTATGTCCCAAGAATCCCAGATAGCACTAACCTTCCCCATATAGTGCATTACTTTTGACCAGAGCCAACAAGGCTCTAGTCAAAACTTGTCAACTATATACTGCCCTACCAAGCAAAAAGGCAGTAACTGCTCATAGCGTGGAACTGAGAAAAATGGCTTCTATTTACCTTGGTTTTACAGTAACTTTATGTAGTTACTGCTAACATTACCCCCATTTTCTCCAAAACACAAAACAATAGAGGCAGGATACTTTTCCACATGATTAAGCATGTATTTAATGTAGCAAAAATAACTAACTAATTTTCGACCAAATGAGCAGTTACTGCCTTTTTTCTTGGTACAGCAGTATAGGAAATAGGGTGTCATTTTGGATGCAACCATACACATTGAGAAACTGATTACCTTGATGTGGCTATTTCTACTTTTGTTCTGGCAATAGCTGCTGCCCGTATGGCTCCTTCCACAGCCCGATCCACTTTCTGTTTAGTTTTGGTGTTTTTGAGAGGAATGAGCTGCTTCTTGATGCCTCGCGCCAACACATTGTTTTTATACTTCCCCTCTTCTTTGATGCCGTCTGGGAACATTGTGCATCCATAGCCATGGCGTTTGTTGTTCATCCACTCACCCTCATACTTCATCCCGTTGGTACGCTCGCTGACACCAAAGCCGTTCCGCTTGTCATTCTTCCACTCCCCCATGTAGGACTCTGTGGTGGTGGCATCTACATTGTCCTCCAGGGGCATGTACTCATCAACTCCATCTCCAAAGCTGATGGTGGAGTTGGCATCACTGGAGCTGATTCGGCTGATGGAGCTGGCGGCATCACTGGGGGCAGAGCTGCGTTTGCTCGATATGGACGACCTGGAGTCTGACTTTCGGAGGTTTCTGAGACTTCCGAACAGGGACCCTCTACGAAACAGGCCCTTTTTCTTCTCACCTTCGCCTTCACTGTGAAAGTTGAGAACAAAGCCTCCTCTAATGCCGGCTGGGCTGTCTGACAGGTCAAGGTTGGCATGGAGGACGGTGCCATTGCTCTGTTCGCTGCGAAGCGAGGCCATCGAGGTTCGGAGAGGGGAACGAATAACCGTAGCCATCCCGTAAGGCACACTTTGTCTCACACCATATCCGTGTCGCATTCCTCCTGTCCATTGCCCCTGGTATGTACCTGTTAGGATAACAAAAAATGTCAAGAATGAATACAAACGTTAAGAAAATCATGAACAACATTTTTGTCATGATCACAGAATAATCACTAGGCCTACAACATTTTAATATTAGAGTTGATTAGAAAATCTATTTACACTGGCCCAATGTCAATTCAAGGAATTGAAGTGGAAAACATATCTACAAGTCCATAATATCCCTGTTACATTTGGAACTTTCCATTGAATGGATTAAAATCACATCCAATACCTCATTTTACCCAGGTACTGTGATTCTCCTGTCAATCAGACAGAGCTGTGTTTCCAAACCACATACAAGATACCATGTCCATGATGAGATTCATATTTCAGTATTTGTTTGTATCATGATTTACTATCACTTCATCATTTGCTATTAATATACTCTTGGCGTTATGCCAAACCAGGCAGTCTTTAGTCGTTTCTACACTTGACATTTACATGCGATTTCTGCTATCAAAATACGAAGATCGCATTGAAAAGATGGGTCCAGACCAATGTTCCCTCAATTTTTTTGGGGCACTGACCAAATTTAAGGTCTGCTGAGCGCAAACTTGAATGTTGTGAAGATTCTGTCCAACTTCCGGTGTGGGAATTTACTGTGAACACTGAGGCTGTACCTGCTTTAAGTTGCAGCTTTAACAGTGGCAAAGTAGACTACTGTGGTTATTTGATCATAATGTAGGCCTACCAGAGTGGTCTACCATCTAGCCAGCTAACTAATATTTAGAGAAAAAAAAATTGTTTGGCTAGAGTTATGCTAACCCATTTGCAATCACTTTAGCATTGCTTGCTAGCTTGCTGGCTAGCTTCAGAGGTTGTTGATGTGTTATTATCATATTTAGCCTATTCCACCGTTTGTAGAATGCATACTGGCATTTGAATATAGAGCAGGAAAAGGGAATCCAGACACACTGTGGTGTAGATGCATGACATATTTGGAATTCCATGATCAGAATACTAAAGCTGCATGAACTGTCAAGTCTAGACATGGCCTTTATGGCAGTAGACATACTAGACAAGCATAGGGTACCACTGGTATATCATTTAAGTTATGTACCAGTGGTGTGTTGCACTGTTTGTTTAGGTTAGGGAAAGCTGGCAAGAATGAAGCCATTACTATGTAGTGCCCTTATCCATGATTAGATAGGGCCTATTGAGGTTACAACAAGTGCAGTTGTCCAAATATGTTAGCCTTAAAATATTTCGTAAGATGAGCTCCCATCCACGGTAACAACCTGTCCTGCAACAGGTTGTGGCATGGAGGTCAGGAGGGACTGGGAAGTGTAGGCTACTTATTCTACACCCAATCCCAAATCAACCACTAGGCCCTATGCCCTATGTATTTGTGGAGATCTAATACCATTTTATTGGTATTGAAGCAATGTAGTGAAACTTCCACCTAGCCTATCAGAGGGCAAGTTTGAGCTATTAGCATATTGCTTACACCTGTCAAATCCTCTGCGATGTCCACAAATGCATAGGGATCTAGGGGTTGATTTGGCACTCCTTATGCCTCCTGCACACAGGATCTATTGGAAGAACTGCAGTTCGGCAGAAGTCACTCATTTCAAACATCGCTCAGGTGGAAGTAAAACAACTCTGTCACACTAACAGTAACGTTGAACCCACCACCATAACACTAACTGACTTGACATCCTCACAGTCTCAGTTGACACTCGAACTGTATTTTTGGCATTCAGATATTTGTTTGAAGGTGGAAGTGCAAAATAGACTTTCCACCATAATTGTGATATCTCAAGCCTTCCCGCCGTTTCAGCGACTAAAGGGGGACCTACATTTCTAAATGCATACTGCATTCTGGTGTGCACTCAAGGCGATATGCCACTCTGTCCATCATAGCTTCCACAGAGAATAATGTACTATTTTAAAATATGGAAGTAACTTGAGACATTGGGAAGTTTGTTGGTCATGCCAAACTTAACTCCATCTGTCTTGCTATGTGAAATGAATCAGTCTAAACACAATTAGGTTACAGAACAAAATCACTCTGAACACATTAGGAGGATAGATTCTGCCACTTTTTGTCAGTGACTAGTATTTATATTTTGTTGAGTGACACTCCCACTGTCCCACAGATTCCTAAGCTGACTGATTCTATGCTGACTCAGGTACCCAGGGGCGTCAATTGGGTATGGCAGTCATACTCTAGCTCAACACCAACCATCACGATTAAAAAGCTAATGCAGTTTAGCAGTATTAACGAGCTGACTTTAGGACCATGCATATGCCTGGGATCTGGAGGCAAAGCTGGCTATCTTTATGGAAAGCACATCGATGCAGCTGCAGTGAACAGCGCAACTTTTTCTTAAAACAGTGCAGAGCAGTGGAGATGGGGAGGCCCAACCTCCTCAATGAATTTCATAAAAATTGTAAAACATTAAAAAAGTTATCGTTTTTAGATAAAACTATACTAAAGTTATTCACGTCACCAAATAATTGATTAAAACACACTGTTTTACAATGGTCTTTGGTAGCCTCAACAACACTCCGTAGGCTAGCACCATGGTGTAGCTGGAGGACAGCTAGCTTCCATCCTTTTCTGGGTACATTGACTAAAAATACAAAACCTAGGAGTCTCATGGTTCTCACCCCCTTACACAGTAATTATGACAACTTCCAGAGGAAGTCCAACAATCTATCAGAGCTCTGGCAGCATGAACTGACCTTTATTTAACTAGGCAAGTCAGTTAAGAACAAATTCTTATTTTCAATGACGGCCTAGGAACAGTGGGTTAACTGCCTGTTCAGGGGCAGAATGACAGATTTGTACCTTGTCAGCTCGGGGATTTGAACTTGCAACCTTTCGGTTACTTGTCCAACACTCTAACCACTAGGCTATGTGGACATGTTGTCCACACAATCAAAGGATCAGAGAATGAATATAGTACTGAAAGCATAAGCTACAGCTAGCTAGGACTGCAGTGCATAAAATGTGGTGAGTAGTCCCTACACCCGCAATAACATCTGCTAAACACGTGTATGTGACAAATAACATTTGATTTGACTCAGAGAGAAAGAAAATAGTTGGAATAGTTTTTAACAAATTAATTTCTTCCAAGGTGAAGTAGAGGCAAGAGAGAGAGAGAGCGATTTCGTCATTTCACTTTCAGTATCACTTACTAGTTTAGCTTACTCAAACACCCTGCTCAAACAGAGGGATGCTATGTTAGCTAGCTGGATATGACTATACAACACAACACTGGAACTCCTCCAAGTCAAGGTAAGCTTTTGGTTTGATTTATTGCCCCTGGGGCCCGCCAGTGTAAGTGCTAAAGTGCTTACTGACTGTACACTGTAATGTTACTGCATGATGGTAGCGGATTTACTAATGCGTTAAATCAAATAAAATCAAACCTTATTTGTCACATGCGCCGAATACAAGTGTAGACCTTACCGTGAAATGCTTACTTACAAGCCCTGAACCAACAGTGCAGTTCAAGAAGAGTTAAGAAAATATTTACCAAATAAACTAAAGTAAAACATAATAAAGAGTAACACAATAAAATAACAATAACGAGGCTATATACAGGGCGTACCGGTACCGAGTCAATGTGCGGGGGTACAGGTTAGTCGAGGTAATTTGTACATGTAGGTAGGGATGAAGTGACTGCATAGATAATAAACAGCGAGTATCAGCAGTGTACAAAACAAATGGAAGTGGGGGGTGTCAATGTAAATAGTCCGGTGGCCATTTTATTAATTGTTCAGCAGTTTTATGGCTTGGGGATAGAAGTTGGTAAGGAGCCTTTTGGTCCTAGACTTTGCGCTCCGGTACCGTTTGCCGTGCGGTAGCAGAGAGAACAGTTTATGACTTGGGTGACTGGAGTCTCTGACACATTTTTGGTCTTTCCTCTGCTACCGCCTATTATATAGGTCCTGGATGGCAGGAAGCTTGGCCCCAGTGATGTACTGGGCCATACACACTCTGTAGCGCCTTACAGTCAAGTTGCCATACCAGGCAACTTTGAGGATCTGGGGACCCATGCCATGTCTCCTGAAGGGGACAAGTTGTTGTCGTGCCCTCTTCATGATTGTCTTGGTGTGTTTGGACCATGATAGCTGGTGATGTGGACACCAAGGAACTTGAAACTCTCGACCCGCTCCACTACAACCCCATCAACGTTAATGGGGCCTGTACAGGCCGCCTTTTCCTGTAGTCCACGGTCAGCTCCTTTGTCTTGCTCACATTGAGGGAGAGGTTGTTGTCCTGGCACTACACTGCCAGGTCTCTGACCTCCTCCCTATAGGCTGTCTCATCGTTGTCGGTGATCAGGCCTATCACTGTTGTGTCGTCAGCAAACTTAATGCTGGTGTTGGAGTCGTGTTTGGCCACGCAGTCATGGGTTAACAGGGAGTATAGGAGGAGACTAAGTACACAGCCCTGAGGGGCTCCAGTTTTGAGGATCAGCGTGGCAGATGCGTTGTTGCGTACCCTTACTACCTGGGGATGGCCCATCAGGAAGTCCAGGGTCCAGTTGCAGAGGGAGGTGTTTAGTCCCAAGGTCCTTAGCTTAGTGATGAGCTTCATTGGCACTATGCTGTTTAACGCTGAGCTGTAGTCAATGAACAGTATTCTGACATAGATGTTCCTTTTGTCCAGGTGGGAAAGGTTAGTGTGGAGTGCGATTGAGATTGCATCATCTGTGGATCTGTTGGGGCAGTATGTGAATTGGAGTGGGTCTAGGGTATCCGGGAAGATGCTGTTGATGTTGATGACCAGCCTTTCAAAGCTCTTCATGGCTACCGACGTGAGTGCTACCGGGCGGTAATCATTTAAGCAGGTTACCTTTGCTTCCTTGGGCACAGGGACTATGTTGGTCTGCTTGAAACATGTAAGTATTACAGACTTGGTCAGAGAGAAGTTGAACATGTCAGTGAAGACACTTGCTAGTTGGTCTGTGCATGCTTTGAGTACACGCCCTGGTCCTGCTAATCCATCTGGCTCCGCGGCTTTATGAATGTTGACCTGTTTAAAGGTCTTGCTCACATAGGCTACCGAGAGCGTTATCACACAGTCGTCCAGAACAACTTGGGCTCTCATGCATGCTTCAGTGTTGCTTGCCTCTAAGCGAGCTTAAAAGGCATTTAGCTCATCTGATAGGCTCGCGTCACTGGGCAGCTCGCATCTGGGTTTCCCTTTGTAGTCTGTAATAGATTTCAAGCCCTGCCACATCCGACGAGAATCAACCGGTGTAGTAGGATTCAATCTTAATCCTGTATTGACGCTTTGCTTGTTTGATGGTTCGTCTGAGGGCATAGCAGGATTTCTTATAAGCGTCTGGATTAGAGTCCTGCTCCTTGAAAGTGGCAGCGCTAACTTTTAGCTGGATGCGGATGTTGCCTGTAATCCATGGCTTCTGGTTGGGATATGTACGTATGGTCAATGTGGGGACGATGTCGTTGATGCACTTATTGATGAAGCCAATGACTGAGGTGGTATACTCCTCAATGCCATTGGATGACTCCCGGAACATATTCCAGTCTGTGCTAGCAAAACAGTCCTGTAGCGTAGCATCCCCTTCTTCTGACAACTTCCGTATTGAGCGAGTCACGGGTACTTCCTGCTTTAGTTTTTGCTTGTAAGCAGAAATCAGGCGGATATAATTATTGTCAGATTTGCCAAATGGAGGGCGGGGGAGAACTTTGTATGCATCTCTGTGTGTGGAGTAAAGGTGGTCTATCGTTTTTTTTCCCTCTGGTTGCAGATATGACATGCTGGTAGAAATGAGGTAAAATGAATATAAGTTTGCCTGCATTAAAATCCCCGGCCACTAGGAGCGCCGCTTCTGGATGGGCATTTTCTTGTTTGCTTTTGGCCTTATAGAGTTGGTTGAGTGTGGTCTTAGTGCCAGCATCCGTCTGTGGTGGGTCTGCTCTACCTAAAATTACAACCAATTAATTGCAGCATTACCACAAAAATGGAAGAGGCAAGTTGAAAAGGAAAAAAGTAAGGAACTTGTATGTCTGCCCTGTATTAAAGAACATAAATGGCTAAATAAAAGTGTGATAAATACAAACATATACCAATGTAATTTAATTAAGGACCAAAAAACTGACAGCTGTGCCATATAAATTGCTAAATAGTTGGGAAGAGATTTTCGATGTACCCATTCCATGGCACATGGTTTATGAATTGATACGCAAAAGAACCCTGGATTCAAAACATCAAAATGTTAAATTTAAATGATTTTACAAAATTCTTGCAACCAATAGAGTGTTATATATACAATCTTCCCAGCTCTGCAGATTTTGCTGTGAGGAGGCAGAGTCATTAGATCATTTATTTTGGTATTGTCCATATGTAGCTCATTTTTGGTCACAGGTTCAGGAATGGCTGAAGAATTGCAACATTTGCCTAGAACTAACGCTGCAGATAGCAATACGGTGTGATTTGAAAAGCCATAATCAATCAATAATATAATTTTTTTGGCAAAAAAATATATTTTTAATTTACAATCTATAGAAGCTATGAGAATAGAAATGTTCAGTACTTTTGTGAAGCATCAGAGCACAGTTAAAATATATATGGCAAATAGAAATCCAAAATGGATGATGTTGAGAGATAGATGGGAGTGGTTGAATGAAGCTGAAGGGTGGGACTAATAACAAGATAACCAATGTAAAGCATACGGTGTCTGTAAAATGTATATATGTTCAAAAATGTTGTGAAATAGCACAGTTACAAATATAAATTAAACTGGATGGAAATAGAGGAAATAGAGGAAGGACTAAAAACAAACAAAATATAACTATTGTAAAATAGGTTGTGTCTGTAAAATGTGTATAAGATGTATAAACTGAAGGTAGAAGCCTAAGTGTTTATTAGTAGACTCCAATTGGGGGAAGGGTGGTAGGGTTTGCGGGGAATATTAAAGGTATATTCTTAAAAAAGTATGTATATCAATATAGGTATGTGTATGTATATACAGTGGGGAGAACAAGTATTTGATACACTGTCGATTTTGCAGGTTTTCCTACTTACAAAGCATGTAGAGGTCTGTAATTTTTATCATAGGTACACTTCAACTGTGAGAGATGGAATCTAAAACAAAAATCCAGAAAATCACATTGTATGATTTTAAGTAATTCATTTGCATTTTATTGCATGACATAAGTATTTGATACATCAGAAAAGCAGAATGTAATATTTGGTACAGAAACCTTTGTTTGCAATTACAGAGATCATACGTTTCCTGCAGTTCTTGACCAGGTTTGCACACACACAGGGATTTTGGCCCACTCCTCCATACAGACCTTCTCCAGATCCTTCAGGTTTCGGGGCTGTCGCTGGGCAATATGGACTTTCAGCTCCCTCCAAAGATTTTCTATTTGATTCAGGTCTGAAGACTGGCTAGGCCACTCCAGGACCTTGAGATGCTTCTTACAGAGCCACTCCTTAGTTGCCCTGGCTGTGTGTTTCAGGTCGTTGTCATGCTGGAAGACCCAGCCACGACACATCTTCAATGCTCTTACTGAGGGAAGGAGGTTGTTGGCCAAGATCTCGCGATACATAGCCCCATCCATCCTCCCCTCAATACGGTGCAGTCATCCTGTCCCATTTGCAGAAAAGCATCCCCAAAGAATGATGTTTCCACCTCCATGATTCACGGTTGGGATGGTGTTCTTGGGGTTGTACTCATCCTTATTCTTCCTCCAAACACGGCGAGTGGAGTTTAGACCAAAAAGCTCTATTTTTGTCTCATCAGACCACATGACCTTCTCCCATTCCTCCTCTGGATCATCCAGATGGTCATTGGCAAACTTCAGACGGGCCTGGACATGCGCTGGCTTGAGCAGGGGGACCTTGCGTGCGCTGCAGGATTTTAATCCATGACGGCGTAGTGTGTTACTAATGGTTTTCTTTGAGACTGTGGTACCAGCTCTCTTCAGGTCATTGACCAGGTCCTGCCGTGTAGTTCTGTGCTGATCCCTCACCTTCCTCATGATCATTGATGCCCCACGAGGTGAGATCTTGCATGGAGCCGCAGACCGAGGGTGATTCTTCTTCCATTTCCTAATAATTGCGCCAACAGTTGTTGCCTTCTCACCAAGCTGCTTACCTATTGTCCTGTAGCCCATCCCAGCCTTGTGCAGGTCTACAATTTTATCCCTGATGTCCTTACACAGCGCTCTGGTCTTGGCCATTGTGGAGAGGTTGGAGTTTGTTTGATTGAGTGTGTGGACAGGTGTCTTTTATACAGGTAACAAGTTCAAACAGGTGCAGTTAATACAAGTAATGAGTTGAGAACAGGAGGGCTTCTTAAAGAAAAACGAACTGGGTTGTGAGAGCCGGAATTCTTACTGGTTGGTAGTTGATCAAATACTTATGTCATGCAATGAAATGCAAATTAATACAATGTGATTTTCTGGATTTTTGTTTTAGATTCCCGTCTCTCACAGTTGAAATGTACCTATGATAAAAATAACAGACCTCTACATGCTTTGTAAGTAGGAAAACCTGCAAAATCGGCAGTGTATCAAATAGTTGTTCTCCCCACTGTATGTGTATATGTATGCATACGTGTATGTATATGGATATATATATTTATCAAAAATATATATAGGGGATTGGAAATGATGCAGACAATTACATTGATGGAAGCAACAATCTTTCCGCAATATTAAGCTGATTCACCCCTTAGAAGAAAAAAAGAATAATTCATAGGCTAGGTTGTAGCAACCTCATAATGGGAATAGGGACAATTCTAGTATCGTAGTAGCCTAAATCTGTCGCTGTTACAATGAACTGGGAGAATGGAATTCTCTAATAGAAATAAGGCCATGTTCATGAAAAAAAAGTGTCCTCCCTCATCTTAAAAGGCACCGACCGCCACTGGTGCAGAGGTAAAGATAGCTGTAGTAGATGGCTTTGGCTGGGCAACTGTTGTTTGACTTGACATGAAACTAAACTAGAGTTTTAATCCTGGTGCTGAGCTAGTGCGTAGCAGCTAATTCTTGTATGAGTTGTATTTGTAGAATGTTAAGTCCCCCATTGACTGAGATGAATGAAGCTACAACAACAAGGTGATAATGGCTGGAGACAATTTTGCTTGTTTTTGCTGTTCTCCAAATTGAATTTGAACGTTTTTAAATTGTGTAGAAATGCAGGTACCTCTTGCTGCTTCAGACTGTCGGGAACTGTGAATTTTTCTCTTTACAAATTGAACCAGTGAGCGACACATATACTAGACCCCAAGCACAAAAGAAAGCACTAGAAGCCAAGCTTGCCCAGGGGGAACTGGCTTATGAAGTTTGCTCAGATTTTGTTGGCTCTGGCCCTCAGACTGAAATAAATGTTCACTTTATCTTCTGCAAATCCAGCCCTCAGACTGCAATCAATGTCCACATTATCTTTGGCAAATCAAATTATTTTGATATGTGTTTATTATGCCACAGTATCTATTGATGTCACACTTCATGTGAAATAAGATATTGTGGTGTGTTTATTACTGATCTATTAACATCTATTGAATTTCCTACAATCCATTCTTGCTTTCCCCTGTATTAATCAATATATAAAAGCCTATCAATTAATGCTGAGTCACCAAAACGTGGATTCTTCTCTCTGGAATAGATATAACCTACAAGTTATATGCAACTGTGCGTGTATGACTATGATTGTGTGCCCTGACATTACAACCTCATCACCACTTCTGTCTCAAACACAATCTTTGAATCTTTTTTTTATATACTCTAAAACGACTTTCTATAGAAACTACTGTACACTCAATTACCATATTGCAACAAATGAACAAAGATCAATACAATAAGTATGTGCTGGTTAAAAAGCACTTTGATTTTCAAGTGTGGCTGAGTGATGTTTCTATTTTTAGCCATGACCTCTATGGGAGAGCTCAGTGCTGACTGACCAGTCCAGTTTATATCAATAGAGCACAGTGGTGTGGCACTGGCACATAGTTCAGGCAGGCTTCTCTACTCTTATCAAACTTTGATACAACTGAATTGCTCAACAACATTTGTGCCCCCTGCTACACTGTAAAAAGCGAGATTGCTCTTTCAAACGGCATTACATCTACTAACCACAAACTGTTACTGGCACTCTTACCTCCATCACCATACGTTTCAACTCCATATCCATCTTGCAGACCATTACTCCACGTCCCGTCGTATCTGGCAGGCGTGTGGAGACTTTGCCGGACCCCGTATCTACCTTTCAATCCATGAGTCCATTCGCCACGATAAATCCATCTTCCCTTCGATTCCACACCGAGTCCGTGTCGTTTCCCCTGTGCCCAGTAGCCCTGATACACGTTTCCACTCGGCCAGGTGTAAACCCCCACTACCTCGAAACCATTGTTCCAGGACCCGGAGTATTCGCCTTGGCCCTTGGGCCCGGTACAGACGCCATGTCCATGGGCTTTCCCATCCTCCCAGCCACCGCAATATGTGCCACCATCGTCAAAGTCGAACCGTCCGCCCGTCATTCAGATGATGAGGGGAGAAGAACGAGTTGCGGTAGCTGCCCAATATTGTGCTGTCGCTTGCGAGTCCAGAGCGGATTTTCTAAGAAAAGTAGGAGCGCTGAAGTGAGAGTCCGGTGGATTCTGTGGTCGCACTGAGGTGTTGTTGTTCCAAGCAGAGATGAATGATTGTCACTGTGTGGATTTGTGGTTGTCGGCTAAAGCGGTACGTGGGAGGGAGAGAGAGCACCACTACCGCTGCCAGAATAGCTCCTGGTTTATTTTATGATTCTCTCTCTCTCTCTCTCTCTCTCTCTCTCTCTCTCTCTCTCTCTCTCTCTCTCTCTCTCTCTCACAGAGCGAGAGTTGATCTGTAGTTCTAGATCAACCATTCGAGATTAACCTGTTCATCCATTAATTGATTGATTCATTATAATTCGTTGTCAAAATCCGCAAAATCACCCCTGATTTTAATTGAGCCTTTCTGAAAATGTAGCTGTTAGATTTAAACGTAGAATCCTTCATTCTAGTTCTGTGGTTATAGACCCCCTAAGAATTTAGTTTACGTGTGAAATCAGTGTTGATTTACTGTTGATAAATGACAAGATGATTACATGAATCTCAACAGTCAGATAAAAGACATTGAACTGGCCAGTGGTGGTGGTAGCAAACATAAATTAGTAGCTAAATCTTAATTTGACCCTGCTTCTCACAGCAGGAAACAGTAAATGTGAATTATGTGGATTATAATTAATTCAATTTTTTGTAGTAGTTAATACATTTTTTGTTAGGGCAAGTCAAGTCTGACATTTAGAAGCTGTTTTGAATAAACTACCATTTGAATTTCTCTACAAATTCTCTGTGACAACAGTGATCAAATTAAGATAAAACTAATTTACTGACTGATTATAAGGCAACAGTGACATCTACTGAGCACTGCTAATCCTGCAGCGTTGTACATGAATCAGGACATTGATGGGTGTTGGACTAATGTTTTTTGGTCAGAAGAAGTCATTATTTTTGAAAATCTCAAATACATAATGAATAGGTTACAAAACTTGCTATAGTTTTTGATCATGTTGGCTCTAAAAGTTTTGGGAGTTTGGAGTTTGTAGCCTATATAGGAAGGACGTGGCAACAGGCAGGTCTCACCACTGGGTGTCAGTGTGCACATTGTTAATCTGCATTGCAAACACAGTAGATCTTCAATATAATGCCTCATCCCCTATTGCCTTTTTGGATCTTAATTATGCCACTGGGGAGAAACTAAGGGGACTTTTCTTACCAGCATCCCATTGACAGGTTAACCCTTACATTTAATATCGCTTTGCATGTCAACCATGTCCCATTTTTTTCCCATGCCACTGTCTACAATAAATGTGACCAAGCTTAATCTATACAATCAGTGTGGCTCAGTTGCAAGAGCATGGTGCTTGCAATGCCAGAGTTGTGGGTTTGATACCCACAGGGGACAAGTATGAAAAATGTAAATCACTCTGGATAAGAGTGAAATTACTAAAGTGTAAAAAAAAATATGTGTGTACATGTTACAACAATAGTATGTTGATTGAATATTAATCCGTGGAAGAAATCACAAAGTAGACTCTTTGGCATGATGTACAGTACCATGTCAAATAATATATATACAAATGTATTTCATTATCAAAGCATTTACTGTGGTGTCCATTTTGGCAAAACAGTCCCTCTTTACCTTTTTCAGTGGTTTTGGCTTTAGTTACATCACTAGAACTGAATCCATGCTTCTTTGTAGGGTCTACAGATCCCTACAGACTGTAATACTACAGAGTACAGCTCTCTACATCAGGAGGTGAAGACATGCTGGCCAACAATAACACCAGCTAAGCAATTATGAGAAAATTACAAACTAAGTGTAACTGATATGAGCTTGGCAAGCAATTCGTTTCAGAACCATGTTATTATTATTACCTCTATCGTGGTGGGATTAATGGTCAGAGAAACTATACAAATGAACTCCTTATATCAGCATAAAGTGTGACCTATACAATATGTTATCTGACACGCATTATATAGATTCATTTCAGCTGATACCAGGTCAACATTTGACACTGTTATTATTACCATAAATTACATAGGTTTGTATGTGGTTTGAATGTAAAAACAGACTTAGCAGGTAATACGTCTCACTCTGTTTCTCTTTGGTGATTCATTGTTATTACATATAACCCCTCCTATAAAAGTCTGCCACTGACTTTATAGCCCTATATTGCACAAGTTACCTAACAGTCCACAACGGGAGCCTGAATTCCCACCAGCAACAGGATTTGGTTTCTAGATAACAGGCAAAACATGGTGTGAAGGAACACATCATATCCTTACAGGGAAAATTGGTTTATTATTCTTTGCAATTTATATGTACTGTGTGTGTAGTAGCTTATGTGATAATAGCTTGTATATAGGGCAGTATATGGCAGCTTTAATGTTGTGAGGAAACTAATACCATTTTCAGTCACTCAGTGGTCTTTTGTGGAACTGTACTGAATTTGATAGGAAAATACTATATAATAATAAGTTAACATGGCAAAGAAGTCAATAATAATGAGTCACTGTATTCATATTTATGTACAGTCGAGAGTTGCAGGGGTATCTCTGACATTTATGTTTCTTATCGCCCCTGGTGTATCAGCTTGTGTAAACATGGGTGAATTACATCATTAACATTTATAGAAACAATGATTTCAGCAGGGGGAACGTAAGTTCTTGCTATTATGTCAGATGTTATTGTTCAGGCTGTTATTGTTGAAGCTGAACTCAGTGTACTTCTTCTAATCTCATGCCTTCTCCAGCATACAGAACAACAGCAATCGCCTATTATTTGCTGTAACTTACAGTAGGTTAAGTATATTTGGATTGTATTCAGAAGTAAGACTTTGCTAACTCATTTAACTGTTGTTATTAACCCTTGTCAGCTGAAGCAATGGCATAAGTACTATTTTCTATAAAGATGTATTGGCCTAACAAGATAGCATACTACAGTTTTGCCCAATGCAGGCCTTACATCAGTACCCACAGGGCATAATGTCAATTCAACATTTATTCCATGTTGGTTCAACATAATTTATTTGAAATTATGTGCAAACAACATTGAGTCAACCAGTGTGTGCCCAATGGGTAAGAACCACTGAAATTACTTTTACTAACAAAACACAACTGAACAAATATACTGTGTGAAACACCTGCAGTGCAGAGGACTACTATTTTTACATATCTCTATATATGGTGATAAAATCATTTCTCTCCTCTGAGACACAGTACTACTCATGTTCTTCCAAGATCTTGAGCAATGATATATGGCATGAGATTTAAACATTTGAGCACAATTACAGATTTATAGTCTCAACTCCCTGATGAATGTTATGAACATATTTATAAACACTACGATTTAAAGGTTTTGAACAACTGATTTTGTTAGATTTTTCAATGGTTCGGTTCCAAAAAGTCTGAAGATAGTACTTCCTGGAGAATGCTAATGGGTATTATTCAATCCATGATGTCATTCACCAAATGCAAAATGCCCTGTATGAACACGACTCAAAGTTACATGGATGGATACAGCTAGGCAGGGTTGGGGAGTACATGTAAGGGATTACAAAAACAGTAACTGTAATCTGTTATGTTACCAGCAAAAATATTGAAATCAGATTACAGATACTTTTTGTCATGGATACTCTCTCTCCGGCCTCTAGGTCATCAGGTTGCAGATTATCCCGCACACCGGTCACCATCGTCTCACGCACCTGCGCCTCATGACACTCACCTGGACTCCAACCCCTCATTGATTATCTTCCCTATATCTGTCACTCCCCTTGGTTCTTTCCTCAGGTGTTATTGACTCTGTTTTCATGTCGGTGCGTTGTTTGTGTTCATTGTTTCTTATATTTATTAAAACACTCACTCCCTGAACTTGCTTCCCAAATCTCAGCGCACGCTTTTGAAAAACTAGATGATTACTTCGAGGATTACTTTGAAATTCAGAAAGGATGTTTGCGAAAAATCTTTGACACTCCTGTTATCTCAATGACATTCAAATCAGTATTGAAAAAAGCCGCAACTTTAAGTTTGTTCCACCTGAGCGAGTCGGACCCCAAGTCAGAGACCACTATGATGACACACCAAATGTGTTTGATGGATCGCGGGAAAAGAGCAGGAATAGGCTTTTATAGGCTACAGTCCAAGCTATGTCTTCCAATGGTGTGACTGCTGTCGGCATCCAAAGATTATCCCATTTGTATAAACACTTGGAGGTGAGGATGACAGAAGTGGTGTAGTCTACTATGATACCACTTATTATTGATATCTACATAGCACATTGATGTGAATCACACTGCTGCTCTCTCATTTAGCTATTTGAGTCTTACAGATGGTGGCTGTTGTGGATGGATGTTCACAAATCTAACTGTGTGTTTGAACCAAATAATGGTTGAATTCAAAAAGTTTAAGCTGCCTATCAATCCGTTTTGGAAACCAATGGACAGCCTGTGAAAAATGCAATCTTGCAGCATCTGCATAGTGCGGATCCCAGCCTATGGAATAAAAGTGGGGATTTTATTACTCAATCTAATTAATGCTGATTTGGAAAAAAAAATCCATAGGCATAATGGACACATGCTCAAACTTGTACACTTTTGATAGACTTAAAGGGGCAACCAGTAGTTGCTACATTAATTTTGGGATTGATAAATTCTATATATACAGTACCAGTCAAAAGTTAGGTCACACCTACTCATTCAAGGGTTTTTATTTATTTGTACTATTTTCAACATTGTAGAAAAATAGTGAAGACATCAAAACTATGAAATAACACATATGGACTCATGTAGTAACCAAAAATGTGTTAAACAAATCAAAATATATTTTATATTTTAGTTTCTTCACCCTTTGCCTTGATAACAGCTTTGCACACTTTTGGCATTCTCTCAATCAGCTTCACCTGGAATGCTTTTCCAACAGTTCCGACATATGCTGAGCACTTGTTGGTCAGGTGATTGTGGAAGTCAGGTAATCTGATGCATCACTCTCCTTGGTCAAATAGCCCAAACACAGCCTGGAGGTGTGTTGGGTCATTGTCTTGTTGAAAAATAAATGATAGTCCCACTAAGCGCAAACCAGATGGGATGGTGATTTGCTGCAGAATGCTGTGATAGCCATGCTGGTTAAGTGTGCCTTGAATTCTAAATAAATAACCGACAGTGTCACCAGCAAAGCACCCCCACACCATCACACCTCCTCCTCCATGCTTCATGGTGGGAACCACACAGGCGGAGATAATCCTTTCACCTACTCTGCATCTCACAAAGACACATCGGTTGGAACCAACAATCTCAAATTTGGACTCTACAGACCAAAGAACAGATTTCCACTGGTCTAATGTCGATTGCTTGTGTTTCTTGGCCCAAGCAAGTCTCTTCTTATTATTGGTTTCCTTTAGTAGTGGTTTATTTTCAGCAATTTGACAATGAAGGCCTGATTCATACAGTCTCCTCTGAACAGTTGATGTTGAGATGTGTCTTTTACTTGAACTCTGTGAAGCATTTATTTGGGCTGCAATTTCTGAGGCTGGTAACTCTAATTAACTTATCCTCTGCAGCAGTGGTAACTCTGTGCCTTCCTTTCCTGTGGCGGTCCTCATGAGAGCCACTTTCCTCATAGCACAAAATCAAATCAAATCAAATTTTATTTGTCACATACACATGGTTAGCAGATGTTAATGCGAGTGTAGCGAAATGCTTGTGCTTCTAGTTCCGACAATGCAGTAATAACCAACAAGTAATCTAGCTAACAATTCCAAAACTACTACCTTATAGACACAAGTGTAAGGGGATAAAGAATATGTACATAAAGATATATGAATGAGTGATGGTACAGAGCGGCATAGGCAAGATACAGTGGATGGTATTGAGTACAGTAAATATACATATGAGATGAGTATGTAAACAAAGTGGCATAGTTGAAGTGGCTAGTGATACATGTATTACATAAAGATGCAGTAGATGATATAGAGTACAGTATATACGTATACATATGAGATTAATAATGTAGGGTATGTAAACATTATATTAGGTAGCATTGTTTAAAGTGGCTAGTGATATATTTTACATCATTTCCCATCAATTCCCATTATTAAAGTGGCTGGAGTTGAGTCAGTGTGTTGGCAGCAGCCACTCAATGTTAGTGGTGGCTGTTTAACAGTCTGATGGCCTTGAGATAGAAGCTGTTTTTCAGTCTCTCGGTCCCAGCTTTGATGCACCTGTACTGACCTCGCCTTCTGGATGATAGCGGGGTGAACAGGCAGTGGCTCGGGTGGTTGTTGTCCTTGATGATCTTTATGGCCTTCCTGTGACATCGGGTGGTGTAGGTGACCTGGAGGGCAGCTAGTTTGCCCCCGGTGATGCGTTGTGCAGACCTCACTACCCTCTGGAGAGCCTTACGGTTGTGGGCGGAGCAGTTGCCGTACCAGGCGGTGATACAGCCCGACAGGATGCTCTCGATTGTGCATCTGTAGAAGTTTGTGAGTGCTTTTGGTGACAAGCCTAATTTCTTCAGCCTCCTGAGGTTGAAGAGGCGCTGCTGCGCCTTCTTCACGATGCTGTCTGTGTGGGTGGACCAATTCAGTTTGTCTGTGATGTGTACGCCGAGGAACTTAAAACTTACTACCCTCTCCACTACTGTTCCATCGATGTGGATAGGGGGGTGTTCCCTCTGCTGTTTCCTGAAGTCCACAATCATCTACTTAGTTTTGTTGACGTTGAGTGTGAGGTTATTTTCCTGACACCACACTCCGAGGGCCCTCACCTCCTCCCTGTAGGCCGTCTCGTCGTTGTTGGTAATCAAGCCTACCACTGTTGTGTCGTCCGCAAACTTGATGATTGAGTTGGAGGCGTGCATGGCCACGCAGTCGTGGGTGAACAGGGAGTACAGGAGAGGGCTCAGAACACACCCTTGTGGGGCCCCAGTGTTGAGGATCAGTCCCCTCCTGTACTCCCTGTTCACCCATGACTGCATGGCCAAGTACGACTCCAAGACCATCATTAAGTTTGCAGACGACACAACAGTTGTTGTCCTGATCACTGACAACAATGAGACAGCCTATAGAGAGGAGATCAGAGACATGGCCCTGTGGTAACAGGATAACAACCTCTCCCTCAATGTGATCAAGATAAAGGAGATGATTGTGGACTACAGAAAAAGGAGGACCGAGGATGCCCCCATTCTCATCAACAGGGTTGTAGTGGAGCAGGTTGAGAGCTTCAAGTTCCTTGGTGTCCACATCACCAACAAACGAACATGGTCCAAGCACACCAAGACAGTCATGAAGAGGGCATGACAACGCCTATTCCCGCTCAGGAGACTGAAAAGATTTGACATGTTCCTCAGATCCTCAAAAAGTTCTACAACTGCACCATCGAGAGCATCCTGACTGGTTGCATCACCGCCTGGTATGGCAACTGCTCTGCCTCGGACCGCAAGGCACTACAGAGGGTAGTGTGTATGGCACAGTACATCACTGGGGCCAACCTTCCTGCCATCCAGGTCCTCTATACCAGGCGGTGTCAGAGGAAGGCCCTAAAAATTGCCAAGGACTCCAGCCACTGTAGTCATAGACTGTTCTCTCTGCTACCGCATGGCAAGAGGTACCGGAAAGCCAAGTCTAGGTCAAAAAGGCTTAACAGCTTCTACGCCCAAACCATAAGACTCTTGAACAGTTAATCAAATTGCTACCCGGACTATTTGCATTGTCCCCCACCCCACCCCCCATTTTAATGCCGCTGCTACTTTCTGTTTATTATCCATGCATAGTCACTTCAACCTCTACCTAAATGTACATACAGTATTACCTCAATTACCTTGACTAACCGGTGCCCCCGTACGAAGACTCTACCGGTACCCCCTGTATATTAGCCTCGCTACTGTCATTTTATTGTTGCTCCTTAATTATTTGTTATATTTCAAAAAATATATATATTTTCTTAACTGCATTGTTGGAGAGGTAAGCATTTCTCTATTTCTCTATCTACCTGTTGTATTCTCATGTGACAAATACAATTTGATTTCATCTGTGGATTTGCCATTTAAACAGCTGCATATTACCAAGATATCAAAGTGTCACCAACAAAAAGGGAAACAATAGGCAAGTATCAAATGCAGCATATGGCATTCATTTTTTACATGTAAATAGCCCTTTTCAGTAGTGGTCAATGCATACCATTCTATGAGCGCAGCATTTATTTTTCAATTCGATTCAATGAGCCCAATCAGTCCTCCATGACAACAAAATCATAAACAACAGAGTTGGGCTGGCTAATAAATCCTTAGTTGTGGGATTATGCTCAGGTAAAACAATATTTGGCTAATCTATACTTCCGTATTTCCATATCCTATTCTTGAAGATCAAGGGGTATAACATGCATTGGAATGATTGGAATTCTGATAGACTTTTTTTTAAATGGATTTTTTATTTATTTCACCTTTATTTAACTTTGGGTAATCCAAAAGTTACGTTACTGATTACAAATTTGGACAGGTAACTAACTAGTAACTGTAACGGATTACATTTAGAAAGTAACCTACCCAACCCTGCAGCTAGAATAGGTGATTTGGTATTACTGATACACTCACACAACTCACCTTTGTCCTATTATATGAGCTACAAGAGCAAAGGCTAAGCTACTTCTAGCTCTCTGTGAGCCACATGGAGTTGTTGTACATGGAAATGTTGGAATTGTTTTTATGCCAACTCCTACCAAAGACTTATAGACTTTTTAGGCTGGTTTGGAAAGCGAAAGGATGCCAGATTCTCATGTCTCTGAATGATGCTTTATAGCCACCGAAACAGTGATAGCTCTTGTTAAACAGTAGTATGTCATCGAAGGAAAGAAGTTGTACAATTCCCACACATAGTTTTCTGTGTGTTAAGGAGTTGATGGGATCTTCATGCAACTATTTGGTAGACCAAATGGAAAAGAGAGTATTTATCCATAATTAGATCAAATCAAATCATGTTTGACAAATTATCAAAAAAAAGTCTAAAGATTCAGTAAAACTTCAGGAATTATATGCGTGGAATCATAATGTTAGTGTAAAGTTTCTAACCCCCATATTGCAATGCAATTCATACAGTAGGTGTATGACCTTCAAACTGCCCACTTGATAGAAGGTGTAGAGGTACCTCCTCAGCCAGTAACCCTTACTGACAAAGCAATGCAGAGGTTATGCTGGGACAGCACTGCATTCCCAGTCCAGCTTCAGGCCAAACCAAAGTAACTACTGTGCTATAAAACAAGCAATAAATCTATTCTTATGTGTGCAGAGGATGTAGTGCTTAAACTTTCACTATTCTGACTTGTTACTGTATAACAAAACCATGAGAACTAGAGCGAAACATTTGTCAGTGTCACGCCCTGGCCATAGAGAGGATTTTATTCTCTATTTTGGTTAGGCCAGGGTGTGACTGGGATGGGCAGTCAAGTTTCTTTATTTCTATATTTTCTATTTCTTTGTGTTTGGCCGGGTGTGGTTCTCAATCAGAGGCAGCTGTCTATCGTTGTCTCTGATTGAGAATCATACTTAGGCAGCTTTTTCCCACCTGTGTTTTGTGGGTAGTTGTTTTCTGTTTTGTGTCTGCACCAGACAGAACTGTTTTGTTTTGTTCCACGTTGTTAGTTTGTTTCAGTGTTCAGTTTGAAAAAATAATCATAAACACGTACCACGCTGTGGTTTGGTCCTCTTCTTGAGACGAGCGTTACAGTAAAACTCTTGAAAACACTCCCAAGATTACAATATATAGAGAAAAACTATTTTTCCAATATCACCTACTGTATTTCAAAACAAAAAAAAGAACAAGACATAAAATCTTTGCTAATTGTTTTGTTCATCCGAAAGGTTTTTATTAGGAGCAATTGGTTGATAAACAACCAGCATTCACAGCTGATTCCCATTATAGAAGTTGAGAGGCTCTGGCACAAAATGGGACAATGGTGTGTATCTCATTCTCATGGAAGTGATTTCAGAACCACTAAAGAAGTTTAGACTTACAGTACTTTCATGTACTGTAACTGTAACTGATTTTGGAGAAAGGCTTTGGAACTGTACTTGAGGGAGGGTGCTGTGGGTATCGGGTGTTTTTCCAGTTGTCAGCTAGCTTACAATCAATGCGAATGAGATTCATTATTTCTTTCTCTTCTTGGTTCTTCCATCATATAATCATTGTTGCATCCTTGTGCTTGAGGTTAATGAAAACAGAAATGACAGAAAAGGTTGTCAGTCAGTAAATGCAAACATCTGCTCTTCTAGGAAACAACCAGGGCCACTATGATGTCAGGGGCATTTTGATATTCTACAGCAACACAGCAAAAGTGGACCCTGTTTGTACTGCTCGCTTCAACACAGTCGAGATATATGCGACCCAGCAGATGTGTTTCACCAGCTGGTCAGATTTGCTTTGGCTGAGAGGTTTGGTTCTGTGTGAGTGGCAGCCAACCATCGATGCTTTCCTTTTAAATATTCTCACAGTCCTCCTCCCACAGCATCCACACCTGTTTACTAACATTATGCAAAGCATATTAAATCAACCAGAACATTGTCCAGAGATGATAAGACCTTACATTTTTGCTTAGAATAAGTTTAATAAAATTGTATAATAATCTGTTTGTACTGTCTGGCATGCAGCTTATTTCATTGGCATTAACATTTGGTTTGGATCTGCTAATTTGCCGAGCAGGTTTGAGGGTGCGTGCCAATAGAGCTGAGCTGCCCTGCCCGTCTGAGTAACATACTGGCCACAGCAGTGTGGGGTCTGAGGTAAGACAGGCCTAGGATCTGAAAAAACAATCTCACGGTCATCATCTTTGGTTGATGGCCAGTTTGCTGTCACGGGCCTGCCAAGTCTCGATAATCTGTGAGAAGGCCAAACCTGAATTTAGAATACTAAGCCATAGAAAGCCCATTATCTCAATTAGAACAAGCCAACAAAGGGGAAATATACAGTACGTTAAGGAGTGTGTTGATTGCTTGATTTCACTACAAAATAGGACTAATTCTGAATAGAATAATATTGAGAATTTGAACATGTGCAATATACCATTTTAATACCGCGAAGGTCAAGCTATAACATAATGGATATGAGTCATTCAAAAACATTGTTTTTGCTCCGATTGTTTTATTTCAGTATGAAATTGGGATAGTGTCATCACAGAAACTACATTTGTCAGTTCAGTCACAAATTACAGTAAGTCTTGAAACCAGCCTTTTGGGAGAATGCATTTTTCCCATGCTGCCTGGTTCTTCTGAAACAGCTTGAAACCTGTTGCTAATATAAAAAATAAAAAAAATGAATGCTTAAGTCCACAGAGAAATATTGTGGGTTTAACTGGACTGTTTCTCTTGGACAGAAAAAGCTTGCCTCAAGCTTGCCTTCACTCGGAGGTGGGAGATGGGCCTATGCCACCGGTTCAGATCTATTGAGACTGCATGGGACTCTGAATGCACTGCAGAAGTAGTCTTAGTTTTTATGTCCCTGGAGGAATTTCATTCTGCCCCAGTTGCTGATCTTTTTTTTTTTTATTATTGTGAAAATAGAACACATGAGAGGTTTGGAATGGAATAGAATATTTGAGAATAGACAATGGAATATTTGAGAAAAGGCATTGTATCCCTGAAGAACCCCATTCCTCAATTACATGGTTTCCTAAGCTCTATAGGTCAACCTTCAATTCTAACTTTGTAATTTGTTTGGCAGCTGGAGATCTCATTTAGGGTTGCTTACAGCCTTACTATGCATCAAGCTTGTATATTTACACATCTAACTGGTCTATACTAATTGTACATTTATATGAATGTTTTAAGGGTAATACCAAAACACAAGCCAGATGGGAAAAAAAACACCATAACTAGTTTAGTTTTTCATATAATGTAATTGATATGAATGCAGTTGTGATTTCTAATGAAATAAAGGCCAAAATGGGTCAAAAATACCAAAACTGATGTGAGCTTGTACAGTTTTAACATCTCATTCTTTCAAAATGGTCAAGTCTACGGTTCTAGACTAACCCCTGCCAATGGGTAAGAATATAATTGGGTGGAGTGCACAAGTGGCAAATTGAAGAATATAGTATACTTTTAAACCACCACATAGTTTCATGTGTGTCCCCAATTTGGTCAGCTTTACTGGAATATTCTTCACTTCTCCAATACCATAAAATGAAAAATAAAATAAAAATAAATATTTTTTCATCTTAAATTAAACTATCCGAAATAATATATTTGGTTTGGACAAAACTAAGTCAATGGTAACAGTCAAAATCCTGTGTCCCTTGAACAGCTGCAATGGGAGAGAGTCAAAATCTTAACAGGCATGAATAGATTTTTATAATCCATAGTATAACAAACATTAAACCAGTACAGGAAGTTATTCCAAGCGGCTAATTACACTCTTCTTGTGTAAAGAGTGATGATGTCACACCAAAAGCTACTGCCTAGTGGTCTAGCTCCACTGTACAATCAATCACACAGGGAACTAAGTCCTTGTGGCTCAGAAGGGAAAACACTGCCTTGAATGGTCGGCTACCACTAAATTACCATGAATGAACATCACTTCAACTGTACTTTGAGTTTCTTCTAGGCTGTAGCTTAACGTATTATTTATGTCATTCTTTGCAGGGCAACAAAATAGGACACAACTCCCTTGATGTATATGAATTGTCATTCTTGATGTTGCAATATTAAAACTTGAGTTGACTGAATCAATGGAACTCAAAGACGGCTCTGAGTTTACAGCCAAGTTTTTATATCACTGCACTATTTGGAAGAAAACAAGTATGTCATTCTTCCAATAAAACTTTCAAAAGCACTAAGCAAAATAAGCAAAATAACAGAAACGATGGGGTAAATCACTGAAGCACTTTGCTTCAGTTCATTTCCAAATGGCAAAGAAAATTATGACCCTCATGAGTTTTTTTCAACTTGGCACTTATTTTATTCTAGGGGGAGGGGGGAGAGTGCCCAGGCAGTAGATTTGGCCACTGAACAAGTGTAATCCTTCCATTACAATGAACATGACAATAACCCCTAGGCACAGGAGACCTCAGACCAGGAAAATTACTTGCAATACTGTAGTTGGAAAACCTGAGACTATCTAAATCAGTGTTTGGTCTTTTCCTGACAAGGTTTTGTTGCTCAAGGGCATGAGCCTGATCCAATTTAAAATAAGAGCAGAAAGTTAACTGCACCATGGACTGATAACTAAGACAATATCATCGTGAACAACAAGCATGGCATTGTGATGCTGACAACCAACTGAGTGAAGTCATGAAGAAGACACCTTGCTATTACAGTAATATAAAGGATATAATCCTAACTTGACCTAAATGTATTGCAATTTGATTTTCAATAAATAAGCATGCAATAAACAATGTTACAAGTAGCATACAAATAATATAATGTTGACAGTAACAACTCAGACACTGTTTACCATATGCTCCTTGAGCAATGACAGATTATAAAAACCGTGGCCAAGGCAGAGGCATGTCGCAGTAGAGTGAGAGGGACTGAACAGAGTACGCAGAGAAGGGAATTGTACAACTTTGAACAGGCTCATCTGAGACTTTCTGAATTGCGGGTAAGACATTGGCTATTCAACAATGTATTTTGGATCAAACGTTCATGTTATATTTTGAATCTAACCAGGGAAGTGATAGTTTGAATAGTATAGTTATTTGCCAAAACATTTTTTAAAGAATTAATGTGATCTTTCTACCTTTGCGTTTTTATTCAAGAGCATGACATAATTATCCAGAGTAATGTAGGCTGCCTGTTTTATTTCAAACGAGACTGTTATTTCTTTGTTTTTCTTTACAGTACGTGACTAAACGGGAGAAGAATGAAAGGCATGTGCTATTTTAACAATGTGGTCCTGTTCTGCATAGTCAGTGGAGCAAGTGGATGGCTCATCCATAACTCGACAGATTCCACTTCAATAGCCAATTTCACCGACATGAACTCAACGTTAAACGCGCAGGTGTCTGCGCTCATCCCCAAGTCTAGACGGAAACGCTGGATTTCACAAAGTGACATGCTTGCCATCCTTGACTATCACAATAAAGTCCGAGCAAACGTCTTTCCACCTGCTGCAAATATGGAGTATATGGTGAGAGCAAGTTTTTAATTGAGATTCAATTGAAAATGTTTTACATGCTAAACTAGTAGGCTACTTTTTATTTGAGATTTGTTGGCGTAATGTTGCCTTTGTGATTTGATCTGATAACTTACTGTATAACTTTTTTTGGGCAATTAAAATGTAGGAATGCATCATGAGTCATGTGCCTACTATGGCTTGGTCTATGGCTCACCCTGCTGGAAACATAAGTTTACTACATAAAATCAGTGTGCTCATGGTCACATTTTCTTTCTCTTTTTTTTTGGGGGGGGGGGGGGGGATTCTGGCATCTATTCGATATCATTGCAAGAAGCTTTACTCTTTCTATTCGGTATCAACATATAACTGATGAGCAGTTTTGTGCATTTTGTATTCATGCAAGGTAATTCAGGTAGATATTTATGAGAGCAGCTCACAATGCATGGTTTTTGTGCACTTTTAGGTTCAATCCCAATGAATGCATTATCATGTCTGCAACACATACAGGTGTGGGATGAAGGCCTTGCCAGATCTGCTGAAGCCTGGGCAGCCACGTGTCTCTGGGAACATGGACCACCATTTCTACTGAGATACCTGGGACAGAACCTGTCGGTCAGAACAGGGGGGTATGTAAAGCCTGGCATGTGTCAATCATATATCAACTGACCACGTGTTGATACAATATTTTATTTGTTTTTATTGATTGAGGGGGATCCGAGCAATGCCATCTTTGAGTCCAACCTCATGCAATGTTGACTATGGCACAAAATGAATGTACTTGATGTGTTTCTTCCAGATATCGCTCCATTCTGCAACTGGTCAAACCTTGGTATGACGAAGTCAATGATTACATGTTTCCATACCCTCGTGACTGCAACCCCAGGTGTCCAATGAGGTGCTCTGCACCGATGTGTACACATTACACTCAGGTACAGTAGCCATCTAGGCACTTCAGATTTGGGAATGTTTGGGGTAGTCTTCTCCTGACGAAGACCCTGATGAAGGTCTATTGACCTAAACATTGCTTCTACGAGATGAATTCAATCATTTGTGCAGTATTCATGATAACCAGGGTGCTGGAGTTTCTTCTTTTTCAGGAAAGTATTTTTATCCTCAAAAGACTTATCTGACTGATATTCAGATGGTGTGGGCTACAACGAACAGAGTTGGCTGTGCAGTTCAAACGTGCTATAACATGGTTGTCTGGGGAGCCATGTGGAGACAAGCAACATACCTGGTCTGTAATTATTCCCCAAAGTGAGTCCTGCTTAATACCTTAACAAGCTCCACTTATCACAGCTGAATGATTGATATCCTCTCTCTTACATTTCAGAAACTCATTGTCAGACCGAATGAGAACAGATTTATAGGTGTTCGCGTAAACTGATGTCATTATGAAAGCATCAAGGCTATTTTATGCAAAATACAAACGTATAGCTGCTATTATGCTTTAGATTTGTGAAATGGGAAATGACTACTACATTAATTCAAATTGGAAAATTATATGTTTAATGCCCAGGGGAGCATTTTTCAACTTCAACAAGAATGACACATTATTACTATTTATTTTCCAGGGGGAACTGGGTAGGAGAACCTCCCTACAAAGTTGGCATCCCATGTTCAGCATGCCCACCAAGCTATGGAGGCTCATGTAGTAACAACCTATGTTTCCCTGCAATAACGTCCAACTACATGTACTGGTTCAAGTAAACCATTTAGACATCTGTTTTAATAATGAACTGTCAGATATCATAATTTCACATTGCTTCAAATGTCAGATGTATTTCCCCCAAGTACTTTATATGTACAATGTACCTTTTTATACAATTACACATTTTGAATTATAAGCTACATTTGATTTGGTTTTGAGATGTAAATGAGTATCATACATTGTTATGTTGTAGCATACAACTTATTGTTGTCTTACCATCATATTGATGGTCAAATGTATTGATCAGCAATCATGTTGTTTTTGTTGGTGACTTTTGATTGACTACTTGGTACAGAGGTCAAACCTACAAATACCTCCACTAGGCAGTGGTTAATAAGCTTCCTCATAATTATAAAGACAAGAGTACATTGGATCGATCGACTCCAGCTCACTGTACCATATGTCAGTAGCATTTTCAACATTGCTAAATATTGTTTTATTAAAGATTTACTGTATTTTTGTAAGTACTTCTGAAGTGTTTTCCAGAAGATGAATTACATGTCGTTGTTTTTATTTGCATGAAGCTTCATATTTTTACACCGTTGAATGTCACTTATATTTGTGTTCATGTAATTGCTATGGCCTGTTAGCATTGTTATAGAATAAAGACTGCTAAACTGTTTGTCTTGCTTGAGAAAGTGTGTTTGGAATGTCCAACTGCATCAGAAGAGGTTTTAGCAGCTGTAGTGAGGAAAGGAGAACACCAGAGGGCAAGCCTGACAAAGCAAACCTTTTTTTTCTCAAATCAAATTGTATTTGTCACATGGGCTACACAGTTTACAGCAGGTATAAAAGGTGCAATGAAAAAACTCTGCCTGCAGTGGAATATTCCCTTGTGAATATTCAACAATGTCCCTGTGACTGAAGACAGAAGACTGATAATTATGGAAATGTTGCACATAAGTCACACAAAGACAAGTAATGAAATTAATAATAGGGAAAACAACACAGGAAAATGTTATTTAGACACAATGTCAACTATCTGCTGAAACGTTCTGTACACTGCTTAATAAAATCAAAAGAATGTCCCTGGTCAACATCATTACAGAGAATTTGTTTAGGCCCAGCCCATAAGCCAATTATCTCTCGGATCTGTTCAGTTCCCCACTGACTTGGAGTCTTGCAGTGCTAGAACACAATTGACCCCTAGCATGGAGTGTCTGCATCTCTACTTTAAAGCACTGAAGAGGACTATCAATGGGATTAAAATTCCCTTAGTAGGCAACTTTGAATTGGCAGTGGTACTTATTCACCCAAAATGTATTTGCTTGTACAAGTTACCCCATCAATGCAGTCACCTGGAAGCAACCATGGTACTGTACAGCAACCTTTTACAGGTCTTAGCTGGGCACTGACTTCATTTCCACCTGAGTGGGCTTTTCTTGGTCATGTGGGTTGATTCCTCTAGACATCTTACTAGGAAGGCAGGATTGAAGTCAGCATGACCTAAGGTGCTGAGAGTCTGATGCCCAGGAAGGCACTCATAAAACAGGGAGCACAGAATGCCCTCTACCCATAGGATACCAGCTATCTCCATGATACCCACCTGAGGAACAGAGTCTGTTTCTCAAACTTGGCTTGATGCTCACTGAAGTGGAAAAAGCCTAATCAGTTTTGATGGTTTTGGCCATCCTTAAGCTGCAGAGCTCAGTTGGGTTGTGTTGCTTAACAGGGAGTTTAGGAGGACAGCAAGTTCAGAGAGAAGCTTTTCTTTGTGTCATGGATGCAGGCACAAAGCTAGAGAGGCTTGAAATAACATAGACAGTGATGTTTGGGGTGTACATTACAGTAATAGTTAATTAATCCATTCAACTCAAATCCCATTACAGTAAATGTGATAATTTAACATCTCAAAATCTTACCAACAAACATAAACAGAAATACTATTCTAAAGAAATACTAAATGTACATGTGAGTGGGCTCTTATTAACCAAAGTTTACCTTGCTGTAATTTGAGTGGGATGGCTGGGATCAGAACCAGAGTCTTCCAATAGTTCAATCTGGGAACACAGGAGGAGGCCAAGGGCGGGGTCTGCGGCGTTACGCATCGCTAAATCTAAATTTGGCATATAAACGCAGGGAGCGCTCATACTTGAATGATTATACAGGTACGCTCGAGATTCCTTGGTGGATGTACGATATCCGAACTTACTTACTTATTACGTATATTTAGGCTCCTATAGATTTCCTAAATCTTAGGATGTATGAAGAGTAGCTTTCATGTTCACCATTCTGCTTCAATACAACTTTTGGAGCTGGATGGACATTGTTTCCCGGGGATAGTTGACCAGATTGAACAAAACGTTTTGGTAAAAGGTACATTTAAAATATATATATATATTCGACACTGGGATAACGAAAAATACTGTTTTGAATTATAACTTTGTATTACAACAGGATCGGAGGTGAATTGCCTTGCCTTGTAGCCTGTGAGAGAATTTCGCACGCAATACGCATGCTCATGAAATATTGCATGTGCTTGGCAAAAACTTATTTTTTGTGTGAACAGTGCAATTGACCTACTGTCAAGAGCTTAAAATACACCAAAGCCATGTACAGTAGTATCGTTCTAATTCTAATGTATGATATCCTTGTGCCAGAGATGTGATAATTCATCAGTTCTCACATTCAAGTGAATGCATAAATCAATAACCATTAATATTAAATTGAATAAAGATCTCTGAATGCTTGACCAACCATCATATTCTATTTCATTTTTAATTTTGTTTAGCCGACAGAATACAGATTTTGTATTGGAGTGAACCACAGAGGCTGGAGAGGCTGATCATCATCATGAAGGGTGTACCTCAGGACTGGCTGAGAGGGTTTGGGTTGCTATTCTTTGCCCAAACAGTACTTTCTATGGGGATCCCTAACTCTACTCACCTGGAGGCTATACTGGAGAAGTATATGAACAAAGATGATGAGTGGTGGGTGTCCAAACAGAGAGGGAAGAGAGCCATAACTGACGGTGATATGCACCTCATCCTCGATTTGCACAACAAGCTCAGAGGTCAAGTTTATCCTCAAGCTTCAAATATGGAGTATATGGTAAGAAAGCTAAACCAGGATCATCTGTGTCTGCTATATTTATGTTATGTTTAGGTTTTCCTAAGCTGGACTGTAGGCAATTGGAATATGACACTTGCTCATACTGAAGAAGGAGATTGTACAGTACTACAGATTGAAGCAAGTGTTAGTTACGTATTTTGCACTCATACTTCATCTAAGCTAACGTGTGATACTTGTTCATAGACTCAAGACATCTAGGCTTGATAATCTGGAACATTCTCAAACCCATTCAACCAGAATGGTTTCAGCAGATCACATTTGGAAAGTCAGGGCCAATGCAGGTTTCACACCAAGCTCTGAGAGCCAGTGGTGTAAAGTAACTAAGTCAAAATACTTTGACGTACTACTTAAGTAGTTTTTTAGAAATATCTGTACTTTACTTGAGAATTTATATTTTTTTACTCCACTACATTCCTAAAAAAAATATGTAGATCTTTACTCCCATACATTTTCCCTGACACCCAAAAGTACTTTCGAATGCTCAGGCAGGACAGCAGTATGGTCCAATTCACAACACACCTACCAATATAATGCGTTGTCATCCCAATCGCCTCTGATTGGGCAGATTAACTTAACAAATACTGCATTTGTATGTTTTTGTCTAAGTGTTGGAGTGTTGCCCCTGGCTGTCTGTAAATGTAAAAATATGATACAATTGTGCCGTTTGGTTTGCTTAATTAATAAAAGGAATTTGACATCTAGCATTTACTTTTTACTTTTAAGTATGCCAATTGAGTGAATTTTCCACAACTATACTTATGTAAAAACAAATATTTTTACTCAAGTAGTATTTTACTGGGTGACTTTCACTTTTACCTGAGCCATTTTCTATCAAGGTATCTTTACTTTTACTCAAGTATGAAAATTGAGTACTTTTTCAAAACCTAAAAACAAGCCTGACCAACAGCCAAGCAATAAAGCCAGTATGTTACTGCCCCTGTCAAACCTCGAGCTCTGGCCCCTGCCTTGGCTACCGACCAGCTCTCTCTTCCACTGTTATTGTGCACTCTGCCTCAACCATTTAAACTCACATTTTCAAATATTAGTCTTTATTTAATTGCCTTTGGCAACAGAGCTGGGTCTGTGTTGACTCAAACTTTTAACAGTTGAGCATCATCCTTTGAAGTATGGTTGATCAAATATAGGTTTCTGCAAAGGATTCCTGGAAGCAATGTAAAGTACTCTTCCCAGATGGAGGGGTTAACTGTAAATGTTGAGAAGAACACAAAGGATTTGCCATTTAGAGGACATAATTTCGATGTCTTAATGTAAATATCCAACACTATTTGGACAATTTGGACGATTTCCATGTATAAACAGAGATTAGGATCCAGGCCTACAGTATGTCCATTTCCTTCAAGCCCACTGCACTAACCCTAAGCAGTGCATAATGCAGATATCACTCATGTAATGTACTACACATGGAAGACGTTAGGACTGTACAGGGAAGCCGACTGGCACCTTTTTCAATTAACCTTGATGGGTGTTTGTGCAGTTAAACAGCAGAACAGCAGCACACTACACCTATTCTTCTAATGGACAATTTTACTACAGCTTGGCAGAAACATTAGAATTCCTCACATCATATCTACTTAGCTCTTTGTCAGAAACAAGTGGCGCACAAATAGTTTATAGTGTCAATTGACCCAATACAAGATCTGTATCATGTGCAGATTGGTGCACTTTAGTGCAGAGTTGATGCAGAGGCCAGTAGTACTAAAAATGCCATCAGGTCCCCCAATACTTTCTGGGAAGAATGTTAAGATTTGCATTTCCAATGTTTGTTTATCAAGAATGCTGTATTTCTAGAGTCTAAGTAACACTAATACAAGCATTTTTAAGAGTTTTAGTCTCAGTAGCTCTAGCACGAATCTGATGAGCCTGCAGATATGCGTTTAGCTTATCAGAGTAACTCTGACTTTCACATTTGAAAGGTTTGGGATACGGAGCTGGAGAGGAGTGCTGAACACTGGGCACACACCTGCCTGTGGGAGCATGGACCACAACACATGCTAACCCAGATTGGACAGAACCTGGGTGCCCACTGGGGAAGGTCTGTATAATAACAGAAGAGATGACCAGTTTGATTATATGCATTATGTCATTATAGAGTAGTACTGTATATGCATTTCCTAACATGATTACTCCTAGATGCTGTGTTTTAGGTGGCTTCAACAGGATGAATGACAGTTGTGTGGTCGTATAAACTCATGAGGCAACAAATGTGTGATTAAACAATAGAGTACAGAGTACTGACATATTGCCATGGGTTGTGTCCAGTTAGCTCAATTGTTTTGTTTCCACTTTCCTCAGAGACCGACCACCAACATTTCACGTCCAAGCCTGGTATGATGAAGTGAGAGACTACAGCTATCCCTATCCACAGGAATGTAACCCACACTGCCCTTTCAGATGCTCTGGTCCTGTCTGCACTCACTACACACAGGTAAGAGTTTCCTATGACAATATCATAAGACTTTATTTAAGGACAGAGAAGTCTGAGAGGACCATTATCTGAAGGGAGCTACTTTGTCTGTCTTTGCAGATGGTTTGGGCAACAAGCAGCCATATTGGATGCGCTATCAATGTGTGCTACAATATGAATGTGTGGGGCATGATTTGGACTAAAGCTGTGTACTTGGTTTGCAACTACTCACCGCCGTAAGTTTTCCAGTTTAAAAAAATATATTCTTATGTTTGACCCCCCCACAAAAATGTTTTATTAAGTTCAAATTGCTGTATATTATGTAGTGTATTGGAACTGGGAGGGATTGAGTCAAAAGGTTCAGTGTGTTTTATGATGTAATTTGTGTGCAGGGGAAACTGGTGGGGGCATGCCCCATACAAACATGGCACCCCATGCTCTGCTTGTCCGCCCAGCTACGGTGGAGGCTGTAGGGACAATCTCTGCTACAAAGGTAGGCTGCTTTTTTGGTGCAAAACACATTGGTTGCTTTTCACATTTTTGTTTTGCAGGGCATATAACATGTGATGTGGCTCTTGTTCTTCTTCAGAGAACGGAGTACAGAGACGTCCTGCCCCTGAACTAGAAGAGACAAATTACATCGAGCCGGAGTCGCAGCCAGAACCGAGGGCCCAAGAGCCTCGGGCGAGACCACTGCCCCCAACACCATCATCCAATGACAACGTGGAGAGGAATGAGGTGGTCAGCACAGTGCAAATGTGTAAGAATGTATCTCTCATTTGATTGCACTGTATTTCATATACAATGTCATTGTACAGTAGGACATGTCTGTCACCAGACAGATAAGTTTATATTTGGAATGACTGCCAGAAGATCTAAGTGAGATTGGTTTTCTTCTCTTTAAAGGTCAACAGATGGACTGTGAGACCAAGCTGCGTGATCGTTGTAAAGGAACCACTTGTAATCGGTAGGCCTAAGTTGTAAAGGAAACACTAATAACACTGTAGGTAGGCCTACGTTGTAAAGGAAACACTAGTAATACTGTAGGTAGGCCTAAATTGAAAAGGAAACACTAGTAATGCTGTAGGTAGGCCGAAGTTGTAAAGGAAACACTAATAATACTGTAGGTAGGCCTAAGTTGTAAAGGAAACACTAGTAATACTGTAGGTAGGCCTAAATTGAAAAGGAAACACTAGTAATACTGTAGGTAGGCCGAAGTTGTAAAGGAAACACTAGTAATACTGTAGGTAGGCCGAAGTTGTAAAGGAAACACTAGTAATACTGTAGGTAGGCCGAAGTTGTAAAGGAAACACTAGTCATACTGTAGGTAGGCCTACGTTGAAAAGGAAACACTAATAATACTGTAGGTAGGCCTAAATTGAAAAGGAAACACTAGTAATACTGTAGGTAGGCCTGCGTTGTAAAGGAAACACTAATAATACTGTAGGTAGGCCTAAATTGAAAAGGAAACACTAGTAATACTGTAGGTAGGCCTACGTTGTAAAGGAAACACTAGTAATACTGTAGGTAGGCCTACTGTAGGTAGGCTTAAGTTGTTCACTAAGTCGATGCTGTCACTCAGTTCTTACTCATTCCTGTGAATTGGTCAAAGCTGAGTTATAACTATTGTTTCTTCTTGCAGGTACGAGTGTCTTCCTGGATGCTTGTCTAGCCCAGGAAAAGTAATAGGGACTGGGTATTATGATATGGTATGAAAAGAAAACACAATTTTGTATATGTCAATTTGTTTTGTCTATTCTCAGTGCACAAGTTGTAGGATATAAAAATAATGATATAAAACAACTTTAGTCATTTTGCTCACATATTCTAATTCTTGAGCAGTATTGGACCCCTCAGAGCGGGAGTTGAACAGTTTGGGATGGCCATAGTATAGTGTCATAATACATTAAGCAGGGGTCCCCAACTAAATTCAACTGCAGGCCGAGGATGGTCAGGGGGCCGGAACATAATTATAAATAATTTGTACACTGCAAATTGACCACAATAAGAAGAAGCGCAAACCGATATAGTACCTGACAAAAACATAGTAATTACATTGGGATACGATCACATATGTCTCTCTATTTATTTGTGGGAAAACTTGGGAACATATTTCCTCAAACAAAATCAGTTGGAGCTGATTTCCTGGTGTTTTTACGGTGTTTTATGTCCAACAATGAAAATTCACACAAAAAAATGAATATGCTCATTAAACTTGGGGGGCCAAATAAAATTATTTGGCCCACGGGCCGCCAGTTCGGGAACTCTGGTATAAAGAGTAGTGAAACATATTTGAATTTTTCAGCAATCAAGTGTTTGCGGAGCTGGTTTGCACGCTGGAATCATAGACGATGGCGGAGGCTGGCTGGACATTACAAGACAAGGAAGAAAATCACATTTCACAAAGTCGTACAAAAATGGTGTTCAGTCTGTTGCGTGAGTTAAAATTTTACTCACTCCATTATGTTTGTTTTACTCATTCCATTATGTTTGTTTTACTCATTCCATTATGTTTGTTTTACTCATTCCATTATGTTTGTTTTACTCATTACACTATGTTTGTTTTACTCATTCCATTATGTTTGTTTTACTCATTCCATTATGTTTGTTTTACTCATTCCGTTATGTTTGTTTTACTCATTACACTATGTTTGTTTTACTCACTCCACTATGTTTGTTTTACTCATTCCATTATGTTTGTTTTACTCATTCCATTATGTTTGTTTTACTCATTCCACTATGTTTGTTTTACTCATTCCACTATGTGTGTTTTACTCATTCCACTATGTTTGTTTTACTCACTCCATTATGTTTGTTTTACTCATTCCACTATGTTTGTTTTACTCATTCCACTATGTTTGTTTTACTCACTCCATTATGTTTGTTTTACTCATTCCACTATGTTTGTTTTACTCATTCCACTATGTTTGTTTAACTCATTCCACTATGTTTGTTTTATTCACTCCATTATGTTTGTTTTACTCATTCCACTATATTTGTTTTACTCATTCCACTATGTGTGTTTTACTCATTCCACTATGTGTGTTTTACTCATTCCACTATGTGTGTTGTACTCATTCCACTATGTTTGTTTAACTCATTCCACTATGTTTGTTTTACTCATTCCACTATGTTTGTTTTACTCATTCCACTATATTTGTTTTACTCATTCCACTATGTGTGTTTTACTCATTCCACTATGTGTGTTTTACTCATTCCACTATGTGTGTTTTACTCATTCCACTATGTGTGTTGTACTCATTCCACTATGTTTGTTTAACTCATTCCACTATGTTTGTTTTATTCACTCCATTATATTTGTTTTACTCATTCCACTATATTTGTTTTACTCATTCCACTATGTGTGTTTTACTCATTCCACTATGTGTGTTTTACTCATTCCACTATGTGTGTTGTACTCATTCCACTATGTGTGTTGTACTCATTCCACTATGTTTGTTTAACTCATTCCACTATGTTTGTTTTACTCATTCCACTATGTTTGTTTTACTCATTCCATTATGTTTGTCATAAAGCCAAACCAACAAGTGACACGTTTTCACACCAAATGATTCAAATTTACAGGATGAACAGGAGTGCAAATGCCTTCAACGTATTTACTGTACCAGGTATGTCTGGTCTACTATCATGTTGTGCACCTTTATGTCTCAGTAATGCATGTATTGTTTGAATGACGTTGTGGCATCTTTGCTCCTCAGTAAAAGCAGTCACATGTGAGACCACCGTTGCACGGTTTTGTCCCTACAAAAAACCTGCACGGCACTGTCCAAGGTAAAGAAAGAGGTCACTTTCTAATAAACCGAACTTGACCTTCTACTGTAAAGTTGATACCGTGTTTAATAGATATTTTTCCCCCACCAGGATGTATTGCCCCCGCAATTGTCTGCATGAGACTCGTGCCAGAGTCATTGGAACACAATGGTATTCAGATGTAAGTCCTTGTATGTCTGTCTGTCTGTCTGTCTGTCTGTCTGTCTGTCTGTCTGTCTGTCTGTCTGTCTGTATGTATGTATATACTGTATGTCTGACAATGGCCTTCAAATATTTTATTTCTCTCATAGAACCGGCATGTGTTTTACGCTAACCTACCTTGTTCTTTTCTAGAAATCCAGTATATGTCGGGCAGCCATCCATGCTGGTGTCATTCAGAATGACTCAGGAGGCTACCTGGATGTGCAGCCCGTGGACAAGAGGAGACAGTACAGCGGTAGCTATCAGAACCGAATCTCTTCAGAAAGGTAAGGGACATGAATAAGGGAAACGCGTGCCAATTGTGGGGTTTTGACTCTGTTGCAAATGCTTTTGGATGCGTAATGGCTAGGAACCAGGATTTTTTCTTGGTCGGCTCATGTGGTCAGAAAAACTCTTTGCCTTGTCAGATTTGGGGCGGCAGGTAGCCTAGTGGTTAGAGTGTTGGACTAGTAACTGAAAGGTTGTAAGATCAAATCCCAGAAATCACAAGGTAAAAATATGTTGTTCTGCCCCTGAACAAGGCAGTTAACCCACTGTTCCTAGGCCCTCATTGAAAATAAGAATTTGTTCTTAACTGACTTGCCTAGTTAAATAAAGCTCAAATAAAAGATACATTATAGGCTAGAATCAGTGTCATATACTGTACCTTGGCTTGACTATGTAAACTGTTCTAAGCTGAATGCAAACTTACACAAGTGTCCATTCTTCCTCCCAGCCTACAGAATCCCTCAGGTGGCAAAGCATTCAGAGTATTTGCAGTCATTTGAATCCACATTGCAAGGACACTGGCAATGAAAATGAGCACTTGTCATTTCACGGCCAGTAATTACACTGCTTATGGTTTCCTTCTCTTGCTAAGCTGCACCTCAGCTTCTCAAGGCTGTTCAATTCACTTTGATCACAATATATACAAAGATACACTGTTCAAATGTAGATCTTTTAAGACTGTATATTGGCTGTATATAACATGTTGTAAATAAGTTGAATGTCTAACAAATTGCAATCTCTCATAGATATTTGTATCAGAACAGAAAAATATGTAATGTGCATGCATGGTAAAGGTTTTAATTCTATGATATTTCAAATCTTGTATTGTTTTTACAAAATTTGTAAGTATTTTATACATTTTGATGATTGATGTTGATGTTATATTTCATGATACAAAATTGTATAGCCCTTATTCATAGATTTTTACAGTTCAAGCCTGGCTGGCCAGGAGTGCGTCAGAGAATTTCATAGCACGAACCACATGGTGAGACACCCAAAATATGCATTATTTATTTACATTTGTGAAGAAATCATTGTTATCAATGGTCAATTCTGGAAGGACAGTTGGGACTTTCATAGCATGTATTTTAGCTGAACATACAGTATAGCAATTATTGTATGTTTCATGAAATCAGTTCTCCATTGATTGCTACTGTTCATAATACAGTAGCTGTATGGTATGTAGTTTATAAAGCACTACCTCACGTTGTTAGAAAGGCACCATTAATGTACTGGAAACTACTGGTACCCTGTCTGGATGGCAGAGAGAGTACTGTCTTACTGTCCTAGATCTAACATGTGTTTGTCAGGTTCACAGGGCGTTACTGTGTGATAAAGGGCTAAATCCTGGTGTATTCAGTAGTAGCTTTTCATATTTCTAAACCCAATTATCTGGTTGAAACATTAATAATATTTTGTATATACATTATACAGCTATTACACATGTTCATATATCCACAGAACAAAGGCACTCATATTCAACATTTCAAAAACAGAATTTGTAGAAAGCCCATATCCTTTCCAGGCAGGAGCAGTAAAGAATGAAAGCTGAGCAAGCCCTTATGTTAAACTACTCGGGCCCACTGGCTGTGCGCTAGGTAGAGCAGACAAAGAGTGACTTTGTGTGTGTTGATCTCGATCTCACTTCCCTGGATGCATTTCCCCCACGCCTGCCACAGATGTGGTCAACCCCAGCTGAAAGGTCTCTGTCAGTCACCCGTACACACACATACCCTCTGTGGGATGCTTTATGTAAGGGTTGAGATTCAAGTTCAGTATATTTTACTCAATAGTTTCGTCTGAAAGGAGTTTGCTTCGGATAACGCATTTTAACTAATGCTGTAACTTTTTTAAAGGGGCAAGATCATATCTAAGATAATGTACTGTATTCTCTAATTTTGTCAAAAGCTCTTGTTAGACTACGTATATAGTCAGTCAACATAAGAGATGGTTAAATATTAAAGCTGTAAGTGGGTCAGACTTACTTCAATATGGAATAGAAACAAGGGAATCCAATAGGACAGACATATTGACCTTTATCCATAAACTTTTATCCATTCTTTAGAAATAGATATTACATACTAGCTTCCATTGCTAGTGCAAAGCTATGGTTAATATATTGTATACACTGTACTGTAGTGGTGACCCATTATAACACACAACCCCCACTATCACCACCATTCTGCTGAGTGACCGGGGGCTGGACTGAGAGGAACTTTTCCAGGAAGAGGACCAGGGCTGATAGAGAGCTGCTGATGGCCTCATTGAGTTCCGCACCACTCTCCAGAGAGAAGAGGCATGCATCAGAACACTGTCAAAATTCACAGGGCAGTGTTGCAGAGGAGTCCACTGGCAAAGACGCCAACTGTTCACTGCTGCAGGAGTGTTATACAACATGAAAAGACCCCACCGTCACAGACCCGCACAAGGATCAATACATCACCATCTCAGAGGTGCTGTTTGGTGAAATTAGATTTGTTTCCTTTCATTTGGACTGTAGCGACTGCTAATAGTATACCTGATACTAAATAAAATAATAATCAATCAAAAAAGTTGGAGAATATTGTGTGTTTATCATGTATTTGATGAATGTCTTCCAGTACTTGTTAATGCTTGTCCAATGTCTGTGGTTGCTGTGAGTAGAAATCAGCTCCATCAAATGAATGTTGTTATAGTATAACCCTCCTAAATTTGACACACTGTAGTACAGTGCAGTACAGTACAGTGAACAGTGTTCCCACTGGGCACAGACATCAGTTCAACGTCTACTTTTGATTTACATTTAGTTGAGTTGTCAACTAACGTGAATTCAATGTGAAATCAACAACAACAAAAGTTGACCATGCCATTGGATTTAGGTAAAACATTTGGTGGGAATTTTTTTAATGACTTTTAGCAAATCCAATCATTTTTGCACATTGATTCAACATCATCACATTGAGTTTTTTTGTTGAAATGTTGTGGAAACAACGTTGACTCAACCAGTTTTTGCACATTGGGTTCTGTGCAATCATGATACTTTATACAGTGCCTTGCGAAAGTATTCGGCCCCCTTGAACTTTGCGACCTTTTGCCACATTTCAGGCTTCAAACATAAAGATATAAAACTGTATTTTTTTGTGAAGAATCAACAACAAGTGGGACACAATCATGAAATGGAACGACATTTATTGGATATTTCAAACTTTTTTAACAAATCAAAAACTGAAAAATTGGGCGTGCAAAATTATTCAGCCCCCTTAAGTTAATACTTTGTAGCGCCACCTTTTGCTGCGATTACAGCTGTAAGTCGCTTGGGGTATGTCTCTATCAGTTTTGCACATTGAAAGACTGAAATTTTTTCCCATTCCTCCTTGCAAAACAGCTCGAGCTCAGTGAGGTTGGATGGAGAGCATTTGTGAACAGCAGTTTTCAGTTCTTTCCACAGATTCTCGATTGGATTCAGGTCTGGACTTTGACTTGGCCATTCTAACACCTGGATATGTTTATTTTTGAACCATTCCATTGTAGATTTTGCTTTATGTTTTGGATCATTGTCTTGTTGGAAGAAAAATCTCCGTCCCAGTCTCAGGTCTTTTGCAGACTCCATCAAGTTTTCTTCCAGAATGGTCCTGTATTTGGCTCCATCCATCTTCCCATCAATTTTAACCATCTTCCCTGTCCCTGCTGAAGAAAAGCAGGCCCAAACCATGATGCTGCCACCACCATGTTTGACAGTGGAGATGTTGTGTTCAGTGTGATGAGCTGTGTTGCTTTTACGCCAAACATAACGTTTTGCATTGTTGCCAAAAAGTTCAATTTTGGTTTCATCTGACCAGAGCACCTTCTTCCACATGTTTGGTGTGTCTCCCAGGTGGCTTGTGGCAAACTTTAAACTACATTTTTTATGGATATCTTTAAGAAATGGCTTTCTTCTTGCCACTCTTCCGTAAAGGCCAGATTTGTGCAATGTACGACTGATCGTTGTCCTATGGACAGAGTCTCCCACCTCAGCTGTAGATCTCTGCAGTTCATCCAGAGTGATCATGGGCCTCTTGGCTGCATCTCTGATCAGTCTTCTCCTTGTATGAGCTGAAAGTTTAGAGTGACGGCCAGGTCTTGGTAGATTTGCAGTGGTCTGATACTCCTTCCATTTCAATATTATCGCTTGCACAGTGCTCCTTGGGATGTTTAAAGCTTGGGAAATCTTTTGTATCCAAATCCGGCTTTAAACTTCTTCACAACAGTATCTCGGACCTGCCTGGTGTGTTCCTTGTTCTTCATGATGCTCTGCGCTTTTAACGGACCTCTGAGACTATCACAGTGCAGGTGCATTTATACGGAGACTTGATTACACACAGGTGGATTGTATTTATCATCATTAGTCATTTAGGTCAACATTGGATCATTCAGAGATCCTCACTGAACTTCTGGAGAGAGTTTGCTACACTGAAAGTAAAGGGGCTGAATAATTTTGCACGCCCAATTTTTCAGTTTTTGATTTGTTAAAAAAGTTTGAAATATCCAATAAATGTCGTTCCACTTCATGACTGTGTCCCACTTGTTGTTGATTCTTCACAAAAAAATACAGTTTTATATCTTTATGTTTGAAGCCTGAAATGTGGCAAAAGGTCGCAAAGTTCAAGGGGGCCGAATACTTTCGCAAGGCACTGTATCTTTATAGAATTATCTCACTTGATCCAATATACTATTGAGCCTCTAATGACATAATTTATGTTACTAGTTAGAGTGTGAGAACTTTTAAAATATTTTTGATTGTGGATGTTGGTTTATTGTACAGTACAACTACTGTATGTAAAATATAGTCAGTAATTATATGAGTTTTGAAGTATGTTTGAAATGTCAAGGCAGCTAACCACTAGAGAAACATTAGCTGGTGTGTAAAGGTGAGTGGTTTCTAAATATGACTTGTACAATCCTTCTCATGCTTTATAGCTTGCTCCTGAGGTTGACTTCTGGGTGGACATATATAATGTACTGTATATGGGGCAACAATCACTAACTCCAGAAAAATAAGTGTTGTGGTGGTTAGTGCCTCATTCCTGTACTCCCTGAGAGAGTTAACCATTATTATGGTAACATAGTTGCCAGCTGTGTTTAGTTGGAAGAGAGTAATTATATTTGCATTGCTGGTTTTATAATGATAATGTGTTATTTATAACAGCGATAATTTAAATTCACTCTCACATGCAATAGATAGGATACATGTCACGGAATTCCCCCCCCAATTTATTTTTAAGAATTACAGTAGTCTGGAAATTATTTGAAATTCTGTGTCCTGTGAGATGTGTTCAATTCAAATGCAAGAATTGAATTGGAATCAAAGAGCAATTTCCCACTCAATTCAATTCTGACCCCAACACTGCACTTCAGAACATGTAGCCTATAGAGTACAACCCATAGGGTACATATTCTGAAGTAGGAAATGCAACAACAAACTATTCTCAATTTCCATTTAAAAACGCACGTTTTTATTCACAACATGAGCATTTCAGAGTTAGAATAAGGTTCTCCTGTATCTCTACATAGTGGATCAAACATGTGCAGCCTCCTGCTCTGACCTCATCACCCTTCCTCCTCCACACACACCCACCCAGTTGTGATGATGGCAAGCCTCTCTCTTTCTCTCCCTATTTGTTGGTATCCCACACACAGACTTCCACTGCCAGTGTGGCAACCGTGCAATATTCCCCACAGCCTCGCACTGCAATAGTAGAACCAGTCAACTCTTTATGGACTCTTTTCATGCCTCTACTGTTTGTCCCTAAAGAACCCTATGAAACTTTTTCCGTAAATCCCAGAATAGTTGTCTAACGTCTTGGCACACTTTATTGGTGCCCTCCTGTCGCTGCCTTGAGCAGAGTACACATAAATGATGAGACTATTTTCATCTTAATATTTATGAAATTCATTAAATCTGTTTTTGTAACATCTGTTATTAGGCTACCCCCCATGCAGCACACTGCAGGATAAGTGTTCACCAGTGGCGGTCGTGACGTTTAAGATGAGGGAGAACATTTTTTTTTTTATGAGCATGGCCTTATTTCTATTACAGCATATTGAATGACTCTCATTCATATTGCATTCACCCAGTTCAATGTAACAGTGATAGGTTTAGGCTTATACATGATACTCTAATTGTCCCTATACCCATCATGAGGTTGCTACAACCCAGCCTATGAATGAAAGGTGCACAGGTTGAGATATAAATTAGAGTAATCAAGGTGACAGACAGTGACACATTCAATACCACCTTGCATACTCCTGCCTGCATCTGGCTGTTCTAGTTGGTAATCATTAGTCTAACAGTTGCAAATGAGAGTTTCTATTGGACAAATTCTGGTATGTTCTTCTCCGTTTGCTTTTGTCTAAGAAACATTTGTCAACAGAATCTGTGAAATGAATACACCCCTGACCACACTCAAACACAGTTCACTTTCACATCATCACATACAAACAGCATGATAATTTTGCTTGTTGTATAAATTCCTTCTTGCATCTATGCGCTCTCCTCCTCTCACCTTTCCCTTCACTTGTGAACAACACATCAGCTGTCTGTGACCAGGCAAAAAAACTTTTTGAAGGCAAACTATATCATAACCGCTAACTGCTACACACAGCCTACATCGTTTTCACCATATTAGCTAATGTCTTAGACAACATAGCTACCAAAACTAACATGTTATAAAACCTGCTACAATCATACAGTACAGTCTACAGTCAGCAAGCAGTTTAGCGGTTACACCGGCAGCCTCGGTGGCATTACATCTATAAAACCAAAAGCTTACATTGACTTGGAAGAGTTCCAGTGTTGGATAGCCATAGCCAGCGAGCTAACATAGCAACCCTCTCTGTTTGAGCCTGGTGTTTGAGTAGGCTAAGCTAGATAGCGGCATATGCTAGCTAAGTGAAAGTGAAATACAATGAAATATAGCTAGCTCTCTCTCTTTCTCTTGCTTATTCTACATTTTTAAAGAAATGTATTTGTTCAAAACTGTTCAACTATTGTCTTTCTCTCTCTTTAAGTCAACAACTCATCACATGTTATGCACTGCAGTGCTAGCTAGCTGTAGTACATGCTTTCAGTACTAGATTCATTCTCTGATTCTTTGATTGGGTGAACATGTTTATTCATGCTGCACGAGCTCTGATAGGTTGGAGGATGTCCTCCGAAAGTTGTCATAATTACCGTGTAAATCTATGGAAGGGGGTGAGAACCATGAGCCTCCTAGGTTTTGTATTGAAGTCAATGTACCCAGAGGAGGACGGAAACTAGCTGTCTTCCGGCAACACCATGGTGCTACCGTACAGAGTGCTATTGAGGCTACTGTAGAACTTCATTGCAAAACAGTGTATTTCAATCAATTATTTGGTGACGTGAATATATTTAGTATAGTTTTATCTAAAAAATAATAACTTTTTAAATCTTTCACTATTTTTGTTTTTATGAAATTCACTGAGAAGAATGGTCCTCCCTTTCCTCCTCTGTGGAGCCTCCACTTTCATTATACTAATACTCATTAATTAGTCACTTGTGTACAGTACAGTACAGTATACAGTACGTCTTACAAACATTCAGCTTTGCATCAGTTAGCCCCTCTGTGGGGCAACTGGTTTACTCTTTACTTCTTTTGACAAACACAATATGCTTTCTGACTGGAGACCTGCATTGTGAATGCAATTGAAAGTAATTGTAGATACTGTGCCCTACAGTATGAAATACACAACCGTTCAAAAGTTTGGGGTCCAGCATCCTGGAGTTGCCTCTTCGCTGTTGACGTGATACTGGTGTTTTGCGGGTACTATTTAATGAAGCTGCCAGTTGAGGACTTGTGAGGCGTCTGTTTTTCAAACTAGACACTATTGTACTTGTCCTCTTGCACAGTTGAGCATGGGGCCTCCCACTCCTCTTTCTATTCTGGTTAGAGACAGGGGCACCGGTACCGAGTCAGTGTGTGGGAGCAAAGTGACTTTTACAACATTAACAATGTCGACACTGTATTTCGGATCAATTTGACGTTATTTTAATGGACAGAAAATGTGCTTTTCTTTCAAAAGCAAGGACATTTCTAAGTGACCCCAAACTTTTGAACGGTAGTGTATATAAAAGTTAATCTACACAATATATCACCCACTTGCATTTTCACTGCACAGTAGAGACTCAAAATAACCTCTGTAGTGACATAAGAATTTGTCCAAGCCTCCATATTTATTTAGTTTCTTGGGTTTGGAGTGCAGACTGTAAACAACAAGCAAGGCTACAAATAGAATTTACACACTTAAGAATATAGTCACCAAGGGGCTGGGCCTCACTCCCCACGTCATCTCTGAACTTTTTCTGTTTACAGGAGGGTTTTGATTTCTCCTTTTTTTCACCATTCACACATTAACCATTCTAGAATCGTGGAGTATAAGGAGTATAAAATAGTAGCTTTTTGTCTTGATGAAATGGGGGTGCAGGATCAACATGCAGCTGCCAAGCCATAAAATAATGGTGCCAACAACCAGCACCAATTGCCAGCTCCAGCCCTCACCTGTTTTTTATTATGATTTCCGCCTACATAAGGAACCAGGCTACAAAATAGACCTGAGTTTATGTACTTTACTTCCGTTACTTAGGATCACCTAACTGGGCACAGACGTCAGTTCAACATCTAGTTTTTATTTATTTGGTTGAGTTGTCAACTTTAATGTGAAATCAACAAATAATTTGATCATATCATTGGATTTAGGTTAAAAGTTTGAAGAAATTCCCTTATGTTGATGACTTTTTTCTAATCCAATCAGTTTTCACATTGATTTTTTTTTTTATGACGTGGAAACAACATTGATTCAACCAGTTTTGCCCAGTGGGACTGTACACTTATTATGTCTAGAGGTATGTGCAAACGAACAATGACAATGATGCCCTCTGCAGGATAAAAGTTCTGTCAAAGCACTGAAGATAATGTAATGTATGTATACTCATGTACCATTAGGGGAACATACAGGGCACAGAGAAAGGTCCCTATGGAATATCTCAAGTGTCGTCTCGTTCTGATCAAACCACAATTTATAATAATCATTGCTAATCAAAGAAAGTAAAGAAATAGCTAAATGTAATCAGCTACATTCTGGGGGTACTTGAATTACTTTAAGATTTTATATTTTAGCGGAGATGCCATTGCACCTCTTGGTGGCAGCATCCCACTTTCCCAGGATGCCTTTCTCCAGCAGTGGGTGGCACGCCAGGCCTGGGGGGGGGCAGAAAAATATTTGAGAGGAAGCAGATACAGAAACGTGAGGGGTCAAAAGAACAAACAAACCGACTAGGACTGGGAGAGGAAGAGATGAGAAGAGATCAAACTCATTCTGCTGACATTAGTTACTTTTAACACCTACCCTCAAGCTCAAAGTGCACAAAATGATCAAGGTGGAGAAATGGAAATAATGAGAGAGAGAGAGAGAGAGAGAGAGAGAGAGAGAGAGAGAGAGTTAATTTACAGCTCATTATATCCAACAACTTTTTGTCTATTATTCTTACAAGTTCAAGAAGTTAACCATGTTCCTCAGTGATCAAGATCTTAGTTAAACTCCCCCCAAAGTGAACAGAATGAGGGTTCACATGAACAATCAGTGTTCATTTGTGATCTGTCATTCACCTCACTCAGAGATGCTGGGATATACTTAATTTGGAGAGATTGGAACAGCTTGTGATTTGAGTCATTGGGAGCTCTCTCATACTGAGCTTCATTGCAGTCTAATTAACCGTATTGCCGCGTATGCTGTCTGCTCCCATTATACAGCCGCCATGGTGCATGTCTGTGTTAAAGAATGACTTGTCAGGGCTTTGAGTTTTGACCCAGTGACCACACAAATTACTCATGCTCGTTTCCCATCTGGCTGCACCACCACTTGCCTCGTGACTGAGTATAAAGTCAGATGATATTGAAAAAAACTAATTCTCCTCAAAAGCATGAAAGCAATGTCTGCCTCAATCTGTACTGTAATTTTAAGGGTAAAGATAATTTCTAGAGCATAACATAGTTTCTCAACGAAATACGCATTGGGCATCTTTTACATCCTTTCCAATTAAAACAAACATGTTTTACTTTCGGGACCATACAGTGCACAAAGCAGTGCCTGAAGCCCTTTTTATGGACAGTGCTGTCATTGTCTGAGAAGTTCATTTGGGAGCTCTTGTGGATATGGGAGTGGAATTGCTGTGTTTTCTTTTTTATTTCATGCTGTCCAAAAGCAACAGTTCTGTAGAACATTAATAATCTATGTATCCTCCATTACTAAGCAAACATTCAAACCTAGGCCTATGAGACATGAAGCAGTGGACTTCCACGGCATGGAAGGACTTAAAGTAGGAAACTAACATGCAGGATCAATATTAAAATTAAATACCATGCCTGTTTAGGTATTTTGCCCAAATATCCTATATAGGCTAAGTACTCTTACAATAATTTTACAATAAAACCGTTTACTCATTTTCAATGTAGGTAGGTAGGTCCCTCCTCGTTTCGTTCCATTTTCTCTGTTTGCTTCCATTAGGTTCCTAGAGTAAACGGGAAACGGTTTCCTTTACAAAACGTTTTGCAAATCCTACTAGTGAATAAACCTCGGGGGCGTATTCATTACGGAAACCGGTTACCATCAATAAGGAAATGGAAGCAAACAGAGTAAAACGAGAGTTTATATTGACAAATTCAGGTTTTGCAACAGAATTGGCAGAATGAATACACCCTTGGAATCTAATTCTAAAACAAAGGTTAAGTTTTTTTTTTTAAGGTTTTGTGCTGATTTAAATCAAATATGTGACACCAAATGTATTGTGTAGGCTAAATATGAAAATGAACATGTAAATTGAAGTGATTATCAATGCGTTCAGATCTGAGGAATTCCTTACCTCTTTTCCCACAATGCAATAGTCATGTAAACAAAGGACAACGACAGGAAGGGAGACTGAAAAGTTCTAGCTAGATAGCTAGCATTAGCTAAGTATAGCTACAAATGTGCAACTTATTAGCTACAGCAGTTCTGCAAGGAATATTAAAACAAATATATATAACGTTATTTAGCTAGCTTCCTAACCAGTTAGACATAGTTTGTATTGCTTTTTCTACATTGTATCGTGTGGGATCTCTAAAGCCAGTTAGCTAGCTAGATGCCTGGCTAGCAGCCTGTCAGAAGCTAGCTAACGTCGTTAGGCAGTAACGTTAGCTGTCAAAACCAAGCCAAGTGCTTTGATTTCCCAGCGAACTCAAAATGCATCGATCTTGACAGTTTACTGGGAAAACCGTTTTTAACAGAGGATGACAGGTAATATCAAAAGTTAATCGAAGTATGAAAGAAGCTAGCCAGCTAGCCCTCTTTGTTTCTTGGGTGGCCACCTTAGCTGGCTAGGATGTATCTGTAGTGTTGGGCTTCTTCATAGATATCGCCGGCAGTTGGAAAAACAGGCTACTGTAGAAAGGTAGCTAGCCATGATTGATAAGACTGCGGTATTCTAAATGTTATGACAACTACTGAGGATATGTATTCTTTGTCTTGATGTGGAATAAATTAATGGGATTTTTTTCTTCTTCAGGGATGACTGCTTTTGAAGGACAACCTTTGTGGCCATCCACACATCTATGAGATCCCCACATGTCTGAGGGACTTCCAAAATGAAGAAAATTAGTCTGAAAACAATACGAAAGTCATTCAACCTAAAAGGCAAAGAGGAGGGAGAGGATGTTGTACCACAGCCAAATTCAGATACCAACTTTTCAACAGATTCAATGTTTGGAAAATGTTACAGCAAAGAACTTGTTTGTAACGATTTTGATCACGAGGAGAAGAAAGGCCGTAAGAACGGCTCAAAAAGTGAGAGTCTTATGGGATCACTGAAAAGGAGGCTTTCGGCAAAACAGAAAAGTAAAATAAAAGAAAGTTCCACATCCGTAACCTGTGAAGATGACACATTCTCGTGCTCCTCAGCACCCATTTTCTTTAACGACGTAAAATCACAGCACCATCTAAGATCTAGTAGTCACCATTATAGCCCCACGCCATGGGCCCTCAGGGCAGCGAATTCTGAGGAAACATGTCTTAGAATGGATGGGAAAGTGAAAGCTATGATACACTCATCAGACCCCAGCCCATCTCTTTATGGCATTCAGAAAGTATTCCCTGATCCCCAGATGGATAGGCCTTTTCAGGATTCATCTGAGAGCACTGAGCCTCAGAATTGTGATTTGCATCTAGATATTGATGTTGAAAATGTGCCTGCGATTATTGGACTATCACCTCAGAACTATATTCACTATGCAATGCCTTTAGATGATGACCTTGAAAAAGGCTTGGATAATTCCTCTCCAATAGATGAGGTGCCTCAGCCCGAGGGCTTCCCTCCTCATGCAGCGGAAGACCCCATTGACCAGGAGGAGCTGATGTCACCAGACATATTCATGGACCCATCAGTGAATAGACTGCTCTATGAATCTGCAGGTGTCTTTATTCCAGACTCTAGAATAGATTCTCCTCTCTCCTCTTTGCTACCTCAGCTACCTGGCAGTCACATCCGAAGGAGTTTCCAAGTATATGGTGGTTCTTCTCATTCGCATGGTGCAGAGAGAGTAATGCACCATCTCAACTTTGATCCCAATTCAGCCCCTGGCGTTGGCAGGGTTTATGATGCTGTTCAGCACAGCGGGCCCATGATTGTAACCAGCCTTACAGTAGAGCTAAAGAAACTGGCCAAGCAGGGTTGGTACTGGGGTCCTATAACGCGTTGGGAAGCTGAGGAAAAACTTGCTAGCCTACCAGATGGGTCATTCTTGGTGCGAGACAGCTCAGATGATCGTTATCTTTTGAGCTTGAGCTTTCGTTCACAGGGTAAGACCCTCCACACCAGGATCGAACACTCCAATGGCAGTTTCAGTTTCTACGAACAGCCAGATGTGGAGGGTCACATATCAATAGTGGAACTCATTGAACATTCCATCAGAGATTCTGAGAGTGGAGCCTTCTGCTATTCACGATCTCGTACACCAGGGACTGCCACGTATCCTGTCAGACTGACAAACCCTATCTCAAGGTTTATGCAGGTGCGTTCCATGCAGTACCTCTGTCGGTTTGTCATCCGTCAGTACACACGGATTGACCTTATCCAGAAATTGCCTTTGCCAAACAAGATGAAAGATTACTTGCAGGAAAAGCACTACTGAAGAAGATCAATGAAACCCAGTTGGACTTTCTTGCACATTTTAGATCAGCAACATAATGAAATAGGCCTAGTTTTTAATCTTTTGGACATGACCCTAACCCAGTGATGTGTCCACCAGCCAATGCCAGTAACTGACATGTCTTGTGAGCCATACAGTTATACTCCCCACCTCAAAGCCAAGGATTGAAGCTGAATCTTGATCAGCTTTTTGTTACATTGAATTATTTCTGTAAATTCTGTTTTGATAGACCAAGTGTTTTGTTATATAAAGCATGTAAAAAGAAAGAATTTCGTACACTCAATATGCTCCCAACAATTTGGGTACAACCAACATTTCAGCACTCAGTGCTTTCTTCAGGGTGTCAGTCAGCACCTCTGCAAACATTTTTGGGTGTGCGCCAACTCGTGTTTTTTACTAGACTGTCATATAAAGCACATACATTATCTAATCATTACTACACTCAGCATTTCCTCATTATCCTATGTGGTTTGTTGTCCTACATTAAAACAGTTTTTGTTAGGGGTCTGTAGCTAGTATGATTTTGATACCTGAAAGTCGCCTCTGCTGAGTCTTTAAAAGTTTTTTATTTTGCATCATTGATGGTTACTCATTGCATGTGAATTACGTTGCGTATATGGAGAACTAATATTTGATCACCACACACCTGAAGCTGATTTGGGAGAACTAATCGGCATTGACTGTGTATAACCATATAGGGATAATGGCTTGTTTTTGTAGCCTTAACTTGACTGTTTGCCTGTCACTAAGTATAAGGAAAATTGCTTCACCTTGTTACTTTCCAGATCATGAGTTGCTACCTATGGTAAAATACTTGGTATCACCTAAACATACTTTTATGAACGGCTGTACACCGTTTTTATTGCACATCTTGAATGCAGTTAAAGGAGGGGTGTTTTACTGTTAATAAAATACTTATTCACAGATAAGTCTGTATATTGTTAATCATCATACAGAAAGTTTTCGTTTGAAAATGTGACTCTGAACTTAAAATGACGCAATACATATTTAAAATGTCCGGGCTTCTCAGTCTACAGAGATCACGAATCCTCCAGTTAAAGTGGTGTTAAAACTTAATCCCACCCCGTCTTTGCCAGCTACTCCCTCCTCTTCTCAACATGCCACTGGATCCTGTATCTCTCAGGCAACTGAAAAGTAGCCTCAGCCTTGCCAGCTGCCCCAATCACCAGAGTGGCCTACTATCTTTATCTATGAACAATGCATTTTCATAACCAACTTTTAACTAACTTTGCTCTTTTGTTTAACAGTGTTGATTATACAACAAATCATTCTAAGGGTGAAATGTTGGGATGAGGCTGAGTATTTTTACATTTTTATGAATGCCCTCTGAGAACAGAAGAGGAAGTGGCAGTCGGCCCTCTTGTGGCTTTAATCCCAGGTGATGGCACTGAAACAGCAGGAATAAGCCTAATATGATTTGGGCTCCCGAGTGGCGCAGCGGTCTATAAGGCACTGCATCTCAGTGTAAGAGGCGTCACTACAGTCCCTGGTTCGATTCCAGGCTGTATCACATCTGACCGTGATTGGGAGTCCCGTAGTGCGGTGCACAGCGTTGGCCGGGGTAGGCCGTCATTGTAAATAAGAATTTGTTCTTAACTGACTTGTCAAGTTAAATAAAAAATATATGTTTTTGGGATTATTTAATAGTAGAGGCTATAATTACCGATAATCATTGTATGTTTTATTTTCCATCAAACCACCCATAGACTACAGAGTCAAACGGTAATCTCAGTACTTACAGCGGGTTCTTGGCCCTGCAGAAGTTTGTCACATTGATGCTTTGTTCTGAAAGTCATGCCATCTGCCACCACTAACCCCAGAGGGCTTCTTATCCAGCGCTGCATGTATCTTCACATTAGAGGGCTTCTTATGCAGCACAGTTTCGAATAATAATGTGAAACGCCATGCATGCTCATCCAGTGACAGCTTCACGGAAGTAGGAGATTACTTTGAGCTGGCTGCCTGTACATGCAGATGTGACCAATAATCATGTTTGCCAAGCAGGATGAAGATTGAATCTGTCCTTGGTGGATATGGAAAGGATATATATATATATATAGATATATATAAAAAAATAACAATGTCTACACTGTATTTCTGATCAATTTGATGTTATTTTAATGGACAAAAAAATTCTAAGGATACAGTGCCTTGCGAAAGTATTCGGCCCCCTTGAACTTTGCGACCTTTTGCCACATTTCAGGCTTCAAACATAAAGATATAAAACTGTATTTTTTTGTGAAGAATCAACAACAAGTGGGACACAATCATGAAGTGGAACGACATTTATTGGATATTTCAAACTTTTTTAACAAATCAAAAACTGAAAAATTGGGCGTGCAAAATTATTCAGCCCCCTTAAGTTAATACTTTGTAGCGCCACCTTTTGCTGCGATTACAGCTGTAAGTCGCTTGGGGTATGTCTCTATCAGTTTTGCACATCGAGAGACTGAATTTTTTTCCCATTCCTCCTTGCAAAACAGCTCGAGCTCAGTGAGGTTGGATGGAGAGCATTTGTGAACAGCAGTTTTCAGTTCTTTCCACAGATTCTCGATTGGATTCAGGTCTGGACTTTGACCTGGCCATTCTAACACCTGGATATGTTTATTTTTGAACCATTCCATTGTAGATTTTGCTTTATGTTTTGGATCATTGTCTTGTTGGAAGACAAATCTCCGTCCCAGTCTCAGGTCTTTTGCAGACTCCATCAGGTTTTCTTCCAGAATGGTCCTGTATTTGGCTCCATCCATCTTCCCATCAATTTTAACCATCTTCCCTGTCCCTGCTGAAGAAAAGCAGGCCCAAACCATGATGCTGCCACCACCATGTTTGACAGTGGGGATGGTGTGTTCAGCTGTGTTGCTTTTACGCCAAACATAACGTTTTGCATTGTTGCCAAAAAGTTCAATTTTGGTTTCATCTGACCAGAGCACCTTCTTCCACATGTTTGGTGTGTCTGGGACGGCCAGGTCTTGGTAGATTTGCAGTGGTCTGATACTCCTTCCATTTCAACATTATCGCTTGCACAGTGCTCCTTGGGATGTTTAAAGCTTGGGAAATGTTTTTGTATCCAAATCCGGCTTTAAACTTCTTCACAACAGTATCTCGGACCTGCCTGGTGTGTTCCTTGTTCTTCATGATGCTCTCTGCGCTTTTAACGGACCTCTGAGACTATCACAGTGCAGGTGCATTTATACGGAGACTTGATTACACACAGGTGGATTGTATTTATCATCATTAGTCATTTAGGTCAACATTGGATCATTCAGAGATCCTCACTGAACTTCTGGAGAGAGTTTGAAATATCCAATAAATGTCGTTCCACTTCATGATTGTGTCCCACTTGTTGTTGATTCTTCACAAAAAAATACAGTTTTATATCTTTATGTTTGAAGCCTGAAATGTGGCAAAAGGTCGCAAAGTTCAAGGGGGCCGAATACTTTCGCAAGGCACTGTATATACAGTGGGGCAAAAAAGTATTTAGTCAGCCACCAATTGTGAAAGTTCTCCCACTTAAAAAGATGAGAGAGGCCTGTAATTGTCATCATAGGTTCACTTCAACTATGACAGACAAAATTAGAAAAAAATCCAGATAATCACATTGTAGGATTTTTCATGAATTTATTTGCAAATTATGGTGGAAAATAAGTATTTGGTCACCTACAAACAAGCAAGATTTCTGGCTCTCACAGACCTGTAACTTCTTCTTTAAGAGGTCCTCCACTCGTTACCTGTATTAATGGCACCTGTTTGAACTTGTTATCAGTATAAAAGACACCTGTCCACAACCTCAAACAGTCACACTCCAAACTCCACTATGGCCAAGACCAAAGAGCTGTCAAAGGACACTAGAAACAAAATTGTAGACCTGCACCAGGCTGGGAAGACTGAATCTGCAATAGGTAAGCAGCTTGGTTTGAAGAAATCAACTGTGGGAGCAATTATTAGGAAATGGAAGACATACATGACCACTGATAATCTCCCTCGATCTGGGGCTCCACGCAAGATCTCACCTCGTGGGGTCAAAATGATCACAAGAACGGTGAGCAAAAATCCCAGAACCACACGGGGGGACCTAGTGAATGACCTGCAGAGAGCTGGGACCAAAGTAACAAAGCCTACCATCAGTAACACACTACGCCGCCAGGGACTCAAATCCTGCAGTGCCAGACGTGTCCCCCTGCTTAAGCCAGTACATGTCCAGGCCCGTCTGAAGTTTGCTAGAGAGCATTTGGATGATCCAGAAGAAGATTGGGAGAATGTCAGATGAAACCAAAATTGAACTTTTTGGTAAAAACTCAACTCGTCGTGTTTGGAGGACAAAGAATGCTGAGTTGCATCAAAAGAACACCATACATACTTTGAAGCATGGGGGTGGAAACATCATACTTTGGGGCTGTTTTTCTCAAAGGGACCAGGACGACTGATCCGTGTAAAGGAAAGAATGAATGGGGCCATGTATCGTGAGATTTTGAGTGAAAACCTCCTTCCATCAGCAAGGGCATTGAAGATGAAACGTGGCTGGGTCTTTCAGCATGACAATGATCCCAAACACACCGCCCGGGCAACGAAGGAGTGGCTTCGTAAGAAGCATTTCAAGGTCCTGGAGTGGCCTAGCCAAATACTTAGCCATAAGTATTTGGTCAATAACAAAAGTTTATCTCAATACTTTGTTATATACCCTTTGTTGGCAATGACAGAGGTCAAACGTTTTCTGTAAGTCTTCACAAGGTTTTCACACACTGTTGCTGGTATTTTGGCCCATTCCTCCATGCAGATCTCCTCTAGAGCAGTGATGTTTTGGGGCTGTTGCTGGGCAACACGGACTTTCAACTCCCTCCAAAGATTTTCTATGGGGTTGAGATCTGGAGACTGGCTAGGCCACTCCAGGACCTTGAAATGCTTCTTACGAAGCCACTAAAATAACATCAAATTTATCAGAAATACAGTGTAGATAGTCAATAGTCATTTACAACTTTAACAATGTCTAACTAGTCTAAAGAAGGCCCGTTTTGTTTCTTTAAACAGCACAACCATTTTCAGCTGTGCTAACATAATTGCAAAAGGGTTTTCTAATGAGCCTTTTAAAATGATAAACTTGGATTAGCTAACACAACGTGCCATTGGAACACAGGAGTGATGGTTGCTGATAATGGGCCTCTGTACACCTATGTAGATATTCCATAAAAATTCTGCCGTTTCCAGCTACAATAGTATTTTTTATTTATATTTTTTACCTTTATTTAACTAGGCAAGTCAGTTAAGAACAAATTCTTATTTTCAATGACGGCCTAGGAACAGTTTGTTAACTGCCTGTTCAGGGGCAGAACGACAGATTTGTACCTTGTCAGCTCGGGGATTTGAACTTGCAACCTTCCGCAACAACATTAACAATGTCTACACTATGTTTCTGATCAATTTGAGGTTATTTTAATGGACAAACATTTTCAAAAACAAGGACATTTCTAAGTGACCCCAAACTTTCGAATGGTAGTGTATATATATGTATATAAATATAGCACCAGTCAAAAGTTTGGACACAACTACTAATTTGTTTGTTTTTTCTTTATTTTACTATTTTGTACGTTGTAGAATAATATTGAAGACATCAAAAGTATGAAATAACACATGGAATCATGTAGTAACCAAAAAAGTGTTAAACAAATCAAAATACATTTTCTATTTGAGTTTCTTCAAAGTATCCACCCTTTGCCTTGATGACAGCTTTGCACACTCTTGGCATTCTCTCAACCAACATTTTCTCAACCAGCATTTCAATTAACAGGAGTGCCTTGTTAAAAGTTAAGTTGTGGAATTTATTTGCGTCTTAATGCGTTTGAGCCAATCAGTTGTGTTGTGACAAGGTAGGGGTGGTATACAGAAGATAGCCCAATTTGGTACAAAAGTCCATATTATGGCAAGAACAGCTCAAATAAGCAAAGAGAAACGACAGTCCATCATTACTTTAAGACATTAAGGTCAGTCAGTACGGAAAATGTCAAGAACTTTGAAAGTTTCTTCAAATGTAGTCACAAAAACCATCAAGCACTATGATGAAACTGGCACTCATTGGTCTGATGAATTAAAATGTGAGATTATTGGTTCCAACCGCCGTGCCTTGGTGAGACGCAGAGTAGGTGAACGGATGATCTCCGCATGTGTGGTTCCCACCGTGAAGCATGGAGGAGGAGGTGTGATGGGGTGGAGGTTCTTTGCTGGTGACAGTGTCTGTGATTTATTTAGAATTCAAGGCATGCTTAACCAGCATGGCTACCACAGCATTCTGCAGTGATATCCAGTGATAGCCATCCCATCTGGTTTGCGCTTAGTGGGACTATCATTTGTTTTTCAACAGGACAATGACCCAACACACCTCTAGGCTGTGTAAGGGCTTTTTGACCAAGAAGAGTGATGGAGTGCTGCATCAAATGACCTGGCCTCGACAATCACCTGACCTCAACCCAATTGAGATGGTTTGGGAAGAGTTGGACCGCAGAGTGAAGGAAAATCAGCCAACAAATGCTCAGCATATGTGGGAACTCCTTCAAGACTTTTGGAAAAGCATTCCAGGTGATTACCACATGAAACTGGTTGAGAGAATGCTAAGAGTTTGTAAAGCTGTCATCAAGGCAAAGGTTGGCTACTTTGAAAAATCTAAGATATAAAATATATATTGATTTGGTTAACACTTTTTTTGGTTACTACATGATTCCATGTGTTATTTCATAGTTTTGATGTTTTCTCGATTATTCTACAATGTAGGAAATAGAACAAATAAAGAAAAAACATTGAATGAGTAGGTTTTGACTGGAACTGTACAGTCGTGGCCAAAAGTTTTGAGAATGACACAATTTTGTATGATGGCAATTTGCATATACTCCAGAATGTTATGAAGAGTGATCAGATGAATTGCAATTAATTACAAAGTCCCTCTTTGACATGCAAATGAACTGAATCCCCCAAAAACATTTCCTCCTGCCACAAAAGAGACCAGCTGACAGCATGTCAGTGATTCTCTCGTTAACACAGGTGTGAGCATTGATGAGGACAAGGCTGGAGATCACTCTGTCGTGCTGATTGAGTTCAAATAACAGATTGGAAGCTTCAAAAGGAGGGTGGTGCTTGGTATCATTGTTCTTCCTCTGTCAACCATGGTTACCTGCAAGGAAACACGTGCTGTCATCATTGCTTTGCACAAAAAGGGCTTCACAGGCAAGGATATTGCTGCGGATAAGATTGCACCTGAATCAACAATTTATCTGATCATCAAGAACTTCAAGGAGAGCGGTTCAATTGTTGTCAAGAAGGCTTCAAGGCGCCCAAGAAATCCAGCAAGCACCAGGACTGTCTCCTAAAGTTGATTCAGCTGTGGGATCGGGGCACCACCAGTACAGAGCTTGCTCAGGAATGGCAGCAGGCAGGTGTGAGTGCATCTGCACGCACAGTGAGGCGAAGACTTTTGGAGGATGGCCTGGTGTCAAGAAGGGCAGCAAAGAAGCCACTTCTCTCCAGGAAAAACATCAGGGACAGACTGATATTCTGCAAAAGCTACAGGGATTGGACTGCTGAGGACTGGGGTAAAGTCATTTTCTCTGATGAATCCCCTTTCCGATTGTTTGGGGCATCCGGAAAAAAGCTTGTCCGGAAAAGACAAGGTGAGCGCTACCATCAGTCCTGTGTCATGCCAACAGTAAAGCTTCCTGAGACCATTCATGTGTGGGGTTGCTTCTCAGCCAAGGGAGTGGGCTCACTCACAATTTTGCCTAAGAACACAGCCATGAATAAAGAATGGCAATCAAATCAAATTTTATTTGTCACATACACATGGTTAGCAGATGTCAATGCGAGTGTAGCGAAATGCCTGTGCTTCTAGTTCCGACCATATCTAACAAGTAATCTAACCTAACAATTTCACAACAACTACCTTATACACACAAATGTAAAGGAATTAATAAGAATATGTACATAAAAATATATAAATGAGCGATGACCGAACGGCATAGACAAGATGCAGTAGATGGTATAGAGTACACTATATACATATGAGATGAGTAATATAGGGTATGACATAGTTTCCTAGGAATGTGAAGCGAGGAGGCCATCTCTGTCGGTGCCAGAAGTACCAACACATCCTCCGAGAGCAACTTCTCCCAACCATCCAGGAACAGTTTGGTGACAAACAATGCCTTTTACAGCATGATGGAGCACCTTGCCATAAGGCAAAAGTGATAACTAAGTGGCTCAGGGAACAAAACATCGGTATTTTGGGTCCATGGCCAGGAAACTCCCCAGACCTTAATTTCATTGAGAATTTGTGGTCAATCCTCAAGAGGCAGTGGACAAACATAAACCCACAAATTCTGACAAACTCCAAGCATTAATTATGCAAGAATGGGCTGCCATCAGTCAGGATGTGGCCCAGAAGTTAATTGACAACATGCCAGGGCGGATTGCAGAGGTCTTGAAAAAGAAGGGTCAACACTGCAAATATTGACTCTTTGCATCAACTTCATGTAATTGTCAATAAAAGTCTTTGAAACTTATGAAATGCTTGTAATTATACTTCAATATTCCATAGTAACATCTGACAAAAATATCTAAACTTTGTGGAAATTAATATTTGTGTCATTCTCAAAACTTTTGGCCACGACTGTGGAAGTCGGAAGTTTACATACACCATAGCCAAATACATTTAAACTCAGTTTTTCTCACTTCCTGACATTTAATCCAAGTAAAAATTCCCTGTCTTAAGTCAGTTAGGATCACCACTTTATTTTAAGAATGTGAAATGCCAGAATAATAGTAGAGAGAATTATTTATTTCAGCTTTTATTTCTTTCATCACATTCCCAGTGGGGCAGAAGTTTACATACACTCAATTAGTATTTCGTAGCATTGCCGTTAAATTGTTTATCTTGGTTCAAACATTTCAGGTAGCCTTCCACAAGCTTCCCACAATAAGTTGGGTGAATTTTAGCCCATTCCTCCTGACAGAAATGGTGTAACTGAGTAAGGTTTGTAGGCCTCCTTGCTCGCACACGCTTTTTCAGATCTGCCCATACATTTTCTATAGGATTTATGTCAGGGCTTTGTGATGGCCAGGCCAATACCTTGACTTTGTTGTCCTTAAGCCATTTTGCCACAACTTTGGAAGTATGCTTGGGGTCATTGTCCATTTAGAAGACCCATTTGCGACCAAGCTTTAACTTCCTGACTGATGTCTTGAGATGTTACTTCAATATATCCACATAATTGTCCTACCTCATGATGCCATCTATTTTGTGAAGTGCACCAGTCCCTGCAGCAAAGCACCCCCACAACATGATACTGCCACCCCCGTGCTTCACGGTTTGGATGGTGTTCTTCAACTTGCAAGCTTCCCCCTTTTTCCTCCAAACATATGGTCATTATGGCTAAACAGTTCTATTTTTGTTTCATCCGATCAGAGGCCATTTCTCCAAAAGGTATGATCTTTGTCCACATGTGCAGTTGCAAACCGTAGTCTGGCTTTTTTATGGCGGTTTTAGAGAAGTGGCTTCTTCCTTTCTGAGCAGCCTTTCAGGGTGTCGATATAGGACTTGTTTTACTATGGATATAGATACTTTTGTACCTGTTTCCTCCAGCATCTGCACAGGGTCCTTTCATACCTCTTACATATTGTTCTGGGATTGATTTGCGCTTTTCGCACCAAAGTACGTTCATCTCTAGGAGACAGAACACGTCTCCTTCCTGAGCGGTATGACGGTTGCGTGGTCCTATGGTGTTTATACTTCCGTACTATTGTTTGTACAGATGAACGTGGTACCTTCAGCTTTTTGGAAATTGCTCCCAAGGATGAACCAGACTTGTGGTCTAATATTTTTTTCTGAGGTCTTCGCTGATTTCTTTTGATTTTCCCATGATGTCAAGCAAAGAGGCACTGAGTTTAAAGGTAGGTGTTGAAATACATCCACAGGTACACCTCCAATTGACTCAAATGATGTCAATTAGCCTATCAGAAGCTTCTAAAGCCATGACATCATTTTCTGGAATTTTCCAAGCTGTTTAAAGGCAGAGTCAAATTAGTGTATGTAAACTTCTGACCCACTGGAATTGGGATAAGGTGAATTAAAGTGAAATAATCTGTCTGTAAACAATTATTGGAAATATTACTTGTGTCATGCACATAGTTGTAATGATCTTCGTCTTCATCGGATGAGGAGTGATTATTTTTTATAACAGAACACAAAAATACAAAATAACAAAGTGAATGTAAGAAATTAAAATCGAAACAGTCCTGAAAGGTGAAAACAGGAAACAACTACCCACAAACACCAGGTGGGAAAAGGTAACCTATGTATGGTTCTCAATCAGAGACAACGATAGACAGCTGCCTCTGATTGGGAACTATACCAGGCCAAACACATAGAAAAGAAAACATAGAAAAACAACATAGAAGCAAAAGAGGCAAAAGGCCTCCTGCGGGGACGGGGGCTGGGATTCAACTTCCATGTTAGAGTTGCCATGGGAAAATGGGCTTGTGATTAATTCAGTAAGATCTAATGAAGAATATGAATATAATAATGGCAAAGAAATGGTCATATACACTGTGTATACAAAACATTATGATCACCTGCTCTTTCCATGACAGACTGACCAGGTGAATCCAGGTGAAAGCTATGATCCCTTATTGATGTCACTTGTTAAATCCACTTCAATCAGTGTAGATGAAAGGGGGACAGGTTAAATATGGATTTTTTTAGCCCTGGGACAATTTAGACAGGGATTGTGTATGTGTGCTATTCAGAGGGTGAATGGGCATAATTTAAGTACCTTTGAACAGGGTATGGTAGTAGGTGCCAGGCACACCGGTTTGAGTGTGTCAAGAACTGCAGCACTGCTAGGTTTTTAATGCTCAACAGTTTCTTGTGTGTATCAAAAATGGTCCACCACCCAAAGGACATCCAACCAACTTTATACAACTGTTGGAAGGATTGGACTCAACATGGGCCAGCATCCCTGTGGAAAGCTTTAGACACCTTGTAGTTTTGAGGCTGTTCTGAGGTCAAAATGGGTTCATCTCAATATTAGGAAGGTGTTCCTAATGTTTAGTACACTCAGTGTAAATGTCTAAGGCTGTGTTTACACATGCAGCCTAGTTCTGATCATTTGACCAATAATCAAAAACCAAATTCAATAATCTGTCAAAAGATCAGAATTGGGATGCCTGTGTAAACGCAGTTTATGATACCTTTTTGAAGCCAGTTAAAGAATAACCAGCATTCTGTGTGCCAAGTGTTTCCCAAGAGAGTTAAGTCAGGGTTAACTAGGTACAGCCAGGATCAAGGTCGGCTGGGTTTCTGGGAAAAGGATACTTTCCATCTCAATAAGAAAGGGCAAATCCACATGATGTTTCAACGAGGAATGATTATGGACTTTTACATGCCAGTTGTCAGCATAGTGCAGATAGTTTTTTTCCTTGGTCATTCTACTGCTCTCTGTGTGAACTCAGAGGCAGAGGACAGACATCAAAAGGCTACAGCCATGGTCACACGCTGAGGAGCTGTTGAATTGGTGCTTTTCACAATCTGAGTACTTTATCCTGAAGGCACAGGGGTGCACGCTCACCAGACGTGTCTACTGCTGGGGTAAGAGGGATATCACCATGAATGATAGAGAGAAAGAAAGAGAGAGTGATTTTATAATGTCAAGGTAAATGATACGTGTCATCCTAATACACAAAAGGGTTTCCAAAAGGGTTCTTCAACTGTCGCCATAGAAGAACCCTTTTTGGTTCCAGGTCGAACCCTTTTGGGTTCTATTTAGAACCCTTTGTGGAAAGGGTTTTACATGGAACCCAAAAGGGTTCTACCTGGAACTAAAAAGGGTTATTCAAATGGTTATCCTTTGGGGACAGCTGAAGAACCCTTTTAGGTTCTAGATAACACCTTTTTTATAAGTGTGTATAGATACAGTTGAAGTCGGAAGTTTACATACACTTAGATTGGAGTCACTAAAACTTGTTTTTCAACCACTCCAAATTTCTTCACAAACTACAGTTTTGGCAAGTCGGTTAGGACATCTACTTTGTGCATGACACAAGTAATTTTTACAATTGTTAACAGATTATTTCACTTATAATTCACTGTATCACAATTCAAGGAAATTCAATTCAATTCACATCAAGGAAACAGGTACAAAAGTATCTATATCCACAGTAAAACAAGTCCTATATCAACATAACCTGAAAGGCCGCACAGCAAGGAAGAAGCCACTTCTCCAAAACTGCCATAAAAAGCCAGACTACGGTTTGCAACTGCACATGAGGACAAAGATCATACTTTTTGGAGAAATGTCCTCTGGTCTGATGAAACAAAAATAGAACTGTTTGCCATAATGACCATCATTATGTTTGGAGGAAAAGGGGGGAAGCTTGCAAGTTGAAGAACACCATCCCAACCGTGAAGCACGGGGGTGGCAGCATCATGTTGTGGGGTGCTTTGCTGCAGGGACTAGTGCACTTCACAAAATAGATGGCATCATGAGGTAGGAAAATTAAGGGGATATATTGAAGCAACATCTCAAGACTACAGTCAGGTTGTTAAAGCTTGGTTGCAAATGGGTCTTCCAAATGGACAATGACCCCAAGCATACTTCCAAAGTTGTGGCAAAATGGCTTTAGGACAACAAAGTCAAGGTATTGGAGTGGACATCCCAAAGCCCTGACATAAATCCAATAGAACATTTGTGGGCAGAACTGAAAAAGCGTGTGTGCGCAAGGAGGCCTACAAACCTGATTCAGTTACACCAGCTCTGTCAGGAGGAATGGGCCAAAATCCACCCAACTTATTGTGGGAACCTTGTGGAAGGCTACCCGAAATGTTTGACCCAAGTTAAACAATTTAACGGCAATGCTACCAAATACTAATTGAGTGTATGTAAACTTCTGCCCCACTGGGAATGTGATGAAAGAAATAAAAGATGAAATAAATCATTCTCTCTACTATTATTCTGACATTTCACATTCTTAAAATAAAGTGGTGATCCTAACTGACCTAAGACAGGGAATATTTACTAGGATTAAATGTCAGGAATTGTGAATAACTGAGTTTAAATGTATTTGGCTAAGGTGTATGTAAACTTCCGACTTAAACTGTGGGGGGGTAATGAAAACTATGTTCTCTGTCTCATCTAACACACACACACAGGTTCTAGTCAGTCGTCTTTATTTAGAGGTTAAACTGTTCAGTACATAATCTCAATGTGCAGAATAGGTCCAATTGCCAGCATGAGGAGGAAATAGTTTTTATTATTACAGTATTTCAATTACACTACTGCAACAACGTTGATACCAGAGCCAACATTCAATCGCCACCTGTTGGCTCGATGCGCTTTGTGATTTCAGCACCACTGACAGCTACCGAGTAGATCTGTGTTTGCGGATTCAGGACCTTGGATAGCCACTGAGTGCAACTGACATTCGCTTGAACAGGTTACTATAATATTGAACTAGTTTATATAATATCATACCAACAATCAGTCACATTCAGCAATACAAATCCCAACATTATAGCACAGAATAATTTCATCATAAATGACCAAAATAGCCTACTTTATCTCAGTCAGTTATACATTTCTTCATAATTAAAGTCCAAAGAAGGGTGGCCAACGTCCTTGAATAAAATAAGAATCACTTGATTTGAGACTTAGAGTGGAAAAACCAAGAATCCAGAAAACGTGGAGTACCTCCATCCACCCATTAGATTTCCCTGCTCAAGCTTTAAGTAGAGTTTGTCCTCCCGTTCCATTTGCAGAAGAACTGAATTGCTCGCAGCCTCTCGAGTGACATCCTGGTCCCCGGCGAAAGCTGATATGATAGGGTATTCGTTGTGCATCAAGTTCACCTGCAGAATGCAATGCCATGGATATGTGATACAAAAAAACAAGTCCACAATTGGTGTCTCAACTAAATCAAGACCTCTCTGTGCGCTCACCTGTATAGTCTGCCGGTTGTAAACCTTCACCACATGGAAGCTGAAACTGTAAATGCCTCTTCTTGGTGCTTGAAATACACTTGCTTGCAGATCAAAATGGTTGCCAATGTTTACTAACAACTGAAAAAAATACAAATAAATAGTACACACGTACATTATGAAGATTATGCTAATTTGTAAACACAAATAATGGACAGAATTAATCCCTGACCTGATCAAAGTAGATGGTCAGAGACGTATTGCTCATATCAGAAGGTTCGTGGTTGGTTCCTCTGAGCGCAGAGAAAGCCACTTTAGCGTCGCCTGCCCGGACAGATATCCCAAACGAAGAGGTGAACGCTCTCTCTGCAGACGGGTTCGCATCACAAACCACCAGACACTTTCCCTCCAAAACAAGAGGCCCCGTGTCATTCTGTCCCAACGAAAAGGCAACGGCAAAACCTAGAAGGACCAACGGCAGCATGGCACAAGATCGACTGTTACAGTTTATGGGGTGCGACTGCTCTGCTTCAGGCAATCAGTCCCCCTTCACCCCTCTCTCTCTCCTTACTCACACATACACACACACACAGTATGCATAGTGCAGTGTCAATGTTGTGATATGAGTTACACTTGCACCATCAAGTGGCTGACAAATGCAACAAACATGTAGGCATGCAAGTTTCTGTCTATATAAAAGGAGTTGACAATATATGGTAGTAACAGTCTGTTCTCAAACGTTACCCCTCAGTTTGGCCCCAGTCGGGCTCTGAAGCCTTCAGCCAGTCTGCAGACTTTCATTGTCTCTGTGTGTAGGTATAACACAATGTTCTGACATTCATAGAATGTCCAATGCAGACTGATCTGTATTATATCACATTTACACTCAATATGACCTACTTTTTATTCTTAAAATGATTGCTTACCATATTGAAACAAATGGCATGTCTGGCAATAACTTTGTTTCTTCTCAAATCTCTGAAGTCTATTAAAACAAGACTTCAATCTCTGGTTTTGGATTAGCTCCATAATAATCATGTAAATTACATGATTGTTTAGTGGGGAGAGTGGAGGGACTCCTGAAAGATACACCACACTTGCCCTGATATTCCAAGCTTGCTGCAATTGCATGTGGCTCCATACTGATAATATTGTGTAATTACAGATGTGATACTTAGTGTACATGCAGGGGTCTCGGATTGGCTAGACTGTGCATGCAGGGGTCTGCACCAGCGCTCATGGCTATCTTAGGTTGTACCGGTATATCAGATTAGCTCAATCACCAAGTGATCAGCCTCTGAGTATCACAGAAACACTTTGAATGATTAACAAAAACATTTGCATAACAATTGGCTATGGATGAAATTTAACAAATTAGCTGTTCAGAACATGAAAAACATCTATAGTACCAGTCAAAAGTTTGGACACTGTCCCGTTGGCATAAAGGGTCGGGAGACAGGAATGCGTAATAGTTTTTTTTATTTACCCAAATTTACAAAGACCAAACAAACAAACACATATACAAAACATAGGGTTGAGACCCAAACAAAAGAGCGATGAGTACCTCAAATAAATACACTGGGGCGAGACCCGTAACATACACACACACAATGATTCCACACGGGACAAAACCCGTAATCATCTGCACACAACAAGTGGCACGGAAGCCAAAACAACGAAGCACAGGTACTCACACAACCAACGGACATTGTAACAAGAATCGACAGGACAAATGGTGAACAAAGGGCCCACTTATACAATTACTAATCAATGGGAATAGGGGCCAGGTGTGCGTAATGACAGTTTCCGGAAGGATCCGTGACAGACACAGCTACCCATTCAAGGGTTTTTCTTATTTTTACAATTTTCTACATTGTAGAATAATAGTGAATACATCAAAACTATTAAATAACACAAATTGAATCATGTAGTAACCAAAAAAGTGTTAAACAAATCTAAATATATATTATATTTTAGTTTCTTCATAGTAGCCACCCTTTGCCTTGATGACAGCTTTGCATACTCTTGGCAGTACAGAGAGATCCTTCATGAAAACCTGCTCAAAGCACTCAGGACCTCACACTGGAGCGAAGGTTCACCTTCCAACAGGACAATGACCCTAAGCACACAGCCAAGACAACGCAGGAATGGCTTCGGGACAAGTTTCTGAATGTCCTCAAGTGGCCCAGCCAGAGCCCAGACTTGAATCCGATTGAACATCTCTGGAGAGACCTGAAAATAGCTGTGCAGTAACACTCCCCATCCAATCTGACAAAGCTTGAGTGGATCTGCAGAGAATAATGGGAGAAACTTCCTAAAAACAAGTGTACCAAGCTTGTAGACCCGAGGCTGTAATTCCTGCCAAATGTGCTTCAACAAAGTACTGAGTAAAGTGTCTGAATACTTATGTAAATGTGATATTTCTGTTTCTTAATTGGTATAAATTTGCAAAAATGTCTAAAAGTCAGTTTTTGCTTTGTCATTAGGGGGTATTGTGTGTCAACTGTTCTGCCTTAATATTATTTGACCATGCTGGTCATTTATGAACATTTGAACATCTTGGCCATGTTCTGTTATAATCTCCACCCGGCACAGCCAGAAGAGGACTGGCCATCCCACATATGCTCTCTCTAATTCTCTCTTTCTTTCTCTCTCTCGGAGGACCTGAGCCCTAGGACCATGCCCCAGGAATACCTGACATGATGACTCCTTGCTGTCCCCAGTCCACCTGACTGTGCTGCTGCTCCAGTTTCAACTGTTCTGCCTTATTATTATTCGACCATGCTGGTCATTTATGAACATTTGAACATCTTGACCATGTTTTGTTATAATCTCCACCCGGCACAGCCAGAAGAGGACTGGCCACCCCACATAGCCTGGTTCCTCTCTAGGTTTCTTCCTAGGTTTTGGCCTTTCTAGGGAGTTTTTCCTAGCCACCGTGCTTCTACACCTGCATTGCTTGCTGTTTGGGGTTTTAGGCTGGGTTTCTGTACAGCACTTTGAGATATCAGCTGATGTACGAAGGGCTATATAAATAAATTTGATTTGATTTGTAGATTGATGAGGGGAAAAACTATTTAATACATTTTAGAATAAGGCTGTATGTAACATAACAATGTGGAAAAGGTGAAGGGGTCTGAATACTTTCCAAATGCATCTTACTAAATGGAAGGAGATAGATTGACGTTTACTATGTTACGTCTACGCCTGAGTCCAGGTTGAGTGTGCAGCCTCTGCAAATTGAAGTTAAGACTGCACATTTAACTGCACAAACCGAAGGATCTAACTACACAAGCATACATTCAGACAATGGCTGGTCGTAAAATTCTTCCATTCCCACTTCGATGTCCACGAGGGATCTAGATCTCGCCTGCAGGACTCTCAGGACATTTTCCACCTGTGCTGTGGTTGTGGGGACATAAGGTAGACACCCTTCTCAAAGCAGGTGCAACAAATGGTCCTGCAACAGCGTAGAACGCTAGCTATGACCCCCAACAATCCCAGTTGCGATAATTTCTAAACTTTTTTGAAGCCTCTGTTTTTAGCATTAACGTTAAATTAAATCGCCTCCGTTTCCAGTAGATTGTGATGTGATTGTGACTCGCTACTTTGGATCAATGATGGTTGACGGCTGCGAGCTGCTGGAAACGAATCCTCCCACAGTAGTTACTCATTTAAGGACATGCCTTGATAGCTACATCAAGAACATGTAGAAATTATGAGACTATACTCTGAAAGTACACTTAAACACGGGGAATGTAGCTAAATTAGAAAATAGCGAACTGGCATGACATTTAAAAGTCAAACAAGTCAAAAATACTGTATTACAAGTGAAACCTCGTTCTGCACCAAGGTGTGCTGCACATCGTTTGTCCCGAATTGATACAACATGCACTTTCCTTAGTTCCTAATTCCACTCAATCGACTTGCTTTTTCCTTTTCACAAACGTTTGGTCAACATACAACCCTTTTACAAGTGCCATATGTGTTACAAAACCAAGCTTTTAGTAATATAATGTTGATATAAAATTAGAGAATACATGTGTTAGTTTAATAACAAAACAGAAGTATTTGCAGATAAATGATAACTGAAATTAATGCACACTGTATAAATACAAACAACACCATGCAACAATAAAAAGCTAAACATTAAATCATAACAGGTGCAAACACATTTAGATTGACTGTGTACAAGAAACATATACAAGAGGTAATATGGATAAATTAAAACACTACATATTCACAACATACATGAATTAAAATCAAGGGGACATCAGAGATCAAATCAGCATGTTCTTTTCTTTTTTACAAAGAAAGAAAAAAAATCACAAACCACAATGATATGCCATGATATTACTTGTCTGAATCCAAGCAGAACAAAACATATGCACAGTGCATTCGGGAAGTATTCAGACCCCTTGACCTTTTCCACATTTTGTTACATTATAGCATTATTCTAAAATTGATTAAATAGTTTGCCTTTTTTTTTGCAAATCAAAAAAAAAAAAAACTTAAATCTCACATTTAAGTATTCAGACCCTTTACTCAGTACCTTGTTGAAGCGCCTTTGGCAGGGATCACAGCCTTGAGTCTTCTTGGGTATGATGCTACAAGCTTGGCAAACCTGTATTTGGGGAGTATCTCTCATTCTTCTCTGCAGATCCTCTCAAGCTCTGTCAGGTTAGATGGGGAGTGTCGCTGCACAGCCATTTTCAGGTCTCTCCAGACATGTTCGATCGTGTTCAAGTCAGGGCCACTCAAGGACATTCAGAGACTTGTCCCGAAGACACTCCTGCATTGTCTTGGCTGTGTGCTTAGGGTCGTTGTCCTATTGGAAGGTGAACCTTCGCCCCAGTCTGAGGTCCTGAGCGCTCTGGAGCAGATTTTCATCAAGGATCTCTTTGTACTTCGCTCTGTACATCTTTCCCTCGATCCTGACTAGTCTCCCAGTCCCTGCCACTGAAAAACTTCCCAACAGCCTGATGCTGCCACCACGATGCTTCACCGTAGAGATGGTGCCAGGTTTCCACCAGATGTGACGCTTGGCATTCAGGCCAAAGAGTAAAATCTTGGTTTCATCTGAGAATCTTGTTTCTCATGGTCTGAGAGTCCTTTAGATGCCTTTTTGGAAAACTCCAAGCAGGCTGTCATGTGCCTTTTACTGAGGAGTGGCTTCTTTCTGGCCACTCTACCATAAAGACCTTATTGGTGGAGTTCTGCAGAGATGGTTGTCCTTCTGGAAGGTTCTTCCATCTCCACAGAGGAATTCTTGGAACTTTGTCTGGGTGACCATCGGGTTCTTAGTCACCTCCTTGACCAAAGCCCTTCTCCCCCGATTGCTCAGTTTGGCCTGGAAGCCAGCTCTAGGAAGAGTCTTGGTGGTTGCAAACTTCTTCCAATTAAGAATTTTGGAGGCAACTTTGGTCTTGGGGACCTTCAATGCTGCAGAAATGTTTTGGTAACCTTCCAAAACATCGACATAATCCTGTCTCGGAGCTCTACAGACAATTCCTTTGACCTCATGGGTTGATTGTTGCTCCGACATGCACCATCAACTGTGGGACCTTATATAGACAGTTGTGTGCCTTTCCAAATCATGTCTAATCTATTGAATTTACCACAGGTGGACTCCAATCATGTTGTAGAAACATCTCAAGAATGATCAATGGAAACCGGATGCATGTGAGTTCAATGTTGAGTCTCATAGCAAAGGGTCTGAATACTTATGTAAATAAGGTATTTCAGTTTTCAATTTCTTAAAATGTTTTTGCTTTGTCATTATGTGATATTCTTCGTAGATTGATGTGAAAAAAAATATGATATCCATTTTAGAATAAGGCTGTAACGTAACAAATGTGGAAAAAGGTATGTAGTCATTTGTGGATGTCCATCATACATTTCGTATGATATGTTTCGAATTGCAATTCATATGATATGTTATGAATTGTAATTTGCACAATATGTAACAAATTTTAAATACTTATCTTCACGAATTCCAATGTGTCGTGGCTAACATTAGCTAGGTTAGGGGTTAAGGTTGGGGAAGGGTTAGCTAGCATGTAGCCAGCAGATCCGACCCACTTGCTTAAAGCTGCACTAAGGTCAGACAGGCTTCCTGTCTAGATTAAAGGGATACTTCGGGATTTTGGCAAGATGACCTAGTGGATACAGTTTTTAGGTCTCTGCGTGCAATTTTAACGAAGTTGCTAACTAACATTAGCACAATTGCAAACTACTGTTAGCGCAATGACTGGAAGTCTATGGTAACTGATAGCATTCCTTCATACTGGATGCAGAGATATAGGTTGTGTCTACACTTGACACTGCTATCAGAATACAAAGAGCACATGGAAAAGACAGTCTAGGGCCTCCCGGGTGGCGCAGTGGTCAAGGGTGCTGTACTGCAGCGCCAGCTGTGCCACCAGAGACACTGGGTTCGCACCCAGGCTCTGTAGTAACCGGCTGCGACCGGGAGGTCTGTGGGGCGACGCACAATTGGCCTAGCGTCGTCCGGGTTAGTGAGGGCTTGGCCGGTAGGGATATCCTTGTCTCATCGCGCACCAGCGACTCCTGTGGCGGGCCGGGCGCAGTGCATGCTAACCAAGTTGCCAGGTGCACGGTGTTTCCTCCGACACATTGGTGCGGCTGGCTTCCAGGTTGGATGCGCACTGTGTTAAGAAGCATTGCGGCTTGGTTGGGTTGTGTATCGGAGGACGCATGACTTTCAACCTTCGTCTCTCCCGAGCCCGTACAGGAGTTGTAGCGATGAGACAAGATAGTAGCTACTAAACAATTGGATACCACGAAATTGGGGAGAAAAAGGGCTGATTTTTTAATTTTTTAATTTAAAAAAGTCTAGACGCACAAAAGTTGCTTTGTGGTCTGATTGTGTTCAGATCTGGCTGATCACTTCAGGAGGTGGTTATGGATGCATTGGTTATGGATGCATTGTATGCAAATGTATCCTCAGTCTGGATGCAATCAGGCTACCAAAAGCACATACAGTGGGGCAAAAAAGTATTTAGTCAGCCACTAATTGTGCAAGTTCTCCCACTTAAAAAGATGAGAGAGGCCTGTCATTTTCAACTATGACAGACAAAATTAGAAGAAAGAAAATCCAGAAAATCACATTGTGGGATTTGTAATGAATTTATTTGCAAATTATGGTGGAAAATAAGTATTTGGTCACCTACAAACAAGCAAGATTTCTGGCTCTCACAGACCTGTAACTTCTTCTTTAAGAGGCTCCTCTGTCCTCCACTCGTTACCAGTATTAATGGCACCTGTTTGAAATTGTTATCAGTATAAAAGACACCTGTCCACAACCTCAAACAGTCACACTCCAAACTCCACTATGGCCAAGACCAAAGAGCTGTCAAAGGACACTAGAAACAAAATTGTAGACCTGCACCAGGCTGGGAAGACTGAATCTGCAATAGGTAAGCAGCTTGGTTTGAAGAAATCAACTGTGGGAGCAATTATTAGGAAATGGAAGACATACAAGACCACTGATAATCTCCCTCGATCTGGGGCTCCACGCAAGATCTCACCCCGTGGGGTCAAAATGATCACAAGAACGGTGAGCAAAAATCCCAGAACCACACGGGGGGACCTCGTGAGTGACCTGCAGAGAGCTGGGACCAAAGTAACAAAGCCTACCATCAGTAACACACTACGCCACCAGGGACTCAAATCCTGCAGTGCCAGACGTGTCCCCCTGCTTAAGCCAGTACATGTCCAGGCCCGTCTGAAGTTTGCTAGAGAGCATTTGGATGATCCAGAAGAATATTGGGAGAATGTCATATGGTCAGAAAAACCAAAATATAACTTTTTGGTAAAAACTCAACTCATCGTGTTTGGAGGACAAAGAATGCTGAGTTACATCCAATGAACACCAAACCTACTGTGAAGCATGGGGGTGGAAACATCATGTTTTTGGGGCTGTTTTTCTGCAAATGGACCAGGACGACTGATCCGTGTAAAGGAAAGAATGAATGGGGCCATGTATCGTGAGATTTTGAGTGAAAACCTCCTTCCATCAGCAAGGGCATTGAAGATGAAACGTGGCTGGGTCTTTCAGCATGACAATGATCCCGAACACACCGCCCGGGTAACGAAGGAGTGACTTCGTAAGAAGCATTTCAAGGTCCTAGATTGGCCTAGCCAGTCTCCAGATCTCAACCCCATAGAAAATCTTTGGAGGGAGTTGAAAGTCTGTGTTGCCCAGCAACAGCCCCAAAACATCACTGCTCTAGAGGAGATCTGCATGGAGGAATGGGCCAAAATACCAGCAACAGTGTGTGAAAACCTTGTGAAGACTTACAGAAAACGTTTGACCTGTCATTGCCGCCAACAAAGGGTATATAACAAAGTATTGAGATAAACCAGGGACCTTCGCACACATCAACAACTGACACCCACGAAGCATCGTTACCCATCGCTCCACAAAAGCAGCGGCCCTTGCAGAGCAAGGGGAACAACTACTTCAAGGTCTCAGAGCAAGTGACGTCACTGATTGAAACGCTATTTAGCGCACACCGCTAACTAAGCTAGCCGTTTCACATCCGTTACATATACCTTTAGCGTTGCTTGCGAGTTTGGTGGCTAGCTACAGAGGTTACCTGTCTAGATAGCTACTGCATTCAGTTATTGTTGTGTTATCATATTTTGCCTATTCCACCGTTTGTAGAGTACTTACTGGCATTTGAATACAGTGCGGGAAAAGGGAACCCGGACACGCTGTGGACACGGTAGACACATTTAAATGTAGGTGTAGAGGCGTGACGAGTTCAGAATTTCAAGATTAGAGTTCTATTATCAGAATACTAAAGCTACATGCACTTTCAAATCTAGATATGGCCATAAATATGTTATCCATGAGTTCATCTGACTCTGGGGAAGTAGATAAATGGCTTCATTGCTAAAATCACGTAGTATCCCTTTAAGACACAACAGAGCCGGCATGATACATGGCTCGAAAAAACGTACCTCAATCCAGGGATAAGAATTCTGTTGTACTCCAAATTGTCATATTATTCCAACTGTTACACCAAGAAGATGAAACTAGCAGTCGTTCAATCTTCTTGGTGTAACAGTTGGGATTATGGGACAATTCGGAGGACAACGCATTTCTCATCCCTGGATCGAGATACATTTTCAGAGCCATATCTCTCGCCAGCTCCACGGTGTCTCAATCTACATAGGAAGTCTGTCCGACCCTAGCTGTAAGCAAGAGGGTCAGATCTGCTGTCTAGCTAACATGCATTTTTTTTGTAAATGATGTACCCAGTGGTGGAAAAAGTATCCGATTGTCATACTTGAGTAAAAGTAAAGAAACCTTAATATAAAATAACTAAAGTAAAAGTGAAAGTCACCTAGTAAAATGCTACTTGAGTAAAAGTCTAAAAGTATTTGGTTTTAAATATACTTAAGAATTAAAGGTAGATGTAATTGCAAAATTATTCTTAAGTATCAAAAGTAAAAGTATCAATCATTTCAAATTCTTTATATTAAGCAAATCAGACAACACTATTTTCTTGTTTTTAAGAAAATGTAGCCAATACCCAATACAGGGAACAACTGTTTGGTCTTTCATTTATGGTTATGCCCTGGTTCCCATTTCAGGTCTGTTTTGCTCAGTAGGCCTACTAGAATGTTGTCATATTTGGAGTACCTCAGATGGAGAGATTTGAACTGTTAATTCTTTGCCAGTCTTGATAACAATAATGGTAGTTTGTTATTTTGTAAATGCCACCATGCATGGCACTGCATCAACAATATGACCCTCAATAGGATGTTTGATTGTATGACTTCACAGATGGATCAATTGGAGGTCAAATTGCAGGCAGAACTACAGAGCGCAGCTAAAGTGGTGGCCTGCCATTTCTTCTTTCCCAACCGGGCACCTGATGGCACCACTGGAGAAGGAATAGGCACTGTGTGGGTATATGATGCAGTCGTTCAAAACAGAAAGAGGAACACATCAATATACTTAAGTATTAATAGTAAATGTAATTGCAAAAATATACTTAAGTTTCAAAAGTAAAAGTATAAATAATTTCTTATTATTTATATTAATCAAACCAGAAAACACTCAGACATAATTTACAAAAAAACGTGTGTTTAGTGAGTCCGCTAGATCAGAGGCAGTAAGGATGACCAGGGATGTTCTCTTGATAAGTGTGTGAATTGGACCATTTTCCTCTCCCGCTAAGCATTCATTTACAATTTAGTCATTTAGCAGACGCTCTTATCCAGAGCAACTAGGGTTAAGTGCCTTACTCATGGGCACATTAACATATTTTTCTCCTATTTGGCTCAGGAACTCAAACCAGCGACCTTTCAGTTACTGGCCCACCGCACTTAACCGCTAAACTATCTGCAACCCCATTCGAAATGTAATGAGTACTTCTGAGTATCAGGGAAAATGCATCGAGTAAAAAGTACATTATTTTCTTCAGGAATGTAGCAATGTAAAAGTAGTAAAAAATATATAACTGGTAATGTAATGTACAGATACCCCCAAAAACGACTTAAGTAGTACTTTAAAGTATTTCTACTTAAGTACTTTACACCACTGGATGTACCTGTATTTAAAATAATAAAAAATAATTGTGATAAAAATCTATGCAAATTCCCCTTCGTGCATTCGTCACTACCAACACAATTTATTTAATTTGACTTAATATGAACTAAAACTGTCCTAAAACGTATTTGTTGAATGTTTATTTTTGGAATAAAAGTATACTCTTTTGGCGTATTTCAATACCGTAAGCATACTAATAGTTGCTGTGCACTTCTGTTTTTAGCGGAGCTAGTCTAGCCTTCTAGCAGTAGTTGTGTCACAACGGGGAATCAAATAGACAGGTTACATTGTATTCCGGGGATAGTTGGTGTTCGCATCATTCTGAGATGTTATGTTTATTTTATTTCGCTGGCAGCTGGGCATTCCACCAACTAGTCAGACGGTGTTTCGTGTTGTGCTGACTGTAAAGAGGACAGTGTGCGTCAGTATTCAAGATGGACACCGCCGAGGAAGGTAGCTAGCAAGCTCGTCAACCCATATCGTTACATTTACGTTACAGTATTGGTTAACTTCCTGTTGTGACACATTTGATTGGCCCTCAAGGAATCTGTTTTGTGGAAATTTAACAATAACTGTTTCTTTCTGTCGATTCTGCTACCTGCGTGTAGTAGCTAACGTAATCGTCAGTTAGCAATGCTAGTAAGCTAACTAACTTAAGCTACATTCACTCACTCACCACTAGGTCCGAGATATAGCTAACCAACATTCGTGACTGCTAGTTAACATTAGTGGTGCGCTAACTGCACTGCTACACTTTGTTGTTAAATGTCAATTCAATACAATAGTGGCGTAGTGCTTGATGATACAATCAACATCGGTAGCTAGCGAACTAACATAATAGCAACATGATAACATTTTTATGTTTGTTTGCAAACCCTCTCAGTATGTGCCACCCACCCATTTCATTAGTACTGTCACTCACTTGATTGGTGTCAGTGACAAGTAAAGCATGTGCACGATTCATTGCTGAATGTAATGTTAATCAAAACCCCCAGACTATTTACAAATGAAAGCCCTTACATAAAGAGTATTGAGATCACTGAAATATCTGCAAGGTTGTTATCATGCAAGTTGCACATTACTTTTCTCATAACAAAGCCGGTCTGATTTTCTGCATACAGAATCAGCATCAGGCCTTTTCCTTTGTTGGTAGAACCCTGTTCTCTGTGATTTTGTCTAATTCGTGTCCTTGTTTTCTGCAGGGGATATATGCCGGGTCTGCCGGTCTGAAGGAACCCCGGACAAGCCACTATATCACCCGTGTGTTTGCACAGGAAGTATAAAATTCATCCACCAAGAATGGTATGTGGTGTTAGCGGTATACTCAAACACAGGGCCAGTGGCATTTCTTTAGAGACAGACTGTGTTCTAGCCAGAGCATGATGCATTCAAGATTGGGATCGAGCCAAGTATTACTAAGGAAAAGTAATACTTAGCCAGAGATGCACTCTGATACTAAACTCAGCAAAAAGAGAAATGTCCTCTCACTCTGTTATTTTCAGCAAACTTAAAAATGTGTAAATATTTGTATGAACATACCAAGATTCAACAACTGAGACATTTCTGATCAAGATCAAAAATATCAAAAGTAACAGTATCTGGTGTGGCCACCAGCTGCATTATGTACTGCAGTGCATCTCCTCATGGACTGCACCAGATTTGCCCGTTCTTGCTGTGAGATGTTACCCCACTCTTCCACTAAGGCACCTACAAGTTTCCAGACATTTCTGGGGGGAAAGGCCCTAGCCCTCACCCTCCGATACAACAGGCAGACGTGCTCAATGTGAATGAGATCCGGGCTCTTCGCTGGCCATGGCAGAACACTGACATTCCTGTCTTGCAGGAAATCACTCACAGAATGAGCAGTATGGCTGGTGACATTGTCATGCTGGAGGGTCATGTCAGGATGAGCCTGCAGGAAGGGTACCACATGAGGAAGGAGGATGTCTTCCCTGTAACGCACAGCATTGAGATGGCCTGTAATGACAACAAGCTCAGTCCGATGATGCTGTGACACACTGCCCCAGACCATGACGGACCCTCCACCTCCAAATCGATCCCGCTCCAGAGTACAGGCCTCGGTGTAACGCCTATTCCTTTGACGATAAACGCGAATCCGACCATCACCCCTAGTAAGACAAAACCGCGACTTGTCAGTGAAGATCACTTTTTGCTGGTCCAGCAACGGTGGGTTTGTGCCCATAGGTGACTTTGTTGCCGGTGATGTCTTGTGAGGACCTGCCTTACAACAGGCCTACAAGCCCTCAGTCCAACCTCTCTCATCCTATTGTGGATAATCTGAGCACTGATGGAGGGATTGTGCGTTCCTGGTGTGACTCGGGCAGTTGTTGTTGCCATCCTGTACCTGTCCCGCAGGTGTGATGTTCGGATGTACCGATCCTGTGCAGGTGTTGTTACACGTGGTCTGCCACTGCGAGGGCAATCAGCTGTCCGATTTGTCTCCCTGTAGCTCCGTCTTAGGCGTCTCACACCACGGACATTGCAATTTATTGCCCTGGCCACATCTGCAGTCCTCATGCCTCCTTGCAGCACGCCTAAGGCATGTTCAAACAGATGAGTAGGGACCCTGGGCATCTTTCTTTTGGTGTTTTTCAGAGTCAGTAGAAAGGCCTCTTTAGTGTCTTAAGTTTTCATAACTGTGACCATAATTGCCTACCGTCTGTAAGCTGTTCTTGTCTTAATGACCGTTCCACAGGTGCATGTTCATTAATTGTTTATGGTTCATTGAACAAGCATGGGAAACTGTGTTTATTTGGATTTTTACAAATTATCTTTGAAAAACAGTCCTGAAAAAGAGACGTTTCTTTTTTTGCTGAGTTTATATCTCTCCACGTGCTAGATGTACTGACCTTAGGCATGGTCAATTTATATTTTGCATTGCTGCACATGTGACACTGCACTTGTATAATCCGTCTATGTGTTTTCACAGCTTGGTACAATGGTTAAAACACAGCAGAAAAGAATACTGCGAGTTATGCAAACACAGATTTGCTTTTACACCAAGTAAGTCATTCAATTTCTTTCTCTGTCTGTCTATGTGCCTTCTGTTTTAACATACTATTCAATTCAGCATTTACTTCTCGTTAGAGTGATGCTGCGAGCTTGTCTGAAGACTCTCACTGAGTTATTCCGCTGCTCTATCAATTGTTACATACTTCAGAATTAGAGAACTACCGATGCAGATTTCTTTTTGGGGCCGATTCCAATTTTTGGGGGTCAAGAAGGCGGATGGCCGATATTCAAAATCATTAGATTAGAGAATGTTGATGACAAAATGTCCCGGAGACAGTCATGAATGCATTCATGTATCAATTTTTAAATTGAACAATACATTTTACTTTGTTTTTACCAAAAGTATCTACATAACAACATAATGGTAATACTTGTATTTGAATGGTAAATCTCTTGATAAACTGGATAAATTTAAGATGTCATGGTCCCTCTCACAATACAGGTGAATGCATATGCATTAGGAGTGTGTGCATGTATTGAGCTGGTTTTGGCTGATCAGTGGTCTGTCATCTGTAGCACCATAATCTGTTTGCCTTCCATTTGGGACCTATATTAGCCTACTGATCAGCAACATTTCCTCCAGCATGTCAAGCCTGTATGGAAGGACATAATATTGGCACTGCTGTTAGTTTGAGAATATAAAATAACATATTTTAAGTGGAAATGGATCCAACGTAACATCATGATTTGTGATCACGGATGCTTATGAAACTAGCATTATTATTTTTTTCAGTGAAAGGGAAAACATATATTTTTTTCAGCTGTCAGGATGAAATTAAAAACAACTCAATTGGCTAGTTCAGCTATCTTAACAAGAAATGGGCGGGTTGTAACTTGATCCTACTGCTACGATTGGATAGAGCGAGGGTGTAGCTCCGCTCCCTTTCAAATCTCCTCTCTCTCCATCCCTCATATCACTTGGTTCTGTTTTCTGCTACTATGAGAACTAACTCAATGGCTAGTTGCACATTTAAGGCTTGTTAGAAAATGTCATATCAAACAAGGAAAGCAAGGGTAGGAAAAAAATGTGAAAAGTCAAGGCACGTTCTTTTTGACTCAAATTGGCCTATAGTTTCAAAAGGTCCATAAACATGCAGAAAGATTCTTAAGTAGCTAACCCTATTGCCAATCTTTTATTTAGGTATTTTAAAACACTTCATTCTATCCCTTTTATGACAATCATCTAATCCGACTATCAACTGTCAATTTATGGATACGATTGCGGCTGGTCAGATCAGGACACCAGTAAATAGCTAATGTTAGCTAACTATGTTGGCTATTACCGCCTATCTGATATCTTAGCATCATGTTTATCTAGCTAACACCACAGATAAAAGGGTTAGTTATCGTAATCTTTGCTAACATGTCGCATAGCTATCTGCTTAGCTAGCTTGCTTATTGCATGCATGGCCAGGCACGTTGACACAATCCCTTATTATTAGTAAATTCACTAAACTAATATTTGCAACAGGAGTTCGATTTTGGTCACTGTCAATTTATCAATTTCTCAATACTGCACCTTTCTGTTGGAGAATGAGCTAGCTTTCTGCTGGTTATTTTTTTCAGATAGATTTTCCTCAGCATTGTGCCGTGCTCATGGCTCAGGCGGTGTGGTTGCCAGCATAGCAGCAGTTTATATCGGTCCGATATATCGGCTCGGATGATTATCGGTCGTTCTCTAGTTTGAATCTGCTATCGTTGAAGTCGTTTGTGGTGATGAGGGGCGTTGTACAAAACAAAGTTGTCAGCAATTGGATCGTCTAACCAATCAGAGTATCAAAGACAATAAAGAATTTCCAAAACTTTTCCCATGTGTGTTCTGGCTTTGGGAGGGAGTCAAATCCAGACTCATTGTGGCGAAGAAACAAATGTTTGCAGGCGTGTCGTTGTGGCGGAAACAATGAGTCTGGGTAGCCAGGCAAGCTGTGAGCTGCCCTGGGTCGTTATCATACAGTAAAGGTCTAGGGGACAGACACACAGCCCTGTTTAAACTAATCCATTTCTCTGGAAGTGTGGCTCAAGCTAATGTGCATGCAGCAGCCTGCTCTTACTGGAGTCTGTCTGCCATCTTCATTCACATAGTGAGTGATTTAGCAAGAGATTAGCATACTTCTTGTGCTTTGAGATTATTAATATCTTGTTTTTTGAAATATTTTTTGCGTGGTTTTCTCAGATGATTAGATTGTTTATCCTTGTCCTTTAGACAGTCTGTCATGATACCAATACAAAATGGTACGTTTTCTGACCAGGCAACAGCTGACAAATCTCAGGATAACCTCTAATCTGATCCAATGCAAGCTTTTGTTAGTTCAGAATGGACCAGTAAAGGAGTGTTGGCATTTGAGGATGTGAAAATGAAGTAGCCTATTTGATCCTTTGTTTCCTCTGTTCTTTTCCAGTCTATTCTCCAGACATGCCTTCCCGGCTGCCTGTCCAGGACATATTTGCGGGGTTGCTGACGAGTGTAGGCACAGCTATTAGATACTGGTTTCACTACACACTAGTGGCTTTTGCTTGGCTGGGAGTGGTTCCTCTCACAGCATGTAAGTACAAACGTCCTAAAACAGACTGGTGGTACATGTTGTTCAGTAGGTTATCCATTGTTAGCCCTTTGTAACTGTTGCCCGACTGTCTTATTCCTGCAGGTCGCATCTACAAGTGTCTGTTTACCGGCTCTGTGAGCTCACTCCTCACCCTGCCATTAGATATGCTTTCTACGTAAGTTTTTCCTTTTTCTTCTTCTCCCAGACCTGTACAAAACTTTACTCTGTAAAATCATGAACAAATGTTGTTTTGTCATTTAGCACATAACATTCGGACTCATCGTTAGACAATTGTCATGTCCCTTCATCCACAGGGAGAACTTGCTGGCGGACTGCTTGCAGGGTTGTTTCGTGGTGACGTGTACACTCTGCGCCTTCATCAGTCTGGTGTGGCTGCGGGAGCAGATTGTTCACGGTGGCGCCCCCCAGTGGCTGGAGCAGAATCAGCAGCAGCCTCAACATGCACCAGCTCCACAACCTAATGAGGTAGCCAAAAATCCCACTGTCAAGTCACTCTTTTTAAAGATCTACTTCTCCTTAATGCAACCGCTGTGTCAGATTTAAAAAAAGCTTTACGGAAAAAGCACACCATGCAATAATCTGAGTACATCGCTCGGAGACCAAAACAAGCTATGTTGTGGAGTCAACAGACATCAGAAATAGCATTATAAATATTCACTTACCTTTTATCTTCATCAGAATGCACTCCCAGGAATCTGTTCCACAATAAATGTTTTTTGTTCAATAAAGTCCATTTATGTCCAAATACCTTCTTTTTGTTCGCGCGTTTAGTTCACAAATCCAAATTCACAAGGGGCAGGCACTTAAGTTCAGACGACAGTTCCATTACAGTTCGTGGAAACATGTCAAACGATCTATAGAATAAATCTTTAGGATGTTTTTATCATAAATCTTCAATAATATTCCAACCGGACAATTCCTTTGTCTTTAGAAAGGAAAAGGAACGTAGCTACCTCTCACCGGTGCACGTGAGACTGAGCTCATGGCATTGTGCCAGACCCCTTAGTCAAACAGCTCTTATTCTCTCCCCCTTCACAGTAAAAGCCTGAAACAAGGTTCTAAAGACTGTTGACATCTAGTGGAATCCTTAGGAAGTGCAATCAGACCAAATTTCCACTGTATATTGGATAGGCAAAGATAGGTTTTTGCCTGCCATATGAGTTCTGTTATACTCAAAGACATCATTCAAACAGTTTTAGAAACTTCAGAGTATTTTCTATCCAAATCTACTAATAATATGCGTATCTTAGCTTCTGGGCCTGAGTAGCAGGTAGTTTACTCTGGGCACCTTATTCATCCAAGCTACTCAATACTGCCCCCCAGCCATAAGAAGTTAACATAATTATATAATAATCGTAGCATTAATTTAGTGCAACTTCATAAGTTGAGTGTTTTGAAGCACTCAATACACTCTTTCTTAACCACCTATTCTAATGTTTTGGAGCTACCTGCCCCCACCTTCATGTCCAATGTCCTTTCCCTATCAGCAGGCCCCTGCCCCTGGGCAGGGGGCAGCTGAAAACCAGCCTGCTGCAGCTGAGCTCCCGGCGGACAATGGTCCAGCGGCTGAGGTCCCCGACATCCAGATGGACCCGGCAGAGGATATGGAGCTGGAGGACGAGGCTGGGGCTGAGGATGTAGCGGATGCCAACAATGGAGCACAAGGTACAAACCTCAGAATGGAAAGGTTCTAGCCTGGTCACAGTTATGTTGTGCTTTTGCCAACACCATTGCTCATTGTCAGTGACTAGGAATTGGTTTAATAGCACAAACAGACTGGCACTCGGGCTATAAAGGTCCAAGATGCTAAGCTAATAAAGCCTTATTCAAAGGCTTATTAAGGATGTTGCATTTGCATTTAACAGTATATAACATCATTCTCTATATTTGATCATTTTTCATAGACTTTCATCTGTTGGCGATATCTGTTTGTTTGTCAAAGTATGTTCCACCGTTGGTGTCAGTGAGTGAAGTGATGCTTTTGTCTTTGTAGATGACATGAATTGGAATGCCCTGGAATGGGATCGGGCAGCAGAGGAGCTAACATGGGAGAGAGTGAGTCTGGCTTAGAATTCCCTCAGGCCTATTTGTGTTATACCCATTGGTCATTGTGTCTTTGAAAATTAGAGTGAATTATTATTATTATTATTATTTTTTAAATCACAGATGCTCGGTCTTGATGGCTCCTTGGTTTTCCTGGTAAGTAGCTCATTTTTGGAGGGGGAAAAATAGCATTTGAAGTTTTCCCATGTTTGATGAAATAGCACACCCTTTTTAGAAAGCCTTCAGTTTGTGTTCTTCCTTTTTTAGGAGCATGTCTTCTGGGTGGTCTCACTAAACACACTCTTCATTCTGGTGTTCGGTATGTATCATTAAACTAATATTAAGAGAATGTGCAATTGATGAATAAACAATATAAAGATAAATATTCAAACACCTGACTTGTATTGTTAATTATTTTCAGCTTTCTGCCCGTATCATATTGGTCATTTCACAGTTGTGGGACTTGGCTTTGAGAAAAATGTAAGTATCAGCTTAAATTAAAGGTTTAGATTTTCTCTCACACGTGTAACCATATAGATTTTATTTTAAATCTATATGAATTGATTTTGTGAAGTTTGTTTTGGAATCTGAATGACTCGTTAAATGGAGCGCAGAACGAAGAAAATCAAATTATTTTGATTGTGTAATTTCCTGTTGCAGGTGCGGGCTTCCCATTTCGAAGGCCTCATCACCACCATCGTGGGCTACATCCTCCTGGCCATGCTATTAATACTGTGCCATGTATCCTCTGGTGTCTTTCACACAAGTGTTCTAGCCTAGTTTCAGTCTGTAATAGACATGTACTACCTGTGTTGTACAGTATGTATTCGTGTGTCTTCCTTAACAAAAATACCAGGGATTGGCAGCGCTGGTGAGATTTCAAAGATCCAGACACCTTTTAGGAGTGTGCTACATTGTTGTCAAGGTATCTAAAACGATGCTAATGATTTCTCCCATGATTGGGAATGCAAAGCTGAACTGGTATATGGCTTTTTTGTTTCTTATGGACTCAGAAGTATATACATATAGAATATTGTGTTTGTCGTCCATATGTTCTGAACTGTTACATAGCAATCGGGATTACATTCCAATCTGCCTTCTATTGCCATAAAATAAATGCCAGTTATTATAACTATTAATATTATTATTAACTAGGTATCCCTGCTGGTAGTCGTGGAGATCGGTGTATTCCCTCTCATCTGTGGCTGGTGGCTCGACATCTGCTCACTGGTAAGCCAACCATGTTCTTCTGCTTCAATGATTCCTACTTTCGAAATAATAATTGATAAATCACTTAGAAACCAAGTTGTTTTCTGTGTTGCAGGAGATGTTTGATGCCTCTCTGAAGGACAGAGAGCTGAGTTTTGACTCTGCTCCCGGCACCACCATGTTCCTCCACTGGCTTGTAGGGATGGTCTACGTCTTCTACTTTGCCTCGTTCATCCTCTTACTGCGAGAGGTGAGATGGTATTCTCTCATACCTTCATAGCTGTCATTTGCCATGATATTTCTGCTGTAGAATTATTCTATATATATATATATATATATATCTCCCCATGGCTGATCTGTTTCAAATTTTCGATCTAGGTGCTGAGACCCGGTGTTTTATGGTTTCTCAGAAACCTGAACGATCCTGATTTTAATCCTGTTCAAGAAATGATTCACCTGCCAATATACAGACATCTCAGAAGATTCATTTTATCGGTGGTGAGTCGCAGTCGCAACTCATTTTTTTCTTGTTTAATGTTAAACGCCATATCTGTGGGTGTCTGGACAGGACATGTACAGAACCAGTAACACTGGGTTTCTCCTGTCTTTCTCCACAGGTGGTGTTTGGCTCCATAGTTTTGCTAATGTTGTGGCTTCCCATAAGGACAATCAAACTCATCCTTCCAGCCTTCCTCCCATACAATGTTATGCTGTACAGGTACGTCTAGGGGCCTAGAATGACTTGACTTAAGATCCTGGCTCATAGTAATGTAATAAAGCTGTTATGGCCCAAGACTCCCATTTTGCATTTACCGGAGGACAAACCATGGGCTGCATTAATGCATGCCTCTTTAGTAATAACAAAAAGCCTCTTCAGTAACTAACATACCCCTCTAATGTACTGTTGTGAGTGATGGTAATGTTGATTGGATGATGTGTTGACGGTCTCCATCTCCCAGTGATGCTCCAGTCAGTGAGCTGTCTCTAGAGCTGCTGCTGCTGCAGGTGGTTCTGCCTGCGCTGCTGGAACAGGGTCACACACGCCAGTGGCTCAAAGGCCTGGTCAGAGCCTGGACCGTCACCGCCGGATACCTGCTGTGAGTGTCCCACACAAACAACACACTGTAGACTGTGTGTGTGCGGTTTATCATTTACATTGGAAATCATTATTCTACTGTGATATTGTTAATGCAGGCTCTCATTGTTCTCCCATAAAACCAAGGTAAAGACCCTGAATTTAGATATTATAGACTGACACACATCCTTTGTCTCATCTCAGAAAGCCCCATGTTAACAGTGCTGTCTGTGCCACAGAGACCTCCACTCGTACCTGTTGGGTGACCAGGAGGAGAATGACGATGATGCAGACCAGCAGGCCAATAACAACCAGCAGAGGAGGAATAACAACAACGCCATCCCTGAGGGACTGCACGCTGCCCACCAGGCTATCCTCCAGCAGGGAGGCCCTGTGGGTGTCCAGCCCTACCACCGGCCCATGAAGTTCACCTTTAGGGTGAGACATGACTATCACTCTCACCTTTTTATCATACAGCGCATTTGGAATGTATTCAGACCCCTCTTTGTTACATTACTGCCTTATTCTAAAATTGATTTTTCCTCATCAATCTAAACGCAATACCCCATAATGACAAAGCGAAAACAGGTTTTTAGAAATGTTTGCAAGTAGTTTACATAAGTATTCAGAACCTTTGCTATGAGACTCGATAATTGAGCTCAGGGGCATCCTGTTTCCATTGATCATCATTGAGCTGTTTCTACAACTTGCAAGTCCACCTGTGGTATATTCAATTGATTGGACATGATTTGGAAAGGCACACACCTGTCTGTATAAGGTCCCGCAGTTGACAGTGCATGTCAGAATACAAACCAAGCCAAGAGGTCGAAGGGATTTTCCATAGAGCTCCAAAACAGGATTGTGTCGGCTCAGTAAAAGGCACATGACGGCCTACTTGGAGTTTGCCAAAAGGCACCTAAAGGACTCTGACTATGAGAAACAAGATTCTCCTTCTGGTCTGAGGAAACCATGATTGAACTCTTTGTCCTAAATGCCAAGCGTCACATCTGAAGGAAACCTGACACTATCCCTACTGTGAAGCATGTTGGTGGCATCATGCTGTGGGGATGTTTTTCAGCGGCAGGGACTGGGAGACTAGTCAGGATCGAGAGAAAGATGTACAAAGATATTCTTGATGAAAACCTGCTTCAGAGCACTCACGACCTCAGACTGGGGGCAAAGGTTCACCTTCCAACAGGACAATGACCCTAAGCACACAGCCAAGACAACTCAGCTTCGGGACAAGTCTCTGAATGTCCTTGATGGGCCCAGCCAGAGCCCGGACTTGAACTCGATCGAACATCTCTGGCGACACTTGAACATAGCTGCGCAGCAACGCTCCCCACCCAAGCTTACAGAGCTTGAGAGGATCTGCAGAGAAGATTGGGAGAAACTCTCCAATACAGGTGTCAAGCTTGTAGCGTCATACCCAAGAAAACTTGAGGGTGTGATTGCTCGCAAAGGCTCTTAAACAAAGTACTGAGTGAAGGATCTGAATACTTATATAAATGTTTTGGCTTTGTCATGATAGGGTAGTGTGTAGATTGACAGGGGGGGGGGGTCCATTTTAGAATAAGACTAACGTAACAATGTGGAAAAAGTCAAGTGGTCTGATGACGATCACTCTCTCCTGCAGCAGTAGACTCTTCACTTGTTTCCTCTAAGCCATCGTTGTCTTCTTTCTCAGAGCATGATAATGTAGTGTACTCTTGTTTTTCTAGATTGTGCTCCTGATCGTGTTCATGTGTGTGACACTGCTGGTGGCCAGTCTGGCGTGCCTTACGTTGCCAGGTGAGTTTTCTGTATAGTCCACACAACCCACTCAGTCACTCACTGAATTACACTATCCACTCCACTGTCTTCCTCTTTCACCTACTGTCACCCTCTCTCCCTGTCTCAACCCCTCCGCCCCCTGCTACAGTATTCACCGGCCGGTACCTGATGTCCTTCTGGACGGGCAGTGCTAAGATCCACGAGCTGTACACGGCAGCGTGCGGCCTATACGTGTGCTGGCTGTCTATCAGGGTCATCACCGTGCTGCTGTCCTGGATGCCCCAGGGCAGGAGGGCCATTCTACTCAAGGTCCAGGAGTGGACCCTCATGGTAATGCTCTGCAACACGGTAATGACAAGCAACACCCACCGCCCACATCTGTCATGAGTGAATTGGTCTTCATAACTATTTTTGTTTTTCCCCACGTACTGAATTAGAAGGAGAATTATGTGATTTTTATACAACAAAATCTAGTGTGGGAAGATGGTTTAAAACAGATATATTGACATGTAAAGACCCATAGAGAGATTTAAGTACTGTATGTTCATATTGTTTATGCTGTTTCTATTACACTGTGCTTTATGTTAGTTTGCAAGGGCTCACCTCCTTTGTGAGTGCATGGCTCTGGGTGATGAATGTCCTCTACATAGGCTGAACCAGAATACAAATTCAAGATGGCTCAGTAAAATGACACCCACTAGGTGTGTAGGAGAGGCCTGTGTTTTTCTAGCCCTCTGTGTTGCCTTGTACTGCACTGTAGATCCTGAAGACCGTGGTCGTAGCTGTGTTGCTGGCTGGCGCCATCCCTCTCCTGCTGGGTTTGCTGTTTGAGATGGTCATAGTAGCCCCTCTAAGGGTGCCGCTGGACCAGACACCACTCTTCTACCCCTGGCAGGTACTGTAAGGACCACTCATCTAACACCAGTGTCCATATACCGTTATGGGATTGCAGTACATTAGATGAAAATGGGACTCTTAATATTTTAAACTGCACCTAAAACATGTATGATGCTGTCGTTAGATTGCCTCAATTAGATAACAGAACAAGAGGCAACTACAGCCAACACTACTGTTTTGTGCTGTGTTTCAGGACTGGGCTCTCGGAGTGCTCCATGCCAAAATCATTGCCGCCATTACTCTGATGGGTCCCCAGTGGTGGCTGAAAACAGTGATCGAGCAGGTCAGTCCCACAAGATTGCATTTTACTATGATTATTATCACCTTAATTACTCTGAAGATGCCATTCATGATATAGCTCAGATTCATGTTGAATACGTGTTGGCATCATTTTGACTTCCTTGTGTTTCCTCTTGTAGGTGTACGCTAATGGCATTCGCAACATTGATCTCCATTTCATCATCCGTAAGCTGGCTGCTCCGGTTATCTGTGTGCTACTGGTGTCTCTCTGTGTGCCCTATGTCATCTCTGCTGGCATCGTCCCCATCATAGCTCAGTATTCCCCAGGTACGGCAAATATCAGTTGATGAAAGTGGAATTCGTGATTTCAGGTGTGTGAGAGAGAGAGCGCTGTTATAAGTGAGCCAGTTAAAGGGATGATCCTCTGATTGCTCTCTCTGCAGGAGTTACCATGGAGATGCAGAATTTGGTGCAGAGGAGAATCTACCCGTTCCTGCTCATGGTCGTCATGCTGCTGGGAATCCTCTCCTTCCAAATCCGTCAATTTAAGCGCCTTTACGAACACATTAAGAATGACAAGTGAGCACCATGACATTAAGCTCAGCACAACCACACTTATGACTTATACTTATTGCCAATGCTGACCTGACAAAATGTCTTCCGGATGTCTGACTGTCATCACAAAGTCTCCATTATTACAATGGACCACCATAGTTGCCAGTAAAATCATAAAGTGTCCAAGCCTCTGAGGATGTACTTGTTGGCATTTTTACACTTTTGTAGCCAGTATCCTTTCATGGCATGGTATTTCTCTCTGAAACAGTCTTTTTCTTTCCCAGGTACCTGGTTGGACAGAGACTGGTGAACTATGAACGCAAGGCGGCAGGCAGAAGCAGTACAGCCACACACAGCAGCTCTTCCCAGGAGTAGGAGCTGTTAACACCTGATCTGAGAACAGCCTCTAGCTGTGTAGCCTCTCTCCTCCACCGCCTCCCTTTTGATGTTTCTTCACATTCATGACTCAAGCACTCGCCTCTCACCATGCCTTATTTCACTCCTTGCTCTCAAGCACAGCTGGAGAAAGGAGTGCGTTTTACTAAATAGATTAAAAGGCAAAATTACCTTGAAAACCAACCAACATGGATTCAAAAAAGAATGTTTCATCTTTGTACATCTTGAAAAAAAATACATGTATTTTGTTAATTAAATCTAGATGTCACGTTATTCTTTTCCTGTTGTTAGGTCTAGATGCGTTCCTGTTGTTAGGCCTGGATGGACTACTACATTATTTGGCCAGGAGGAGGCAGAGTCCTGAGAGGCCTCTGTACAGCTCTATGGGGTAATCCCATTGGAACACATGACGGAGGCTCCGCTTTAGAGGAGTGATGAGCGTGAGACAAGGCAGAAGAACTTTGGGATCAGTTTTTGTAGTTTTTATTTATTAGTTTGGATTTTCCTTTTAAGGGGTTTAGTATTACAGTGTGTGGGTGAGAGGTTATCTGCAAGAAAGACGAGTTCCTATTGGAATGGGTGATTTACTCTTTCTGCAGCAGGGTTCAAAGCCAGGTAATACAGATTCATGCATTTCGGTTCACTGTCTGACTGGCCACAGAGGAGCTGTTGAGTGTTTCAGGCTTCCCTGAATAGCTTTATACTGGCTTGATGGTCTCCTGTCTCAGGCTGTAGTTATTAATGAAATCCCAGCTAGCCAGCTATTTGTATCATGTAGCTCCAATATTTGGTTTCATTTGAGAGAACCCTGAAAGGCAGTCTGCTTTTTAGTTAGAAGATACAATCTTGTAACTGTGCTCATGACATCTGTGTAATTTCTGCTCTACATTTCTTGCTACGCCTGTTGCACAGAGTAACATAGGTTGTTACATATGCATGAATATCAGTCTGTTGCACTTAAGCTTTAACATCGTGGCAGTCATTCATTAACCTTTTTAGTGAAATCAAGTCAGTATTTCAATGTGGTGGTAATGACACTACAATACAATGAAATATGATTTGCTTGACAGGAGTTTTGGATCAGGTTTGACACTTCTTCTTTTTTTGTGTTAATGAGATTGGTACAATGTTTGTAAATAAAGCATTTCTATGGTTATGGATTGTTTACCATGGCAACAAAACCAATTTTCTTCTTTTCAATGTGTAAAATTGGCTGTGTCAGTTGCAGGTTTAAGACTGGATTTCGGACTGTTTTAGAGGGTATTAAATGCTGAGATTCTATGTGACCATATAGTATCTTAACTTTACAAAACTGGCCTGTTATCCGGACCAATTTTTTTTTTTAGCAAATTCCCTATTTTTATATGTGCGTATAGTGTTTAATTGTGTAGGTCTTTTGTGTGCTTCGTGTTGTTTTTCTGAGTGGTTAAGTGTGTATTGGTCATCTTAATAAATGGCTGCTTTCTTTCCTCACAGAATGTCACCTTGACCTGTTTGTCATATTCACAAGTTTCAGTTAAATTGGACTCTGGAGAGATCACAGTCCGGGAACTGAATAGAAAAACGCAAGGATGTGAATAGCATAAAATACATCCTCTTGTGTTGTATCATGAAAGTAAGCCTTGCTCAGTCACCTCTCCCTATAGCATGTGTGGTTGATGGGGAGACATTGGTTATATAACAAATCCCTACAGTACATGTGAGAATACATATTTTTATTTGATTAAAAATAACATTGTACGTTACTTGTGATAGGGAATTTTGGCGATGTGGAAATTTGATCTTGATCCTCCAATGTGGAGCTACATATGGAATCATGTAGTTAAACAAATCAAAATATATTTTATATTTGAGATTCTTCAAAGTAGCCACTCTTTGCCTTGATGACAGGTTTGCACACTTTTGGCATTCTCTCAACCAGCTTTAAGAGGAATGATTTTCCAACAGTATTGAAGGAGTTCCCACGTATGCTGAGCACTTGTTGGCTGCTTTTCCTTCACTGCGGTCCAACTCATCCCAAACCATCTCAATTGGGTTGAAGCGTGGTGATTGTGGAGGCCAGGTCATCTGATGCAGCACTCCATCACTCTCCTTGGTCAAATAACCCTTACACAGCCTGGAGGTGTGTTTGGTCATTGTCCTGTTTAAAAACAAATGATACTACCACTAAGGGCAAACCAGGTGGGATGGAGTATCGCAGCAGAATGATGTGGTAGCCATGCTGGTTAAGTGTGCCTTGAATTCTAAATAAATCACAGTATCACCAACAAAGCACCCCCACACCATCACACCTCCTCTCCCGTGCTTCACGGTGGGAACCACACATGTGGAGATCATCCGTTCACCTACTCTGCGTCTCACAAAGAGACGGCGGTTGGAACCAAAAATCTCAAATTTGGAATCTCCAATCAGACCAAAGGACAGATTTCCACCGGTCTATTGTCCATTGCTCGTGTTTCTTGGCCCAAGCAAGTCTCTTCTTCTTATTGGTGTCCTTTAGTAGTGGTTTCTTTACAGCAATTTGACCATGAAGGCCTGATTCACGCAGACTCCTCTGAACAGTTGATGTTGAGATGTGTCTGTTACTTGAACTCTGTGAAGCATTTATTTGGGCTGCAATCTGAGGCTGGTAACTCTAATTAACTTGTCCTCGGCAGCAGAGGTAACTCTGGGTCTTCCTTTCCTGTGGTGGTCCTCATGAGAGCCAGTTTCATCATAGCGCTTGATGGTTTTTGCGACTGCACTTGAAGAAACGTTCAAAGTTCTTTACATTTTCCGCATTGACTGACATTCATGTCTTAAAGTAATGATGGACTGTTGTTTCTCTTTGCTTATTTGAGCTGTTCTTGCCATAATATGGACTTGGTCTTTTACCAAATAGGGCAATCTTCTGTATACCACCACTACCTTGTCACGACACAACTGATTGGCTCAAACACATTAAGAAGGAAAGAAATCCCACTAGTTAACTTTTTAATTGAAATGCATTCCAGGTGACTACCTCATGAAACTGGTTGAGAGAATGCCAAGAGTGTGAAAACCTGTCATCAAGGTAAAGGGTGGCTACTTTGAGGAATCTGAAATATACAATATATTTTCATTTGTTTAACACTTTTTTGCTTAGTACATGATTCCATATGTGTTATTTCATACTTTTGATGTCTTCACTATTATTCTACAATGTAGAAAAGAGTAAAAATAAAAATAATAAACCTTGAATGAGTAGGTGTGTCCAAACTTTTGACTGGTACTGTAAGTTATTTTGTCCCAATACTTTTGATCCCCTAAAATTAAGGGAATGTGTACTAACTGTATTTTCTGAAAGGTTCCCCGAAATGAATGAAAATTAAAACTGAAAGTCTGCACTTTATTCTCATAGTCGGATAGTTTCAAATCCAAAATGCTGGAGTATAGAGCCAAAACCACAGAAAATGTGTCACTATTCCATACTTTTGGAGATCATTGTGTGTTGAGATTGGAAATACTGTTGGCTGCATATCTAATGTTGATTGACCTGGGTTGCTGAATTTTTATTCTAACACCCTTTTCACACTATAGTGCCGACCCAAACTTTAGTTTCAGAATATTGTCCCTTCCAACACAGTTCTAAGCCAGCACGGCTCAGCCCTATCTGGCACAATAAGATACAGTGCCTTCAGAAAGCCCTCATACCCCTTGACTTACAGTGCATTCGGAAAGAATTCAGACCTGTTGACTTTTTCCACATTTTGTTACATTACAACCTCATTCTAAAATGGATTAATACATTTTTGCAAATGTATTAAAAATAAAAATGGAAATATCACATTGACATAAACATTCAGACCCTTTACTCAGTATTTTGTTGAAGCACCTTTGGCTGCGATTACAGCCACGAATCTTCTTTGGTATGACGCTACAAGCTTGGCACACCTGTATTTGGGGAGTTTCTCCCATTCTTCTCTGCAGATCCTCTCAAGTTCTGGCACAGCTATTTTCAGGTCTCTCCAGAGATGTTCGATTGGGTTCAAGTCCTGGCTCTGGCTGGGCTACTCAAGGACATTCAGAGACTTGTCCCAAAGACACTCCTGTGTTGTCTTGGTTGTGTGCTTAGGTTCATTGTCCTGTTGGAAGGTGACCCTTTGCCCCAGTCTGAGGTCCTTGGTTTTCATCAAGGATCTGTCTGTATTTTCTCCGTTCATCTTTCCCTCGATCTTTCCTTCTCCCAGTCCCTACCGCTGAAAAACATCCCCACAGCATGATGCTGCCACCACCATGCTTCACTGTATGGATAGGTGCCAGGTTTCCTCCAGATGTGACGCTTAGCATTTAGGCCAAAGAGTTCAATCATGGTTTCATCAGACCAGAGAATCTTGTTTCTTATGGTCTGAGAGTCCTTTAGGTGCCTTTTGGCAAACTCCAAGCGGATGTCATATGCCTTTTACTGAGGAGTGGCTTCCGTCTGGCCACTCTACCATAAAGGCCTGATTGGTGGAGTGCTGCAGAGATGGTTGTCCTTCTGGAAGGTTATCCCATCTCCACAGAGGAACTCTGGAGCTATGTCAGAGTGACCATTGGGTTTGTGGTCACCTCCCTGACCAAGGCCCTTCTCCCCTGATTTCTCAGTTTGGCATGGTGGCCAGCTCTAAGAAGAGTCTTGGTGGTTCCAAACTTTTTCCATTTAAGAATGATGGAGGCCACTGTGTTCTTGGGGACCTTCAATGCTGCAGAAATGTTTTGGTACCCTTCCCCAGATCCGTGCCTCGACACAATCATGTCTCGGAGCTCTACAGACAATTCCTTGACCTCATTTTTTGCTCTGACATGCACGGTCAACTGTGGGACCTTATATAGACAGGTGTGTGCCTTTCCAAATCATGTTCAATCAATTGCATTTACCACAGGTGGACTTCAATCAAGTTGTACAAGCATCTCAAGGAGGATAAATGGAAACAGGATGCAGCTGACCTCAATTTTGAGTCTCATAGCAAAAGATCTGAATACTTATGTAAATAAGGTATTTCTAAAACTCTCTTTTCGCTTTGTCATTATGGGGTATTGTGTGTAGATTGATGAGATTGACTTTAAAAAAATCTATTTTAGAATTAGTCTGTAACGTCACTAAAAGGGAATGGTCTGAATACTTTCCGAATGCATTGTATTCTACATTTTGTTGTGTTACAGCCTGTATTCTAAATGGATTCATCTTCTTATTTTTCTCTCATCTACACACAATACCCCGTCATGACAAAGTGAAAACATGTTTTTTGAAGTCTTAGCAAATGTATTGAAAATTAAATAGAGAAATATCTTATTTACATAAATATTCACACCCTGAGTCAATACATGTTAGAATCACATTTGGCAGTGATTACAGTTTTCAATCTTTCTGGGTAAGTCTTTAAGAGCTCTCAAATTGGTTGTTGATCATTGCTAAACAGCCATTTTCAAGTCTTGCCATAGATTTTCAAGCCGATTTAAGTCAAAACTGTAACTAGGCTTCTCAGGAACAATTCATGTCATCTTGGTAAGCAATTCCAGTGTATAGTTGGTCTTGTGTTTTAGGTTATTGTTCTGCTGAAAGGTGAATGTGTCTCCCGGAGTCTGTTGGAAAGCAGACTGAACCAGATTTTCCTCTAGGATTTTGCCTGTGTTTAGTTCTATTCAGTTCATGTTTATCCTAAAAACTTGACTTCAGTTCCTACTACGACACCGCCATAAGAACCGCTGTGCGGATTACGGCTAAAGTGGATCTGATGAATAGAGGCCAAAATCTCTCTGGATAAGAGTGTCTGCTATGAATAAAATGATGATTATGATTAAATAAGTACTGAACCAAACTCACTGGAAAGTGAGCGCAGTTTGGTTTGAGACAGTAACGGTGAAAAGGGTACACAGCCTCAGCACAGGATGAACCTTTTTCAGATAACGCTTGTGAGATTTCTGTGTGCCAGGCTGCCAATCCAGACAGTAATCTTGCAGGAATTCTGTTATAAAGTGATCCTGTTAAAGGTAAAAAAAAAAAAATGCCTGTGGCGTAGACCCTAAATACTGGTCCATACATGAAGAAGGGCTGTCCACTTTGAAACAGCAACTGACCTAGTTCAATTCTATAACCAAGACTGACCAGAGCCTACTGTACTATTTGGTTGTTGGCAGAACTGCTAATCTGCTCACCACCCAGATAACATAAAGACTAGGACGTTATCTTCAAGACGATTTAAGTCAAAACTGTAACTAGGCCTCTCAGGAACATTCAACATCATCTTGGTAAGCAACTCCAGTGGATAGTTGGCCTTGTGTTTTAGGTTATTGTCCTGTTGAAAGGTGAATTTGTTTCCAAGTGTCTGTTGGAAAGCAGACTGAACCAGGTTTTCCTGTAGGATTTCCTTTATTCAGTTCCTTTATATCCAAAAAAAACCTCCCTAGTCCTTGCTGATAACAAGCATACCCATAACATGATGCTGCCACCACCATGCTTGAAAATATTAAGAATGGTACTCAGTGATGTGTTGTGTTGTATTTGCTCCAAACATACTGCTTTGTATTCAGGACTTAAAGTTCATTTCTTTGTCACATTTTTGGCAATTTTACTTTAGTGGCTAATTACAAAAAGGATGCATGTTTTGGAATATTTTTTATTCTGTACAGGCTTCCTTCTTTTCACTCTGTCATTTAGGTTAGTATTGCTGAGTAACTACAATGTTGTTGATCAATTAATTAGTTTTATCCTATCACAGCCCTTAAACTCTGTAACTGTTTTTAAGTTACCATTGGCCTCATTGTGAAATTCCTGAGCGGTTTCCTTTGTCTCCGGCAACTGAGTTAGGAATGAGGCCTGTATCTTTGTAGTGACTGGATGCTACACCAGCCAATGTGTAATTAATAACTTCACCATGCTAAAAGTGGATTTGATGAATAGAGCCCTAAATTACTCTGAATAAAGATCATCTGCTATAAAAAAAAGTCTGAATAATAATTAAATAAACGCTGAACCAAACTCACTGGTAAAGTGAGCTAAAAGAGCGCAGTTTGGGTTGAGACAGTAACGGTGAAAAGGGTACACAGCCTCAGCACAGGATGAACCTTTTTCAGATAACACTTGTAAGATTTCTACCTGTGTGCCAGGCTGCCAATCCAGACAGTAATCTGGCTGGCACTCTGTTATAAAGTGATCCTGTTAAAGGTAAATATAGTTTGTGGTGTAGACCTTAAATACTGGGCCATACATGAAGGGCTGTACTCTTTTAAACAGCAACTGACCTAGGTCAGTGTTTCAACCTGGACTGACCAGAGCCTACTGTACTATTTGGTTGTTGGCAGAACAGCTAATCTGCTCAACTCCAAGATAACATAAAGACTAGGACGTTATCTTCAAGCCGATTTAAGTCAAAACTGTAACTAGGCCGTCGTCTTGGTAAGTAACTCCAGTGGATAGCTGGCCTTGTGTTTTAGGTTATTGTCCTGCTGAAAGGTGAATTTATCTCCCAGTGTCTGTTGGAAAGCAGACTGAACCAGGTTTTCCTCTAGAATTTTGCTTGTGCTTAGCTTTATTCAGTTTTTTTTTATCCTACAAAACTCCCTTGTCCTTCCTGATAACAAATTCCTCTCTGGCAACTGAGTTAGAAGTCGCCTGTATCTTTGTTGTGACTGGATATATTGATACACAGCAAACTGTAATTAATAACTTCACCATGCCCTAAGCCGATCTGATCTTGTTGTTATTGATTTACGCTTCATAAGTGTTTTTAATCTTATTTTAACAGCCACTTATTTGAATGTTAATACATTAACTTTACTACATTATTTTGCATGAGGCCCTACTACATTATTTACTACATAGCAGATCAGGGTTGCCTGGTTTTAATTGTGTACTGATTTGATATTGGGAATTAAATGTTACACTCATAAGTAGTTTAGCATTGACCTGACATACAACATATTGCTAAAGGCTTACCAGTTCAGGGGCCTACTTCTGAGGCCTACTTCAGTTGACAGCATCAACTAAGGAATCAACTATGGAAATTATATATTGCTTAATTAAGATCAGGTCCAGGGTCTACCATACACAGTAAGCAATCAATCATTTCAAGATCTGTAGATTGCAGCTGAATTTGCATAGCCCCCGCCAGAACAATCTGTAAATCCAGCATTTGAACGTGCGATAATTTTTTTAATCAAATTTTCTCATTATACTGAGATCTTGAGTTTGATTGTTAGAATTCTCACTGTGTAATAGAGTGGATAGGCATGTGTGAGGAGCAATGAACAGAAGAGACTTTCAAGAGGTCTGTTTTTGCCACCCACCTGATCACATACAGTACAAATCACTAAGACTATGGCGCTCAGACAAGCGTGGGATCCACACTGTCAAAAGGTGCATCGTAAAACTGACACATCCAAGCTACACCCAAGCCTTTAGCTGCTTCTAAAATAATGTCAAACAACAACCAAAATAATATGAATTAGTGGCAAGAAGTGTAGCTATACACTGTGAAGGAAAATGAGGGGGGGGGGGACGTATGTAAGAGGCCATGTTATTTTTGCTGAATCCAATTACCAGTCAGTTAAAACAGATCTAACAGCAGCCACAGCCAACCGTAGATTAGGGTCATGGACAAATGTTGCACAACTCGTAAGGGTTGAAGGTAAGGAGGTAATGTCATGAAGTCACTTTTATGGGGGATACCCATGTTACTGTTGGAACAAGATTTAGGGTATGGGTATTGGATATGACACAAAACCAGTATAGCATAAGACAGGAATGCAATGAAAATGTAGTTGATGTGTTTGCACAAAATCAAAGATATGTGGTTGTACAAATTCTAAATGATCTGTGAGTTGAGCTTTAGCTATGCAGACCAAGAAAAGTCAATACAAACTATGCATTGTTCAACTATGCATTTTGGGAGAGAGAGAAAGAGAGAGAGCAGAGAGAGAAAGAGAAAGAGAGGAGGATAGGGAGAGAGAGGGAGAGAGAGAGAGAGAGAGAGTGAGGACTGATTAAAGGGATTAAGTAGCGTCAGTTTAGACAATTCTTCTCTTCCACATCGGTATAAGGAAACAAAATGATTTACAGCAGGGGAATAGAAGATTAGGGTATCAGCACAGCAGGATGTAGACACTATCTAAAATAATTAAGTGCCTTTTGTTGAACAGCATTTTGTGGGACAACTTTGGCGACAAATGCATTGAAGAGATGAATTCTCAAGCTGTCACCGTTGTTGGCTGTTGCCATTTGGAAAGTGAGAAATACAGAAGGCAAATGAAGAGCTGATGAGAACAAGAGGATCCTTTGAGGATGACAAGGTCTTTAATGTCCTTCTAATACTTCAGAGAACAAGCTTTATTGATGGATTAAAGGGGACATTCGGAGACATCCTCCTCAAGTGGCTTTTGAACCAGAACAAATGTTAGATCATGTTCCAGTTAGGGGTCATACTGACTTCTGCTTCCTCAACAAGACCTAGCTAAGTATTTACACTTTGAATGAGAGAGAATTGGTCAGATGAGATTGGGATTTTGGTGCCTTGTTCTTGTTGTTGTGGTGGATTTTAACCCGCGAGTTAAATGGTGCTGATCATAGAGGACTCAGGTGGAGGTGGAGGGACGTTGTTAAAAGTTCAGCAGAATGGGATCTCTGGAGGTCAGGCGGGGGCTGTCAGGGGTCCCATAAATGAGGAGTTGGAGACAGTCGCAGACGACAAAAATGAGGATCCTAATGTGGGAGACAATGAGGACAACAACTATTACGATGACGACGACGATGATGTCTATCAGGAATTTGAAGAGTTTGACTTTGACACATTGCCAGATCGGCCAGAGGATAGCAGGAGTATCGCCTCTGATGACTCCTTCTATCCACCTGATGAGTCTCTCAAATACAGGACTCCCAGCCCAGTCACCCCTGAACCGCTGTCTTTCTTCATGGCCTGCTCCAATAACAATTCCATCATAGTGAAGATTATGATAAGGCAAGGGGTGACAGAGGAGGAAGTGAGAGAAACAGATAAGAACAACAGAGTATGTTTGCATTGTCATTAAAGAGATGAACTAGTCAATGTTCTCTGTGATTTAGAGTATGTCCATATTATCAAGTAAAGGCTAACTGTACAAACTTATAACATGGTCTCTGTTTCAATGTCCACACGAACATCCTACTTAGAATTAAGCAATGTATAATGCTTTCTACATGGTATGCTAGTATGGACATTGGAATATAGATCTTTGTAAACGTCGGTTTCCACAAGATGAGGAATAAGCTTTATGTTGATTTGATATGAAAGACATTTTAGTCTTTTTGCTCCCGTTTCTGCATTTGTACTAGACACCCAAACTGTGTCATTTCTGTGGACAGTGACAATATCAGAGGAATACTCAGAGCGGTTGGTTAAGCCCTGGAACAGATGGGGGGGGGGGGGGGGGGGCGTTGAAGCAGCTCGTAATCATGGCTGAGCTTTTAAAAGGTTCACCCAAGATATCAGGGTGCAGCAGGACAATACTAAGAGGGGGTTGGTGCTTCAAATCCCTTATTCTCCACACCATTCATGACCATCATGGGTACCCAACAGGTAGACATTGGGGTTAGGCATTTTGCAATTTTGGTTGTGTTTCTCACTGCTGTATCCTCATCAGTGGTAAAGCAATAATACTAGGGATATAACATAGCAGCCTACACATTCAGTGACAACTATTGATCATTATATTCAAAAGGTGTTGCATGTAGATTCCATAGAGAGAAGTTCCGTGATTTTCCTCAGCATCTGATCAAGCTGAGAAACAAGGCTTACCCTTTGACCTTTTAAATCCCTTCAACGCGTTGTGAAGAGACAGACTAACACAGTATAAATACGTGGAGAACTCTGCTGTCATGCTACACCTACAGTGACGGTACGTGTCTGGATGGATAAATGCAAATGTCCTCAGTTGTTTCACGTTACATCCTACACTGACATGACATGAGCCCTAATGTGTGTATTTGTATAGATGTTAACAAACACACACACAGCAGTGTTTTTAAATCAAACCCTCTGAATGCGGACTGTTTGAGCAGAGTAGAAACTTACTTTGGCAAGTCTAAAAGTGTACTTGTCTTTTTTCCAATTGACTCAGACAGATGATGTTCTCCCATGGGTTGTTTATACATGGGGTGTTGAATATGGAAACTTTCAGTTTTAATTCCTCTTTGGTCCCAAAGCTTTGGTATAGGCCTACCTCAGACATTTACCTTAGAGTTGAATATGGAAGCCATAAGCAGTGGGAATACTGGAAGCTCTGCTGATCCTTTAGGTTTTCATGATTAGTGGGCAAAATTCTTTGTTTACAGTACACATTTTCTAAGGAGTTTTCTTCAGATGGCTTAATCGTGATTTGTTTCACAGTAGCCTTGGTGACTGGGCATTTCCCCAAATCCATAAACTGGGTCATTGAGCCACCCTTGTATACTGTTACCTATACGTCATTATGCTATCTTACCATAGGGCTGGTGGGCTGTGATTAGTACTGTAGGCAGCAGCAGGCAGATGGTTCAGAAAGCTCCAGAAAGACAATTAGCTGAGACTTAACTTGGAATTCCCTTGGGGATCATTAGGCCTGTCGGTTGGGGATCATTAGGCCTGTCGGTTGGGGATCATTAGGCCTGTCAATTGGGGATCGTTAGGCCTGTCGGTTGGGGATCATTAGGCCTGTCGGTTGGGGATTGTTAGGCCTGTCAATTGGGGATCGTTAGGCCTGTCGGTTGGGGATCATTAGGCCTGTCGGTTGGGGGACCATTAGGCCTGTCGGTTGGGGGATCATTAGGCCTGTCGGTTGGGGATCATTAGGCCTGTCAATTGGGGATCGTTAGGCCTGTCGGTTGGGGATCATTAGGCCTGTCGGTTGGGGATCATTAGGCCTGTCGGTTGGGGATCATTGGGCCTGTCAGTTGGGGATCATTGGGCATGTCAGTTGGGGATCATTGGGCCTGTCAGTTGGCGTCTCTGGCTATAAGTCACCCTCCAAGCATATACGTTTATCAGTGTTGCTCTAAGTATTTGTTTATTTTGATATAGTTTCTATTCTACCGTGTCAACACAATTCTAACACCACACACCTAGAACTAGAATAGCTGTTAATGTGCCTCAAAGACCAGAGATATTGAGCACTGAGACCACGGCCTTAAGACCATAACGCTCCAGGGAGTGTAACAGTGGCAGAGTCTTGGGTTGGTGAGCTTTACCTGTGTCCTTAGTTAGCTACATCGTCATTTGTAAGCACTAGCAGCAGTCACGCCTGAACTTTGAGATCTAATGTAGACAAGTGACGTACCGGTAGTTGTGTGATGTACTATACCTTATGTGCAAGGTCAAATGTTAGAGTTGAACAGTACAACACTGTGCGTCAACAGATTTACCTTAAGGGCTAATCTTTTTTGTTGTCATCCAAAAAGAGAGATATGTCATTGACCTTTGCATGTGGTTTGTGTTTTTCAGAATGGGCTGATAGTAGCCTGTTACATGGGCTGGGTGGATGTGGTCATAGCGCTCTCTCAGTGTCCCCACATCGATGTCAACTGGCAAGACAGCGAGGGGAATACAGCCCTCATGACAGCTGCTCAAGCTGGTAAGAATCCACATATGTTTTAAAGTTGAAGGTTTGTTGGTTCCTAGTACAGTATATTTTTGGAATGTGTCAACACAAATAGGATTATTCTCAATGAAAACAGACAGATTAAGCAAACAGATGTATTGATCTGGAAACAATGAGTATAATTCCACGTGGTTCATTGTGAATAAGGTGAATAACACATTTGGTTTATTTTTCAATGCCAGGTCACATTATGATATCCAGCTACTTGATCAACTACTTCTCCAACCTGGACCTAGAGCGTAGGAACTGCCATGGATTCACAGCTATGATGAAGGCAGCCATGCAAGGGAGGGCAGATGTTGTTCGTTTGCTCATGTTGTCAGGTAGACCTAAAATAATTAGTATTTCTATGTCATTTTTTACAATGTTTTCATTGTCTCTATTTTGTTCCTGGACTGCCTTTATCTGTGTATTTCCTATAAAAGGAGCGGACGTGGAGGCGAGGGACTACGGGCGCAAGATGACCTCCAGGGAGTGGGCTTTGTTCACATGCCGCTACGAGACGGCCTACCTGATGATGCGTCTGATGGCCCAGCCGTGCGCCGAGCAGTTCTGTGAATCCTACAAGCTGGAGTGGCCCATGCTGCAGGAGCTGGTGGCCCAACGCCAGGAACCCAAGAACTGCTGGCAGAAGGTGGCAGACAAAGCCTGCTGTAGGTTCTCCCTCCGCATGAAGACGGACCCTGTGGACGACGGTGTGATGGACCACATGGTGCGCATCACCACCGCCCTGTCCAGCCCATTGATCGCCACCGCCTGCCACACCGTGGCCCTGAGAAGCCCGCCCTGCATTGGGAAGCGGCGCTATGCTGTACCGGAGATCCTCAGGAAGCAGCGAGTGGACGAGCTGAAGCGCCTGGGGCCCGACCGGATCAACAACTACAAGAAGCTGTTCAATAACTCCCGGGTGCAGTTGGTTCCTAAGAAGACAGACCGGAGGGCCAGCCTGCAGACCCAAATGTTGCAGGAGGTTGCGGTGGCCGGTACGTCTGCCCTGAGGCGTGCCAGCTTGCTGCCCCTGAACATGATGAGGAGGAGCAGCGTCAGGCCGGGCATTGTGATCCCCAAGGTGAGGCTGTGCAAGGCCCCCTCGGGGCCCGCCTCCGAGAAGAGAAGGAAGAGCAAGGACCCTGCGCTCCTCCAGCTCCCCAAGTGGAGGTACAAACAGGCTAAGGAGGAGAGGAGGAGGCAAGAGGAGGAGGAGAAGCAGAGACGTTTTCCCACAGTGAGGAGGCGGTGAAAGAATTGAGCTATGAGGAGAGGGCAAAAAAATGTCAGGAGCCTTGGGAGGTGAGCCAACCTTTTATTACAATTGGTACTGAGCTGAAGAGTTGAAGTGATCACCTGCATTCGAGATTTTAAGGATTTTGCTACTAGATTATACTGTAGCCATGGAGCACCATGTCTTCCTGTCCTACATTTGGGTACTCTGTGTTGGGATGGGAACAATTGGCTTGAACTGTGCACTCACTGTGAGGAATTAATACTTGAACTTTGATCCAGATTTATTTTTGTATGCATTCTTCAGATTATGACTATGTTTGATATTTCCATTGCAAAAGGATAACTCACGCTAACACAATATTACCTCTGCACATTGTTTATTGTGTCAATGTTTCAGTCAGACATCCCCAAAAAATACTGACACCTACTGCATATTTAGGTTTATCTGAATGTTAAGGATATTCTCAAGGCAGACAGTACACTAATCAGTTGGATGTTTCCTCAACTGTTAATAAAGGATACATGTTAGTACACTCCCCTATGTGTACTCCAGCATTTTGGAACAAAATGTTAGCTTTTATATGAGGGTATTTTCATACATATCTGTTTTACCATTTAGAAATTATTGCACTTTATGTATCTACCCCCCCCCCCATTTGAAGCTGTCATAAATATTTGTACAAAATAGTGATGTGATCATGATTAGATATAAGGAGGGGGTATGGCAATTTCTACTGTAACACTTAAGGAGCAACACCACCTTCTGCAGGGTAATGTGATTTCACAATACAGGTATATCAGGACAGGTGGGGGATTATCCATTAAAAGAACACAGCAAGAGCTGTTAAAGCTATCCCAACAAAACACTGAGCGATGTGGAGTGGGATGTTCCGGTGCCAAATGAGCCTCAGTTTACCCAGTGGGTACTCATTCAGGTAGATTCAGCTGGAAGAATGCAAATTAACCGTTTGACTGGACAATTAAAAAGGTGACTCAAGATTAATTCAATGCAATGAATAGGTGATGTAGGTCTCTAACAGTCGGCTACAACTATTTGACTTCCTATCAGTCAGAAGGCTATATTACGTAAAACAATGCTCCTTGTCTATGTCACAAAGGCAATCCACCACAGGATTCGCTGCCCCTCCACACGAATATCAGTGAATATTGAAAATGGTCCAGGTGATTATATAACTGCTCTAAATTCTCTGCAGCATCACATATTTGCATAATCACAACATTACATAATGTTAGCATTTTCACATTGAAGAAAAGATAAAATAATACATTTCCTTTACTGTTCCAAACGAATATCAAATTCATGGGCCATGCGGTCAGTATCTTGAGCACATTTCTGCTTAGTTGCATCGGTATCTGTATCTGCTGTGTGCATCGCAGTAGTACTAGGGTCGTCACTAGTTACCACAGCCAAAAAGTCATAAACCCCGCCTATTTCTAAAATGTATCTTCTTAAAATGTGATTTTAAATGTAACCCTAACCCTAACCTTGATCACACTGCTAACTTTATGCCCAACCCTCACCTTAAATTAAGACTAAAAATGTCATTTTAGTTTTCATTAACACTTAGATAAAGCCAATGCTGACTTTGTGGCTGTGGTAAAGAGTGCAAAACAATACTAGACCAAAGACATGTATAACTAAACCAAGATAGACCACAGCCCAACGTTTCAAATGAGAACAAATTAGTCATAGTGGGCTGAACAAGCATGGCCAAGCACGAGCTAGCGAGATCCCATTGGATCCCCGTTTCCGTTAGGGAACAGCTAGTCTGTAAAGTGCGCGTGTGCAATAACTCAAATCGCCTTTGCGCTCCTAAACAACGATAAAAAAAAATGTTTTACTTTGGCAAGGGGTAAAGTCTACAAAACTTAGTCCACTCTGTTCGTAAGAGTTCTAGTTTTGGGAACAGAAAACTGTGTTGATATCAAATGTTTCATCGATGAGAAAATTAGCAGAATGTCGGCCAAAATCCATCTCGTTCAATCTTATCCCACTGCCGGCCACTGGGCTTCCTTTCACTACCATGTTTGGTAGTGAGTGGAAAAGCCAAGCGGATGCGTCACATTCATACATCCTGAGAAATATCTGTTCTATCTGTGACTAGGCCTTGCAGAGTAAAATGGCAGACCCGACCTGCATGAGGAGAGTTGTCCCCAAGATACCCACTAGAGGGCACTGCAGACTGGTCCAAACAGTTGACATACAGTCAGGCTACACACCGCATGCTCCTTCCCAACACACAGGCCTCAGAATGATTGATTCTCCCAGGATTAGCGAAACAATTAAAAATTAAAGGGATACAATGGAATATTCAATCGCTTACATTCTAAAGTATAGATCGCTTCTTTTCAGATACACTAATGCTGTATCTGGCACACTGGTGAAAAATTTTAGCATTTTTACAGAAACAGCATAGGCCTTCTTGTGCCTTCATTCATCCATTCATAATCTATGTTCTTAGCTTTTAGAGTGCAGTTTTGGGAGCTGTGATGATCCTAAGGCAGATGACAGAGAGAGAGAGGCACGACAATGGATGGATGGTAACCTCGGATTTAGCATTACCCAACTAGGCCAGCAGCATGGCAATTAACACCTATCACAGTGGTAATTTCACAAGGCTGCAGCTCACACAGAGCTGTCAGCATTACCTCCACTCAATGTCAAAGAGAAAACATTTAGAGAGAAACTGTAAGGACACCCCTCAATCAGTCTGCTGCCCTCAATCCCCTGGCTGAGCTGGCTGTGGAGGATTTCTATCAGATTCTGATTGGCTTGAAACTCTTCACTAAGCCTTGAGAATAGGAAAATGTGGATTGGAATAAGAAAATAAATTCTTTATACAATTATTATTATTATTATTAGTATTTTTTAAATACTCTCAAAGTAACTGTAACATGCTGTCGGCACATCTAATAAATATTGGTGTAATTTTGAATTAGTGGAATGGAAGCTACAAAACAAAGCTAGGAGCTTTGTATGGTGGTTTTGACTTCTCAACAGTCACATTCCATTAGCAAAATGAGTTCACTGCACTGAAATAATTTGGGAAGTGTCTGATTGGAATGTTAATTCAAATCTCACACTTTTTTTGTTACACCGGTCTGTCTCCTTTGGTTACAGGGGAAGTTTAGGAAACACTATGTTCTGAATCTGGAACGTCACCTCATCAAATCACCATTCAGACACACAGGGCATTGTCTCATCCACAACCGTGTCTCATCCACAACCGTGTCTCATCCACAACCGTGTCTCATCCACAACCGTGTCTCATCCACAACCGTGTCTCATCCACAATGTGATTGCAGATCAAACTTTATATTTGAGTTGAGTTCGTTTACTTCAAAGAATCAAAATATTTTCTCTATTACTTAACTATATGCACATATTGATGTAGAGGAGTAAACATCATTCCTCTGGCTGAACCAAAGTTTTTCGAACACAGTGAGCACAGACAAACCACACAAAGTTTTTGGTAACGAACAAACAACCCCAAAACAGTGACTCTTAGATGGTCAGTTTATATTTTTGTAGCAGTTTCAATCTGTTGAGGCAATAAAAAGTTTCACTTCTATAAAACACATTGTCTAGCAACAAAAAGGTTACTGACATAGTTCAATACAGTTTGTCAGGTATACCTACTTTTCACAAGGACTGTGTCTGTTTTCAGATGCTAACTAATGAGAAGGGGGATCGTTTTAGGACATGTTGAACAATTTGGGTGTTTGCATCATTTATTCATTGTTCAAGCATCTGAAGATAACCCAGAAACTTCTAGAACGATATGTAGGGGAGACCAGAGCTCGTTGTCAACTTTTAACATACATTTCTTCTCTCCTGCATTCAGTTTTAGTGTGTAGTCTACCACTATTTTAATTCACATCGACTTAAATGAGATTTGTTCATGCATTAGTGGGCAATGTCATATATTTTTCTCTATGTTGCCACATAACGTTATTGTAACATTTGATCAAAAGGAGGACTCACTATGAAACCGTGTGTCATGCTGGGGAAAGGGTGCTACAGGGTTTGTAGAAAACGACCACTTTTGTTCTTTCACAGATAAACACACACACAGACTGGATCATCAGCTCCATTGTTGATAACGGTTCACCACATTGACAAGTTTAAGGAAATCCAACAAGGATAAAGGGGATCATTTCCTTAGTCGGTGATGAAAGACATTCACCTGTGACAATTTCAATACTCAAAGCTAGGGACATGAAGTGGCAAAATACATTCTATAAACACCAAAATACAAAGTTCTGTAGGTGTAACTTTTAGCACCTTGTCTTGTAGATACGAGGTCTGTGACAACTTCCGTAAATTGTGGATATTCAGCCCCTGGTCTCCCCTATTTCTCATAGCAACAACATGACTACAAAGTCAACATTTTAGTGTGCAGACCAGAAAATGAAGGTGAACAAAACCCTACATGTATTATGAAGTCTTTTCCATAATGTTGCTGCTTTAAGTGACATCCACATCCCCACATAAAAAGTATATATTTATATATAATATATATTCATACTCTATTAACAGTTTAGTCTACCATTAACTTAATTCCCACCCATTTCTGAAGAAGAAAAAAAAACGGACTTTCTTAAACATTGATTATCTTTCAACACAGATTCAACTAATTTGTACATATTTGGAGGGAATTAAGCTCTCAAAGATATTATTTCCGCCCCCTGGTAATGTTCCAGTCTTGTTACAGTGTATATATAGCTTTATTCCATTGAAACACATAAAAAAAAAGCATTTACAAACTGGCATCATTAGAACCAACAACTTGCTGTTGAATGTAAACTTCAACAGAAGTTCAACGTTACCCCTCAGCTTGGATATAACCATGTTTGGCACATTTTAAAAAACTGACAATGAGCACAATTCACTAGGAGGCTTGTGGAGGAAAAAAAATGTTTTCATGTAACACAGCGTTTTAGGAAATAAAACGTATTTTGAGTATATCTACCGTCCATCCGTAAACTGTTTTAGGCAGTGGAAGAGCACCAAGGAAGTGGAATGATGCTGTTGAGCCGCTTAACTCATTTAGGTCCACCAATTCACATAATCAGATTAGCAATAACTTTGAAATCCGTCCTTCATTTCGCTGCGAAAACATGTTTCATTGCTTGTAGTGGTTTGTTTGTGTGCAGACATTGTACTCTCTATTATCCCCCAGAATGTAACAGACAGACTAACATTATGCTGAGACAATAAGGAAAGGGACACAGGCAATTGTGTAATATACACAATGCACATGTATCTCCGTAATGTACATCAAATATTTTACATCAGAATTAAGGATTAAAAAAGTAGAAATAAAAAAAGAATTATAACAAATCAAAAGATACAAAGTCTAGAAGCAATTATTTTGCCCAGAGATTATACTCCTTACACACAACACAGGTTGAAGCCGTACGTTAAAACCTAATAAGAGTTTGTGACTGACAACTATTCTCTAGCTTGTGTAAATGACACTTCATTTTCTTGTGCTTCACATACTAATCTCTTTACTATACCACATATTTACAGTTGTCTTCCTTCTAGAATACTGCTGATCATCTCCAAGATATTCCGCTCCTTACACTCCAACGCTCAAAGCTTTTGGTGGTGACCCCATCATTTAATACCTTCCTTTCGCCTTTTGTGAGTTGTTTCCTAACAATATCCTGCTCTTTCGTTCTTCCTGTCTCTCTTTCCCTCCTTCCTTCTCTCTTTCGGACTCTAATTCTATTCCTTCTGCTCTGTGACTCTCTCTCTCTCTCTCTTTCTTCAAAGACACATGGGCATGGGACCTCTCTCTCTAGGACAAACTAAACTTGCTGAAGAAATGTCTTGTAGTATGCATGCACATGCATGGCCTGTCTGTCTTAGTCTCTCTCTCGGCTCCTCTCCCCCATCACAGCACACTGCTGACGACCAGTCCTTCCTCTATAGTCCACTAGACCCAGGAGTCCGGGGAGGCTGGGTAGTGACTGGTCTCATAGTTGAGTTCACTGTAGGGGCGGGATGCTGAGTAGAAGTCCACATAGTTGCCCGTGGACTTGAGGCCCAGGTGCATGTTTAGGTCTGTGGCCTGGGGAGGGCGCTGGTGCACCTGGTCCTCGTAGAACGCCTCCTCAAACTGTACGCCAGGAGGGTTCTGAAACGGAGGGTAGGGCTCCTGGCCTGGGTTGGGCCCCTGAGCAGAGACCTATGGAACACACAGAGGTTAGATCGCTACTCTGCTACTGGAGAGAGAGTACCTAACAGTGAGTGTTGCTCTTATAATGATATCAAGTAATTTCTTCATTCCTTACCTGGTTGTGTTTGATGTCATCACTGGGAGAGACGTAGGCTCCTCGGAACAATGTTGAGGTTCCACTTGAGATTTCAACTATAGGTGGGAGAGAAACAGAGAGAAGGTATGTGGTCATTGTTATCAAGTTGATTATTATAAAATGACCAAAAGGCTTCACACAGGTTTTAGAGTACACCTTATCTGATGAAAACACACTGACTCCAGAAACGAAGAGGAAACTGACGGAGGCCTTGAAATTCCTTCCTACCTGCCATGGTGTCTTTCCTCGAAGTGTGCTCACCCTTGTTGCCATGGTAACTGGCATTGGTGCCCGTTGACTCGTAGTCTGTCTTCCTCTCCTTAAGGCTGATCATCTCTCGGGGAGAGGCAGGGGCACTTGCTGCAAACACACAGATGACACATCACGTACACCATTACCAGGAGAAAGACGTTTGACATCCACTTGACTCCCTTCGTCATTATTAATCCTCCCACTCTCCTACATTGACACATTCTGTTGATACAAGGCAAGGAAGCCGAGAATAAAGCAGCTGATGACAACATCAGATAACGTTACTGTGCCATAAAACGGCATGAAGAAAACACGCATGTAATGAAAACAAATACATAGGCCAAACTAAGCGGGGATCTAACATCCAGAAATAGCTCTTCTATGAAATCTTTACTTAGAGAGTTTATTGCTTTCTAATAGGATCCATTAAGTTCAGCATTTCCACTTTAAATGTCATTAAACTCCAATTAGAGCACCATGTAACCTTAATGTCCCGAACGGAATCGACAAACACCTTCTCGTCCAAGAAGATCCTCCTATAATCACCATTAAACGCAGCCAATGGCTGGCTACAGTACCAGGTTCTAGGTTTTAATAACAGTAGTACCGATACCTCTTACATTGACATTTTAGTCATTAAGCAGATGCTCTTATCCAGAGTGACTTACAGTCAGTGCATTCTGACGACTATTCAGGTTTGTAGGCGTATTCTGCATTGGCCCTAACTGCCCCCGGAGCTAACTGTGCCTCCCAAGGTCTCTTCCATGAGGCTGCTGTGGTGACGAACAGAGACTCAGCTGTGGCATTCAAACCAGCCGTGAAGAAATCTGCTGGTGTATGTCATCCGAGTCATCCCTCCATCCTCCTCCTTTCCTCTCCTCTTCTTTCATCTTAAAGGGTAAGTGAGTAACTGCCAGTTCCTTATTAGTGTCTGTGCACCTCCGTGTCTAAGCAGACACCACCTCATTCTTCATTCATCCTATCTTTCATCTGAAATATTACTAAGCTTCCCAATTATTTTTGTCTGAAATTCATGGACAATATTTTGGGGGACATGTCTGGCAATTACAGCTCTAAAGACTTGTGAGTTTGCAAAAAATGTCCAATATTGTAATACTATGGGGCAAAGATAGAAGAAACTAACCTGAGCGATTATTGGGAGATGTCCGTACAGGCGAGATGGATGGGGTGCGGGAGGAAGAGTATGGTCTTTGTCTATCTCTTTCTATTGTAGAGGATGAGCCAACAAAATGATACTGAAAATATCCATCCTGGGGAAAAAGGAGATTCATAAGGGAACTAACAATATTGGACTGATCTATACTGCTTACTATGCTGTAGGATCATACTCTATGACCATACTGTAAGATTTAAGATAATCTGGTCAAATACAAATGGGGTTGGAACTATGCACACATTTAAATGAGGCCAAATCGAACAGCAGAACAATACGATACTGACTGGCTAACCATTAAAGTAAAGCATGCAACACCAGTCTTGCAGTTGATTTTTTTTCTCCCCCTCTCAAAGCCCTTAAACCTTCAAATTCTTAATCTGTCTTTCATTAAAGCATGTTTATCTACTCTCCTCAGGTCAACATTGAGAGATTCTTTAGTTCATTAAACTGCAGCCCAGAGGGATTCCAGCTTTACTCTCACTATCGATTCATACACTTAATGAGCTTGCTGAACTGTGTCACACATGACGCATGAACTGCTGTACAGCATACATTTTTGCCCTTTACCTCCTCTCCTTTACCTCCTCTCCTTTACCTCCTCTCCTTTACCTCCTCTCCTTTACCTCCTCTCCTTTACCTCCTCTCTGGAGGACACTCCAGAGACTAATGCGTTACACTTCCAGCAGCGCCTTCGGCCGAGATCTTGTGGTGGCAGCAAGTTCTTTGTATTACGCACCTTTTTGTAGAGGCTGCGAAGGTCTCTGTACTGCCACATACTGTTGAGGACTTGAGAGGCTGCCTTCACCACTTTGGGTGTGTGTCTGGGAAGAGAAAAACGACACTTTATTTTCCTTGGATGAACAGAACAAAATGTTCTAATCAAAAGGTATTGAATGCTCGCTGCTGGATGAAAGGTCACTAGCACAAAACATTAAAAAACACAAATTCAATAACAACAAAAATCTAAGCCAACAATTAAATGGAAACGAGGTCATTTTGCACTTCAGCACCATAGTCATTCTTGCAACAAACAAAAAAATGAGAAAAATTGGAATGGATAAACGCAATTAGCAGAGACAAAATCCAATGAGTTTTGCATCAGAGGCCCCTCTCTCTCACACAGCACCCATCCTCTCCTCTATCTCAGCACAGCAACTCCACAAGCCACAAATGTCAGCGCTACAGGTGATTCAATTCACACCAGAGATATGGAATAATCATCAAGTTATTACATCATAGCACTGCAGATACTGTATAGCAACACTTCTCTTCTCTCAAGACTCAAAGAGTGTTTTGTCATTTCTTCTCAATGGGGCAATGCATTCTTACAGTTGTCCAGAGTCCCTAATCCTTGGCAACATTGAGTAAGTGCATCACAGGACTATGAGGAGAGATAGCCAATTACAATACCCAATTACCTTGCTAATTGCAAACTAAAAGGTCCCAAGGGAGAACTGTTTTCATAAAATCCCAAAACAGAAAACCCACAATTAGGTACATTTAAAAGGCATTTCTTTACACTGGTGAGTTATAGGGAAAACATCAGAAAAACATCTACTAAAGTACATTCAGAGGGAAACTAACAGAACAGTGCTTATGCCCGATCAGCAGTTACATTCATTTACATTAGGGTTGAAGGTTAGGGTGAACAGAGTCTGTCTTGACAGTGGGATAACATGTTATATAAAGTAGCTGGCCAGCACGTATGCAGCATTTGGTTCCAGGTTAGAAGATGAGAGTGAACAAAGTATGACTTCTGGACACCTACTTGTCTCCTTTGCTCCTGGCGATGCCGATGAGTTTCTCGATGCCTCCAGCGTCACGCAGAGCCTTGGTGTTCTCCATGTTCTTAGTGATGACCTCGTGCAGGGCACAGCAGATAGCCGTGATGGTGTCGTCTGACATGGTCTTCCCAATAGCACCGGCAGCAGTCCCACCACTGCTGTTGTTGTTGTTGCCCCCGGGCAAACGGTGGACCAAGTCTCTCATTGCGTACTTGCCTGTTGTGGAGAGAAAGAGACCTCATGGTTAAGTTCTACTGTACATGAACATTTAAATCTATGTTCTACCATACAGGGGAAAGGGTAACAAATGGTCAAGATTTCAGAAACGGATAAAGACATGCAGTATTTACTAAACTTCACATGATATGACTGCTGTAATCAAACAGTAGTGGCTTACTGGCTGGTCTTTGACCCCTTGTCTAACCTTGTCACCACTCTATGGACACTCAGCAGGAGAGCCTTCAAGATCAGAGATGTGCACAAGCCCCTTGTCCTATAGAGGCTACGTCCCCAATGAGCACTGAATGACTGAACTAAAGTGGCTCTCTTGACTTGACAGGAGAACAATAAATACTGCAGTTGACACTGAGGCATCTCACTTGAATCATTTTAAAAAGACGGTGCTCTAAAAACATTGGATATACTATCGATAATAATGATGTTTCAGCATTTACAGTAGTACAGTACACCTATGGGGTTTTAGTGACAGACAAGAGATCATAAAAGACTAGAAAAGACTAGATAGGAATAGAGAGAAGGATAGAATAAGAGAGAGAGAGAGAGTGGAAGGAAAGATGGATATCAGCATATGCGAAAGGCAGGAGAGAGAGAGAGAGAGAAGAAATTCAGAGCACGGTGCTTTTAATAATTCACAATACGGCCTCAAACTCCCTGCCTGACATTCACAGCTATATGATGAGGCTTTAATACATTGTCTGGTCAATGGGTCTTTTTTAAGACCCCGCTCAGCACTCATACACGACTGTAGGCCTGAGGACACTACATTTGCAGCTGGGATGGAAATGTCAATCCCCTCACGTTTAAAAGAAAGGCCTGGGAATGGGAACGACAGGGACGGTCTAGTCCTGCCAGGGCACAGTTACTATGCTGCGATTCATAGTAAAAGCATTAGCAACTACAACAGATGTTTGTAATGTAGATAAACAAAGAAACAGACAATCCTTTGGAGCACATTCCATGATATTCAAATATAATATGCCCATTTTAGCAGCTATGACGTCAGAAAAAAATTTAATATGATAATTATTTTTAAGAAGCATCCCTCAATAAAATACTATTCTAAACTAAAGCTATTAAAACTATAGTAAAAATCCCACATCATTGCTTTACAAAGTTCTTAAATGTGTCATATATAGCCAGACATAACATTGGTTTAACATGACTTAAGCATGTAAACAGATACTTGTGGGTTACTCTATTCTATCCACAGAGTAGGACGGCTGAAGGCCTGCAGCTCTATGACATGATGCACACGTCTACTTAACACAGAGCACCAGCCTGAGACGGCAAGAGCAGTTGCTATGGAGATGGAAGTTCCAACAGAAAACCAAGTTTATCAGAGAGATCAATAGTCTTTTAGTGCTGTTATGAGGAGAATTTCAACCATGTGAACACAGTCCACAAAGAGAGCTCTGCACACCCATCTCAGCAGAGAAAGACGCTGGTATAGCTGGCTGCAGAGAAGTGCATGGATATTAGCATATGCACACACGCGCACTCACGAGCGCGCACACACACAAACACACGCGCGCGCACACACACACACATACGCGTGCACCAAACACACAGCAAACACACACAGAGAAAAAACATTTGAATGTTTTCGAATACTGAATAACTGACAGCCAAACTAACCGATGAGGTCTTTGTTTCTGACGTCTAAGGCCATGTTTCTTAAAGCTGTGGCCACGGCACACACCACCCTGTCGTTGTCAATCCTCAGCAGCTCCACCAGGATGGGCAGACCCTTCTCTTTCCTCACTGCCGCACGGATATACACAGACCACTGGAGAGGAGAGGAGACAGAGAGGTCTGATTCACACATGTTTATGTTCTATGCTTTCAGTCAGAGTAGGATGACTATCTTATAGGATCTGGTATCTCTTTCTTAACTAACATTACAATAAGGGAACAGACCAATGACTTAGACCATATCTATCTGTAAGAGTTATGGCATCTTGGCAACGGCAGTTGGACAGCTCTGAGGAGGCCATAGCTTACTGTAGTGCTCCAGCTTTCTTGACTAATACAGTGAGTTAACAGTCACCAATTAGCTCTTTGGTTCAGAAAGTTCATTTACATGACAGTGTGAACAGTTAAATGACTGCCATTGAGCAGCTCTAAGGAGGGAGACCATAGCTTACTGTACTGTGCTGTACCTTCCAGCTGCCTGCAGCCAGGTTCTGCAGGGCCCCAGCCGCCCCCTCCAGGGTGTCTGGGTTGGAGCACTCAGACAGGAGAGTGAGGTAGGGTTTGACAATGGTGGGGTGCCACAGCATCTGAATGCCTTTGGGCGGGTCAGCAGAGTCCGGGAAGGGCCCCACACCATCCCACTGGGTGACACAGGATGGTGGAATGTTACTACTGGCCAATACTACAGCCATAATACGGGACATCAAACTGTTTGGCAACACTACTTAGTGCCACTGAAAATTGCTTAGTTATCACAAAACAGTGAAAAGGTGGAAACATTGAATATGGTTGAGACTTGAGTGACAAGTGAATCACACATTGCTTTTTGAATTATGAACTTATAGGATAAATATAATTAAGAATGAAGTAGTTAGTTAAAATCTCTGGGGCATATCTCACATACAAAATCATCACCACCAAGCCAACCACATGAGCATCTAATGTATCCCGGAGTAGATGAGTTGTACAGTCAATAGCATAATCCAACTCAGATGATAATCAAATCTTGGCTTTTGCCTGGTTATTGTCCCAGACATGGCAGAGAAAACCATGACAAATCTCTCCTCTTCACATTATATTTATGTTATTTAGCAGACACTCTTATCCAGAGTGACTTACAATTAGTGCATTTTTCTTAAGATAGCTAGGTGAGACAACATATCTACAAACGTATCAAGTACATTTTCCCTCAAAGTATTAATCAGCAAAGTCAGTGCTAGTAGGAAAGGTAAGTGCCATTTTTTTTTATGAAGGGCGTGTCAGGGGTGCTGTGAGATAGAGATACTGAAGATATATACTCTTCAAAGGTTTCAGACATTTTCGGAAGATGGGCAGGGACTTTTGACTTTAGGGAGAAGCTTGTTCCACCATTGGTGTGCCAGGACAAAGAAGAGCTTTGACTAGGCTGAGTGGGAGCTGACTTCCTGTACTGGTGGAAGGGCCAAGAGACCAGAGGTGGCGGAACAGAGTGCTCGGGTTGGGATGTAGGGTTTGAACATAGCCGGAAGGTAAGGAGGGGCAGTTCCCCTTGCTGCTCCGTAGGCAAGCACCAGGGTCTTGAAGATGCTACGAGTTTCGACTGGAAGCCAGTGGACTGTGCGGAGGAGCGGGATGATCTTAGGAAGGTTGAACAACAGGCGGGCTGCGGCATTCTCTTCAAGCCCCTCTTTCAGAACTAAACCCAGTAAATGAGTAATTACCCATAAGATAGACCCCCCTCCCTAGCCAGCTTCCAGCACCACTGCTCTAACACGCTGGCTAATTGCTATCAGCTGCAGTTGAGATGTAGAGAGGAGAGGATAGAAAGGAGATGAGCCCACCTGATCATGGGCCTTCTTTTTCTTCTTCTTCTTCCCCCAGCAACCTGAGCTCTCGGAATCCTTGCCGTTGGCATCGCCACAAAGCAATCCATCAAGCTCATCCGTGCCTATCTGCTGTCCCTGAGATGTCTCTGCAGCTAGTCGATACGAGAGGTTCCTCAAAATGCACACACAGTTTTCAATGGTCTGCAAGGACAAAAGAGGGAGATGATGAGAGATGAAGGGAAGGAGTGGGTGAAAGGAGAGAGGGGGAGACGAACAGAGAGAGAGAGAGAGACAGAAAGAGAGAGAGGAAGATAAATAGAGAGCAGTATTTCAATTTGAGGAGTGCCATGAGATGCTTTGCTTGTCGGCCATGTAGCGAACAAAGTAAAGTTAGGACTTTATTTCCTCCAATGTGAGCAGACAGGATGTTTTAGGGATGCTATAAACTGGGGCAAATGCATGAGTTGCTTTCGAATAGACAGAGCATGCAATGCAATAGACCATGACTGCATTTGATGCAACACACACAGACCTTGTTACTAAACATTGCCTTCTGTATGTTACACTGTTGACAGTCTATTATTTCATGACATCTTCCACAGCAAAATAGAGCAGATGCCAACCCTTCAATGGAACAATTAACAGAATTAAAGTATGGCTCTTTATCCAGTCTAGAAAGGCAATTCAATTGGAACATTAATTGACCAGTCTGTTAAATGCAATTGGTACAGTAAAGTCAGGTGCATCTCTTTCTGATGAATGACTAACTCCTTGTACTCGTTAGATTGCTGTGCTGGATCCAGGCCAGAGCAGTACTGTAGTGATAATCCCATTGTAGTAAGCAGTGAGGCATTCAACACCATAGTGGGGGACTCTGATCTTGTAAAGAATTTTCAGTGGGATTAGGGCTGCCAGATCGCCTTCAAACTGGTTGGCAGAAAGTAGTCCAGACATAACAAAGGCCCTCGGAAATCAAACGAAATAGGGCACTCATTTAGAGCGCGTATGTAGAGGTACAATCGGAGGAGCTTTACGGTACCATAACCTACTGCACATAGTTATGAGTGTGGTAGAGAGGACAGATATGGAAGGCATTTCAACAGGGAAGAACAGTTTGTCATGGTTACTGCTTGACATCAGAAAAATGTAGATGGGCTGCGCATCGCTCGAGGTTATCATGTACTGTATGTGTAACTGGTGTGAAATGGCTAGCTAGTTAGCGTTGGTGCGCGCTAATAGTGTTTCAATCGGTGACATCACTCGCTCTGAGATCTTGAAGTAGTTGTTTCCCTTGCTCTGCAAGGGCCGCGGCTTTTGTGGAGCGATGGGTAACAATGCTTCGAGGGTGGCTGTGGTCTATGTGTGCAGAGGGTCCCTGATTCGGGGCGAGGAGAGGGACTGAAGCTATACTGTTACATATGTACATAGTACCTAGTCCATTTTCTCTCAGATTCACAAGGTCTTCTACAAGACATAAACAGGTGAACTTGAACCACATTGTCTGACATTGACAGTGCGTCAATTTCTCCATGCATGGCCTGTGATTGAATCCTTCCAATAGTTGAACACTGACTAGTACTTATAGAGGATCAAATCTTAACATAATATACATAGGTGTCACGCCCTGGTCGAAGTATTTTGTGTTTATTTTCATTTATTTGGTCAGGCCAGGGTGTGGCATGGGTTTTTGTATGTGGTGTGTATGTATGGGGATTGTAGCTAGTGGGGTGTTCTAGCTAAGTCTATGGCTGTCTGAAGTGGTTCTCAATCAGAGGCAGGTGTTTATCGTTGTCTCTGATTGGGAACCATATTTAGGCAGTCATATTCTTTGGGTGTTTTGTGGGTGATTGTCCTTAGTGTCTTGATGTCCTTGTTCTGTGTTAGTTTACACAAGTATAGGCTGTTTCGGTTTTCGTTATGTTTATTGTTTTGGTAGTGTTTGTGTTTAGTGTGTTTTTTCATTAAACATGAATCGTAATCTACACGCCGCATTTTGGTCCGACTCTCCTTCTACCGAAGAAAGTCGTTACAATAGGCTTTGTTTCAATTATACTAAATAATGCATTTCAAAGCAGGATAAAAACACTAGCTCCATAGACTTTGAGGCATTCATTCGCAGGAAATTGGACATCTGGTATGAGCTTTTGGGAAATGACCAGTGTAATCAGAGCTGTTGATGATCTGTGCTAGCGTCTAGCCTGACTGCACTGTACTGTAGATCATCACCAATACCAGGAAGTCAGCGCCCCCTATCTCTCCATGCAGAGCACCAGAAAGGACAGGATAGGTGTTGAGCAGCTAAATCATGAATAAAGAAGGCCATTTACAGGGGATGATGAGGTGGAGAGAGCCAGGGAGGCAACCTTGACAACACACTGATCCAGATCCACAACATGGGACGTTCGTGTGTGTGTGTGCTGTAATGATGGGCAGCCCCTGTCTGTGATTCCCTTAGCGTCATGTTAAAGGGTCTGCTTTATGAAAGGACATGAGAGGAACACAAAGTCAAACCTTGCTATCGATCTCGCTGCTGCCCAAGGCGGTCTGGATCACGTAGAGCAGAGCGTCGGTAAGGCCCTCGCACTCCCTCATCCTCCTGCGAGCCTCTTCCCCCGCAGAGCTCACATTCCTGCAACAACAGCCAGTCAGACATTTCTCTTCAGCATTGTATCACTGTCATATTGTACAGTCATATTGTAGTTAACCGTCATCATGATTTTTCAGTTGAATTTCAGGACTAAATATTGTACTTCTTCAGTGCTTGTCATCATAGTTGGTTGAATATAGGATAACTACATAATGTTAAAGATGTATAGATGGGCCAGGCTTGTCATGGTGTCAAACATGTTCCCACTCTGGGTGCATCCCAAATGGCACCCTATTCCCTATACACTGAGTGAACAAAATATTAGGAAAACTTGCTCTTTCAATGACATAGACTGACCAGATGAATCCAGGTAAAAGCTATGATCCCGGCAGGTAGCCTGGTAGGCAGGGGCATTGGGCCAGTAACCAAAAGGTTGCTGGATTGAATCCTCGAGCTGACAAGGTAAAAATCTATCATTCTGCCCTGAGCAAGGCATTTAACCCACTCTTCCCCGGGTGCCATGTATGTCGATTAAGGCAGCCTCTGCACCTCTCTGATTCAGAGGGGTTGGGTTAAATGCCAAAGACTTGTTTCAGTTGAATGCATTCAGTTGTACAACTGACTAGGTATCCCCTAATCAATGTCACCTGTTAAATCCACTTTAATCAGTGTAGATGAAGGGGAGGAGATGGGTTAAAGAAGGATTTTTAAGTATTTTGTGTATGCGTGCCATTTCAGAGGGTGAATGGGCAAGACAAAACATTTAAGTGCCTTTGAAAGGTGTATGGTAGTAGGTGCCAGGCGCACCGGTTTGAGTGTGTTAAGACCTGCAGCACTACTGGGTTTTTCACACTCAACAGTTTCCCGTGTGTATCAAGAATGGTCCACCACCCAAAGGACATCCATCCAACTTGACACAACTGTGGGAAGCATTGGAGTCAACGTGGGCCAGCATCCCTGTGGAACGCTTTCGACACCTTGTAGAAATATTAGCAAGATTACCTAATGTTTTGGACACTCAGAGCTTATTTTTATTTAACTCTTATTTTACCAGGTAAGTTGACTGAGAACACATTCTCATTTACAGCAACAACCTGGGTAATAGTTACAGGGGATGAACAAGCCATTTGTAAACTGGGGATGATTAGGTGATGGTTTGAGGGCAAGATTGGGAATTTAGCCAGGACACCAGGGTTAACACACCTACTCTTACAATAAGTGCCATGAGATCTTTAGCGAACACAGAGAGTCAGGACACCTGTTTAACGTCCCACCTGAAAGACGGCAACCCTACACAGGGTAGTGTCCACAATCACTGCCCTAGGGCATTTGGATATTTGTTTTTAGACCAGAGGAAGGGGTGCCTCCTACTGGCCCTCCAACACCACTTCCAGCAGCATCTGGTCTCCCATCCAGGAACTGACCAGGACCAACACCGCTTAGCTTCAGAAGCAAACCAGCAGTGGGATGCAGGGTAGTATGCAGCTGACTGTAGGGTATAGTGCAATACATCCTGTCTCCTCTCCGCTGCCCTTTAAATGTCAGGTCATTAAAAGTCTGTAATGGTGCAGCCAGCCTGGTCTTATAACAGGCCTTTGTATGGACAACATGGCCTATCTGTGTCTCCTGTTAGAGGTTTGGCCCAATTGATAGGGAGATTATTCTGCCATACCAAGAAAAAGAGCAGTAACTGCACATTTGGTCAAAAACGAGATACTGACATTTTTGATACATTAAATACATGCTTATCATGTGGACAAATATCCTGCTTCCAATGTGTTGTGAAAATTGGGCTCATGTTTGCAGTAACTGAAAAGAGTTGCAGTGAAACCAGGGACAAAAGCAGTAACTGCCATCACTCACATCAGTTACTGCCTTTTACCTTGGTTTCAATGATCTTTGGGCTGCAGTGTCTACGGTTTACCTTGGCATTATTTATTGTCCTTTGCTGGTACAAGTATCAAACTATATGACACTGACAGCCACATACAAATACATTTATGAACACAAGTTGTGTGTATAAAATAAAAAAAATCACAATGTATTCCAGTGGGTGTACCAAGCAAGAAGGCACTAACTGCTGTCTAGGGTCAAAGCTCATGTCAGAAGTCAGGGTTAATATGAATAAAAAACTGCCTCATGTTAAGACAACAGATAACCACATCTCTAGTGATCTGCCTACAACTCATTTGGCTGGACAATTTAAAAACTATAAAACCATTTTTCTCAGTTCCACACTATGAGCAGTTAGGGCTCTTTTGCTTGGTAGGTCCGTATGGATGGCCTGTTTGTGACTCCGTCGGCACCTCCAGAACTTTGTAATGGGCCTGATAAACAAAGCAGACCATGGATCAATCTACTGGACCAGTATCTGTTCTGGAGGTGCTCTTTCTAGGTCAGTGATGAGTGACTTGACTGTATAAGTGAGAGACGGGCTCTGGTTAGATAGAGACAGGGTCCATTATCAGGTAGTTCCTAAAACACAGCAGTCACTGCCCACTGACCACCCCGGGGTGATACAAACAAGGAAACATGGAGCATCTTCAATAGGCTTGTTGACTCTATTGTGCATTGACAATCTAACGGTAAGGGCTTGTTGACTTTATTGTGAGTCTGATCGATAGTGATAATTAGTATATTCTCTTGCTGTCAAGGTGGGCTATGGTCCTTTTGACACTCTTCCTCCCGTTAGACACCAGCTGATCCCTGGCAGAGAGGCACCCTGTGAAGAATGTCAGTCAGCTAGCGTGCTGCGTTCGCTGTTAGCCATGGTGATTCTGTTCTGAAGACAGCCAGCGTGAGTGTCACAGGATGAGGGACAGGTGTGTGATGAGGCGGCAGGTGGCGAGGCATCTTAGTCCTGCACATTACATATTCAATCAAAGCTCCTGTTCTGTTGTTCCTTAACGACCGATGAAACAGATTAATTAGCCTGCTGAGCTCAGGGATTTAATGTACAGTCATTCATACCTGACAGGCAGGCATTAAGACTCAGCACATTTCACTTACAGTGGGCTTCCTCCCACTCCACGCTGCTGCAGTGCTGATTGGATGTGCTGCAGAGAACTACCTGTCTGATGGCCAATGGGAACGGGGCGTGCCCACAAAAGTCCACCTCCCTTTCATTAATCACTTCCTGCTTTGACAAGGTAATGTGTGGGCATATTAATGGTTTCAACTATTAGCAGATAATACCACTAAAGAGAAGCGGTGACATTTGCACAGAGAGGGTAATGCACTGTAGGTAGAATGAATAACCCCAAAATTAACAGACAAGCAATGTAGTAGCAAAGATCTCATGATTCTCCTTCTTCGCAGATGCTTCTCTTGCTGGTACGCAGGAGACGAGGGCCCAGATATAAAAGAGTAGAAACACTTGACACATAGCCAATTTTCTTCCGGTGCCAGCGCTATAATCAGAAAGTCTTTGACAATATTCCAGAATTATAGAATGCTTTAATGGAATCCTGCAGGGAGCAGACCGTTTTAAGCCTCACAGAGTGCTGACATGGCGTTTTCACACAACATCCCTCATAGTGAAGGTAATTATGGGGAAGAAGCATGTTACATGGGCTCCCATAATCAGTCTGACACTTGTGGCATTCACTGTCTGTGATAAAACGTCCTTCATCAATAACCCTCATTCGTCAAGTCAATACTCACAATACGTACAAAGCTTCATGAGAATACTCTGTTTGAAAGAGCAATGTGTTACATCCTGCATCACCAACACAAAGGAACTGGGTGCAGGCAAGCCAGGCAGGGACAAAGCAGGGAGACATTCACCTGAAAGAAGCCGACCGCTCTGAGTGAAAGCTACACCAAGAAGAGGAATAGTCTCCAGAAGACACCTTACAACCCAGTGCATGTAACCTCAGGTTGACATACACTGTCATGACTTGTGACTTTTAACCTCTAACACTGCCACTGTGCTGTCACTTCTGCTTTGCTTGCTCTTTGGGGTCTTGGCTGGGTAAATGTAAAGAACCTTGTGACTACTGCTGATGTAAAAAGCTAGCAAACTTTATTAAATAGATTTGGTTGATTGACCCGAGGGTCCAGTAACAGTACTGACCTGAGGCAGCCGGTGGCGTTGCGGAGAACCTGGGAAGAGTGCAGGTGCAGTTTGCGGTCCTCCTGATGGGGCGAGGTGTCCCAGCCCGAGTGGGGGATGATGACAGCGTTGGTCAGCACGACCAGGGCATCCTGGATAATGGGCATCTTCAGGGCATCACACGACGACAGGTTCCACAGCACACCTGAACAGAGAACATCAGATAGGACAGGACGTTGACGAACAGTGATTTAACGTGGGAGAACGGTCAGCTGTAGAGATCCCGGGAAAGGAATGGTGATGTATTGTTGGATTGTTTTGGAGAACAAAAGTTGAATATACTTCCTCTGAAAATAAAATAAGGATCATGTTGGACCAAAACTGTTCAAAACATGAAAAAGAAAATGGAAAACTGTAAGGCTCTATAACTGTTTAATAACTTCACGTCACAAAACAGCATGTTTCACCCCTATTTTTGAATTAGTGAGAGGTTGGCGTGATTGTGCAATAAACTGGGCACCTGGGGCTTCATAGATTTATCTATTTTTCCCAGTAATTTAATGTGCAAACCAGCCAACCTAAAAACATGAAGGAATATTCTCTCGCCTACCAATTACATTCAAAGCCAGCGGCTTTGGCACAGCCTGTATGAGTAAACCACAAAGAGACAGAGGGAGGAAGCGCTCTCTCTCTCTGCAGCTGGGCTCTCCTCTCTCTTTAACCACACTGACTACGACTTCAGTCTTCCTCCTCAAGCTGTGGTGCTTTACTAAACACTGAACAGGGGCAATACGTGTCCACAGATAGTATACCATCCCAATTTACATATGACTTAAAAAGACAACCGACTCGTGTGTCACTATAAATTGCTTTCAGTAGGATGTGGTCGGAACATGGTGACTCTGCCATGGATGGTGAGCAGAAGCTGTCAGCCAAAGATCGAGATACACACACAGCACAAGAGCTGGACGGTTATCTACAAGAGGAAAGAGGAAGAAGAGGAAGGAGGAGAGGGTCCTTCACTCTACAACCCTTCATACGCCATAAAAAAAATATATATATATATATAAATAAATAAAGCAACACCTCACGGCACAAAGCCGCTCCCCCATGTGACCTACTTGTTGTGTGTACTGACATGTACTGACATGTATGTGTAACTGATAGATGCACACACACACATATACTACATGTTCATGTTTTTAAATGTATGTAAATTGTAAACTCTTTTGTTCTGTAATGTATTTTTAGTTCTTGTGTCAGACCCCAGTAAGACTAGCTGTCGCCACCGGCGTCGGCTAATGGGGATCCTAATAAATCACATCAACAATCAAACCAGAGGGCACACCCACATAGACACACACACACACACTCAGAGCACTGATTGTAATGACCTTGACAGCTGGCCCAACACATTATAATTCTTGTTGACCTTCACCACATCATGTCCCTCCTAGGACACCGTAGCCTTAGCATTTATGATTGCAATTACCAGTGGTGAGGCCGTCAGTCACTCTTCACCCGTTCCTCTCACAACAACAATGTAATTACATAGATCTACTTTAGTCTTATCAGCCACGTTGGGATGTTTTCCTTGTGGTCTGCTCTGCTCTAAATAACTAGCTGCGTGGCTCATAATTAGCGGAGACAGTAATCTTGCAGAGAGCATTACTTTACCGCGCTTGGGGCAGCGCACAACATTTCTGTGTTTTTTTTAAATGAAAGAGCTGCTGCCTATAGCGGTGGCGGCGGTGGGCTCGGCCGATAATAACCGCCTATAACATCATCTTGTTCCAGTGGGGAAGAAAAGATGGATGTTTTATTTCGCTGGATAGAGGAAAGAGGTTAATTGCCTCAGCCTTACATCACCAGGGAGGCGGGGGGTGCAAGAGCATCATTTCGTGGGGAGAAAGCAGGTTGTCTGCAGAACTAGACCTAAATTATCTCTACGGGGGGTAGTGGAAGTTGAGGGCACTGTGCAGGTTGTCAAGGTGACAGAAATGGCATTTTAGGAGCATGACGTTTTTATGTGGTTCAGGTGAGGCAGCCGCTATGTCGTGAGCCGACAGTGATTCAGTGCAGATGACATTCCAATCAAATCAGGTCAAATCAGCCACTCTTTACAATGAGTCACTGTGGTACCGCAACAAATGTGAAGAAATAAACTACATCCCAGCTCTGATGGGATAAGACATATAGATAGATGTCTGTACATCTATGTTTGTAGATGGCTGTACATTTCTACCATTCTCCTCCAACTACTACTACTTTTAAATGAACCTACTCCGATAACTCCTATCCCTCCATCCCTCCACTAGATTAGAATCATTTTTACCTTGGCTGTGTAAGAGCAGCAACAGGGGTTTCTGTTCGACATCACATGGAGTCCAGGATACAATCTACATCTTTAATCTCAGAAGACACGAAATTTGCCATTAAAAATAGTTGTATTCTTCTGAATAATCGTCTTTGGCTCCTCTACATGCAAGGGGGGTTTCTTAGAGCAGCGGGGGAAACAACAACCTTGTTTGGCTAACTGTGATGTCATAAACCACCGCTGCCACCGCATGCCTAAGAAGGGCGCCCCTTGGCAGTTGGTGACACGGGGAAGGCTCAGGGAAGGCTAGGAGACAGAGAGAGACTGGTAAATGGTCCCGTTAATCCATGCCCAGTCACAGGAAGGGGAGAGGAAGCTCAGGCGGCCACTGTGACTGATTTAAACAGCCAGAAGAGAAGATGTGAAGAGGCAGAATTCCTCTGGGCCGGGAAAGGTTTTCTGCAGCCTGATTCATTTGTGACAGGAGGGACTGTGTTCCAAGCGTTGAATTGTTTTCTAATTTATATGGTAATCTCCGTTAAGACAGTATCAGCACAAATCATATATTTCCTAAGCATTTCCTGGCTTAAAAACCTCTCTACAGTAAAAAATACATCATAAAAGGATGCAGCAGCATGCTCTCTCTAAACATGACTAGGGGATTTAACCTCGGACTTCTTATTGCCTTTTGGCAATGTTCACTTTTAGAACATCGTCATTTAATAGATATCTGTGGTGCCATACCCCAATGAAGTTTCACATCATATTGTATGTCATCAAATATATGCATTTTCTATCCAGTCATGTCATTTGTGGATATTTGTGTTTAACTAGCTGACTTATATTGATGAGCCACTACTATGGATGTTGATGTGACACGTCCCTTTGGGATTCTTTGCCTCTACAGCCTACCGTAGTTCTCCAGCCCCCAGTAACAGTGACAGTTAAACTTTAGATAACACGCCCATACGCATCCAGGTATAATCCTTTATAACTTGTTTTAAATACTTTTTATAATGTCATATAGCAAGGCTATGTTATGTCTCTCTACGTTATATCTTGTCAACAAACTCTGTTTACCTGTGAGCAACTCCCTAATCTCCATGTCTGTGGTCTTCCTCAGCAGGCGGACCAGGGCTGGGATCCCCCCACAGTTCTTCAGGGCGATCTTGTTGTCATCGTTGGCCTTGCCGTACACCAGGTTCCTCAGAGCTCCACAGGCGCTGCGGTGCACGTCGGTCATCCTGTGGTCTAGCAGATCCACCAGCAGCTGGATCCCTCCTTGTCTCCGGATCTGGTGAGAGGAACAGGGAGAGGAGAGGAAGGATGTAAGTGGATCCACTGGATCAAAATGAAAAGATAGAGCAAGAGCAGTACAAATATATATGCAGTAGTGTAGCTACTGTTCTTTACTTTTCAATTGTCTACAGCAAAAGTCATAGTTAGTCATAGTTTTCAGCATTGACAACAATATCCCCAAAGGCATCCCTATATAAATACTATTCTTCAATAAACTCGAGCCATGTCAAACACGTGGCTGCACACAGACAGAAAGGCCCAGGATACACTGTCACAGTGTTCTGCCATATTAGTGACAGAGTGACAGGATGACCTGGCAGAGAGAGTGTGTGTGTGTGTGTGTGTGTGTGTGTGTGTGTGTGTGTGTGTGTGTGTGTGTGTGTGTGTGTGTGTGTGTGTGTGTGTGTGTGTGTGTGTGTGTGTGTGTGTGTGTGTGTGTGTGTGTGTGTGTGTGTGTGTGTGTGTGTGTGTGTGTGTGTGTGTGTGAGAATGAGAGTGAGAGTGAGAGAGAGAGAGAGAGAGAGACACACACACACACAAGAGGACTGGTGCCAACAGCAGATGTGTGCTGCCAGGTCCAACAGAATGGATCAGCATTGCTGCTGTTTCTGTACCTCTCAACTTCCATTAAACACAGAGGAGAAACATGATTACAAATCAGAGACCCTGTTCATCTGGGTGCTCTGCTTCAATTTACTGACAATTCATTTAGTGACAAGGTTTACCCCATCATGGCTTCTGTTATTACACTACACGTGCCATTTTATGGCTGACTCATAATCGGTCAAAGCACAAACAAAGAGGTGTTGGCAAAGGCGATAGACACTGGCTCACTAGATTGCAGGCTACATGCTATCATTATTCAGTACATGCTGTACGTACAGTTGAAGTCGGAAGATTACATACACTTACGTTGGAGTCATTAAAAGTTGTTTTTCTACCACTCCACACATTTCTTGTTAACAAACTATAGTTTTGGCAATTCTGTTAGGACATCTACTTCGTGCATGACACAAGTAATTTTTCCAACAATTGTTTACAGACAGATTATTTCACTTATAATTCATTGTATCACAATTCCAGTGGGTCAGAAGTTTACATACATTCAGTTGACTGTGCCTTTAAACAACTTGGAAAATTCCAGAAAATGATGTCATGGCTTTAGAAGCTTCTGATAGGCTAATTGACATCATTTGAGTCAATTGGAGGTGTACCTGCGGATGTATTTCAAGGCCTACCTTCAAACTCAGTGCCTCTTTGCTTGACATCATGGGAAAATCTAAAAAAAATCAGCCAATACCTCAGAAAAATAATTATAGATCTCCACAAGTCTGGTTCATCCTTGGGTGCAATTTCCAAACGCCTGAAGATACCACGTTCATCTGTACCAACAATAGTACGCAAGTATATACACCATGGGACCACGCAGCCGTCATACCGCTCAGGAAGGAGACGCATTCTGTCTTCTAGAGATGAATGTACTTTGTTGCGAAGACTGCAAATCCCAGAACAACAGCAAAGGATCATGTGAAGATGCTGACATAACCTGAAAGGCTGCTCAGCAAGGAAGAAGCCACTGCTCCAAATAAAATCCCCACAAAAAAGCCAGACTACGGTTTGCAACTGCATGGGGACAAAGATCGTACTTTTTTGAGAAATGTCCTCTGGTTGGATGAAACAAAAATATAACTATTTGGCCATCGTTATGTTTGGAGGAAAAATGGAGAGGCTTGCAAGCCGAAGAACACCATCCCAACCGTGAAGCACGGGGGTGGCAGCATCATGTTGTGGGGGTGCTTTGCTGCAGGAGGGACTGGTGCACTTCACAAAATAGATGGCATCATGAGGTAGAAAAATTATGTGGATATATTGAAGCAACATCTGAAGACATCAGTCAGGAAGTTAAAGCTTGGTCGCAAATGGGTCTTCCAAATGGACAATGACCCCAAGCATACTTTCAAAGCTCTGTCAGGAGGAATGGGCCAAAATTCACCCAACTTATTGTGGGAAGCTAGTGGGTTGCTACCCAAAACGTTTGACCCAAGTTAAACAATTTAAAGGCAATGCTACCAAATACTAATTGAGTGTATGTAAACTTCTGACCCACTGGGAATGTGATGAAATAAATAAAATATTAAATAAATCATTCTCTACTATTATTCTGACTTTTCACATTCTTAAAATAGAGTGGTGATCCTAAATGTCCTAAGACAGGGAATTTTTTACTCGGATTAAATGTCAGGAATTGTGAAAAGCTGAGTTTAAATGTATTTGGCTAAGGTGTATGTAAACTTCCGACTTCAACTGTATGTATATTCCCTACTGTTTATGAAAACACTTACTAGACTCATCTCCCTCGCTCTGCTGTTATCAAAATAAAGCACCCAGTTAGTCGTCATTCCCTTCACACAGCCTCCTGGTCCAAAAATAACCAAGATACCGTTGTAAAGAATACGAGGGGAGACAGAGAGCTGGTTTCAAGCGTAGGGCGCAGCAGGTGTTTATTGTAAAGGACCACAGGAGGAGGCAGGTAGCTGGGTCCAGGGGCAGGCAGAAGGTCATACACAGGTGGTCCAAAAAGGCAACAGTACAGGCAGGGAATAGGCTAGTAATGTAGTCCGGGAGATCAGACAATAGGTTGTTAACAGGAAATCCGATAGGCAACAGTACAGGCAGGGAAAAGGCTAGTAATGTAGTCCGGGAGATCAGACAATAGGTTGTTAACAGGAAATCCGATAGGCAACAGTACAGGCAGGGAAAAGGCTAGTAATGTAGTCCGGGAGATCAGACAATAGGTAGTTAACAGGAAATCCGATAGGCAACAGTACAGGCAGGGAAAAGGCTAGTAATGTAGTCTGGGAGATCAGGCAATAGGTTGATAACAGGAAATCCGATAGGCAACAGTACAGGCAGGGAAAAGGCTAGTAATGTAGTCTGGGAGATCAGGCAATAGGTTGATAACAGGAAATCTGATAGGCTAAAGTACAGGCAGGGAAAAGGCTAGTAATGTTATCTGGGAGATCAGACAATAGGTAGATAACAGGAAATCCGATAGGCTAAAGTACAGGAAGGGAATAGGCAAAAGGCATCGTTAGTGAGGTATGCAAAAACTATCATGCACGGGAGGAGTAAATCACGAGAATAACATCGCTCCGAAAGAAGTGTGTCACAAAACAAACAATACCTCACAGTGACAGGGTGCAAAGAACTGAACTACATAGTGTGTGATAATGACATACAGGTGTGTGATCAGGTGATTAGAATTCAGGTGATTGGGATCTGGAGAGTGAGCTGCGTTCAGGGGATCTACGTGTTTGAGAGTGTGAGTTGGAAGCAGATGTTACAACCGCTAGGCGAGAAGGCACCATCATGACACACAGCTAAAGTGAATTGCCTTGCAGTACTATACATAGTGTGCGGGTGTGCCTGTGTGTGTGCATGCCTATGGGGTGTGTATGTGTGCAATCACGGATATGTGTGTGTGGGTCTGCCCATGTTGCCTGTGTGATGTATCTCATAGTCTGAGAAAGGCAATGGGATGAGCGTCAGCAGTGTTTAGCTGACCTAATGACTTTCTTCCAATCCTTCCCAGAGGGCATCTGACCTGCAACTTATCCCTCCATCTTCCCATCCCTCCATCTCCCCATCCCTCCGACTCCCCATCCCGCCGACTCCCCATCCCGCCATCTCTCATTCCTGGCATCCCTCCATCTCCCCATCCTTCCATCTCAACCTCTCCCTATCTCACCATCCCTCCACCTCATCCAGCCAATGTCCCCACATATCACGCACACAACAAGCTATCCAACATCCCTGCATACAGGTGAGGCAAATCAAGTGAGGCAAGAGTAGGCAATACTATCTGTCCACTAATGTGAGGAGAATTCACAATTCTAGCACCTGGAATTTATCTTGAGCTATAATGGTGAACTATGAATTATTCTCGCAAAGGGCTTCACAAAAGGTATAAACTTTAGATAATGTACTGAACAGAGCAGAGGCGTACTTTTCTATGTTTCATAGGTTTCAACTGAAGCAGGCCCCAGCTGCCCAGGGCCCTCCCACTGATATGTTAGCCACTGATTTTACAACTTCATGGGGCATATACATTTCATAATGTATAAGCAGTGGATGCAGGTGTCCCAGCTAGCACACAGCAGTAGAAACTGTATGGATCCGGACCCAACCGGTGCATGGTTACCTCAGACTTGATCTTGTTGTCTCCGAAGCACAGGTGTTGGAGGTAGGCTGCAGCGTTGGACTGGACCGAGGGGAACTGGTGCTGCAGCATCTGGATCACCTCAGGCAGCTCTGGGTCTCTCCAGCCAAACTCCCTGCAGAGGACCATGGGAAACACATGGATGAATACAGAACATAACTGGATGGGTAAAAGGCTTCTGCGTCCCAAATGGCACCTTATTCCATGCCCTCATAGGGCTCTGGTCAAAAGTAGTGCACTATATAGGAAATAGGGTGCCATTTGAGACAGACACAAGCGTATAAATATAGTGCTAAACAAAATGATCACTCATTGTGTATTATACTGCAATCTTCAACCTATCTTTTCAGATGACTGCTGTATGCATGTCTTTGTGATGTTTCATTTTCATGGTAGATTGACATAGCAGTTGTGGTGGTAATTCCTCTAAGTGGTGTTGTGGTATAATGCAATTTCTGCATTAGGCATCTCTGTTCTCTCTTTCTTTTAAATGCCATGAGTTTGGCTTATTGTGTGTAGCTATATTGATGTTTAATACTACAGTATGTTCAAATCAAATCAAATTGTAATAGTCACATGTGCCAAATACAACAGGTGTAGACCTTGCAGTGAAATGCTTACTTACAAGCCCCTAACCAACATTGCAGTTTAAAAAAAAATACAGATAAGAATAAGAAATAAAAGTAACAAGTAATTAAAGAGCAGCAGTGAAATAACAATAGCAAGACTATATACAGGGGGGTACCGGTACAGAGTCAATGTGCGAGGAAGCCAGTTATTTGAGGTAGTATGTACATGTACTGTAGGTAGAGTTATTAAAGTGACCATGCATAGATGACAACAGAGAGTAGCAGTGGTGTAAAGAGGGGGTGAGAGTGGGGCACTGCAAATAGTCTGGGTAACAATTTGACTAGATGTTCAGGAGAGTCTTATGGTTTGGGGGTAGAAGCGGTTTAGAAGCCTCTTGGACCTAGACTTGGCGCTCCGGTACCGCTTGCCATGCGGTAGCAGAGAGAACAGTCTATGACTGGGGTGGCTGGAGTCTTTGACAATTTTTAGGCCTTCTTCTGACACCGCCTGGTATAGAGGTCCTGGATGGCAGGAAGCTTGGCCCCAGTGATGTACTGGAGCATCAATCTTGGACTCAATCATGGACACTCTTACTGAGAGTTATGGCTGCTTTACGTGATGTATTGTTGTCTCTACCTTCTTGCCCTTTGTGCTGTTGTCTGCGCCCAATAATGTTTATACCATGTTTTGTGCTGCTACCATGTTGAGTTGCTACCATGCTGTGTTATCATGTGTTCCTGCCATGCTATGTTGTTGTCTTAGGTCTCTCTTGGTGTAGTGTTGTGTTGTCTCTCTTGCCATGATGTGTGTTTTGTCCTATATTTATGTTATTTTTTTAAATAAATATTTTTTTAATTCCAGCCCCCGTCCCCGCAGGAGGTCTTTTGCCTTTTGGTAGGCCGTCATTGTAAATAAGAATTTGTTCTTAACTGACTTGCCTAGTTAAATAAAGGTTAAATAAAAATAAATAATAAACTGGGCCGTTTGCACTACCCTCTGTAGTGCCTTGGAATCAAGGGGCCGAGCAGTTGCCATTCCAGGCAGTGATGCAACCATGCTCTCAATGGTGCGGCTGTAGAACCTTTTGAGGATCTGAGGACCCATGCCAAATCTTTTCAGTCTCCTGAGGGGGAATAGGTTTTGTCATGCCCTCTTCATGACTGTCTTGGTGTGCTTGGACCATGTTAGTTTGTTGGTGATGTGGACACCAAGGAACTTGAAGCTCTCAACCTGCTCTACTGCAGTCCCATCGAAGAGAATGGGGGCGTGCTCGGCCCTCCTTTTCCTGTAGTCCACAATCATCTCCTTTGTCTTGATCATGTTGAGGGAGAGGTTTTTGTCCTGGCACCACACGGCCATGTCTCTGACCTCCTCCCTATAGGCTGTCTCATGTACTGTTGTGTCATCTGCAAATGTAATGATGGTTTTGGAGTCGTGCCTGGCCGTGCAGTCATGAATGAACAGGGAGTACAGGAGGGGACTGAGCACGTACCAATGAGGGGCCCCTCTGTTGAGGATCAGCATGGCGAATGTGTTGTTACCTACCCTTACCACCTGGGGGCAGCCCGTCAGGAAGTCCAGGATCCAGTTGCAGAGGGGGGTGTTTAGTCCCAGGGTCCTTAGCTTAGTGATGACCTTTGAGGGCACTATGGTGTTGAATGCTGAGCTGTAGTCAATGAAAAGCATTCTTACATAGGTGTTCCTTTTGTCCAGGTGGGAAAGAGCAGTGTGGAGTGTAATAGAGATTGCATCATCTGTGGATCTGCTGGAGTGGTATGTAAATTGGAGTGGGTCTAGGGTTTGTGGGATGATGGTGTTGATGTGAACCATGACCAGTCTTTCAAAGCATTTCATGGTTACAGACGTGACTGCTACGGGTCGGTTGTCGTTTAGGCAACTTAACTTAGTGTTCCTGGGCACAGGGACTATGGTGGTCTGCTTAAAACATGTTGGTTTTACAGACTCAGACAGGGAGAGGTTGAAAATGTCAGTGAAGACACTTGCCAGTTGGTCAGCGCATGCTCGCAGTACACGTCCTGGTAATCCGTCTGGCCCTGCGGCCTTGTGAATGTTGACCTTTTTTAAATGTATTTTTATTTCATCTTTATTTAACCAGGTAGGCCAGTTGAGAACAAGTTCTCATTTACAACTGACACTTAGGCTACATTGCATTGAGATACACTTACAGAGCAGAAAAACAAAGTGACATGTGACATTTGCATTGTCCACAACCGTGGCCAGGAGCCCCATAGGCCGCGTACAATTGGTCCAGCATCGTCCGGGTTAGCTGAGGGTTTGGCAGGGGGCTTTACATGGCTCATCGCGCTCTAGCGACTCCTTTTGGCGGGCCATGTGCATGCAGGCTGACCCCAGGTGCCAGTTGAACAGTGTTTCCTGTGACACATTGGTGCAGCCGGCTCGCAGGGGTTAAGAGCACGGTTAGGCAGGTCATTTCTCGGAGGACGCATGACTCCACCTTCGCCTTTCCCGAGCCCGTTGGGGAGTTTCAGCGATGAGACAAGATTGAAATTGGGGATTATTATTTTTATTTTTTTAAAGGTAACAAACATGTATGACAGATTTGCCAAACAAACGTAAGTTCTCTCCATCTGTTCCAATAGCACATGGCCTAGCGTTAAAAAAACAATTTTAATAATAAGATATATTAAAATCCAAAACAAGGTTGTTTTCTACACCCACAAGTTATGAATGAAATAATTTGGCAAAGAATGTTACAGACTAGTACTGAGTCCCTACTCTTGGAGAATGAGTGTGTTCATACAGCATTATCCTCTGGTGATGCAAGCTGTGGTTCTCCAGTGTGGTCGCCTGAGGCTAGCTAGGTGGGTGTCAGAGACCCCTGTCATCCCCACCACTATCTTCACCACCCCCACCACTATCACCCCCACCCCACCCAATTCTTATCGGCAACAAAGAGAGAGAGCAAGAGACACACACTGGTGTAAAGGCCGTGCTCTCCCTGTACAGTGTTAAACACCTACCAGCAACTGTTCAACCTCCATCCATCACAGCTGTCCGCAATCAAGCCTTTCAGTTTGTCAGCTCTCAAAGACCGAGAATCAATTATATTAACAGCTGAGATCACGTGTGAGAGAGAGAGAGAGAGAGATGTGAGAGAAAAGGAGAGATGTGTTATGAGAGCGAGAGAGAGAGCCAGCGAGAGAGGGAGAGGAAAACTAGGAACAGAGAGCTAATTCTGATCCACAGGGCCACAGTCAGTGATGTATACACTACGAAGGCTAAAAGTGCCTCAGGACCATTTAATCTCCCCACAACCCATCTCCCAACAATACCAACCATCACTAACATGAGCCAGGGAGAAATGGAGGAGGCCATGGCCATTTACAGAGAAAGAGAAACGTTAACTTTCAAAAAGGTCAACAGAACGATGGGGCTCTAGCTGGGATTCTCTCTGACCTCAATCACATAAAACAAAACCCAGCGAAATAAAACAACAGGGAGCCCAGCTATGGACGTCTCTCCTGAGCCCCTTCAGAACTGTTACATAGAAAGTGGAGTTTCACACAGTAGGTGGGGAGTGTATCAACCAAACACAGTGGGACATCATTCCATTTCCAGACTACACGGGCAGCTGCCAAGTCTTTCTGCACCCTTCTACCAAGCAGCAGAACCCCACACTAGTGGGCACTGGGCATGCTCAGTTCAGGCAGTAGCTAGGCTGCACTGAGCACGTATTGTTGAGTTATTGGAGCTGACTGGTGTGCAGTCGTCAGAAATGATTTCCTTGTGAATATAAGGCATCAAAGGGAACGGACACAGAGGAGCATGGAGGGATTGAAATCCTTTTGTTTCAGCAAATGGACCAATGGGAGAAAATACTTTTCAAAATGTTGTTTTTTCCCCTCTCATCGCTGATGATTATGAAGCTTGTTCACATGCTCTATGGTCTGCCCCTGTGAGGCATGGTTGCATTAGCAAAAACATTAATCCACAGTCATATTCATCTACTATAATGATGATCACAGCTGTGTATCTAAGTATTTGTAGATCAAATACAACTTCATAAAAAATGATCTAAAGATGATGTAACCTTGCATAAGTTACCTTTGGGTAATTGGGAAATCAAAATGCTCAATCAAAATGCTCAATCAAAATGCTCAATCAAGAATGCTCAAACAGTTTGTGCAAACTACTGTATGTTTAATCATATCCAATTCGGAAGTAGGTCGCTTGCTGAAACATCGCCTTCGGTCAAATGAAGTCGGAATGCATTACAGTACATAGGGTTTTAAGTTATTTTCTCTCACAAACATTTCAGAAACACTGTTGTACGTACTGTATGTTTGTGTTAGCTTATCAGTTAATGTATACTGAACAAAAATATAAACACAACATGTTGGTCTCATGAGCTGAAATAAAAGATCCCAAAAATGTTCCATGCACACAAAAAGCTTATTTCTTTCAAATGTTGTGCACAAATTGGTTTACATCCCTTTTGATGTCCTTTGCCAAGATAATCCATCCACCTGACAGGTGTGGCATATCAAGAATCTGATTAAACAGCAGGACCATTACACAGGTGCACCTTGTGCGGGGGACAATAAAGGCCACTCTAAAAATGTGCAGTTTTGTCACACAACACAATGACACAGATGTCTCAAGTTTTTAGGGAGCATGCAATTGGCATGCTGACTGCAGGAATGTCCACCAGAGCTGTTGCCAGAGAGTTTAATGTTTATTTCTCTACAATAAGCCGCATCCAACGTCGTTTTTGAGAATTTGGCAGTACAGTTGAAGTCGGAAATGTACATTCTCCTTGGCCAAATACATTTAAACTCAGTTTTCACAATTCCTAACATTTAATCCAAGTAAAAATGCCCAGTGGAGGGCATAGGCCCTTGGCTGTGCCCCTGCCCACTCATTTGAAATCCATAGATTAGGCTCTAATGAATTTATTTCAATTGACTGATTTCCTTATATGAACTGTAACTCAGTAAAATCGTTAAAATTGTTTCATGTTGCGTTTATATGTTTGTTTCTGTATATTTGGTGTGCATTCGAAATTGCACCCTATTTCCTATATAGTGCACTTCTTTTCACCAGAGCCCTGGTCCCTGGTCAAGGGATGCACTATAAAGGGAACAGGAAACCATTTCAGACATATGTACATATGTATAAAGTATGTCTGTGTTAGTTTAGCTGTTCAGTCCACATGTATTGGGATAAATTGGGAAGCTATATGAAAGGGTCCCACAGTGGGAGCTCTCAGGTCCCACAGCCAGCCAGCCAGCCAGCTAAGCAGGCAGCACAGCCAGACAGACACCGAGGCTGGGCAGATCGAGAGGCACTATGTGTCTGTAATGAAGTGACCACAAAAGGACCACTACAAGAGTGTCCAGGTCGAACCATTAAAATGGAGGTTATGGCTCTTATTTACAGCACCAGAGAGAGGGTAGGTCCCTGAATAGGACTCTAGCGGCTGTGTTCATTGTTGTAGTGTCTGAGATGTGGCCGATTAGGCCGGATTAGCTTCAGCAGGGGAGTTCTCAGGCCGACATCCCCAAGCACTGACACACACACATGCACGGACACTCATGCGCATTCACACACACACACACACACACACACACACACACACACACACAAATATAAACTCAGCAAAAAAAGAAACGTCCCCTTTTCAGGACCCTGTCTTTCAAAGATAAATCGTCAAAATCTAAGTAACTTCACAGATCTTCATTGTAAAGGGTTTAAACACTGTTTTCTATGCTTGTTCAATGAACCATAAACAATTAATGAACATTCACCTGTGGAACGGTCGTTAAGACACAAACAGCTTACAGAAGGTAGGCAATTAAGGTCACAGTTGAAATGAAAACGTAAGACACTAAAGAAGCCTTTCTACTGACTCAGAAAAAATCCAAAAGAAAGCTGCCCAGGGTCCCTGCTCATCTGTGTGAACATACCTTAGGCATGCTGCAAGGAGGCATGAGGACTGCAGATGTGGCCAGGGCAATAAATTGCAATGTCCGTACTGTGAGACGCCTAAGACAGCGCTACAGGGAGACAGGACGGACAGCTGATCATCCTCGCAGCGGCAGACCACGTGTAACAACACCGGCACAAGATCAGTACATTCAAACATCACACCTGCGGGACAAGTACAAGATGGCAACAACAACTGCCCGAGTTACACCAGGAACGCACAATCCCTCCATCAGTGCTCAGACTGTCCGCAATAGGCTGAGAGAGGCTGGACTGAGGGCTTGTAGGCCTGTTGTAAGGCAGTTCCTCACCAGACATCACCGGCAACAACATTGCCTATGGGCACAAACACACCATCGCTGGACCAGACAGGACTGGCAAAAAGTGCTTTTCACTGATGAGTCGCGGTTTTGTCTCACCAAGTGTGATGGTTGGATTTGCGTTTATCGTTAAAGGAATGAGCGTTACACCGAGGCCTGTACTCTGGAGTGGGATCGATTTGGAGGTGGAAGGTCCGTCATGGTCTGGGAAGGTGTGTCACAGCATCATCGGACTGAGCTTGTTGGCATTGCAGGAAATCTCAATGCTGTGCGTTACAGGGAAGACATCCTCCTCCCTCATGTGGTACCCTTCCTGCAGGCTCATCCTGACATGATCCTCCAGCATGACAATGCCACCAGCCATACTGCTCGTTCTGTGCGTGATTTCCTGCAAGACAGGAATGTCAGTGTTCTGCCATGGCCAGCGAAGAGCCCGGATCTCAATCCCATTGAGCACGTCTGGGACCTGTTGGATCGGAGGGTGAGGGCTAGGGCCATCCCCCCAGATATGTCCAGGAACATGCAGGTGCCTTGGTGGAAGAGTGGGGTAACATCTCACAGCAAGAACTGGCAAATCTGGTACAGTCCATGAGGAGGAGATGCACTGCAGTACTTAATGCAGCTGGTGGCCACACCCGATACTGACTGTTACTTTTGATTTTGACACCCCCCCCGTTCAGGGACACATTCTTCAATTTCTGTTAGTCACATGTCTGTAGAACTTGTTCAGTTTATGTCTCAGTTGTTGAATCTTGTTATGTTCATACAAATATTTACATGTTAAGTTTTCTGAAAATAAACACAGTTGACAGTGAGAGGATGTTTATTTTTTTGCTGAGTTTATATATACAGTTAAAGTCGTTAGTTTACATACACCTTAGCCAAATACATTTAAACTCAGTTATTCACAATTCCTGACATTTAATCCTAGTAAAATTCCATGTCTTAGGTCAGTTAGGATCACCACTTTATTTTAAGAATGTGAAATGTCAGAATAATAGTAGAGAGAATTAATTATTTCAGATTTTATTTCTTTCATCACATTCCCAGTGGGTCAGAAGTTTACATACACTCAATTGGTATTTGGTAGAATTGCCTTTAAATTGTTTAACTTGGGTCAAACATTTCGGGTAGCCTTTGACAAGCTTCCCACAATAAGTTGGGTGAATTTTGGACCATTCCTCCTGACAGAGCAGGTGTAACTGAGTCAGGTTTGTAGGCCTCCTTGCTCGCACATGCTTTTCAGTCCTGCCCACACATTTTCTGTAGGATTGAGGTCAGGGCTTTGTGATAGCCACGCCAATACCTTGACTTTGTTGTCCTCTAGTCATTTTGCCACAACTTTGGAAGTATGCTTGGGGTCATTGTCCATTTGGCAGACCCATTTGTGACCAAGCTTTAACTTCCTAACTGATGTCTTCAGATGTTGCTTCAATATATTCACATAATTTTCTACCTCATGATGCCATCTATTTTGTGAAGTGCACCAGTCTAGGACTCGTTTTACTGTGGATATAGATACGTATGTACCTGTTTCCTCCAGCATCTTCACACGGTCCTTTGCTGTTGTTCTGGAATTGATTTGCACTTTTCGCACCAAAGTACGTTATCTCTAGGAGATGAACCCACTGGAATTATGATACAGTGAATTATAAGTGAAATAATCTGTCTGTAAACAATTGTTGGAAAAATGACTTGTGTCATGCACAAAGTAGATGTCCTAACTGACTTGCCAAAACTATAGTTTGTTAATAAGAAATTAGTGGTGTGGTTGAAAAATGAGTTTTAATGACAGCAACTTTAGTGTACAATATGTGAACTTCCGACTTTAACTGTATATGCAAGCATGCACGTACCTGTGTGCACACACACACGCACACACACACACACACACACACACACACACACACACACACACACACACACACACACACACACACACACACACACACACACACACACACACACACACACACACTGACATTTGACGATTGTCTCTCTCTACTTAGACCACAGCCAGACAAGCATTACTTTACCATAAGAATTGTGCATGCCAATGCAGAGCAGCATATTAAAACATACTAATGCTACTTAGCTTGTACCGTAGACTAGTGCTGGCCTGAATAGATGCACCGTATATTCTTTGTACTCATTTATGTTGTTGTGTTTTTTCTACAATGACTGTTCTTCCTCAAACACATCTTTCTTTCAAGAGGGCATGGACGGAAGATTTGCCCTCATCACTTCCTCCAGAGCCATATCGCCTCAGAGGATGGGCAGGCTCATACATTCCTCAGGGATCCAGTGCTGTGTTGGCCATTTCACTTCTTCATTAGAGAATTACCCAAAGACAATTATTAATCCAAACGACCGTGTGGCCGCCCATGATAATGCCACTGTTCTCACATCTCATCTCGTCCTCCCTCTTCAATCCCACACCACAGCCCTGACCGCTATAAAAGGGAGAAGCATTGTTCAGCTCAGCTCAGTCAAATGACTTGAAAACATCATATGCCAAGTATGGGTAGTGGCTAGCAAATAATGTTTTACTCTAATTCCATATATTTATCTATTTGTCAAGGTTGGTACTGTAGATTCTTAACATTCTCTAAAGCTATTCTGTGTGTATTCCCATCTCGGAGCTCTCAGAGCTTTAAAGCAGTAAAGAGCAGTTTGCATAACACTTCACATAATGAGTTAAGTATCTGGGTTCCAAATGGACTGGTTCACAGTGACGATTTCTCTCAGGATGCAACGACGGCCTGATCAAAGAATCTGCTGATTCACAAGCAAACTGCCCAAGACAATGAGCTCTTTCTTTATCTTTCTTTCTCTCTCTGTCCCTCCCTCTCCCACGGCACTTGGATAACAAACTGAAATGTCTATAGCATGCATGCTAGAGCAGTGAAGTTTGCCTTTAGCCCTCAACTCCCTAAGCTGGCCTTTCAACAGCCTTTCCTGAGGGCTAAAATGTCAGCTTTTAACTTTGAATGCCGCTCATTTTGGAAGATAGGAGGGTGGTCTTCTAGTCATTTTCGCAAGGTCTCCATGTTATCTCGAAAAATCATACTGCACAAGGATCAAGGTTGGCAGGGGAGCTGAGCTGAGGTTAAATCCCCTCAGTAGAAAGTAATGTAGCATTTGGCGACTCACTGGATTGAAACTAACTCTCGGGGTTGCAGACGGATCGTCATTCAGGGCTTTGTTCAAGAGCAGCCAGGTGAACATATCTGTCGGCCCCATAGCTGGGAACATTTACACCAGAATACAGAGTGCCATGCTCGAGGCAATCAAACAATTCCCCCCTATAATAGAGTTATAAATGATGTATTCTAAATGCATGGTTTCTGCATTCTAATTAAAGACCATTGGGGGTATACATTTTAACTGAGTATGTTGTTGACTAGTGCCTTGGGCCAAAAATTATATTTACAATGACTCAAGGCTTGTACAATAGAGTGAACACAACACACAGGTCAAAACTGTAAGCAAACACTGCTGCCTCACACCACAAAGGAATGATACAGAGGGGAAAGAAGCATTGTTGATGACTCGGGCAACCAATCAAATAGACAGACAGACAGGGGCCTTTCAGATAGGAAGACACACACAGTCATTCAATGTGCATGACTTCATTCTTCAGCAGAAATTGACATCCGTTTCCGAAGTAAAAACAATATAGTGCTATTGTCAATGAGACACAATGATATAAAATCATCCAACAAACATTATCGAAAACATTTTGGTTCAACTTCACAAAAAAGGGAGCTATACAATCTGACAGACCTTTTTTGAAAAAGATGGCCTTTCAATTTCAATACTAATTAGTGCCATTATAGAAATCTGTTAGTATCTGTAATTAACCATGTGTTAACTTGGCCACAATATCAGATGAAAATGGGATGTGCAGAATGACAAAACTAGTCTGAAGAGCAGTTAGCGGCATCAACGTTGTACAAGGGAACACAGTTGAAGTGCAATAGTCCATGTAATTGCCCTCACTCAATGTTCTAGTTTAGTTTAGCTAGTCAAGTGTGGACGGTGTTTAAACAAACACTTTAATGAGCAACTTGTTTCTCTGCTTCCTTAAATTCTTTAATTCAGCCTCCATCCACAGTCCTCCTGTCTAAATACTATCCAATATTAGACACTCTCAATAAGCTCCAAAGACTAAGCTTTTAAAAGCACTGCAAATGCAGAGTGCAAAGGGTTAAATCCTGGACTTGTATGACAGATGTCAAATGTATACAGGGGCGTAACTTTGGTTTCAGAAGTGGGGGGGACATAATATTATTATTATACCGTTACATGTCAAAAGTTTGGACACACCTACTCATTCAAGGGTTTTTCTTGATTTTTACTATTTTCTACATTGTAGAATAATAGTGAAGACATCAAAACTATGAAATAACACATATGGAATCATGCAGTAATCAAAAAAAGTGTTAAACAAATCAAGATATATTTTCTTCAAAAATAAAAAAAATTCAAAGTAGCGACCCTTTGCCTTGATGACAGCTTTACATACTATTGGCATTCTCTTAATCAGCTTCATGAGGTAGTCAGTCACCTGGAATGCATTTCATTTAAAAGGTGTGCCTTGTTAAAAGTTAATTTGTGGAATTTCTATCCTTCTTAAAGTGTTTGAGCCAATCCATTGTGTTGTGACAAGGTAGGGGTGGTATACAGAAGATTGCCCTATTTGGTAAAATACCATATTATGACAAGAACAGCTCAAATAAGCAAAGGGAAACGACAGTCCATCATTACTTTAAGACATGAAGGTCAGTCAATACGGAACATTCAATAACTTTGAAAGTTTCTACAAGTGCAGTCACAAAAACCATCAGCGCTATGATGAAACTGGCTCTCATGAGGACCGTCACAGGAAAGGAAGACCCAGAGTTACCTCTGCTGCAGAGGATAAGGTCATTAGTTACCAGCCTCGGAAATTGCAGCCCAAATAAACGCTTCACAGAGTTCAAGTAACAGACACATCTCAACATCAACTGTTCAAAGGAGACTGCGTGAATCAGGTCTTCATAGTCGAATTTCTGCAAAGAAACCACTACTAAAGGACACCAATAAGAAGAAGAGACTTGCTTGGGCCAAGAAACATTAGCAATTGACAATAGACCGGTGGATATCTGTCCTTTGGTTTAATGGGTGCAAATTTGACATTTTTGGTTCCAACCCCCGTCTCTTTGTGAGACGCAGAGTAGGTGAACGGATGATCTCCACATGTGTGGTTCCCACCGTGAAGCATGGAGGAGGAGATGTAATGGTGTTTTGCTGGTGACACTGTCTTTGATTTATTTAGAATTCAAGGCACACTTAACCAGTATGGCTACCACAGCATTCGCAGGGATACGCCATCCCATCTGGTTTGCGCTTAGTGGGCCTATCATTTGTTTTTCAACAGGACAATGACCCAACACACCTCCAGGCTGTGTAAGGATTATTTGACGAAGAAGGAGAGTGATGGAGTGCTGCATCAAATGACTTGGCCTCCACAATCACCCAACCTCAACCCAATTGAGATGGTTAGGAATGAGTTGGACCACAGAGTGAAGGAAAAGCAGCCAACAAGTGCTCAGCATATGTGGGAACTCCTTCAAGACTGTTGGAAAAGCATTACGGGTGAAGCAGGTTGAGAGAATGCCAAGAGTGAGCAAAGCTGTCATCAAGGCAAAGGGTGGCTACTTTCAAGAATCTCAAATATTAAATATATCTTCATTTGTTTAATACTTTTTTTGTCACTACCTGATTCCATATGTGCTATTTCATAGTTGTGATGTCTTCATTATTATTATACAATGTAGAAAATAGTAAAGTAAAGAAAAACCCTTGAGTGAGTAGGTGTGTCCAAACTTTTTACTAGTAGTGTATAGGGTTTATCCAGTCGATAAACCCTCCAAACAGACTCCCCGACCGCTCGGAGGCCTTCGCATTGTCCTAAAGCACACCGTTGCCCTGTTTTGTATCACATTCTAATGATAAAACTGGTGGGTTGCGCCCATAAATGTATCAGTGCATTCGGAAAGTATTCAGACCCCTTCACTTTTTCCACATTTTGTTATGTTACTGATTTGGCGAACTCCAGATCGCCAAATCAGCCAATAGATGGTATGGCCACACTTGTCTAGAACACATCCATCCATTTATATCCTCATGATAAAGTATAGATTTCGCTTAGATGTGCTCAATCTAAACAGTGTACCAAATTATTCAACTCCAACACTCCTTCAAGTACCATGTCGCAATGCGCCTTGTGTCTGTGGGAAACAGAGATGATACATAAAGGGGAGATAGGAATCCTATTGGCAACGAATGGAGAAACGCCCCACCCAACTGACTGTCGACCCATCATATTCACGTTGTCATGCTGAGTCAAGTGGTTTCTTAGCTAATCGTCACGCAATCCCTTCTCAAAGTGAGGGTATGAGTCAAGAACCCTGCCTATTTTCCTCGAAAGTACGTAATGTCACGATTCCAAAGCTATACGATATTACAGAGAACAAGTTAATAATCTCACATCTTGGAAAATATTTCCAATGCTATGCGTGTGGTATGCCGTGGTAAGGTGAGGTGCGTTACGGTGCTTGCCGTTAATGCTCAGTCAAACCACCAGCGGGCATCGTTGAGCACATCTACTCCATTTATTAAGCAGGGCTTTTGAAGCCGAGCAAACAACACCATGCCATGCAATTGTGAATACGCATCATGACTAAAATGTAATGATATATTTCATTGTAGGCCTATAGGAAGAAAAACAAACTAGCAGTCCCGATATGGGCCAAATATTGTATATTTGGATGGTATTGGATATATTGGATATATTTGGATATATTTGGATGGTATTGGATATATTGGATATATTTGGATGGTTAAAGGCTGACATTTGATAGCACCCATTTGACTCCCATTCACTCATTGAAGGAGAGCTCTCCTTGTCCCAGAATCATCCAAAATGCACCACGTGGCCCATTGACAACTTATGGGCAACATATACAATGTGCGTTAATACGATTCTAATGGAGTTTCCTTATCTCCTCAAAAGTACCTCTCTGGGAAAGCAACATTATTCTGCTCTCACTCTGGGCAGAGATGCCATTTCTTGCTCAGTGGCAGATACAAACTGCAAGTTGAACTAGTAAGACACCTAAATTGATAGTGCAGTTTGTTTAGGCAATTTTACAGCTAGCTAGCTACTTCACATGCTGATATTGACTTTGGTATTATTGTATGTGGCTATGTTTTCTAGCTAGCTAGCCAGCCAGCCAAGAGAGAGAGAAAGCATTGCAGGTTTTTTAAGTAGTCTTGAGCTGCAACAGATTTCCCAAAACTATTTTCACATGTTTCTACCAACCTTGTTATAACGATAAAATTAAACATGTTCACAGAAATGATTGTTTTCACATATTAGTGTTATTTAACACTGTTAATCATAGGACTTTGTGGTTTGGATTGGATGATCCCTTTAACATACTTCGAATGCCGGGCATCACTGTAGTCCTGGGGAAAAGACTACAACCTTGAGGCTTTAAAATCTCACCACTATAATACTGTATAAAACGTATCATGTGGTAATCGGCATGATTACCATTTGGTGAATGGGAATCCTATATTGTCTATGTAATGGCCTGTGTGGGCCATGGATGTCAGTGAGTTATACTATAATGACAGACAGGAAATACATAGAGCATTTGGGGGCTCCCGAGTGGCACAGCGGTCTAAGGCACTGTGTCTCAGTGCTAGAGGTATCACTACAGACCCTGGTTCGATTCCAGGTTGTATTACAACCAGCCGGTGTATGCCGTCATTGTAAATAGGAATTTGTTCTTAACTGACTTGCCTAGTTAAATACAAAATACATTTTAAAAAATGTTGCTGACAGCAGCATACATCCACACATATATTATCAGATAACACTGAGTTAAAGGGGTGACCCTTGTGTGACACCACATTGAGAACAGTGCTTTCTGTGTCTGTGAAAAGCCAAAGTGTGAAAATGCATGACTGCCCTTATGAGCCTGGTCTCTGGTCGGGTCAGGCTGTGGTAAAGGTCAAGAAATGTCCGTCCTGGGCTTCCATTCCATACACTATTCATCTGAGATACTTTAGGTATGGATGAAAAAGTTCAAGTTCAGAAATACGTTGTTGGTATTTCAATATATATCATACAATTAAAACTTGCGGCGTATTGGTTGAGGTATGCTGTGGTATGGTAAAATGCGTTACGAACCACCAGCGGGCATCGTTGAGCACATTTATTAAATCAGGGTTTTGAAGCCAAGCAAAGAGCACCATGCCATGCAATTGTGAATACGCTCCATGATTAAAATTAATAATATATTTCATTGAAATATTCGGATGGTTAAGGACATTTGGTAGTTTCAATTAAATCTGGTCGTTTCAATTCAAAATGTGACTCGTTCCATTCTCCATTCTCTTGTTGATATTATATCCTGGCCTTTATTTTCAATTACTGTAATTGTAGCCCGTTCTCCGGTTCACAGTGCTGTACGGGTTTTGACTGACAGCCATTATAAACTTCAGCACTGTGTGCGACAAGAAGATGCCCTCATCCCTCCTGCTAATTGGGCTACTTTTGCACATTTGTTTTTGTCTGAGTGAGGGAAATGCTGATGCTTATTTCTATTGTCTCTATCTATTCGGTACCATTCCATAATCATTCATTCAGACGGTTAAAAACTGCTCTCGCTCCTATCCTCACTCAGACTGACCGCAGCATCTATCGGTAGCCTAAACTGTGGAACAAATTGGCGGATGTTCAGACCTAGCAGAGCTATTAGATTATCCTTTTGTAAATTATTGGAGGTGTGAATGTTTCAGTCTGAGAGTCTCTCTCCTCTCGCACTATAGAGTCCTGGCGGGTGGTCCGGAGTTGAGAGAGAGCTTGGGTAATGGTGCAATAACACTTGACATGTGGACTGACGATTTTCGAATAACAGGATACTTGTGCCTTACAGTATATTACATAAACAAAGAGTGGGTGCTCGCGGAGAGGATGCTATTCAAAACGGAGTGACACAGTTCCCAGCGCAAAACTGCAGGTACGAGAAGGCCAGCTATTGTGGAAGAATACTTGGGGATCTTGCTGATTTTCTCTATCGCTTCAAAGAGGCCACACTCTCCTTGGAGGCAAGCATGTAGCCTACTCTTCACCTGGTAAGTGTGTGGTTCTAAAGGATAGAGACATAATTACAGCTGGATAGGCCTGGAGTATATCTACCTTTTTTTGAATCAACTGAAAACAATCTGTAATTCTGCTAAGCCTACAGACAAAGATGAACTTGTGAAGGCCATCAAAATGTTTTGGCTCGAGAAACTGACGATTCAACAATGCAACAAATTCATCAATAGATGTTTCTTTCTATTGGATATATATATAAATCATGACCTATTATAAGGTTGATTTGCTATTTGCTATGCAAAGTTGAATCACAGACACGTAGTCTCCCTCCACTCACGATAGCTCATCTTGTGTGAATTATTATGTGGATTCTAATAAATTGACATATTTGTAAGGGGTTGGTGCATTTTTCATTGGGGAAAATCAGGTCTGAGATATTGAGTTAGAAATGTAAAACTTTAGTCTTGTGTCAGGTGAGCTGTTGTGTCCTCACCTTTGGTCTGATAATTTCCCAATAATCTCCTAAGTGTTCTCTTTCAATTGCTACTTCAATATAAACCATTTATACAAAAGTATGTGGATGCCCTTTCAAATGAGTGGATTTGGTTATTTCAGCCACACTTGTAACAGGTGTATCAAATAGAGCACATGGCCATGCAATCTCCATAGACAAACACTGGCAGTGGAATGGCCTTACTGAAGAGCTCAGGGACATGGCACTATGATAGGATGCCACCTTTCCAACAAGTCAGTTCGTCAAATCTCTGCCCTTCTTCAACTGCCTCAGTAAACTGTAAGGGCTGCTATTGTGAAGTGGATACGTCTAGGAGCAACAACGTCTCAGCCGCGAAGTGGTAGGCCACACAAGCTCACAGAACGGGACCGCCGAGTGCTGAAGTACATAGCGTGTAAAAAATCATCTGTCCTCGGTTGCAACCCTCACCACTGAGTTCCAAACTGCCTCTGGAAGCAATGTCAGCACAATAACTGTTATTTGGGAGCTTCATGAAATGGGTTTCCATGGCCGAGCAGCCGCAAGATCACAAGCCTAAGATCCCCATGCTCAATGCCAAGTGTGGGCTGGAGTGGTGAAAAGCTCACCGCCATTGAACTATGGAGCAGTGGAAACACTTTCTATGGAGTGATGAATCACGCTTTACAATCTGGCAGTCCGATGGACGAATCTGGGTTTGGCGGATGCCAGGAGTATGCTACCTGCCCCAATGCATAGTGCCAACTGTAAAGTTTGGTGGAGGAGAATTAATGGTCTGATTTTTTTTATGGTTAGGGCTAATGGTCTGTTTTTTTTCATGGGTCGGGCTAGGCCCCTTTAATTCCAGTGAAGGGAAATTTTAAAGCTACTGCATACAATGACATTCTAGACGATTCTGTGTTTCCAACTTTGTGGCAACAGTTTGGGGAAGGCCCTTTCCTGTTCCAGCATGACAATGCCACCGTGCACAAAGTGAGGTCCATACAGAAATGGTTTGTCAAGATCGGTGTGGAAGAACTTGACTGGCCTGCACAGAGCCCTGACCTCAACCCCATCGAACACCTTTGGGATGAATTGGAACGCCGACTGCAAGGCAGGCCTAATATCCCAACATCAGTGCCTGACCTCACTTATGCTATTTTACTTGAAGTTCCCGCAGCAATGTTCCAACATCTAGTGGAAAGCCTTCTCAGAAGAGTGGAGGCTGTTATAGCAGCAAAGGTTGGACCAACTCCATATTAATGCCCATGATTTTGTAATGAGATATTTGGTCTTGTAGTGGTCATGTAGTGTATATCAATCATTCATTCAAGAATTTTAGTTATAAACAAAATAACAAATGGAGCCTTGAATAATTAAACTATAAATTAGCCTCAACATGTTGGTTAAAGCGATTGCATTCACGAATGCATGCGACTGTTTTTAATCTTGGCTGTGGTAAAGACTTTAAAAGCTTTTTTAGTTAGAATTTATGCAATTTTGGGGGGAAATTATTGTTGTGTTTGTTGTGTTGTTTACACTGTTCCAAATGACCAGAAAAAAAGATTGCTCACCTGTTTGACAAACATACTGTAATAAGCACGCAGTGCTCGCTCCTCCTACCCTCCCTTCTTGATCTCAAGTCCCTAAAAATAGAAATCAGCTCGGAAAGAGTCTATTGTCCTGCTGATAGCCCATCAAGGGTGGATGGCTTCTTTTGTGATTACAATTTATTGAAAGAATAGGTAAGGCTGCCAAACCATTTACACCTGGTCCACATCTTAGTAGCGCACTTATAGTGTACTTTCCCTCCATTCTCAGCCTGACTCTCTATCAATGCCACCAGATGCTTCTATTGTTGTTATCTATTCGGTGACATTCCACTGGTAAATATAATACATACAACTACTCACAAACTTTTACAGATGCACAATCATACCGCCTGGTATGGCAGCTGCTCCGCCCACAACCTTAAGGCTCTCCAGAGGGTAGTGAGGTCTGCACAACGCATCACCGGGGGCAAACTACCGGCCCTCCAGGACACCTACACCGCCCGATGTCACAGGAAGGCCATAAAGATCATCAAGGACAACAACCACCCGAGCCACTGCCTGTTCACCCCGCTATCATCCAGAAGGCGAGGTCAGTACAGGTGCATCAAAGCAGGGACCGAGAGACTGAAAAACAGCTTCTATCTCAAGGCCATCAGACTGTTAAACAGCCACCACTAACATTGAGTGGCTGCTGCCATACATGTAAAAAATGTATCACTAGCCACTTTAAACAATGCCATTTAATATAATGTTTACATACCCTACATTACTCATCTCATATGTATATACTGTACTCGATACCATTGTTGCATCTTGCCTATGCCGTTCTGTACCATCACTCATTCATGTATCTTTATGTACATATTCTTAATCCCTTTACACTTGTGTGTATAAGGTAGCTGTTGTGAAATTGTTAGGTTAGATTACTCGTTGGTTTTTACTGCATTGTTGGGACTAGAAGCACAAGCAGGTCGCTACACTCGCATTAACATCTGCTAGCCATGTGTATGTGACAAATAAAATTTGATTTGAAATAGGTCAGGTCTTGAAAATGTGTAAAAAAACTTTCCCCCCTCCATATCCACAATGTGCGTAAAAGAGGCCCATATAGATGACTTGGGTTTTCCTCGCCGTACTCTCTTTCATTCAGTTTCTTCTTCACATCAGCAAAGAACGACTCTGCATTGTCTGCTTCATATGAGGCTTTAGTTTAGGAAGGTCATAAAAAACATCATACTAAGACAACGTATTTCAAAATAACAGAATAGCATGTTTCACGTTTTATTTATCTGGGCTTAGTAGCCGAGGCTATGTGGCTGCACCATCAACTTGTTAATTTAGCAGACATCACTCGCGTATATTCAGTCAGCACATATATTTAAAGATTATAATGGAATATAACAGAACATTTTTGTTTCTCTTAGAATAAAAACCTTACCGTGTAACAACAGTTATAGTAAGTAATGAACTACAGTCCAGTTACAGCTTCTTCTGACAGAATAGAAACAAAAAAAGAGGTGTCTTATTCCGAATGTGCACACGGGACAGAGGAAGAGCAATTCTTACACTATTGTTTTAAATTCAATCAGCTTCTTCTTCCTCATTCAGTTAATTCAAATTAAACCGTGACATCAGGTACACAATTATCTGTTTCTATCACCTGTTCATCAATTCACGTCATTCATTCAGTGATGTGAGAGACACATTAACGCCTCGGTACTAACGCTTTAGACTGAACCCATAAAGGTAGTATGATCAGATACTGCAAAAGTGACATTTAAGTAAATGGATTCTGCCCCTTAATTACTGCACATGTCACAGTAAATCTTGGGATGATGAAGCACATTTAGAAAATGATGAGAGAAAAATGATGATGAATGATGTAAAATGAAGGAAAAAATGTATGATTTTTGGATAATGGATTCCTACTGTTGCTATCCTCACACAATCAGCAAGTACCCGTAACCTACCCAAAAAGCTTCCAACTGCTGTCACTTTTAGAAAGCCATAAAAGCTTAACTGAAGAGTAACTTCACAACATCACATCGTACCATTAATTACTAGACAACCTGAAGAGTAAACTTGAGAAACTTGGAGGCAAATAGATACATAACCTAATCTGTGAGAAGATACTGTATATAAAATTGTGGGCAGCACCAATGGCACTACCTTTACTTTACTTTTCCTGAGGAAGTCACATGAAGCTTTCAGTGAAGTAGCTACTGTAAGTAAATGGGAATCCGAGGACAATGCAATGGAAAAAAGAACTGAACTATTGTCATTCATGCTCTTTCATTGGTAAGGAAATGTTCCTGGTATTTGTATAGTAGACATGAAGGACAGATTCAGTGAATGAGAGATAGAAATATGTAATAAATGCTGGATTACTTTGTCATTCTTTGCTCGGCTTGATTTTGATTCCAGACAAGGAATTCAGGGTCGTACCTATCAGGAGACAGGCAGAAAGGAAAAAAATGTAGGTGGGTGTCTCGCACAAAGGAGCTTGACAAGAATAAAATAATACTCATTTGAATGTCTTTCTTTCTCAACAATTTTCCTATTACACACTTACACTGGATTCAGAACATGCACTAGATGATTTGATTGTGGTGGATGGGGATCTTTTAAAGAGGGGGTCTTACAAAACCAAGAAATATGGAGATCAATTTGCTATCAGCTAGGTCAATTATGGATTGTTCAGTCATCAGAACCATTATCATGGTTTGTGGAGAGACACATTCCAGTGATCTTGTCATTGTTTTTCTTAAATATGAATAGATGTATTTAGGACTATGCTTTCCTATAATTTAGGACTCTGCTAAATAGTGACATAAATTATATCACGCAAACAACCATTGGACATTAGGAAAGTTTTAACTTACAGCTACATAGCCAAATATAACAACCTTAATTGTGGTTGAGTATTTCTTTTATAGAGTATTGTTTTGGTCGTTGACTTTGAACATGATTCATTAAAACATTTAATTAATCTCTTTCTAGAATTCAACTGATTTGCTAGACACAATACAGGCCTAGTGTTTCCACAATTAATTGAAATTAAGATCGATTGAAGACCTGCTTTGGTGAAACCCGCCCTTTAACAATAATGAATATGAAGTAACCAAAAAAATAGGGAGTCATTTCTAATTTGGGGATTACTGTAATTGACTGTGCATGTTGTGAAGTTGTTTGCAGCCAGCAAATCAATGCATCACAAGTCAATCCACTGAAAGCGTGTACAAACGCCAAAAGTAATGCCAGAGCTACAGCAGATACAGTGCAATGTGGAAAAGGAAAGAAAGATAGAAAAACAAATACATAGTACAGGGGATGGTGAATGAAGAAAACAGAATGGGATAAATTAAAAGTAATGAACTTGTATTGCAAACATACAGTTGAAGTCGGAGGTTTACATACACCGTAGCCAAATACATTTAAACTCAGTTTTCATAATTCCTGACATTTAATCCTAGTAAAAATTCCCTGTCTTAGGTCACCACTTTATTTTATGAATGTGAAATGTCAGAATAATAGTAGAGAATGACTTATTTCAGATTTCATTTCTTTCATCACATTCCCAGTGGGTCAGAAGTTTACACTCAATTAGTATTTGGTAGCATTGCCTTTAATTGTTTAACTTGGGTCAAACGTTTTGGGTAGCTTTCCACAAGCTTCCCACAATAAGTTTGGTGAATTTTGACCCATTCCTCCTGACAGAGCTGGTGTAACTGAGTCAGGTCTGTAGGCCTCCTTGCTTGCACACGCTTTTTCAGTTCTGCTGACAAATTTTCTATAGGATTGAGGTCAGGGCTTTGTGATGGCTACTCCAATACCTTGACGTTGTTGTCCTTAAACCATTTTGCCACAACTTTGGAAGTATGCTTGGGGTCATTGTCCATTTGGAAGACCAATTTGTGACCAAGCTTTAACTTCCTGACTGATGTCTTGAGATGTTGCTACAATATATCCACGTAATTCTCCATCCTCATGATGCCATCTATTTGTGAAGTGCACCAGTCCCTCCTGCAGCAAAGCACCCCCACAACATGATGCTGCCACCCCCCGTGCTTCACGCTTGGGATGGTGTTCTTCGGCTTGTAAGCCTCTTCCTTTATTAACCCTCCAAACATAACGATGGTCATTATGGCAAACAGTTCTATTTTTGATTCATCAGACCAGAGGACATTTCTCAAAAAACTATGATATTTGTCCCCATGTGCAGTTGCAAACCGTAGTCTGGCTTTTTTATGGCGCTTTTGGAGCAGTGGCTTCTTCCTTGCTGAGCGGCCTTTCAGGTTATGTTGATATATGACTCGTTTTACTGTGGATATTGTCACGACTTCCACCGAAGGTAGTTCCTCTCCCTGTTCGGGCGGCGACGCCGACTACTAGCCATCACAGATCCCTTTTTCCTTTTTTGTTTGTTTTGTCTTTGGTTCTTTTCACACCTGGTTTCATTTGCCTTAATTTCTGTGTGTATATATTTACCCTGTTGCCTGCCTAGGTTTGTGCGGAATTATTATTTTATTGTGATGTAGCTCGATGAGGTTATGCCCTATTTCTTGTTTTCACGGATTTAATAAGAGTGTGTTATTGTCGGAGCTTTGTTTGTCCCTCTGTGCGTTTGTACGGGTTCTCTGTTGTCGAGGGCATTTTACTTTTTTGATTGTGCCATACCTGTGTTGGTGGACTTGCCAATTAAAAAGTACGCTTGTCAGACATCTCTGCTCTCCTGCGCCTGACTCTTTCACCTACCTCCTAACGCAACATTATCACAGAATCCCGCACCACTTCGATGGAGTCAGCAGGAGCGGACGCGCTCCCAATATCTTTGGAGGAGCACGTTCAACACCACACTGCAGTGTTACACCGGCTGGGGACCGCGATGGATCAGGTGATGGCGACGATGGATCAGGTGATGGCGACGATGGAAAGATGGGAGAGAGGTGGCCTTCCCACACCTCCATCAGCCACACTCCAACCAGTACCACAACCCTCTCCTTCATTGCCTGGGTCCAGTGGTATTCAATTCGCACTCCTGAGGGAGTACGATGGAACGGCGGCCGGGTGCCAGGGATTCTTACTCAAAATGGAGTTATACCTGGCAACCGTTCACCCGACTCCTTCGGAAGGTGAAATCGTGAACGCCCTCGTCTCCTGCCTCTCAGGCAAAGCCCTAGAGTGGGCCAACGCGGTATGGAACGATCCTGACTCGGCGAGGCACCACTACCCAGAGTTCACCCGCCGCTTTCGGGCCGTGTTCGACCACCCACCTGAGGGCCGAGCGGCGGGTGAACAGCTGTTCCATCTAAGGCAGGAGAAGAGGGGCGCTCAGGACTTCGCCCTAGAGTTCCGGATCTTGGCCGCTGGCGCGGGATGGAACGACAGGACCCTGATCGATCACTATAGGTGCAGTTTGCGCGAGAACGTCCGTAGGGAGCTAGCCTGTAGAGACACCTACCCTCTCCTTAGACCAGCTGATAGACATGTCCATTCGGTTGGACAACTTGCTGGCGACCCGCGGGCGTCCGGATCGGGTCCTGTCAGTTTTATCCCCCAGCCCCTCCACTCCAACGCCCATGGAGCTAGGAGGTGCTGCAGCGAGGGCGACCGGAGGAGGGGGCCTTTCCCGTACCAGCTGTGGTCGTAGAGGGCACACTGCTGACCGGTGCTGGAGGGGTCCTACAGGGAGTGTGTTATTGTCAGAGATTTGTTTGTTCCTCTGTGCGTTTGTACGGGTTCTCTGTTGTCGAGGGAGTTTTACTTTTTTGATTGTGCCATACCTGTGTTGCCAATTAAAAAGTACGCTTCTCAGACATCTCTGCTCTCCTGCGCCTGACTCTTTCACCTACCTCCTAACGCAATATTATCACAGATATAGATACTTTTGTACCTGTTTCCTCCAGCATATTCACAAGGTCCTTTGCTGTTGTTCTGGGATTGATTTGCATTTTTCGCACCAAAGTACTTTCATCTCTAGGAGACATAACGTGTCTCCTTCCTGAGCGGTATGACGGCTGTGTGGTCCCATGGAGTTTATACTTGCGTACTATTGCTTGTTTAGATGAACGTGGTAACTTCAGGCATTTGGAAATTGCTCCCAAGGATGAACCAGACTTATGGAGGTCAAATACATTTTTTCTGAGGTCTTGGCTGATTTCTTTTGATTTTCACATGATGTCAAGCCAAGAGGCACTAAGTTTGAAGGTAGGCCTTGAAAAACATCCACAGGTACACCTCCAATTGACTCAAATTATGTCATGGCTTTAGAAGCTTGTGATAGGCTAATTGACATCATTTGAGTCAAAAGGAGGTGTACCTGTGGATGTATTTCAAGGCCTACCTTCAAACTTTTTCTGAAATTTTCTGGAATTTTTCCAAGCTGTTTAAAGGCACAGTCAATTCAGTGTATGCAAACTTCTGACCCACTGGAATTGTGATACAGTGAATAATAAGTAAAATATTCTGTTTGTAAACAATTGTTGGAAAAATTACTTGTGTCATGCACAAAGTAGATGTCCCAACTGACTTGCCAAAACTATAGTTTGTTAACAAGAAATGTGTGGAGTGGTTGAAAAACGAGTTTTAATGACTCCAACCTAAGTGTATGTAAACTTCCGACTTCAACTGTAGATATTCCTGTTTTCTCTGATCTTTCATTAGTATGTATTCCTAGTGATTAAACATGTTGTTGTTTACAGTATTGTTTTTTAAATATTTGCTCTAAAGGAATAAACTCCTTGATCAGACCCACACAAAAGCAACTCTGATAGTACAGCAATACAGCCATAAAGCTTATGACTCAAGGCCACTCCCAGGTAAACACTTTATGACACACACACACACACACACACACACACACACACACACACACACACACACACACACACACACACACACACACACACACACACACACACACACACACACACACACACACAAACAAACAAACAAGACAGCCCAGACAGACACACGCACACACACACACACACACACACACACAAGTAAAAGTTTAAACAACACAAGGTGAAGGAAGGTGAGGTTCAACAAGCTTCATGTGCCCTCCAGAAAACAGTGGCTGTGTCATTCAAGGCGTAGTGGTACCGACAGGCCAAACAGAGGATCGACTGGTAGGCAGTGATGTGGATGTGTGCTTTATATTCAGTGGTCTGACTGAAGGAGAGATGAGGTGTTATAAATAACAGCGCTATAGTGACACTCACCTGGGATCCTTCTGGATGCTGTCGACAGAAGGTGAGCGGGCCAGTGCGGCCTCCGGGGGCAGCATGGGGCCAGACGTGCTGTAGGGCAACTCGGTGGTCGGGCAGAACTGGAGGGTGCGGTACGGGTTGGCGTAGTCCGAGCCAGTGGCAAAGCTGCTTCTCTGGTAGGGCAAAGTGCCTGAGGTGTTCTGGCTGCCTGTACGCTGCAAGGGGATGGAGTCAACACCAGGGGAAGATGGGGCTACGGCAGGAGGGAAGTAGGGACAGAGCAGAAAGTTCAGGACCTCTTCACAAAACTGGTTTACTGGGTCTAGGCAGAGGAATGAGCGAGCACACAGTGAGAAGAGAAACAGAACAACCAAACACCAGAGAAATAAGAGGAGGGGAAGAAGAGGGTGAAAGCAAAATCAAAAGAAAGACAGAAAGGATCATTCATTTAATTAATGTTTCAATACTTCCCTTGGCAGCCTCTGCCAAGAACTATAAGGAAACAATACACAGAAAAACATACAGTGTCACAAAAGATTCCGGTACATTTCAATACATTTCATAACTTTCAGTACATTTATCATGTATGAATTATGACAAATGCACTAAATGTCAGTTTGTCAAATTACAGTTAGACAAACACAATTGACAAATGGCCAGAAGAAGAAGAGGTAGGCATTCTGTAGATGAATGATTATTTACTCCAATAGAACACAACAGACGTACCTCTCTCAGAACACTGAAAAGACCTTACAGTCAGTTTATTGTGAAATGTATTTCTTTACTAACTTTGTCTTTTCATAATCTACCATGAGGAGCATTGAACATGATCTTAAACACAGAACACCTTAATTTCCACACAGTATTGTGTTGGTTAAAATGAATTTCAGAAGAATTCATGGAAGACAGCGGTGAATGGCTAATGATTTCATGTCAAACAAAGTCCAATGGAGGCCCCTGAAAAGTCATTTTTCTGTCTGAAAAGACTGCTTTTCAGGAAAAATGAATGACAGGTATTAGGTTAGAATCACTGTGAGGCCAACATAATATAGTGAGAAGTCAATGTTATTCTGAATATATACATATACAATTTGTTGATTTGAGCAAAGCCATGGAATGAGACACGATTCTTTCACTCATTGCCATTTATCTTTGAGGTATGTATCACTGTAGGGCTGCAGACTACTGTGCTGCATTCCCTGGTCAGGGCAGAGCTGCTGCTGCTACTGCTAATCGTGATCATGTGGAAGGCCTCTATACATCTCTAGGGAGCCCTGCCTGCCTGTCAGTTTAACACAGAGTGAGAGGTAAATAGAGTTACCGTGTAGCAGCTTTTACACTGCACCCTCCTCCCTGGCAGCCATGACCTAGGCTCCACACATGAAACTCCCACCTGGGCAGTTCTCAGTTGTACTATGGTCGGATAAACATTTTACACAGAGTGTACAAAACATTAGGAAGCTAATATTGAGTTTCACCCCCTTTTGCCCTCAGAAGAGCCTCAATTCTTTACAGACTTTAATGTCCCCGTGGGGAAATGTTGTTGCAGTGTCATGTACACATTTAAAGTGGCGTTGAAATAACAAAACAAATTGAAAATACAACTTTCATAACAGTTACATGCCAAACTTCATTTGCCACATGCGCCGAATACAACAAGTGTAGACATTACCGTGAAATGCATACTTACAAGCCCTTAATCAACAGTGCAGTTTAAGAAGAAGAAAATATTTACCAAGTAGGCTAAAATAAAAAGTAATAATAAAAAGTAACACAATAAGAATAACAATAACAAGGCTATATACAGGGGGCACCGGTACCGAGTCAGTGTGCAGGTATACAGGCTAGTTGAGGTAATCTGTACATGTAGGTGGGGACGAAGTGACTATGCATAGGTAACAAACAAACAGCGAGTAGCAGCAATGTACAAGAGGGGGTATTAATGTAAATTGTCCAGTGGCGATTTTTATGAAATGTTCAGCAGTCTAATGGCTTGGTGGTAGAAGATGTTGAGGTGCCTTTTGGCCCCAGACTTGGTGCTCTGGTACTGCTTGCCGTGCGGTAGCAGAGAAAACAGTCTATAACTTGGGTGACTGGAGTCTAACAATTTTATGGGATTTCCTCTTACATCGCCTATTATATAGGTGCTGGATGGCAGGAAGCTTGGCCCCAGTGATGTACTGGGCCGTTCCCACTACCCTTTGTAGTGCCTTATGGTCAGATGCTGAGCAGTTGCCATACCAGGCGGTGATGCAACAGGTCAGGATGCTCTCGATGGTGCAGCTGTAGAACCTTTTTAGGATCTGAGGACCCATGCCAAATCTTTTTTGTCTCCTGAGGGGGAATAGGTTTTGTCGTGCCCTCTTCACGACTGTCTTGATATGTTTGAACCATGATAGGTATTACGGACTCAGTCAGGGAGAGGTTGAAAATGTCAGTGAAGACACTTGACAGTTGGTCCGCGCATGCTTTGATTACACGTCCTGGTAATACGTCTGGCCCAGCGGCTTTGTGAATGTTGACCTGTTTAAAGGTTTTGTTCACATCGGCTAACGAGAGCGTTACCACACAGTCATCCAGAGCAGCTGGTGCTCTCATGCATGCTTCAGTGTTGCTTGCCTCGAAGCGAGCATAAAATGAATTTATCTCGTCTCGTAGGCTCGCGTCACTGGGCAGCTCGCGTCTGGGTTTCCCTTTGTAGTCCGTAATAGTTTTCAAGCCCTGCCACATCCAACGATCGTCAGAGCCGGTGTAGTAGGACTCAATCTTAAATCTGTATTGATGCTTTTGTTTGTTGGTTCGTCTGCGGGCAAAGTGGGATTTCTTATAAGTGTCCGGATTAGTCTCCCGCTCCTTGAAAGCGGCAGCTCTAGCCTTTAGCTACATGCGGATGTTGCTTGTAATCCATGGCTTCTGGTTGGGATATGTACGTACAGTCACTGTGGGGACGACGTCATTGATGCACTTATTGATGAAGCTGATGACTGTGGTCAGATTTGCCAAATGGAGTGCTTTGTATGCATCTTTGTGTGTGGAGTAAAGGTGGTCAAGGATAATTTTTTCCCTGGTTGCACATATGACATGTTGGTAAAAATTTGGTAAAACTGATTTAAGTTTGCCTACATTAAAGTCCCCGGCCACAAGGAGCGCCGCTTCTGGGTGACCATATTCTTCTTTGCTTATGGCCTTATAGAGTTGGTTGAGAGCGGTCTTAGTGCCAGCTTCGCTTTGTGGTGGTAAATAGACGGCTACGAAAAATACAGATGAGAACTCTCTTGGTAGATAGTGTGGTCGACAGCTTATCATAAGGTACTCTACCTCAGGCGAGCAATAACTCGAGACTTCTTTAATATTTGACATCGCGCACCAGCTGTTACTGACAAAAAGACACACACCCCCACCCCTCGTCTTACCAGAGGTAGCGTCTCTGTTCTGCCGGTGCATTGAAAATCCCACCAGCTCAAAATTGTCCATTTCTTAGTTCAACCACGTCTCGTTGAAACATTGTTACAGTTTTTAATGTCCCGTTGGTAGGATAATCTTAATAATAGAGTTGAAGTCAGAAGTTCACATACATACTGTATTATTGAGTGGCAGACGTCCAGGGATATATTTAGGATGGCTCAGTGAGAGAATCAGATCCAAGATGGTAGTGTCTCGACCAACTGATTTAGATACAGTTGAAGTCTTAGCCAAATACATTTAAACTCAGTTTTTCACAATTCCTGACATTTAATCCTAATAAAAATGGCCTGTTTCAGGTCAGTTAGGATCACCACTATTTGAAGAATGTGAAATGTCAGAATAATAGTAGAGAGAATGATTTATTTCAGATTGTATTTCTTTCATCACATTCCCAGTGGGTCAGAAGATTACCGACACTCAATTGGTATTTGGTAGCATTGCCTTTAAATTGTTTAACTTGGGTCAAATGTTTCAGGTAGCCTCCCACAAGCTTCCCACAATAAGTGGGCTGAATTTTGGCCCATTCCTCCTGACAGAGCTGGTGTAAATGAGTCAGGTTAGTAGGCCTCCTTGCTCACATACGCTTTTTCAGTTCTGCCCACAAATATTCTATAGGATTGAGGTCAGGGCTTCGTGATGGCCACTCCAATACCTTGACTTTGTTGTCCTTAAGCCATTTTGACACAACTTTGGAAATATGCTTGGGGTCATTGTCCATTTGGAAGACTCATTTGCGACCAAGTTTTAACTTTGACTGATGTCTTGAGATGTTGCTTCAATATATCCACATAATTTCCATTCTCATGATGCCATCTATTTTGTGAAGTACACCAGTCCCTCCTGCAGCAAAGCACCCCCACAACACGATGCTGCCACCCCCATGCTTCACAGTTGGGATGGTGTTCTTCGGATTGCAAGCCTCCCCCTTTTTCCTCCAAACATAACGATGGTCATTATGGCAAACAGTTCTATATTTTTTCATCAGACCAGAGGACATTTCTCCAAAAAGTACGATCTTTGTCCCCATGTGCAGTTGCAAACCGTAGTCTGGTTTTTCTATGGCGCATTTGGAGCAGTGGCTTCTTCCTTGCTGAGCGGCCTTTCAGGTTATGTCGATATAGGACTCAATTTACTGTGGATATGGATATTTTTATACTCGTTTCCTCCAGCATCTTCACAAGGTCCTTTGCTGTTGTTCTGGGATTGATTTGCACTCTTCACACCAAAGTACGTTCATCTCTAGGAAACAGAACTTGTCTCCTTCCTGAGCGGTATGACAGCTGCGTGGTCCCATGGTGTTTATACTTGGGTGCTATTGTTTGTACAGATGAACGTGGTACCGTCAGGCAATTGCTCCCAAGGATGAACCAAACTTGTGGAGGTCTACAATTTATTTTCTGAGGTCTTGGCTGATTTCTTTTGATTTCCCCATGATGTCATGGGGAAATACATTCACAGGTGCACCTCCAATTGACTCAAATGATGTCAATTAGCTTATCAGAAGCTTCTAAAGCCATGACATCATAATCTGGAATTTTCTAAGATGTTTAAAGGCAGAGTCAACTTAGTGTATATAAACTTCTGACCCACTGGAATTGTGATACAGTGAATTATAGGTCAAATAATCTGTCTGTAAACAATTGTTGGAAAAATTACTTGTGTCATGCACAAAGTCCTAACAGACTTGCCAAAACTATAGTTTGTTAACAAGAAATGTGTGGAGGGTTGAAAAATGAGTTTTAATAACTCCAACCTAAGTGTATTTAAATGTAAATAAATAAGTGTAAATACATTTCACGTTAGCAAGGAGAATGGAAGGCATTGGGAGCTTACTCGCTCGCCTCAGGCTTCTCAGAAGGATCCCTGATCTGCGTCCCCTTTTCTGCCGTCTTTTCTTCACACGAAAGGCGTGGATCTGGGCCTGTTCCAGTGAAAGCAGGATATCCTTCTCGTCGGACTCGTTAAAGGAAAAAGTTTCTTCCAGTCCACGGTGAGTAATCGCTTTTCTGATGTCCAGAAGTTATTTTCGGTCATAAGAGACGGTAGCAGCAACAGATATCTGTATTCCTCTACAATCTCTATGTTCTGACCTCTGATAGATGTTGCAGAGGTAGGTGCTGTATGCGTCCTGAAGTCTATGCACATCTCTTTGGTCTTATTGGTATTGAGGACCAAGTGTGATTCGTCACGCCACTCTACAAAGTAATTTAGGACCGGGCCATGGTGTTCCTTGTCATCATGCAACAGGCTGATCAAGGCAGTGTCATCAGCGAACTTAACTTTCCCATCATCTGTCAGGATGGGAACTAGTACAACTATTAGTGTACAAGATGTACAGACCTGTTTGTCGGGACATGGACTACAAGGTGACGAAAGCGTTCCACAGGGATGCGGGCAGATATTGAATTCAATGCTTCCCACAGTTGTGTCAAGTTGGCTGGATGTCCTTTGGGTGGTGGACTATTCTTGATACACACGGAAAACTGTTAAGAATGAAAAAACAAACAGTTTTGCAGTTCTTGACACACTCAAACAGGTGCACCTGGCCCATTATACCATAAACCATACCCCGTTCAAAGGCACTTACATCTTTTATCTTGCCCATTCCTCCTCAAAATCACACACATGCACAATCCATGTCTCAATTGTCTCAAAGCTTAAGAGCTCAGTGACTTTCAACGCGGCACCATCATAGGATGTCACCTTTCCAACAAGTCAATGCGTCAAATTTCTGCCCTGCTAGAGCTGCACCGGTCAACTGTAAGTGCTGTTATTGTGGAGTGGAAACATCTCGGAACAACAACGGCTCAGCCACAAAGTGGTATGCAACACAAAATTGTCTGTCCTCGATTGCAGCACTGAGTACTGAGTTCCAAACTGCCTCTGGAAGAAAAGTCAGCACAACTGTTCGTCGGGAGCTTCATGATATGGGTTTCCATGGCGGAGCAGCACTACAGCATACAATGACATTCTAGACGATTCACTTTGGGGAAGGCCCTTTCCTGTTTCAGCATGGCAATGCCCCCATGCACAAAGCAAGGTCCATATAGAAATGGTTTGTCGAGATTGGTGTGGAAGATTCCATTGGGATGAATTGGAACGCTGACTGTGAGCCAGGCCTAATCGTCCAACATCAGTGCCCGACCTCACTAATGCTTGTCACCCCAGCAATGTTCTAACATCTAGTGGAAAGCTTTCCCAGAAGAGTGGAGGCTGTTATAGCAGCAAAGGAGGGACCAACTACATATTTTGAAATGACCACACACTTTTGATCATGTAGTGTATATTCCCGTCACAAAATAATTGATTAAAACACACTGTTTTGCAATGAAGGTCTACAGTAGCCTCAATGGCACTCTGTAGGGTAGCAACACGGTGTAATTGGAGGACAGCTAGTTTCCGTCCTCCTCTGGATACATTGACTTCAATACAAAACCTAGGAGGCTCGTGGTTCTCACCCCCTTCCATAGACTTACACAGTAATTATGACAACTTCCTGAGGATGTTCTCCAACCTATCAGAGCTCTTGCAGCATGAACCGACATGATGTCCACCCAATGAAAGGATCAGATAATTAATCTAGTACTGAAAGCATAAGCTACAGATAGCAAGCACAGCAGTGCATAAAATGTGGTGAGTAGTTGACTAAAAGAGAGAGAAAGACAATAGTTGAACAGCTTTAAACAAATGAATTTCTTAAAATATGAAGGAGAAGCAAGAGAGCGAGAAAAATAGTATTTCATTTTTTTTGTTGCTTTCACTTACTTAGCTAACAAATGCAGCTAGCTAGTTTAGCCTACTCAAACACCAGGCTCAAACAGAGAGGGATGCTATGTTAGCTAGCTGGTAAGCTTATGGTTCTAAGAATTTATTGCCACGGGGGCCTGCCGGTGTAAGTGCTAAACTGCTTGATGACTGTACACTGTACTGCATGATTGTATCAGAGCGGGTTTACTAACGCTTTAGTTCTAGTAGCTATGTTGACTTGGTGTTAGCTAATATGTTGACAAATGTAGGCGGTGTGTAGTTAGTGATTATGATATGAAGGTTTGGCTTGGAAAGGCTTTTTCGCCTGGCCACAGACAGCTGATGTGTTGTGCACTGAAGTCCAAAAGCAAAGGAAAAAGGTGAGAGGAGAAGAGTGCGTAGATGCGAAAAGGAATTATCCAACAATCAAAGGGAGATCATGCTGTTTATATGTGGCTGTTACGAAAATGAACTGTGTTTGAGTGTGATCAGGGGTGTATTCATTCCACCGATTCTGTTTCTTAAAACTTTCTTAAAAGGAAGCAAACGTAACTAAAACATACCTGAATTTGTCCAATAGAAACTCTCGTTTGCAACTGCTGGACTAATAATTAAACCCTAGATCAGCTAGATGCAGGCAAGATTGTGGAAAGCACTATTGAATGTGTCAATGTCTGTCACCTTGATTACTCAAATTTGTCTTGACCTGTGCACCTATGTTGTAAACTTGAATTCATAGCCTAGGTTGTAGCAGGGAAAATCGAGTATCATGTAGTAGACTTAAACCTGTCAATGTTACTTTGAGCTGGGTGAATGGATCCTGGGTGAATGCATCCAATATTCTGTAATAGAAATAAAGCCATGCTCATAAAACAAATTCTCGTCCTCCCTCATCTTAAACAGCACTGACCGCCACAGCACACAGTGTGTATCAGATCAATGAATGTTGGTTGACTGAAATAAATATTATCACAGAAACAACATTGTGGCACTGTCTGAAATGTGAATAGGCCTACAAAAAGGTGTCCCATTGCAATGTGTGATTTCATTATATTTTTGATGTTGATGCAACACTTTTGACAACCAAAGAGGCAAAATAACAACATTGAACCACCAGATGTGAAATGTTGCCCTGGGGGTTGCCTAAAGTCCCACACAAACTGTACAATTTTAGCCTTCTTATGCTACGATTTTACCACCTCAGACAAAATGTCTTAGGTCATAAACGATTGACGTCTTGGCTCGTTCAGTGTGACAGGGTCTAGGTCTGTGGATTAAGTACCACTATGTGCGGTCGTAGGCTTTGACAAAGTTCTGGCACTGTCAGAAATTTTGAGCCTTTATCCGTGTAGTGTGGTTGGTGTTACGAGCCGATACCAGAAGGAACAGGTCTGGAAGGAACAGGCCCAATACAAACAGGTCCGGCACCTGTGAATAGCTAGATGAATATAATAGTTTGATTTAAACGTTTACATGCTTTGCCAGAACAACGATTTCCCTAATAATCTTGTTTACATGGACATAAACCAAAATCAGACTACCTGATGGGATTGTGATAAAAGCACCAAATGGGCAAGAATGACCTTCTACCTTGTTATTTTTGGGAAGCCTCTGACATACAACCTTTATATGTGAAAACAATTTCTAAGATGCATACTTTCAGTTTTTCCGAACTCACTTCACTAGCGCAGAAGCACAGAGGCTTGCGCTGCCGGTGCTGGCACATGCGCAGATCAAATACACTAAATTGGTTATATCGTAAAAATCAGCAAAACAAAATTTTGCTTTTTGGTCTTCATCTTAGTTTATGGATAGGCATTAGGGTTAGTAGTGTGGCCAAGGTTAGGGTTAGGTTTAAAATCAGATATTATGGCTTTGTGGCTGTGCCAGCTAGTGACCACTCTGCACAGCTGCCTCCATGGCAAGATTAATGACAATAAATACCAACCTGCAGTGTGACACAATAATCGTAAAAGACAGAATCCTACATACAGTGTGAGAAGGGCTAAAAGGAGGTGAAAGATTAGGTTGAGAATCAGCAGAGGAGGGATACAGTACTGGCTGTGAGGATATGATCCAACAGCCTTCATGGACAATCTGTACCATCTCAACCCATGCTCAATAAAACACCAGTAAGAATCATGGTATCCCCTCCGGTCTTTCATGCATTCTTTACAAACAGGAAGCAATATCATAACTTCAATTCCCTAGCCTTTAGGAAACTAAAGCTTTTCAGATCGTATAGTAGGATTTGATCATATGCAGTGAAGTGAGGTGGAAATTCTGTGGAGGGGATACACATGCTCATTAAAGAAAGCATTAGGCTAAATACTGTAGAGTGAATTTGACCATGGTGGGTGCCTCAGACTCAGTTTTCAATGCTTGAGCATAAATCCTGTGAGATTAATTGAGATTAATTTCTGTCTAAATTCTAATGATCTGTGACTACAAAACAAATTGCCATCAAGATACTAATCGGATTTGCATACCTGAACTGAAAAAATGTAGATAAGCTAAACAATCTGATGGAGCGATAAAAATTCTGTTTAAAAAAAAAATCATTAGTGTTACTTGCAAGAAAACCACATTTTAAAGGCCCATCTTCTGAGTTCTACCTGAATTATAAGCTAAATGTGGGGCATTGACTGTTGAAATTCCTGCTTCCTTACCTTTTTGGCTTGTTGTGTTTGCTTGATTCCCATCTAATTCTGACATTATAAAAATTTGTGTTGCATTGAGTAATTTCTCCTATCAAGGATTTATCCAGTGCTGACTCAGATTAGCAGCTATCTAAAAACGCTTTTTCCTCTTGAACCTCTCATTGAATGATAACCCCCTATAACCTACTGTGAAACAATAACACTTGGTTGGCTAAGAAGTGAGAAAGCCACAAAGTTATAGTATAATATAAGGGGATGCCCAGTGCTGCGGGGCAAGGGCTCCGGACCAACTGACTCACCCTGGTTCTGATTGAGATTCCTGAGAGAGGGCTTCTGGTAGACCCTGTCCTCGTAGATGGGGTCAATGTGGTGCTCAGGAGATTGGAGAGGTCGCAGCTCTGAGCCCAGGTGACTGTGTTGGCTGCTGTAGGAGCCTCTGGACCCTGAACACCACAACACAAACACAGGAAACATTGTTAATTGATTCCAAACATGGTTAATAACGACATCTAGTATTATCAAGCCTATTAACTACAGCATTTAAAACAATTTGAGAGAATATTTATTTATCAATATATAGACTGCTGAACTCATAGAAAACACAATTTTAGACATAATATATATAAAGATATTATCTCTCTGTCTGCGCATGTGAACCCACCTGCCAAGCTGCCAGGCCTCCCGAGTGTGGCGTTGGCGTAGAGCTCGTGGGAGATCTTGTACTGGTCAGAGGAGTGCTGCATGCGCTTGCTGGGGGACAGGGTGGCGTAGTTACCCACAGTGGAGCTGAACTGATGGAGAGGGGACGAACCCGAGGCATTGCCTGAAGAGGCCATGTGCAGTGGAGACGTGGAGGACAGCCCGGCAGACCCCACCACCATGTTTATGGGGGAGCTGGTGCTATAGGACTTTGCCAGCCGGCTGGGGGACTGCTTGGGCGAGGAGACCCGCTGCAGGGTGGCGTAGCTGGGCATGTCGGAGGCTGAGCCAAGGCGCTGGAGCTTGGTGGGCGAGCCCACGGCCTGTATGGAGTGGGGGGAGCTCACGCGTTGGGCGGGCAGGGTGGAGCAAGAGTAGTACATGGAAGGAGTGGGTGGGGCGTCAGGCATGTGGAAGGCGCTGCCATGGCTCTGGGCAAACAACTCTCTATCTCTGCACTGGGACTGGGAGGAGTCTACACTGGCAGCCAGCTGGGCTGCACGGCTAGATGTCACCTGGAGAAACACAGGAAGAACCTTATTATTGTTTCAACTGACATTTACTCTGTTCCCAACCCCAAAATGACATGTATCATTGTTACAGCTGTAAATATAGTGAGCTCTAAAGGTATTGGGGCAGAGACACATTTGTTGCTGTTAAGGCTCTACACTCCAGTACTTTGGATTTGAAATGATACAATGACTATGAGGTTAAAGTGCAGACTGTCAAATTTACTTTTAGGGTATTTTCATCCATATCATTTAGAAATTACATCACTTTTGTACATAGTTCCCACATTTTAGGGGACCAAAAGTACTGCGTAACTTGACACTTTTAATGTCAATAAGAATATAATATGTTTCTAACACGTCTACATTAATGTGGATGCTTCCATGATTATGGATAGAATTATGAATGAATTGTGAATAATGATGAGTGAGAAAGTTACAGACGCACAAATACCATACCCCCAAGACATGATAACCTCTCACCATTACAATAACATGGGAGGTTAACATTTTTTGTAACCTTCTCACTTACCATTATTCATGATTCATTGAGGATTATCCGTAATGATGGTAGCATCCTCAAAGTGTTTAGAAACATATGATATTCTTATTCACAATAAAAATGACAATACATTATTTACCATTCATTTCTACTGGGCACAGAATAATCAGAAAAACAACCAGAACAAACAGGAAATGCATCCAACAAGTTTGTAGTCACAAGCTTGATGGGGGACTATGTACAAAAGGTGCTGTAATTCCTAAACGGTTCACCTGATACGGATGAAAATACCCTCAAATTAAAGCTGACAGTCTGAACTTTAACTTCATAGTAATTTTATAATTTAAAATCGAAAGCGCTGGAGTATAGAGTCAAAACTGCAAAAAAATGTGTCACTGTCCCAATACCTTTGGAGCTAACTGTGTGTATATATTATTATTATTTTTATTTTATTTTTTATTATTGTTTCATTTACATCTCTTTTTGACCTGCACTGTTGGAGCTCGGAGCTTAAGAATTTCACTGTACCCTGCAAATACATCTGCGACCCTGTGCATGTGAGTAATAAACTAATCTAATCTTCCACCTAGATCACATGCCATCTTGAAATCCAGACTATACAGCGAAAAGGCTAAATTATCTTTGACCGTGGCAATCTAAGAGCCTGTTCCAAATGGCACTCTACTCCTTATATAGTCCATTACTTTTGACCAGGGCTCTAAAACTAGTGCACTACTGTATATAGGGAATATGGTGCCATTTGGGACACACAATAAACCTCACCCACCTGGTTGTAACTGTGGATTGCCCCTCCCACCTGGCCCCCGCGGGGTGGGGCCTCTAGTGTCTGGTTGCTGTGGTAACCGGCTGGGTAAGGGAGTGTTCCATCCTGATTGTTGAGCTTAAGTGCACTCTGGGATAGCAGGCCTTGTCCTGTTTTGGAAGGAGAGTGGAGCTGAAATATTGAGACAATCTCTTACCCTCTGTGTCTGTATCCCCCATACTCTCTTTCTCCTCTGCCTCTCTGCGTCCATCACGCTCTCCCTCTCTCTGCCTCTCTTTCAGCATCTCTCTCCCAGTCTGTCTCTCCCAGTCTCTCTGTACGTAAATACCTTTATATCTACCAACCTCTTTCTCTGCCTCTCTATCTGCCTCTCTCTCTCTCTCCCTCCCTCGCACTACCCTCCCTCTGTCTCTCTCCCTCTTTCAGACCCAGAGAGGCAGAGAGGGAAAGCATGTATAATGGATCAGGAGGAATTGGGAGTCACTGAGCACAAGTGGTGCAGAATGAGGCCGACAATAAAGGTAATCAGACTACAGAGTTGTTTGGGCCTCACTACTCTCGTACGGGTAATTTCAATAGCATGCAGAAAAACGAACGCTGACCTGCATTTTTGTGCTTTGCCAGAACTCCTGTAAATAACAGCACAGTTAGCATTCAATTCAAATAGTAACACTAACATCAGCATTTTATTTCCATAGGCCTACATTTTCATTACATTATCCAAGCAATATTATGCAGTGTATTGTATTATATACTGTATATTAGCCACAGTGTTGTAAATCAAAAATATAATTACTGCACACAAAAATAAATACAATTTACTCCACACTGCAGTATAATAGCACACAATCTTCAGCAACATAGCTGTGAGTACTGTGCGTGTCATTAAATAAAATGCTGTGAACCTGTTTCTGTTTGACCTGTTTCAGTGCTCTACACCGCTCTCAGGTCAGTGAGGCTTCCTGCATTGACTGCCTTCACACCTTCCTCTGTGTTTACTCTCACATCCATGTTGTTCTGGCAACACCCAACTCATTTTCACATTAGCGTGGAGTAACTGGCCCGATGACTGCCTTTGTCACACACATGCGCACGCAAACACACACACACACAAGCATCTCATCTCTCACCCCCCCCCCCCTCCCCCCCATCAATTTCATTCAGGAAAAGTGAGCTAGCTCATTATGAAAATTATGACTGTAACTAGCACTGAAAATGCTGTCGTAAGTGACTCTATATTATTTATCTTGTGACATTTATCTATGAGCGGCTATATGAAAATGACCACAGAAATGTTTCCGCAACAACTTCATACTGTTACATATGTGCATTGGAGCATTTAAGGAGTTGAGTATTTCATAAATACATAATCATGTCAATGGTATCGAGTTTTTGGTTGAGGATTTCTGGAATTTAAGTGAATACTACAGGGTCCTTCTTAGAAGAGTCCGTGTGCGTGCGCGTGCGTGTGGTAAAGTAAAGTAGTCCAGCAGTCCAGAGGAATATCCCTGGCAAGGTGGTCGCTCAGGGTGCTTTAAATATGCAGGGAGTGGCTCCTTTAATTCATCTAGTCTATAACACATTTCCATTTTTCATCAAGACGCTATTTTTAGCGTAACTGATAGAGAGGGAATGTAGAATGCAGTGCACGTGCAAACACAGTCTATGACACACACGCATGTACGCACGCACACGTACGTACGTACACACATAGAAATACAGACACACACACACACACACACACACACACACACACACACACACACACAGAGACAGCATACACTATCTGCATATGTTCTTTCTTTCTAGCCCCAAAAAACCTCTCTGCTCTTTTCAGCACATTGAATATGAATGTGATTGCTTTATAGTGGCTGATTTGAAACCATATTCCTCGTACAAATGTGTACTCTGCTGTGCTCAAAGGAAGCTGCTGACGCCTCGGCGAGACATCATTTCCATATCAAACCCTTGACATACGCTGAATCTCTCCTGACAGCTAATACTCTCTTAGTAGGTCATAGTAAAAAGATGAAGATCGCTGCTTGGATCAAATGAAGTGAGGGCATTTGGGATCAGAAGAAAAGGGAAAACAACTGTTTTGAATGCAGAACGCAAACGTGATAAGAGACTTGAACACCTGCGGTATCTAGTTCCTGATTGAAACGTTCAAAGTCATTGACATCACTCAGTGCTAAAAGAGAAAGATCCTATCACCGGGCATTTCTGTATCTGGTTGATTTTGTATAGATCATTCTTGACATTCTTCTTGACATTTAGACTATTGATAAGCATAAAAAGTGTTGCAGTGAACTTATGCTATTTGTGTTGGCTTGAACAATATCTTCCTGCCTGTTTCATTTGAGACGACATGATATTTGTCTATTTCTAGTGAATTCATGAATTCTAAAATACACTATATATACACAAAAGTATTTGGACACCCCTTCAAATTAGTGGATTTGGCTATTTCATCCACACCCGCTGCTGACAGGTATATAAAATCGAGCACACAGCCATGCAAGATCCATAGACAAATATTGGCAGTAGAATGGCTTTACTGAAGAGCTCAGTGACTTTCAACATGGCACCGTCATAGGATGCCACCTTTCCAACAAGTCAGTTTGTCAAATTTCTGCCCTGCTAGAGCTGCCCCGGTCAACTGTATGCGCTGTTATTGTGAAGTGGAAACGTCTAGGAGCAGCAACGGCTCAGCCGCAAAGTGGTAGGCCACACAAGCTCACAGAACGGGACATTCACTACTGAGTTCCAAACTGTCCATGGAACCAACATCAGCACAATAACTGTTGGTGGATCATCATGAAATGGGTCTCCATGGCCGAGCAGCCGCACACAGCCTAAGATCACCATGTGCAATGCCAAGCTCGCCGCCATTGGACTTTGGAGCAGTGGAAACATGTTCTCTGGAGTGATGAATCACACTTCACCATCTGGCAGTCCGACCGACAAATCTGGGTTTGTCGGATGACAGGAGAACGTTACCTGCCCCAATGCATAGTGCCAACTGTAAAGTTTGGTGGATGAGGAATATTAGTCTGGGGCTGTTTTTCATGGTTCCGGCTAGGCCCCTTAGTTCCAGTGTAGGGAAATCTTAACGATACAGGATACAATTACATTATAGACCATTCTGTGCTTCTAACTTTTGGGGACAGTCCTAATCGCTCAACATCAGTGCCCGACCTCACTAATATTCAGCGATATTCCAACATCTAGTGGAAAGCATTCCCAGAAGAATGGAGGCTGTTTTTACAGCAAAGGGGGGACCAACTACATATTAATGCCCATGATTTTGGAAGGGGATGTTCGACAAGCAGGTGTGCACATACTTGGTATGGTAAGGATACAATGTCTTTCAGCTTGGAAATCAACATTTTTATTCACGTTTCAACTTTTGAAAAAGGTGACATTCAATGTATATCTAAAATTGTGTGAGATCTGTCGACGTGCCTTTGAGCAGGGTGTTGACCCTGGTTGCTTCTGTGGGTCGCTCTGGATGAGAGTCTGTTATATCACTGAATGTAATGTAAATCGGCTTCACTGCATGTAGATGGTATGTTTTAATATATAAAAAAATGTATTTGCACTGTATAACGTAAGGAGCGTCCTTACTGTCACCTGTGGAGAATTCCTGGGAGTCAAGGATCCCAGATTCCTGGAGTGACCTAATGCAGGAGTCCACCAGCTCCAAGCCAGTCGTCAGTTCCTCCTCAATGTCCTTCTGTCCGTCTGTGGAGACACAGCAATGAATGGAGAAGCAGGATTATTTTCCCGTTACCTCACAAATAGTCAAATGTTTACAAGCAGAGGTTTACTACAGGCACACTGACGGCAAAGTGGTAGTGACCATGTTAGATAAGCCAAAAGCTATGTAGCTTCACTGTTTACTGAAACGTGTCTCTGCCGTGCTGTACCGTCTCCTTGTCTATCTGTCTGTCCGTGCCTACAGAAACGGACATACTTGTCCCCTGTCTTCAGTTTGGCAAACAGTGCCAAGGGATAAAGCCTTACACAAGAGGGTTAAGATCAGCATTAATCTCTCTTCTATAGTGGCATGCATGGAGGCTGAAGCTACTAGCAGTAGACACTTAGTCCTCTACCGTATAAGGATGATTACTAGCGTTTTAACTCAAGGATAATTATGTTTGTGCAACCTTCCTAAACTCATCCCAAACATTTCTAAACTCATCCATCGGTCCCGTGTGGCTCAGTTGGTAGAGCATGGCACTTGCAATGCCAGGGTTGTTGGTTTGATTCCCATGGGGGATCAAAGTGAAAATGTATGCGTCACTACCGTAAGTTGCTCTGGATAAGAGCATTTGCTAAATGACTAAAAGGTAATACAAATCAGTGGAACTTTCATAGAGTAGATGACTAAGGGGACGCAGAATCCTGAACATAACTTGCAGTCATAAATCTTTTAGCACTGCTTCAATCAAATCCTAAACTACCTGTGTTTGATACTTTAGAAGACAAGGTTGCGGTCTGTGGTTCATACTTTGCTCGAAGCTCATCAATCTAGTCTCAACTAGATGTGCATATTTCACACTGGACAGACAGCTCTGTTGCTGTGCTGTCTGACAAATTATGACAACTGTCCAGACGTAGGAGCAAGGCATGGTCCACTCCACTCCACCCCCAAGATGCACCTATCATTACAATATGTACACAATTCCACGGAGGTTTCCGCATGCTCTGTCACATAATATAGAACAAGATGCATTGGTGCAGGATTTAGTACAACGTACCTTGGTTATTCCAGCGAAACTTCTCATCTGCTGAACTGAAAGAGAGAAAGAAACAGATCATGGTCAGAATAGAAAAGCAGCAAACCTTCATTTTCCTCTGCCGTAGCATCCTAATGCCCCAGACCTGAGCACTACCTGATGACTGGAACATTTTCATCCATTTATTTACCATGAATCAAATTCTATACACATCCACATAAACTCATGTTAACTGTAATACATTTGTACCTCACAATGACAATTCCCCCACTTAGTGAGAGATTATGGTTTGGGTGAGATGCTGCTAAAGTAACACTTGGCTCTGTCTGTCTGTCTGTCTGTCTGTCTGTCTGTCTGTCTGTCTGTCTGACTAGGCTACAGTACTGTAGAGCAGAGCACAATGGGAGTGGGGATGACTAAAGGGATCCCTTCCTCCCTTCCTCTGGTCAACATGGGGTCATCTGTCAGAGCAGTCCAGCCAGCCAGCACTAAGCCTGAACGGGTTCTCCCTCCAGGGGGAGGTGAGGGGGGTGCACAACACACCATCCAGAGAGACAAGGGACACGTGGTCTGGAGAGAACAAGCTTTCATAGCCACCAGTGCACCCCTCTCTCCCGCCCCCCCATAGCCACCCTCCTCCTGCCCCTGCCCCTTCAGAACCGCCACCCACCCCTCCCCCGAAGCACTAGGAGGGTGACAAATATTAACAATGTAGCCATGAAAGCACCACCTAGCTAGAGCTTCTTAGGGATCGTCGTCCCGTCAAGGGGACAGTTGTAAATCATGCAGCACCTTGTGTTATGATCGCAGATTTTAGAGAAACAACAAATGTCGGTACATATAAGTGTCTTATATCGGCTGAAAGCTTAAATTCTTGTTAATATAAATGCACTGTCCAATTTACAGTAGCTATTACTGCAAAAAAATGCCAAACTATTGTTTGAGGAGAGCTCCTAACCGCTATAGGTTTGATAAATTCACCTCTGAAGGTGAAATGTGTACTTACATTCTGAAATCTTACCCTGATTTCTCATCCAAAAAGTCCCAGAGATAACATGAAGTGTCGTTTTGTTAGATAAAATCCTTTTTCATATCCTAAAAAGGTCCATATAGCATGCACAATCGATTTTGTATTTCCACTCGTTCAATTTGCAAAGAAAGGAATCTGTGAAAATCTAACCCTAAACGTTGTTTCAACCGGTCAAATCACGTTAATATGTATTCCTTAGAGATCCTAGAACGTAACCAGACTTCACTATATCATTAGGGGTGTAGTATATCCTATAGGACACCATATTTGGTCAAAGATCAACTCTAACTTTGTCAAATAAGCACCAATCGGGGTCAAACAAAGCTAGTTAGATAGCCAATGAGCCGGGCTTTACGGGAGTATCTGGAATCCATGTATATGTCGTAAAATGTAGCTACTAACCTAGTACGACAGCATGCCTTTTCCTTTTGGACAAGAATTATAAGAATATTCAGAGTTATGAAGTTATGAAAACTGGTTGTTTTGCAAATGCTGAACTTATAATATGGCTACTAATACTGGAAAAGCTAAATCAAAGTCCAAGTATACAGATTTGCCTATATTCTGAAAAATGTCATACGAACGCAAATGTCTCCTTCACGATTTGCACAAATGTACCTGGGTGACTTCACACTAAATGTCATGTAGTTCGCTCATACTTCAAGTTATCCGTCTGAAACTTTGCGCATACATGGCTGCCATCTTGTGTACACCATCGGAATTACAACCAGAGTGATGGCTAGAACTGGGACCTTTCTCTTGCATTTCAAGGATTGTGGTAAGAAAAAATTGTTGTTTTTTTCTTTGTATTTTCTTCTACCAGATCTATTGTGTTGTATTCTCCAACATTCAATTCACATTTACACAAACTTCAAAGTGTTTCCTTTCAAATGGTACCAATAATATGAATATCCTTGCTTCAGGGCCTGAGTTACAGGCAGTTAGATTTGGTATGTCATTTTAGGCGACACTCGACAAAAAAAAGGGGTCTATCCCTAAGAAGATTTATTAACACATCACAATGAAATGCAACTCACTGCTGTTCATGGAGACCTGATTCTGCCAGGTTACAGCCAGGGGTGCTTAATTCTATACAGGCTATATTTCTAATTCTACATGAGTGGATGACTATTCCAGGTGGTAAAATGGCTCCCCACTGAGAAATCAACTGCTGCCCTCTCATCAGAGCAGAGTCTGGCACAGAGTGCTGCTTCTGCCAGCCAGCCTTTATCCTTTTTATGGGGTGATATGTTGACGTAGTCACTAAGCCAGGGCCGTCACATGGACTCAGATAACCACACTGGGATCGATGGGAGATTATCTCTGATCTGGAGCACACAAACAACAATCATAATAACTATGGAGTCACTGGAAATGGGAGCTTGAGTGGAGTATCGGGATCTGCTGTCCCCCATCACATGATTAATGTGAGAGTGTCCCAGTGAAGGCCCGGCCCAACGCTAGCTGCCTCAGAGCTCAGCCGCCACTGTGATCACTAGGCTAAATGGTCATTCACTGGCCCTTTGACCAAGTAGCAGCTGCTAAATCATCCTATTGATTTCTCCTTCACAGTTCCTATTGTGAGGCTGTCTCCGTTTACAGTGGGGTGACGAATTGCCAGAGAAAACAAAACTAATAGGGGCTCAACATCGGTCTGCAAGTGCTCATTCATCACCCGTTCTTTATTGAACAATAAACACATACAGCACCGCACCGGCACAGGGCAGGGGAGGAAGAGAGGAAAGGGAAGAGGGTCAGTGTGTTGGGCTTGAGTGGCCTCTCACAGAGACACTCTGATGGTCTGAAAGGATTGATGATAATAACCAGTACCTCCTATCTCACTCCTGTGTTTGCCTCAATAGTTTCCCCCAACTTTTTAAACTATAGCATGCCTGTACGCCTACATCTCAGTCTACAAGTCTTAAGCTCTAAAACTACAAGGATATACAGTGACATGACTCGAGAGAAATAGAAGCAATTAAAAACTAAAAACTAAGTTTCAAAGATGCACTACGCAGAAATCGCTCCCCCATTTCCAGGTTGCTAAAATTCTAATAGTTTGCCTAATTTCATTTTATGTGACAAAACAAGCAAGTACAGTGTAGAAAATCATTGTACCATCTAAACCGCTGTGAAATATATTTTCCATAACCAGCAATATTGTATTTTCAGCTGGTGTACAAAAACAAAAGTAAAAGATGCAAAAACAAAACTTAAGAATTAGAAGCATATATAACAGTATAGCTTTCGTCCATCTCCTCGCCCCTACCTGGGCTCAAACCAGGGACCCTCTGCACACACTGACAACAGCCACCCTTGAAGAATCATTACCCATCACTCCACAAGAGCCGCAGCCCTTGCAGAGCAAGGGGAACAACTACTTCAAGGTCTCAGAGCGAGTGACGTCACCGATTGAAGCGCTATTAGCGCGCACCACCGCTAACTAGCTAGCCATTTCACATCGGTTAAACATAGAAATAGTGCACATAGAACAGATCTACTGCCTCTTAGACTTGCTTTCAGTGAGAATGATCTATATTACGCCCAAAAAGTTTCATATTGCAGCTTTAAGTGAGAGGTAGCCATTGGACTGAAGCCGAAAAATGAAGGAAATTCACATGAGCACCACAATGCATACGTCACCCATGCTCAACCAAGGTTTTCCAGCACACAGCTTCGACCTACAATAGTAGCTATGTTGGTCTATTATACTTCCAACAATATGTAGGCAGGTTGCTTATGATTCAAACCTTCTTAAACAGCCTAATTCATACTCTTCAGAGGTATAATGAAAAGCCAACTGACATTTACTCCTGATGTGCTCACCTGTTTCATCCTCTACAACCACTGTGGTTATTATTTGACCCTGCTGGTCATTTATGAACGTGTGAACATCTTGAAGAACGATCTGGCCTTAATGACCATGTACTCTTATAATTTCCACTCGGCACAGCCAAAAGAGGACTGGCCACTCCTCAGAGCCTGGTTCCTCACTAGGCTTCTTCCCAGATTCCAGCCTTTCAAGGGAGTTTTTCATAGCCACCACGCTTCTACATCTGCATTGCTTGCTCTCTGGGGTTTTAGGCTTGGTTTCTGTATAAGCACTTTGTGACAACTTCTGATGTAAAAAGGGCTTTACAAATTAATGTGATTGATTGCTTGATAATGGACTTCACAGGGTACTGCTATTAAAATAATAAAGTATAGTCTCAACATCAACAGTGAAGAGGTGTCTCCAGGATGCTGGCCTTCAAGGCAGAGCTGCAAAGAAAAAGCCATATGTCAGACTGGCCAATAAAAATATAAGATTAAGATGGGGAAAAGAACAGACACTGGCCTTCCCGACTCCAGTAAGGCATGCATCCCGGAGTCGCCTTCATCACTGCTGACGTTGAGATTGGTGTTTGCGGGTATTATTTAATGAAGCTGCCAGTTGAGGACTTGTGAGGTGTCTGTTTCTCAAACTAGATACTCTAATGTACTTGTCCACTTGCTCAGTTGTGCACCGGGCCTCCCACTCCTCTTTATATTCTGGTTAGAGACAGTTTGCGCTGTTCTGTGAAGGGAGTAGTACACAGCGTTGTGCGAGAGCTTCAGTTTCTTGGTAATTTCTCTCATGGAATAGCCTTCATTTCTCAAAACAAGAATAGACTGATGAGTTTCAGAATAAAGTTCTTTGTATCTGGCCATTTTGAACCTGTAATCAAACCCACAAATGCTGATGCTCCAGATACTCAACTAGTCTAAAGAAGGCCAGTTTTACTGCTTCTTTAATCAGCTGTGCAACATAATTGCAAAAAAGGGGATTCTAATGATCAATTAGCTTTTAAAATGATACACCTGGATTAGATAACACAACGTGCCACTGGAACACAGGAGTTGGTTGTGGAGGATGGTTGTTGATAATGGGCCTCTGTACTAGAGGTCGACCGATTAATCAGAATGGCCGATTAATTAGGGCCGATTTCAAGTTTTCATAACAATCGAAAATCTGAATTTTTGGCCGCCAATTTATTTTTATTTTTATATACCTTTATTTAACTAGGCAAGTCAGTTAAGAACACATTCTTATTTTCAATGACGGCCTAGGAACGGTGGGTTAACTGCCTAGTTAACCCAGCTCGGGGGATCCAATCTTATCCAAAGTTAACTAGTCCAACGCTATAACCACCTGCCTCTCGTTGCACAACTGCGAATGCAGTAGAAGCCAAGGTAAGTTGCTAGCTAGCATTAAACTTATCTTATAAAAAACAATCAATCCATAATAATCACTAGTTATAACTACACATTGATGATATTACTAGTTTATCTAGCGTGTCCTGCGTTGCACATAATCGATGCAACGCTGGGGGATGATTTAACAAAAGCTCATTTGCGAAAATAGCACAATCGTTGGACGACTGTACCTAACCATAAACAGCAATGCCTTTCTTAAAATCAATACACAGAAGTATATATTTTTAAACCTGCATATTTAGCTACAATAAATCCAGGTTAGCAGGCAATATTAACCAGGTGAAATTGTGTCACTTCTCTTGCGTTCATTGCATGCAGAGTCAGGGTATATGAAACAGTTTGGGCAGCCTGGCTCATTGCAAACTAATTTGCCAGAATTGTACATAATTATGACATAACATTGAATGTTGTGCAATGTAACAAGAATATTTAGACTTAGGGATGTCACCCGTTAGATAAAATACCGAACGGTTCCGTATTTCACTGAAATAATAAACGTTTTGTTTTCGAAAAGATAGTTTCCGGATTGACCATATTAATGACCAAAGGCTCGTATTTCTGTGTGTTATGTTATAATTAAGTCTATGATTTGATAGAGAAGTCTGACTGAGCGATGGTAGGCAGCAGCAGGCTCGTAAACATTCATTCAAACAGCACTTTTGTGCGTTTTGCCAGCAGCTCTTCGCAAGCACAGCGCTGTTTATGACTTCAAGCCTGTCAGCCTAATGGCTGGTGTAACCGATGTGAAATGGCTAGCTAGTTAGCGGGGTGCGTGCTAATAGCGTTTCAAACGTCACTCCCTCTGAGACTTGGGGTAGTTATTCCCCTTGCTCTGCAAGGGCCGCGGATTTTGTGGGGAGATGGGTAACGCTGCTTCGAGTGTAGCTGTTGTCGATGTGTTCCTGGTTCGAGCCCAGATAGGGCGAGGAGAGGAACGGAAGCTATACTGTTACACTGGCAATACTATAGTGCCTATAAGAACATCCAATAGTCAAAGTTATATGAAATACAAATGGTATAGAGAGAAATAGTCCTATAAATACTATATTAACTACAACCTAAAACCTCTTACCTTGGAATATTGAAGTCTCATGTTAAAAGGAACCACCAACTTTCATATGTTCTCATGTTCTGAGCAAGGAACTCAAACGTTTTTACACGGCACATATTGCACTTTTACTTCTCCAACACTTTGTTTTTGCATTATTTAAACCAAATTAAACATGTTTCTATATATATTTGAGGCTAAATTGATTTTTTATGATGTATTATATATTATATTAAGTTAAAATAAGTGTTCATTCACTATTGATGTAATTGTCATTATTACAAATACATTTTTAAAAATTGGCCGATTAATCGGTATCGGCTTTTTTTGGTCCTCCAATAATCGGTATCGGCGTTGAAAAATCATAATCGGCCGACCTCTACTCTGTACGCCTATGTGGATATAGATAGTAGATATTCCATAAAAAATCTGCCATTTCCAACTACAATAGTCATTTCTAACATTAACAACGTCTACACTGTATTTCTGATCAATTTGATGTTGTTTTAATAGGCAAAAAACAAGGACATTTCTAAGTGACCCCAAACTCTTTTGAACGGTAGTGTATATACACTACCGGTCAAAAGTTGACACACCTACTCATTCAAGGATTTTATTTTGACTATTTTCTACATTGTATAATAATAGTGAAGACATCAAAACTATGACACATATATGGAATCATGGGGTAACCAAATAAATGTTAAACAAATTTGAGTTTCTTCAAAGTAGCCACTCTTTGCCTAGATGACAGCTTTTCACACTCTTGGCATTTTCTCAACCAGCTTCATCTGGAATACTTTTCCAACAGTCTTGAAGAAGTTCCCACATATGCTGAGCACTTGTTGGCTGCTTTTCCTTCACTCTGCATACACATGCGGAGATCATCCGTTTAAACACTTCATGAGAACCCATGAGATTTTCTATAGGCTATGCAATTGTGTGAGAAAACAGAGTTTTGATTGACTCTATTAAAAAAAGAGGACCCCATCAGCTTTCTATAGGCTAGGCCTACATTTATTTCTCAACTTTCCTAATATTAAGCACCATTTACAACAGTAGTGTAGCCTACCTGGCTGGCAGGAAAATTAACCACGGGAAGAGCGTCCTCCATTTGCTATTTAAATGCATTGATTACCTGTTTTGAGACAGGTGCATGATAATGGTAAATTTCTAAATCAAAACAAATTTCACACATATATTATTTAGTATATGTAAAGACAAGATTAAATCAACAATATTCTGATGGGTGACAATATTAGCCTATCATTTGGCAATGATGATGCCCAGCTTGTGTGCATTAAGGAGAGATACTTTTTCAAATCACACCTAGCCCATAGGCTTATATGATTTGGCAAGATTTGTATCACAACTAAAGTAGCCAAATAACATCTTAAAATGTACAACAGGTGTAGAGCCTAACTGGCATACATATGCAGCACGTGAGTTTCAAGTTTGGGGAAGATCATTTTCACCATAAAAATACACCTTTATAATAAAAGCATTACATGCATAATCGCATTTGTGGTCACTTTTGAGAATGGTGTTTTCCTGCTAATTGATTGCATTTTGGAACATTTGCTCTGTGTGTGCATTGCTGCGCTTATAATGTGAAGAAATAAACTATTAGGCTATCAACATTTTAAGCTAAACGTTCTGATCTGTTGCATCAGTTTCATTGCTTTAAAATAATTTGTTGACGCTAATGGTTGTATTCATTTGGGCTCTATCGCATCCCACAACTGTCCCAGAGAATATTTATTTCTCGCACAGAATAGAATGTCAACTTTTGTACTATGGGGGATAGTAGATTTAGCTGTTTGTTAGGCCTACTCATATTGTTGGCTGACGAAAAGGAAAAAATACAAAAGTGCTACTGATAGTGTGCAATGTACTGTGTGCATATGAATAAGCGTAAGTCGTTTGTCAACTCCATGTGGGCCAGCTTGACACATTTCTTAGCTTCACAAATGACAGAAAGTGGCACCTGAAAAGGAGAAACTTTATAGCCTGTGCAACTTATCACGTGCATGTGTACGGTAGGGTTGGCCTTGCATCTGAGGGATGAGGGCAACGTCTTCCTTGAGAGTTCGAGAGCTGGGCTCGTCACCGTTCTCTCTTCCGTAGGATCAAGAAGCGAGCAATAGTACCCATCACACTCCCTGTCCCTTGCCACCCAACGGTGCCTAACGAACCCAAATGCTCTTTAAAGAGACACCTAATAAATTAAAATAAGCACACACCGTGCGTGTATTTTTCGGGAAAGGAAGGGGGGGTCAAAAACTCTACACGAAAGAAAATTGCCAAAATATTCCCTCCGGGAGGTGAACCCAGGACTGTCAACTCCCAGGGCAGGAACGCTAACCATTTTGATGTTGTCGTTTTACCTGGAAGCTTCGTGCGCAACCCGCACCCCTGCTACTTTTTACTTGTGGATGGCGACTTTAGGTTTTAGGAAAGACTGTGTTGATCAGTAGTGAACATTTTGATCATAATGACAATAATATAATTTTAACACGTATGTTCTGGTGTGTGCATGTATTATAAATCAGCAGTGTGACTGTTTTCCCAAAGTTCCGGCTAGAATATCAGTCAAGGACTTTTGCTATCTTATTTGTTTGTACTCTGATTACACACAAGTGTCCAGGTCAGCAGTTTACACAGATGACTTCAGCCATACGAAAAACCTTCCATAGCAAAATATACCTAGCTAGCTAGCTAGCTACCTTACTTCCTCTTGCTTCCCAGCCAAATGGTGAAAGCTTGATAGCTATGGCTGCTAGCCTTCTACTAGCTAGCTGCTACTGCTGCTAGCCTTCTACTAGCTATCTGCTACTACTGCTAGCCTTCTACTAGCTAGCTGCTACTGCTGCTAGCCTTCTACTAGCTAGCAGCAACAGGGTTGCTCTACCCGGTTTTAGAACCGGGTAGAGATTCAATTTACAAGATGTTAGCATTGTAAGAAATGCTACAAAAAGGTAGCATATTGTTGGTATTTATTGGGCAGAAATGTACCTACAAACATATACAGTACAAATGGATCTAAGTCTAATGGTCACTTTATGGACACTGTAGCCTTGTTTTAATTTGATGTGTAGAATTTGAGCTAGGTTTAGGCAAACCATTTTCTAATGAGCCTAATGCTAATGACCCTGTCAAAAATCTGGTATAGTGGTTCTCGGTAATTGCTAGATGGATCATGACGAGAGGTCAGGAATGTGTTGTGTATCTCCAAGTTGATTTTTACATTTTCATCGACATTGGTGTCATATTGGAATAGATATGATGGTAATAATATTTGAATTTAACATTTCGCTTCAAACAAATGCATACTGTAATGTAATGAAACGGGCAGGGAGCAAGCCTCGGACCTTCTAGCCCGAAGTCCAGCGCGTTATCGACTGTGCCCCAAAAGCATGCTCAAGCGACAGTCGATATCAGCGTTTATAAACCCTGGGTCGTTACACTCACTATACTCCCTCCTTTTCAAAGAGCGCGTTGTCTCGCTAGCTTGCGACTCAACGTCTTTTATAGGAACGCGTTCATCTGTCAAGCACACGCACGTTCGTGGATGCAAGGTTCGATCACTTCTGACACCAATGCAATGAAACCGGCAGGAAGCAGGCCTCGAACCTTCTAGCCCGAAGTCCAGCACGCTATCGACTGTGTCCCAAAAGCATGTTCAAGCGGCATAGTCGATATCCGCGTTTATAAACCCAGGGTCGTTACAATAAGAGCAACCTACTTTCATCAGCGATCTGTTGCACCTAAAATTCTTTATTCTATGATCTTGATACACACTACTCGTGTGTTACGACAGGTTATATTTCAAGTCTATCTCTAAAGAGCTAGTTGAACTTTAGCTCAAAACAGTTTCTCATATTAATTTACTACTACACAATATATCCAATCTGTCTGGATAATAACTTTAAAAGAGAGCGTAATTGTTGGTGTGATTAACAAGTGCTGCAGCTGCAGGTCACCATCTGTAGACTCAGTTAATCACACTGCTGTTATCTCGATGTGCTGGTTATTGACAGATAATCGAATCTCAGGTTACATTCCCATGATGAGATCATCAATATTAACCCTCTCTCATATAATTAGGTTGGTGGAAATTAAGAAAATATGCATATATAAGCTACTATAATTGTAGCAAAGTGCAGAGCTGGTGGATATTGTGTGTTAGTGCTAAGAGCAGCACTATAAGTGAGGACAAGAAGAGCAAGGTTAAGTTCAGAGTGTTAGAGCAGTTAAAGATATAACCGTAACCAATGGCTTATTAAACCGGAGGAGGTTATGCAGCATGGCAGCCGAACACTCTCCTGTTTAAACAACATGGCTATTTTATCACCATTGACACAAAGGTCTCTTTTGCAAGGGAACCCCCAAGGGAGCCCTGTTACAACACCTCTCCACCCCAAACAGTCTGCTCGTTCTCTACCACCAATTTTTACATATTTTATTTACATTTGAATCATCTAGCAGACACTCTTATCCAGAGCAACGTACAGTAGTGAGAGCATACAGCAAAGCAAAGTCTTCATGGCAAACCACAGTAAGACTTCGTAATGCAAGATGGCAGCCAATCAGTCTGTCCGTTTGTATGTCTGATCTTTCAGATTTGAGTTTTAATGACCCTGATCCTGTCTACAGAAGCAAACACTTTTGATGTGAAGGTGGATGCTGTATATAACAACTATTCTTGAGATGTATAGTTATGCTTTTATTGTTGATCTCTGGTAATGTGAGATGAAACTCTGGGCCGGTAGATACCATGCAATCTCTACCGACTCCCTATGATTTAAAAAACAGAGGAGGTTTTGGCCTTTTGCATGTAAATGTCTGAAGTCTATTTCCAAAAATAGACACGATTAGAACATGGGCCAATACGACAAATGCAGACATAATGGTTTTATCAGAAACTTGGCTAAAGAAATCTGTGTCAAATAACTTGATTTCAATTGATAGGTACATGGTTTTTAGAGCTGATCGGATGAGTAAAGGAGAAGGGGTTGCAATATATGTTAAATCCAAGAATTCTCTCAATTACCAAAGCCAAACATGTTGAATTGCTTGCGGTTAAAGTGAACGTATGCATTCAGAAAGTATTCACATTTTGTTATGTTTCAGCCTTATTTTGAAATTGATTAAATCATTTGTTCCCCTCATCAATCTACCCACAATACCCCATAATGACAAAGCTGAAAATGTTTTGGGGAATACTGAAATATCACATTTACATAAGTATTCAGACCCTTTACTCAGTATTTTGTTGAAGCGCCTTTGGCAGCGATTACAGCCTGAGGTCTTCTTGGGTATAACACTACAAACTTGGCACACCTGTATTTGGGGAGTTTCTTCCATTCTTCTCTGCATATCCTCTCAAGGTCTGTCAGCTTGGATGGGGAGTTCACAGCTATTTTCAGGTCTCTAAAGAGATATTAGATCGGGTTCAAGTACAGGCTCTGCCAGGGCCACTCAAGGACATTCAAAGACTTGACCCGAAGCCACTCCTGCGCTGTCTTGGCTGTGTGCTTTGGGTTGTTCTCCTGTTGGAAGGTGAACCATCACCCCAGTCTGAGATCCTTAGCACTCTGGAGCAGGTTTTCATCAAGGATCTGTCTGTACTTTTCTTCGTTCATCTTTACCTCAATCTCCCAGGCCCTGACGCTAAAAAACATCCCCGCAGCATGATGGTCCCACCACCATGCTTCATCGTAAGGATGGTGCCAGGCTTCCTCCAGATGTGACGCTTGGCATTGAGGCCAAAGAGTTCAATCTTGTTTTAATCAGACCAGAGAATCTGGTTTCTTATGGTCTGAGAGTCCTTTAGGTGCCTTTTGGCAAACTCCAAGCGAGCTGTCATGTGCCTTTTACTGAGGAGTGGCATCCATCTGGTCACTCTACCATAAAGGCCTGATTGGTGGAGTGCTGCAGAGATGGTTGTCCTTCTGGAAGGTTCTCTCATCTCCACAGAAGAACTCTGGAGCTCTGTCAGAGTGACCATCGGGTTCTTGGTCACCTCCCTGACCAAGGCCCTTCTCCCTGGATTTCTCAGTTTGGCTGTGCAGTGTTGGGGAATAATCAGAATTTGTTGGTAACATAGGTAAGATGTTTTATATTCATCATATGTTTGTAAGTTACTTCTCATCAGAATGTTATTTTTGTATAATACTGTGGCGGGGTTGCAGTATCTGTTCTATGTCAAGACTAAGTTACTTGGGCCGGAGAGAGGGGAGAGGTCAAGCGTGTATCTCTTGGCTCCACAATGTCTGTGTGCCAGTCAATGTGTCTCTGTGATTTTGTCAAGATAGGATGGATTTGATATATGCCTGTTGATATGGAGGATTGGTTTATGGTTCTGAGTTTGGGAAAATAACATAGTTTAGGAGACAAAGCTGAACGATAAATTATGCCGATGCTGTCTGGCTATGTGTGTCTTTGCTATAAAGGATCTCAGTTGCAATGTGTAAGGGACTCTCAGAGAATTCATTGATAGACACTGAATTAATCTGAGAGTCACGGGATTGTAATGGAGCTCATATAATTAAAGATGGACTTTGTGATAACTAACTCTGACTTGTGTGTGGTTTTCTCTCATGATTTGGTAAATACAGAAAATTTCCACGACAGCGGCCAGCTCTAGGAAGAGTCTTGGTGGTACCAAACTTCTTCCATTTAATAATGATGGAGGCCACTGTGTTCTGGGGGACCTTCAATACTGCAGAAATGTTTTGGTACCGTTCCCCAGATCTGTGCCTCGACACAATCCTGTCTCGGATCTCTACCGACAATTCCTTCAAACTCATCGTTTGGTTTTTGCACTGACATGCACTGTCAACTGTGGGACCTTATATAGACAGGTGTGTGCCTTTCCAAATCATGCTCAATCAATTGAATTTACCACGGCTGGACTCCAATCAAGTTGTAGAAACATCTCAAGGATGATCAATGGAAACAGGATGCACCGGAGCTCAATTTCGAATCTCATGTCAAAGGGTCTGAATACTTATGTAAAAATGAGCAAAAATGTCTAAAACCTATTTTTGTTTTGTCATTATGGGGTATTGTGTGTAGATTGATGAGGAAAAACATTGATTCAATTTTAAAATAAGTTGTAATGTAACACAATGTGACTACTTTCTAAATGCACTGTATAAGAACTCCCACATCACTGTAGTCAGCTGCAACAGCTTCCCTCAGCTTCGGGAGACACACTTAACTCTGTTTCTGATTTCCTACACAAGCTAAATGACTATGTATTGGACTCTTTTAAAAAACTGTATTACTCTCTGAATCTCGGGCAAATTAATTAATGTGCCTACAAGACCGATTCCCAGAGCATCTAACAAATCAACGCTGTTGGACATTCTTCTAACAAATACCCCTGACAAAAACACATCGACTGGGATATTCTGTAATGATGTCAGTGTTCACTGTGCAATTGCTTGTGTTATAAATACAAAAATTGGGACTCCCAAGTTGCGCAGCGGTGTAAGGCACTACATCACAGTGCTAGAGGCGTCACTATACATCTGGGTTCGATCCCGGGCTGTGTCGCAGCCGGCCGCATGAGGCGGCGCACAATTGGCCTAGCATCATCTGGGTTAAAGGAGGGTGTGGGTGTCCGGGATGTCCTTGTCCCATCGTGCTCTAGCGGCTCCTGTGGCGGGCCAGGTGCATGCACTCTGACACGGTCGTCAGTTGGGCGGTGTTTCCTCTGACACATTGGTGAGGCTGGCTTCCGGGTTAAGCGAGCAGTGTGTCAAGAAGCAGTGTGGCTTGGCAGGGTTGTGTTTCGGAGGACATATGGCTCTCGACCTTCGACTCTCCCGAGTCTGTACGGGAGTTGCAGCAATAGGATAAGACTGTAACTTCCAATTAGATATCACAAAGCAAAACCCCATTATATTTTATTAATACATTTTTGACAGTTTGATGAGCAAGCGTTCTTACATGATCTGTACTCGAATATTGACAGAGTAAGTCTGATTCCCGATGTTGACACTGCCTGGGACTATTTTGACATGAAATTTGTGTCCATTTGTGATAAGCATGCCCCTATGAAGAAATGTAAAATCAGTGGAAGGGACAATCCCTGGTTTTCAGATAACTTGGCAGAATGAATTAGAAATAGGGCCTTGGGGCCTCCAGAGTGGAGCAGGTGCCTGTGCTAGCTGTGCCACCTATAGCTTCTGGGTTCGATTCCAGGCTCTGTCGCAGCCGGCCGTGTCCGGGACACTCATGGGGTGGTACAGAATTGGCCTAGCTTTGTCCGGGTTAGGGGAGGGTTTGGGATGTTATTGTCCCATCACGTACTAGCGACTCCTGTGGCTGGCCGGGCAAAGTGCACGCTGACATGGTCGCCAGGTGTACGATGTTTCCTCCGACACATTGGTGCGGCTGGCTTATGTTTTAAGTGGGCATTGTGTCAGGAAACAGTGTGGCGAGGTTGGGCTGTATTTCGGAGGGTGCACGGCTCTCAACCTTCACCTCTCCCGAGTCCGTACGGGAGTTGCAGCGATGAGACAAGACTGTAACTACCAATTGGATACCACGACATTGTGGAGAAAACGGGGTGAAAAAAAATAAGAAAAAGAAAGAAAGAGGGCCTCGATCAGAGCGCTAAGAAACAAATGTACAGGATTGATCAGGAAGTCCAAATCAGATTTCTCTCTAAGTTATGGAAGCTAATCAAATATAATCTAATCAAATCAGTGTCAGGTTCTCATGTATCCTCTGTCCTTCCTGACCATTTAATGATGGATTCTAATGAAGTGAAGGATAAAGTTGATGTAAGTTATGTTACAGTAAACCATGATATCGGCCCTCATGTGAACCATTTTAACTTTGAGCCTGTTTCTTATGCTGAGGTCTATACAGCACTAAAGGCAATAGACACTAAAAAGTCTGCAGGTCCAAACAACCTGGATCCCTACCTCTTAAAGATAGCAGCTGGTATTATTACTGAACTTGAGTCTCTTGATCAATTCCATACCCAGCATTTGGAAATCAGCTTATGTCCTCCCACTGCTAAAGGGTGGAGATCCCTCAGATTCTAATAACTATTGTCCTATCTACAAGCTCCCTATCCTGGCCAAAGTCTATTAATCCCTAGGGAACTCACAGTTAAAGAAGGTCTTAATTGAAAAGAACACAACTAAGTGGGTTTCAGTCTGGCTTTAGATCGGGGCATAGCACCACAACTGCAGCTATGACCGTGGCAAAATACATCATAAATGCACTTGATTAAAAAACAACCATGAATTGTTTCTTGCTGGACCCAGTAACATTGGTCTCAGTGAAGGGTCAGTAAATTGGTTTAGGAACTATCTTTCTGACAGAACACAATGTGTATATGCTGACAATCACAAGTCTAGCTTTCTTGAGATTAATAGAGGTGTGCCCCAGGGTTCAAATAATATTTTTCTTCTAAAATTTCTATTAATTATTTGGGAAATGGGATGCAACCAGCAAAGTTACATCTATATACAGATGATACAGTCATATTAATGTGCTCCTTCTCTGATTCAGGCTGTTGAAAAGCTCCAGACTGCTTTTCAGTCACTGCACACATCCCTTTAAGGTCTGAAACTGGTCCTGAATGTACAAAAAACTAAATGTATGACCTTTACCAGAGCTCGCACTTAGACAGAGAAGGTTAGCATTGTCACATCTGGTGGCTTATCCATTGAAAATGTGTCATCCTACAAATACCTATGGTTGGATGACAAGTTGTCCTTTAAAGTTCATATGGATAATCTTGTGAGGAAGCTTAAATTGAAATGAGGTTTTTATTTTCTTAATAAGGCCTGTTTCCCGCTTATGGCTAGAAAGAAGCTTGTTCAGGCCACTTTTCTCTTTGTAACTGATTATGGTGACTTGTTGTGTATGCATGCAGCCTCATCGGTCTTACAGAGACTGGACTCTGTTTATCATGCATCCTTGTGCTTTATTACAAATGCCAAGTCAGTCACCCACCATTGCACCTAGTACCAAATGGTGCGTTGGACCTAATTTTATATGCACAGAAAGCTACATTTGTATGTGTTCATCTACAAAGCCCTTTTGGGTAAACTTTCTCTTTACCTCTGTAGTCTTATCTCCTTCACCACCAGCAGTTACCATACCCGGTCTGCTAGGCTACTTAAAGACCCCAGGACATTTACAGTATTAGGCCAGACTGCCTTCTCATCTTGTGCAGCAGTGGCATGGAATAGTCTACAATCCAGGCTTCATCTAGATATGTTAGCGCCACTGAATGAATAAAACATTTTGATGGGAGACTGTTACAGAGGATTGTAAATGCTTTTTCTTAGGCTGGATCATGTTGTTGTATGTTTTAATTCTGTAATGTATTGATTGTTGCTGCTTTCTTGGCCAGGTCTCCCTTGAAAAAGAGACTATGGAGCTGCAGTCAAAACACTTAAAATACACCCTATCCCCACTTCTGATGACGTATCATGACGCCTGACGAGAATACACTTGCAGGGCAAGGGGCGAGGGAGGAAGGAGTGATTTTTAAATGGCCCGCCCTTGCCCGGAAAATCGCCATCCTTCATCCCGCTATGATTGTGTTTTCAGCCACCGGTAGCTTGTGGGTGATTTATATGTGCTACAGTCAATTATGATTGCATGTCTATTTACATTAAATATATAATTATTAATATAGCAAATTAATTAGCTTAATAACATTAGCCCGCCAAGCTGGAACTTCTGAAGAAGGAAAATGTTTTATTTCTACAATTTCCAAAAGCTAACCAAACAAAAACATAATTACTTTTACGAGACATGTTTGTACCGTCATGTGCATTAGTACCACAATTTCTAATTTATTTACATTTGTTTTTACTTACACATGTATGTTGACTCCATATTGACGTTGAGGTTTTCATTTTTGGCTGACTTTTCTTAGGGGATGTACAATCGTCCCAAATTGAATTATGGGGAGTTTTAGGCTCCGAAGTGAACATAATTATACACTCGCAAACTAGACCAAAAACGAGGGCTGAGTGGCTTACGTTGCAAACTTCCCTTGCTTGGCTAATCCTTTGGACCGCCCTCCAAGATGGTGATGGGGATTCCCCCAAGGGCATAAGGCAAGGGTAAGTGGACGAGGGTGTGTCTTTTGAGTTTGAACCGCAGCCTGGGTCTCAATGGGCTTTTCCTGGTTAATTAAAAAAATATATAAAAAAAATCATACTGGTCCCCCGTGGGATGCGAACCCACAACACTGTATTGGTAAGCGCCATGCTCAACCAAGGACTCCCTCACAGGACTCCCTCCCCCCTCACTGAATATACAGTACAGTGCAGTAAGACTGAATTACATTTCAAAGAGATGCATGTGCACAGTACAAACTAGAGGTCGACCGATTATGATTTTTCAACGCCGATACTGATTATTGGAGGACCAAAAAAAGCAGATAACGATTAATCGGACGATTTTTAAAATGTATTTGTAATAATGACAATTACAACAATACTGAATGAACACTTATTTTAACCTAATATAATACATCAATAAAATCAATTTAGCCTCAAATAAATAATGAAACATGTTCAATTTGGTTTAAATAATGCAAAAACAAAGTGTTGGAGAAGAAAGTAAAAGTGCAATATGTGCCATGTAAAAAAGCTAACGTTTGAGTTCCTTGCTCAGAACATGAGAACATATGAAAGCTGGTCGTTCCTTTTAACATGAGTCTTCAATATTCCCAGGTAAGCAGTTTTCGGTTGTAGTTATAGGAATTATAGGACTATTTCTCTCTATACCATGTGTATTTCATATACCTTTGACTATTGGATGTTCTTATAGGCACTATAGTATTGCCAGTGTAACAGTATAGCTTCCGTCCCTCTCCTCGCCCCTACCTGGGCTCGAACCAGGAACACATCGACAACAGCCACCCTCGAAGCATTATTACCCATCGCTCCACAAAAGCCACGGCCCTTGTAGAGCAAGGGGAACAACTACTCCAAGTCTCAGAGCGAGTGACGTCACCGATTGAAACGGTATTAGCGCGCACCCCGCTAACTAGCTAGCCATTTCACATCGGTTACACCAGCCTAATCTTGGGAGTTGATAGGCTTGAAGTCATAAACAGCTCAATGCTTGAAGCATTGAGAAGAGCTGCTGGTAAAACGCACGAAGGTGCTGTTTGAATGAATGCGTACGAGCCTGCTGCTGCCTACCATCACTCAGTCAGACTGCTCAATCAAATATCAAATCATAGACTTAATTATAACATAATAACACACAGAAATACGAGCCTTTAGTCATTAATATGGTCGAATCCGGAAACTATAATTTCGAAAAAACAAAACTTTTCAGTGAAATATGGAACCGTTCCGTAATTTATCTAATGGGTAGCATCCATAAGTCTAAATATTCCTGTTACATTGCACAACCTTCAATGTTATGTCATAATTACGTAAAATTCTGGAAAATTAGTTCGCAACGAGCCAGTCAGCCCAAACTGTTGCATATACCCTGACTCTGCGTGCAATGAACACAAGAGAAGTGACACAATTTCACCTGGTTAATATTGCCTGCTAACCTGGATTTCTTTTAGCTAAATATGCAGGTTTAAAAATGTATATTGATTTTAAGAAAGGCATTGATGTTTATGGTTAGGTACAGTCGTGCAACGATTGTTTTTTCGCAAATGCGCTTTTGTTAAATCATCCCCTGTTTGGCGAAGTTGCTGTCTTTGTTAAACTGCTGCATATACCCTGACTCTGTTGCAAGAGAAGTGACACATTTTCCCTAGTTAAAATAAATTCATGTTAGCAGGCAATATTAACTAAACATGCAGGTTTAAAAATATATACTTGTGTACTGATTTTAAGAAAGGCATTGATGTTTATGGTTAGGTACACGTTGGAGCAACGACAGTCTTTTTTCGCAAATGCGCACCGCATCGATTATATGCAACGCAGGACGCTAGATAAACTAGTAATATCATCAACCATGTGTAGTTAACTAGTGATTATGATTGATTGATTGTTTTATTATAAGATAAGTTTAATGCTAGCTAGCAACTTACCATGTTTTCTTACTGCATTCGCGTAACAGGCAGGCTCCTCGTGGAGTGCAATGTAAGGCAGGTGGTCAGAGCGTTGGACTAGTTAACCGTAAGGTTGCAAGATTGAATCTCCGAGCTGACAAGGTAAAAATCTGTCGTTCTGAACAAGGGGGCAGTGTTCTTAAGTGACTTGCCTAGTTAAATAATTCTAATAATTGTTTTTAAATCGGCCAAATCGGTGTCCATAAATACCGATTTCCGATTGTTATGAAAACTCTAGTACAAACCCTGCTCCCACAACATGTATGTGGGGGAATGCATCGCATTTGATTTGATTTATTAGGCTGACCATTAGCCAACGTCAATGGCGACTGCTGGTCTTACTGGGATCCGACACATAACAAAAAAGACATTACAGACTAAATACTTTTCAATTTCCATACAGTACCAGTCAAAAGTTTGGGCACACCTACTCATTCAAGGGTATTTCTTTAATTTGACTATTTTCTACATTGTACGATAATACTGAGGACATCAAGACTTTGAAATAACACATATGGAATCATGTAGTAACCAAAAAAAAGTTAAACAAATTAAAATAGATTGAATATTTTAGATTCTTCAAATAGCCACCCTTTGCCTTGATGACAGCTTTGCACACTCTTGGCATTCTCTCAACCAGCTTCACATGGAATGCTTTTACAACGGTCTTGAAGGAGTTCCCACATATGCTGAACACTTGTTGGCTGCTTTTCCTTCACTCTGCGGTCCAACTCATCCCAAACCATCTCAAATTGGTTGCGGTCGGGTGATTGTTGAGGCCAGATCATCTGATGCAGCACTCCATCACTCTCCTTCTTGGTCAAATAGCCCTTACACAGCCTGGAGGTGTGTTCGGTCATCCTGTTTAAAAACAAATGATAGTGGGACTAAGTTCAAACCAGATGAGATGGCATATCGCTGCAGATTGCTGTGGTAACCATGCTGCTTAAGTGTGCCTTGATTTCTAAATAAATCACACACAGTGTCACCAGCAAAGCACCCCCACACCACCTCCTCCATGCTTCACAGTGGGAACCACACATTACGGAGAATATCTGTTAATCTACTCTGCGTCTCACAAAGACATGTCGGTAGGAACCAAAATTCTCAGATTTGGACTCATCAGACCAAAGGACAGATTTCCACCATTCTAATGTCCATTGCTCATGTTTCTTGGCCAAAGGAAATCTCTTCTTATTATTGGTGTCCTTTAGTAGTGGTTTGTTTGCAGCAATTCGTCCATGAAGGCCTGATTCACGCAGTCTCCTCAAAAGTTGATGTTGAGATGTGTCTGTTACTTGAACCCTGTGAAGCATTTATTTGGGCTGCAAGGTAACTCTGGGTCTTCCTTTCCAGTGGCGGTCTACATGAGAGCCAGTTACATCATAGTGGTTCATGGTTTTTGTGACTGTACTTGAAGAAACATTCAAAATTCTTGAAAGTTTCCGGATTGACTTACCTTCACGTCTTAAACTAATGATGGACTGTCACTTCTTTTTGCTTTTTTTGAGCTGCTCTTTCCATAATATGAACTTGGTCTTTTACCAAATAGGGCTATCTTCTGTATACCACCCCTACCTTGTCACAACACAACTGATTGGCTCAAATGCATTAATAAGAAGGAAAGAAATTACACAAATTAACTTTTAAGAAGGCACACCTGTTAATTGAAATGCATTCCATCTCATGAAGCTGGTTTAGAGAATGCCAAGAGTGTGCAAAGCTGTCATCAAGGCAAAGGGTGGCTATTTGAAGAATCTAAAATCTAAAATATATTTAGATTTGATTAAAAAAAAAATTGGTTACTACATGATTCCATATGTGTTATTTCATAGTTTTGATGTCTTCACTATTATCATATAATGTAGAAAATAGTCAAAAGAAAACCTTGAATGAGTAGGTCTGTCCCAACGTTTGACTGGTACTCAACATGCACATCGTTCATGGCACGAGGGATCATCAGAATCTTTCCTATTTTTTTCTGTGCAAATACAGTACAGATGAGAGCATCAATATTGCAGTGTGCCTTTTCGCGTCTGGCATTTGGACACCGCAACTCACCTTCAAGGCAGATCTTGATCAAACATTCAAAAAATGGATACTGTGCTGGAGCAGTGAGGACGAGTAGTATTCAACTTCCCAGCCACTGGCCCCCGTGATGTGTGAGAGGCTGTGACAGTGTATATAACAGAGGCAGGGAGACATCCATTGTTCTCTACAGATGAATGTGAAAGGAAAGAGCAGAGGAGAGCAGAGGAGAGTAGGGCCACACACTGATGGGGGTCACAGTGGCAGGCCCACACAGAGGACAGAGAGAGAGGGACGCACCAACTTTGAGTAGTGGAGCTAGACACTGACTGGAGATGTCAAATCTAGTACAAACTAGTCCCACACTATATATCCTATAAATATGGAGTAGCTAGTTACTCACTGACTGGAGTGACCAAATGTAGTTCAAAGTAGTCCCCCACTCTTTCCTATAAAAAAATATAGCACTTCTCAAATAGCCTTCCTTTTTATAGGATAGAGAGGGGGACTACTTTCACCTAGTAACACCTTGTGGTGGAAGTGGGCATAGAGTTCAAAATGATGTGATTAGATAGAAATAGCAGAGTAGCTAAATACATAATATTGTGTTGGAACTAAATTGTTAGGATATCTATTTTTGCAGGTGTGGTTGCCCCTCTCATTTGATCAGAGAGCATATTGCCACCAGTGAGAGGATTGTTAAGATGCTTGAGAGAGGGGTATGGTTTTACCTAATCACTTAGTTCCCCCAACTCAAAGTAACATCCACTCAGTGGGCGCTGCACTACACTGGTGTGGTCAGTGTCATGATGTGAGAGGGATTCCATGTCATAAATGAGTACATCCCAAAGGCACTCATCCGCTAAAAGAACTGAGACACCCCCAGCATCCATTACAGGAGTGGGCGAGCGAGAGATCATGCTCATCATACCTCCCATTGTGCCCTCCTATCAGGACTGGGCACAATGGCGTCTGTATCCCTAGTGTGCATTAGTGCATTGAAATAATAGGTGGAAAAACACGAGTGAGAAGCTTGGTCTGTGACTGTGAGAAGAGGTAAATAGCCCTGATGGAAATGAATTCTCCCTAATTTAAATCCCAGGAGAAACAGATCAACTGTAGAGTGGGGAAATCTTCATTACAGTGAAGGTTTGCCAGGTAGCTCCTGTGAGGGAGGGGGGAAAGTAGCCAGGCACATCCCTGGATCGCCATAATGACTCTTAATTATTTGTTAACTGCACAGATAAAACACCCTGGCTGTGTCCCAAATAGCACCCTATTCCCTATGTAGTGCACTACCTTTCACAGGGTAGTTCAGTATATATATGAGATCTCTGATTAGGTGCTCAATCCTTTATTTCAACAGCCAAAACTAACAAAACTTCATGTCACACAGGCTTTGGATATTAGTAATAATAGGTTCTACGAAGGTCATAGGCCAGGCTTTGGATAATGTTCATGTTGATTGTAGTATCCTAGATGCTACAGTAGCCTCGTTCATGTCTCAGAAACACACATGGTCTGACTTAGGCATTATGATTCATCGGAATAGGATACAGCATAATGGTGTGGGAAACCTAAGCCTACCTCTGTTGGAAGTTTGACCATTTTCTTTCTTCTACACTTTCACTGAAATTGGATTTCAGCTATTTGTCTCCCCTCATTAGCTTCAGTAAATCACATTTTCCTTTGTTAGGGAGCTGTCTGTGTTCCTGCTGTTTGATTCACTGTCAGGTTGAAAGGGTTTCTATTATCCTAATGTTAGTACGGAAGACACCTAACTGTCAGTGCGCCCAGGTCCCCCTTAGTTTTGAAACATGACGACTTGGCCTGCGTGTCTATGTCACATACTCCAGGCACCGCCATTTATAACTCTCATTGAAGAGGAGGTTGATGATTAGAAGCCCTGTATGACGAACGGTAGGAGGTCTGACCAAATTGTATCCTGTGAACCTTTAAATTGGGGAAAATGAATTCATATCCTGCCAATTTGGACCTTCTTTGTTGATAATGGTCCAAGAAGAACTGAGCTTGAATCAGAAGAGAAAACCCATGTTGGTTTTCACCATGAGATTCAAATCCTACTGAGCCACGACCCCTCCACTTGGCTGAGTCTGGTGTGACAGACAGACACCTGGTACCCGGGCAGAGAGGGAAAGTCTCTCTAGCTGGCCCTGGCAGACACATGGAAGGAGGCTAAGCTGTCAGATGGTTTTGGGCCATAACTCTTTGCTCCATTAAGAGATCTAGGACATATTCGTTATCAGTAGTGATGAGCAACGGCCAACCTGTATTATTGAGTGGCAGACGTCCAGGGATATATTTAGGATGGCTCAGTGAGAGAATCAGATCCAAGATGGTAGTGTCTCGACCAACTGATTTAGATACAGTTGAAGTCTTAGCCAAATACATTTCAACTCAGTTTTTCACAATTCCTGACATTTAATCCTATTAAAAAATCCCTGTCTTAGGTCAGTATCACCACTATATTTTAAGAATGTGAAATGTCAGAATAATAGTAGAGAGAATGATTTATTTCAGCTTTTATTTCTTTCATCACATTCCCAGTGGGTCAGAAGTTTACATACACTCAAATAGTATTTGGTAGCATTGCCTTTAAATTGTTTAAATTGGGTCAAACTTTTCGGGGGGCCTTCCACAAGCTTCCCACAATAAGTTGGGTGAATTTTGGCCCATTCCTCCTGACAGAACTGGTGTAACGGAGTCAGGTTTGTAGGTCACCTTGCTCGCACACGCTTTTCAGTCCTGCCCACAAATGTTCTATAGGATTGAGGTCAGGGCTTTGTGATGGCCACGCCAATACCTTGACTTTGTCATCCTTAAGCCATTTTGCCACAACTTTGGAAGTATGCTTGGGGTCATTGTCCATTTGGAAGAGCCATTTGCGACCAAGCTTTAACTTCCTGACTGATGTCTTGAGATGTTGCTTCAATATATCCACATAATTTTCCTCCTTCATGATGCCATCTATTTTGTGAAGTGCATCAGTCCCTCCTGCATCAAAGCACCCCCACAACATGATGCTGCCAACCCCGTGCTTCACGGTTGGGATGGTGTTCTTCAGATTTCAAGCCTCCCCCTTTTTCCTCCAAACACAATGATGGTCATTATGGCCAAACAGTTCTATTTTTGTTTCATCAGACCAGAGGACATTTCTCCAAAAAGTACGATCTTTGTCCCCATGTGCAGTTGCAAACCGTAGTCTGGCTTTTCTATGACGGTTTTGGAGCAGTGGCTTCTTCCTTGCTGAGCGGCCTTTCAGGTTATATCAATATAGGATTCGTTTTACTGTGGATATAGATATTTTTGTAACTATTTCCTCCAGCATCTTCACAAGGTCCTTTGCTGTTGTTCTGGGATTGATTTGCACTTTTCGCACCAAAGTATGTTCATCTCTAGGAGACAGAACACGTCTCCTTCCTGAGCGGTATGATGGCTGTGTGGTCCCATGGTGTTTATACTTGCGTACTATTGTTTGTACAGATGAACATGATACCTTCAGGTGTTTGGAAATAGCTCCAGAGGATGAACCAGACTTGTGGAGGTCTACACATTTTTTTCTGAGGTCTTGGCTGATTTCTTTTGATTTTCCCATGATGTCAAGCAAAGAGGCACTGATTTTGAAGGTAGGCCTTGAAATACATCCACAGGTACACCTCCAATTGATTCAAATATGTCAATTAGCCTATCAGAAGCTTCTAAAGGCATGACATAATTTTCTGGCATTTTCCAAGCTGTTTAAAGGCAAGGTCAACTTAGTGTATGTAAACTTCTGACCCACTGGAATTGTGAAACAGTGAATTATAAGTGAAATAATCTGTCTGTAAATAATTGTTGGGAAAATTACTTGTGTCGTGCACAAAGTAGATGTCCTAACTGACTTGCCAAAACTATAGTTTGTAAACAAGAAATGTGTGGAGGGTTGAAAAACAAGTTTTAATGACTACAACCTAAGTGTATGTAAACTTCCGACTTCAACTGTATGTCTGCTATGTTTGAAATTTCAAGTTGAAACTTACACCAAAATGCTTTTCTTGCAAGCTCTAAAGCTGTGAGATTCCACAACAGCACCATGTCTGCTGGCATTTTATAGCATCTGTGGCATAGAGCCATGGTTACATGTTGGGGGAAGAGCAGAGCAGCAACCGACTGGGTTTTTCTGGATTCATAGACACACAATAAACCATTTGCCTCTTCTCTTTTTTTATTTTCTAATCCCAACCAAACCCAACTTCATCTGTTTCTGTATTGTGTTTTTTCAGTTCCAGCTAGCCTGACGGTTCTAGTCTCAGGGTTACAGTAAGTCTATTGTCGTCCTGAATGCTGGATCTAGAGTATTTCTGTCAACAAGGCCGGTCTACAGACTTAAGCTGGAGTCATTCAGAGAAAGCCTTGACTGTCAGACTGGGGCTAGCTTGGAAGCTTTCATCACTGCTTTGGCATGACGGATTGGCAGGCGAATCAATACGCTCCGTCTTTCCCTACTGTACAGGGAAGGCAGTTAGTATGAGTCATTCAGACGCCCAGACAGCCTTAATAAGCCTAATACCCTTTACAATCAGACAGGGTCTGTCTGGGGCACTCCAGGGTAGACAGCAGACAGGGATGGAAGGGTGGTGGTGGTGGGGGGGTTTAAAAGGCTTATTACTCCAGGAATTCATTACATTGCCTTCAACTGCAAGAAGTCTTTAACCTTGCCACTTGTTTAGATCAATAAAGAAGACCTTATGGATCGTACCAGATGCTGTCATTTAGAATACAGGTGATGGCTTTGTTAGGAGAATAAACAGAGTCAATGGATAGAGAGAGAAAAAGAGAGAGACTGGGGGAGTAGGGGCTGAGTAGCATCCATTATCGAGACCAGTCCCTTATAGTGTCATGCAGAAATATGAACTGAAATTGATCACAGTGTGATCCTTGATTCCATACAGTCCTTTGATGTCATGTCAAATCAACTTTTATTTAAATGTTTGGATGAAAATATAATGCAGTCCAGTCCATTCACCTGAACTGTAATCACGATTCAAAGCCATTGCCGTTGGGTGCCCTTTAATAAAATCCAGCAATGTTTCATCAGAGCATAAAGTTGCCAGTACATTGTGAGCATGGCATTTAGAAGACTTACACTAGAATTTCATATGATGTCATTTAACAGGAAGCGGGGACTCCAAATGTCCTTATATATTTTTTAATTTAGATGTAAGACAACAGCCCAATATTTCATACAGGATTTTCAATACACCATAAGTGCACGATCAATCTGCAGTCTGATGCAGAACAACATAGATCTATTGTGGCAATTGCAATACCATTGTCCTGCTGTTATGTTGATTCTGAAACTGTTGTGAAACATGCATTTCATGATCCCAATCCCAGTTTTCCACATTTCCATATCAAACCGTGTCAGTTGTCAAAATTCCAACATGATGACATTGAAAGCAACGAAGAGCCCAATACCACACACACACCATAATGTCTCTCACTGTCAGGATATATCCTAAATGAAAGCCTATTTCCTATATAGTGTACTACTTTTAACCAGGGCCCATAAAGGGAATATGGTGCCATTTGGGACGTAGCCCAGTGCATTTCATACTGTAGAATGTGCTAAAGCCACAGGCTAGGAGAGACTAAGCTTGCAGGCAAATGCTCTGACAGCTTTTGCTTAATACGTCCTCGCTGTGCCCGACAGACAGCATTTAGGAGGCAGACAAACCCACGCCCTGGGAAGTGGCTTGCTCCGGCCTGAACGGAGCAAAGAACCACCACCTTACCACAAGCAGCATCTGTTTGGGGGAGACACCTGGGCTCTGCCTACAGGAGCCCCTGTTGGACTATTAGATAAGCAGGTTGCAGTCCTATGAGCAAGGGCTCTCAGTTTAGCACAATGCTGTCCACCTGAATTCCTGAAGATACAGGACAAACATAGCCACTGCAATGAACTAGACCAGACTTGGCCCCAGGGAACGGTCTATCCATAATTTGTGCTGAGGCAAATATGGGGAAAAAAGAGGTGTGTGTAATGGAATGTCAGAGCTGCAATTGTCTATTTTATTCATTGAAGTGGATGTGATGCGAAATATTTAGGACACAAGATTAAATATAGCAGTGTGTAGAGTGCAATAAGCATAAAGAAGATGATGACCCCAGGCAATTGTTTTTCACTGTGCTTTCAGGTTCTGTGACACATTTCCTCTGGGATGTTGATCATTTCAAATCACCGTAAAACACAGATGCATACTGAAAGTCTGATTCATAAATGTTGAATAAGAAACCAGTCATAAAAGATTTAATCAAATCACATACTTGATTGGCAGCTCACAGACACCACCTCAGGTCACGTAAAACATAGACACACAGATATTGACAAGTAGAATCCATTATTGGATTCTTTATTTGCTAACCCATAGGCCTGGCTGGTGTGGTCTTCCATGAATAAATGATCAGAGGGATAAGTGGGATCTGATCTCCTGTCTGTCAGAGGAGAGAACAGCTCCCCCATTACTGACCCCACCCTGACCTTCACCGTGACCTTCAGTTACCTCAGGGACACAACGCTCAGGTTCAGTGGAGGAGGAGCAGGGAATGTCATTCAAGCTTCATACAACACTGATTCAGCAAGAAAATCAATTTGCATCCTCTTCTTTTGCATCAAACCTTTCTGACAGGTAAATCAGTCTGCCCTCCAAACTATCCATTTGAAAAACTTGAACAACCCATCTTAATGATATACACGGTCTGAGAGGAGATGAGCTGTCATGATATAAGGGGGAATGTTTTTAAAGGTCAGTCAAATCAACTTTAATATTTCAGTTAACTGTAATCAATTTCTGAATGGGAAATGAGGGGAGAAAGAATCTGTTTTTGGAAGTCTTGAATTAGAGTTAACTGTGAGTACGAGCTTGCCTAATGGATTGACTGCAGGTGGAAACCTGTGATAAAAATGATAAAAGTGTCTGGATGAAGTGCCATGGGAAATAGGCCCACTGCATCACACTCAAACAAAGACAAACACACTGGCTCCTCAGTTCAGTCAAGCTCACCAACATTTTCTAAGAACAACTCAAGCTAAATGGACACTAACCACAAATGTAGACGCTTTGGGGTGCCTTATTGTCCTGTCTTGACAGAATAAACTAACAAAACTAACAATGTGAGGCCTGTGAATTTCACTCACAAGTCTTCAGACCCAGCAACAGTAAGCAGGCTGGTGTAATAATACTGTGGATGAGAGACTTTTGAGTTTCTTTGGATCTGCAGGTGTCTGACCCTCTTGGTTTGACTTAACTGATGAAGTAACATATGGTTCTCTGATTAGACAGACTTTCATAAATCCCACGCAACATTTTCCACTGCTGATTCTATTAAAAACGATTCTATGGAGAGACAGTTTCTTGACTGTGTCCAACTCGCTAATAATCACTCAAATGAAAGCTTAGGGATTTTGAGGGGGAAAACAAACTCAATTTAATAAAAAATAACTAAAACCTAATCAAAACGGTGTAGAAATGATAATGGACCTACATTTATACAGTTTCTTGATTGTGTCCAGCACACTTATAATCACAAAAAAGAAAGCTAGACAGTCAGCATCAAAACATTTTTCTTTTTTAACGATGGATATAAATTTGGACTGCGAGGAAATATAACCAATTTTCAGTGAGGCCCTCCAGACCTCGTTGAAGGCGAGGGGCAAAATGAGTTTAATTAACACCCTTGGTTTAGTGCTTAAGATTGGTTAACTGGAAATCAGAATCAGCGATATCAGGTGATATCTTTACATTACACGTTTTTGATATTCTAGAGAATACAGACCATTTCCAATGCATATTTTTAAGTTTGTGGAATGCACCATATACTGCCAAATTCAGAATCCAGATGTGTCTTTTAGACATATATGATATTGGGATTATTCCGAATATCACACATGGACATTTCCTCTGGCCGGATATGGACTCATTCAATATCCTGAGATATGTGACATCATATTTTCTCTCATCGTGTTGACAAATACTAACTGTATACATTGCATATGTGTTTTTTCAACGCATTCAAGATATTAAGCTATATTGATTCCAGATAGGCTTCTCTTGGCTCAGGTCCATATCCAGATCTTAATATGCTTTTTGATATACTGAAAAAAAGAACAATTTCTGATGCATTTCTGAGTTTTCAGCACACGCTCAATAATTTGACAAAAGATGAAATCCATATTTTTCTTTCATGCACAAATCATTTTTGGATTCCCTAAGTATATGGTATGGCTGGATATCGACTCATTAGATATCCTGAGATAGGCCTATGTGAACATCTTATTTTCTCTATATGATGACAAATACTGACAGTAGGCCTACATAGTATATGTTCTCAGCATATACAATGCATTTGATCTTGACTGAGGCCCATATCAGGATCTTGATATGCTTTTTGATATGCTAAATAAGGACAATTTCTGATGCTTATTTTAGTTTTGAGGACATACTCAATAATTTTACATATATTAAATCAATATAATTCTTTCAGACACTAGCTAAACATAAAAAAATGTTTAGGCTTATTGTATTACTGGTTAATATAATGAAGCAGGTAGAGTTTCTACCTTGTTGTATGCTTATGCGGAATGACAATATTTTCTTGCAATATTGACACAATTTTGATTAATGATTTATGCATTGACAGTATGGAGTGGATCACAGACCAACACTACCACCATGTCGGGTCTGGACTGCGAAGGACCGCCACAGCTGACAACCCAATCTGCACCCATCGCATCCATCTTCCATAACACACAGAGCAGGCAGGGGTATTGAGGGTGTGCAACTTTTATTTTCTGTTAAATAAACAAAATACATTTTTAGCAAAGATTGATCTACGTTTGCATCTTTACAGGAAACGTGTAGTAATTGGAGTTCTGGATTTGCTATGCTCTATTTTTTAAACAGAAATAGCAGAGATGTACTTTGGATTAAATATGAAGATGTTTGCCTTTTCGTGCCTAGTAGCTTACTACTGAAAATGGTACAAATGCTCAGATATGCCATCTTCATGGGAAGAAGCACGATGATTTCCGGCGCCTGAACAAGTCAAATAATTTGGGCGCTGGACATTAATCATGAGTCGGATTTAGCCCATTTTTGATCAGACATATGGGGATGAATATTAAATATCATATAAGGACATCTACTGAAATGGTATATAAAATAAAACAATATGTATCCATAAATGCTCAAGTAATGACTATAGATATGACACATTTCTGAAGGTATGTGGACTCGTTCATGCCTAACTATAAAGGCATGTTGACACATACCCTTTCCGGAGTTAAAATATTCAACAAGTATGTAAGCGGGTGTATGCGCTTCAGGTGAGTGTCTTGAGGAAATCTCAACCCAGATATCTCCCTGGACTCATACGGTAGCAGGGAGATTTCTGAGGTCTGGATTGGACATAGAAACTGTTCCATTACATAGAGTATCCTAGCTCCATATATGAAATTAAGGACATGGGTATCTGGAGGATGTCTACGCCTTATCTCTAATAAAATGTCAGATATCCGGAAATATAAAGACAAAAATATCCCCTGGTATTGACCCTTTTCACCCAGTGGTGTCTTTATTGTTCTGAGATTAGAAAGATGTGATATTGGTGGGGTAGGGGTAAAACAACTTGAATATGTTTTCTTTTCTCCAAAGTGAACAGCATTTTTCTCACTGGAATCCGGCAACACTTGCACATCATCATCTACCTCCACATCATCACCTGCACATCTATCACTCCAGTGTTAATGCTAAATTGTAATTATTTCACCTCTATGGCCTATTTATTGCCTTACCTCCCTAATCTTCTACATTTGCACACATTGTACATACATTTTTCTATTGTGTTATTGACTGTACATTTGTTTATGTGTAACTGTGTTGTTGTTTTTGTTGCACGGCTTTGCTTTATCTTGGCCAGGTCGCAGTTGTAAATGAGAACTTGTTCTCAACTGGACTACCTGGTTAAATAAAGGTGAAATAAAATTAAACTAAAAACACAAAACCTGGCTGTTAATTTCATATCTCTACCCAGGTTTTCAGCAACATCAATGCTGACCACCATTGTTCGAAGTACTATCTGTCTCTGATGGAAAAGCTACAAAATAGTTTTCAGCTAACTGAGCACAGCTAATGCAACAGACAGGTAGGGGGTCTGGGAGCGGCAGGTAGCCTAGCGGTTTGAGCACTGGGCCAGTAACCAAAAGATTGCTAGTTTGAATCGCAGAGCAGACAAGGTGAAAAATATGTCTATTTGCCATTGAGCAAGACACTTAACCCTAATTGCTCCAGGGTCGCCATCAATAATGGCTGATCCCTAGCCGTGACCCTCTTCTCCGAGGGTGTCTCAGGGGAAGTTGGGATATGCAAATAATAAATGTGAAACATGACAAATATAAGCTCCCCCTATTTGAGGTAGAGCCAATCCACTGAACACACTTGATGAAAACAGGTAGGGGAGAGGATAGGGAGGGCAGGCTTGCATCACAGAGGAAAGAAAGAAAGAAAGAAAGAAAGAAAGAAAGAAAGAAAGAAAGAAAGAAAGAAAGAAAAGAGTGAGAGCGAGCATGTGGTGCCACTCTACTGAACACACCTGATGCTACTCATGCTGCCTGTCTCAGATCCTAGCTTGCATCGCTCCAGCTGGGTGGCGACAATCTGCCGCTCGGCTTCCAGTTCTCGAGTCAGTCGCTCAAATTGCAGCTCCTGTAAAGAAATGAAAAAGTTGTTGTCAGTAAGCCTATCTATATTGTGCCACAAAGGATCTAGCTTACTGTATTCATGAATTTTTCTCAAATTGTTCTTATGAGGATTGTTACAATTCAAATGCTTTAAAACATCCAGTTATTGTAGCCTAACCACCCTCACCCTCAACACTGGGGTCCCTCAGGGGTGTGTGCTTAGCCCCCTCCTGTACTCCCCATTTACCCACAACTGTCTGGCCACGCACGACTCCAACTCCATCATCAAGTTTGCTGACAACACAACGGTGGTAAGGAGGAGGTCAAAGAACTGGCAGTGTGGTGCCAGGACAACAACCTCTCCCACAACGTCAGCAAGACCAAGGAGCTGATTGTAGACTACGGGAAACAGTGGGGAGGGGGAAATATACAGCTGCACCCTTGAGGGCATTGTTACACCATCTGGTGTGGCAACTGCACCACCCGTGACCGGAAGGCCCTACAGAAGGTGGTGCCAATGGGGTAAGCTCAAAGCCATCCAGGACGTACAGATGTAGGATCTTAATTTGAGCCAGTTTGCTGCAGCAGGAAAATGATTCTGGAGCAACAGGAAATGTGAATTATTATATGGATTATAATTTATGGACATTTTGTAGGGGTTAATACATTTTTTGTTAGGGCAAATCAAGTCTGGCATTTCAAAGTGGAAATTATAAACTTTAGAAGCTTTTTTAAAACTCAAATACACTACAAGTTTGCAGTAACATTCTCAGCAACAAAAAAGTTATACAATTAAGATCCTACATCTGTATATGTCAGGTGGTGTCTGAGAAAGGCCTGAAAAATTGCCAAAGACTGTAGCCACCTGAGACATGGACTGTTCTCCATGCTCCTGTCCAGCAGGCGGTACCGGTACATCAAGGCTCAGACCAACAGACTCCTCAACAGCTTCTATCCCCTGGCAATAAGACTGTTAAATGGCTAATCCCTAGTGCTCTCCCTCTCCCACTGACTATCCACACTGACTCTATGTCCATCCACAGGTCTCTACCCACTCAAACACAATCTACGCTGTTGCTAATTTGATTATTGATTAGATGTATTACTCCATTAAACTGCTGTCCATTGATTATTGATTGCCATTACCATTAGTATGTATCTATTTATCCTCTACTGGTCACTATTACTCCTGTTTACATGTACATTACCATTAATACATTACCCTAAATATTTATATATTCCTACTACCAGTCACCTTTCAGCCCTGTTAACATATATATCCTACTACCAATCACATTATATGTATAAACCCACCTCAACCACATCAGTACCTATGCACATTGAATAAGGTACTGGCACTAACCTTTATATACTTGAATTCTCATGTTTCTAACTCACATCTTAGTTCTTTTGTTGGTTTTAATTGTACTTTTTTTTCGGTTTTCTATTATTATTATTATCACTGCATTGTAGCCTAGTGGTTAGAGCGTTTGACTAATGAGGGAACGTTTGCGAGATCGAATCCCCGAGTTGACAAGGTAAAAATCTGTCATTCTGCCCCTTAACAAGACAGTTAACCCACTGTTCCTAGGCCGTCATTGAAAATAAGAATTTGTTCTTAACTGACTTGCCTAGTTAAATAAAGGTAAAATAAAATAAAAATACAATTGTTGGAAAGAGCTCTCAAGATAAGAATTTCACTGTATTGTTTTACACCTATTGTATTCTGTGCACGTGGCGAATAAACTTTGAAACTTGGGTAGCACTTTATAATAACTTCACGTAATAAAGCATTTATAATGGCTTAGTAAATACTTTATTCATCATTTATTAATCATTAATCCAACATCTGTAAATGTTAGTAACCTAGTTATTCATACATTTATAAACAACTTTGAAAGTATTTCATAATGATTCATAAGATCATCCATAAAACCATGTATTAATCATTAGTTAAGTCTTTTTGCTTGGCCTCATCTAAAGTGTGGGCTATATATCATTTAGAAATGTTTTGAGTGACAGGTGTAATTTCTCACAAAAAGATGGACATGCCATTGGTAGACATTGCAGCAGTACCTGATGCCTCAAAATGACCGAGAACATATCAAGGGTTAAACAATAAGCAATAGAGAGGAAAATACATTGACAAAAACAGTCACACTGTTGTAATAGTGTGATGTGTAACTTCAGACACTCTCTATGCTGAGTAAAACATTTTAGTCAGAAAATGCTAACATAAGCGTTTCTTGGCAGTGACTTATCTACAAAAACCAAAGTGTGGATTGCAGTCACTCCTTAGAGCAGTCTAATCTTGGTTAACCCAGAATTAAAATCTTGCGTAATTTGGTCAGCTGCGTGATTAAGTTCTGGACCATACATGTTAGAAATTGGGAGTTCCGGTTTGCAAAGTCTCCGCCCTCGCAAAAGAAAACAGCCAAAGACCACTGCTTACGAGGTAAGGAAACACATATCTGAATGCATCTCATTATTTTTAAAGAGTTACTACCCCAGTTAAGGTGCCGCCAAACAAACCATGTGTGAAAATAGTCTGCATTTAAAAGACTGAAGCACAGGAAACATTTAAAGGTTATACATAAAGGTTATACGCAATTGCAAGGTTGAAAATTCGTAATAAAATGTGATATACAATGAGTGCACAAAACATTAGGAACACCTGCTATTTCCATGACATAGACTGACCAGATGAATCAAAATCAATCACATGCACCGAATACAACAGGTGTAAACCTTACAGTGAATGCTTACTTACAAGCCCTTAACCAACAATGCAGTTTTAAGAAAATCCCTAAAAAAAGTAAGACTTAAGAATAACAAATAATTAAAGAGCAACAGTAAATAACAATAGCGGGGCTCGTTACCGGTGTCGAGATAATTGAGGTAATTATGTACATGTCGGTAGTTATTATTAATAAATTATTACTAAAGTGGCATAGATAATGACAGAGAGTAGAGGCAGCATGGGGGGGGGGGGGGGGGCAATGCAAATAGTCTGGGATTAGTTAGCCATTTGATTAGTTGTTCAGGAGTTTTATGGCACGAGAGGTGAAGCTGTTTAAAAGCTTCTAGGACCAGACTTGGTGCTCCGGTACCACTTTCAGTACCGCTTGCCCTGCGGTAGCAGAGAGAACAGTCTATGACTTGGGTGGCTGGAGTCCGTGACAATTTTTAGGGTCTTTCCCTGACACCGCTTGGTATAGAGGTCCTGGACGGCAAGAAACTTGGCCCCGGTGATGTACTGGGCCGTACGCACTACCCTCTGTAGTGCCTTTGCATTCGGAGGCCGAGCAGTTGCCATACCAGGCAGTGATGTAACCCGTCAGGATGCTCTCGATGGTGCAGCTATAAAACTTTTTGATGATCTGAGGACCCATGCCAAATCTTTTCAGTCTCCTGAGGGGGAATAGGTTTTGTCGTGCCCTCTTCACGACTGTCTTGGTGTGCTTGGACCATGTTAGTTTGTTGGTGATGTGGACACCAAGGAACTTGAAGCTCTCAACCTGCTCCACTACAGCCCCGTCGATGGGAATTGGGGCGTGCTCAGTCCTCCTTTTCCTGTAGTCCACAATCATCTCCTTTGTCTTGATCATGTTGAGGGAGAGTTTGTTGTCCTTGCACGACTTGGTCAGGTCTCTGACCTTCTCCCTGTAGGCTGTCTCATCTTTGTCGGTGATCAGGCCTACCACTGATGTGTTATCATCAAACTTAATGATGGTGTTGGAGTCATGCCTGGCTGTGCAGTCATAAGTGAACAGGGAGTACAGGATGGGACTGAGCACGCACCCCTGAGGGGCCCCCGTGTTGAGGATCAGCGTGGTGGATGTATAGTTACCTACCCTTAACACCTGGTGACGCACCGTCAGGAAGTCCAGGATCCAGTTGCAGAGGGAGGTGTTTAGTCCCAGGGTCTTTAGCTTAGTGATGACCTTAGCTTAGCATCTTCTTCATCTGACCACTTTTTTTATAGACAGAGTCACTGGTGCTTCCTGCTTTTATGTTTGCTTGTAAGTAGGAATCAGGAGGATAGAGTAATGGTGAGATTTGCCAAATGGAGGTCAAGGGAGAGCTTTGTACGTGTCTCTGTGTGTGGAGTAAAGGTGGTCTAGAATTGTTAGCCCTCTGGTTGCACATTTAACATGCTGATAAAAAATTAGGTAAAACTGATTTAAGTTTCCCTGCATTAAAGTCCCCGGCCACTAGGAGCGCCGCCTCTGGATGAGCGTTTTCCTGGTTACTTATGGCGGACTACAGCTCATTGAGTGCAGGTTTTAGTGCCAGCCTCGGTCTGTTGTGGTATGTTGACAGCTACGAAAAATACAGATAAACTCTCTAGATAGATAGTGTGGTCTACAGCTTATCATGAGATACTCATCCTCAGGCGAGCAAAACCCTGAGACTTGCTTAGATATCGTGCACCAGCTTTTGTTTATAAATATGCATAGGCCACCGCCCCGTGTCTTACCAGAGGCTGCTGTTCTGTCCTGCCGATAGAGTGTATAACCCGCCAGCTGTATGTTCTTAATGTTGTCGTTCAGCCACGACTCAGTGAAACATAAGATATTACATTTTTTAATGTCCCGTTGGTAGGATATACTTGCTTTCAGTTCGTCCCATTTATTTTCCAGCGATTGAAAGTTAGCTAGCAGAATGGAACTTATAGATTAGCCACTTGTCGCCTGATCCTCACAAGGCATCCTGATCTCTTTCCGCGAAACCTATGTTTCCTTTTCCGGCGAATCACGGGGATTTGGGCCTGGTCGGGTGTCCATAGTATATCCCTCGCGTCCGACTCATTGAAGAAGAACTCCTCATCCAATCTGAGGTGAGTAATCCCAGTTCTGATGTCCAGAAACTCTTTTCGGTCATAAGAGATGGTAGCAAAACATGTTAGAACAACGGGAAAAAACAAACAAAATAGCATGGTTGGTTAAAAGCCGATAAGACGGCAGCCCTACCCTTTGGTGGCATCTTGATAATCCAGGTGAAAGCTATGATCCCTTATTGATGTCACCTGTTAAATCCACTTCAATCAGTGTAGATGAAGGGGAGGAGACAGGTAAAATAATTTTAAGCCTCAAGACATGGATTGTGTATGTGTGCCATTCAGAGGGTGAATGGGCAAGACAAAATATTTAAGTACCTTTGAACAGGATATGGTAGTAGGTGCGAGGCACACCGGTTTGAGTGTGTCAAGAACTGCAATGCTGCTGGGTTTTTAATGCTCAACAGTTTCCTGTGTGTATCAACAATGGTCCACCACCCAAAGGACATCCGGCCAACTTGACGCAACTGTAGGAAGCATTGGAGTCAACATGGGACAGCATCCCTGTGGAACGCTTTCAACACCTTGTGGAGTCCATGCCTCAACGGTGTTCCTAATATTTTGTACACTCAATGTATTTCCTTTAACATCATGCGTTGTGTGCTTATTATTTAACCATTGATATGTTCTAGGCTATTTTGAGACCTTAAGGAGCATTAAGTACTGCTGGAATGTCTGCCAATGGCATGTCCATCTTTTTGTGAGAAATTACACTGGTCACAAAACATTTATAAAGTATAAATTGCCCACACTTTAGACAAGGCCACGGAAAAATAATTAAGCAATTATTAGTAAATGGTTTATGAGGACCTATATTAAACATCTTATGAATGGATTAATGATTAATAAATGATTCATTCAATATTTACTAATACATTATAAATGCTTTGTTATGTGGGGTTATTATGAAGTGCTACCAAAAATGTAAACTAAATCATATACAGTCACAGTTGGAAATGAATACTAGTAGCTTGTGTTGATGCAATTGGTAGATTTACACCAAAGTTCAATTTACAGTATGCCTATCAATGCACATTTTAAGTAATGATTCATTAAGTAAAGCACGTTTTAAGTAAAGAGCTAATGATTAAGAAACTACACTTGCCAAACCATACCCCAAATCAGTAACTGTTAGAATAGATATACCGCGTTGTATGAAATTAAGTGACAAACATGCCTGGGCTAAGAGAACAAAATCCCCAAGCACCTCTTAAGAATAATTACTGAGAATATCCCATCTGAGCAATGAGCCTCAGGCAACTCCAGTCAATACAAACTGTCCACTTTTTCTGTGACAAGGCTGAAATTAGTCCAGTGCCCACAAGGTCAAACACTCTCCCTGGAGCAGTTAAACTAAAGACTGCTACAAAATGTATCACCTTTATTTTGGGCAAGAGCCCAGAGGATCGAGGTCCACAGAAATATCCAATTAAACTCGATGAAGAAAGATCCATATACAACTGTTATTAAACAGACTTTGAGCTACTTGTATACTATCACAGTACATGAGTCAGTAGACTTGCATTCAAATGTACTTCCCTTGGTATAATAGTTGCATTTACATGACTTTGTACATGCAAGCAACTGTTGATATTGTCTGTCTTAGTTATTCTAAATCTTCCAATATACATATTTTGCATAACTTATAAATAACTAAACTTCATATTTTTCAGCACAAATAAACTTTGTTCTGAGAAGATGCAATATTTTGGGATAGAAGAACAAAGAACAAAGGACCAACAAAGTTGAAGTGCTTGTTTTAGTTTATGCAAGAGCAAACTAGCTACCTGACGGAATTCAATCAGAGCTGCAAACAAAACCACTGATACACAATTTTCCCTCCAAATGTAGCATAACAAGAAAACACCTGTTACCACTGACAGAGTATCAGAATGAAAGTTAACAAAGACATACCTTCACATGGACCATATTTCAGAGAAAGTGACAAACGTACAGAAATCCACTTTTTGCCCCATCCACAACATGTCTAGAAGTTCATCTGTCCTTATTGAGAAACCGTCATTAGAAACCTGCAAGCCCAGTAGTGACTGCCTCCAAGCAGTAAAGAATAGGAGTTCAGCTAGGCACAAAGGTCTCCATGGCAACAGATAATTTAGAACCCCTTTGGCATTACTTATGCAACATTGCATCACAAAAGGACCCTCCCACCAGTCTGCCTGCCAAATCCTGCCGCTTTCCAATCACTCTTTTGACTGCTCCTCTCCTCAACACCATCTGCACCCCCCACTGAAAAAGCAGAGAGGGGGTAGCTGGGTGGAGGTTGTGGGGGGAGCAATGGAGTGGGGGGAAGGAAAAGCTACAAAGACTGGAAGGATTGTGAGTGTAAGTATTGTGGGGTTGAGCCAACAGAAATGTCTCCTCTCCCTCTCTTCTGGCCATAGTTTTGCATTGTGCTCTCCAGGGATACACAGTGACTGCTGTGCCTCGCTGAGAACTTAGGTAATACACGATACAGTCACTCTTTAAATATGGCTCTGTAAAAAAGACAGGAGAGAAGAAGAGAGGGCCACAGAGGCTTGGGAAGTCACTATTTACTTCCTGTCACTCACACCATAAACTCTGTATATTTATATCCTGTATGATGCATTGTAGTGAAGGAAGTATTTCAGGGGACCCAAGAAAGACAGTCATAAGATAATGAGGTAGTCAGTCTATACATGCGTAAATGACTAAGCTAAGTTACCAGTAAAAATACTGGTACCCCTAAAATAATGCATCTCAACTTGCAACTGTCACTAACAACTGTAACAATAGGCCTGAGAAAATATACATTTGGGTATGATTGAGAAAATGATTGAATGAAAAGTAATTTTGATCAAATGAAAACTGATAGAGCTGAGGGCAGCTGAGAGTGAATAGCAGCTGAGAGGGCCTCTAGAGTGAATAAACAAAGCTATCTCCTCCCAAACCATCTCTTTATTCAAATCGTCATTGGGCCAGTATACCAATTCAAAAACATGTTCAGAATTTGAATACCCAAAGCTTAACAAGACACCAGACATATGTCTGCTGGAACTGAAAGACATAGCTAAATTGGTTAGCAGGATAGTTCCGTAAACAAACTGTGGAACAGTGTAGAATACCCTGAATTCAAATGGGGGGGGGGGGGGGTGTATGCCCAATAGCTTGCAAACAGTACATCCCTGAAAACACCATTAAACCTATTAGTTGGTAGAATAAATGACTAGGGGAAAGAAGATGGAATTCTGCAGCTTCAGGAAACTATAGTAGCTGTGGTCCTCGAGTAGACATGCCTAATTGTGCCCTGTGGTACCGAGACTGACATTTAAGGGAACGTTGGCTGGAGAAGATAAAAAAGTGATGGAACTTTCAGTACAGGCCTACACAAAATACACCACATTCATATGAAGCTAGGGGTGTCCTACCAAATAACATTGAACTAACTCAAAACATTAAACATTGAGATACAAGGTAGCCTATTAAGCCTAGGATAATAGTATTGGCTGAACTTGAGTAGAGAACCTATGGGCTTTAAAATCCTTGGCTTAAATACTCCCATGAGACAACATTTCAAAGCTTTTCCTGGGTTGACTGAGAACTCACCACTACTGCTGACTGTCTTCCCACTCCTCAGCTGAGTAACACAGTGCTGGATTTCAGATTGATCTGTCTAATGCCTCATTCAGATTTGTTAGAGCATCTGTATGCCTCTAAGCCACTCAAACTGCACTTCTACCTCTCTGCCATGGTTGTCTGATTCTCTCATTCAAGCCAGATGCAAAGCCAATTTTCCAGGTTTTTCCCCCTTGAGTCAACTGACAAAAAAACATGTCCTATATGCCAACACTTAGCAGTCTGAAACAAATTAATTGTAAAGAAATGAGAACTCCAAATCCCTGCCTTATTCCCCAAAAACCTCTCTTACTGAATAAATATTGGATCCATTTTGAAATCCCTTCTTATAACAATACAGTACTATGGAATTATAAGCCCTGTTCACACAGCATCATATACATGATTGTGTCAGATGTATTGTTAATTGGTTGAGTTAATGTGGGCAAACAATTCGGCTTTGTAATATTACAAATGAGACACAAGGACCAACACTAACAAGTAGCCTAATTGATGAATGTATTGTATAATTCAACAATGAACACAATTAACTATAACTGAGGGATCGAGAATTCATCACCCTGATTTAATGTAGCTTGCCAGCCATGACACCAATCATCAACTTCAGTTTATTTCATGATGAACAATAAATTATAAGATGTGTTATTCCTAATATTGGCCCTGTCCTGCATGATCCTCATATACATCTTCAGTATCTGGGCTCGACATTCACTCACAGTTAAGTCATGAGTGACAGTCTCCATATTGAACCTTTTGTTCGACAAGACTGGTAAAGAGCAGCACTGTAATATTCTGAATTTGATTGATACGCTAAATGCTATTATGCACATAATTATGATATGGACAAAGTTGGGGGAGGGGATTGATGAAGAAACTACTCAATGTAATTTACTGATGATATAATAACAATATAGAGTAACAACATTAGGTTTTCAAATTAAGTGACCCTTTTTTTCCACAGACACTATTCAGTCTCTATAACTTTATTTGAAAACGTCCTAATCATTATAATAGTCTCCTGTCCTCTATCAGCAAAGCAGCCCATATTCTAGAATGGTACAAATTAGAGTGACTATTTCACAAGACTTAATAATTCCCATTAATTATTTCAGGCTGCTGAAATGACATCACTTCAGCAAAACCCATTTGTTTAAACATCCATTAAGTCTAAAGAGGTGACCATGATAAAAAAAAAAAAAGATTAGCATTCTCTCCCCAAACGAAATAACACGTCTGAATATTCTAGCTAAATGCATTCCTCACGTTGCTGTAGAAATGATTGCTAGATGTTTAATATGCCAGCGCTCTGAATAAGATGACACTGATTTGCATTCCTATCTTGCCCTCACGTGCAAGCTACTAATGGCTCCGGCTGGTTTCATTTGCTCACCCTGTTGCCTGCTGCTGATTTGATTCCTGATTTTAGAGCTTCCAATGTGAGAGGACAAAATGAGGCATCACACGTTGGCATTTACAGCACTACTTCAAACTATGGTCACTGGCAGATCTAAATGAGGCTCAATAATAACCAAGCATGGTGGAACATAGTTCATCTTAAAATCCTTGGGCACCGAAAACAAAGTCACACCATACAGTACTAGAACCCCCCCAAGGTTACAGTAATTTAAAGACCGGGAAGTTAAATTTGAAGTTTCACCTCAACCCAATGCCGATAAACCTTTTCCACCAACACACTCCTCAAGCCCGTTTATTGTTGATGTCCAAAGCCAACCGACCCTATGACTGAAAAATGTTGTGGTTATTTGTCCTGGTAAATCCATTGGAGGGCTAAGCTGATGCTGTTTGCCATTTACTGATGTGGATGTAAGCAACCATTGACCATTAACACTGCATTTCAAATGTGTATCACTGTTACACATTTGACGGTACAGTATATTGTAAGATAAACAAACATATCTAACATCAAACATGAAACGTGAAAACTGACAATACTAACAATGGAAGAAGACATGAAAATTCATACACTACCGGTCAAAAGTTTGGACACACCTACTCATTCAAGGGTTTTTCTTTATTTGTCCTATTTTCTACATTGTAGAATAATAGTGAAGACATCAAAACTATGAAATAACACGTGGAATCATGTAGTAATCAAAAATGTGTTCAACAAATCTAAATATATTTGAGATTTGAGATTCTTCAAAAAGCCACCCTTTGCCTTGATGACAGCTTTGCACACTCTTGGCATTCTCTCAATTAGCAGGTGTGTCTTCTTAAAAGTTAATTTGTGGAATTTATTTCCTTCTTAATGTGTTTGAGCCAGTTATTTGTGACAAGGTAGGGTGGGTATACAGAAGACAGCCCTATTTGGTAAAAGACCAAGTCCATATTATGTCAAGAAGAGCTAAAATAAGCAAATAAAAACAACAGTCCATCATTACTTTAAGTCATGAAGGTCAGTCAATTCGTAAAATTTCAATAACTTTTAACGTTTCTTCAAGTGCAGTCGCAAAAACCATCAATCTCTATGATGAAACTGGCTCTCATGAGGACCGCCACATGAATGGAAGATCCAGAGTTACCTCTGCTGCACAGGATAAGTTCATTAGTTACCAGCTTCAGAAATTTCAGCCCAAATAAATGCTTTACAGAGTTCAAGTAACAGACACATCTCCACATCAACTGTTCAGAGGAGACCGTGTGAATCAGGCCTTCATGGTCAAATTGCTGCAGAGAGACCACTATTATAGGACACCAATAATAAGAAGAGACTTGCTTGGGCCAAGAAACACGAGCAATGGACATTAGACTGGTGGAAATTTGTCCTTTGGTCTGATGAGTCCAAATTGGAGATTTTTGGTTCCAACCGCCGTGTCTTTGTGAGATGCGGTGTGGGTGAATAGATGAGATGATCTCTGCATGTGTATTTCCCCCCGTAAAGCATGGAGGAGGAGGTGTGATGGAGTGAGGGTGCTTTGCTGGTGACACTGTCTGAGATTTATTTACAATTCAAGGCACACTTAACCAGCATGGCTAGCACAGCATTTTGCAGCGATACGCCATCCCATCTGGTTTGGGCTTAGTGGGACTATCATTTGTTTTTCAGCAGGACAATGACCTGCAGGCTGTGTAAGGGCTAGTTTAACAAGGAGAGTGATGGAGTGCTGCATCACATGACCTGGTCTCCACAATACCCTGACCTCAACCCAATTGGGATGAGTCGGACCGCAGAGTGAAGGAAAAGCAGCCAACAAGTGTTCAGCATAGTTGGGAACTCTTCAAGACTGTTGGAAAAGCATTCCAGGTGAAGCTGGTTGAGAGAATGCCAAGAGTGTGCAAAGCTGTCATCAAGGCAAAGGGTTACTATTTGAAGAATCTGAAATATAAAATATTTTTTTATTTGTTAAACACTTTTTTGGTTACTACATGAATCCATATGTGTCTTGATGTCTTCACTATTATTCTACAATAAAGAAAAACCCTTGAATGAGTAGGTATTCTAAAACTTTTGACCGGTAGTGTATATTCCCAAAATTCGTAGAGCTTTTCTAATGTTGCCCCAGTGGGTTTTGTGTGGTTGCTCACGCTTGAACTCCCCCCTCTCGCTGCTCCACAATGCACAGGAAGTAGACAAATCCCCTGAAAAGCATCAACAACAAAAACGTCTGCCTTTTATTTGTATTCAAACAACTATCCCAATGCTGTCTACAGAATAAAAAAACAAAGAGCTAGCCGTGACTGAGGTGCACCGGCTTGAATAAATGCAAGCTTGTGGAGGTCTGTATATATATATATATATATATATATATATATATATATATATATATATATATATATACACACACACACACACACACACACACACACACACACACACACACACACACACACACACACACACACACACACACACACACACATACACATACACATACACACACACATACACACACACACACACACACACACATACACACACACACACACACACACACACACACACACATGCCTGTAGGCTTTTATTTTTACCCTCCTGTTAGGGCCATTAGTATGTCCCAGAGCAGCCCCATGGGTCTGTGCGATGCATTGAGGTGGCCCACTTTACCATTCCACAGCTTGTCCTTTTCTACCTTTTTCTTAAAAGCAGGAGGAGTGTCATTGTAACCACTGTCATGATGCAGGGGATTGTCATGGTTCATTTCCCATCTACAAACATGGTCTTGGTTCTACTCTAAAATGGCTGCATGTGATAAACATAAATAGGCTATATCTTATTGCTGGTAAGGAATATCAGTAGGATACTTCCATATATTATATTGAGCACAAACTCTTATACAACTGATCATAGTTTTACACCGCAAGCATGTATACACTGACAATGTGCAGAATTTTTAAAAATGTGTAGCTGTTAATGCGAGGTTAGTGAAATGCTTGTGTTCCTAGCTCCAACAGTGCAGTAGTATCTAACAATTCACAACAATACACACAAATCTAAAAATGATATAATGGAATAAAGACGAGCAATATAGGAGTGGCATTGACTAAAATACAGTAGAATAGAATACACTATATACATATGAGATGAGTAAAGCAGTATGTAAACATTATTAAAGTGACCAGTGTTCCATTATTAAAGTGTCCAGTGATTCCATGTTTATGTATATAGGTCAGCAGCCTCTAAGGTGCAGGGTTGAGTAGCCGGGTGGTAGCTGGCTAGTGATGGCTATTTAACATTCTGATGGCCTTGAGATAGAAGCTGTTTTTCAGTCTCTCGATCCCAGCTTTGATGCACCTGTATTGACCTCACCTTCTGGATGATAGCAGGGTGAACAGGCCATGGCTCAAGAGCCCTGCGGTTGCGGGCGATGATACAGTCCGACAGGGTGCTCTCAATTGTGCATCTGTAAACGTTTCTGAGGGTCTTAGAGGCCAAGCCAAATTTCTTCAGCCTTCTGAGGTTGAAGACTTCACCACACTGTCTGTGTGGGTGGACAATTCAGATCATCAGTGATGTGTACACAGAGGAACTTTAAGCTTTCCACCTTCTCTACTGTGGTCTCGTCGATGTGGATAGGGGCGTGCTCCCTCTGCTGTTTCCTTAAGTCCACGATCAGGTCCTTAATATTGTTGACGTTGAGGGATAGGTTATTTTCCTGGCACCAGTCCGCCAGGGCCCTCACCTTCTCCTTGTAGGCTGTCTCGTCATTGTTGGTAATCAGGCCTACTACTGTTGGAGGTGTGCTTGGCCACACAGTCATGGGTGAACAGGGAGTACAGGAGGGGCTGAGCACCTTTGCACCTTTGTGGGGCCCCTGTGTTGAGGACCAGCGAAGTAGAGGTGTTGTTTCCTACCTTCACCACCTGGGGGCGGCCCGTGAGGAAGTCCAGGACCTAGTTGCACATGGAGGGGTTCAGATCCAGGGCCCTGAGCTTAATGATGAGCTTGGAGGGTACTATGGTGTTAAAGGCTGAGCTATAGTCAATGATCAGCATTCTGACATTGGTATTCTTCTTGTGCTCAGTGCAATGGCCGATTGCATCGTCTGTGGAGATGATATGACTAGCCTCTCAAAGTTAACTAGCCTCTCAAAGTTCTTCATGATGACAGAAGTGAGTGCTACAGGGTGATAGTCATTTAGTTCAGTTACTTTTGCTCTCTTGGGTACAGGAACAATGGTGGGGACAGCAGACTGGGATAGGGAGAGATTGAATATGTCTGTAAACACTCCAGCCAGCTGGTCTGCACATGCTCTGAGGATGCGGCTAGGGATGCAGCCTTGTGAGGGTTAACATGCTTAAATGTCTTACGTTGGCCACGAAGATAGCTACATTTCAAAGGAATAGCATAATATTAAAACGGGCCTACACAAAGTCTAGTCTCCCTATAGTCTCATCCACTAATCAGAGTCAATGTTTACTGTCCTCTGCACCACACACTCACAGAATACAAATGGCACCAATTACTTATGTCTCTATACCTCACTGTACCCTGCAGAACACTGACACGTTTACTTCGTCCTCAGAGAGCAACACAGAAGGGCTAAAAAGGATGGATTTCAGGCACTGAAGAGGATCTGATGATGAAAAAGGTAATCTGACTGGCAGTAGCAATTCCACCACTTTTCAACCTAAATGTCATTATCTCCAGCACAATACAATACCAATTTTGTCGAAAAAATATGTATAGTTAAAAAGTTATTCCGGATGACATCATAAAGAGTTAAAACATTTTAACAACAGTGATTTTCATCACTATGATATTTAGGGTGGCGAGAGGAGCAAGCAAATACTCTTGTTGCAGAATCTTTAAAATCACTGTTTTTCATACTTTAATCCTACCCTGTGATGTTACAGAGAAGCATTTTTTAGGACCTTTCTTCATATCGTTTTAACGACAGGTCATGGAAGTGCTCATTTTTCACATGATATAAAAACTGGTATGATGCTGGAGATAATGAAAATGAGGTTGAAAAGTGGAGGATTTGCCTGTTAAAGGCTGCATCAACCAAACCAAAAATATACTTCATATTAAGTTGCCATCAGTTAAAGGGGAATTTTACTTGAATGTATATTATTCATTAGTCCATTTTTTATACAGTCACACAAAATTGTGCGTTCAAATGTCATTAACGTTTTCACAATATATTGCTTTCAATCTCCTGATACCTAAAATCATGCAAAAGCTCAAATGTTCCTCTCATTATGACGTGTTTTGCATGGGGGGCCTTGCTCTTACTCTGAAAGTCACCCCTGTATGTTACAGAGTAAAACTGGAAGGCCTTACCTGTTCCTTGACAGAGGCCAGTATAGCTGACGTTGTCTCCGTCTTGGAGACATCTCCATTAGAGGCATTTAGAACTGGGCTCAGCATGGTGGGGTTCTCAGAGTCATAGGCTGGTTCTGGAACTGGCATAACTCCTGAAAGGCAAAGGATAATGTTAGGTCAGCATTAACATGGGACATTCTCCACTATAGCATAAAATGCAGAAATTGTTCAGTTATGATATTAATCACTTAACTTTCATGAAACAGTTTGAAGTCTGTTTGACTTTTCTCATGTTGGTTCTTCACAAATCACAACATGATGTGATAGATTGCCATTGGGGGAGAGATCCTCAGCAAAATATATGACTGTATATTGTAGTTTCTCTCATACCGCTCACAATTCCTAACCCTTACTTTCTGTAAGTGGGTACTTCGCCTCGGTAGAAAATCTGGATACAAAGAGATTAATCTGGTTCAATCAGATTGTGAACATAGCTAAGACTTGTAAACTATATCAGTCATATCATAATCTGCTCAGTAATCATCTGGGCAAGAGCATGTACTAATGATTCCTCTGTGTGCATCTGTGCGTGTGTGTGTGTGTGTGTGTGTGTGTGTGTGTGCGTGTGGCGTGGCGTGGATTGTGTGTGTGTGTAACAATGACTCTACCGTCACCTCGAGCAGAAAGGACCTAAATCTCCAGATAATCCTAATGTAGTGAGAGATCAAATAATGGCCATGACAGCAACACAGATGGCAGCTTCTAAAAGCTGATGAAAGCTTGTCAAAATTGATCCTTCCCATCCAAGTCTCTGTGCGTGTATGGCCGTCACTAGATCCCCCAGTCAGTCGGGTTGAAGGTAAGGGGAAGTCGAGCGTAGCCTGGAAGCAGACTGGATCTAGACTATTCTGGGATGCTGCCAGGCAACAAGCCATGGACACTGCTAACATGGCAGACCAACATCCTTCCCTTGTCATCCATTTTAGTCTCTCTCTCTCTCTCCCACTCACTCACTCTCGAGATCGACCTAGTTCAGTGCTTCCTCTTATCTTCTCCAGTTTATGAGTTCTAACACTGGCCACTTATCTGAGGAATGTCTTCTCTTGCCACTGTTTCCTCCCTCCAGGGTCACCACATCTAATGTCATCCTCATCTTTCATTAGCATGACGCTCTGCTTCAGTTACATACTAGCATTTAGTGCTACACTATGACTTTCATAGCAAGGAATTTTTTGAATTACAATAGGATTATCCAAATTGAGTTATTTTTGTAAATAGTGAAAACAAAATGAAACATTTTCCATATCCCAACCAGATGCTCTATTTTGCCATCTGTGCAGACAGAATGGGTTGTAAGGAAGTATTAAAATTGATTATACTTTATTATTACTATTAAGTCAATATGTCAACTAACCACTGTTAGTATCAAAAAGCCCTTAAATTAAGATGCTGCAGTCCATTCTAGGTTGAACTTCCAGTCTGTGACCAGTTCCTAAGAATTGACCTGTACAACACAGCTTCACCAGTAGCAGCCCAGCAACATCTGTGTCTGTACATATAGACAGGAAGTGAGGGTACAGATGAATTAGGGCCATATTTTGATGTAGAAGTAATCTTAAAATATGAATCTGCCTCTGGTTGATACAATCTGTGATGAAACATCAAGAATAAACCTAATTGCTTTATACTCTTATCAGTCGAAGAGAAACAATGCTTTGAAAAAGGCATCAGCATATCTGTATATAATGTATAGTCATCACAATACTGTTGTCCAACTCATTCCATTTCTTGTCAGACTTCTTTCTGCACAAAGTAAAGCAGTATTGATCGTAAGTTCCAAAGTTGTCAGTCAAAGGAACATTTTACAATGTACTGTATCTCTGTTCATTCAAAGCAAACAAAGATTAATTCCAATTCCCACTGCTTCAGACTGTAAAATCCAAGCTTAAACTCTGAACATGATCACAAAGGATTTATGCTTATGGAGTGTATTTGTGTATTTGAAAAAGTGTCCCCTGCTGTCTCATTAAAACTTACTGCACAATTTATTTTGCATTGGTAGTCATCCATGGATCTGTCTAGACACAGGCTCCTGTCAAGATGTCAAAGGAGGCCCATTTAAGTAAAAAAAAAAAAAAGGTCAATAATGGACAGCTAACATGCAGACCACACCGCTCATGTGTGCGAGCGTTGCAAAATAAATGTACACATACAGTACATGTCATTCAATCATTGCTCCCATACTTCTCACGCACATCAACGAGCGTCTGCGTAGCCAGGCGCTAAAATATTTGTGACGCTTGACGCGTTGCAAGTCCCGCCTCTGCCATATCTTCATTGGTTTTCAGGAGCATATACCCACGTGATTGAAAAATAAACTGAGGTTCACACTCCAGTCCAGTTGGTGGTGGTAATGCACCTTAAAGTTGGTTGTCAACTGCCATATAAAGTCCAAAGAGGTAGAAGAAGCCCGAAGGAGGAGAGATTACAAGAAACAAACTCAGTTTACCCTTTTATCTGTGGATTAATTCTCGGAGTAGAGGACCTTGTGCATTTCAGGTAAAATAACAACCCAATGTTTCTATCCCTAGCAACAGCAAACTAGCTAGCTAAATTGCCATAAATGTTTAATGCTTTTCGACCTGTCCCCAAATTAATATAGTTGGTTCAGAGTTTGTTGCGATATTTCAAATCAAATTATATTGGTCACATTGACGTGTAGCGAAATGCTTGTGTTTCTAGCTAAATATATTTAATATTTGAGATTCTTCAAATAGCAACCCTTTGCCTTGATGACAGCTTTGCACACTCTTGGCATTCTCTCAACCAGCTTCATGAGGTAGTCACCTGAAATGCATTTCAATTAACAGGTGTGCCTTCTTAAAAAGGTAATTTGTGGAATTTCTTTCCTTCTTAATAATGTGTTTGAACCAATCAGTTGGGTTGTGACAAAGTAGAGGGGGGGTGTACAGATAGTCTGACCAATCGGAATCCACCCTTGGACTGGGATATGTTCCGGATAACTTGCGAAAATAATTTAGATGAATACACTGAAACGGTGACTGAGTTCATCAGAAAGTGTATAGGAGATGTCGCACCCACTGTGATTATTAAAACCTACCCTAACCAGAAACCGTGGATAGATGGCATGGTTAACCCTCGCAATGCTGCCGGCAAAGACCTCATCCCTAGCCACGTCAATGGAGCATGCGCAGACCAGCTGGCTGGTGTGTTTACTGACATATTCAATCTCTCCCTATCCCAGTCTGCTGTCCCCACATGCTTCAAGACGGCCACCATTGTTCCTGTACCCAAGAAAGCAAAGGTAACTGAACAATATGACTATCGCCCCATAGCACTCACCTCTGTCATCATCAAGCTCATCATTAAGGCCCTGGGTCTGAACCCCGCCCTGTGCAACTGGGTCCTGGACTTTCTGACGGGTCGCCCCCAGGTGGTGAAGGTAGGAAACAACCCCTCCACTTCACTGATCCTCAACACTGGGGCCCCACAAGGGTGCGTGAACAGCCCACTCCTGTAATCCCTGTTCACCCATGACTGCGTGGCCAAGCACACCTCCAACTCAATCATCAAGTTTGCAGACAACACAACAGTAGTAAGCTTGATTGCCAACAATGATGAGACAAACTACAGGGAGGAGGTGAGGGCTCTGGGAGTGTGGTGCCAGGAAAATAACCTCTCACTCAACGTCAACAAAACAAAGGAGATGATCGTGGACTTCAGGAAAGAGCAGAGGGAGCACCGCCCTATCCACATCGACGGGACAGTAGTGGAGAAGGTGGAAAGTTTTAAGTTCCTCAGCGTACACCACGGACAAACTGAAATGGTCCAACCACACAGACAGCATGGTGAAGAAGGTGCAATAGCGCCTCTTCAACCTTAGGAGGCTGAAGAAATGTGGCTTGTCACCGAAAACACTCACAAACTTTTACAGATGCACAATCAAGAACATCCTGTCGGGCTGTATCACCGCCTGGTAAGGCAACTGCTCCGCCACAACCGTAAGGCTCTCCATAGGGTAGTGAGGTCAGTACAACGAATCACCGGGGGCCAACTACCTGCCCTCCAGGACACCTACACCACCCGATGTCACAGGAAGGCCAAAAAGATCATCAAGGACAACAACCACCTGAGCCACTGCCTGTTCACTCCGTTATCATCCAGAAGGTGAGGTCAGTACAGGTGCATCAAAGCTGGAACCGAGACTAAAAAACAGCTTTGATCTCAAGGTCATCAGACTGTTAAACAGCCATCACTAACAGAGTGGCTGTTGCAAACATACTGACTCAAATCTCAAGCCACTTTAATAATAAAAAATTGGATGTAATAAATGTATCACCAGTCACTTAAACAATGTCACTTTATATAATATTTACATACCCTACATTACTCATCTCATATGTATATACTGTACTCTATACCATTTACTGCATATTGCCTGTGCCACATGGCTATTGCTCATCCATATATTTATATGTACATATTCTTATTCATTCCTTTACACTTGTGTGTATAAGGTAGTTGTTGTGAAATTGTCGGTCGGAAGTAGAAGCACAAACATTTCACTACACTCACATTAACATCTACTAACTATGTGTATGTGACCAATAAAATATGATTTGAAGGCGAGGTCAGCACAGGTGCATCAAAGCTGCGACCGAGAGACTGAAACACTGCCATCACTAGCACGTTAGAGGCTGCTGCCTACATACATAGACTTGAAATCATTGGCCACTTGAATAAATGGAACAAAGGTCATTTTAATCATGTTTACATATTTTGCATTACTCATCATATATATACACTGTATTCTATTCTACTCTACTGTATCTTTGTCTATGCCGCGCTGACATTACTCGTCCATATATTTATATATTGTTAATTTCATTCCTTTACTTAGATTTGTGTGTATTGTTGTGAAATTGTTAGATATTACTTGTTCGATATTACTGCACTGTTGGAGCTAGAAATACAAGCATTTCGCTACACCCGCAATAGCTTCTGCTAAACACGTGTATGTGACCAATAAAACTTGATTTGATCTTCCACGGTCTGCATGTTGATAGGTTAGGTTTGATCGACTACACACCATAGACCTCAACAGCCCAAATGTAAACGGACCAGAGAAGACATTAGCACAAGCTGAAGCAATTAAAAATCTCCTGGAATAATGTTCTCACCAATGAAAAAGTGTAATTATGTGGGACTTGCTGTGATAAAGCATTATTATTATTAACATGTTCTCTTACAAACTCTGTGCTGATTAGGTTGGAGTGCATTTTTTCCCCTAAATAGAATGCCAGTGTCTGCTTCAATTAAGTGACTGGCTAATTTCATTAAACAAACAGATTTTTAAATGGAACAACACATACATAATAGAAAAGCTAGCTGGCATTGCCAAACAATTCAATCAATCTCTTCATACATTAATTAAAACACCTGTTTCTTCAATTTACTACCTTAATCATTATTTAATCTTGATTTCGGCAGGGAGACAAACCATCAAACAGGCAAAGCGTCAATACAGGACTAAGATCGAATTGTACCACATCGGCTCCGACGCTCGTCGGATGTGGCAGGGCTTGCAAACTATTACAGACTACAAAGGGAAACACAGCCGAGAGCTGCCCAGTAACACAAGCCTACCAGAAGAGCTAAATAACTTCATGCTCGCTTCGAGGCAAGTAACACTGAAACATGCATGAGACATCAGCTGTTCCGGACGACTGTTGATCACGCTCGCCGCAGCCGATGTGAGTAAGACCTTCAAACAGGTCAACATTCACAAGGCCGCTGGGCCAGATGGATTACCAGGACGTGTACTCTGTGCATGCGCTGACCAACTGGCAAGTGTCTTCACATCTCTCCCTGTCTGTATCTGTAATGCCAACATGTTTCAAGCAGAACACCATAGTCCCTGTGCCCAAGAACACTAAGGTAAAGTGCCTAAATGACTACCGACCCGTAGCAATGAAATGCTTTGAAAGGCTAGTCATGGCTCACATCAACACAATTAACCCAGAAACCCACTCCAATTTGCATACCGCACCATCAGATCCTCAGATGATGCAATCTCTATTGCACTCCACACTGCTCTTTTCCACCTGGACAAAAGGAACACCTATGTGAGAATGCTATTCATTGACTACAGCTCAGCGTTCAACACCATGGTGTCCTCAAAAGTCATCACTAAGCTAAGGACCCTGGGACTGAACACCTCCCTCTGCAACTGGATCCTGGACTTCCTGACGGGCCGCCCCCCCAGGTGGTAAGGGTAGGTAACAACACATCTGCCATGCTGATCCTCAACACAGAGGACCCTCAGGGGTGCGTGCTCAGTCCCATCCTGTACTCCCTGTTCACTCATGACTGCACGGCCAGGCACGACTCCAACACCATCATTCATTTAGCTGATGACACAACAGTGGTAGGCCTGATCACCGACACAGATGAGACAGCCTATATGGAGGAGGTCAGAGACCTGACCGTGTGGTGCAAGGACAACAACCTCTCCCTCAACGTGATCAAGACAAAGGAGATGATTGTGGACTGCAGGAAAAGAAGGACCGAGCACATGCCCATTCTCATCGACGGGGCTGCAGTGGAGCAGGTTGAGAGCTTCAAGTTCCTTGGCGTCCACATCATTAACAAACTAACATGGTCCAAGCACACCAAGACAGTCGTGAAGAGGGCACGACAAAACCCTCAGGAGACTGAAAAAAATTGACATGGGTCCTCAGGTCCTCAAAAGGTTTTACAGCTGCACCAACGAGAGCATGTTGATGGGTTGCATCACTGCCTGGTACGGCAACGGTTTTCTCTCCAGGAAAAACATCAGGGACAGACAGACAGATATTCTGCAAAAGGTACAGGGATTGGACTGCTGAGGACTTTTCTCTGATGAATCCCTTTTCCGATTGTTTGGGGCATCCGGAAAAAAAGCTTGTCCGGAGAAGACAAGGTGAGTGCTACCATCAGTCCTGTATCATGCCAACAGTAAAGCATCCTGAGACCATTCATGTGTGGGGTTGCTTCTCAGCCAAGGGAGTGGGCTCACTCACAATTTTGCCTAAGAACACAGCCATGAATCTAGAATGTTACCAACACATCCTCCGAGAGCAACTTCTCCCAATCATCCAGGAACAGTTTGGTGACGAACAATGCCTTTTCCATTATGATGGAGCACCTTGCCATAAGGCAAAAGTGATAACTAAGTGGCTCGGGGAACAAAACATCGATATTTTGGGTCCATGGCCAGGAAACTCCCCAGACCTCAATCCCATTGAGAACTTGGTGGTCAATCCTCAAGACGCAGGTGGAAAAACAAAAACCCACAAATTCTGACAAACTCCAAGCATTGATAATGCATGAATGGGCTGCCATCAGTCAGGATGTGGCCCAGAAGTTAATTGACAGCATGCCAGGGCAGATTGCAGAGGTCTTGAAAAAGAAGGGTCAACATTGAAAATGTTGACTCTTTGCATCAACTTCATGTAATTGTCAATAAAAGCCTTTGACACTTATGAAATGTTTGTAATTATACTTCAGTATTCCATAGTAACATCTGACAAAAATGGAAGCAGACTTTGTGACAATTAATATTTGTGTAATTCTCAAACTTTTGGCCACGACTGTACATGTACATAATTACTTCAATTACCCCCCACACATTGACACATTGACTCTGTACCGGTACCCTCTGTATATAGCCCCGCTGTTGTTATTTACTGCTGCTCTTTAATTATTTGTTATCCTTATTTCATACTTTTTTAGGGATTTTCTTAAAACTGCATTTTTTGGTTAAGGACTTGTAAGTAAGCATTTGACTGTTTCAAGAGAGCGCTGCATGACAAGACCAGCAGCAATTACAAAATATAAGTTAAGAGGCATAGATATGACAATCTAATAGCAATTCGTTGTTATGGACTGTACTGTAGCATTCATATTTTTTTATGGCTTACGTATGTCCTCAAAAATAACTTCACTCCATCTCAATCACTTAGGCATCCAAGGTGTTGTGAAAGAACCTGGGCCCCATTATGACAGAGTGTGCTCATGGGTGGTTCACACCTAATGTCATGCATAAACTGAGTTCCTGTAAATACTGTGTGCTCCAGTGATGATGATGCTGGAGGGTTAGCTAGTGCTCCACGGCTTTAACTGCTTGACCAACTGTACTACTACTACTGCTGCTGCAGCTGCTGCTACTACTACTACTTCTGCTACTCTGCAACAGAGAGAGCAGGTCAAGCACGACCACTGACTGTTCATGCATTAATGAACCAAACCAACCCTTGGCTATGTTGAAATTGAAGCCGTTGAGGGCTTAATCACCCAATGTGAGGTTGGGGATGTGAAGCCAGTAGTAGCTACAATAGTTGCATGGCCTGGTTTTCTTCTAGCCCAAGGCTCAGCTTCCCTGCTGAATGTTGACTTTACATGAGACTGTGGTGGCAGCAGAGTCCCTGCATATAATCACGATAACAGAAGAATACCCCATCAACGTTCATTAGATTGGTTGGATGTTGGATCTCTTACTAAAAAGGATATGCATTGTAACCCATATCAACCTTCTTGCATAAACTTCTTTATTATAGGACATGACAACACCATGCCTATCTATCTGCATGTTGAGATATGGTGATCAGTGACATGGCTGTGGCTACATGGTGTTGGAGAGAACGTTGCCAGAGATGACCCCTGCTGGTCAGCTGATGACAGGACAGCAGGAAATAGAAGACCAGACCTCGGGGCTGAGTCAGAGTGGGTAGGAGTGAGGTAAGCACAAAGCTGCTAACCTCCCTGTTGCAGTATCCACAGCACTGCCACATCCCCACACACACTCCAGCCATGCACTGCATTGTACAGTAAATAAACTGACCTTGAAGCAGGGACACATTCAAAATCCACCCTGTTATTGATGGATATGCAGCTCTGCTCACTAAAGTCACTCTGCTCTGTGTTACTGACATGATTCCTTTGAATGTTCTTTTTCACATTTGTAGCGTAAAACAGACCCTTACCACAACAATCTAATGTTGATGTGCTGTTGTGAGCTGGATGTCATAAACTGAAGGGATTTGGCATGGGCCCTCAAATCCTCAAGAACTTGTACAGATGCACCATCGAGAGCTGGTTGCATCACCGCCTGGTATGGCGACTGCACTGCACTGCCGGTGACCGCAATGCTCTACAGACGGTGGTGTGGATGGCCATCACATCACTGTGGGCGATCTCCAAGCCATTTAGGACATTCATACTAGGCAGTATCTGAGAAAAGCCTGAAATATTGCCAAAAACACCAGTCACCCTAGCCATAGACTATTCTCTCTGCTACCCTCCAGCAGGCGGTACCAGAACATCGGGTCTCGGACCAACAGGCTCAGAGACAGCTTCTTTCCCCAAGCAATAAGACTGCTAAACAGCAAAATTACAGCCGCCCACCCTCTCCCACAGACTATCTGCACGGACTCTATGCTCACTCACAGGTCTCTACCCACACACACCTATACTAACACTCTTGCACACCACGCACACACTCACACACACACACACACACACACACACACACACACACACACACACACACACACACACACACACACACACACACATACACTCACACAAACACTCATCACGATGCACACACGCTGCTGCTATATTGATTATTATTACCATGACTATGTATTCTTCTACCAGTCACTTTTTAACCCGTTTGCATGTACATACCTACCATAATAACTCCAGTACCCCCTGCACATTGCAATAATGGTTCTGACACTGACCTGTATTTAGCTTGCATTCTCATGTTTTTTTCATATTTCTTGTGTGTTTTCTGACCTATATATAGTATTACTTTAGATTATTTCCTTTATTTTCTCTCACCTTGATACTGAATAGTGAATACTGCCTTGTTGGGAAAGAGCTTGCAAGTAAGCATTTCATTGTACTGTTTCACAAACAAAAAGGCGTAATGGACCGTACTTAAAAAGATGTTGCATAAAGCTTACTTCATTATTCTATTTTTTTCTTCACTGCATCAGGGACAGCGTACACAGATGTTTCGGCTTTACATCCTTCATTGTGTAGCTACAAATTTATTTTAATTCATAAAAGCATTTGTAGGGATCAACCGATGAGTAGCAGGTGTTTCTAATCAGGGTTGACACTCATCTGCCAATCAGGGATGTGGCTTTTCTTGTCTACCAGTGTACAAGATAGTCACAAAGAAATACAGAATTGTAGGCTATGGGAGCGGGCACGTAGGGCAATTCATGAATCAATTGGCTTTGGTGTCTGCTCATTTGGATACATTATATCAGTTCATGAGATAGCTTACCACAAAGGACATCAGGCTCAGCCGTTCATAAATATATGGGGCTGACTCAAACGATATGCAAAATCTGATATGGACAGTGTTCTTGTATAACAGTCTAAATTTGGCCTACAGGAAGGAGGTGATTCTTCGTTTAATCAAATTCTTCATTTAAACCGCATGGAGATACAGAATTGAATTTATATATACACATGGCTGTACTATACTGTTTTACACCTGCTGTATCCTATGTATGTGATAAATAGACTTTAAAACTTGAACTAAATGGACCTTGATCTCTGTATTTGTCGAGATTGGAGAACATCTAGATCCAAATACACCATTGCAAAAATTTCTTAAATAAAAATGAGCTGTCATTACAAGTGAGTCTTCGTTATAATAATAGGTCCAGCCTTGTTTTAGGACACTGCTGTTGCTCTAAATAAGATCTAAAAATATAATCAACATCATGGATTTCTACAGATCTACTGAGTGAGCAAGAGTGTTGCTGAGTGACTTCACCACACAAATGTTTTGAAAGGTTGTGATCACACTGTAAAGACTAAACAGGTACACTGCCTGAGTGAAACCCACACCCTACCATTGATGTTACATGGCTTGGCAATTACAACTTCCAAGTGGGACTTCACACTCGAGACCCCTGCAGTTAGGCCGCTAACCTATGGCTAGATTGGTATACATTAAGATTTCAGTCATTTCCATGTAAAAGGAGCCATGAGCACCAACATGTGAAGTTCATAGGAACATGTGAAATTGGGTGTCAAATGAAAGCGAAGAGTATAATTTTTAGAAATGAAGGAATATATACATTTTTCAACAATTTCCATCCTAAAAATGTGGAATACCCAAGCTGACATGGTGAAAAATCTGCTGATGTGCCCTTGAGCAAGGCACTTCACCCTAATTTGCTCCAGGGACACCGTACTACTATGGCTGACACTGTAAAACAACACATTTCACTGCAGCTATTTGGTGTGTAACAATTTTAAAAAATGTACTGAACTATACTGTACTGAACTACACGGTTCTGTGCTCTACTCTTCTGTACTCTACTTTACTTCTACAGTGCTGTACTTAGATGTCAAAGCTTGTGAAACATAGGCGTCTATGATTGGTTCAGATTTGGTCCGGCCAGACCAACCAAATTTGGTCTTGTTTGGGGGCAGAGCTCACTAAAATAATTTCCAGTGTGTAGAATAATACCCAAATATTCAAAGGAGGATATTGCATATTTATATACACCTTTGTGTACGTATTTAGGATACATCACCATGAATTGAATGATATTCATATCCATAATTATGCATTTCTGTGTAGTACAGATCCGAAATTCTGTTAGCGGGTGTAAATCCACTTCACTTACTGTAGTTTAATAACCAAAAGAGATTTTTTTCTAAGTTAATGTGTCATGTCATAGCTGACACCCCATTCGATCCCCATCATTGAATCTTAATTCAGAGCAGATATTCAACAGAGACTTGAAAAGTAAGACACAAAAAACTGAAGGAGATTTTACCAACATTCTCTTAATAAATCCGCAGTTCTTCCAGTAAATGTATTTTTGTAAAATGTTCAGTGTAAATTGTTAAAAGTGCAATTTCGTTACCGTGGAAATACTACAGATGTAGAATGAAATTGCAAAAAAATAGAATTTATAACCAAGCAGTGGCTACATCCATAATAAATCCGATTTACTTTGAAGGTCCCAAGCAGACATGACGTCATTAGAAAATTCTCTGTGGTAGCATCAAAGCATAAAACTACACTATGGTACTGTTCTCGCTTATACATAGGATATCATACAAGCATGATAAGAATATGTATGTTCCATATACTGGATTTTCATCATAAACAACAAAAGAAGTGTTGATGACATGAAATATGGATGGAGTTCAGTATAAAGCAAGGGAAATCACATCAGACAGATCACACATGAAAAAGTAATGCTTCCTTCCAAACAACTAGAGGGAAAAGTAGCATACAGCTACTATGTATGCAATAACAATAGATAGTAGAGGTCGACCGATTATGATTTTTCAACGCCGATACCGATACCGATTAAAAAAAGCTAATGCCGATTAATCGGCCAATTTTTATATATATATTTGTAATAATGACAATTACAACAATACTGAATGAGCAATGAACAATGAATATAATACACTTAATGAACACTTAATATAATACATCAATAAAATCAATTAGGCGGCAGGGTAGCCTAGTGGTTAGAGTGTTGGACTAGTAACCGAAAGGTTGCAAGTTCAAATCCCTGATCCCCTGAACAGGCAGTTATCCCACTGTTCCAAGGCTGTCATTGAAAATAAGAATTTGTTCTCAACTGACTTGCCTAGTTAAATAAAGGTTCAAAAATGCAAAAAAAAAGTGTTGGAGAAGAAAGTAAGAGTGCAATATGTGCCATGTAAAAAAGCTGACGTTTAAGTTCCTTGCTCAGAACATTTGAAAGTTGGTGGTTCCTTTTAACATGAGTCTTCAATATTCCCATTTAAGAAGTTTAAGGTTGTAGTTATTATAGGAATTATAGGACTATTTCTCTCTATACCATTTGTATTTCATATACCATTGACTATTGGATGTTCTTATAGGCACTATAGTATTGCCAACCTAATCTCGGGAGTAGATAGGCTTGAAGTCATAAACAGCTTCAAGCATTGCTAAAAGCTGCTGGCAAATGCAGGAAAGTGCTGTTTGAATGAATGCTTACGAGCCCGCTGCTGCCTACCACCGCTCAGTCAGACTGCTCTATCAAATATCAAATCATAGACTTAATTATAATATAATAAACACACAGAAATATGAGCTTAAGTCATTATTATGGTCAAATCCGGAAACTATCTTTTCGAAAACAAAACGTTTATTCTTTCAGTGAAATATGGAACCGTTCCGTATTTTATCTAACGGGTGGCATCCCTAAGTCTAAATATTGCTGTTACATTGCACAACCTTCAATGTTATGTCATAATTATGTAAAATTCTGGCAAATGAATTATGGTTTTTCTTAGGGAAGAAATGGTCTTCACACAGTTAGCAACGAGCCAGGCGGCCCAAACTGCTGCATATACCCTGACTCTGCTTGCACTGAACGCAAGAGAAGTGACACTATTTCCCTTGTTAATATTGCCTGCTAACATTAATTTCTTTGAACTAAATATGCAGGTTTAAAAAAATATATACTTGTGTATTGATTTTATGAAAGGCATTGATGTTTATGGTTACGTATATTGCTGCAACGATTGTGCTTATTTCGTGAATGCGCTTTTGTTAAATCATCACGCGTTTGGCGAAGTTGAAGTAGGCTGTGATTCGATGATAAATTAACAGCACCGCATTGATTATATACAACGCAGGACAAGCTAGTAAACTAGTAATTGTATCAACCATGTGTAGTTAACTAGTGATTATATTAAGATTGTTTTCTATAAGATCAGTTTAATGCTAGCTAGCAACTAACCTTGGCTCCTTGCAGCCACAAGGTCATTTTGATGCTGCACTCGCGTAACAGGTTGTCAGCCTGCCACGCCGCCTCCTCGTGGATTGCAATGTAATTGGCGTCCAAAAATGCTGATTACCGATTGTTATGAAAACTTGAAATCGTCCCTAATTTATCGTCCATGCCGATTATCTGTCAAACTCTGATAGCTAGTCCTCATAGTCCTAATGGTGGTAATGGAAGATGCAGTTAGTTGGGTATTCGCCTGATGTTTTTTAAACTTCATAAATGAAAAACGTATGATAAAAACATACCGTGTTTTTGGTGTGGTCCATATACAAAAACAAATGAGCGCATGATCACTGCTGTCATATTTCATGTGTCAGTGGATTTTATAGTCAGAAGTGAAAATGGTATCTGAACACAGCATGTTTCTGCGTCCACTCTACTCCACTAATTATAAGAGCTATAGTCTGCGTTTCTAATGAGGTCATGTTCATCCTGCTTAAAAGCAAAAACTCTAACAGGAAGTGCCAGTGACGCGTTCAATACGGAAGTGGTATGATAAAGCGGATGCTACCCTACAGGACTGTTTCGCTAGCAGACTGGAATATGTTCTGGGATTCAACCAATAACATTGAGGAGTTTACTGCATCAGTCACCGGCTTCATTAATAAGTGCATCGACGATGTCGTCCCCACAGTGACCTTACATACAGTACCAGTCAAGTTAGGACAACGTTTTTTCTTTATTTGTACTATTTTCTACATTGTAGAATAATAGTGAAGACATCAAAACTATGAAATAAAAAAAAAAGCAATACAGCGTGGCTTTGAGGCATGACCTACAATATGCCCACTGGGTTTACAGACACTGGTGTAGCGCAGTTTCTCTTGACCCCCACAAAGTCGGAATTTGCCTCCCCCTCTCCTTAAAAAAAACATATATTGTTTCTATTTAGAATGCTGGCTGGCAGCAATAATGCATTTACTTGTTCAATAATTCAAGTGGGAAACATTTGCCACTGGATCTCTGGCAGTCATCATCTTGGTTTTCTGGTAGAGAAGGAGGGCTGGCACTCTGACTAGAGGAACTGTCACTAGAGGAGAAAGAGCAAGGCCACTGTCATTACCGGGCCCAGGCAGTGAGGTCTCTGTCGGGACTGCTAGTGCTAGCTGCTGCATAAATAAGCCTACTAGCTTCCACCTGCCATAGTGTTGCGTCATTCGAAGACGAGGTGGTAGCGGATGTGGTTATCTTCTGTAATTTTGCACAAGCTTGATCAGACAAAGCTTAAATGCAGCGTTTGTGTGCACCACTTGGTCTTTCCATTTGTTTATCCATCTTGAACAACGCACTCAGTCTCCATCCAAGTCCGACTTGATGAACCTAACTTTTTTTAAACTTGATAGTTAATTAGATGAGGAGGCCAAGGAGGGCTGGCACTGGCGCCGCTGAGAAATTGTCTAATTAGATACATGACAACTATATTCTCTCTGTCTAACCTACTACCATGTAGAATGGACAACATAAACACTTCACTTGCTATATGTGAAAATTAAAAAGGAGGGTTACTGTCAAAATGATTTATAAAAAATATTATTATAATATTTAGACATAGGTGTGCGATGACGAGCTTGTGGGCCCCTCCCCTCCAGGGCCGGGTTCCGCTACTCCGGTACTTACAGAAAAAGCTGTGTGTCACAATCTCTTATTAACAATCTGTGACATACATCCAAGCCCGCCACTTAAACTGAGAACACTGCAGACCAAAATACTGACTTATTCGTTTGATAGACAATGTCACTGTCTCTCATAACGTGACAAACTGTTGTGCATGACACATGGTGATTGAGAAAACTCATCTAGTCAGTGCAAGATTTCCTTTGGAGTTTAAATGATCCTTCACAGATAGACCCAGCCAGCCCTACCACTAATCAGCAGTAACACAGATGATATCATGAACACATACTGGTTACTAACTCTCTTTTTTTAAACCAATCCTAATGTGGTAGATTCCGTGCACATGCAGCACTTTAATAATTAATGATAATAACGGCACTCTGCTAGTCTGAAACGTCAGATTTTTACTACTACAGCCAATCATGGGATTGATGACCTAGGCCTATGTCCATTATCTTCCATCAACACAGGGCTCTGAGGCTGGGGTTGGGGACTGGGAGTTGGGCTGGGGCTTAGACAGACCATGATATCAATCTGCCGCTTGGATGATTGGAATATAGCCACCTGCACTCAGACGACAACAAATTTAACACAATTCCCTTGATGAAAAAAAGCTTATCATACAAGCTCATCAGGTCAAACAAAGGATGATTCAAATTGATAACAAATCGGGTGACACCACTTTAAAACCCTATCTCTGAATGTCTTCCTTGTATCGAGGATAGCAGAAATATTCTGTTTGACCACCAATAAATGGGAACAAGCCCAGGAGAGAACAGAAAACGTACCATACTACCACCACAACCTTGTCTCAGGAATCCCGGACTTAGGGAACATCAGTACATTGTGGGAGGCAACCCGTCTGTCTAGAGACTAACCACAACCCCTACTCTTGTGGCTTATGTCTCTAACCACTGTAAAAAAATAAAAATAAAAAAAACAGAATTGAATAAAACAAATAGGCTGGGAATAGTTGTGGCATTTCAGATATCTGTGAGCCTACATTTCAGATATCTGTGAGCCTACATTTCAGATATCTGTGAGCCTACATTTCAGATATCTGTGAGCCTACATTTCAGAAGTGCAGAGGGATGTCTAGTAGGCTATGTATTAGCCTACACTATAGTGTCTCTACAGTACACCATATATAATGATACCAGAGTTATACTCATTGAGTAGCCTACAGCCAATGAATGGTCTAGCCTCTCCGCACTGACTTGCCTATCTACAGCCTCTGCGATCATTCATCTAGCCAGCCCCTCAAAATCATAAGTCAAATGAAGGCGAGGCAATTGGATGGCAGCTCTTCGGACTTTAGCCCCCATTTTTCTCAATCCCTGAACCAGTAAGATCATGTATCAAATCATCCTGTCCATAATTGAGCCATCTCTAGTAGGCCTATATAAAGAACCCATTGGTAAGTCATGGAATAGGCCAAGGTTTCTGGGATACATATACACTGTATCATTGACGTTGATGACCCAGTGAGAGCCAATAGTCCCTTTTGTTGGCCCTAGGGAAACAAGCATCATAATTGTCTGACACGAGAAAGGATGTGTCCTATTGAAGATAAATTGTTTCTATCAGGGACTTCTGATTTGAATATGATTTGTCCATAAAATTTGAGTTTTTTCTCCATTTACACACAAACAAGTCTGCAGAATCTTGAATTATATAAATGTCTAGCCTTACCTATAGGCCTGGACTACCATTTATCAATAAATTCATTCATTCAATGATGTGTATGGTTTCAACATGGCTTATAGCTTCAACTTAAAATCACCAGTGTTATTATTCTTGATAGAGCAAAACAAGTGTTTGACAGCTTTTTATTACGTAGCTACAAACCATGGGCTCAATTTTGGCCCCAAATAAATGGAAACAATTCTATATATATGTAGCCTACTTTTTACAGAAAGTAACCCAAACGATGAACATGCATAGGAAAAACATGACTGTTCTTGCAACATGCATACCAGGCATTGCAGTCCATACACGATCAAACGCCGAGCATCACATGCAAATAAAAAATGAGGGCATTTTTATATGGAGTTGATCTAACTGAGGTAATGCATCCTTTTCAGATACATAAAAATGATGAAGATAGGCTACCTTTTGGTGATGAAAGACCTGTTAGTCATACAAGACATAACCATGCATAGTCATGGAAACCTAGAATAAGATGCTTATTCATAGGGGGTCATCATCAGCTATGAAAACGAGACATTAATCTCACCATTGCACCTTTTTTTTTTTTTTTTTTACAGCATTGCATTACAAACAAAAGAATGACGGTCATCTGCGATCTGCTGTCGACCAGTATATTCTTATAAATATATAGTTGAAATGTAGGTCAATCATAAAGTAATAGTTTCTTCTTGTTTTGCATCCACGCCATTTTCAGTCAATAATCAATGCAACACCCTACATATAGCCCACAATAAAACAAAAAATATGACACTTTCGTGTGCTGGAAAAAACATCTGTCAGAATAACAAAAGGAAAAAAAAATGAATACAAAGGCAAGCCAGAACCAGCGATTTTTCCTCCCTTCCGAGACGAGTGTCAAATGCATGCTGTTTTGTAATTGTGCGCTGTGCATGGAGTGTATGACAGCTGGAAAAGCAACTGGAATGACATTGCGCTTACTGTAAAATATGCCGGAGAACCGCGTTCTTCTCGACTCCCCTCGATTGGTACCCAAAATTCAAACCATGTAAAAGATTCCTAACGAAGGGTCCGAAAACATTACGCTCGACGATGGTGTTTGCCGAAAAGACAGCATCCACTGAATGGTCAAGAGAGACCTCTGTAAGTGCGGGCAGGGTAGGGAGACCAATTCGCTGCGGTGTGCAGCAAAGAAGGCAGCGGCGCTTGCTCTCTACCATCCTCCCCCGTCTGTAACATCCCCCTTGCTGTCAAACAACATTGTGCAGCTCAGGTACGAGTATAGGCAGCGACACCTGCTGGTGATGCACGGATGAGCATCTCTTTCTCTCCCACATTTCACGGCATCTGTAGACTAGTCTAGGCTACACAGCCATACAGTTAATAGGTGTAATCTGATCTAACATGGTCTACTCTTCTCTTCTTACTAGTTCTTACTTTGAGCTGAATTTACTAAACTCAACGTAAGCTATATCAATCATAGTTATATAGGCTACTTACTGCTTCAATGGAAATTAAAATTAGGTGTTCATCCATTTAGTCCATAAGACCTATTGATCTTTAGGTGTCCACTGTGCATATGATGTGATCGACAAAGATTACACTTAAAAAAAAAAAAAAGTCTAACAAGGGTCTATTTCCCTCTCCACTCTCCTAGGCATCCCTCTATTGTCTCACTAAACCTAGTTTAGATGACATCATCTGTCCCCCAGGCATAGAGCACCAATATGACTACTGTACAGATGTGGGCCAGTTGCCACCACTTCCTCTTTGTCAAATGGGCACACCACTGAGTCAGACAGCTACATAAGTAGGCCTAATGTTAAAAATATTTGTATTTGGGTTAGGGTGAGTGGATAGAGGTTTTGAAAGTTGATAAAAATTCCTACCACCCACTCATAATTTAACCCCTGTTGAAAGAAATACATGCATAAATATGCATTACGTGGAGGTTTGCTATTCCTTCTGCACACACCTCCAAGGTGAATGGCCCTGAGGGAGCCTGTTTATAACACAATTCACATAAAGTAGCCAGGAGCACATATTTTGCACCTGTTTTTCTAACAAAAATAAATACTAAAAGGTCATATAAAAAGGAAATTAAAGTTCAAACACAGGATGCAGGGAAAGCGTTGTGAAACACAATATCATGTTTTAGTATTTTGTGTACACCCCTAAACAGGTGCACATAAATACTAAAGTACATTTTACAGTAAACGATGTTCATCAGTATTGTTGAAGGTACCTATTTTAAGATATAGCGTTGCATAATAATTCAACATGGTGGTAGAAGGCACAGGTTCCCTGGCTGCTGCTCATTGTTTTTATCAGTCGTGTGTCATCCGGTCCCCAGGGACAATAAGAGCACAGCACACCTGATCTCACTCTCTTCTCTCTGGTATCACACACAATCCACCACTCTTATAGCCCAAGAAATACCTGAATAACTTTGCACTGTGTTTTGTTATGGTGTGGAAAAATCCATACTCTGCAGCCACTGCTGCTGAGTTGAAAGGAGATTTGCCAGCAAAGGTAGGCTCTACCTTTGATTTGTATCTCACTTGAGGTTGCAGTATGTTTATTTTATTTACCTAGGCAAGTAAGTTAAGAACAAATTCTTATTTTCAATGACAGCCTAGGAACAGTGGGTTAACTGCCTGTTCAGGGGCATAACGACAGATTTGTACCTTGTCAGCTCGGGTTAAGAACAAATTCTTATTTTCAATGACAGCCTAGGAACAGTGGGTTAACTGCCTGTTCAGGGGCAAAACGACCGATTTGTACCTTGTCAGCTCGGGGATTTGAACTTGCAATCTTCCGTTTACTAGTCCAATGCTCTAACCACTAGGCTACCCTGCCGCCCCATGTGATGTGATGGAGTGTCTCCTTCACTAGACATTGGACTTGTAAATGTGTCTGCAAGTATTTATTCAAGAGCAAGATGTTAAAAAATAAAAAATACAAATTCACCAGTCAAATCCCTCCATTTTCATCATCAGTACTTGGGATGCATGGGGAATGTTCAGCCAGTGTCAGAGGAGTAGTTGCATAGTCTCTGGTAAACCTTGAATGAGAAACAACACAGTGAGTGGACTCATATGAACAATACAGAGTATGTTCCACAATTCATATCCCATAACACAAGTCAAACAATTCAATTGCTCACAAAAGAGCATTGTGCCATAATTGCTTTTCTTGGTGAACCTTAGCAACAGAACAGCCCAGTAGACCATGCATGGGGTGGTGAAGTCATGTGAGCAATGCTCCCCCGTGCCCTGGCCTGGGGAGCGTTTACAATGGCACGCTATTCCCTACGTAGTGCACTACTTTTGACCACGACCCATATAGGTTCTAGTCAAAAGTAGGGCATGCAATAGGGAATAGGGTGCCATTTTGGACGCACACTGGTAGATGAAACCAGGCTATAATCCCCAGCTGAGCCAGTCTCCCTGGCTGGGAGGCCTTCCCACAGAGACAACGGCAAAGTCTGAGCCCAAGTGCTTCCATTTTGGATCCATGTCCTTTTTCTGGTCGATATAGAAAACTAATTCGCTCGTGACCTTGAAGAGGAGATTATAGGATGAAAGGCCAGGGATTTAGCCCCCAATGCACATCCCCCCAACCCAAGCACAATCTAACTAAATGTATGAACAAGAGACTAGAGAGAGAGTGTGGGGCACCACTGCTCTATTGAAATGTAGCTCTCCCTTTTACTTAGGCAGCTTGAGTCACATATGGAGAAATTTTATTGCAAAAGTATATTTTCAATCATTATTCTGACAAATGTGAATGTACAGCTTTTTGACAATGGACACTATTGGTATTTTACAGTGGAGCTCTGCTGTTGTATACAGTGCTACATTCTAGTTTACCAGCTCTAGGTTTCCCCAATGCCCAGCTTGGCAGTAATGTGATGAAATGCTATAATAATTTTAAAAACACCTTGGTCATTTAATATGCTGTACTGAAAAGTTATATGACAATATGTTACCATCTAGTGGACTTATTGATTACTGCAGGGATGACTGATCATCCTTCTTTCACTCCACTCAAATTACACTGCTCAAAAAATAAAGGGAACACTAAAATAACACATCCTAGATCTGAATGAATGAAATATTGTTATTAAATACTTTTTTTCTTTACATAGTTGAATGTGCTGACAACAAAATCACACAAAAATTATCAATGGAAATCAAATTTATCAACCCATGGAGGTCTGGATTTGGAGTCACTCAAAATTAAAGTGGAAAACCACACTACAAGCTGATCCAACTTTGATGTAATGTCCTTAAAACAAGTCCAAATGAGGCTCAGTAGTGTGTGTGGCCTCCACGTGCCTGTATGACCTCCCTACAATGCCTGGGCATGCTCCTGATGAGGTGGCGGATGGTCTCCTGAGGGATCTCCTCCCAGACCTGGACTAAAGCATCCGCCAACTCCTGGACAGTCTGTGGTGCAACGTGGCGTTGGTGGATGGAGCAAGACATGATGTCCCAGATGTGCTCAATTGGATTCAGGTCTGGGGAACGGGCGGGCCAGTCCATAGCATCAATGCCTTCCTCTTGCAGGAACTGCTGACACACTCCAGCCACATGAGGTCTAGCATTGTCTTGCATTAGGAGGAACCCAGGGCCAACCGCACCAGCATATGGTCTCACAAGGGGTCTGAGGATCTCATCTCGGTACTTAATGGCAGTTAGGCTACCTCTGGCGAGCACATGGAGGGCTGTGCGGCCCCCCAAAGAAATGCCACCCCACCCCACCCCACACCATGACTGACCCACCACCAAACCGGTCATGCTGGAGGATGTTGCAAGCAGCAGAACGTTCTCCACTGCGTCTCCAGACTCTGTCACGTCTGTCACTTGCTCAGTGTGAACCTGTGGCGAATTTGCCAATCTTGGTGTTCTCTGGCAAATGCCAAAAGTCCTGCACGGTGTTGGGCTGTAAGCACAACCCCCACCTGTGGACGTCGGGCCCTCATACCACCCTCATGGAGTCTGTTTCTGACCGTTTGAGCAGACACATGCACATTTGTGGCCTGCTGGAGGTCATTTTGCAGGGCTCTGGCAGTGTTCCTTCTGCTCCTCCTTGCACAAAGGCGGAGGTAGCGGTCCTGCTGCTGGGTTGTTGCCCTCCTACGGCCTCCTCCACGTCTCCTGATGTACTGGCCCGTCTCCTGGTAGTGCCTTCATGCTCTGGACACTACGCTGACAGACACAGCAAACCTTCTTGCCACAGCTCGCATTGATGTGCCATCCTGGATGAGCTGCACTACCTGAGCCACTTGTGTGGGTTACAGACTCCGTCTCATGCTACCACTAGAGTGAAAGCACCGCCAGCATTCAAAAGTGACCAAAACATCAGCCAGGAAGCATAGGAACTGAGAAGTGGTCTGTGGTCACCACCTGCAGAACCACTCCTTTATTGGGGGTGTCTTGCTAATTACCTATAATTTCCACCTGTTGTCTATTCCATTTGCACAACAGCATGTGACATTTATTGTCAATCAGTGTTGCTTCCTAAGTGGACAGTTTGATTTCACAGAAGTGTGATTGACTTGGAGTTACATTGTGTTGTTTAAGTGTTCCCTTTATTTTTTTGAGCAGTGTATATTTTTAAACCACATATATTTTGGATTTAACGCCAAAATAAACTATTTCTCATTAACCATGATCAATGTATTAGAGAGCCACTGGGGAGTGGGGACCACATCAAGTGCAATCACAGAGATGCTATAAACTTGTAAAGCTACAATCAATCTGGATAAGTGCTGCACAAAATATATACAAGTCGGTTGAGGAGGGAGTGCATTGAAGACGTTTGTTTCTGACTTGGCTGATACCTCATGCGCTCTCATCCTTTTGTGCGCCCTATCTAATGATAGCACTGATGTGCGTTAGGTTGCCGTTTAAAACAGCTGCTCCCCGGCCGCCGATGACATGTACGTCGATTACCAGTCTCTTTGATTCAGAGAGGTTGCGTAAATGCGCAAGACACATTTCGGTTGAATGCATTCAGTTGTGCAACTGGCTAGGTGTCCCATTTCCCTCTATAAATGCTGCGTTCATGTGCTAGTCGGAACTAGAATAGTCGGACATTTTGACATGTTAACTGGTTATAGATACACGTGCCGCTTTCAACAAATCAGGTGGGACATTTCTGAGTTTCCGAGTTCCGACTAACATGTGAATGCAGCAAGAGTACCACAGTATGAATCATAAAAACTAGCGGTCAAACAGCGAAATGGTACCAATTGTTTTTAAGAAACTTCAAATAGGGGCTGTTTTTCGTGTAGGCTCACTCTGGCATGACGTTTTGACAACCATGTAAATCTCTCTCAGACAATGTGATTTATATTAATATATTTGCCTGTATTTACCCCCAACAAATGAAGTACTAATTAGCAGCTAATGTGGCTATCATAAAGAACCACATATGCCATGATGATCTGGAAAAGACTGCCGAATCGAGGCAAAGGTACGAATCTCTGGATGAACTATCGAATGTTAGCTAAATGTTCTAATGAATAAATTATCCACATTTCTTTAAATTTACCTGTTAGCAAAGGTGGCAGATAGAGATTAAATGCAGGAGCTTGTAGGGATTTGTAGTCTTGCATGATGTCTACTTTGATGCTAATTAGCACTTTTCAATCTAAGAGTGAATACAGCCAAATATATTGACAAAAGTCACCTTGTCCGAGAGAGATTTACACGGTTATCAAAACATCACGACAGGGAAAGTCTACATAAAACACAGACCTTGTTTGAAGTGGTTCTAAAATCCCCCCAAAAAATGAATGGTGGAAAGAGTATTGGAACCATTCCGTTTGACCGCTAGGTTTTATGGGTATTATGACACCTCCACTGTGGGGCTCTTATGTGACTTGTTACGCAAATCTTTGTCGGAGCTGAAGAGAATGGCAAGGAAGTTGGGGGTTTGTACTGTAACCATGCATTCTATGTAAAGGCAATAGACCTAAGCAGATGTGAGTATCTAAATCCAGAAATGTTCACACGGTTTAGCGCAAATATTCCTGACCATAAAACCTACTCTACCTCGGTATCCACATTGAGTACGGTTTATTCATTTCATACTAGGCCTACTACTCAAATCCTCTTATATCACTCCCTCAAAAATGTAGCTCGGATTTTATAGTCAGAGGATGACATATTAAGCTACTCAAGGTAGATGCCGGTATCGATTAACAACGGCTGGCTGGCTGCAACCAGAGTATAGCCCTATTCGCACAGGACTAGTAATACTAGAGAATGTTACACTACCGTTCAAATGTTTGGGGTCTTGTCCTTGTTTTTGGGGTCATGTCCAAGAAATGTCCTTGTTTTTTAAAGAAAAGCAATTTTTTTGTTCATTAAAATAACATCAAATTGATCAGAAATAAAGTGTAGACAGTGTTAATGTTGTAAATGACTATTGTATCTGGAAACGTCAGATTTTTTATGGAATATCTACATAGGCATACAGAGGCCCATTATCACTCCTGTGTTCCAATGGCACGCTGTGTTAGCTAATCCAAGTTAATCATTTTAAAAGGCTAACTGATCATTAGAAAACCCTTTTGCAATTATGTTAGCACAGCTGAAAACTGTTGTTCTGATTAAAAAAGCAACAAAACTGGCCTTCTTTAGACTAGTTGTGTATCTGGCCCATCAGCATTTGTGGGTTCGATTACTGGCTCAAAATGGCCAGAAACAAATTACTTTCTTCTGAGACTCGTCAGTCTATTCTTGTTCTGAGAAATGAAGGCTATTCCATGTGAGAAATTGCCAAGTAACTGAAGATCTGGTACACCGCTGTGTACTACTCCCTTTGCAGAACAACGCAAACTGGCTCTAACCAGAATAGAAAGAGGAGTGGGAGGCCCCGGTGCACAACTGAGCAAGAGGACAAGTACATTAGAGTGTCTAGTTTGAGAAACAGATGCCTCACAAGTTCTCAACTGGCAGCTTCATTAAATAGTACCCGCAAAACACCAGTTTCAACGTCAACAGTGAAGAGGCGGATGCTTGCCTTCTAGTCAGAGTTGCAAAGAAAAAGCCATATCTCAGACTGGCCAATAAAAATTAAAGATTAAGAATGGCAAAAGAACACAGACACTGAACAGAGGAACTCTGCCTAGAAGTCCAGCATCCCAGAGTCGTCTCTTCACTGCTGACGTTGAAAGTTGTTGACATTTATGCAGGTTGCCTTTTATTATTTTGTACAGTATAAAAATGACTGACATGGCAGATTTGGACGGGACTTAAATTAAGAATGTTGTGATTTGTCCTCGTGCACATATCTCCCCCAGTAAAACTAATCCTGTGCAAATAGGGCTTATGTCATCGACGGCACCGCATATATACTGCGCACTGTATTTTTCAAGGACGTGATTCGCATCAGAAATCCTGATCATGTTTGAAGCGGTCTTTTGAGTACCAATGATGGATGAAAGATGTGCATCATCTGCTATAGACAAGCCTAAAAATGTGTGCAGCGAGCGCACATTTTCCTTATCTGTTTGAATGAAATGTATTATAGTGATATTTTCTATTCATTGATTTAATTGTACAATATGACCTACAGATCATTAAAAAAAGGATTGGCACCTTTTATTTCCCCAGCAAAGGTTTTCAGTCCAGTCAATATAACTCATTCACACTTTATGACCTCCATCCCACTGATAACTGATGAAGGCCTAGCAGCCTACAAAATATTATAATTTAGTTTATTGTTGATTGACATTCAAGTCAATGTGGTACATATTTTCACTACTATTTCTTCAGTGTTGTGAATGACACTTGTGTTTCCTTGTTTTAAAAGTGGCTGTGTGAACATGTCGGTGATGACAGAAGTTAAAGCTACTTATGCAGACTTCATAGCCTAGTTGAACTGCATGATATCCTCCAAAGCTCCACTGACACAGATTCCAGGGATCTCCCACTTAGCCTATCTCAACTAAACATCAACCAACCTAGTTATTCATTCAAATGTTCCTATTTCATTTGCTACATTATAGTGCTTATTCCCTATAGTGCACTACTTTTGATCCAGATTCGTATAGCCCCTGGTCAAACAGTGCATTATATCGGGAATAGGGTGCCATTTGAGACGTAGCCATGATGTTTCAATACAAAGAGCTATCACCATTTTTTGTTTTACTATATCTCTCACTGTGTTGCAGCATGTAGAAAACATATTCTTTACATTCTGCATAATCTTTCTATTGGAGCAGGAGCTGACATGGAATAATGTCAAGGCTCCTCCTCAAGTGCTCTGCCAGAGCAGAAGTATAACAGTTAACTTTCAGGCCTGAACACTGAGCCTGGCCTGCACTCACCATCACACAGTCTCCCAAAGTCACATAAACTTGGTGTAAAAAGACTGGAGAGTCAACAGGAAAATTCAAAGCAATGGTTCCTTCAGCCTTTGGCTGGGACTGGGACAGACACCTGTTTTTTATGTGGAAATTGGGTCAGGCATCATGGTCTTTAACAATGGATGACTCATGACATGGGCTAAAAAAAAGCCAGACTGGTTGGCAAATTGTAATTTTTTAGGATCCATCTAACTAGAGGATGCAAGAAACTGAAAATAGCATGTGAAGATCTGGTTATATGTTTCACGGAATCGTGGCTGAATGAGGACATGGATATTCAGCGAGCGGGATATACACTGCACCAGAAAAATAGAACAGCACACTCCGTTAAGACGAGGGTGGGGCGGTCTTTGCATTTTTGTAAACAACAGCTGATGCACGAAATCTAAGGAAGTCTCTAGATTTTGCTCGCCTGAAGTAGAGTATCTTGTGATAAATTGCAGACCACACTACATGCCTAGAGAGTTTTCAGCTATGCTTTTTGTGGCTGTTTATTTACCACCATAGACGGATGCTGGCACTAAGACTGCACTCAGTCAGCTGTATAAGGAAATAAGCAAACAGGAAACCACTCACCCAGAGGCGGCGCACCTAGTGGCCGGAGACTTTAATGCAGGGAAACCTAAATCAGTTCTACCTAATTTCCATCAACATGTTAAATGTGTAACCAGACGGAAAACAATTCTAGATCACCTGTACTCCACACACAGAGATGCATACAAAGCTCTCCCTCGCCCTCCATTTGGTAAATCCGACCACAACTCTATCCTCATGATTCCTGCTTACAAGCAAAAAATTAAAGCAGAAAGCACCAGTGACTCGGTCTATAAAAAAGTGGTCAGATGAAGCAGATGCTAAACTACAGGACTGCTTTGCTATCACAGACTGGAACATGTTCCGGGATTCTTCCTATGGCATTGAGGAGTACACCACATCAGTTACTGGCTTTATCAATAAGTGCATTGAAGACGTCGTCCCCACAGTAACTGTACGTACATACCCCAACCAGAAGCCATGGATTACAGGCAACATTCGCACTGAGCTAAAGGGTAGCGCCGCCACTTTCAAGGTGCGGGACTCTAACCCGGAAGCTTATTAGATATCCTACTATGCCCTGCAACGAACCATCAAACAGGCAAAGCGTAAATACAGGGCTAAGATTGAATTGTACTACACCGGCTCCGACGCTTGTCTTATGTGGCAGGGCTTGCAAACTATTACAGACTTCAAAGGGAAGCACAGCCGCGAGCTGCCCTGTGACACGAGCCTACCAGACGAGCTAAATCACTTCTATGCTCTCTTTGAGGCAAGCAACACTGAGGCATGCATGACAGCATCAGCTGTTCTGGACGACTGTGTGATCACGCTCTCCGTAGCCGACGTGAGTAAGACCTTAAAACAGGTCAACATTCACAAGGCTGAGGGGCCAGATGGATTACCAGGACGTGTGCTCCGGGCATGTGCTGACCAATTGGCAGGTGTCTTCACTGACATTTTCAACATGTCCCTGATTTAGTCTGTAATACCAACATGTTTCAAGCAGACCACCATAGTCCCTGTGCCCAAGAACACGAAGGCAACCTGCCTAAATGACTACAGAGCCGTAGCACTCACGTCCATAGCCATGAAGTGCTTTGAAAGGCTGGTAAGGGCTCACATCAACACCATTATCCCAGAAACCCTAGACCCACTCCAATTTGCATACTACCCAAACAGATCTACAGGTGATGCAATCTCTATTGCACTCCACACTGCCCTTTCCCACCTGGGCAAAAGGAATACTTATGTGAGAATGCTATTCATTGACTACAGTTCAGAGTTCAACACCATAAAACTCTCAAAGCTCATCACTAAGCTAAGGATCCTGGGACTGAACACCTCCCTCTGCAACTGGATCCTGGACTTCCTGACGGGCCGCCTCCAGGTGGTGAGGGTAGGTAGCAACACATATGCCATGCTGATCCTCAACACTGGAGCCCCCCAGGGGTGCGTGCTCAGTCCTCTCCTGTACTCCCTGTTCACCCACGATTGCATGGCTAGGCACGACTCCAACACCATCATTAAGTTTGCAGATGACACAACAGTGGTAGGCCTGATCAATGACAAGACAGCGTATAGGGAGGAGGTCAGAGACCTGGTCGGGTGGTGCCAGAATAACAACCTATCCCTCACTGTAACCAAGACTAAGGAGATGACCGTGGACTACAGGAAATGGAGGATTGAGCACGCCCCCATTCTCATCGACGGGGCTGTAGTGGAGCAGGTTGAGAGTTTCAAGTTCCTTGGTGTCCACATCACCAACAAACTAGAATGGTCCAAACACACCAAGACAGTTGTGAAGAGGGCACGACAAAGCCTATTCCCCCTCAGAAACTAAAAAGATTTGGCATAGCTCCTCAGATCCTCAAAAGGTTCTACAGCTGCAACATCGAGAGCATGCTGACTGGTTGCATCACTGCCTGGTAGGCCTCTGACCGCAAGGCACCACAGAGGGTAGTGCGTACGGCCCAGTACATCACTGGGGCTAAGCTGCCTGCCATCCAAGAACCTCTACACCAGGCAGTGTCAGAAGAAGGCCCTAAAAATTGTCAAAGACCCCAGCCACCCCAGTCATAGACTGTTCTCTCTACTTCCGCATGGCAAGCGGTACCGGTGTGCCAAGTCTAGGACAAAAAGGCTCCTCAACAGTTTTTACCCCCAAGCCATAAGACCCCTGAACAGGTAGTCAAATGACTACCCGGGCTATTTGCATTGTGTGCCTCCCCGCCCCCAACCCCTCTTTTATGCTGCTTCTACTCTCTGTTTATCTTATACAGTATGCATAGTCACTTGAACTATATATTCATGTACATACTACCTCAATTGGCCTGACCAACTAGTGCCTCCGCACATTGGCTAACCGGGCTACCTGCATTGTGTCCCGCCACCCGCCAACCCCTCTTTTATGCTATTGCTACTCTCACTTCATCATATATGCATAGTCACTTTAACCATATCTACATAGACATACCACCACAATCAGCCCGATTAACCGGTGCCTGTATGCAGCCTCTCTACTGTTATAGCCTCGCTTTTTACTGTTGTTTTTATTTCTTTACTTACCTATTGTTCACATAATACCTTTTTTGCACTGTTGGTTAGAGCCTGTAAGTAAGCATTTCACTGTAAGGGCTACACCTGTTGTATTCGGCACACGTGACAAATAAACTTTGATTTGATATAATGGTGCTGGTTGACAGTGGGATCCAGGTAGAGATTGTACAGTTGGCCTATAATAAATGGGGCTGCTGTAGCGACAAAGGAGTTCAGTAATTGTGATCTCCTACTTCCTTCAGAAACAATATCCAGACAGGGACCCATTTTTATTGTTTGGACCCTAAAATAAGTGTATATGTTATACAATATATATCACTAATCACAGGTTTTTGTTGAACACCGCTGCCTTGGATGTAAAACGTCTGATACCTGATATCGGCATTATTTACACTAGGTCTGTCAACATCCTAATTTGTGCAGTGTTTCTTTACACACTTCTGCAATGTACTTTCACTATTTTATACATGTTGTGTGCTTTGTTTGGAGTTGTATTTTTCAACCGAGACTGTATCACTATTGATGTCGACCACAGATGCAGCAACCAATACCTTATGGCAAGGTAGTGTAACAGTTTGCAGTGCTGTTGTTGAAGCTAAACACCACTGAAGTGGGTACTTCATTATGAACTGTGCATGCCTACTCCTGCTATGTAATGCTTTAAAATGTAGCTGATGAGCGTTTTCAATGATTGAGCAGTATCGCATTAATGGAAACCAAGACTGTTCTCAGGGCAGGTCTGCCAGTTTTGACTAGCATAAGTAACTTTTCGCAGCAGGTTAGGAGAACATGCATAATTAGGATAATTAACGTGGCGGGTTTAGGAGAATTAGGTTAAGGTTAGGAAAGGGTTAGCTAAAATGCAAAAATAGTCTCAACGCCACTCAAACATATTTATCTACATCCAGGCCTGCCCTGAGAACAGACTTGGTTTCCACTAATATGATGCTGCACTAATTGCAGTCATTCGATGTAGATGAATTCTTATTATAAACTGGTTGGTTCAAGCCATGAATGCTGATTGGTTGACAGCCATGGTATATCATATTTTTTTTTTTACTGCTCTAATTACATTGGTAACCAGTTTATAATGGCAATAAGGCACCTTAGGGGTTTGTGGTATATGGCCTATATACCATGGTCTGTATATCCAAGCATTCCATGTTACGTTGTGCACAAGAACAGCCCTTAGCCGTGGTATATTAGCCATATACCAAACCCCTATGGCCTTATTGCTTAATTATATTATTCCTTTCTAAATAATATGGACATGTCTTCCCAAAAGGGAGGGAACTGTGAACACAAGAAACATTGTACAAACAAAGAGTAACATTTTAATCAAAAATATGATTCACTTGAAAATGTAGTTGTAAAAAGTATAAAGATTGCATGATTTATCAACATGTATATGTTTGTTACAAAATTAGTATAAAATAGATGTAAATGTAACAGTATGACACACTAGGTGACTGGTTATTTAGGAATCAGTTTAGCTAACATGTACAAACCCATCAATGTGGAGTGGGAGTGTGTAACTACTTTGTTTAATGTTCCAGAACTTTACAACAGTTAACAATAAACACAGTTCCACAGTTTGTTTTCTTGTCTTTTCTGATTTGATCAGTTTGTAGAGCATGGCGTCCACAATGCCAAGATAGTGGGTTCAATTCCAGGGACAACCAATATGTAAAATGTATGCACACATGTCTGTGAGTCGCTTTGGATAAAAACATCTGCTAAATGGCATTATCATATCCTACATAGGAAAGTGCTGTAATGAGTAATTTACCTTTGAGAAGAGTTATAACTCTTTCACTTTGAAGGATATCAAAGTATATGCACTGAGTGCACAGAACATTAGGAACACCTTCCTAATATTGAGTTGCACCCCCTTTTGCCCTCAGATCAGCCTCAACTCGTTGGGCATTGACCACAAGGTGTCGAAAGCGTTCCACAGGGGTGCTGGCTCATGTTGACTCCAATACTTCCACAAGTTGTGTTAAGTTGACTGGATGTCCTTTGGATGGTGGGCCATTCTTGATACACACAGGAAACTGTTGAGCGTGAAAAACCCAGCAGTTCTTGACACACTCAAACCGGTGCGCCTGGCACCTACCACCATACCCCGTTCAAAAGCACTTAAATATTTTGTCTTGCCCATTCACCCTCTGAATGGCACACAGACACAATCCATGTCTCAAGGCTTGAACATATTTCTTTAACCTGTCTCCTTCTCTTCATCTACACTGATTGAAGTGGATTTAACAGGTGACATCAATAAGGGATCATAGCTTTCACCTGGATTCACCTGGTCAGTCTATGTCATGGAAAGAGCAGGTGTTCCTAATGTTTTGTGCACTGTAGTTTTGTACATTTGGTTAACATGGTGCAAATAAGGTGCAAATAGAATAATATTTGACTCAATAATCAGTATTGATAATCAAGGTACACAGCATATTGTATCACAGGGTCTGAACGACACTCTCCCTATAAAAGTCAGCATGTCAAAGCAGCTGAATGTTGTGACGGCGAGAGCAATCTCATTCTTTACCTGGAGATTGGCATTAAAATGACTCACATAGTAAATCCTGAATGCATTGTATGGAACAAAGCATACTATAATGGCCAGCATAAAGAAAATACTTTTGATCTGAGCCCAAAACTCCTGTTGCGAGAAGATCATCGCCCTGTGAGTTCTGTACACACACCACAGAATACACATCTGACAACAGCCCAGGGCTAATGTAAGTAAGATGATGAGAGCACTGAGGATGTAGTTCAGCACAGCTACAGCAAGTTTCTCATCAAAAACCCCTCCAAAGTTAAAGCACTGATTTTCACTGGTGGTTGTGTTACTGTCTGTAGATGATCCATATTTCACAGCAGTTAAAGGGACCACCACAATTAGAATGAGGCCCCAGACAGCAGCACTGGCCCCTAGGGCATGTAGCCTCCTGTAGAACACCTGCTTAGAACTCCTGAAGAAGTCGTGATAGCGGATCACCAGAATTATCACGTAGAAGATAAAGGCTAGGTACATGTGGGCGAGGATCATGGCACTGACCACCTTGCAGAAGTTAGGCCCGAGATGCCACTCGCCGGCCGCGTAGAAGTAGAGGCGGAAGGGCACGGTCAGGAGAAAGAGGATGTGGACCATGATCAGGTTCAAGACGGCTGTGGTGGTCACCGAGCAGGCGTTGAACTTGATGTTGTTGATCATGAGGGACATGCTGATGATCCCTCCAATAAGCACTATAGTGTATATTGACAGCAATGCATATCTGTATGATTTAGGTATGGCATTGTCATCTATGTTGTCGCAAGATGTATTGCTCTCATTCCCCATTCTCTCGTCTTGGGTCTCTGAAATGCTAAATAAGGAGTAAGTTTGAAGTAAGACATTTAACACTATTATTTAGATACAAAGAGTATGCTTATAAATTCACTGTTTGGTTAGTTAGGTGGTCGTCTTACCTTAGTTGAATGCACCAACTGTGAGTGGCTCTGGATAAGAGCGTCTGCTAAATGACCAAAATGTAAATGTAGATGTAAATGTAGAAGATAATGCGGGCTCTCTCACAATCGTTCTATCTCTCCATCAATTCTATTCAAATTGCATCCAAAATGGACATTGATCTATCATACCCATAGAATCTGTACATAGCTAAACAGCACTGACAAATAACAGTCATGATCTAAGTCGTCTGAAAAGCTCAATAAAGAGATCTGGCAAAGGGAATACGTGAGAATATAGTAAAACAGACAACGTCTGAATAAATAGAAACACAAATTCAGCTGACCCTCTTCTGAAGCAACACATGAGAGAAACACATGGTCATACCCTTGACATAACATAAGGTTGTCCGTTTCAGAGTACTCACCGGCTGCATACACACCTAAGAACTGGCCTCTCCAGTAGTCATTGGTATGCATATACGACCTGTCAGGAGGTACAGTTGGATAATTATTGACTCCAATGACAAGAGTTTTCCTGCGTGTGGCTTGTAGCTGATAGGTTTTACCAGATTTCTAGTAAAGTACAGTACCAGTCAAAAGTTTGGACACACCTACTCATTCAAGGGACTTTCTTTGTTTTTACTAATTTCTACATTGTAGAATAGTGTGGACATCAAAACTATGAAATAACACATATGGAATCATGTAGTAAACAAAATAACTGTTAAACAAATCTAAATATATTTTAGATTTTAGATTCTTCAAAGTAGCCACCCTTTGCCTTGAAAACTGCTTTGCACACACTCTTGGCATTCTCTCAACCAGCTTCATGAGGTAGTCACCTGGGGTGCATTTCAATTAACAGGTGCCTTGTTAAAAGTTCATTTGTGGAATTTCTTTCCATCTTAATGCGTTTGAGCCAATCAGTTGTGTTGTGACAAGGTAGGGAGATGGTATAAAGAAGATTGCCCTATTTGGTAAAAGACCAAGTCCATATTATGGCAAGAACAGCTCAAATAAGCAAAGAGAAACGACAGTAAATCATTACTTTAGGACATGGTCAGTCAATACAAACAATTTCAAGAACTTCAAGTGCACTCGCAAAAACCATCAAGTGCTATGATGAAACTGTCTCTCATGAGGACCGCCACAGGAAAGAAAGGCCCAGAGTTACCACTGCTGCAGAGGATAAGTTAGTTGGAGTTACGAGCCTCCGATTGCAGCCCAAATAAATGCTTCACTGAGTGGTCAAATTTCTGCAAAGAAACCACTACTAAAGGACACCAATAATAAGAAGAGACTTGCTTGGGCCAAGAAACAAGAGCAATGGACATTAGACCGCTGGAATTCTGTCCTTTGGTCTGATGAGTCAAAATTTGAGATTTTTGGTTCCAACCGCCGTATCTTTGTGAGACGCAGAGTAGGCGAACGGATGATCTTTGCATGTATGGTTCCCACTGTGAAGCATGGAGGATGAGGTGTGACGGTGTGGGGGTGCTTTTCTGGTGACCCTCTCAGTGATTTATTTCGAATTCAAGGCACACTTAACCAGCATGTCTACCACAGCATTTTGCAGCGATACGCCATCCCATCTGGTTTGCGCTTAGCGGGACTATCATTTGTTTTTCAACACTACAATGACCCAAAACACACCTCCAGGCTGTGTAAGGGCTATTTGAACAAGAAGAGTGATGGAGTGCTGCATCAGATGACCTGGCCTCCACAATCACCGACCTCAACCCAATTGAGGTGGTTTGGGATGAGTTGGACCGCAGAGTGAAGGAAAAGCAGTCAACAAGTGCTCAGCATATGTGGGAACTCCTTCAAGACTGTTGGAAAATAATTCCTCATGACGTTGGTTGAGAGAATGCCAAGAGTGTGCAAAGCTGTCATCAAGGCAAAGGGTGGCTACTTTGAAGAATAAAAAATCTAAAATATATTTTGATTTGTTGAACACTTTTTTGGTTACTACATGATTCCATATGTGTTATTTCATAGTTTTGATGTCTTCACTATTATTCTACAATGTAGAAAATAGTACAAATAAATAAAAACAGTGGAATGAGTAGATGTGTCCAAACTTTTGACTGGGACTGTAGATCAATTTATCTACGGCGGAAGTATAACCAAATACTTCCTATTACTGACAGGCGAGACATGAAAGCAAATATTGGCTGAATATCAAAGATAAGGTTACAGTAATTCCCTTTGGGTTTATATATTGTCAATGCTAATTTACCATTTACTGAGAGCAGGAGGAGGAGTCTCTGGATGCAGTAAATCTGTCTGCCAGGAAGGTACCCAACATGCTATGTAGATCATGACACTGATACACTCGTCTTTATCTTAGGAGACATATTCCATAATCCTTTATTAGTGCAGAATAGAGAACTGAAATAAGGAACTAAAACACCTTTCTAATCTACAGCATCACTAAATGGAAAGTCAACAAATACCCTTACATTTTCCTCCCAATGATAAAGCATGAACTGAAGAAGCCCAGAACATTTCCTGATTCCTTTGTATTGCCTTTGTAAACCGGCTTAATTTAGCTATTGGTGGTACTGCATAAAAGTTATTTCCAACATTGCATCAATTGTACTGTATGCACAGCACATTCGCACAACGTCTTCAATTTTGAATTGTGTAGATATATATAGTACCATTTCATTTTTAAAGGCAATACAAAGAAATCAAGAAGTGTAAGGGGCTTCTCCAGTCCATACTTTATCAGTGGGAGGAGCATTAAAGGGTATTTGTTGAGTCTCCATTTAGTGATGGTGTAGATTATAAAGGTGTTTCAGTTCATTGATTTCAGTTCTCTTTTTCTGCACCAATAAATGATTTTGAAATATGTTACCTGGAACCGGCTCCTGCACCTTGGGTCAAAGTGAGAGCCAGGTGAAACCAAGCTCCAGCACTTTACTGGTCCAAAGAGAAGTAGGTTAAAACACAGGTTAAAAGTACGATAAACTAAGGTTAGGTCTAGGGTTAACCCTAGCTTCATGTCCACATCCTGGTTCAACCCTAACTTAAGCCTCACCCACAACCCTAACCCTAGCTTCATGTCCACATCCCGGGTTCAACACTTTCCCTTGCCTCAACCACAACCCTAGCTTCATGTCCATATTCCAGTTCAACTCCAACCACAACCCTTGTCCTAATCTTGGCATAACCCTAACTAGGTTTGAATAGCAACCGGGGTACGGAGATTTTCCACCCAAACCCACTCCCCTTATTCGGGATAAATATCTGCAAGAAACCGGTAAATTCAAATCAATTATTTCTATGAACAGCATGATGTGAAATGGAACTGTTAAATGATATGTGTCTAAATCTGTCTTCTCTATGGACCCCGGCCTACTCTCTGCTATCTGTATGATCAATCATCAAAGCTCAGGGTGGGGACAGACAGCGTATCTCAGTATAGAGCGCAGCGCATAATGCATGTATCATCTCATCAGGGTAACTTTTTTTCTTATGAAAGGTAGGACTACATTTGCTGCAGTAATATAAAGACTGAATGTGGTCTAATTTACATATCACAATCTGGCGATTTGTTTTATTTAATTGCAGCTGCAGAGTTTTAAAATAGCATATCACGCAAATATTGTTACCTTAAATGACTGCACATGCGGGCACTCTCACAATCGTTCTATCTCTCCATCAATTCTATCCAAAATGGACATTGATCTATCATACCCATATAATCTGTACATAGCTAAACAGCACTGACAAATAACAGTCATGATCTAAGTCGTCTGAAAAGCTCAATAAAGAGATCTGGCAAAGGGAATACGTGAGAATATAGTAAAACAGACAACGTCTGAATAAATAGAAACACAAATTCAGCTGACCCTCTTCTGAAGCAACACGAGAGAAACACATGGTCATACCTTTGACATAACATAAGGTTGTCCTTTTCAGAGTACTTACTGGTTGCACACACACATAAGAACTGGCCTCTACAGTAGTCATTGGTATGCAGATACGACCTGTCAGGTGGTACAGTTGGATAATTATTGACTACAATGACAAGAGTTTTCCTGTGTGTGGCTTACAGCCGATACTATGTGTGGAGATCTCATTTCACTGTTTATCAAATTTCTAAAGTACAGTACCAGTCATAAGTTTGGACACATCTACTCATTCAAGTAATTTATTTTATTTTACTATTTTCTACATTGTAGAATAATAGTGAAGACATCAACACTATGAAATAACACATATGGAATCATGTAGTAACCATGCACATCTAATTTACATATCTCAATCTGCTGATTTTATTTAATTTAATTGCAGCTGCAAAGTTTTAAAACAGCCTATCACGCAAATATCGTTGCTTTTAAATCAGTACGTATGCGGGGACTTTCACTATACAGTCGTGGCCAAAAGTTTTGAGAATGACACAAATATTTGTCAGATGTTACTATGGAATACTGAAGTATAATTACAAGCATTTCATAAGTGTCAAAGGCGTTTATTGACAATTACATGAAGTTGATGCAAAGAGTCAATGTTTGCAGTGTTGACCCTTATTTTTCAAGACCTCTGCAATCCGCCCTGGCATGCTGTGAATTAACTTCTGGGCCACATCCTGACTGATGGCAGCCCATTCAGGCATAATCAATGCTTGTAGTTTGTCAGAATTTGTGGGTTTTTGTTTGTCCACCAGCCTCTTGAGGTTTGACCAAAGGTTCTCAATGGGATTAAGGTCTGGGGAGTTTCCTGGCCATGGACCCAAAATATTGATGTTTTGTTCCCCGAGCCACTTAGTTATTACTTTTGCCTTATGGCAAGGTGCTCCTTCATGCTGGGAAAGGCCTTGTTTGTCACCAAACTGTTCCTGGATGGTTGGAAGAAGTTGCTCTCGGAGGATGTGTTGGTACCATTCTTTATTCATGGCTGTGTTCTTAGGCACAATTGTGAGAGATCCCACTCCCTTGGCTGAGAAGCAACCCCACACATGAATGGTCTCAGGATGCTTTACTGTTGGCATGACACGGGACTGATGGTAGCGCTCACCTTGTCTTCTCCGGACAAGCTTTTTTCCGGATGCCCCAAACAATCGGAAAGGGGATTCATCAGAGAAAATGACTTTACCCCAGTCTTCAGCAGTCCAATCCCTGTACCTTTTGTAGAATATCAGTCTGTCCCTGATGTTTTTCCTGGAGAGAAGTGGCTTCTTTGCTGCCCTTCTTGACACCAGGCCATCCTCCAAAAGTCTTCACCTCACTGTGCATGCAGATGCACTCACATCTACCTGCTGCCATTCCTGAGCAAGCTCTGTACTGGTGGTGCCCCGATCCCGCAGCTGAATCAACTTTAGGAGACGGTCCTGGCACTTGCTGTTCTTTCTTGGGTGCCCTGAAGCCTTCTTCACAACAATTGAACCACTCTCCTTGAAGTTCTTGATGATCCGATAAATGGATGATTTTGGTGCAATCTTACTGGCAGTCTTATATAGCCTTTGTCTCTTGCACAAAAGAACCTGCGCTCCACTGGCCTCTCTCCTGAGAAAACGCTCCTTAACTCTTGGAGTCCCAGGAAAAGCTAGACTAGAATAGCTTGCTGAAAAATGTGTTTCTTATGCATTTCTTATGCTAATAGACTATTCCAATCAGGATGCAAGCTCTTGTTTGTTGAATGTTAATACAGCAGCCAATATAACTCACAGGGAGAGAACCGTGATGGTGGTAGAATACAGCAGCTATTTATTCAGACCCATAACCATTCAATATACATGAAGAGAAGTGATATCCATCTGCATCTTATTCTATATCGTTACGATGATGTAGATAAGGACATTACATTTATTTTATTTAACTGTTGAAAGCCAGGAAGGAATGAAGCAACAATAAATATATAGAGAAAGAGAAGGTAGCTATGCAAGTTGCACAACATTAGGGGAAATATTTTGAAAGGTATATACAGTTGAAGTCGGAAGTTTACATACACCGTAGCCAAAAACATTTAAACTCAGTTTTTCACAATTCCTGACATTTAATCCTAGTAAAAATTCCCTGTCTTAGGTCAGTTAGGATCACCACTTTATTTTAAGAATGTGAAATGTCAGAATAGTAGTAGAGAGAATGATTTATTTCAACTTTTATTTATTTTATCACATTCCCAGTGGGTCAGAAGTTTACATACACTCAATTAGTATTTGGTGGCATTGCCTTTAAATTGTTTAACTTAGGTCAAATGTTTCGGGTAGCCTCCCCACAATAAGTTGGGTGAATTTTGGCCCATTCCTCCTGACGGAGCTGGTGTAACTGAGTCAGGTTTGTAGGCCTCCATGCTCGCACACGCTTTTTCAGTTCTCCCCACAATTTTTATATAGGGTTGAGGTCAGGGCTTTGTGATGGCCACTCCAATACCTTGACTTTGTTGTACTTAAGCCATTTTGCCACAACTTTGGAAGTATGCTTGGGGTCATTGTCCATTTGGAAGACCCATTTGCAACTAGGCTGATGTCTTGAGATGGTGCTTCAATATATTTTGTGAAGTGCACCAGTCCCTCCTGCAGCAAAGCACCTACACAACATGTTGCTGCCACCCATGTGCTTCATGGTTGGGCATTCTTATCCCTTGCTTTCTAGCTAGCCAGTCACGACCTCTATATAATCAACTTGGGGCTCTAGCACCTTCCACAGAGTTACATTATTTTCCAGAGAATGCATAGTGCCTCGAGTTGATTATCCCTTTTATACCATGGCTATAACTTAACACAGTTACCACCATAAATGTGTTCATTTGCAGTTAGAAATGTTTTCCACATCCACTGAAGTAGCTAGCAAGTTTACTATATATCGTAGCTACAGTATTTGCCTTGGTATCCAAACAAACAGACCTGCTAGTTTAGCTAAGCAAACCATAAGTCCTGTCTTGCTATTCAACAATGCCAATAATGTTTTTTATTTGACTTTTGCTTTCAAAAGCAGCTCAAACATAGAACAAGTAAGAATGAACTATAGCCATTGAATTCTACCGTGCTGATATACCGTGCGTTTTAGGTCAATAATGTACGCTCTAGAATGCCCTTCAAGCCAATCAGAAATTAGTGTTCAATAATGCCACGGTATAAAACTAGATAAAGGGACAGTTGGGAAAGATAGATCCTGAGGGGTTTGTGCTGATTGTATGGAGATTGTGACAGCTGGTTAAGTGGCGTCCCTTGAGAAGGCAAGAACAAGATGTATGTCAGGAGAAGTGCAGTATTATAATAAGGAGACGTATACTTGTGGAGGAGGAATTGAGGGAAAAAGAGAAGTCTACGACAGATAGGGAGAAAGAGGGTAAGCTTGAGTCTGTTTAAAAAAGGGAGATGGTTTGAAGACAGGAGGAGAAATAGAAGTGAATGAGGAGGAAGTGTCAGGATAAAGATGAGTCTGTGACAGTAGGAGTGAAGTTTTTGGAAAAAGTAGACCTTTTGGCTGATCCATTTTTGGTTTCAGGGTGCTGTGAAATTGGTGAGGGTAACCAGAAGTGGTCTTGAGATAATTGTTTGTGTTTCTGCTGGTCAGAGGGAGCAGGCACTCCGTGTTAAGCAAATGGGGGCAAGAGATGTGAATTGTTTTGCTCTCAAGAAAAGGGTGCCATTGAATGCAGTGATTACTGGGGTAGAGGTAAATGTGAAAGCTGACCAACTGAAGGGAAAGATTCCCGGTGTTTGTGATGCTCGTCGTTTGGTGCTACTCAGACAGGGTGGCGTGAGTGGTGAAACAGAAGAGTCGTTGTCTGTTCTTTTGAGTTTTGATGTTGTGTCTTTGCCCGACAAAGTGATGTTAGTTTATCCTGTGCAAGCTTTTGTGCCGAATACATTACGTTGTTACAGGTGTCAAGTTTATCACGTGTCAGCCAATCAGTATTCAGGGCCCGAACAACCCAGTTTATAATGTGGTGTAAAGCATATTTATTACTGTTTGTTTCTTAGGGATTCATTTAACTATAACTAAAACACTATAGCAATTATGCCAACCACTAGATGGTGTTGTTGGTCAGGTTTTTAACTAAACTAGGAAAGTCCAGATACTATTTATTTAATATTTTGTCTACAATAGGCTATATCTAATACAATGTTTTATTAGATGCTGTAATAGTCTTGTTCGTCATCAAAAGACATGGAGAGACAAACCTCCAAAAGAATAACATTGGAAAGTAATAGCAGTATCTTCTGATCAAGTTAATCAGTTTATTAATCATATGTTGTACTTATTCAACTATCCAATAATAAGAAGCATGTTTATTTAAATAGTTAATGCCCTAAACATCAGCTCATATTACATAACTCTCATAAATCATGACAAATATTCCTACATACAAATATATGTTTATTGTCCCTCTGCATTCCTGAGTGTAATAAAAAAAAGATTGTTTTGCCTCTACTTCTTTTGGGGTTTGTCTCAGGATTAGAACAACCCTAATCTCGGTTAACCTAGAAGTAAAATCCTGCGTAATTTGGTCAGCTGTACATGCAGAATCTGCCCACGGGATATTAGTACAACTCTCTTCATTCAAATAGCCATCCCTTCTAGCTGGTATTCACTTTAACCTTTCCAGTTTTAAGAGTGTTGCGTTTATAGGTCAAAACAATATTAACAAACTTTTCTCATTCATAGTATGTTATCAATGGTACAGTATGTTACGTTGTGAAATTCTCTTTTCAGTATCGTCATCTCAATGTTCTCAAAATAGTATTTTTTTGCTTTTCATTTTTTTTTTTAAAGAAATGATTGCTTCAACATGCAGTCTAAAATCAGATCTCAGTAGTGTTCAATAATTGCTGATATGTATTGAAATGGTTATATGCACAGGCTCCTGCTGATCCTGATTGGATCATGTGGCAGAACTTTAGCAGATTATCTAGGATTAGTTGTTACAAACCCAATCTGACCCACTATAATAATCCAGTCCTTAACTCTAACATAGCATACACTACACCCTTACTCGATCAGCAATTCAACTAGTGTAATTCTTTAGAGAAAGGACATGCTGTGAGACAACACGGTAGGGAGTCTGTGTGGCGGCCAACAGCTCTAGTATGTCAAACATTTATACAATAAGGTAGGCTGTGCATGCTCTTCTACTCTACTCATTCTGTTGTTGGTTTATGTGAATGTTGCTTTACTTGGCTCAAATTGCTGCATTGATTGTACATCATCTGCCAGCTCAGTATATAGGACAGTGATCCAACATAATTAAGGGGGGTTACACCTCCAAAGTATTATTTGAAATGTATCAAAACCATTTTAAAAGCTTTACTTATTCCAGGTCTGATTTAGCAACATATGTCATTTTTACTGTATCTGCTCACAATCACACATGTTCCTATGTTTCTCTAGAGCTATTCTCTGTGGTCAGTGGTCCTCTAGTGAAAGACTAGATGGCAAAACGGTTATCATTACTGGAGCCAATGCTGGCATTGGCAAAGAGACAGCAATGGACCTGGCAAAGAGAGGTAAGTACACTTGTGTAACAGTATAACTTTAGACCGTCCCCTCGCCCGAACCAGGGACCCTCTGCACACATCAACAACAGTCACCCACGAAGCATCGTTACCCATCGCTCCACAAAAGCCACAGCCCTTGCAGAGCAAGGGGAACCACTACTTCAAGGTCTCAGAGCAAGTGACACCACCGATTGAAACGCTATTTAGCGCGCACCACCGCTAACTAAGCTAGCCGTTTCACATCCGTTACACTTGCACCAGCATGTTAGTATACAGTACATATACCACCATGTTGTGGTGAAAGGATGGGTAGCATGATGCATGTTTGTTGACATAAACTGTACATACTTGACATATACGCTGAAATTTTTCTATAATCATCAGGGGGCAGGATAATCTTGGCCTGCAGAAACTTGGGCAGAGCTGAGGCGGCACAGAGAGAGATCATTGAGAAATCTGGAAACCCCAACATTGTGACCAGAAAGATGGATTTGTCCGACACAAAGTCCATTAGAGAATTTGCAGAGTTAATCAACAGGGGTTAGTAGAGACTTGTCACTCGTCCAATCTCTTTATAATCTCAATGTGATGACGTTGTCTCATGTAGAAATACAATATGGAATATAATACAAAACACAATCAGTCTTAACTTCAGTGATTACTTTTTTTATTTGGAAATACTCTTTCAGAGGAGAAACAAGTGAACATTCTTATCAACAATGCTGGGATCATGATGTGCCCATACTCTAAGACCGCAGATGGCTTTGAGATGCAGTTTGGAGTGAACCATTTGGGTGAGACAGAGCAACCTAACACAAATGAAGAGATACAAATAGGCTATAGGGGTGAAATTATATATTATCTATAGTTATTACCCTATGAAAATATTAGTCAGTAATACGTTGTATAAGAAATCTACTGTAGAGTAGCATGTTAGAATATCATGTCTTTCAGGTCACTTCCTGCTCACCTTCCTGCTGATTGATCTGATAAAGAGATCCAGACCAGCCAGAATCATCAACCTGTCCTCCATGGCTCACAAATGGGGTTGGATCCAGCTAGAGGACATCAACAGTGAGAGGAGCTACCACTCCAGAAGAGCATATGGACAGAGCAAATTAGCCAACATCCTGAGTATACGGTCCCTGGCCAAGAGACTAAAAGGTTTGTGTTACATTTTTTTTTCTCCCATATTGGTGTTGACATTATCAGTGGACCTGGGCAAGCAAAACAAACTGCATTGAAAACACTGCGGTTTATGATAGAAGCTTTGCAAGATTGGCTGGCTTTCCATCATAGAAGTTTTGCATCATTGGCTAGCTTAAAGATAATACTTTTCTTAGAACGTCTTATCTTGTTCACTAATAAACTTTCTAGCACTGCTGTTCTTTTACAAACATCCAAGAATTACTGTTTTATGAGATTGTCGATCCAGTCCCCTAAATCTTGTTATTTTGTGCTTATTCGGTAAGATAAAAGGTCATATGTGATAACTGCACTATTTAGAAGAGGTTTGATTCTCTACTTCCATTTTTCCTTTGTTAGACACTGGAGTGACAGTTTATGCAGTCCATCCAGGTATAGTGAGGACTGAGCTGAAGAGACACATGAATTTAGCCCTGCTGATATCCTGGAAGATTGTCAGACCTTTCACCAAAACTATTGTACAAGGTGCCCAGACCTCCATCTACTGTGCTGTGGAGCCAGAGCTGGAGACAGAGAGTGGTGGATATTTCAGGTGAAATCACACAATGAAGTGAATTGGTTTTTAGACCACAGTGACATTTTAGATAAATCCTAGGTTTACATAAGATATTTAGTATATGATACACATATAATTTGTTACTGAATTGTATTTGCATTGTTCACAGTGACTGTAAACCCTCCAGCTGTACCAGGGCTGCCAGGGATGATGAGATGGCTCAGAAACTATGGGAACTCAGCTGCCAAATGCTTGGGATAACATGGGACTGAACATCATCCTTGAATATCATTATAGATAGGCTAGAATATGTCAATTGTTTGAAAAGTGCATGCCTTGAATGCTTACACAATAGGTTATACTATGGAATCTATAGTTATACTATTGTTATGCATACTATGAATATGAATGCTGTATACGCAGAGCTTGACTTGGGATGAAATTGGTCCATTAGACTATGTACACAGAAATTCCCAAATGGCATTAGCCTATGCTATAGAGACCTGATTATTCAGTGTTAAGGGTTCATACTCAGTTTGACAGATGGAATTTCATAACTTTTCCATAACTTTTAACCAAATTTCCATGACCATTAATTGGCGGCATCTTTATGTAGCCTACATGGAAAAAGTCAGCATAAATGTGGTATTGACACTAGAAGGCTGCTGGTCTATGATCACATGTAGCCCTACTAGCTCCTGTCGTTGTGCCCTTGATCAAGGCACTTAACCCCCCACAAAGTAGAATAAATGCACTGTTAAAACCTCTACAGGATCGGTGTCCCCCTGCAGGACGGTTAAGCTAACATGCGCTAGTATGATTAGCATGACGTTGTAAGTATCAAGACCATTCCCCAGGACATAGACATATCTGATATGAGCAGAAAGCTTAAATTTGTGTTAATATAACTGCACTGTCCAATTTACAGTAGCTATTACAGTTAAAGAATACCATGCTATTGTTTGAGGAGAGTGCACACTTATGTCCATGAAAATGTATCAATAAACTAATTAAGTACATTTGGGCAAACTTGATACAACATTTTGAACCGCAATGCAATGGTTCATTGGATTAGTCTAAAACATTGCACATACAATGCTGCCATTTAGTGGCCAAAATCTAAATTGTGCCTAAACTGGAATAATACATTGTGGCCTTTCTCTTGCATTTCAAAGATGATGGAACAAAAAAAAATAATGTTATTTTCTTTGTATTATATTTTGTGTTATATTCTCTATTAATTACACTAGCTATAACATTTCCACAAACTTCAAAGTGTTTCCTTTCAAATGGTATCAAGAATATGCATATCCTTGCTTCAGGTCCTGAGCTACAGGCAGTTAGATTTGGGTATGTCATTTTAGGCGAATATTGAAAAAATGGTCCGATCCTTTTTTAGACATTGAGACATGAGCTGTGTTCGAATACCCATACTATTGGTTCATTTTAGTATACTAACAGTATCCTTTCAGTTGCGCGTACTAGAGCTACGCCTGTCTACCTGAAGTTGATGCTGTTGCTTTGCAACCCCTTGTTAGAATAACAAATTACTAGATAGATCCTTTATGACTTCGGGTGTGTTCGTACATTTAATCTGGAGTGCCAGAGAGCACTCATAGTGCGCTCGTAAATTCAGAGCTTTTCAGATGGTCAGTTCATAAATTCAGAGCGTTTCGCTCTTGGATCGTTCTGAGTGCACACTGGACGCTCTGGCCGACAGTAGGGTTGATCCAAGCGTTCAGACCTTACAACAGCAGTCAAGCACCTAAACTAACTGGCTAGCTTGCCAGATACTTTCAGACACAAATGAGAGAGAACCTCACTCTGACCATTTTACTCGCCCTAGCAGAGCTGTTTAGGCTGTTTTCATGTTATCCAGAGCGTTGGTGACTGTAACTTTGCTGCTGGCAACAATTTAATTACGCTTTTTTGCCGAAGTTAACTGACACCGGCCATGTTCAACGGGTGTTGAGCGTACCAGTTATTCAGATGAACGCACCCGAATTAACAAGGTCCATAGAGAACGCACAACGACTATACCATTTAGCTAAGCATGACGTGCATAATCAAGTGAATACAAATTGGGTAGTTACATAGCATATATGTTAATATACTGTCAGGTTCGATGTATTCGTAGCCAACTAACGTTAGGTAGCTAGCAAACATACAGGTGCATACTGCTGTAATGATATGCTAAACTCAGTAAAAAAAAAAAGACACAGCCTTTTTTCAGGACACTGTCTTTGAAAGATAATTAGTACAAATCCGAATAACTTCACAGATCTTCATTGTAAACACTGTTTCCCATGCTTGTTCAATGAATCATAGACAATTAATGAACTTGCACCTGTGGAACGGTCGTTAAGACACTAACAGCTTACAGACGGTAGTCAATTAAGGTCACAGTTATGAAAATTTAGGACACTAAAGAGGCCTTTCTACTGACTCTGAAAAACACCAAAAGAAAGATGCCCAGGGTCCCTGCTCATCTGCGTGAACGTGCCTTAGGCATGCTGCAAGGAGGCATGAGGACTGCAGATATGGCCAGGGCAATAAATTGTACTGTCCGTACTGTGAGACGCCTAAGACAGTGCTAAAGGGAGACAGGACGGACAGCTGATCGTTGTGGCAGTGGCAGACCACGTGTAACAACACCTGCACAGGATCGGTACATCTGAACATCACACCTGCGGGACAGGTACAGGATGGCAACAACAACTACCTGAGTTACACCAGGAACGCACAATCCCTCCATCAGTGCTCAGACTGTCCGTGTCCGCAATAGGCTGAGAGAGGCTGGACTGAGGGCTTGTAGGTCTGTGTAAGGCAGGTCCTCACCAGACATCACCGGCAACAACGTCGCCTATGGGCTCAAATCCACCGTCGCTGGACCAGACAGGACAGGCAAAAAGTGCTATTCACTGACGAGTCGTGGTTTTGTCTCACCAGGGGTGATGGTTGGATTCGCGTTTATCGTTGAAGGAATGAGCATTACACCGAGGCCGGTACCCTGGAGCGGGATCGATTTGGAGGTGGAAGGTCCGTCATGGTCTGGGGCGGTGTATCACAGCATCATCGGACTGACCTTGTTGTCTTTGCAGGAAATCTCAACGCTGTGCATTACAGGGAAGAAATCCTCCTCCCTTATGTGGTACCCTTCCTGCAGGCTCATCCTGACATGACCCTCCAGCATGACAATGCCACCAGCCATACTGCTCGTTCTGTGTGTGATTTCCTGCAAGACAGGAATGTCAGTGTTCTGCCATGGCCAGCGAAGAGCCCGGATCTCAATCCCATTGAGCAATATGGGACCTGTTGGATCGGAGGGTGAGGGCTAAGGCCATTCCCCCCAGAAATGTCCGGGAACTTGCAGGTGCCTTGGTGGAAGAGTGGGGTAAAATCTCACAGCAAGAACTCGTAAATCTGGTGCAGTCCATGAAGAGGAGATGCACTGCAGTACTTAATGCAGCTGGTGGCCACACCAGATACTGACTGTTACTTTTGTTAATTAATTTTGACCTCCCCCTTTGTTCAGGGACACATTCTTCAATTTCTGTTAGTCACATGTATGTGGAACTTGTTCAGTTTATGTCTCAGTTGTTGAATCTTGTTATGTTCATACAAATATTTACATATGTTAAGTTTGTTGAAAAGAAACACAGCTGACAGTGAGGACGTTTCTATTTTTGCTGAGTTTATATGGCTCGTAAGGATAGCGTAGCAAACAAATTGTCAGCAAAGATAACGTGTAATGTAACTTATTTGAAAAGTCATTACTTTATTACATTGCTGAACATGTTCTTAACATTTGTCATAATTAGTTAACACAATGAATGTGTATCTGCTGTTGTCGGACTTCGGCTACATATTTTCCCCCATTTTCTTCAAATCTGAAAACTTTGAAGCCATGCCCATTTTCTGAAGATATAATTGTGGGCCCTAAAAGCACGGAAATAGTATCCACTGCTTGTATACTTCGTATTTTGGCAAATGTAGTACGACATCTGGGAACTTTTGACATACTAACTATATCCATACTATGACCAATAAGCATACTACATCCTCAAGTTACATCATAAATAGTATGGTTAATATGAGTATTCGAACACGGCTATGGATTATGTGTGCCATTCCGAGGGTGAATGGGCAAGACAAAATATTTAAGTGCCTTTGAAAGGGATATGGTAGTAGGTGCCAGGCGCACTGGTTTGAGTGTGTAAAGAACTGCAACACTGCTGGGTTTTTTCACACACAGTTTCCCGTGTGCATCAAGAATTGTCCACCACCCAAAGGACATCCAGCCAACTTGACACAACTTTGGGAAGGATTGGAGTCAACATGGGCCAGCATGCCTGTGGAACGCTTTCGACACCTTGTAGATTCCATGCCCCAATGAATTGAGGCTGTTCTGAGTGTAAAAGGGGTTGCAACTCAATATTAGGACAGTGTTCCTAATGTTTTGTACACTCAGTGTAGTTAGTCTATCATTATTTTATAGCAGGGGTGCTCAACTACTATTTGAGACGGTCCAGTGACACAAATATCCTCTTTTGCTCTGATAAGAAAGTTTTGATTTCCTCCTAAATGGCCCATAAGCGTTTCAAAACCCTGCCTTTGCTGAGCCATCTTACATTGTTGCTAGTAGTAAGTCATCCAAACTGCCATTGGCCTCTGTCAGAATGCCTCGTAGCAGGCGATGTTGTAGAGATGATGTTGCTCTCCAAAAGTTGATCAGTTTCATCATAGTTGTCATGACCGCAGAATACTATTTTCCCAGACTGGCATACAGGACAGATTGATGGATGATGGAGTGATATAATGTCAGGCCAGGGTGGTCATCTTTAAAACGTGCAACCAGTCCCCTCCCTCTTCCTGTCATGGCTGGAGCTACATCTGTGGTGATGGAGACCACTGACTTCAGATCTTTCCCTCTTTTTGTCAGCATCCCTTTGATGGCCTCATAAATATCCTCTCCCCGTGTGTGTGCTTCTAGATGTGTTAAGCCCAACAGCTCCTCACAGAATTCCTTCTTTGTTTCATTATAAAATCTGACAAACACCAGAAGCTGGGCATTATCAGTGTTATCTGTTGATTCATTCACAGCTAATGAAATGCATGGTGCATTCTGAATGGCCTCATCAATTGTGAAGTTAAATCTTCAGCCAATATTTCAGTTCTCCTCATTGCTGTGGAATCTGACAGTGGGATCTGTTTGATCTTTCCCTTACCTCATCTCTTTGTTTATCTTCCAGGAAGATGTCAGCAACTCCACACATGCATCATTTTACCATCTCAGCATCTGAAAATGTTTTTTGGGGTTTTCCCAAAACCCAAGCTAACCTCAGTGAACACTCCATTGCACGTTGTTGGGCTGTCAGGGAATTGGCAAGGACTTTGGTGGACCTCTCATGTTGGGATTTGAGTTGGTTAGTCTTGTTTGTTAATACCTCCGTGTTCAGGGGATACATCTGATCGAATTTAATATGCCTGGTGTCATAATGGTGCTTAACATTGACACTTTTCACAAGAGCTACAATCTCGCTGTCACGGCCGTTGAAGGAAGTGGACTAAGGTGCAGCGTGGTGAGCATACATTTTCTTTTATTATAACAAATGACGCCAGCAAAACAACAAACGGGAAAACAACCGTGAAGCTACAGGCTATGTGCCATAAACAAAAGTCAACTTCCCACAAAGACAGGTGGGAAAAAGGTCTACCTAAGTATGGTTCTCAATCAGAGACAACGATAGACAGCAGTCCCTGATTGAGAACCCTACTAGCCAACACATAGAAATACAAATAATAGAACATTGAATACCCACCCCAAATCACACCCTGACCAAACCAAATAGAGACATAAAAAGGATCTCTAAAGTCAGGGCGTGACAGTACCCCCCCCCTCCTGAACCTATAGGGGAGGGTCTGGGTGGGCATCTATCCGCGGTGGCGGCTCAGATGCGGGACACAGACCCCGCTCCACCACTGGCTCACCCCACTTTGGTGGCACCTCTGGTGCCGTGACCCTCGTCGCCGACCCCGGACTGGAGACAGTCGCTGGGGGCTCCGGACTGGAGACTGTCGCTGGAGGCTCCGGACTGGAGAACATAGCTGGAGACTCCGGACTGGGGACCGTCGCTGGAGGCTCTGGACTGGGGACCGTCGCTGGAGGCTCCGGACTGGGGACCGTCGCTGGAGGCTCCGGACTGGGGACCGTCGCTGGAGACTCCGGACTGGAGGCCGTCATGGTAGGCGTTGTGCCATGACTCCTCACATGGCTTCATGCCATGGATCATCACTGGAGGCTTTGTGCCATGGATCATCACTGGAGGCTTCGTGCCGTGGATCATCACTGGAGGCTTCTTGCCATGGATCATCACTGGAGGGAGGAGACGTATGGGCAGTCTGGTACGTTGAGCTGCCACAGGGCTCACCAGGCTGGGGAGACATACAGGAGGCCCTGTCCTTCTGGGGACAGGCACAGGATACACTGGGCCGTGGAGGCGCACTGGAGGTCTTGAGCGTAGAGCCTGCACAACCCGTCCTGGCTGACTGGTTATTTCCGCTCTGCAGATGCGGGGTGCAGGCACAGGACGCACTGGGCTGTGCAGATGCACCAGAGACGCAGTGCGTAGAGCCGGCGCAGGATATCCCGGGCCATAGAGAGGTACTGGCGGTCAGATGCGCTGAGCCGGCATCCGCCGACCTGGCTGGATGACCACTCTAGCCCGGCTGATTCGGGGAGCTGGAAGGTAGCGCACCGGGTTGTGCCAGCGCACTGGAGACACCATACGCTCCACCGCATAACATGGTGCCTGACCAGTACCCCGCTTGCCACGGTAAGCACGAGGAGTTGGCTCAGGTCTCCAACCTGACTCAGCCACACTCCCCGTGTGCCCCCCCCAAAACATTTTTTGGAGCTGCCTCTCAGGCTTCCTTGCTAGCCGAGTCCCTTCGTAACGCTGCCGCTCTGCTCTTGCTGCCTCCAGTTCCTCCCGTGGACGGCGATACTCCCTAGCCTGCCTCCAGGGTCCCTTACCGTCCAGGATCTCCTCCCAAGTCCATGAATCCTGGACATGCTGCTCCTCCTTACCACGCTGCTTGGTCCGTTGTTGGTGGGAAGTTCTGTCACGGCCGTTGAAGGAAGTGGACCAAGGTGCAGCTTTAGTTGACATTGCCAAACATATGTTGACATTGCCAAAGCAAGTGAAGTAGATAATAAACAAAAGTGAAATAAACAATAACAATTTACAGTAAACATTACACTCACAGAAGTTCCAAATGAATAAAGACATTTCAAATGTCATAGTATGTGTATATACGGTGTTGTAATGATGTACAAATAGTTAAAGTACAAAAGGGAAAATAAATAAACATAAATATGGGTTGTATTTACAATGGTGTTTGTTCTTCACTGGTGGCCATTTTCTTGTGGCAACAGGGCACAAATCTTGCTGCTGTGATGGCACACTGGTATTTCACCCAGTAGATATGGGAGTTTATCAAAATTGTGTTTGAATTATTTGTGTAATCTGAGGGAAATATGTGTCTCTAATATGGTCATACATTTGGCAGGAGGTTAGGAAGTACAGCTCAGTTTCCACCTCATTTTGTGGTCAGTGTGCACGTAGCTTCCTCAATAACAAGGCTCATTGAGTCTGTACATAGTCAAAGCTTTCCTTAAGTTTGGGTCAGTCACAGTGGTCAGGTTTTCTGCCACTCTGTACTCTCTGTTTAGGGCCAAATAGCATTCTAATTTGCACTGTTTTTTTGTTAATTCTTTCCAATGTGTCAAGTAATTCTTGTTTTGTTTTCTCATGATTTGGTTGGTCTCTCTCTCTCTCTCTCTTCTCGGGCAACGCCCCACTCTCACTGGCACACACGCAGATGATACACAGCAGACAGAAACACGCTGAAGGGTAGGCCTAATTCTGATCATGGCTGCTATGTCGATTTTTAAAGCTGCTATCAGCAGAAGAAACAATAACAATGCCGCCTCCCTGCCCCTGGTTCCGTAAGAAGCTGAGGGAAGGGGTTGGAGAAATGTAATCACTCTCAAATTCATACACATAGCTATGGATGCAAGGATTGACCACCCATGATATCCAAATTATACTTTTAACTATGTTGAGGCTGCATAGTGTTTGTTTACATTTTCTTTGTTTACAAACATTGGAGTCAAACAAGTGTATATTTTGGGTTCTTATGGGGTACGACAGTTGAAATAAGCTCATGAGGGATTTATAAATTATATTTGTCAAAAATCAATGGGTAGCCAGTCCAAAAACTAATGTAGCAACTGCTGATTGCCCTTTTAAGACATTGATAATGTATTTAAAAAGCAAAACACAATATTAAAATCCATGACATTCTCAATCTGTGCAATTTCAAATTTCATTCTGCTCCGTTTACATCGTGACATTTTTATTTCACAAAGTCTTGCCCTTTGAAAGGACAAGTGAAGTGTTTGTAACGCAAAATGGAGGAGAGCCTGTCTCTCATCAGAGATCGCCTTTATTTGGGGAGATTGCAGAATATGACCTTTTCATTCAAGAAACTATTTTTAATTTTCTTCTGTGCTTTGGTAACTTCCTGTTCTTCAACGGCCTCTGGTTGGACTGAGGACTACACAATTGCAGAGCCTCTGGAGGAATGCAGAGGCCAATTGAGCTCCGTAAAAAGCCAATTTATGCTTGATCTGAAAATGTGGTCAGAGTGGGTGACACAATTGAAGAGCCTCCGGAGGTCAAATTGAGCTCCATACCGCATCACTGTGGGGCTCCCAAATTTTGTAACATTGCAGAGGGCTCTGTATAGCTCCTCATTGACATGATTAGTTGACGGTAGGTGGGAGCGGGAGGTATAAACACAAAGTTACTTCCTTGACAACTTCCTTCACAACAGCTCTGCTCAGCGAAGGCAAGAAGTATAAATGCCCTTCTACTGAGGCCATATCGCAGTAAATGCAAAGCCTTTTACAAAATTTGGGAGGCACACTGGAATGTATTATGGAGCTTGATTTGGCCTTTGCATGCCTCCGGTGGCTCAACAATTGCATCACACCCTCCATACAAAGCCTCCGACCACATTTTTGGATCAAACATACATTGGCTTTATTATGCCCAGTTCGTCTTGCTATGGAGCCTTCAACCACAGGGTGGCGTTGCATTTTCACTCTGTTGTGGTTGTCTCCATTGAAATACATGACATCCAGTGCAATTTAACAGAGTGCTTATGTAATGTGAACCAGGCTGGCATGCTGGATTCACAGAATAGCAGCAAATAAACTTGAACAAAGCGGAATCAGGATATGAATGCCCACTCCATTACAGTGGAGGCTGGTGGGAGGAGCAATGGGAAGATGGGCCCATTGTAATGGCTGGAATGGAATTAATGGAACGCACATGTGGTTTTCATATGTTTGATACCATTCCATACATTTCATTCCAGCTATTACAATGAGCCCGTCCTCCTATAGCTCCTCCCACCAGCCTCCATTGCTATTCAATGTAGATCCCACCTTCATTCCACTTTGATCAACCTTTTTTTGATGCTGTGTGTGAATCTGGGCCAGTGATAGACCACTATGTTTTATAGAGAAGCTGCTGCCCATTTCCCCAAAAATGTGGATGCAGGTACAACGGTCCGGACAGCTCCGGGCATTTAATAAGCTGTTTTGGCAGCTCACTTTTAAGACACTTTATGTTGGTGTTTCCTTTATTTTGGCAGTTACCTGTATGCACTTGTGATAAAATGTAATCAACAGTTATTTAAAAAAAACTATTAATCCTCTGTTGCTAAATTATGCTCTCTGGTGTATTTTGAACATTGAGAGCTGGCTCCTGTGGTTAGATAAAAAAATACAAAAAAATACGTATCAGTCACATTCATTTATTATGCATTTATTTTAATCATATTTTTTATTAACCAATTACCCAATCAAGGCATGGCCCCCCAGTAACCCACATTGGCCCCCTACCATATACTGTATATATGTATTATTGTGGGTTTTTTTTTTTACCTTACCTTTTTTTTACCCCACCGGCCTGGACCCAGGGGCTTCAACCCAGGTAAGCTCTTGCATTATTCTGGCTCTGGCTCCGGCCCAAGTCAAGCACCGTGTATACAGAATATTTTGTACTGGACATGTATAGAAACAATGACTCAAGGTCTTAAATTATGGTTTTTCTGAAACTGCTGCCACTGTTGTGAAATAAGACAGCCATCTGCAGTACCTTGCTGCTATGTAGTGAGTGAGTGACTGCAATCAATCGCGTATTGCTTCAATGCCCATGCTTGAATGATTGCATCTAGAAATGGATTTCCATACATTTTAGGGGAATAAATAAGTGGATCTATATTTGATTTAACTGTGTCTGCATGAGGGCGGACCTTTAAAAAATATGTTATGTTGATAAAAAAATATCCTATCTGGACAGGAGGGGATTTGAATTGTATTTACACAAACTGCTTACCACAATTAAATGATTGTTTTTAAACAGTTAATAATGCTCTTTCTTCTTTTTGAGCATTATGTTCACATATGTAGGCTACATTATTAAGACATTCGACATTATCACGGGCACGGTGGGGCAATTTTAAACCACACCCTACGCTTGCTATTATGATGGCAGAGATTGCATCCGGGTTATCTTTGAGCGCATGCGTATTAGTGCGGAAGATCAACCTCCTCCAAATGGCTTGGTAAACACATATTGGTGGCCAAAAAGCAGTGATCCAATTTCTCAAAAAAATCGTTCTCCCACTGGGGCAGAATCATCTCAGGTGGTTAGGCTCGGGAGACTTCACCACACCTGTAGCAGCAGGTACAATAGGCTTAATCATCCTCACTCTCGTCAGGTTCGATTACTGAGCATTCACTAGCAACCGACTCCATTTTGAGGTTATCAGGGGAGCATGTAGCCTAACCATTCCTAGGCATTAACGTTAGTTTATTCATAATAAGTACAGGTTTGTAGCCCAGTCAGAAACCCCAACTATTTCAACAATGTATTTTTTAAAATCCGATTTAAACCTTATGCCGGCTCCTAACCTTAAGACCAAAAGGCTACGTTTTGTTTTCAGAATATTTTTGTTACGATATAGCCAATCTCGATTTTGTGGCTGTGACAACCAAAAACTTTACTTGGCGCCACTTTTCCTGTTCGCGTGCATCAAGAGTCCGCGTCATCCTTCCTAATCCCATCCGGGTTATAATCTTTTTCGCATTTACACGAAGTCGACGTCAGCTTTCGAGTTAGAACATACGTGTCTAAGTATTCCGGTAAGTGAACTAGAATTGCCCTATCAGATTAATTTACGGATGTATTTTTGTTCTGTTAATAGTGTTATTTTAAAGTTGCATCAAGTCGCGCATTGTAATATCTTTACCTTGTATTATGAAGAACAGTCGTTACAGTGTTATGTAACTTTCATTTGCAGAGTAGCACTATCAGCTACAATGTAACACGAGTATTACATTGTCTTCACGAAATGTTAAACATTATTACAAATCAATGTTTTGAAACATTTACCCAAGCCTGAAGTATAGGGGACTGGAGGGTTACACTGGTGTAGTAGGCTAACGTTACCTAAAACACATTTTTATAAGCTTATACTGTATTATATGTATATAGGATGCTAAGTAAACGTTAATTTATACATTTTATTTATTGTTCCCCCCCAGTAGGACAAAAACCTTTTCAACATGGACCAGGTAATGCAATTTGTGGAGCCCAGTCGGCAGTTTGTGAAGGACTCGATAAGGCTTGTGAAGAGGTGTACCAAGCCAGACAGAAAAGGTAATCTATCCTATATCATAGATATCCTTATAATGAATTGACTGTTGTGAAGGGCTGATATCAAACACTGTACCCTTGTACAGGAAATTAAATGTACTTACCTTTGAGGGATTCTCACAAGCCTCTCTCTCTAGCATGCTGTGGTATAGATGCATTGAACTGAATGGGCATATATTTCTCTGTATTATAGATCATTATCACTCTTTCTGCTTTATTAATCAGTTGACTGTTCAAATTCATATGTTGTTTACAATAACAATATTGTACATTTTATTGTATTTATTTTATGATTTGTTAGCCTCTGATTGACCTAACTTTGCAATGTAGCAGCTATCTGAATTTGGCCATGGGAAATCGGATTAAACTTTGTTCTTTCTAATTTCAGAATTCTCAAAGATTGCCATGGCCACAGCGATAGGTTTTGCTATCATGGGCTTCATTGGTTTCTTCGTCAAACTCATCCACATCCCAATCAACAACATCATTGTGTAAGTATTAATCGATAATAGCCTATTATTACTGTTAATCAACCACTGCACAATGATGATAGATGGCAGTGTTCCTCAATGGAGATTGCTTTTTATATGAATGACTTTGCAATTAATTCATATAATTTTGTCTTGCAGTGGTGGTTGAATATCTCCCCTGGCTGATTAACTACCTGCAACTGGACATGGGATTAAAGTGTTAACATTTTTTGTATATTATAATTATCTTCAGTTCATATTTGTTTGCTTTGTAAATAAATTTGGATTAATAAGAGATCAAATCTCATGTGTTTATTTCCTCTAAATCACAGAAAATATTAACTTCGATCTAGGGCGTTGGCATTGGGCATATTGTTTTGATTAACACATTATTTGTTACATTTCCTGTAAGGAATGACTGATACTGTCTTCCATGATCTGATTCTGAATGGACTGATTAAATAAAGTTCATTATCTCCTGTTTTCCATTTAATCTCCATGTTATTCAGGCTCAGTTTGTTTTGCACAATTTCATATCATAGTCAGATAAGATAAGCTTGCAGAGCTTCTGCTGCACTTAACCTTTCTCCATTTACTATGTTCACTTGTGTAGACCTTGTTCCCTTATAAGGCTAGCAGAAAACATGACCTTTCTCTGTACAGTGCAGAATCTTGAGAATCAGTGAGTATCTCTAGGGAATTCTAAAGGAGTATTATGTGAACCTGTGTGTTCCACATTCTATGGCTTGGATTTTCCTCCCATTTTACTGCTATAAATAATGCAACACACATGAGGAAAACAAGTAGAGCTTTAAATTTATAGGCAGAAGGAAATTAATTTGTAACGTGGTGGGAAAAGGTTCAAAGCCCAGTGTGTGAAAATATATATATTTTTATTTTACCAGAAGGGAAACCTGTATGGATTACATTTTGAAGAGGTGAGTAAAATCGTAAGCTTCATGTTATGAAAATCATCTCCAAGTATGAATCGTTGATTCTGAGGTTGCATTGTCTTTCACATCGCCATAGGGTGGGGTTTCAGAGCAACGGTGTGGAAAATACCAATATAAAATATCCCCATCAAATAAATTTCCATTAGAATTCTTTTCAGATTAGGTCATACAAGTGGTTGACAGGCACAGGGAAGAGACGATCACACTTCAAAGATTAACATTCATCCATTCACTACCACAGGTGTATTTTACATATTAGGTTTGCTCCAGTGAGACAGACAGAACTACATCCGGCACTTTTAATTTCCTAACATTTGAACACAAAGGACTTCTCTAGTCATATAGTATATAATTTTAATGATAAGTTTAATGATCTGATGAGGTAAAAAAAGTCAAAATTGAGTAGGCTAGTGTAGTTTTCTTTAAAGTGTGTGCATCCACTGTTTGACTAAATTACTCATGGATAATGGATGAAAACCTGAGGCAAAAACAAATCAAACATTACAATTTGAAATGTCCTGCACATTAGTGATTATTCTATGGCACTGGAAGAAGTACAAGACGAGACTATTATTCCTAACACCTTAATAGTATTCATCTCTTTGTATATAGACTAGGCCCATAGCTGTGGCCTGCAGACTACAACGCAGTAGATGTTGTTAGTTATGTGCTATCTATACATGTTTATGTCGTTTCAGTAGTAGGCTATATTAAAAATAATTCCTTGAAATAGCACATTGGTAATGGAAATAACTGAGTGCCAACGACTCAACATAATCATTCCGAGTAGCCTATAATTCAGAGATACAGTTGAAGTTGGAAGTTTACGTACACCGTAGCCAAATACATTTAAACTCAGTTTTTCATAATTCCTGACATTTAATCCTAGTAAAAAAATCCATGTCTTAGGTCAGTTAGGATCACCACTTTATTTTAAGAATGTGAAATGTCAGAATAATAGTAGAGAGAATTATTTATTTCAACATTTATTTATTTCATCACATTCCCATACACTCAATTAGTATTTGGTTGCATCACCTTTAAATTGTTTAACTTGTGTCAAATGTTTTAGGTAGCCTTCCACAAGCTTCCCGCAATAATATGGTGGAATTTTGGCCCATTCCTCCTGACAGAGCTGGACATATCGTTTTTTGTTTCATTTTCACCCTTTTTCTCCCCAATTCCATACAATTGTTAGTAGCTACTACTAATACCTTGACTTTGTTGTCCTTAAGCCATTTTGCCACAACTTTGGAAGTATGCTTTGTCCACCCATTTGCTTTAACTTCCTGATGTTGCTTCAATATATCCACATGAAAAAAATATATATATCGTTTTTTGTTTCATTTTCACCCTTTTTCTCCCCAATTCCATACAATTGTTAGTAGCTACTATCTTGTCTCACCACTACAACTCCCGTACGGGCTCGGGAGAGACGAAGGTTTTCCATGAGTCCTCCGAAACACAACCCAACCAAGCCGCACTGCTTCTTAACACATGTGCATCCAACCCGGAATCCAGCAGCACCAATGTGTCACAGGAAACACTGTGCACTTTGCCCGGCCCGCCACAGGAGTCGCTGCTGGCTGCAACAGAGCCTGGGCTCGAACCCAGAGTCTCTGGTGGCACAGCTAGTACTGCGATACAGCGCCTTAGACCACTGCGCCACCCGGGAGGCCCTTGATGCCATCTATTTTGTGAAGTGCACCAGTCCCTCCTACAGCAAAGCACCCCCACAACATGATGCTGCCACCCCTGTGCATCACGGTTGGGATGGTGTTTTTCGTCTTGCAAGCCTCCCCCTTTTTCCTCCAAACATAACGATGGTCATTATGGCCAAACAGTTCTATCATTTGTTTCATCAAACCAGAGGACATTTCTCCAAAAAGTACGATCTTTGTCCCCATGTGCAGTTGCAAACCGTAGTCTGGCTTTTTTATGGCTGTTTTGGAGAAGTGGCATCTTCCTTGCTGAGCGGCCTTTCAGGTTACAGTGCCTTGCGAAAGTATTCGGCCCCCTTGAACTTTGCGACCTTTTGCCACATTTCAGGCTTCAAACATAAAGATATAAAACTGTATTTTTTTGTGAAGAATCAACAACAAGTGGGACACAATCATGAAGTGGAATGACATTTATTGGATATTTCAAACTTTTTTAACAAATCAAAAACTGAAAAATTGGGCGTGCAAAATTATTCAGCCCCCTTAAGTTAATACTTTGTAGCGCCACCTTTTGCTGCGATTACAGCTGTAAGTCGCTTGGGGTATGTCTCTATCAGTTTTGCACATCGAGAGACTGACATTTTTTCCCATTCCTCCTTGCAAAACAGCTCGAGCTCAGTGAGGTTGGATGGAGAGCATTTGTGAACAGCAGTTTTCAGTTCTTTCCACAGATTCTCGATTGGATTCAGGTCTGGACTTTGACTTGGCCATTCTAACACCTGGATATGTTTATTTTTGAACCATTCCATTGTAGATTTTGCTTTATGTTTTGGATCATTGTCTTGTTGGAAGGCAAATCTCCGTCCCAGTCTCAGGTCTTTTGCAGACTCCATCAAGTTTTCTTCCAGAATGGTCCTGTATTTGGCTCCATCCATCTTCCCATCAATTTTAACCATCTTCCCTGTCCCTGCTGAAGAAAAGCAGGCCCAAACCATGATGCTGCCACCACCATGTTTGACAGTGGGGATGGTGTGTTCAGCTGTGTTGCTTTTACTCCAAACATAACGTTTTGCATTGTTGCCAAAAAGTTCAATTTTGGTTTCATCTGACCAGAGCACCTTTTTCCACATGTTTGGTGTGTCTCCCAGGTGGATTGTGGCAAACTTTAAACAACACTTTTTATGGATATCTTTAAGAAACAGCTTTCTTCTTGCCACTCTTCCATAAAGGCCAGATTTGTGCAATATACGACTGATTGTTGTCCTATGGACAGAGTCTCCCACCTCAGCTGTAGATCTCTGCAGTTCATCCAGAGTGATCATGGGCCTCTTGGCTGCATCTCTGATCAGTCTTCTCCTTGTATGAGCTGAAAGTTTAGAGGGACGGCCAGGTCTTGGTAGATTTGCAGTGGTCTGATACTCCTTCCATTTCAATATTATTGCTTGCACAGTGCTCCTTGGGATGTTTAAAGCTTGGGAAATCTTTTTGTATCCAAATCCGGCTTTAAACTTCTTCACAACAGTATCTCGGACCTGCCTGGTGTGTTCCTTGTTCTTCATGATGCTCTCTGCGCTTTTAACGGACCTCTGAGACTATCACAGTGCAGGTGCATTTATACGGAGACTTGATTACACACAGGTGGATTGTATTTATCATCATTAGTCATTTAGGTCAACATTGGATCATTCAACATTAGATCCTCACTGAACTTCTGGAGAGAGTTTGCTGCACTGAAAGTAAAGGGGCTGAATAATTTTGCACGCCCAATTATTCAGTTTTTGATTTGTTAAAAAAGTTTGAAATGTCCAATAAATGTCGTTCCACTTCATGATTGTGTCCCACTTGTTGTTGATTCTTCACAAAAAAATACAGTTTTATATCTTTATGTTTGAAGCCTGAAATGTGGCAAAAGGTCGCAAAGTTCAAGGGGGCCGAATTCTTTTGCAAGGCACTGTATATCGATATAGGACTTGTTTTACTGTGGATATAGATACTTTTGTACCTGTTTCCTCCAGCATCTCCACAAGGTCCTTTGCTGTTGTTCTGGGATTTTTTTGCACTTTTCGCACCAAAGTACGTTCATCTCTAGGAGACAGAATGCGTCTCCTTTCTGAGCGGTATAACGGCTGCATGGTCCCATGGTGTTTAGACTTGCGTACTATTGTTTGTACAGATGAACATGGTATCCTCAAGCATTTGGAGATTGCTCCCAAGGATGAACCAGACTTCTGGAGGTCTACACTTTTTTTTCTGAGGTCTTGGCTGATTTCTTTTGATTTTCCCATGAAATACATAAACAGGTGTACACCTCCAATTGACTCAAATTATGTCAATTAGCCTATCAGAAGCTTCTAAAGCCATGACATAATTTTCTGGAATTTAGTGTATGTAAACTTCTGACCCGCTGGAATTGTGATACAGTGAATTATAAGTGAAATAATCTGTCTTTAAGCAATTGTTGGAAAAATGACTTGTGTCATGCACAAAGTAGATGTCCTAACAGACTTGCCAAAACTATAGTTTGTTAACAAGACATTTGTGGAGTGGTTGAAAAACGAGTTTTAATGACTCCAACCTAAGTGTATGTAAACTTCCGACTTCAACTGTAGCTGTGTTGTTATGGAAAGGAAGAGCGTGATATATAGGAATAAGGTAATTCAAGGAGTTTAAATCACTACTCTACTGGAGTTATCTTAACCCTCAACAGAGTGATACACTTTCTGGAGTTAGTGTTGATAACTGGAGTTGATTGGGACTGACTACTTTTAAGGCCAGGCATCACAGGCTAAGATTACATTTTTGCATCTACTATCACATTTTTAGATTTTTTTTGTGTTTTGATCCATTAATCTTAGTACTGTCGTGGCCAAAAGTTTTGAGAATGACACAAATATTCATTTCCACAAAGTTTGCTGCTTCAGTGTCTTTAGATATTTTTGTCAGATGTTACTATGGAATACTGAAGGATAATTACAAGCATTTCACAAGTGTCAAAGGCTTTTATTGACAATTATTTGAAGTTGATGCAAAGAGTCAATATTTGCAGTGTTGACCCTTCTTTTTCAAGACCTCTGCAATCCGCCCTGGCATGCTGTCAATTAACTTCTGGGCCACATCCTGACTGATGGCAGCCCATTAAGGCATAATCAATGCTTGGAGTTTGTCAGAATTTGTGGGGTTTTGTTTGTTCACCCGCCTCTTGAGGTTTGACCAAAGGTTCTCAATGGGATTAAGGTCTGGGGAGTTTCCTGGCCATGGACCCAAAATATCAATGTTTTGTTCCCCGAGCCACTTAGTTATCACTTTTGCCTTATGGCAAGGTGTTCCATCATGCTGGAAAAGGCATTGTTCACCACCAAACTGTTCCTGGATGATTGGGAGAAGTTGCTCTCGGAGGATGTGTTGGTACCATTCTTTATTCATGGCTGTGTTCTTAGGCAAAATTGTGAGTGAGCCCACTCCCTTGGCTGAGAAGCAACCCCACACATGGCTGGTCTCAGGACGCTTTACTGTTGGCATGACACAGGACTGATGGTAGCGCTCACTTGTTCTCCCCGGACAAGCTTTTTTTCCGGATGCCCCAAACAATTGGAAAGGGGATTCATCAGAGAAAATGACTTTATCCCAGTCCTCAGCAGTCCAATCCCTGTACCCTTTGCAGAATATCAGTCTATCCCTGATGTTTTTCCTGGAGAGAAGTGGCTTCTTTGATGCCCTTCTTGACACCAGGCCATCCTCCAAAAGTCTTCACCTCATTGTGCATGCAGATGTACTCACACCTGCCTGCTGCCATTCCTGAGCAAGCTCTGTACTGGTGGTGCCCCAATCCCGCAGCTGAATCAACTTTAGGAGACGGTCCTGGCGCTTGCTGGACTTTCTTGTGGGCCCTGTAGCCTTCTTCACAACAATTGAACCGCTCTCCTTGAAGTTCTTGATGATCAGATAAATGGTTGATTTAGGTGCAATCTTACTGGCAGCAATATCCTTGCCTGTGAAGCCCTTTTTGTTCAAAGCAATGATGATGACATGTGTTTCCTTGCAGGTAACCATGTTTAACAGAGGAAGAACAATCATTCCAAGCACCACCCTCCTTTTGAAGCTTCCAGTCTGTTATTCGAACTCAATCAGCATGACAGAGTGCACTCCAGCCTTGTCCTCATCAACACTCACACCTGTGTTAACGAGAGATCACTGACATGATGTCAGCTGGTCCATTTGTTGGCTGGGCTGAAATGCAGTGGAAATATTTTTCTGGGATTCAGGTCATTTGCATGATAAAGAGGGTCTTTGAGGGGGCGGCAGGGTAGCCTAGTGGTTAGAGCGTTGGACTAGTAACCGGAAGGTTGCAAGTTCAAACCCCCAAGCTGACAAGGTACAAATCTGTCATTCTGAACAGGCAGTTAACCCACTGTTCCTAGGCCATCATTGAAAATAAGAATTTGTTCTTAACTGACTTGCCTAGTTAAATAAAGGTTTAAAAATGTTTTAAAAAATTGCAATTCATCTGATCACTCTTCATAACATTCTGGAGTATATGCAAATTGCCATCATACAAACTGAGGCAGCAGACTTAGTGAAAATTAAAATTTGTGTCATTCTCAAAACTTTTGGCCACGACTGTATTTTCAACAAAAAAGTCAGTTGATAAAGGTATATTTTCATTAATTTATTATACTACATACAGTGGGGCAAAAAAGTATTTAGTCAGCCACCAATTGTGCAAGTTCTCCCACTTAAAAAGATGAGAGTGGCCTGTAATTTTCATCATAGGTACACTTCAAGTACGACAGACAAAATTATGGAAAAAATCCAGAAAATCACATTGTAGGATTTTTAATGAATTTATTTGCAAATTATTGTGGAAAATAAGTATTTGGTCAATAACAAAAGTTTATCTCAATACCCTTTGTTGGCAATGACAGAGGTCAAACGTTTTCTGTAAGTCTTCACAAGGTTTTCACACACTGTTGCTGGTATTTTGGCCCATTCCTCCATGCAGATCTCCTCTAGAGCAGTGATGTTTTGGGGCTGTTGCTGGGCAACACGGACTTTCAACTCCCTCCAAAGATTTTCTATGGGGTTGAGATCTGGAGACTGGCTAGGCCACTCCAGGACCTTGAAATGCTTCTAACCCTAACCCTAACCCGGGCCTTCGTTGCCCGGGCGATGTGTTTGGGATCATTGTCATGCTGAAAGACCCAGCCACTTTTCATCTTCAATGCCCTTGCTGATGGAAGGAGGTTTTCACTCAAAATCTCACGATACATGGCCCCATTCAATCTTTCCTTTACACGGATCAGTCGTCCTGGTCCCTTTGCAGAAAAACAGCCCCAAAGCATGATGTTTCCACCCCCATGCTTCACAGTAGGTATGGTGTTTTTTGGATGCAACTCAGCATTCTTTGTCCTCCAAACACGGCGAGTTGAGTTTTTACCAAAAAGTTATATTTTGGTTTCATCTGACCATATGACATTCTCCCAATCTTCTTCCGGATCATCCAAATGCTCTCTAGCAAACTTCAGACAGGCCTGGATATGTACTGGCTTAAGCAGGGGGACACGTCTGGCACTGCAGGATTTGAGTCCCTGGTGACGTAGTGTGTTACTGATGGTAGGCTTTGTTACTTTGGTCCCAGCTCTCTGCAGGTCATTCACTAGGTCCTTTGACAGCTCTTTGGTCTTGGCCATAGTGGAGTTTGGAGTGTGACTGTTTGAGGTTGTGGACAGGTGTCTTTTATAATAACAAGTTCAAACAGCTTCCATCAATACAGGTAATGAATGAGTGGAGGACAGAGGAGCCTCTTAAAGAAGAAGTTACAGGTCTGTGAGAGCCAGAAATCTTGCTTGTTTGTAGGTGACCAAATACTTATTTTCCACCATAATTTGCAAATAAATTCATTAAAAATCCTACAATGTGATTTTCTGGATTTTTTTCTTCTCATTTTGTCTGTCATAGTTGAAGTGTACCTATGATGAAAATGACAGGCCTCTCTCATCTTTTTAAGTGTGAGAACTTGCACAATTGGTGGCTGACTAAATACTTTTTTGCCCCACTGTTTGTCATGAATTGTAAGCACTTTTAAACATCCATCCGTAATTTCTAAGCTAACTTCATTGAATCACGCATCAAGTAAAGGCCCATTTCATAGAGAATGTTACAAACAGGACTATATGTAGTAACATACTTTGAAGAGATGGTGATTGTGTCGAAATTACTGTTTGATAGTCTAAATTCCGTTTACTTGTCTTTAACTGACATTTCCAGAAAGTCTGACTTTTTCTCATCGTCAGAAGCATCAGCATACACCATGTTGTGGGGTTATCCTTAGACATATTCTCCAGATTTATACGTAGGGAATTGTTGATAAGAAATCCACCTCAAATGCATTTTGCACACTTTTTTTTGCGATTTACAGATAGAAATATGAAAAGGTCTTTATCCACAATCTACAAAATGTCCAGTCCTGGAGTGTCTTAACAAAATGAAACAAAAATATTTAGGCAGACTTCATCCATCGTCCAGATAAATGTATTCAGACCCAAAATACTTATTCCACATTTTGTTGTCTCACCCATCTACACACAATACCCCATAATGAAAGTGGAAGCATGTTTTATTTTTTTGCACATTTATTGAAAATGAAATACAAAAAAAATCAAATTTACATAAGTATTCACACCTCTGAGGCAATACTTTGTTGAATCACCTTTGGCAGCGATTACAGCTTTGTGTCGTCTTGGGTCTGTCTGTCTATCAACTTTGCACATCTGGATTTGTGGATTTTCTCCCATTATTCCTTGCAGATTTTCTCCAGCTCTGTTAAGTTAGATGGGGAGCAGTGGTGAACAGCAATCTTCAGGTCTTTCCACAGATTTTCAATGTGATTCAAGTCTAGGCTTTGACTGGGTCACTCAAGGACTTTCACATTATTGTTCTGAAGCCATTCAAGCATCGCTTTGGCTGAATGCTTTGGGTCAATGTCCTGTTGGAACGTAAATCTTCGCCCCAGTCTGTCGTTTTGAACTCTGAAGCAGGTTCTCATCAATAATTTGAATGTATTTGGCTCCATTCAATCTTTCCTCCATCCTTCCCAGTCTCCCAGTCCCTGCTGCTGAAAAGCATCCCCATAGCATGCTTCACGGGAACAATGGTGTAAAACTGTTTTTTTCCCCCAGACATAGTGCTTTGCATTCAGGCCAAAGAGTAAAATCTTTGTCTCATCAGACCGCAGAATCTTTTGCCTTATGCTCTGTCTTTCAAGTGCCTTTTTGCGAAGGCGTGATGTCATGTGCCTCTTTTTCTCAGAAGTGCCATCCATCTGGCCACTCTCCTATAAAGCACATATTTGTGAAGTGCTGTGGAGACTGTTGTCCTGGCAGGCTCTCCCATCTCAGCCAAGGAACTCTGTAGTTATGCCAGAATGGTCAATGGGTTCTTGGTCACCTCCCTGACCAAGTTCCTTCTTGCCTGGTTGCTCAGTTTGGTCTGACGGCCAGCTTTAGGCAGAGTCTGGTTAGTTCCGTATTTCTTCAATTTTCCAATGACCACTAATCTCTTGGAAACTTTCAACACTACAAATTGTTTTATACCCTTCCCCAAATATATGCCTCATCATAATTCTATCTTGGAGTTATAAAAACAATTCCTTGGACTTCATGGTATAGTTTCTGCTCTGACAACTGTAGGACCTTATAAAACAGGTGTGTTCTTTCTAAATCATGTCCAAATAATTGAATTGGCCACAGGTGGACTCCAAACAAGTTGTAGTGACATTTCAAGGATGATCAAAGGAAGTTGGATGCACCTGAGCTCAATTTGGAGTATCATAGCAAAGGGGTGTGAATACTTACATTACAGGTCAAAGTTTTAGAACACCTATTCAAGGGTTTTTCTTTATTTTTAGTATTTTCTACATTGTAGAATGATAGTGAAGACATCAAAACTATGAAATAACACATATGGAATCATGTAGTAACCAAAAAATTGTTAAATAAATCAAAATATATTTCATATTTGAGATTCTTCAAAGTAGCCACCCTTTGCCTTGATTACAGCTTTGCATACTCTTGGCATTCTTTCAACCAGCTTCAGCTGGAATGCTTTTCCAACAGTCTTGAAGGAGTTCCCACATATACTGAGCATTTGTTGGCTGCTTTTACTCCACTCTGCGGGCCAACTCATCCCAAACCATCTCAATTAGTTTGAGGTCAGGGGATTGTGGCGGCCAGGTCTTCTGATGCAGCACTCCATCACTCTCCTTCTTGGTAAAATAGTCCTTACACAGCCTGGAGGTGTGTTGGGTCATTGTCCTGTTGAAAAATAAATAATAGTCTCACTAAGCCCAAACCAGATGGGATGGTGTATCTCTGCAGAATGCTGTGGTGGCCATGCTGGTTAAGTTTGTCTTGAATTCTAAATAAATCACAGACAGTGTCACCAGCAAAACACCTCCTCCTCCATGCTTTACAGTGGGACATACATATGCAGGGATCATCTGTTCACCCACACCACGTCTCACAAAAACAGGGCAGTTGGACCCAAAAATCTCCCATTTGGACTCCAAATTTCCACCAGTCTAATGTCCATTGCTCGTGTTTCTTGGCCCAAGCAAGTCTCTTCTTATTATTGGTGTCCTTTAGTGTTGGGTTCGATTCTAGGCTGTATCACAACCGGCCGTGATTGGGAGTCCCATAGGGCGGCGCACAATTGGCCCAGCGTCATCTGGGTTAGGGTTTGGCCGGGGTAGGACGTCATTGTAAATAAGAATTTGTTCTGAAATGACTTGCCTAGTTAAATAAAGGTTAAATATATATATATATTTAAATGGATAGGACTACAGATTGGTTTCCACTAGTTACCACAGCCACAAAGTCAAAATGGACTATAGTAAATATTGATGATAACTATTTTATTTTTGGTCTTAATTTAAGATGAGGATTAGGCATAAAGTTAGAATTGTGGTTAGGTTTAGAATCACATTTTAAGAAAAGACATTTAGAAATAGGCAGGTTTATTCTTTTTTCAACTCTTCAATCTCTGTCAAGTTGGTTGTTGATAATGGCTTAAATGCCATTTTCAAGTCTTGCCATAGATTTTCATGCCAATTTAAGCAAAACTGTAACTTGGCCAATCAAGAACATTCAATGTCGTCTTGGTAAGCATCTCAAGTGTATATTTGGCCTTGTCTTTTAGGTTATTGTCCTGCTGAAAAGTGAATTTGTCTCCCAGTGTCTGTTGGAAACCAGGGTTTCCTCTAGGGTTTTGCCTGCGTTTACCTCTATTCCGATTATTTTTACCTCCCCCCAAAACTTCCTAGTCCTTGCCGATGACGATCATATCCATAACATGATGCAGCCACCACCATGCTTGAACATATGTAGTGTGGTACTCAGTGATGTGTTGGATTGGATTTTCCCTAAACATAATGCTTTGTATTGAGGACAAAAAGTGAATTTCTTTGCCACATTTTTTGCAGTATTTTGGAATATTCTTTATTCTGTACAAGCTTCCTTCTTTTCACACTGTAATTGATGTTATTATTGTGGAGTAACAACAATGTTGTTGATCTATCCTCGGATTTTCTCCTTACAGCCATTGAATTCTTAACTGTTTTAAAATCAGGCAATGGCAATGTAACCCCCAATATAGTGTTGTTTGACTCCAGAGGAGTTGAATTAACTCTTGCAATTATATTGTGAGTAAACATTACTCTAAATAATTAACTCTAGAATAGGCCTACTGATCAACACTTCAAAAAGTTAAAGAAGTAACAATTAATTTTCATTTAATACTGTACAGAGTGAAACGTAATGATGCAACACTAAATGTAGCATATACAGCTCTGAAAATATAACTGTATGCTTAACTCTTTTAGACTTGGACCAAATGTTATATGTGGCAGAGTAAAATGTTCTCCGCCTTAATTTTATTTCACCGACGCGTGTCCCCTTGTGTATGTTTGGTGGACCGTACCATCACCGAAATAAAGGGGAACAACAAGACAATTTCCAATTCAGTACCTGAACAGCGGCGACTCTGTTTGCCCGGTCATAATTAGCAAGCGAGTATTCCTCAATGCAGTTAGAGCTAATGGGGCAGTGCACTGAAAAAACATGGTTCGTGAGGATATTCTTTGAAAAAGAGGACCGTTTTTGTCAAGTGTTTAGTTTTGCTGGGTGACACTAGAGGTAGCGAATAATGCGCACCAGCGTGTAAGCGAGCCATTGCTTGGTAGCAGACACTTTCTATATAGCTAATAAAGCCCTATCTGGATAGCTGTCTTCAGCTTGCTTCCGCCTAAAGAGGCGGGTTACTATACGAAGCATCCATAGGCAACGGAAAACAACAACTTGACACAATTTTCTTTGTTTCAAGGTCTAATTGAAGATGCTTCCTGGACCGGAGCTAACATTACTGCTCTGGATCTTCAGTTGCATCAGCAGCCTCAGCTCAGCATCTTCAACATCCAGTGAGTAGGCTAACACACACTATATGTCCTAGGCTTCGTTGCTTTGTGTCCGTCTTGTGCAGGACAAGGACCAGGGCATTCATTGCAGGCTGAGTGTTATGCGTCAAAGTGTTTAACACTTCGGCATCAGACCTGCTTGGAACACATGGCAGTAGAAGAGTACCGGTGTTTTCAGTGCTTATATCGGTGTTTTCAGTGTTTATCGTCTGTTATTGTATTTATTTATTGGGATGGGGCTATGCTGCTTATTAGGCTACATTTGACCTGACTCCTTGTGTCGTTCGTAGATCCAATAGATGATTCTGAATGGCAGGCTACAGTATAGGCTACGTTTGGTCTGTGTCAAAATAATCTTCCCCTTGATACATGTTTCTGCAGTTGTTTCTGGAGATGCGGTTTTTATTACAGTGTACTGCAATATAGTTTATTTTTACTGAAGGCACATTTAAGTCTCCAAAAAGTTGATTTAAAAATGATATTTTAACGGTATAGATCAGAACACATACTGTCGTTTTATTCTGTGATAAGTCATGAGTTAATTAAGCCTAATATTTAACGTGCATACATACATATGAAGGATAGCTATCGTAACAGCGTGTGTTTTAGGAAGTTATTTTTGCGTGCTTTACTCTTTATTTCTAAACTAGTCTAAGCCAATATAGCAGGCATAAAATAAACTGGATTGACACAGCTGTATTGATGGCTGGGTGAGAGTGCTGGTCCCATGTGACATTAACTTTAAATGGAACTGTTAAACATTAAGATCTTTACAAGCAAAGTCATTATTTAACCAATATATCTATACTGAATAAAAATATAAATGCAACATGTAAAGTGTTGGTCCCATGTTTCATGAGCTGAAATAACGTGTTTCTCTCAATTTGTTTAAATTCCTGTTAGCAAGCATTTCTTAATTGCCAAGATAATCCATCCACCTGACAGGTGTGGCATATCAAGAAGCTGATTAAACAGGTGCACCTTGTGCTGGGGACAATAAAAGGTCACTCTAAAATGTGCATTTTGTCACACAACACAATGCCATAGATGGCTCAAGTTTTGAGGGAGCAGGAAATTGGCATGCTGACTGCAGGAATGTCCACCAGACCTGTTGCCAGAGAATTTAAGATTAATTTCTCTACCATAAGATGCCTCCAACATCGTTTTAGAGAATTGGGCAGTACGTCCAACTGGCCTCACAACCGCAGACCACGTGTAACTATGCTAGCCCAGGACCTTTACATCCGACATCTTCAACTGCGGGATCGTCTGTGACTAGCCACCCTGACAGCTGATGAAACTGAGGAGTATTTCTGTCTGTTATAAAGCCCTTTTGTCTGGTAAAATTAATTCTGATTGGCTGGGCTTGGCTCTCAAGTGGATGGGCCTGGCTCCCAAGTGGGTGGGCCTATGCCTTCCCAGGCCCACCATGGCTGCACCCCTGGCCAATCATGTGAAATCCATAGATTAGGGCCTAATGAATTTATTTCAATTGACTGATTTCCTTATATGAACTGAACATCATTTAAATTGTTGCATTTATATTTTTGTTCAGTATATTTTGTGTGTGGATGTGTCTGTTTACACATGTCCATGTGCAAGAGAGACATTAAGATGCCATGAAATGAGAGCATAGAAGTCCCAGGACAGCAGTAAACAGACATCCAGATCAACTGAAATAAAACAAAAAATAGATCACATAACTCAGTGATATTTGGCACTACATTTGGCTATTTAACAGACAATACATAGTGGTGTATGTCCTCGCCACACACCCCTCCCCTTCTTCTTGTCTCAATTTTTTTTAAATTATACACAAGATACAATATCTTCATGATTTTCACTGACAGCTGCAACTCAATAAGCTAGTCCTACATTTGCCGCATGCCCTGCCCAAGGGGTCTGAATACTTTCCGAATGCACTGTAGACAGGAGTAATTAGGAATTCTGGCAAATGTATTTCCCTATTGGAGGCACTGCCTATGCCTGTCTGTGACGCTTGGCCTTAGTGTAACGGTAACCCATTATCATGTTTGAGGAACAGAGGAAGGGGTATTACATGTCATTTCTGTCAAACTCTATAACTGCTAAGAGGGAAAGATGATTAGCTCCTCCAAATTAAGCCATAAAAATCTCACTGTCATTTCTGTCTATTCAAGAGGTTGTGTACATTGTGGTAAAGTGTTCAGATGTTATGCCCTCGCCATTCATTCAGTGCGCAAAATAAGTTTGTTTCAGGGGCAAACTATCTTATCATCATGCCTGATAGAAAGTTGAGAAACACACAGACAAATTAGAAAAACTTTGCCCAAACTCAGTGAACACAGCTGACCATTGACACGACTTCACAGGCAGAGCTGACTGCAGGCTGAGCTCACTGAGGTAGTGACCTCACTAACACTGTTTGAAAACTCTCTTGCCACACCATAAGGATACAGTTTTCTTAACTCCAAATATACACTTCTTGTTGTTATCATTATCGTCACAACTTGCGTTTGCAATGTTCCTTCAGTTTTCATAAATTAAATGGAGGGGGAGAGAAACCGAAGGAGAGAGAAACAGAGGGAGAGCTTGTGTGTTTGTGCCTATTAGAGCTGCTAAACACATTATTTAATTGCTTTCCTCCAGCCTGCACTGACCTTTCACTATTTGTATGAGTGGAGAGGCAGAAAGTTTAGATTTAATGAAGGTTGGATTTCATCATTCTGAACGTCTCGGATCAGATTTAGCTGTAACTACCTGGTTACCTTATCTACATCTTTATACCGATTGTGTTAGACTAGATAAACATTGAAAGTCAAACTTCTATGGAAATATTATTGGATTTCAATTGTAGCGGTTTCCCTGACAGATTATCATGTTATTTAAGTGACTTACGTGGTTAAATAAGGGTTAGTAAATTAACATGGTAAAACCAGATGAGTTATTTTGCTAGTACCTTGTCAGTAGCTATATTTCCATTAATTTGTCCATTTTATTTTATTTTTTCCGACATTTAAAAAGTTTGCATAGAACATAGATGCGACAATTGCTTTCTAGGGTGTGTTTACATTTAACTATCTTGTGTCATTAAAACAGCTGGACGTAATGACGTCACACCTAAAAACGTACAGTGTCAAATAAAAATGTAGTGGTTGAAGTGTTTCCATGACTCATTAAGGCAAATTGCGCATGAATAAATTGTCGACAGCCTGTATGCCCTCCCACCTATCTGTTTCATGTCTCAGGTAGCCCACGAAAGCCAGCATGGGTAGAAGGCAACAATTTACTCATATTTGCCATATGTTCTAATAATTCTCCTGTGCCAACGTATCACCATGGTCCGTGCCATGGTGAAACTTACACTCCTGTAGATCTGAAATAATTGGATGGTGAAACTTGCCAGCCAACCAGAATAGCAAGGCGATGTAATTCAGGCATTCATGAAAGTCAGGACAATTCTTGTCCTGCAAAGAAACCATAATATTTGTAGTTTTATTTTGCAAGCAGTAGACATTTGGATTGAAATGTGGAGTGGAGATTTATAGTTGTGGTGACATCACGTGCCCTGCCACCTTCGAAATGATTTGTAAATCATAATTTATTCACATTTGTCGCAATACGTTTGATTTCCAAATCATTTTGAAGGTGCACGTGATGTCACCGCAACTATAAATCTCCACTCCACATTTCAATCCAAATGTGTACTGGCTAACTACATGATGATCGACGCTTGACTGCCTTTTGACAAATACCCGCACTGTATCTGCTATACCCGCACTGTATCTGCTATACCCGCACTGTATCTGCTATACCCGCACTGTATCTGCTATACCCGCACTGTATCTGCTGGCTAGAGCGCACACGCCTAAACCAGACACATCTGCTGTAAACGCAACAGTTTTTGTGACTTAACTATCAGTAAGAGTGACCGCATTTCAGCCGTACAAATCCATCCATGTCGAACAGATAAAAATGTATATCGTTAGAAAATGTATCCTGTATCTGCTGTTTCCATTACACGACACAATTATTTTTGCAACATTGCTTTTGTCGAATAAACCTGGGTCAATGGAAACCTGCCTAATGAGAAGGGAAGCCAGGGGCCAATCACCCCTTACTTCCATTGATGTCTCTGTGTTGACCTCTTGGTATTTGTAATGACTGGGACATTAAGACCGACTCATTGTGGCCACGTGTCACATTTGTGTGTCAATGATTTCCTACAGTAAGATTCCATTTAAAGGTCATGAACAGTCAATCATGTTTTTCATGAAATTAGTTATTTGAAGGAAACCAGATCAAAGTATGAAAAATGACTGTTGCTTCTACATTGATAAAATTGATCATGAAGTTACTGGTCCCTTCCCCCATGTCAAACACTTGGATTCACTATTAAGAGGATAAGGTGACATCACCTTAACTATAATTTTAATACACCAATGGTAACATGATATTCTCTTACCTAATTGAAATAAGTACTGCCTTGTAACCAACATTGGAGAAGGCGTGTTTGCAGAGGGGTGTGGTTTATATACTAGCTAGACTGTAGGGGGTCGGCAAATATAATTCAAAGTTTACCCTATTCATCTATGGCAAAGATACTTATACCAAAAAATGTAAACATATAAAGTGTTTCCATTTTTCATGAACTAAAATAAATTATCCTTGAAATGGTTAGTCCCATATGTACCTCCTTAGTTTAGAGGCAATGGGGCCACACTCTAGGGTGCTGAGGAGTATTTCTGTCTGTAATAAAGCCCTTTTGTGGAGAGACATTTTGATTGGCTGGGACTGGTTCCCCAGTGGGTGGGCATATGCCTTCTCAGGCCCACCCATGGCTGTGCTCCTGCCCACTATGTGAAATCCATAGATTAGGACCTAATTTATTTATTTAAATTGACTGATTTTCTTCTATGAACTGTAACTCAGTAAAATCTTTGAAATTATTGCATGCTGCATTTTATTTTTGTTCAGTATATATGTTTCTCCTTTCATCTGTGTCGGGTGTTAGCTAGTTACTGGCTAGCTAGGTCTTCAGACAGCATGGAACAAAAGGGGGGGAAGGGTTGTTCAAAACTTTGATGCCGTTGTCAAGTCAATATCTGTCAATGCTGCTGTGAACCGCATCACAAGAGACATGTAAAATAATAATGAAAATGATATCATAGGTGCAATTTCAGTGTTGTTTGAGTTGCTTTGTGTATCACCAAATTAGCCTGAGATGATTTTACTGCATTGCAACCAAGTTGCTTGACATTGGTGTTTCAAAGAGCTAGCTGGTCAGTCAAGGCAAGCTCGTGAATATAAGTTCTCCACCCACTCAGCCTGTCTTTTCAAACTTCCTGGTAGTTAGCCATTAGAGAAAAAGTACTTTTCAGAATGACTGTTCAGGACCTTTAACAAAGTGGATTGATAAATAAAAAATGCAATGTATAGTTTAAATTCTTTATTTTTCCACCCAAGAAATTAAATCTTAGAGTCTGATGAATTAAGTGATTAGTTATGTACTTTCCCTGGCTAAAGGATTTAAATAAATCTAAAATAGTAATACAATTTGGCCAATTAAATAAGTAAATCCAATTGAAAAATGGACCCAGTCAACCCTCACTAAGGTAGCTCAAAGACCTGCATAGAGAAGCCATAGGGAATAGACCAAAACAAATCAGGTCTCTCTTTAGTTCACCAAACGAACTATAAAAACAAATGAATCATGCATATTTGAGGCATAAATACCTGCAATGGACTGTACAATAAACATATGCCACAAAAGAGAGGATTTCTACTGTCTGAAAGAGAGACTACTCCTTACAAATGCTGTATGGATTTTATACTTGTGTCCAGTGACCCTAAATAACTAAATGTTAACAATAATATTGAACTGAAGCTGCTGCGTGGGTCATGTAAGTAGGGGAATAGTGATTGCGTCTACAGATAATAATCTTGCTGCATATCCCCTTTTGAGAATGAACCTCTAGATTGGTGTTTTTTTGTTAGGCAAATGAGAAAGCTCATTAAGATTCTGGACACCTGCCACCATCATTTGTCAAAACATGTGACGACCCTTACCGTGACCCTCCCCCATTCTCCAGGATCCTCCTTTTGTTCACTCTTGGTGGACATCTCCAGAACAAAGACCTACCCCAAATCAGCTCCCAAAATAACAATACCACATTAAATCTCTAGTAAAATATGGCCGTTATTCCACTGTCACTGGCATTGCACATATGGAGACAGGTTAGCCTCATGGCCTCTATACATGCATATCTGAAATGATTACACATTTATCACATTGTTGTTTGGATTGAGATGGGGGGTTAACTGTAGGAAACACACTCCCAGTCACAATGTCTTGCCATGGCTGATTGCTGGTCATAACTCTCTGTGTGTGATTGTGAAGAAAATCATTTGGGTTTCTGAGTCCCAGCAAGAGGAGATTAAAAAGGAAGCACTCATGCACCCGCTTTCAGGCAGCAGACCTCCCCGCGGATCACCAGCTTTTGACAGACTGTTTTTCGTAAAAAAAATTAGTATTCATTTGTGAGCAGTGCGGGCAGATGCTGTGTTCAGTATGATTGGGTCGAACAAAGAGAGGGAGCCAAGGAGGGAGCTATTCAAAGCCTAGCTCAGTCATTACCACTTGATGGGGCTGTGGGTTGGAGAGGCATAATTGACAGCGTTCACAACAAAAGTAATCACCCGTATTAACTCACAACATATGGAGTGTCAATCAGTCAAACTCCCAAGATGACTCCCAACACTGAAATCTGAGATTAAAATCGAAACTTTTTAACATCATCATTTTAGGGAGGTTGTAAAAAATATATGTTTATTGTAATTAGCTCCAGTTGAGTTAGCTAAATAGTGGAAATTGAATAGCTTTGTTTACCACAAGCTTCAGGGGCTTAACTTAAAGCCAGCTCCTGCTGTAAATAGAGTTATCCAAAAACACGGCCTTGTATGAAATCCATGATCAAATATAGCATGCACAATGATGTTGAACTGTAGCTGCTGTGTTCAGTATGATTGGTTCCGTATTAAACATGATCCTGTTTGAAACATTGTATCTATGCTATGGTGGGGATAGTTGAGGTGCGTTTGAGTGTGGCCCCATTGCCTCTAAACTAAGGAGGTACATATGGGACTAACCATGTCTCTGACACAGATCTTTAGGCACAGAATTCTCTTTAAAGCAACTGCTCTGGTTTACTGGTAAACAAAAACCTGTCTCATTAATTACTGTCCCCTTTTTATTGCACATTTTAAACCAAATGTTTTTCATACTGTAGCAGCAGCATAGTGGTTTAATATGATGCAGAAGTGGGCTATTTTTTATATTATTGTGTGTTAATAGAGAGTTAAATGATGCATACAGATAATTGTATGAGAAGATGGTAATTCTAGTTTGAATTTATTTTTGAGTTCACATCTAGTATGGGATGGGGGGGCAAAATAAATGATAACTGAAAGAAAACATTAATTGAGCTTGCAAGACGGGGGTTCCCAAACTTCTTAACTCAGGCCCCCCTTCCAGTATTGGGGAACATTCCGCACCAGCCACGTTCATTACGCAAACTGTTATCACGCCTCTTGTTGGTGGAGAGAGGTTTTACAGCTTTACCTGTAAGCTTATTTCCTGCAATTCTACACATTTTGTCATGGAGTGCAGAGAAAATGATGCAGTTTTAAAGCTAATTTTCTAGCAATTCTATACATTTTGCCATGTCTAATATGTGTTCATGTGATATTTGAATGACTCACACATTACAACAAAATCTATGGTGCCCCCCTGCGCCCCACAGATCGGGAACTACTGATCTGAGATACTTAATGAGATGACTGTACTTTGTATAAACCTTGTCATATTTGTCTATTTAAATTAGCTTTTTGATTCCCCTCTCCTCATATCCATTCAGACTCATATTCACTGATATCTCCACCTGCATTACTATCGAGGAGGAATTCATATTAAGTTTAGACCCACCCAATTTATGTCTGCGATATTAACATAATTATTTTCCTGGTTATTCCAGTTCTTAGAAGGCATCCATTATTGATCAATGTCACATCCATTTCTTTGACAGAATATCACCCGTAAATCAAATAAAATTGTATTGGTCACAAACACATATTTAGCAGATGTTATTGCAGGTGTAGCAAAATGCTTGTGTTCCTAGCTCCAACAGTGCAGTAATATCTAACAATTCACACATCTAAAAGAATGGAATTAAGAAATATATAAATATTAGGATGAGCAATGTCGGAGTGCCATTGACTAAAATACAGTAGAATAGAATACAGTATATACATATGAAATGAGTATGGTAGTATGTAAACATTCAAGTGACCAGTGATTCCACGTCATGTATATAGGGTGCAGCCTCTAAGGTGCAGGGTTGAGTAACTGGTAACTGGCTAGTGATGGCTATTTAACGGTCTGATGGCCTTGCGATTGAAAAACAGCTTCTGTCTCTGTCCCAGTGATGATGCACCTGTACTGACCTTGCCTTCTGGACGAACTTGAACTCCTTGGCAGAAGAATTGGCCTCATCAACTCAAAGTAGACATTCCAACAACTGTAGGTACAGTATACAGTACCTATATAGCAGCAGTTACTGAATTCAGATGTAACAAATGTATTACCACTCCTGCAAATAAAGTCCTGTGTCTAAATTGGCAATGATCGAGTGGTGTTTGTGCATCTAGCGTTGTGGTGTTAAGGAGCAGCATCTTGAGAGTTATTTAAACACTCAAAAATACCCATTTCCTTTGAAGGACAGCAGTAGGTAGAAGGAGCGTGTTTAATTTGATGCTTGGTTACTCTCTGCAAATCTCACAGGGATGGCTTCTGAAAGCTTGTTGCTTTTGTTCAAACTAATCTAAAAAGGCAAGGAAATGTAAATATGTCATTTTGACTGACATGTAACGGAGCAATATGTCATTTGAAGCAGAATTGCTCCACCGTGAATAAAAATGTGTCAAATTGTGATTTGCTGCCACATTTCAATTTGGTATCCCTGTTCTCTGATGTTTTAATGTGTTCTACAATACAGTTCTACATTCAAACATCACTCGATCAAACTTCCCAGCAGAATAAATTATTTAGCTTCTATAATTTTCCGCTCAGAGAGCTAAGACTTGGTGCTCAATGAGTAGTAGCTAATTCATTATCACAGCAGAATGAAAGTACAGTAATGGTCCCACTGAGAATAATTATTCTTAGAGCTTCATTTGCTGATATAGTGAATTAAATCTGCTCCAACACTTTTTTTTTTCTACTTTTATATTAATCCTGTGAGCAAGTGTCCTTGCGACACTCATTGGCTTTGCAGGGGCCTACTGTACTGTTTAGTATTGTCTGCACATGTGGCATCACAGTGCCATTCACTCATTGTTGAAAAATAACAGGGGAAGAGAAGGACAGAAGCCTATAGACAGCTAATTTCCACTCTCTCTCCCTCTCTGGAATACCATCAATACAATAGCTACCTAGTTTGACTCAGGAAAATCTTTGAACAAGGTCAATGTACATAGCCTATGTACCGCTGCATAGATCCATATCATTGAACACATACATTGGAGGTGACAAAACATGCCATTCCGTTAGTTTAAGCGGAGGCCATGCTCCAATAACAGCTCAGCTGCAGTCACGGCTTTGGCTGTGCTAATAAGGCCCAGAAAGTCAGAAGCTCCACAGTGACATATTGAATCTAACCCATGATTTATCCAGTGGTATAAAAAGTACCCAATTGTCATACATGAGTAAAAGTAAAGATACAGTACCTTAATAAAAGAAATACTCAATTAAAAGTGTAAGTCGCCCAGTAAAATACTACGCAAGTCAAAGTATTTGATTTTAAATATACTTAGGTATCAAAGTAAATGTAATTGCTAAAATATACTTAAGTATCAAATGTAAAAGTATAAATCATATCAAATTCCTTGTATTAAGCAAACCAGACAGCACTATTTTCTAGTAAAAAAATAATCGTAATACAGATAGCCAGGGGCACACTCCAACAATTTACAAAGCATGTGTTTAGTGACACCGCCAGATCAGCGGGAGTAGGGATGTTCTCTTGATAAGTGCATGAATTGGACCCTTGTCCTGTACTGCAATGCATTTAAAATGTAACAAATACTTTACAACACAGTACTTGTGTTCCAGTGTTATACTATTGTCTATATACTGTAGTATTACTATATTTATTTACTATTCACTGTAGTGTTTCTGCAGACTTGAGTGTTTTTGCAGATATGACTAGTATACTGCAGTATTGTTTTTGTGAAAATTGCTAGTATATTGCAGTATTTATTGTAGTGTTTTTGCAGACTAAGGGGTGCTTTTATACATTCCCTGCATGTCCTCCCATAATAAGGGTTCCGAGGGAAACACTGACAAAACCTTTGGTTCCTATCTGGTCACTCAATATACTTCAGTTACAAGATTGTAACGATTGAGGTTTAGGGGAGAGTTCTGGTGATGCCCATCTACTGTGGGGCTCCAGTTGAAGAGCAGGCGGAGGCAGTAATGCAGTTCAGTTTGAGGCTTTATAGATTCAGGCACTGAGATGATACATGGAATGATTGACAGTTGAGACTGGTCTTGAGACTTGGTTGTCTTTGTATGGAGCATGGTTGATCTAAAAAGGAGAAACAGCTAGGTACAAATAACATGCCATAACAGCAATGAAAATACATAATTAATTGTCCATTAATGTCAATAATCATTGACAATATGCAATAAACATTTACATTTGGAAAACTATGCATAAATATAGCAGCAGTCAACAATGAACTTCAGAAAGAGGTGCAGTGGCATGCTGCATGTTAGGCCGAAGTTATACAGTAGCAGGATAATTTAATCAATGGCTACATGCATAGCATAACAAACAATATAAAGCTAACAAAAGTAGCAAGCATAGCCATAAATTAAGCCTAATTAGCATATCAAAAGGCAATGCACAAAAAGTGCAAAACTTATAAGCATGTGTCTATTAACACTACAAGTACCAAAGAGAACAGTCAATTGAAAATAACTGTTTGACTGAGCCGTTAGCATTTCGCAGCCATTAGTGGCCGAAATCAACTATACAAAACAAACAATGGCGAGAGAGTCCTCTTTTATAAGATGAAAGGCTTGTACTCACATTTCGATGACACGTACTGGTTGTTCTTTGTGAGAGTTGTTTGTCGCGCTCAACTACTCAGCTCTGTCTGGGTGAAGGACCCGGATTGAAAAGAGGCACCTTCGAACATGCCCGTATAAATACCTTGCCATAGAGTTTTATAGAGTGCCCTCTGTCCTCCTGTGACTATAGAGATGGTTAAGGGCACACCTGCCACGATGCCCTCCCCCACATCCATGTCACAGAGCAAGGAATTCTGTACAAAGATTAAAAACCAACCGGCAGTTCATTTTGGCTTTACAAGTATAAATAATCAACAATAACCAGACAACCAGTAATACATACCCAGATAGTGGCTAGGTCAACTTCTTTTTTAACTAGGCAATCATACAATCATAAATATGCAAAGTATTTTAATTATCCTCTTTGATGAAATGATGTGTGACTTGAAGTCCTAAGTATTTATGATTGTCTGAGTAGAGCAAAGTGTTGTCTGGTCCATTGTATTGCTTAGAACTGTTGACCCAACTCAATAGGTGGTCTGTCAAGAACCGGTGTCTTATGTTCTGGTCTGGTTGAGATGTTCCCCTCATTAAACAGTAACTCGTATAGTCTGGTAGTTGTGCCATTTTAGTTAAACCTAGTCGGCAGGTGTTACAACTAGAGGTCGACCGATTATGACCTTTTAACGCCGATACTGATTATTGGAGGACCAAAAAAGCCGATACCGATTATTCGGCCGATTTTAATTAAAAAATATATATAAAAAAAATATATATATATATTTTTTAAGTATTTGTAATAATGACAATTACAACAATACTGAATTAACACTTATTTTAACTTAATATAATACATCAAACTCAATTTAGTCTCAAGTAGATAATAAAACATGTTCAATTTGGTTTAAATAATGCAAAAACGAAGTGTTGGAGAAGAACGTAAAAGTGCAATATGTGCTAACGTTTCAGTTCCTTGCTCAGAACATGAGAACATATGAAAGCTGGTGGTTCCTTTTAACATGAGTCTTCAATATTCCCAGGTAAGAAGTTTTAGGTTGCAGTTATTATAGGACTATTTCCCTCTATACCATTTGTATTTCATTAACCTTTGACTATTGGATGTTCTTATTGGCACTTTAGTATTGCCAGTGTAACAGTATAGCTTCCGTCCCTCTCCTCGCTCCTCCCTGGGCTCGAACCAGCAACACAACGACAACAGCCACCACATCGAAGCAGCGTTACCCATGCAGAGCAGGGGAAACAATCACCCCAAGGCTCCGAGCGAGTGAAGTTTGAAATGCTATTAGCGCGCGCTAACTAGCCAGCCATTTCACTTCGGTCACACCAGCCTCATCTCGGGAGTTGATAGGTTTGAAGTCATAAACAGCGCAATGCTTGACGCACAACGAAGATCTGCTGGCAAAACTCACGAAAGTGCTGTTTGAATTCATGTTTACGTGGCTGCTTCTGCCTACCACCGCTCAGTCAGATACTTAGATATTGTATGCTTGTATGCTCAGTCAGATTTATATGCAACACAGGACACGCTAGATAATATCTAGTAATATCATCAACCATGTGTAGTTAACTAGTGATTATGATTGTTTTTTATAAGATAAGTTTAATGCTAGCTAGCAATTTACCTGGCTTACTGCATTTGCGTAACAGGCAGTCAGTCTCCTTGTGGAGTGCAACGAGAGAGAGGCAGGTCGTTATTGCGTTGGAATAGTTAACTGTTAGGTTGCAAGATAGGATTCCCCGAGCTGATTGGATTCCCCTGAACGAGGCAGTTAACCCACCGTTCCTAGGCCGTCATTGAAAATAAGAATGTGTTCTTAACTGACTTGCCTAGTTAAATAAAGATTAAATAAAAGGTGTAAAATATATATATATATATATATATTGTTTTCTTTGTAAATCAGCGCACAAAAATACCGATTTCCGATTGTTATGAAAACTTGAAATTGGCCCTAATTAATCGCTCATTCCGATTAATCGGTCGACCTCTAGTTACAACAATATACTAGGCATGTTGTCCACAAAGACACTTAAGTAAATACTACAGTATCCTAGTAATGTACGGAAAAGCACTATAGTAAATACTACTGTATACTACAGTCATGTCCTCAAAACACTACATTGAATACTACACTATACAGTTCTACAGTCATGTCCATTTAAACACTATAGTGAATACTAAAGTATACTAGTTATATCATAGTAAGCATTACACGATCGAGGGATACTACAGTGGGTAGTATAGAATTATATAGTATACTACAACATTCTAAGGTAAGTACTACCCATGATCAAGGGATAGTACAGTGTGTCGTTTGGGATTCTACAGTATACTACAGTTTACTACAGAATCCTATAGTAAGTACTATAGTATTCTATAGTAAACTGAAGTATTTTTTATGTGGGCGAGCGAGCGGTCTGATTAACACTTCTCAGTGTATTACTGTAGCGACTCTACCATTGTCACTGACCTTGGCGCAGCAAAAAGACATGGGTCATCGACAAATTAAAGGAGCATTACATGGTGGACCCAATTCATTAGCCTATCCCCATCAACATTGTCTTGAATATTTAGGAGTCTTCCGGTTTTAAATTGCTTCATAAAATGAAGAAATGTTGTCTGACTATAAGCCTTAGGCGTAGCTTGATGATAGCTAGTGGGCGTGTGGCTATAGTCACCATTAACCACATTACTACTAATGTTTTGTGTAGATAGATATGGCAATATAGGCCTAGTTCCATGTGATGTAAATAGAATAAACTGCCTATTCTCCACTAAAACAAAACTCAGCAGCTCATGCACTGTTAGACAAGAAATTACCAATAAGGAAAACGAGCTGATGTACAAAATATCCAGTGGCCATTTTGAAACATCAGCTTCCCTGTAGTCATCGCGCTCAATTAATTTGTTTTCATGTAAGCTCAATGTTTGTTAATTTTGTGCTACTATAGCCACAAGGCTGCTGGAATTATTGTCCCTATGTTTAAGGAAAATGTGTACTGCCAGTCCTAGACATGAGATGAGAGTGGGCCTTGCTGCTGCTGATATTGAAGGTCTTCGTTGTGCTCTTAGCAGAAATGAGGCTATCACAGGAGACTGCACTTAGGCTCTGTTGCCAAATCAATAACATTGGACTGTCTACATCAGAGATGGGGAGATCTGGGCTCAGCCCACAGCTACAGTAGATGAACAGCAGTCTGAGAAATGAGCTGTCAGCATCTAAGCCATGCCTTTATGCGCCAAGGAATTCATCTGGTTCACTTAATGTATGTTCGACCATCTGGGACAATCTCACTACAACAGACGGTCATGATACAAGACGTGTGTGTGTGTGTGTGTGTAGGTGGGTGTGTGTGTGTGTGTGTGTGTGTGTGTGTGTGTGTGTGTGTAGGTGGGTGTGCATACAGCACAATATTTGCTCACAGGTGATGAGTAAAACTCAGTCAACACTCGGTGTATGACCTAATCTGGTGTATAGAAAACTATCGTAATGCCAAAGCTACAGTATTGTGATGAAGTTCTTCCACTTTCAAGTTCTGCTCTCAAAACATTGTTGACAAAATCTGTCTTGGAAAGCAGTGGGGTATTTTCTATAACATGGCAGTGTGTTTCAACATTTTCATCCACAAATAATTATTAGGTTTCTTGGGTCTTAGAAAGTGTTTGTTGTCTGGATATCTTTATTCTGTTGTGAGGGGCTACACATTCCATCTCCACCTGTCAAAATACAAAGAGGAAATTATGTGTTTGTTCTTTTGCATTTCTATCAAACAAAAAGCATTCCTTCTTTGTCAGTCTGTGCAGACACTTTGATGGAGGCAATTTTCTGTTAAATGTTAATTGAGGCAAATGAAGGGAAAGTAACAAACAATCAATATAACTCCTTAGGCACTCAGTGGTCCAGCAACATTCTTACTGTAGGTGATTCAGATGTCCACAATCACATTGGTCCTTGTCTAGTGTCATAAACCACGTTTCCATCCAGTTTTTATGTGAGTAAACTCATATCGAATTAAATAAATATATTTTATAAATGCCGACACGTTTGTTGGACATGGTGGGATCTTTTTGTGTCAGTCAAATTAAGTATACAAGAAATGGTGGTGGAAATGCCGCTATGTGCAAATATTGATATAATAACCATCATATCGAAGTAAACTTGGAGTCACGCGATGATATTGTGTGTGGTCCTCCCACTATGACTCGGGAAACCATACAGTTTATTAGGCCACAGATGAAATATCTTATGAACTTCACAGGGTGGTGAAAGTGCACAGCGATATTGATGCTCCTTTCCAATAAATATTGATGGTCTTATTCTGGAGACCTGATGATCGAGGTTTGACTGCCTTTTGACAAATAAAAATATTCTCATCATGTAGACTACCCTACCCGCACTGTATCTGCTATACCCGCACTGTATCTGCTATACCCGCACTGTATCTGCTATACCCGCACTGTATCTGCTATACCCGCACTGTATCTGCTATACACGCACTGTATCTGCTGGCTAGAGCGCACACGCCTAAACCAGACACATCTGCTGTAAACGCAACAGTTTTTGTGACTTAACTATCGGTAAGAGTGACCGCATTTCAGCCGTGCGTAATTTCCATGCAATGGAAACGCATTGAAATTTGTATTTTTATTTGGTATATGAAAAATTAAGCGAAAAAGTACATTTGTATGCACTACATCACGCAAAGCCTTTTATCCAAGTCAATTTGATATTGGATATATTGACACTTCTCGCATTATTTACCAAGCAGTTGGTTTGTTGTTTAGGGAAACCTCAGGAATGTAGACAGCGGAGTTATTCAGATAGTATCTCTATAACAAATTTGGTGGGAGGTAGCCACATCGCTAAAATCTGAATCTACATGTCATAGTTTGTTAGTAAAGGAGCAGTGAAACCTTTCCCTCCTACAGTCCCCCCAATAATAAAAAATACAAATAATTCCATTCCCCACCCCCAAGAACCCCCAATGCACCAACAACCAAGAGAATGAACCCCCACCCCCAAGAACCCCCAATGCACCAACAACCAAGAGAATGAACCCCCACCCCCAAGAACCCCCAATGCACCAACAACCAAGAGAATGAACCCCCACCCCCAAGAACCCCCAATGCACCAACAACCAAGAGAATGAACCCCCACCCCCAAGAACCCCCAATGCACCAACAACCAAGAGAATGAACCCCCACCCCCAAGAACCCCCAATGCACCAACAACCAAGAGAATGAACCCCCACCCCCAAGAACCCCCAATGCACCAACAACTAACTAAAATCATAACAACAATGCCAATTGTATAATTTTGTGTGCATTTCCGGCACTATTACATGTATATGTGTTCTTGTATGCGTTTATTAGAATGATAGTGTGTGTATATATGCAAGGGTTCAAACACCTGCACGGCATCAGCCTCAGGCAACCCGGCATTAGCTGTAAAAACACTGCCCATCAGTGTCATTCAAATATACTTTTAATTCTGTTTTATTGTGATTTTTTAAAACTTTTATCTTTGACCATCTCCCGCACAGCAACTCCACTCCCACTTGTCTACAATTCCACATCCCAACCCTCAGCTTCCCTCATCCCACCTATCTCTGCTTGCCACCCTCTTCGGATTTCTACGTAACATACAGTGCCTTGCGAAAGTATTCGGCCTCCTTGAACTTTGCGACCTTTTGCCACATTTCAGGCTTCAAACATAAAGATATAAAACTGTATTTTTTTGTGAAGAATCAACAACAAGTGGGACACAATCATGAAGTGGAACGACATTTATTGGATATTTCAAACTTTTTTAACAAATCAAAAACTGAAAAATTGGGCGTGCAAAATTATTCAGCCCCTTTACTTTCAGTGCAGCAAACTCTCTCCAGAAGTTCAGTGAGGATCTCTGAATGATCCAATGTTGACCTAAATGACTAATGATGATAAATACAATCCACCTGTGTGTAATGCACCTGCACTGTGATAGTCTCAGAGGTCCGTTAAAAGCGCAGAGAGCATCATGAAGAACAAGGAACACACCAGCCAGGTCCGAGATACTGTTGTGAAGAAGTTTAAAGCCTGATTTGGATACAAAAAGATTTCCCAAGCTTTAAACATCCCAAGGAGCACTGTGCAAGCGATAATATTGAAATGGAAGGAGTATCAGACCACTGCAAATCTACCAAGACCTGGCCGTCCCTCTAAACTTTCAGCTCATACAAGGACAAGACTGATCAGAGATTCAGCCAAGAGGCCCATGATCACTCTGGATGAACTGCAGAGATCTACAGCTGAGGTGGGAGACTCTGTCCATAGGACAACAATCAGTCGTATATTGCACAAATCTGGCCTTTATGGAAGAGTGGCAAGAAGAAAGCCATTTCTTAAAGATATCCATAAAAAGTGTCGTTTAAAGTTTGCCACAAGCCACCTGGGAGACACACCAAACATGTGGAAGAAGGTGCTCTGGTCAGATGAAACCAAAATTGAACTTTTTGGCAACAATGCAAAACATTATGTTTGGCGTAAAAGCAACACAGCTGAACACACCATCCCCACTGTCGAACATGGTGGTGGCAGCATCATGGTTTGGGCCTGCTTTTCTTCAGCAGGGACAGGGAAGATGGTTAAAATTGATGGGAAGATGGATGGAGCCAAATACAGGACCATTCTGGAAGAAATCCTGATGGAGTCTGCAAAAGACCTGAGACTGGGACGAAAATTTGTCTTCCAACAAGACAATGATCCAAAACATAAAGCAAAATCTACAATGGAATGGTTCAAAAATAAACATATCCAGGTGTTAGAATGGCCAAGTCAAAGTCCAGACCTGAATCCAATCGAGAATCTGTGGAAAGAACTGAAAACTGCTGTTCACAAATGCTCTCCATCCAACCTCACTGAGCTCGAGCTGTTTTGCAAGGAGGAATGGGGAAAAAATGTCAGTCTCTCGATGTGCAAAACTGATAGAGACATACCCCACGTGACTTACAGCTGTAATCACAGCAAAAGGTGGCGCTACAAAGTATTAACTTAAGGGGGCTGAATAGTTTTGCACGCCCAATTTTTCAGTTTTTGATTTGTTAAAAAAGTTTGAAATATCCAATAAATGTTGTTCCACTTCATGATTGTGTCCCACTTGTTGTTGATTCTTCACAAAAAAATACAGTTTTATATCTTTATGTTTGAAGCCTGAAATGTGGCAAAAGGTCGCAAATTTCAAGGGGGCCGAATACTTTTGCAAGGCACTGTAAGTAAATTGTCCATGTCTGTAGATTAAACTGGATTTCTTTTTTTTTGGGGGGGGGGGGGGGGGGGGTTAAAGTTATTTTGTGAGGTAGTCGGATCTTTCCATGATGGGAGTATGTTATTCCCCCATAGCGTAAAGCTGTTGGTACTCGTCGATATCCCTCGGGATCTCCTTAGTATCCAGGTTGGCTCTTTACTGCAAACAGTTGTTTTACGAAAAGATAACGAGTCTTTCTCATGACGACGACAGGTGTCTGTAGTACAGCCAGCTAGCCTTCCCGGTATCCACGCAAAAAATGGAACACAAACTTGCAGTCCCAGACGTAAAGGATAACCGCGCCGTGGAATCCTTAGCAGCAAAAATCATTTTAATGAAAAATATTTAATATAAACAACAAACCAAGTGTAGACAGTACAATGTTCTGTTGCGCGCTCTGATTATGTATGCTGTGTGATGATGTCACCTTGTGTTTCTTGGCACACTTTATTTGCGTTGTTTAACTTATTTGTTTACTTATTTTGTACATAATGTTGCCGCTACTGTCTCTTAAGACTGAAAATAACTTCTGGACATGAGGACTGCAATTACTCACCACAGACTGGCAGAATCCTTTTTTTCCTTTACCTTCTTGATGCACCCATCCCATTAGCGGGATCATTTACGTCAACATCAGCTGGATTGCAGCGCGCCAAATTCTAATTAAATTACAAAAAATATTTAATTTTCATGAATTCACAAGTGCAATATAGCAAAACACAGCTTAGCTTGTTGTTAATCCACCTGGTGTGTCAGATTTCAATAAAGCTTTTCGGCGAAAGCTATCCAAGCATTTATGTAAGAACATCTCTCTCAGTAGACAAAATATTACAAACAGTTAGCCGCCAAGTAGATTGGTCACGAAAAGCAATAAATTAAATTGCTTACCTTTGATGATCTTCGGATGTTTGCACTCACGAGACTCCCAGTTACACAATAAATGTTCCTTTTTATTCCATAAAGATTATTTTTATATCCAAAATACCTCAATTTGTTTGGCACGTTATGTTCAGAAATCCACAGGCTCGAGTGGTCACGACATCGCAGACACAAATTCCAAATAGTATCCGTAATGTTCAAAGAAACATGTCAAACTTTTTTTTAAATTCAATTCTCAGGTTGTTTTTTTCAATATATAATCGATTATACACTGCTCAAAAAAATAAAGGGAACACTAAAATAACACATCCTAGATCTGAATTAATTAAATATTCTTATTAAATACTTTTTTCTTTACATAGTTGAATGTGCTGACAACAAAATCACACACAAATTATTAATGGAAATCAAATTTATCAACCCATGGAGGTCTGGATTTGGAGTCACACTCAAAATTAAAGTGGAAAACCACACTACAGGCTGATCCAACTTTTATGTAATGTCCTTAAAACATATCAAAATGAGGCTCAGTAGTGTGTGTGGCCTCCACGTGCCTGTATGACCTCCCTATAACGCCTGGGCATGCTCCTGATGAGGTGGCGGATGGTCTCCTGAGGGATCTCCTCCCAGACCTGGACTAAAGCATCCACCAACTCCTGGACAGTCTGTGGTGCAATGTGGCGTTGGTGGATGGAGCGAGACATGATGTCCCAGATGTGCTCAATTGGATTCAGGTCTGGGGAACGGGCGGGCCAGTCCATAGCATCAATGCCTTCCTCTTGCAGGAACTGCTGACACACTCAAGCCACATGAGGTCTAGCATTGTCTTGCATTAGGAGGAACCCAGGGCCAACCGTACCAGCATATGGTCTCACAAGGGGTCTGAGGATCTCATCTCGGTACCTAATGGCAGTCAGGCTACCTCTGGCGAGCACATGGAGGGCTGTGCGGCCCCCCAAAGAAATGCCACCCCACCCCATGACTGACCCACCGCCAAACCGGTCATGCTGGAGGATGTTGCAGGCAGCAGAACGTTCTCCACGGCGTCTCCAGACTGTCACGTCTGTCACATGCTCAGTGTGAACCTGCTTTCATATGTGAAGAGCACAGGGCGCCAGTGGCGAATTTGCCAATCTTGGTGTTCTCTGGCAAATGCCAAACGTCCTGCACGGTGTTGGGCTGTAAGCACAACCCCCACCTGTGGATGTCGGGCCCTCATACCACCCTCATGGAGTCTGTTTCTGACCGTTTGAGCAGACACATGCACATTTGTGGCCTGCTGGAGGTAATTTTGCAGGGCTCTGGCAGTGCTCCTCCTGCTCCTCCTTGCACAAAGGCGGAGGTAGCGGTCCTGCTGCTGGGTTGTTGCCCTCCTACGGCCTCCTCCACGTCTCCTGATGTACTGGCCCGTCTCCTGGTAGTGCCTCCATGCTCTGGACACTACGCTGACAGACACAGCAAACCTTCTTGCCACATCTCGCATTGATGTGCCATCCTGGATGAGCTGCACTACCTGAGCCACTTGTGTGGGTTGTAGACTCCGTCTCATGCTACCACTAGAGTGAAAGCACCGCCAGCATTCAAAAGTGACCAAAACATCAGCCAGGAAGCATAGGAACTGAGAAGTGGTCTGTGGTCACCACCTGCAAAACCACTCCTTTATTGGGGTTGTCTTGCTGATTGCCTATAATTTCCACCTGTTGTCTATTCCATTTGCATGTGAAATTGATTGTCAATCAGTGTTGCTTCCTAAGTGGACAGTTTGATTTCACAGAAGTGTGATTGACTTGGAGTTACATTGTGTTGTTTAAGTGTTCCCTTTATTTTTTTGAGCAGTGTATATCAACCCGGACTTTAGCTTCGTCAATAGGAGAGAGAGAGACACAATAGCTGGGACACGCAGCTAGCTATACACTGACGCGATGTGATCTTTCTCGCTCGTTTTTTCAAAATAAAAGCCTGAAACAATGTCTAAAGACTTCACAATATGGGGAAGCCATAGGAAAATAAATCTGGTTGATATCCCTTTAAATGGAGGCAAGGCATTCAATGGAACATGGAGCTTTCAAAATAGAGGCCACTTCCTGGTTGAATTTTCCTCAGGTTTTCTCCTGCAATATCAGTTGTTATACTCACAGACAATATTTTGACAGATTTGGAAACTTTAGTGTTTTCTATCCTAATCTGACAATTATATGCATATTCTAGATTCTGGGCCTAAGAAATTGGCAGTTCAATTTGGGTACGTTTTTCACCCAAAAATCTAAATACTGCCCCCTACACTCAACAGGTTAACGAGGCTGACACGAACGATATATACTGCTTTCTTGGGAACAGGCCCAGATCTCTGTGATTTGCGTGAAGAGGAGGCGGCGAAAAAGTGGCCGGAGGGCGGGCTGCCTTCTGAGAATTCATAGACGATTGAATAAACCCCCACTTCCTTCCATTCTGCTAGCAAACGTGCAATCTTTTGACAATAAAATAGATCACCTACGCGGAAGATTAAACTACCAACATTCAAAACTGTAATATCTTATGCTTCACGGAGACGTGGCTGAATGACGATACTATCAACATACAGCTGGCTGGTTATACGGTGCACCGGCAGGATAGAACAGCGGCGTTTGGTAAGACGAGGGGCGGCGGTCTATGTATTTTTGTAAATAACAGCTGGTGCACGGTATCTAAGGAAGTCTCGAGCTATTGCTCGCCTGAGGTACTGTATCTCATGATAAATTATAGACCACACTACCTACCTAGAGAGTTTTCATCTGTATTTTTCAAGGCTGTTTACATACCACCACAGTCAAAGGCTGGCACTCAGACAGTATTGAATGAGCTGTATTCTGCCATAAGCAAACAAGAGAACGCTCACCCAGAGGCAGCGCTCCTAGTAGCCAGGGACTTTAATGCAGGGAAACTTAAATCCCTTTGACCAAATTTCTATCAGCATGTTAAATGTGCAACCAGAGGGAAAAAAACTTGACCACATTTACCCCACACACAGAGACGCATACAAAGCTCTCCCTCGACCTCCATTTGGCAAATCTGACCATAATTATATCCTCCTGATTCCTGCTTACAAGCAAAAATTAAAGTAGGAAGCACCAGTGACTAGGTCAATAAAAAAATTGGTCAGATGAAGCAGATGCTAAGCTACAGTACTGTTTTGCTAGCATACACTGGAATATGTTCCGGGATTCCTCCAATGGCATTGAGGAATACACGACATCAGTCATTGGCTTCATCAATCAGTGCATCGATGACGTCGTCCCCACAGTGACCGTATGTACTAGAAGTCGACCGATTAATCGGAATGAGCGATTAATTAGGGCCGATTTCAAGTTTTCATAACAATCGGAAATCTGTATTTTTGGGCTCCAATTAAATATATATATTTATTTAATCTTTATTTAACTAGGCAAGTCAGTTAAGAACACATTCTTATTTTCAATGACTGCCTAGGAGCGGTGGGTTAATTGCCTCGTTCAGGGGCAGAAAGACAGATTTTCACCTTGTCAGCTCGGGGAATCCAATCTTGCAACCTTACAGTTAACTAGTCCAACGCAATGACGACCTGCCTCTCTCTCGTTGCACTCCACAAGGAGACTGCCTGTTACGCAAATGCAGTAAGCCAAGGTAAGTTGCTAGCTAGCATTAAACTTATCTTATAAAAAAACAATCAATCATAAATCACTAGTTAACTACACATGGTTGATGATATTACTAGATATTATCTAGCGTGTCCTGTGTTGCATATAAATCTGACTGAGCATACAAGCATACAATATCTAAGTATCTGAGCAGAAGCAGGCGCGTAAACATTCATTCAAACAGCACTTTCGTGTGTTTTGCCAGCAGCTCTTCGTTGTGCGTCAAGCATTACGCTGTTTATGACTTCAAATCTATCAACTCCCGAGATGAGGCTGGTGTGATCGAAGTGAAATGGCTGGCTAGTTAGCGCGCGCTAATAGCATTTCAAACTTCACTCGCTCGGAGCCTTGGGGTGATTGTTTTCCCTGCTCCGCATGGGTAACGCTGCTTCGATGTGGTGGCTGTTGTCGTTGTGTTGCTGGTTCGAGCCCAGGGAGGAGCGAGGAGAGGGACGGAAGCTATACTGTTACACTGGCAATACTAAAGTGCCAATAAGAACATCCAATAGTCAAAGGTTAATGAAATACAAATGGTATAGAGGGAAATAGTCCTATAATAACTACAACCTAAAACTTCTTACCTGGGAATATTGAAGACTCATGTTAAAAGGAACCACCAGCTTTCATATGTTCTCATGTTCTGAGCAAGGAACTGAAACGTTAGCTTTCTTACATAGCACATATTGCACTTTTACGTTCTTCTCCAACACTTCTCCATCTACTTGAAGCTAAATTGATTTTATTGATAAGTGTTAATTCAGTATTGTTGTAATTGTCATTATTACAAATACATGTTTTTATTTTTTTCAAAATCGGCCAATTAGTTGGTAGCGGCTTTTTTGGTCCTCCAACAATCAGTATCGGTATCGGCGTTGAAAACTCATAATCGGTCGACCTCTATGTACATACCCCAACCAGAAGCCATGGATTACAGGCAACATCCACACTGAGCTAAAGGCTAGAGCTGCTACTTTCAGGGAGCGGGACTCTAACCTGGAAGCTTATAAGAAATCCAGCTATGCCTTCTGACAAACCATCAAACAGGCAAAGCATCAATACAGGACTAAGATCGAATCGTACTACACCGGCTCTAATGCTCGTCGGATGTGGCAGGGCTTGCAAACCATTACAGACTACAAAGGGAAGCACAGCTGAGAGCTTCCCAGTGACACAAGCCTACCAGACGAGCTAAACTACTTCTATGCTTGCTTCGAGGCAAATAACACTGAAACATGCATGGAACACCAGCTCTTCTGGAAGACTGTGTGATCACGCTATCCGCAGCCGATGTGAGTAAGATCTTTAAACAGGTCAACATTCACAAGGCTGCAGGGCCAGACGGATTACCAGGATGTGTACTGTGAGCATGCGCTGACCAACTGACAAGTGTCTTCATTGACAAGTTCAACCTGTCCCTGACTGAGTCTGTAATACCTACATGTTTTAAGCAGACCACCATAGTCCCTGTGCCCAAGAACACTAAAGCGACCATCCTAAACGACTACCGACCCGTAGCACTCACGTCTGTAGCAATGAAGTGCTTCGAAAGGCTGGTCATGGTTCACATCAACACCATTATCCCAGAACACCTAGACTCACTCCAATTTGCATAGCGCCCCAACAGATCCACAGATGATGCAATCTCTATTGCACTCCACACTGCCCTTTCCCACCTGGACAAAAGGAACACCTATGTGAGAATGCTATTCATTGACTACAGCTCAGCGAACAACACCATAGTGCCCTCAAAGCTCATCAATAAGCTAAGGACCCTGAGACTAAACATCCCCTTCTGCAACTGGATCCTGGACTTCCTGACAGGCCGTCCCCAGGAGGTAAGGGTAGGTAACAACATATCCGCCACGCTAATCCTCAACACGGGGGCCCTTGGGGGTGCGTGCTCAGTCTCCTCCTGTACCCCCTGTTCACTCATGACTCCACGGCCAGGCACGACTCCAAAACCATCATTAAGTTTGCCTGGTGACACAATAGTGGTAGGCCTGATCACCGACAACGACGATACAGCCTATATCGGAGACCTGGCCGTGTGATGCCAGGACAACAACCTCTCCCTCAACGTGATCAAGACAAAGGAGATGATTGTAGACTGCAGGAAAAGGAGGACCGAGCACATGCCCATTCTCATCGATGGGGCTGCAGTGGAGCAGGTTGAGAGCTTTAAGTTGGTGTCCACATCTCCAACAAACTTACATGGTCCAAGCACACCAAGTCAGTCATGAAGAGGGCTTAACAAAACATATTCCCCATCAGGAGACTGAAAAGATTTGGCATGGGTCCTCAGATCCTCAAAAGGTTCTACAGCTGCACCATCGATAGCATCCTGACTGGTTGCATCACTGCCTGGTATGGCAACTGCTCGGCCTCCGACCGCAAGGCATTACAGAAGGTAGTGTGTACGGCCCAGTAAATCACCGGGGCCAAGCTTCCTGCCATCGAGGACCTCTATTCCAGGCGGTGTCAGAGGAAGGCCTTTAAAAATTGTCAAAGACTCCAGCCACCCTAGTCACAGACTGTTCTCTCTACTACCGCAGGGCAAGTGGTACCGGAGCGTCTAGTCCAGGTGCAAGAGGCTTCTAAACAGCTTCTAATCCCAAGCCATAAGACTCCATTGCCCCCCCCCCCCCCCTTTACGCCACTGCTTCTCTCTGTTGTTATCATCTATGCATAGTCACTTTAATAACTCTACCTACATGAACATATTACCTCAAATAACCGGTGCCCCCCACACATTGACTCTGTACTGGTACCCCCCTGTATATAGTCTCGATATTGTTATTTTACTGCTGCTCTTTAATTACTTGTTACTGTTATTTCTTATCCATATTTTTTTCAAACTGCATTGTTGGTTAGGGGCTCGTAAGTAAGCATTTCACTTTAATGTCTACAGCTGTTGTATTCGGCGCATGTGACTAATAACATTTGATTTGATTTTGATTTGATCTTTGGAAAGTTATTCATCAAGATTGAGTGTGTCTACCAGGAACATGACAGGCTGAACGTTTGATTTATTTTTCAAAGCTATTCATGTATTGCTATTGACGTGTTCAATAATAACCAAACCAGACAGAAATTGGCCTTGCCAGTATTCATATTGTACTTATATTGAATGGCCTTTGCTTCCAGTCATTACCACCACGGGCCTGCTATAGAAAAGGATGTGAATGGTAAGAGACATCACATGTGCTATTCTCTCCAAAAACCTGTCTATGGTAAGGAGCAGTAATGTAAAATACAATTGTAAGGAAGAAAAGAACTTAATCAAATACATTGTTAAAACACGCTGAAGTGTCATTTTATGGGACGATGACTCATTCCTCCATTGTCTGTATCTTGTGTTTTGTGTTGCCCTCCAGGGAAATGTGATGAAGTGTTGGCCACACCACTCTCTCACACAGCTTTTACCAGCTCCTCAGTGTACTCTGGTGGATATGGGGCTGGATACGCAAAGCTCAACAGGAGAGGAGGTATTAACTAAAATAATTCAGAATGAAAGCGTAACATCTCAATATTTTTATCTTATGATTATTTTAAGCTGCAGTCTCATTCACTTCACTCACATATGTTTTGCCACGTAGAAGCAGAGGATACTAATGGTTGCTGGTTTGATTGTTTCTCTCATCTCCAGGTGCTGGAGGCTGGTCTCCGGGGGACACTGACCGTTACCAGTGGCTGCAGGTGGACCTGGGCACCAGGAAGCAAGTCACCTTCATTGCCACACAGGGCCGGTACAGCAGCTCTGATTGGACAACCCAGTACAGACTCCTCTACAGTGATACAGGAAAGAACTGGAGACCATATCGGCAAGATGGCAACATATGGGTGAGTGTGTTAGTTGTCATTCGTGTATCAGAAATGCCTACTTAATCAACAATCATTTCTAAATGTTTGTACTTTGTTAATATAATTATAGCCTAAAGTGAGCAATAGAAATGGCATATTTTTGTAGGCACTAGCGTCATGGTTTGTTGAACAAATCCTATGGGGAAATTTTGTTGTAGGGTTATTGGATAAATGCCGAAAATAAGGTCTGTGGTGAACACAGGCTTAGGAGGTTTTATACATTTTGTTCTATGAGATAATCTTCATCAGCTGATGTCACGTTTTGTAAATCTTTAAGCATTTACTGTATGTAATAAAAAAAGCACATAAAAGACTTCATAATGAATGAAGGTCATGTTGACTGACTGATATTACCTCATAGAACAAAACATATAATATCTCCTAAGCCTGTGTTCATCTCAGACCTTATTTTCGGGCATTTATCCCAAAACCCTATTCTTTCCCCATTAATTTTCCCCATAGCAATTGCTGAACGAACCAGAAGTAATTCATTTCCGTTTTTTTAGGATTACAAACCTTTTGGTTGTGCACCTGTTATACCCCTGAAAGGGGTAAATATAGAAATAAATCACACAGAGATGTAGCTTCAGCTTCAAGTCACTTGTAATGAGTGTTTTTCATATACAATCATTAACCATTTACATAGGTACAATATATAATTTTTTACAAATGCACAAAATATTCTCTTTAAATTACATAACTGTTACAATTGTTCAATAAACCAATATTGTCTCATTTATACATTGCAATGGCTTGAATAATCCTTTATTATCGCTCTTTAAATTGACAATGAAATGCATCACGTATTCCACTATTTATTATCCGGCAGGGGCGGCAGGGTAGCCTAGTGGTTAGAGCGTTAGATAGTCTAGTAACCGCAAGGTTGCAAGTTCAAACCCCCGAGTTGACAAGGTAAAAAAAAATATGTCGTTCTGCCCCTGAACAAGGGGCACCCACTGTTCCTAGGCCATCATTGAAAATAAGAATTTGTTCTTAACTGACTTGCCTAGTTAAATAAAGGTTAAAAAAATTATAATAATCCCCATTGATTATCCTTGTATATACTGTTCCTATATTTATTAGATACTGTATGGATTCATTCCTATCAGCATGCAAATTCCTCCTAATAACAAAAACATGAATTCATGTTCATGGCAACATATGGGTGAATTCATATTTAGTGCTTTAGATTACAACAACATTCACATTTTCGAAAAATGTTCCATTGTTCCCATTCACCAACCACACACACAGGAGCTGTGCTCGTCTCTCTTGGGCACGCTCTGATCACGAAGTCACCTCGTGTAAGTGAGCATCCTTCTAGCAAGCTAGCTAGCAAAACGGCTCATTTTGACGTGGTCTAAACATACAAATAACAAATGTAATGCTTTAAACATCTTTGCTGTGACTAATTAACATTCTGACATTAACAAATATATTAAATCGCATTCATACCTGAAAGGGGGAAATATAGAAATAAATCACACAGAGATGTAGCTTCGGCTTCAAGTCGCTTGTAACGAGTGTGCTGGGAAGCCCCTATAGGAATTCCTTGGTATAGCCTATCAAACTCACATCAGACAAATGAACAGCATATTATTTACTGGTCCACATTATGATTCTGTATTATTATTTTGTTATTAAGGAACTTTTAATAATATCACACACCATCTGAAATGCTCCCCATGAACAGTAATTGGCTTCAAAATGTGGAACCTAAAGGTTATGTTTCTGTTTGCTTTCCAAGGCATTTTCAGGCAACTCCAACAGCGAGAGTGTGGTCCGCCATGATCTGCAGCATGCAATCATAACACGCTACGTCCGCATCATCCCACTTGAGTGGAGCGAGGAGGGGAGGATCGGCTTGAGAGTGGAAGTCTATGGCTGTTCTTACTGTGAGTGTACGGTACTGTACATCCATGCACATCTCACTCTACTGTACAAGAGAGAGTATATGCAAACATCCTTTAACAGAAGAACATAAAGGAATCTCTTAATTCAAAACATGAAGAAAATATGAGAATAATTAGGTGTTGGCCAATATGGGCTTAATTAATATGTAATACTGAAGGTTTTAATTATCTTGGTATCATATCATATTTGTCAGGTGGTTGTATTAATATGCTCAGTAATGTAGATTCATTGAGTTTACATAATTACATTACTGATCTATGTGCCAACAGCGACATTCACACAGCTACAGGTTTTTGATAGAGTAGGAGATGGAGAACAGCTGTTTACCTTGGCTGGTTTCTGTTGTTACCTTATACTAGAGAAAAACACGCTTTACTGATCAATTTCTTTCTTCAAAGCTTTCACCTGCCACACCACCCTTTATTGTGTCCATCCTATGCTGTATTACACACTGTAGAAACTGATAGACAGGAAAAACTGACCAGGAGAAACTTGTTTGCTCTAGTAATTGAACAGTCTAGTTCCCCCTGGCCACTTGTCCTTACTGCGAATACTGCATCCATGCCCTTAAGATTGAACAGCAAATAGATGTATCCGACTGTCAGACCGGGTAAAGAGATGAAAGCACCTTTGAAAGGAGAAAGTTGCCACAGGGTGATATCACAATGCCATGCTGCTGTCTAAAGACACGTAGGCTGGCACATCTCAACAGACAGAAAAGTATTTGAAGTAGGCTTATATACCGGGGTATTTAAATAACGCCAATACCGTTGAAGCGGTTTCTTCTAAGTATATATTTTTAATACATTTTAATATTTGTAGCAATTTTTTTAAGTAAAGAAGATTGCGTTCTTCATTTCACCTGTTACATAACTTTTCATAATGAAGCTTACCGGTAGTCCCCACTCAGGTGGTGTTTGTTTACAAGTACAGAACGATGAGAGACCGGAGCCTTGTGAGTCATTCACTCTTGTGCAGCACGCGCCAGGTAGTTACAGTATGGAGATCACAACAAACTGTTTGCCAGCTAGATATCTTATGACTATTAAGTTAATTGTCCAAAATGTGCTTTATGCTCTACAGTTGTGCATTTGGTTTGCTAATTTAGTAGCTATTAAGCTAAGTGGTTAGCCCTTGAATATGACTCTCAGTTCCATTCCATTACACATAAGAGTCATTGGACGAAGGCGTCTTCTCTTCGGGGGAGTTTTGTTAAGAGCCCTGACGCTCAATCTGAAGATTAACACGCATCGCTTGCGGTACGGTTTAGATAGAATAAGGACATTATCTTAATAAATATCAGCAAGAAATAATAAAAAAATACCAAAATAAATTGATACACACCTTGATAGGATTAGAGTTAGTGTTCTCACGCGACCATAAGTCAATGTTACAGCGCATGTTTACGAAAATCAGACCGAAGACAAGAGGTCTTGTCACCTGTACTAATTGCTAACTGGCGTGCTCTGAACAACTGTGTGTAAGCATAACTCGGGAAGTGTAGCTGAAGTGTAGTTTCGTCGGATGGAGGCACCCATGGCTGTATGTGCAGAACTGCTACAGTAAGTATCTTTTTTTATTTGAAGGATTCTTTCTCACTGATGAACGATAAGGCCATATGTTTCAAAAGCCAGCGATCATTGTTGAAATTTCTAAACTTTTTAAAACCGCATTGGGATTGTAGTACACATGAGCTAGTCGGAGACGAAACTAATGGCTGAACATTTTTAGGGAGAAGTCAGAATGCTGCCTAGAGCTTTCGAGAGCTAACTAAGGGGTTAGCTTCTTCCAAAATCAAGCTTCACTTGGTAACAGCAGAGAATCCCCTCCTAAATCAAGAGACTTGCTGTCTAATATTTGTTTTGTGCTTGCAGCAAACTGTAGTATTTTTTAGTTACTTGTATAACTTTATGAGCTGGGATGTCGTAATACATCAGAGACTGTATAGGTCAGAGACTGTATAAAATGTTCACAATGCACTCATTAGCATTTAGATAGCATTCTCTATGGGAGTTTATCATGTACTTGTTAGCAATGCTAATCTTCGGATTACAGAGTCAGTGGTGTTTGAAAATAGTGCCCCTTGCTTGTGTTCAGTGCCGGTATTACCGGATATCCCGATATGGCACAATGTCATACCTTCATACTGACCATCTGGATACTGCCCAAGCTTACTTTGCAGCCATGGTTATATGTATTAGAGACAGTCATTTCTCCCGCAGTTGTTCTTTTCCTCCAATTATAAATAGAGAAATCCGTATAAGCTGCCTCACCTTTTTGACATTGCTTGTGATTGCAGTAGGTGATCTCTAAAGGACTATGGGTTCTTCTCATTAACACTCACATTACCTTTAATGTCAAAAGCCTTGACACAGGACAGTAGAGGGGATATTAAGCTCTGTAACCTTTATCACTGTTCGGTGACCTCAGGGGCGGATGTGATCAACTTCGAAGGCCAGGGTGTGATATCCTACCGCTTCAAGATGAAGAAGATGAAGATCTTGAAGGATGTCATCTCCCTGAAGTTTAAAACCACGGCCAGTAACGGTGTGCTCCTGCATGGGGAGGGACAGCAGGGAGACTATATCAGCCTGGAGCTGAAGAGATCCAAACTACTGCTCATGATCAACCTGGGTAATGGACCATTATCTGATCCTGTCTATGGGATATCTGTGTGCGTCCCAAATGGCACCCTATTCCTTATTTAGTGCTCTACTTTTGCTCTGGTCAAAAATAGTGCAAGATATAGGGAACAGAGTGCCATATGGATGAACACCTACTGTAGTGTACTGTAGTCACTGTTAATATAGCTTCTTATGGCAATTACTTACGGCAGTTGATGAAACTTGATACAATTCCTGCATATTTGCTAATATGACTGGCCCTTATGCATTAATCATCTTCAGTTTTTATTTGATGGATTTCAGCAATAGTTGTTGTCAGAAAGATAATTATTCATCACAGTAGCCTACACAAATTAGCATTTGTAAAATGTTATCTCACTATGTCAGACTGTTGTTTATAGGAAAAATGTCGCCTTAAGCATTTTCTTGAATTCAATCTGTTTATGTCTTGTAAACTTCAGGCAGCAATCAGTATGGTTCCATCCTCGGGCACACCTCCGTGACAAGCGGAAGTTTATTGGATGATGACCATTGGCACTCCGTAATTATCGAGCGTTACCGACGGAATGTCAACTTTACCCTGGATCGCCACACGCAGCACTTCCGCACCAACGGGGAATTTGATCATCTTGACCTGGACTATGAGGTAGGCCACAGTTTTATTGTGTATTGTCTTAGTGGTTACTCTTTTTGCTTCCCTCCCTATCAGGGTTGGGGTCAATTCCATAAAAATGTCAATTCAGGAAATACACTGAAATTAAAAAAATTCTTCAATGCTTTTCAATTAGGAAAATATGAAATTAAAATTTGATTTACTTTCTAAATTAACAGGAATTTTAATGACTCCAATCCTATATAGTTTGTATATTGTCTTGGTTAATTTCTCCATCCATTCCTATAAAATTGTATTGTATATTGTCATTGGTGCGTTTCTACAACCCTCCCAATAAAGTTGTATTGTGTTCTGGTTCATTTCCTCACATACCTCCCTATCTCTACGAGGAGAGGGGATATGAGAGATTATTTAATTAGATCCTTTGGCTCCTGTGAGTCAGGTTACTCAGAGGTCTGTGTGAAGATGTGTTAGTTCACAGATGCCAAATCGGAACAAGCTCTCTCTGTACTGCGGCTCCCCTGTGTGTACAAAGCTCAGCTTTTAGGTTTGTCTGTGTAATTATCGGTGTGCGATACCGAAGGAAATTACTTTGGCTCCGCAGGGAAAGAGAAGTAAAAAACCACAACACCATACATACATACATTCATTATAAAGTGGAGATTAATGCAATCAGGCACAAGCGAAAACCAATACACTCTCTGAAGGGATGTATGCTGCTGTATTGATTTGATTCAAAGCGACAAATTGCTCTGAGGTGTGGCTCCTGCTGCAGAGCCTCTTCAAATAATACTTGACCCCTTTTCCTCTTCTCCTTCTGTGTCCTCAGATCAGTTTTGGAGGCATGCCCTTCTCTGCCAAGCCCAGCTCGGGAGGCAGGGAGAACTTTGTTGGCTGCATGGAGGGCATCACCTACAACGGAGATAACATTACCAACCTGGTCAAGAGGAAGAAAATTGATACTTCAAGTTTTGTAAGAACCTTTCTCTGACATGTTTTGTACATCTGAGTAGCATCTTTTCTAGGTGGTTTGTGATTCACTGGTATGCCTTGAAAACATAAACGGTAAGAACAGCCATGTATTTGTGATTACTTACTTGGAAAGTCCAGTGTTGCAACACCTCACTTCAATATAATGATCCTTTTTCACTGAGGCACTACAATAAAACAGTATAGTGCATCTCAGTACACTCACTGTAGCATAAATCAGAAGAGAAGATACTCTTACCTTGTGGTGATTATGACAGATAACAAATTAATTTCTTAGAAGTCATCCTATATGGAAACATTTTAAAAGTATTTTTAGCTAAATATTTTAGGATACACGTGAAATATTTTAAATTGGCCAAATAATGTATAAAAACATTTTCATTCATACATTTTAAATAAATTACAACATATATTATGGAATGTATTTAAAGGCCTAGTGCAGTCAAAAAATGTTTTGTATATATTTCAATACTATGAGGTCGGAATAATATTGTGAAAATGTGACCGACCGGCTCGTTTCGGTCTTATGTAGCAAAATTTGAAATTATGTTTTTTACATTGGATAAAAGTAGAGACTCCAAGCTAGAAAATTGTATATCATACACCACAGTTGAAGAACAATGGCAAAGTAATTCTGCTTTGAAAGTTGATAAACTTGTAACCTCACTTTTGAGAAAATGGCCATTGAATATTTTGGTAAACCACTTCTTTCTCCACACCCATTCAGCATCGTTCACACCCTCTTAAGTCTTAGCCCCACCAATCTCTTTAAGGATTCACATGTGAACAACCAAAGATTTCAAGACTAAAGGCTGGTTTATTTTTTATTTTTTCACCTTTATTTAGCCAGTTAGGCTAGTTGAGAACAAGTTCTCATTTACAACTGCGACCTGGCCAAGATAAAGCAAAGCAGTGCGACACAACAACAACAACAACAGAGTTGTTACACATGGAATTCACAAACATACAGTCAATAATACAATAGAACAAGTCTATATACAATGTATGCAAATGAGGTAGGACAAGTAAGGTAAGGTAATAAATAGGCCATAGTGGTGAATTAATTACAATATAACAATTAAACACTGGAGTGATGGATGTGCAGAAGATGAGTGTGCAAGTAGAGATACTGGGGTGCAAAGGAGCAAAATAAATAACAGAATAGGGATCAGGTAGTTGGATGGGCTATTTACAGATTAGCTATGTACAGGTGCAGTGATCTGTGAGCTGCTCTGACAGCTGGTGCTTAAAGCTAGTGAGGGAGATGTGAGTCTCCAGCTTCAGTGATTTTTGCAGTTCGTTCCAGTCATTGGCAGCAGAGAACTGGAAGGAAAGGCGGCCCAAGGAGGAATTGGCTTTGGGGGTGACCAGTGAAATATACCAGCTGGAGCGCATGCTACGGGTGCTGCTATGGTGACCAGTGAGCTGAGATAATGTGGGGCTTTACCTAGCAAAGACTTATAGATGACCTGGACCCAGTGGGTTTGGCGAAGAATATGAAGCGAGGGCCAGCCAATGAGAGCATACAGGTCGCAGTGGTGGGTAGTATATATGGCTTTGGTGACAAAACGGATGGCACTGTGATAGACTGCGTCCAATTTGCTGAGTAGAGTGTTGGAGGCTATTTTGTAAATGACATCGCCGAATTCAAGGATCGGTAGGATAGTCAGTTTTACGAGGGTATGTTTGGCAGCATGAGTGAAGGATGCTTTGTTGCGAAATAGGAAGCCAATTCTAGATTTAATTTTGGATTGGAGATGCTTAACCTTTCTAGGGCAGGCGTTCCACTAGCGGAACCCCTCAACAACATTCCGCTGAAAAGGCAGCGCACGAAATTTTAAAATATTTTTTTGAAATATGTAACTTTCACACATTAACAAGTACAATACAGCAAATGAAAGATAAATATCTTGTTAATCTTCCCATCGTGTCCGATTTCAAACATGCTTTACAGCGAAAGCACAACATATGGTTTAGGTCATAGCCAAGTCAAAAAAACAGTCATTTTTCCAGCCAAAAAGAGAAGTCACAAAAAGCAGAAATATAGATACAATTTATCACTAACCTTTGATCTTAATCAGATGACACTCATAGGACATCATGTTACACAATACATGTATGTTTTGTTCGATAATGTGCATATTTATATCCAAAAATCTCAGTTTACATTGGTGTGTTACGTGCAGTAATGTTTTGATTCCAAAACATCCTGTGATTTTGCAGAAATACTCATAATAAACATTGATAAAAGATACAACTGTTATTCACAGAATTAAAGATAGACTTCTCCTTAATGCAATTGCTGTGTCCGAATTCAAAAAAACTTTACGGAAAAAACCCAAAACAGCCAGAGGAATAGCTGCCATTTTGGAGTCAACAGAAACTGGAAATAACACCATAAATATTCACTTACCTTTGATGATCTTCATCAGAAGGCACTCCCAGGAATCACAGTTCGACAATAAATGACTGATTTGTTCCATAAAGTCCATTTATGTCCAAATAGCCACTTAGCGTTTTCAGCCCAGTAATCCATCTTCATGAGGCGCAGGCACTTCGTCCAGACAAAAACTCAGTTCCGTTACAGTCCTTTAGAAACATGTCAAACGATGTATGGAATCAATCTTTAGGATGTTTTTAACATAAAACATCAATGTTCCAACCGGAGAATTCCTAGGTCTGAAGAAAAGCTCTGGAACGAGAGGTAACTCTGTCGGGAGCGCGCGTCACGAGACTGAGACACTCTGCCAGACCACTGACTCAGAGGTCTCATGAGCCCCTCCTTTATAGTAGAATCCTCATTCAAGTTTCTAAAGACTGTTGACATCTAGTGGAAGCCGGAGGAAGTGCAACTGTATCCATATCTCAATGTGTATTCGGTTGGCCAAGCTTTGAAAAACTACAAACCTCAGATGTCCCACATCCTGGTTGGATTTTTCTGCCATATGAGTTCTGTTATACTCACATACATCATTCAAACAGTTTTAGAAACTTCAGTGTTTTCTATCCAATACTACTAATAATATGCATATATTAGCATCTGGGACAGAGTAGGAGGACGTTCACTCTGGGCACGCTATTCATCCAAAAGTGAAAATGCTGCCCCCTATCCCAAGAGTTTTAATGTGAGTCTGGAAGGAGATTTTACAGTTTAACCAGACACCTAGGTATTTGTAGTTGTCCACATATTCTAAGTCTATGGCATTGAAGCTCATATGGAGGTTAGTTAACAGTGTCCAAAGAAGGCCCAGAAGTATACAGAATGGTGTCGTCTGCGTAGAGGTGGATCAGAGAATCACCAGCAGCAAGCGCGACATCATTGATGTATACAGAGAAAAGAGTCGGCCTGAGGATTGAACCCTGTGGCACCCCCAAAGAGACTGCCAGAGGTCTGGACAACAGGCCCTCCGATTTGGTAATAATAATCAATAATTTTGCACTTTATTTAGCCATCTTACAAATAAACCTGAAAATTGTGAATAACTCACCACAGGTTAATGAGAAGGGTGTGCTTGAAAGGATGTATATAACTCTGCAATGTTGGGTTGTATTGGAGAGTCTCAGTCTTAAATCATTTTCCACGCATCATTGTCCACGCACAGTCTGCTAGTGAGGCCTAGAATTCACTCTTACATAGGTACGTGGTTACAAAGGGCATCAGTGTCTTAAATCATACAATGATGGAAAGACCTGTGTGTTGTCCTTCTCCAACTTCTTAATCATAGCCTCAATTTTGTCCACCACATTGAATATAGTTGCGTAGAGTCCGTGTAATCCTAGATTCAGATCATTCACGTGAGAATAAACATCACCCAGATAGGCCAGTAATGTTAGAAACTTGTCACCATGCAAGCGGTCAGACAAGTGAAAATGATGATCAGTAAAGAAAACTTTAAGCTCGTCTCTCAATTCAAGGAAACGTGTCAATACTTTGCCCCTTGATAAACAGCGCATGTTGTGAAAGCGTTACATGGTCGCTGCCCATATCATTGCATAGTGCTGAAAATACACGAGAGTTCGGGGGCCTTGCTTTAACAAAGTTAACCATTTTCACTGTAGTGTCCAAAACATCTTTCAAGCTGTCAGGCATTCCCTTGGCAGCAAGAGCCTCTCGGTGGATGCTGCAGTGTACCCAAGTGGTGTCAGGAGCAACTGTTTGCACGCACGTTACCACTCCACTATGTCTCCTTGTCATGGCTTTTGCGCCATTAGTACAGATACCAACATGAGCAACGGCTACGTTTGGCTACATACGGACCATTCGTGGAATTCCCGTTAGAGAGTAACGGTTAATGTGATTGGATGTTAATTATTTGACTAGGCTACCTGTATTTGACATTGTGTTGTTATTTTGCTGAACACTAGATGGATTCATTTTATTTTGGGCAGTGAAACGAGGCTACTCGGGCGAGAAAAAAACTTCACCCAAATGTATAGCCCCGTTAGAAATATAATTTGACTGTTTGAAAATGTGAAGAAATATATATTTTTATTGTGAATCCCATTTTTATTTGGCGTACCCCCGATGGTATTGCATCGTGGGAATACCTGGTCTACCGTATCAAAAGCTTTGACCAAGTCAATAAAAATAGCAGCACAACATTGCTTAGAATCAAGGGGAATGGTGAAATCATTTAGGACCTTTTTAAGGTTGCAGTGACACATACATAACCTGAGCAGAAACAATATTGCATACCAGAGAGAACTGTAGACATCAAGAAAGCCAGTCAGTTGATTGACAAGTGTTTTCCAACACTTCTGATAAACAGGGCAAAATAGATATTTGCCTATAAATTAGGATCCCCTTAATCTCCCCTTAAATAAAGGACGCACGATGGCTGCCGTCCAAGCAATGGGAACCTCCCCAGAGAGGAGAGACAGGTTTGACGGTGATTGGGGCATCATGAACATTCTATTGAAATGGTTACTTGCATATTGGAGTCTTTCGTTTAGACATGTAGCTAGCTAAACAGTGAACCATAATCCCAACTCATAACGTTACTACCCTGCATGAATCTGCAGGTAACTAACCAACCAGATTCAATGTTAACTAGCAATGAAAATGGCTCTGAGATACAAATAATATTACTACACACATCATACACGTAACATTAGCTATCGAGACTGCCAGCTAAAGTTAGCTAGCTACCTAACAGTATGCTTTAACTTTAAATGAAAATGACTTTCTGACAATTAGAAACGTGTAATTTCTGAAAATGTAGCTAGCTAGACTATCTTACCCGTGTACATGGATAGACGCTTCTTCCTCTCTGTCACGGATGCCATGGTTGCCCTTAGTTTGAAGATGTAATCTGGAGACAGATGTTCTATACAACAGCTTTCTGTGTGTTCTCTTTTTGACTCCCTCTGCATATTTGCAATCAAACGGCAGAATTTTCCACAGAATCTCCCTAGCTATCATACTCTACTTCCACAGGGCATTTCACTAATTTCAAAACTCTGTCTTCCAGAAAGTGGAGAGCAACACTTTTGCAATTCTACTATGTGATATCTTTAAAAAAAAGCACTGTTTACCGAATTACCTACACATACTGGCCAGCTCATGTTATAGACAGAAGCGTGCTACATGGCAGACCAATCCGAACTCATCTCTCGGCATGTCCCATTATAGACAATCATGGCTTAGCCTTTGTTATTTTGTTGCTTTGACAAAGTTATTTCGGGAAGATTATTATTCATTTAGTGTGATTAGTTTACTTAGTGATTAGATTCATTTACGTCTATCTCTCATTTTAAGGTCAAGCCTGTTACTCAAACTAAACTCTTTGATATGGTGAAACTATTCCTTTTAAAATATTTATTTGAAAAGAAATATTGAACATCTACAGTAATAGTCAAATTATAGTTTTTTTGGCCATTTTCTGGTGTTTTGTGGTAAAAATCTGAACGGGTCGAGCATAACACGTCAACCCATAGATAAAAAATGTCTTGCCTGTCTAACTATGTTTTTGTGGTAAATCTTGCATTAATTTGCCCCTCCTTGTTGCAAACAACAAGCTTCCATGGGGATTCATGGCTGATTTAACTAGTAATTACCAGTTGGAGGGCCGTTCAAGTGGATTTTTCCCTTATGTGGTAAATTCCCACTTCCCACTTGGTTACGAATGCACCATAACACCGGTAAACCATCCACTGTAGAGCCATATAATACCACTCATTGGAAGCGCAAGATCTAGACCTACACTTTGACATATTGTGTTTTTGTTTAAATCGATAACAAACTCAAATAAAACATTATTAGAAAAGCCTCTTGAGATGGGACATGTCTTTTATTAAGTTGGACATGTGCTCTTTATGACAGAATGTTAAAATTGTGAAATCAAAAGGTTTTAAAAAAATCACTGGTTAAGTTTTGGCTTTGTGGCCCCCAAAAAAAATCTCCATTGATCAATACATAATTTAAGAAGCCGAATTAGGAACCACTTTGGCCACCCTATAGACTAGATGTCATAGCCATGCATTTCTGGAATATTGTCAGGCATGCAAATGAGCAAAGATGCAAATGTATGTACATGCATCTCTGGAATACATTTAAAGCATTCAATTCATTTTAGCAAAGATGCAAAAATATTTATTACGTGTCGTTTTCTTTTCGTTTGGGAAATGTTGAATAAAAAAGTATTCCATGCAATGGGATCGAACCCACTAAATGTGTCAAGCTTCAGAAGTCCTCAACGTTTAGCACAGGACAATTACTGCTCAGTTGTCAATGGTATGTGATGGTGTGTGAGCCATTACTGTGCTGAAGTATGGATCCAACCATTATTATTGATTTCACTTCTTATGTGCCTCTTAGCTTGTTTTGTTTTCCTGTGAGCATGTTCCTTGGTGTTGCATTGCATGCTTTGTGTTCAGCACAAGTAGAGGGAGAAAGGTCAGCTTTGATAAGAGAAGGCAAAATAGTTTTTTGTCAAGTGCTGCTGTATGATGAGTGATTTTCTGTGTCGCTCTGAAATAATGCAGGCGCTTGCATTTTCTCATGCATTAAACCGCAAAATGTACATTTAAAAAGCACCTTAGGTTTTCTGATGCGCCTCTTATGGAAAATATATGCAAACTATGTTTATATGGTTGTGCCAATGTCTTGAGCTTAAATCAACAGGGAAAATCTGCCCTAATTTATAGACCTGTTTGCTATCTAAAAAGCACCTAAAAAATGGTATATATGCTAAATATATCCTAGCTTTGTTTATACGTTGTGTGAATAAAATTTTTGTTGTTGTTGCTAAAGTCAAGAAGGAAAAGCTGCCCTAACTTGTAAACCCATGTACTATTATACTTACTATCCACCTTACAGAGGAACCTGACGTTCTCCTGCAGTGAGACACACTCCTTTCCCTTGTTCTTCAACGCCACCAGCTTCCTGCGTCTTCCGGGGCTGTCGGACAGTGACACCCTGTCGGTCAGCCTGTCCTTCCGAACATGGAACCCCAGCGGTCTGCTCCTCTACACGGCCCTGGCCGACGGTGTGGTGGAGGTGGGCCTCACCGAGGGGAAGGTCACTGTCTACATCAACGTTACCCAGAAGAAGAACATGCGCATAGACATCTCCTCAGGTACGGTCTAGTTCAGGGCTCTCCAACCCTGTTCCTGTCGGTTTTCAATTAAATCCCAGGTGCACTAGATTAGGGTATGAACGAAAACCTACAGGACTGTAGATCTCCAGGAACAGGGTTGGAAAGCCCTGGTCCCGTTAGTACTGCCATGCTGGCTAATGCACTACAGTAGACCTGTTCATTTAGTCTGAAGACCTTCCTCTCCCTTGAAAGCATTAATTGCTTCTCTCTATCGATCTGGGGAGGCCCTCCCCAGGAGGGTCTTCTGTAGCTGAATCTCTGTCTGTTAGGCCCTGTCTGTTGGGCCCTGTCTCTTAGGCCCTGTATATATTTGTATTTTTGTCTTTAATATTACAGATAGATTGAAGGTTCTGTAAATTTCATTGCTTGCATAATTTATTTTCTCTATACATTTTTCCTCCTCCCCTACCATCATCTACCCTAATTGGAGTAAACTAACAGACAACAATATTTCTACTGCTACTTACAGCTATTTTGCTCACATCTACGATACCTGTAGTTCAATAATTATACATATATTCCTAATTTCCTTTTTCTTGAAGTACTGGATTTTCACGCACAGTGGGCAATGGCCAGGTCGCAGTTGTAAATGAGGACTTGTTCTCAACTAGCCTACCTGGTTAAATAAAGGTGAAATAAATAATAAAAATTAAAAAAAGTACTTTAATTTTAACTCCAACCCTTTGATGTCCACAGATTAAACCATCTTTCCAGTATAATGCCATTTTGCTATTTACTTTTGCAATACAACTCTCCATTTTACTATGATGTCTTACAAGGCTCCTGAACCTTCCTATATGTAACATTTCTACCGATATTGCCCTAAAAATAAATACTTTACCCTAGAGTATAATGATATTTCCCATTGACTGATTGTGGTTTTTCGGATCTCCGAACAATACGGTTTGCAGGTCCATCGGAACCCTTATATTATGACATAACAACCATTCCTGGACCAGACTCCAAAAGCGAGACACCAATGGAGAGTACCAGAAAATATGTTCTAATGATTCTGTTTCCTCGTGTCTGAACAAAGCTGACTGTTCAATGCCCCATATATTGAGCAGTATTTTTGTATGTGCCTGCCAATTTTTGTTTTACAGTGCCTTCAGAAAGTATTAACACACCTTGACTCTTTCCACATTTTGTTGTTTTACAGGCTGAATTAAAATGGATTTCATTGAGATTTGTTGTCACTGGCCTACACACAATACCCCATAATGTCAAAGTGGAATTATGTTTTTAGAATGTTTAATTTTTCTTCAGTCAATAAGTATTCAACCCCTTTGTTATGGCAAGCCTCAATAATTTCAGGAGTAAACAGTTGCTTACCAAGTCACATAATACGTTGCATGTGTTTAACTTTATTTTTGAATGACTACCTAATTTCTGTACCCCACACATACAATTAGCTGTAAGGACCCTCAGTCGAGCAGTGAATTTCAAACACAGATTCAACCACAAAGAGCAGGGACGTTTTCCAATGCCTCGCAAAGAAGGGCACCTATTGGTACATGGGTACAATTTTAAAATAAACAGACATTGAATATCCCTTTGAGCATGGTGAAATTATTAATTACACATTGGATGGTTTATCAATACACCTAGTCACTACAAAGATACATGCGTCCTTTCTAACTCAGTTGCCAGAGAGGAAGGTAAGCGCTCATGGATGGTGACTTTTTAAAACAGTCCCAGAGTGTAATGGCTGTGATAGGAGACAATTGAGGATGGATCAACAACATTGTAGTTACTCCACAATACTAATCTAATTGACAGAGTTAAAAGGAAGAAGCCTGTACAGAATAAAAATGTTAAAACATAGCGGTGGCTGCATCATGTTATGGGTATTCTTGTAATCGTTAAGGACTCTGGAGTTTTTCAGGATAAAATAATAAGCGGAATAGAGCTAAGCACAGGTAAAATCCTAGAGCAAAACCTGGTTCAGTCTGCTTTCCACCAGACACTGGGAGATTAATTCACCTTTCAGCAGGACAATAACCTAAAACACTGGAGTTGCTTACCAAGAAGGCAGTGAATGTTCCTGAGTGGTTGAGTTACAGTTTGGACTTAAATCTGCTTGTCTATCAATGATCAACCAATGTGACAGAGCTTGAAGAATTTTTAAAAGAGCAATGGGAAAATGTTGCACAATCCAGGTGTGGAAAGCTCTTAGAGACTTACCCAGAAAGACTCACCTCTAATCGCTGCTAAAGGTGATAAAAAAAAAAAAAATTAAATGTTGAATACTTATATTAGTGGGGCGGGGGGTTATATGTATTTTTCTTCCACTTTGACATGAGTATTTTGTGTAGATCATTCACACAAAAAAAATACAATGAAATCAACTTTAATCCCACGTTGTAACAGCAAAATGTGGAAAAAGTCAAGGGGTGTGAATAGTTCTGAAGGCACTATACGGCAGTTCATTGACCTGATGCCAAGGATTTGAGAAAACAAAAAACCAACTGTATTGCTGTCAAACCTTTAGACTTTAAGTTGAACAAATATTTAGTATTTATTTATACTAAGCCATTTATGATTTTTATTTCTTCTTTCATCAATTGTCTCTTCCAATTTGGTGGCTGAGCTACGAGGAGTGAGTTAAAATGTTGTATTGAGCATACACCTCCATACACTGTTAGTTGCTTGTGTGCCAATTTACTGTTCTCGTTTACAAGGGCCTTCATAAATAATATTATTATTGTACATTTAAAAATACATATTTACATTACAGAAGAAAGTGCTTTGTTTCTGGCCATTTTGAGGCTTTAATCGAACCCACAAATGCTGATGCTCCAGATATTCAAATAGTCTAAAGAAGGACAGATTTATTGCTACTTTAATCGGAACAACAGTTTTCAGCTGTGCTAACATAATTTCAAACAGGTTTTCTAGGAGTGATGGTTGCTGATAATGGGCCTCTGTATGCCTATGTAGGTATTCCATAAAAATCATCTGTTTCCAGCTACAAGTCATTTCCAACATTAACAATGTCTACACTGTATTTCTGATCAATTTTATGTTATTTTAATGGACACAATTATTATTTTTTTCAAATAAAAGGACATTTCTAAGTGACCCCAAACTTTTGAACGGTAGTGTGTATGTGTGTATATATATATATATTAACCCCCCCAACAAACAAAAAAAATATATATATATATTAACCCCAAAAATATATGGGGTATTGGAAATGATGCAGACAATTACATTGATGGAAGCAACAATCTATCCACAATATTAAAGTTGATCCACCACCTGAAGAAAAAAAAAAAGTAGGGGTGCTGTACAGAAGATAGCCCTATTTTAGTAAAAGACCAAGTACATATTATGTATGGCAAGAACAGCTCAAATAAGCAAATAAGAACGACAGTGCATCATTACTTTAAGACATGAAGAACTTTGAAAGTTTCTTCAAGTGCAGTCGCAAAAACCAACCAGCGCAATGATGAAACTGGCTCATGAGGACCACCACAGGAAAGGAAGACCCAGAGTTGCCTCTGCTGCAGAGGATAAGTTCATTAGAGTTACCAGCCTCAGATTGCAGACCAAATAAATGCATCACAGAGTTCAAGTTACAGACACATCTCAACATCATCAACTGGGTTCCCGAGTGGCTCAGTGATCTAAGGCACTGCTTCTCAGTGCAAGAGGCGTGACTGCAGTCCCTGGTTTGAATACAGGCTGCATCACATCTGGCCGTGATTGGGAGTCCCATAGAGCGGCGCACAATTGGCACCAGTGTTGTCCTGGGAAGGCCGTCATTGTAAATAAAAATTTGTTCTTAACTGACTTGCCTAGTTAAATGGAGAGAAAAATATATAAACTGTTCAGAGGAGACTGCATGAATCAGGCCTTCATGGTTGAATTGCTGCAAAGAAACCACGACTAAAGGACACCAAGAAGAAGAGACTTTGCTTGGGCCAAGAAACACAAGCAATGGACATTAAACCGGTGGAAAATTTGTCCTTTGATGTGATGAGTCCAAATTTGCATTTTTTTGGTTCCAACCACCGTGTCTTTGTGAGACGCAGTAGGTGAACGGATGATCCACAGAATTCTGCAACGAATACGCCATCCCATCTGGTTTGTGCTTAGTGGGACTATCATTTGTTTTTCAACAGGACAATGACCCAAAACACACCTCCAGGCGGTGTAAGGGATTTTTTTAATGTAGTGCTGCATCATATGACCTGGCCTCCACAATCAACCGACCTCAACCCAATTGAGATAGTTTGGTATGAGTTGGACTGCAGAGTGAAGGAAAAGCAGCCAAGTGCTCAGCATATGTGGGAACTCCTTCAAGACTGTTGGAAAAGCATTCCAGGTGAAGCTGGTTGAGAGAATGCCTCTGATGTGCAAAACAGTCATCTAGGCAAAGGGTGGCTACATCGAATAATCTAAAACTTTTTTGGTTACTACATGATTCCTTATGTGTTATTTAATAGTTTTGATGTCTTCACTATTATTCTACAATGTAGAAAATAGTACAAATAAAGAAAAACCCTTGAATGAGTAGGTGTGTCCAAACTTTTGACTGGTGCTGTATTTTTCTATTCATATATCAATTTCTCCATTATCATGCCTTAATTGGGCAAAATTAAATAAGAAAAAGTAAGGAAGGGAGAGAGAGAAAACAACTGAAATAAAAGTACAGCGTGCTTACAATTTCAGCGTCTTAGGCTCTAACAATTTATCTCTCCCAGTCTTTTTTCATATTTGGCTATTTAAATTCATCCCATTTACTCAGGCCTTTATAGCCTGTCTGCGAAGGGAACATTCCAATTTTTTTTCTTCAGATCATAGCAATCATCATGTTGTCCTGTTCCCTTGTCATTTCGTTACTTAAAGAAATAGATCATGTCTATAGCCTACAAATGAATGGGTTGCCATTTAAGCTGCATAGCCAATAGTCATTAAAGTGTTATTAATTTAGACAGATCGCTTGAGTGGTACTGTGATTGTCTTTTCAATAGGTGTGTGAGTGAAGGCATTAACAACACTTATCTTTCTCTTTTGTGTCTTTGATGTGGTGGGGTGTAATAGTCCATCTTCACTTCATTTCAGTTGCCTAAACAGTTCAATGGTCCAGTGACCCATCTGTGCTACATTGTCTGTTAAGAGGCTGTCCTAGTCTATGCAGTTCATTCAAATCAAATCAAATTTTATTGGTCACATATACGTATTTAGCAGATGTTATTGCGGGTGTTCCTAGCTCCAACAGTGGAGTAGTATCTAACAGTGCAGTAGTACCTAAAAAATGATTCACAACAATACACACATCTACAAGTAAAATAATGGAATTAAGAAATATGTAAATATTAGATTAAGCAATGTCGGAGTGGCATTGACTAAAATACAGTAGAATAGAATACAGTATGTAAACATTACTTACATTTTATTGAAATGACTAGTGTTCCATTATTAAAGTGAGTGATTCCAAGTATATGTATATAGGGCAGCAGCCTCTAAGGTTCAGGGTTGAGTAGCCAGGTGGAAGCCTGCCAGTGATGGCTATTTAACAGTCTGATGGCCTTAAGATAGAAGCTGTTTTTCAGTCTCTCGGTCCCAGCTTTGATGCATCTGTACTGACCTCGTCTCGTGGATATTAGCGGGGTGAACAGGCCGTGGCTCAGGTGGTTCATGTCCTTGATGATCTTTTTGTCCTTCCTGTGACATCGGGGGCTGTAGGTGTCCTGGAGGGCAGGTAGTTTGCCCCCGGGGATGCGTTGGGCAGATCGCACCACCCTCTGGAGAGCCCTGCAGTTGCGGGCAGTGCAGTTGCTGTACCAGGTGGTGAGACAGCCCAAAGGGATGCTCTCAATTGTGCATCTGTAAAAGTTTGTGAGGGTTTTAGGTGCCAAGCCAAATTTTTTCAGCCTCCTGAAGTTGAAGAGGCGCTGTTGCGCCTTCTTTACCATACTGTCTATGTGGGTGGACCATTTCAGATTGTCAGAAAAGTGTACAGTGTGATTTTAAGGGTTAAGCCAGATTCAGCCTCCTCCACACGTTTGCCCAGTTCAGTCAGTTTATATTTTTTTGACATTTGAATATTTTCGTTGTTTCGTTGTGTTTAAGAAGGATATTTTAGTAAAGAGAGGGAATACCAAACAGATCTGTATATCATAGTCTTTCTCCGAATGTATTGTTGTATTGTTGTTTTTCTGATGTTTCAGTAATTGCAGTTGTCTGCTTATCACCCACCGTGACTGTGATTCATGAAGCCATATTGTTCTGTCTGTGGTCACTGTTAAGGTTCGGGGCTCAACGACGGCCAGTGGCATAACGTCTATCTCCATGCTCTGGAGAACTGCGCCATGCTGACCATCGATGGTGATGAGGCGTCCACAGTCAGAACGGTCATTCCCATTCAGATTAGAACAGGGGGCCAATACTACTTTGGAGGTATTTACACAGATGGTCTATAACAGAACCATATAGCTCTATACCTGGACAGGTGTATGGCTCTGGGCCCGATTTCTCAAAAGCATAATAAGGCTTATTTCATCGTTAGAACCTTCGTAGGAGCATCTTTACATTCTCGAGCTGTTTCCCAAACCCATCTTTATTAACGTTGCACTTCAAATCGCTTGTAATCTAACGCCTGCCTCAGACCACTTGTTGAACAGCTGAGTGCATCGTTAAATCACCGTTTGTCCTCCCGCGTCACTTTACACACAGGAAATATCTGCTGAACATAGAATGAAGATGTGTATCTGCCTCTCTGTGACCGCCGAAAACTTCCTAATTGAATATAAATAGCCTAAAAATGGTACATATAGGAGCAGAAGGCATTATACATTAGATATGCACACCTGCAACGCGTTTCAACTTCTAGTTGGCATCTTTCAGGCAGCGTGAGGAAGATTCTAGAAGTCGACACGTGTTGCCGTTGTGTATCCTGATGTGCACTGCTGACTGCTCCTATATGTATTATTTTGTAAATATGTTCTGTAAATAGTTCACTAAAGTTTGTTGCAATGTAGTGGCCGCCTACTCGTCTTTCTTGGATTACCTGCCCTTTAGGGGCCTACCGTCCCACTGCCATATCTCACCCTGCGATGCAGCGTTAAAACACTCGTAAGAGATGGAATTGAGGTTTACAAGTGTTTTAACAATGCACCGTTACTATAACGAACTCGGATGCATTTCCCAAAACACCTCGAAGGGAGAACTTTCACTTTCGTACAAGCTTGTTTTTATATTGATAGGATTGAAACAGTGCTGCAATCAGATCACGTTTCTTCATTCACATTTTACATTCACATTAGAATTATTGCCTATATGGCTGCAAATATTGAGACAGTTTATTCCAATGCTTAGCCTACCCTATAATACTAAATTATCGTAGATGTGGCATATCATTGCGCACATGTTGTTACATATTAAATATGAAGGAAAACATTTGACAGCCTACAGTTAGCAAAATAGAACTCAATGGAATGAACATGAAATTGATTTTAATATGATTTCAATATTGTCCTATGTAGTCTATAGGCCTACTGTATTCAATACTGCATTCATCTCTGTTTTTATTTGAAGCATGGTATTATCTTTTGCTTCTTTGTAACAATTGCAAAGACATTTGCAACTTTGTATTTGTAGTCAACTTCGTTCTGAAGTTATCTGCGGTCACAGAGAGACATCTTGACTCTATGTTTAGCGGAGATCTTATGTGTATAAAGTGACAACACACTTAGCTGTTCAACTAGTGGTCTGAGGCATTAAATAACAAAAAAAAATTTTTTTTGAAAAAAAATCCTCTTTGTTACTTTTGATTGGTTGCCTTTTTGTTTTCTTTGTGTTTTGTTAGCCTTTGAAGATGTTTCCTTTAAGACAGTGTCTTAAATATTGAATGAAACTCTTCCCTAATGATTTAAACGAAAACACAACACTCAGAATTAATGTTGCTTACTTTTCAAACAGAAAGCTCTGTCTTGATCATATGGTTAACTTTGGAACTCTTTCTCCCTCTTGTCCTCATGCAGGCTACTTCCTGCGTACCAACACTCCCCCTGCCCAGCGCTCCTTCCAGGGCTGTATGCAACTGATCCACGTGGACGACCAGCTCGCTGACCTGGTGGCGGTAGAGCAAGGCAACATGGGAACCTTTGAGAATGTCAGCCTGGATATGTGTGCCATCATAGACAGGTAATATTCTATACCATTCCCCAAAGATCTTATTGAGCTTGATAATCTAAGCAGCCTTTTTGCTTTGCTGTTGATCATGAAAGTGAATGTATAAAAACCTACTGCGACATTACCTGAGGGGCTGGTTGCTCATGGGCATGCATTACACAGTCTTTTCATAAAGACGGTAGGTGGCCCATCAAGATCAAGAAAGCATCTCACACAGCGACACAGCGAGAGGCAGGGATCAGAGGATCACACAAGGCTTGCTAGTGGATGTCTTGGTGTGCAATCTCTGTGCTCCTGCTGGTAAATGCCTGTGTACACAGCCAAACAGGCACACATCCCCAATGCAAAACTCATCAAAACAATGAAGTGGAAAAGCTCTGTTGCTTCTCCCGAGATATGGAAATGCAATTTTAGCAAAAGGTTACTCAGTCCGCCTGGAGAATTTGGACATGCGCTTACATTCTTATCAAGATAAGCACATTAACGGTATTTTCACAGTATGTTGGTTCACTCCAACACATGGTTCTGGTTCATAAATGGAATCTTATCTCTGCTTCTTATTCTCTGTTAGTGATTAGGAGTCAAACTGTAGATCCTGTTATTCCAACCTTTTGTGCTGGAATTGTTAACGACACCCTTTGAAATATCAGAAGAAGACATTTTCAAGACCGCAAAAAAAAGTTCTGGACGGTCATCCAGATTTGTTTTCAGCTTAACGTCCTTAGTCAAATCAAACTATATTATTGTTCAAGGGACATTTGTGTAATATGTACATATGATAAATCCATTTATGGCTGAATACTCTTGATGTGTTGTTCATTTGACTGATCTATTAGGGCCAAGGTTATCCGATACACCAGATTTTCTCTCCCGTTAAATAGGAACGTTCCAACATCTCTGCCCTGTGTAAATTTACAGGATTGTGGTGATGACATCGTCATTCTAAACTATGCTAGCAGGGGGAGTTCAACTAACTTCAAAGGGAACTCCATGTTACCACAGCCCTTTGATCACACACCAGCAGGTTTAAGGAGGTCCTGCACTGGACATGGACTAAGAGAGTACAGTGATACAGCCTAACGTTCACCATGAAGTGGTATCAAAAATACATGAAACAAAGGTCACGAACCTCCTCACAGCACCCGTGTGTTGGCTGATTACTGTCATGACACGGCGACAGCCCAGTAACATCCTCTGTTGTCTCACAAAGGTCAACGTATTTCAATTAGATGTCTTCTTGTTGAATTTGTATCCATCCATTTCCAATGAATTTGTTTTTTAGCGTAAATTACATTTGAAATATGCACTCTATGAAAGTTCTTCCTATGTTGTCCTATCTATTCTCTTCTGACCCATGTGTAGTTTCGCAAAGGTCAAAGTAGTTAAATTAGAGGTCACTTCTTCTTCTTCATGTGAGAATGATCTCCCCCCCACACAGATGTGTCCCTAACCACTGTGAACATAGAGGCCGCTGCTCTCAGACCTGGGATAGTTTCAGCTGCTCCTGTAACGGGACAGGATACACCGGGGCTACATGCCATACCTGTAGGTATCCTCCCCTTCCTCCTCCTTAGCCTATCAAGACATCTTCATCTATGGTCTGTCAATATTCATACCCTCAGGGACCCATCTGAAACGTCAGTCACATTTTTGCACATCATTCACCTCCCTTACAAATGGGGAAACACCTGGATTTGTAATGATGAATAAGTCATTCTACTGCAATGTCCGCTTCATAATACATGTGGCTTCCTCTCTCGCGTGTGTATTCCTCCTCTCCAGCCGTGTATGAACAGTCCTGTGAGGAATACAAACACCTTGGTAAAACATCTGGCACGTACTGGATCGACCCTGATGGGAGTGGTCCTGTTGGCCCCTTCAAAGTCAACTGCAACATGACTGGTAAGAGTACCTCTCAATAAGACCCAAGATGAAAATCAACTAAACCATCTCTGCGTCTGATGATTTTGTCCCATCCCAGCGGGCCAATCATGTTAAAATGACATCATTATAACCAGATTACAACCAAATCTGGTATCTGGTTGGAATGATGTCATTGCACCCAGTTTTGACTGCATTGATGGCTGACCCACATTTAATTATTCCCCTGTAAATATTGTACACGGCTGACTGGTTTGTTGATGGTGTTGTTGACTGTGTGTGTTGCAGAGGACAAGGTCTGGACGACAGTGAGAAACAACCTGTCTCCCCAGACTTCAGTGACTGGCTCAGACCTGGAGGGGAAGGCTGTGCTGCAGCTCAATTACAACATGTCCATAGAGCAGGTCACCTTATGACATCTTCACCCATTGAATCATTCATAAAGGAACCATCTCAATGGGAAAGAAATCTGTATTTTATCAGTGGGTTTAATGGACCCGCATTAAGCCTAGTTTCATACAAAAAAACAATACTCAATGGAGAAACTCTATATTTTCAGTCTAGAGAAACCAGCCCGATGTGTATTTTCTATGTATTTTGATGTTACAGCCGAAGACACTAGCTAGCTACGTTTTTATTAAAGATGTTCTCACTGTATTTTCACTCAGCTCCACTACTATTACTAAATGTTATGCATTCTGCATTGCTTAAACCCTCTTTTCTCTCCCTACGACAGGTGACAGCCATCATGGGCAGTGCGGAGTACTGTGAACAGCATGTTGCCTACGCCTGCCGAATGTCTCGACTGCTCAATACGCCAGGTAAAGAGGATATTGGTGTTTGTATGTTAATTGTTGTGTACATCTGAGAATATTTTAAGGATCTGTTTCTATTGGACAGTACTGTAGTATCCTTTCCAACAAAGACACAGCAATTTAGGCATCTGGAGAGAGAAAATGGCAATAATATGTTGTCTTCTCTTGCCCCTTCCCAGTGTTTGTTATTGATGAATGTCCATTTAGGTGTTGCTAGATTGTTTAGCCGATTGTTATTAGCATTATGGCTACACGTGAAGAATACGCTTATCTATTTGATTTGGCAAGTGTTTCAGAAGATGTGAAGGCAAGCTGGCGTACATTAGACAGCGACAAGCTGGCGTACATTAGACAGCGACAAGCTGGCGTACATTAGACAGCGACAAGCTGGCGTACATTAGACAGCGACAAGCTGGCGTACATTAGACAGCGACAAGCTGGCGTACATTAGACAGCGACAAGCTGGCGTACATTAGACAGCGACAAGCTGGCGTACATTAGACAGCGACAAGCTGGCGTACATTAGACAGCGACAAGCTGGCGTACATTAGACAGCGACAAGCTGGCGTACATTAGACAGCGACAAGCTGGCGTACATTAGACAGCGACAAGCTGGCGTACATTAGACAGCGACAAGCTGGCGTACATTAGACAGCGACAAGCTGGCGTACATTAGACAGCGACAAGCTGGCGTACATTAGACAGCGACAAGCTGGCGTACATTAGACAGCGACAAGCTGGCGTACATTAGACAGCGACAAGCTGGCGTACGTTAGACAGCGACAAGCTGGCGTACGTTAGACATCGACAAGCTGGCGTACGTTAGACAGCGACAAGCTGGCGTACGTTAGACAGCGACAAGCTGGCGTACGTTAGACAACGACAAGCTGGCGTACGTTAGACAGCGACAAGCTGGCGTACGTTAGACAGCGACAAGCTGGCGTACGTTAGACAGCGACAAGCTGGCGTACATTAGACAGCGACAAGCTGGCGTACATTAGACAGCGACAAGCTGGCGTACATTAGACAGCGACAAGCTGGCGTACATTAGACAGCGACAAGCTGGCGTACATTAGACAGCGACAAGCTGGCGTACATTAGACAGCGACACAGCAGTTGTCATCCCTTGTCATTACTCATAGAATTGAGCCAAGCGTTTATTGCAGTGGCTCTGAGGAATACGACCTGTGATAAATGGAACTGGTTTATTCCCTTAAGCCAACCATATGGAACATTATAACTGAAATTCCATGACAGCCACAGAACCTAAAAGCTTGTCAGTTTCATCCAACAATGTAGTGTTTTTAAATTTTTTTTACCTTGTTTGATTTTTATCTCATCTGGCGTTATCAAGCAACAGCCGTTCCCCCTGAGGGTCCATAGAGTTCTGAGCCTGAGGTTTTGTCAGCAGCAGGGTAGCCCCAGCTCCCAGCCTCTAGAGTAGACACTGATTTGTGCATCACTCGGTGTATATGAGCAGCATAACAAGCTTTCATCATGTCCTTTGGATGTGTTAGGATCTGAGACAGGGGCCTGACTGACTGGAGACGTTGACAGATAAAACCCACACATCATTAGTGTTCTGGTGAGCTCTGTACACCTTGCTGCTCAACAGCCGTTTAGCATGGTGAAAGGGAGCGTGTTGGTTGGCAGGATCAGTGAGCTGAAAGAGGTCCTGGTCAGAGCTGCTGGTTGGTGGTAGTACCTCTCCCTCATTTGGTAGTCTTATTGTGTTGGCCTCAGTGGTGCCCATTCATCCAGTATTGAGGAATAGAAGTTTACTCTACCTCCCAGTTTCACCGCTGCTGGTTTGTCTCTCTCCCCTCACACAGACGGGAGACACTTGGCCTCCAGGCCCTCAGCTTAGCCTATTTCCCTTCTCATCACCATAAAGAACCTGAATTATTGATTACTCTATAGCCAGGGAATACCCAGAACCCCACAATGGTCCATGCTGCTCCCCTCAATCTCTCTCTCTCTATCCACCCTCCTCTCTCCATCCACCCCCCTCTCTCTGTCTCTCCATCTCCCTCTCTTCACCCCCTCCCCCCCTCCCCTGCATGTGGACCAGTGTGGAACATGGATACCTTGCAGGGGAACAGCCTGTGTAACAGCCTTTGTTCTCTCCCTGGAGCCTCACCGCTTCACTCTGTGTCCCCTTGGCTTTTGCTGAATTTTTTTTAGCCGATTTCTGAGGCATGTGTTGAACAGACCACCCCTGTGGCTAGAAACAGCAGTCCCATTGTCCTTCAACTATTATTTCCCCATTGATGCAAACATTGTGTAAATATTTCACTGTCAGTGGCTTGATACCAGACCCCTTCAATAATGTACTACCAGCCAATTATTATTTTTCATAAAATTATTATTTGTCATTCACTGGAGGGAAACTTCAGCCAGGTGCTGCTGATAAGTAACAATGACAAGATGGAAAATGGCAAATGAAATTATATTTTCTTGTCTTTCCCAAATTACCATTGTGTAAACATTGTTTTTTTCCCACTGCTTATTGTTAAGCATGCCTGTTGTTTAACTACTTGAAATTCAAAAGCATAATTCACATTGTAAACAGCAAAACACAAGAGTTGTTCAGTGATCCTACAGTAGTCAGTATGACTACACAAGCACGGTGGAGATGTTGAACAAGAACAAATGCCCTGGGGTGTGTTTGTCTTGATAAATGATCTTGTTTGTCCATCTATACAAACAGACATTTCCACTTGATGTGATTCCTCACGCCAGTTATTTTCCCGTTCCTTAGAGCGAGTCATTTTTGATTACCTGGAGTGCTGAATAACACTATCGGTCTGTGCTGCTGTTGGTGTGGAACAGGAGGAATAGCTGATTAATAGACCACATAGCTTGTCTCAATCAATAAAAAAGTAAAGTGCCAAATAGAGTGAAGGAAAATGGATCAGCTGGTTACACTTGTTTAAGGATCTAAACATGGGACTGCACATAACATAAGCAGTATAGGCGTCAATAGCCTCTTCATCTCAGTTTCAAGGCTATTTGCTATGCGAGTTTGACATCAACAACGGTAGCATGTTATTGTCTGTGTACCAGTAGAGAAGAGTACATGAAAAAAAAAACTGCTTAGACGATCTATGGTCATTTGTTTACTGTAGATATACAAATATTGTACCATGATGCTTATGTATTGAGTATGTTGTGGTTTTGGTAAGTTCTGTGCTGATTCATGTTGTTGTTATTTTGCAGAGGGATCTCCATTGACATGGTGGGTTGGCAGGGCCAATGAGAGGCATTTTTACTGTGCTGATTCATGTTGTTGTTATTTTGCAGAGGGATCTCCATTGACATGGTGGGTTGGCAGGGCCAATGAGAGGCATTTTTACTGTGCTGATTCATGTTGTTGTTATTTTGCAGAGGGATCTCCATTGACATGGTGGATTGGCAGGGCCAATGAGAGGCATTTTTACTGTGCTGATTCATGTTGTTGTTATTTTGCAGAGGGATCTCCATTGACATGGTGGGTTGGCAGGGCCAATGAGAGGCATTTTTACTGTGCTGATTCATGTTGTTGTTATTTTGCAGAGGGATCTCCATTTACATGGTGGGTTGGCAGGGCCAATGAGAGGCATTTTTACTGGGGTGGTTCAGGCCCAGGGATACAGAAGTGTGCCTGTGGAATCGAGAGGAACTGCACCGACCCCAAGTACTACTGCAACTGTGACGCTGACCAAACACGGTGGTGAGTGACTGAACAAGACCATGGATTCGATGTTTACAGTATTAAAATTTAGTTTTATAATCTAGTTATCCTGAAATGTCATACATGAAATGAATCAAGACATAATACATTGTAACATTTGCTTTGAGCTACAATCTTACTGTTGTGCCTTTTTGTAGTGAAAATATTCCTCTGTATCTCACATATTTGATTTATTTTTAATTTAGGAGAGAGGACGCTGGTCTTCTGGTGTATAAAGACCATTTGCCTGTGAGTCAGGTGGTGGTTGGTGACACTAATCGTGCTGGCTCGGAGGCTAAATTGACTGTGGGTCCACTGCGTTGTCAAGGAGATGGTGAGTTTGTTATAATTTCCACACCTATGGTAGTATTTTGGGCCATTATTCTCTGCTTTGTATGACTAGAATGCACATTGAGTGATTCATGTTTCCTGTCTGTTTCCCAGGTAACTACTGGAACGCAGCATCCTTCAACACGCCTGGATCCTACCTGCACTTCCCTACCTTCCAAGGAGAGACCAGTGCTGACATCTCTTTCTATTTCAAGACTTCCTCCTCTTATGGCGTCTTTCTGGAGAACCTTGGCAACGCTGACTTCATCCGCCTGGAACTAAAAGGTGAGTATACCACTACTCAGTAACAGTAACACTACCTGTAGACTTATATTGTGGATGTGTGTCTGTGCAGTTCAATATCAAAGCTCTGGGTCAACATCTGCAAAACATTTTCCCATTACAATATATAATGTATAGATGCAGTATAAATTCAGTGGTTTTGGACAGTGTTGGTAAGGCTTATTCACAGTAGATATCAACTTTGACTTGCCACTATGACTTTCCACTATATAAAAAGTATATTGTCTGTCTTGTGGCCACAAAACAAGAATCTCGTGTTCCTACTAAAAACAAACCACCAGTCACTAAGCAATTGTCACCTGCCATGTTCCCTGAGAGCTACCATTCAGTTCTTAGTACAGCTTCTCAGTCAACTCTTGGGGACTGTAACAAGATGGTAGATGGTAGACAAGTGTGTGTGTGTACTGTAGAGTCTCAGTCTGAGAACATTGTGAAGGTGAAACCTCCCAAGGTACCTCTAGGGCTCTCCATAAAGGCTGCCATCTATCTCATCGATCGTAGTCCATACTTCTTTCAGCTTATATTCAACTTCAGTGCTTTAGAAATCTCCACTTAGAAATGGCTAGAAGTCAGTATTAACTTAAAGTTCACCAGCACAGTGGGAACCCTGTTTGGAAATGGTATTGTTAGATGAAATTGGTTTCCAGTGACATTTAAGCATGATTTGTGAGCTGGTGGGAGAGCAGTTTCCTTCCGCTGGGAAAGATCAATGGTCAGAAATATCTTTGAGCTGCTTCCGTCGCCTCAGAACCCATTGTTATTGTTTCTGACCCTTTTTCTCTGGCAGGTTTGAAGCTTTACTGACGCCATCTTTTGGTGCAATGCGTTGACAATATTTGAGCAGTATTATTAGTGATTCAGTTGCTCTGAAGAAACACGGTCTCTTCTTTGGAGACAGAGACAGACAATATTCTGTTAAAAAAAAATCATATTCAATATTTTCCCCCCATTTTAATATTCACAAGGTATAGTATTAGTCTGCCAAGGGAAATGGATTTACTAAGCCTCTGGTGAGCTTTTATATTTTAAACAGTTTTAAACACTCTTGAGTACTGGTACACATTAGAATTTCTCTTTAGAGCTTGGCACTGGCAGTTGTTTTAATGAGACTTGGCTCCACTCCAAAATTCCTCTCTGAGCTTCAGAATGTTCTCTGCCAGTCCTGCAGGCCAAGCATCTGCTCTGAACAGGTGGATCTATGATTGACAAGGCTCCCCCATGTCATCTCCACAGCTTCAGTACATGCTCTGAATGGAGAACAAATGCAGTCAGACAGCTCCCTTTAATACAGATCTATTGAGTCGGTTGGGAAATAAAATCAAATAATGATTCTCCCAATGTGGTCCAGGGTGAGACCCCCTGGTAAGTGGAAAAGAGCTCAATCACAATCGCTGTGAAATCTCATTACTCGATGGCAGCCTGGAGTCTGGGATTTCTGTGGATTAAGCAATCGGACAGGGTGTTGGGTGATTAGACAAGTTGTCAGTATGTAACGTACGTCTCTGTAGAATTGGACCCAACAGGGGGTATGATGGTACCTGTCAACAGGGTTTCAATAAAGTAAATGATGATAGACGGGGAAATGAGAGAACTGTGTCGTTGTGAAAGGGAGAGCTATTTCACTGCTCCCTGAAGTATTTGTCTGCTTTACGCATTTATAAGTAATGGCTGATAGGTACTTGTCAAATACACATCTAGAAAGTGATCAGTTTTTCAGAGCTGTGAATTATACATAGTGTCATTCATTTTTATTTTGAAGTCATCATGATTTCAACAGCAACGGAAATTATACAACAGTTTCCTTCGCATTCATGGGAAAAGTCAACACTGTATGTAAGCAGAATTCAATTTCGGTAAAAATGCTTGTTAGCTTTTCAACCACTCCGAAACAGACCAAGGTCTTTCAAATCTCCTGTATAGCCCAAGCCTAATCCTTGTTTCAAAAACAACCTCCTTGACACATTTCCACCTCTTAATTAAGTTGTTTCTCACCAAAAATTACTTACTTAGACTCTTACTTACTTATCCTCTTTGTGCCCACCTGCTCATAAGGCAGATACAAGACCTCTCCACTTCTGACATCCAAAGCCTGTTTGGCAGCACCCAAAACCTTATCTAACTCCTTGCCCTTTCTCCCCTCCTGCCCAGCTGCCACGGTTGTGTCCTTCTCCTTTGATGTGGGCAACGGTCTGGTGGAGCTGAGTGTGAGGTCGTCCACTCCTCTTAATGATGACCAGTGGCACAGGGTGGTGGCTGAGCGCAATGTGAAGGAAGCTGTGCTGCAGCTGGATGGGCACTACAAGGAGGTTCGCCCTGCACCCCCACAGGGTCACACCCGCCTGGAGCTATACAGCCAGCTCTACGTGGGTAAGATATCCTGCCTACCTGCCTCCCACCACATAGCGTAATGATGATCCGGTTTATATGTCTATGTGGGTTAGACTACTGCTGCTCAGCTCTTGGTGTTATGACCCGACTTATACAGGCTGCACTGTTGGATACAGGCCCACGCAGTCTTCACATTGCACACAACAACAATGTCAAAAGGTATAAGGATGTCAATTCAACAACTTCAACAACTAAAAAAAAACATGAGTTTACCTGTTTTTTTAGTAGTTTTTTTACCAGAAGTGTACTTTGTAACATAAGTTGTTGTAAACCAAAATACCTAATACAACTTCTTGTCATAAACGTTATCATCCAGGTGCATCGGGTGGCCAGAGGGGGTTCCTAGGATGTATCCGTGCCCTGAAGATGAACGGTGTGACCCTTGACCTGGAAGAGAGGGCGAAGGTCACCCCAGGGGTTAAGCCTGGCTGCTCTGGCCACTGCACCAGCTATGGGCAGCACTGCAGAAACGGTGGCCAGTGCATGGAGAAATACAACGGTTACTCATGTGACTGCACCTTGACGGCGTATGATGGGCCCTTCTGCACTGAAGGTAAAATACAGTCACAGTCATGTGAGAGAATAGTAACTCTGAATATGTCCTGGTATTTTTTTTTTCAACTTTGCACAGTGATTTAGGGAGGCTAATATCGATACGCTTGTCAATCTCTCAAACTTATGCTGATGTTTTGTATTGCTGCCAAATGTCTCCTGTGTGTATCAGATGTGGGCGGCTACTTCGAGAGTGGAACACTCGTTCGTTACGACTTCCTTCCCGAGAGGAGCCTTCCAGCTATCAGGGATGTGAAGAGCCTGTCTCCCTTGCTGCCCACGGAGGGCAACCTGACCCAGGAGGAGCTGGTATTCAGCTTCAGCACCTCCAACGCCCCGAGCATCCTGGTGTACATCAGCTCTAGGACTCAGGACTACCTGGCTGTGGTGCTCAGACATAATGGTGAGAGAGAAACTGCTCAAACTGCTCTGAAATGCTTGAAAGAACAAGAGAGCAACCCTGGCTGTCCGTTTATAGGGTTTGAAATGCTTGGAGGGTGAAGTTAATGACTCAGTCAGCAAAGAACCACAGAATGTACTGTAAATTAGCTCAATAGCTAATTATATAGTGCAACACACAGGTTGGGCATGGTCCCAGGCACATACATATTTCACTGAAAAAGCAGAAAGAGAGAGTGATAGTCAATTTAGTATTTGGCAATGTAAAGCGTCATTTAAAATACAACTTCCACTTGAGTGTGATACTCTTACCATGTTACTAAGCCTATCAGAATATGGACTGACAGCCATATGAATTACGATGGTGATGGAACATTGGGACTGACTGTCCATTCCATCTCCCTCTGTCAGGAACACTTCAGATCCGCTACAGCTTGGGAGGCCTGAGGGAGCCGTTCACCATCGACCTGGACCAGCGCAACATGGCCAACGGGCAGCCCCACCACATCAACATCTCCAGGCAGGAGAGGAACGTACGGCTGCAGGTGATAATAATGAGGACAGTAATGTGGTTTTATTTCTCTATAAAGCACTTTTCAGCTGCAGGTCCAGTATGACCCTAGTGTTCCCCTGTCACAAAGGCTGATCTAACACACAGTGGGATTTGCTGAAGTCATGAAATTAAAAAAAAAAATAATAATGTTTTATTTCCTCTAAGACTACGTTAGGCTGCAGGTAAAAATCATACCAATGTAGCTTTATTTAAAGAACCATTTTCATCAAGCAGTTGAAAGGTTGGACTTTAATGTTCTACTTGTCCCAAGGAGGGCACTGCTCTCAGTGGGAGATTTGCTGACGTCATGAAATCCAACAAAATACAACCTTTCCATGTCCTCTGACTACATTAGGCTGATTGATAGCTACATAGACTATAGATAAAGCACTTCATTAAGGAGTTGAACGGCAGGACTAGTGCTCTCAGGAGGGGAGGACACCACTCTCAGTGAGAGTGTGCTGTCCTCTGACTGCATTAGGCTGTTGACACACCTGACCCACCTTGTCTGTGGAGATGGTGTTTAGTGCATTGTGCTATTAGCACACTTTTTCTAAAGCCTACCACGAGGGGGCAGTAATAATACAGTACAGCTGAACTGGGTTTATAACTGACTGTAATACATCATGATTCAGGACCATATGGTATTATTTTCCAGTTGGATCATTACCCCCCAGTCAGCTACACTCTGCCTGATGACTCTGACACTCAGTTCAACCTGGTCAAGACCATATTCCTGGGGAAAGTCTTTGGTAAGTGCAGATATGATCCATGTATTACTGGAGTGCAAATATAATAAATGCCATCAGAGGTATGTGTACAGATCTCTTAGAATTCGCCCCTAAGTCATTTTAGGACTTTGGTTCTGTGTGTTCTGATAAAAAACAGAATCATAATTTGTGTTGCCCATCCGTGGCTAAAAAGTGATGAGTCCTGGTTTAGTCCAGGTGTATTAATATATGTAATGAGGGTATCAATATAGATGGTAAAGGTGATGTTGCCTTGACAGAAAATCATGTACGTGTATTTTAGTGGCCATATTGTCTAGGTCTTAATCTGACTGATGTAGTACCACACCACTGCAGCACACAACACAACAGTATTCTGTAACCAGACGAGGGATGGAATAGGAACTCTAATAATGTGATGTGGTGGGAGGGAGCAGTACTGTGTCAGCAGGAGTCAGACACCAGTACACTGGTCCTGTTCTGAGAACAGTAGAATGCCCCATTCTGCCTGGCTTGTAAAGCCTTACGACTCCCTAGAGTGCTTTGCTGCTGCACTCTGTGAATAAATTAACAACAGGCCCACCGATCTCTGACATCATCCTCAGGGAGGGAGGGAGCACAGAGGCCCGATCCTGATCCCCCATCTTGCACTCCTGTACGCACATCCAGGTTTTCTCTGAGCCGTGCGGTGAATGCATTAGTTCACTGATCCATGACATCATATTTTCTCCATGTTTTCTCTGGTCTGGCTGTGGGGAAGGTAGGGAAAGGAGGTGGACTGAATCACTCGGGGTGCATTCATATTCAGAGCTCGCTGGCTAACCAAGGCTGCAGGCACGTAGACACCCTGGCAGGTACATAGACAGGCTGACAGACAGGTATACACACAGGAAAACAAACAGAGAGATTGATAGATGTATTGGCAGGAAGACAAATAGACTACTAGCTGGCAGCGAGGCAGATAGAGGTAAATGGACCTGGTGACTCACTGACAGACAGACGATCATAGACAGACAGACGATCATAGACAGACAGACGATCATAGACAGACAGACGATCATAGACAGACAGACGATCATAGACAGACAGACGATCATAGACAGACAGACGATCATAGACAGACAGACGATCATAGACAGACAGACGATCATAGACACAGACAGACGATCAAAGACACAGACAGACGATCATAGACACAGACAGACGATCATAGACGATAATAGACACAGACAGACGGACAGACGATCATAGACACGGACAGACGATCATAGACACGGACAGACGGACAGACGATCATAGACACAGACAGACGGACAGACGATCATAGACACGGACAGACGATCATAGACACGAACAGACGGACAGACGATCATAGACATGGACAGACGATCATAGACACGGACAGACGGACAGACGATCACAGACGGACAGACGATCACAGACGGACAGACGATCACAGACGGACAGACGATCACAGACGGACAGACGATCACAGACGGACAGACGATCACAGACGGACAGACGATCACAGACGGACAGACGATCATAGACGGACAGACGATCACAGACGGACAGACGGACAGACGATCACAGACGGACAGACGATCATAGACACAGACAGACGGACAGACGATCACAGACAGACGGACAGACGATCACAGACAGACAGACATACAGACGATCACAGACGGACAGACGATCACAGACGGACAGACGATCACAGACGGACAGACGATCATAGACACAGACAGACGGACAGACGATCACAGACAGACAGACGGACAGACGACACAGACAGACGATCACAGACGATCACAGACAGACGATCACAGACAGACAGACAGACAGACGATCACAGACAGACAGACAGACAGACGATCATAGACAGACAGACAGACGATCATAGACAGACAGACAGACGATCATAGACAGACGATCATAGACAGACAGACAGACAGACGGACATAGACAGACAGACGATCATAGACAGACAGACAGACGGACATAGACAGACAGACAGACAGACGATCATAGACAGACAGATAGACGGACATAGACAGACAGACAGACGATCATAGACAGACAGACAGACGATCATAGACAGACGATCATAGACAGACAGACAGACAGACAGACGATCATGGACATGGACAGGTGTACAGCGGCCAGTGGTAGCACTGTATAAGGCAAGGATTTGTGCTGTGGATAGAGGGTCTGCAAGGTAGAGGCAGAGCAAGCATCACTACATTCAGGGAGGACAACAGGGCAAACAGGTACTACTCTTCTGTATTTGACTAACTTGAGGTGGCATAGTGTTTTGGATAACAACATAACTGTAACTACACTAAATACATAGGTATTGGGGAGACTTATTGTAAACCTTGACCTTGTGATTTGTGGTTGCAAGATTTGTTTTAGATTGGCATTTCCTATACAGGATATACTGTAGGGTAGGCCTATGTTGCTTTTAACAAACCTTGCCACTGTAGTTTTATCATTGGTTTAAGATGGTGAATTTTCTTCCTGTAGGTATTGGGATGAGTTCTCAAAAGTAAAGATCATGAATGGCACAATGTATGGCTAATGTTCCAAACAGGATGTGTTTTGTATTTTTTTTAACCCGGGGGCATATGAAACATCCTTCTTACATGTAACCTTAAAATGGTGAGATTCTTCTTCTTTAGCCACCTTTGGAGAATGCTGTATTGCAGTAGAATTGGATACTTTGTTTTCCCTGGTCTATTGGGAGTATATGTCTGCAGTAGGAGCTTGTACAGTAGCTGCCTGTCTGTAATGTAGGGGGAGACTAGGGATTGGGAATACAGCATCACCAACCAGAGGCTAGATTCCAGTGAACATAAATCAAACTGGGGAGGCTTACAGTATTGCAGTGTGCTGAGTAGTAGTACATCGTGGTGGTAGACCAGTATTAAGTGGTCAAATAGAATCAGTCAGCAGCTCCACACAAGCAGAAGATGATAAAGCTCTACTGTGCACTGATACACTCAAGGTCTATACATTTCACATGGGTTGACAGGGATACCATAAGGAAGAACTCCTATCTAATCCAGAACTGCTGTTATGTTTTAATTTAATTTGTCTTGGTTTTGATCAGAAACTGGCCAGATTGACCCAGTCCTCATAGAGAAGTACAACACTCCAGGGTTTGTGGGCTGCCTGTCCAGAGTTCATTTCAACAACATTGCCCCTCTGAAGGCAGCACTGAGGTCTAGCATCGTCGCCCCGGTGACCACCCAGGGCATTCTAGTGGAGTCAAACTGTGGGGCGTCTCCTCTCACGATCTCACCAATGGCTGCTGCCAACGATCCCTGGCACATGGACTCAGGTACAGTAAATCATTATGTATTAATCTATCTCCTTTGATTGTCCAGCCAATGGAACCATTTATTTATACAGTGTCATGGGATTCTATTCTTGTGGTTTTACGTCTTGTTCCATCTTGAATACTGCGTTTTTACGGTAAGCACTGTAAGGCCGTTAGTGTGTATAGTAGATTAATTGTCAGCGGTCAACTGGCAGCACCAGCGGTCCCACTCAGTTCTCCAAAGAGATCTGATATTTCATTGTAACGTCAAGCCGTTATATTTAATGGTGGTATTTTTCTTCTCCTCCAGCTATTGTACCATTTAAACCCATGTGCTGTTTAGCTCCTGCGGATTGCTCTACAGGGTGGTTATTACTGGGTCAGTGTATTGATCCTGGGCGAGCTTTTCCAGATACATGAGATATATTGCTGGGAAACACAAGATCCATCTCCTGCCTGCTCTGAGAATGGTCTGCTCTGTACTAGGGTATGAACTCCATCTCTCAGTGACTATGCTGTATGTTTAACCTATGGAGGCATATGTGAGGTTTCAATAGGTCAGATAAGTCATTTTAGTGATACTGCTTTGGTAAGGATTAATATTAACAAGTTCAATTATCTTACAGCTAGGCCTAATGGAAGTAGTGGGTTGATCTTTTCAGTTATTGATTTTTACACCACTGATAGTAAAAGACAAATAGAATTTTAGATGAAAAATTAGAATAAGAGGGAGAATCCTTTTATCATTTGATCTTAGCCTTGCATAAGCTCCCTGTGAGAGGCATCTGCGATCCCTGCCCTACTGTATGTGTGTACATGTGTGTATGTGAAAATAACAAAAAACAAAGTATTTTGTGAACCAGTACTTGCATTTGATTTTTCCCCTACTAGCTCTGATTTTGCTGATTAGCTACTTTATTGAAGAAAAATGTACTTACTATGACTGAGATACAGTGGGGAGAACAAGTATTTGATACACTGCCGATTTTGCAGGTTTTCCTACTTACAAAGCATGTAGAGGTCTGAAATTTTTATCATAGGTACACTTAAACTGTGGGAGACCGAGTCTAAAACAAAAATCCAATTGTATGATTTTTAAGTAATTCATTTGCATTTTATTTGCATGACGTAAGTATTTGATCACCTACCAACCAGTAAGAATTCCGTCTCTCACAGACCTGTTAGTTTTTCTTTTAAGCCCTCCTGTGCTCCACTCATTACCTGTATTAACTGCACCTGTTTGAACTTGTTACCTGTATAAAAGTCACCTGTCCACACACTCAATCAAACAGACTCCAACCTCTCCACAATGGCCAAGACCAGAGAGCTGTGTAAGGACATCAGGGATACAATTGTAGACCTGCACAAGGCTGGGATGGGCTACAGGACAATAGGCAAGCATCTTGGTGAGAAGGCAACAACTGTTGGCACAATTATTAGAAAATGGAAGAAGTTCAAGGTGACGATCAATCACCCTCGGTCTGGGGCTCCATGCAAGATCTCACCTCGTGGGGCATCAATGATCATGAGGAAGGTGAGGGATCAGCCCAGAACTACATGGCAGGACCTGGTCAATGACCTGAAGAGAGCTGGGACCACAATCTCAAAGAAAACCATTAGTAACACACTATGCCGTCATGGATTAAAATCCTGCAGCGCACGCAAGGTTCCCCTGCTCAAGCCAGCGCATGTCCAGGCCGGTCTGAAGTTTGCCAATGACCATCTGGATGATCCAGAGGAGGAATGGGAGAAGGTCATGTGGTCTGATGAGACATAGAGCGTTTTGGTCTAAACTCCACTCGCCGTGTTTGGAGGAAGAAGAAGGATGAGTACAACCCCAAGAACACCATCCCAACCGTGCAGCATGGAGGTGGAAACATCATTCTTTGGGGATGCTTTTCTGCAAAGGGGACAGGACGACTGCACCATATTGAGGGGAGGATGGATGGGGCCATGTATCGTGAGATCTTGGCCAACAGCCTCCTTCCCTCAGTAAGAGCATTGAAGATGGGTCGTGGCTGGGTCTTCCAGCGTGACAATGACCCGAAACACACGGCCAGGGCAACTAAGGAGTGGCTCTGTAAGAAGCATCTCAAGGTCCTGGAGTGGCCTAGCCAGTCTCCAGACCTGAACCCAATAGAAAATCTTTGGAGGGAGCTGAAAGTCTGTACTGCCCAGCAACAGCCCCGAAACCTGAAGGATCTGGAGAAGGTCTGTATGGAGGAGTGGGCCAAAATCCCTGCTGCAGTGTGTGCAAACCTGGTCAAGTGCTACAGGAAACATGTGATCTCTGTAATTGCAAACAAAGGTTTCTGTACCAAATATTAAGTTCTGCTTTTCTGATGTATAAAATGCAAATTAATTACTTAAAAATCATACAATGTGATTTTCTGGATTTTTGTTTTAGGTTCCGTCTCTCACAGTTGAAGTGTACCTATGATTAAAAAAATTACAGACCTCTACATGCTTTGTAAGTTGGAAAACCTGCAAAATCGGCAGTGTATCAAATACTTGTTCTCACCACTGTATGTGGTATGTGTCCAACCAAGCTATCTTAATTGTAAATCGCTGGGAAGATATTTTTTATGTAGCGATTCCATGGACAAGGTGTATGAGTTGATATATAAAACAATGCAATATTCAAGACTTCATGCTTTTCAGCTAAAATTATTGCACAGAATCAATCATCGCAGCCCTGCAGATTTTGTTGTGAGGATGCAGAATCAATAGACAATTTGTTTTGGTATTGCACTTAGGTAGCCTGTTTCTGGTCTCAGGTTCAGGAATGGCTGAAAATGCACAACATTTATCAAAATTGACCTTAGAAATAGTATTGTTGAGAGATCTGGTCAGTCAATTACTAATATACTAATACTCGTAATAAAAGTATTTACCTTCAACTCACACTCTGTGGATTCTATTCGATTAGATAGATTCAAATTGTATGTTAAACATCACAGCATAGTTGAAATACAGTGAAGGAAAAAAGTATTTGATCCCCTGTTGATTTTGTACGTTTGTCCACTGACAAAGAAATTATCCGTCTATAATTTTAATGGTAGGTTTATTTGAACAGTGAGAGACAGAATAACAACAAATAAATCCAGAAAAACGCCTTGTCAAAAACGTTATAAATTGATTTGCATCTTAATGAGGGAAATAAGTATTTGACCCCTCTGCAAAACATGACTTAGTACTTGGTGGCAAAACCCTTGTTGGCAATCAGAGGTCAGATGTTTCTTGTTGTTGGCCACCAGGTTTGCACACATCTCAGGAGGGATTTTGTCCCACTCCTCTTTGCAGATCTTCTCCAAGTCATTAAGGTTTCGAGGCTGACGTCTGGGAACTCGAACCTTCAGCTCCCTCCACAGATTTTCTATGGGATTAAGGTCTGGAGACTGGCTAGGCCACTCCAGGACCTTGAGATGCTTCTTACAGAGCCACTCCTTAGTTGCCCTGGCTGTGTGTTTTAGGTCATTGTCATGCTGGAATACCCATCCACAACCCATTTTCAATGCCCTGGCAGAGGGAAGGAGGTTCTCACAGAAAAGATTTGACGGTACATGGTCCTGTCCATCGTCCCTTTGATGCAGGGAAGTTGTCCTGTCCCCTTAGCAGAAAAACACCCCCAAAGCATAATGTTTCCACCTCCATGTTTGACGGTGGGGATAGTGTTCTTGGGGTCATAGGCAGCATTCCTCCTCCTCCAAACACAGCGAGTTGAGTTCATGCCAAAGAGCTCAATTTTGGTCTCATCTGACCACAACACTTTCACCAAGTTGTCCTCTGAATCATTCAGATGTTCATTGGCAAACTTCAGACGGGCATGTATATGTGCTTTCTTGAGCAGGGGGACCTAGCGGGTGCTGCAGGATTTCAGTCCTTCACGGCGTAGTGTGTTACCTATTGTTTTTTTGGTGACTATGGTCCCAGCTGCCTTGAGATCATTGACAAGATCCTCCCGTGTAGTTCTGGGCTGATTCCTCATCGTTCTCATGATCATTGCAACTCCACGAGGTGAGATCTTGCATGGAGCCCCAGGCCGAGGGAGATTGACAGTTCTTTTGTGTTTTTTCCATTTGCGAATAATCGCACCAACTGTTGTCACCTTCTTACCAAGCTGCTTGGCGATGGTCTTGTAGCCCATTCCAGCCTTGTGTAGGTCTACAATCTTGTCCCTGACATCCTTGGAGAGCTCTTTGGTATTGGCCACGGTGGAGAGTTTGGAATCTGATTGATTGATTACTTCTGCAGACAGGTGTCTTTTATACAGGTAACAAACTGAGATTAGGAGCACTCCCTTTAAGAGTGTGCTCCTAATCTCAGCTCGTTACCTGTATAAAAGACACCTGGGAGCCAGAAATCTTTCTGATTGAGAGGGGGTCAAATACTTATTTCCCTCATTAAAATGCAAATCAATATAACATTTTTGCATGCGTTTTTCTGGATTTTGTTATTCTGTCTCTCACTCTTCAAATAAACCTACCATTAAAATTATAGACTGATCATTTCTTTGTCAGTGGGCAAAAGTACAAAATCAGCAGGGGATCAAATACTTTTTTCCCTCACTGTATGGTGTGTAGAAATCCGAAGAGGGTGGCCAGCAGAGATGGGTGGGATGATGTAATAATGACAATTACGACAATACTGAATTAACACTTATTTTAACTTAATATAATACAGCAAAATCAATTTAGCCTCAAGTAGATAATGAAACATTTTGGTTCAATTTGGTTTAAATAATGCAAAACAAAGTGTTGGAGAAGAACGTAAAAGTGCAATATGTGCTATGTAAGAAAGCTAACGTTTCAGTTCCTTGCTCAGAACATGAGAACATAGATTATAAAGGTGTAAAAAATGTAAAATAAAATAAAAATCGGCAAATCCACGCCCAAAAATAACGATTTCCGATTGTTATGAAAACTTGAAATCGGCCCTAATTAACTCGGTAGACATCTAGCTGATAGTTCTGGTTCAGGTCCCCATTTCTTTTACCTTGTGGAAGATCTGTTGACGTGCCCTTGAGCAGGACGTTGACCCTGGTTGCTTCTCTGGATGGGACTCTGTTAGATGACTGAATGTAAGAAATATCATTTTTAAAACAAGTCCCTCTGGATAAGATCATCTGCTAAATGACTAAAATGTGTTCTTTGCACAGATTCTGCAGGATCCACTCAAATGGACTAGTGCCCACAGAGATCAGCTGGAAAAAAAGAGTAGACTGCCCCTTTTGACTCTGAGCCCACTCCTACTTCCCCCATAGACTCACATACTGTGCATATACTGCATGCTATACACTCAGAGTATACCAAACATTAGGAACACCTTCCTAATATTGCGTTGCGTACCCCTCCCCTTTTGCCCTCAGAACAGCTTCAATTCGTCAGGACATGGACTCTACAAGGTGTCAAAAGTGTTCCAAATGGATGCTGGCTGATGTTGACTCCAATGCTTCCCACAGTTGTATCAAGTTGGCTGGATGTCCTTTGGGTGGTGGACCATTCTTCATACAGACGGGAAACTATCGAGTGTGATAAACCCAGCAGCGTTGCAGTTCTTGACACAAACCTACCATACCCCGTTCAAAGGCACTTGTGTTTTTTGTCTTGCTCATTCACCTTCTGAATGACACACAATCCATGTCTCAATTCTCTCAAGGCTTAAAAATCATTCTTTAACCTGTCTCCTCCCCTTCATTTACACTGATTTGAAGTGGATTTAACAAGTGACATCAATAAGGGATCCTAGCTTTCAACTGGATTCACCTGGTCAGTCGGTCATGGAAATGTTTTGTATACTCAGTGTACATCTCCTGTCCAGTTGTTTTAATAGATGTCAAAATGTGCCAGTTTACAATTGACATATTCTGTCTCTAAAACATGTGACTGCATTTACATTTTTTTTAGCTTGTTGGATTGTTTTGGGGCAGAGATATTTTGTAGCTGAGATTTTGTTTTTGTTTACTTTTTCAGCTGGTGCTGTATTCCCATTCAACGAGGAAAGAGTTAGCCGGGATGGAGTTGATCAGAACTCTGCAGTTATCGGAGGTGAGTAGGAGCAGTAACCAACTCGCTGACTATACAGGGTTGTTGATGTTTTTAAAGGTCATGTTCCTCATAATGTCCGTTGTACTTGCAGGTATCATTGCTTTGGTCATCTTCACCATCCTCTGCACCCTGGTGTTCTTGATTCGCCATATGTTCCGTCACAAGGGCTCCTACCACACCAACGAGGCCAAAGGGGCGGAGTCTGCGGACTGTGCCGATGCAGCCATCATTGTCAATGACCCCGCCTTCACAGAAACCATCGATGAGAGCAAGAAGGAGTGGTTCATCTAATCGGACATTCACATTTTGGTACTGGGCAGAGGTGTGCCCATTGCTCTTCGCTGTGTGAAGGCAAGGCTTTCTTTGATGAGGGATGAATGATGTGTAATTGTGGACTAGGGAGATGTCCCCTTGGACTAGATGTGTGCTTTGGCTGGCTTGTCTATAATGTATTTACATTGAGTGAGGAGTTTTGTCAACATGATATCAGTCATTCACATGGAGCCATTATTTCAATTACTGCATCCACTGAACTGAGAATGGGGGGAGATTAAATTATATAACTTTTTTATTTATTTTTGCATTACAGTTGATATGTCTTAATGATTTGAGCTTTGATTGTAGAGATGTTTATGCCTGCATTTAGTGGGTCAAGCACAAACTGTATACTTATTTCCTTTGCTGCCAAATGAGACGACTATTCCTACACAGTTTAAAAAACACAAGGTTTATGTCAGACATTGACATTGTATTGTAATGTGCTAATTTGATTGCACTGCAGTCCTTTGTGTGTATAATACAATGGCATGCTTCAAGATTATGACATCCCTTCATTGCACCATTCCACACAGTAGCACTTGTATTTCCTCACAAATGTGTCTTTTATCTCGCCAAATTTTTTTTGTACCAAATTATTCAGCGCGCTTTATCTGTTTTGCCCAGTCTTGCTACGTGATGGTTCTTCTTGGAAAGATTGTAATCTGGTAAGAGATGACAGGTTCACATTTGGGGACATTTGTAAGGGAATTGCTATGATATTGTTATGAAAAGGTTTATAGCACAAACAAGCATATCAGTTATAGAAATTACAATATCTGGCTTAACCCAACGTGCCTTCAGGGTTCAGCCACTTAGCCTTCTGTTTTAGACTATTTCATTATGGGCCCACTGACTGTCCCTTGAAACAATATAAATACTAAGGCCAATAGGGATGTATTTATGATGGTTGCTATTTGCTAAAAGGAAAATGAAAGAACATGGCTTAAGTTCAGCTGTCCCCATGGACAGTGATACACTACAGTCATGGCCAAAAGTTGAGAATGACATTAATTTTCACAAAGTTTGCTGCTTCAGTGTCTTTAGATATTTTTGTCAGATGGAATACTGAAGTATAATTACAAGCGTCAAAGGCTTTTATTGATAATTACATGAAGTTGATGCAAAGAGTCAAAATTTGCAGTGTTGACCCTTCTTTTTCAAGACCTCTGCAATCCGCCCTGGTATGCTGTCAATTAACTTCTGGGCCACTGATGGCAGCCCATTCTTGCATAATCAATGCTTGGAGTTTGTCAGAATTTGTGGGTATTGTTTGTCCACCCGCCTCTTGAGGATTGACCACAAGTTCTCAATGGGATTAAGGTCTGGGGAGTTTCCTGGCCATGGACCCAAAATATTGATGTTTTGTTCCCTGAGCCACTTGGCTATCACTTTTGCCTTATGGCAAGGTGCTCCATCATGCTGGAAAAGGCATTGTTCATCGCCAAACTGTTCCTGGATGGTTGGGAGAAGTTGCTCTCAGAGGATGTGTTGGTACCATTCTTTATTCATGACTGTGTTTTTAGGCAAAATTGTGAGTGAGCCCACTCCCTTGGCTGAGAAGCAACCCCACACAGGGATGGTCTCAGGATGCTTTACTGTTGGCATGACACAGGACTGATGGTAGCGCTCACCTTGTCTTCTCCGGACAAGCTTTTTTCCGGATGCCCCAAACAATCGGAAAGGGGATTCATCAGAGAAAATGACTTTACCCCAGTCAACAGCAGTCCAATCCCTGTACATTTAACAGAATATCAGTCTGTCCCTGATGTTTTTCCTGGAGAGAAGTGGCTTCTTTGCTGCCGTTCTTGACACCAGGCCATCCTCAAAGTCTTCACCTCACTGTGTGTGCAGATGCACTCACACCTGCCTGCTGCCAATTCCTGACCAAGCTCTGTACTGGTGGTGCCCCGATCCTGCAGCTGAATCAACTTTAGGAGACTGTCCTGGCGCTTGCTGGACTTTCTTCGGCACCCTGAAGCCTTCTTCACAACAATTGAACCGTTCTCCTTGAAGTTCTTGATGATCAGATGAATGGTTGATTTAGGTGCAATTTTACTGGCAGCAATATCCTTGCCTGTGAAGCCCTTTTTGTGCAAAGCAATGACGGCACGTTTCTTTGCAGGTAACCATGGTTGGCAGAGGAAGAACAATGATTCCAAGCACCACCCTTTTGAAGCTTCCAGTCTGGTATTCGAACTCAATCAGCATGACATATTGATCTCCAGCCTTGTCCTCGTCAACACTCACACCTGTGTTAACGAGAGAATCACTGACATGATGTCAGCTGGTCCTTTTGTGGCAGGGCTGAAATGCAGTGGAATTTTTTTGGGGGGGATTCAGTTCATTTGCATGGCAAAGAGGGACTTTGCAATTAATTGCAATTCATCTGATCACTCTTCATAACATTCTGGAGTATATGCAAATTGCCATCATACAAACTGAGGCAGCAGACTTTGTGAAAATGAATGTGTCATTCTCAACTTTTGGCCACAACTGTATACATGCTCTTAATTAATACCTGAACTTGTATGGCTTTGTTGGCATCATGTGGTACTATGTAATATTTTACTGTATATGATTGTTAGAGTACAGTGAGGTTTAATGTCTACTAATTTTATTTCCTTATTTTCAGAATGCCCCACAATATTAAACGGTTCTCTCTTACAAGTGCCAACAAGACTCAAGTATGCTTTCTATGTCAGCCTTTCCCACGTTAAGATGCTCATATTCACATCATGTGGGTTGAGTATTTAGAGTGGCATAACAGACAACACAGTGTGTGCGCAGAAGACAAGAACTGGGGGGTTCGAGAAGCTAAGGGAAATGTAGACAGCATGAGAGAGAGTAATGAAAACCTTTGCAATGAACATGAAATTATTAGCGGTTACTGCATTCTGCAAACTGAAGGCATGCCTCCTTACATATGTCAGCATTCCACATGCCCACAGCAATTTTGCACCACTTATTATTTGGTAATTGCGTCATTGTTTGTTTGTTGTTGATATTTTGTCATGTAGGCTATTATGAATCAACACAAAACCCTCTGCATCTCACAAGGGTACAGTTTGGCTTATTGTTGTAATGGGGAGCAAAACCTTGATTGTGCTTCAGATAGTTTTGCTCATTTGAATATCACAAACTGTATGTGGTAATAGTCAAGTTGCAACTGTATCAAAGCTTACTATTTTGTAAGCTAAAATAATCAGAGGACAATTACTGTAGAGCAACACTATGACAAAGCATGAGCTCACGTCAGATTAACACTTCAATATTATAGCATACTGATAATGGATACACTATTTATGTTACTGATAACCACTTGTCAAATGAACAATTGGCGTTTGATTACAATTTTTTACTTTCATTAGCAGCATGACATGTAAACTAAAACAGTACCACATTGCAGTACAATATATTTTACATGAATTACTTGGAAATATTTTGTATGTTTCTGAGGGATGATGTGCAAAAGCCTTTTTATAATATTTTAATTTTTCATTACAATTAAATGGCAGTTTTCTTTAATTCTGTGTGAAAAACAAATTGTAAAAAATGGTATTTTACAGTGGCTTAAGATCATGTCCCCCAAAATGCATTTAATTTGTTACTTATGTTCAGTATTGTATGTTAGGCTTGAGATTGCATACGTAATGTGATTTTTGTCTTAATATAAATCATTAAACAAGCCTTGCCATACAAAGAGTGTGGTTGCTTTATCATCAGATGCCTCCCCATCAGAACCTTCCTCTCCCTGACATTTATGGTAGACACTAGCCTGGTCCGTCAAACTATACTGGACCTAGCCTTTTGGGGGCCCTAAGTGAGATTTGGTTGGGAGGGCCCCCACCTCACAGTAAAACATTTTAGTGGCCCCTCTTGACAGTGGAGAAAAACATGCTTTAAAAGTAACAAGTTTTCTGCAATTCTACACATTTTGCCATTAGAAAATGTTGCAATTTTATACAAATTCCTAAAATTCTAGCTATTTTACTATTGAGGGGATATGTTTTTTTTTTCAGTTCTAAGGCAAATTTCCTGCAATTCTACACAGTTTGCCATGACCTATACCATGTTAATACATTATCTGAGTGAGAGTGACCAATGTGCCCAGTGTGTATTTGGCTATGATTACTAAATTTAGATTGCTGACTAGACTAATTTACCAATCTGAAAATTGTTAGCCGACATGGTTCATTGAGTGACTGACAACAACAAAATGCTGATACACAACCAAATGTCAGAATTGCACCTTGTGTATTATACTATTCTTACTCTCACTAGTAAGTTAAGACCTGACTGAATTCCTAAAATGAGGGGCCCTAAAGTCACTTTTGGCTGGGGCCAGCCCTGCATAAAACCAATACTAATATCATTAATTGTAGGATGTTTCAGAATATAACGACAAATTGTTTGTTGCAGTGGCATACATGATTATCAATCAGTTTTCATTAGAACCTTGACCTTCTCACAAATCATGCTGTTCCATGCACAACATACAGTATGTCCATTATAATCAGCCGTGCGTGTCCGGAACTTTAAATTCCACTCAAATTCCATGGGACATCTTTCTGCAAACACATTTGTAAAGTGTTATTTCTATGCACTGCCGCAGCTATTGTTGTGGCAGTGAAAAGTAAATAATTTAGAGGGAAACGGGGTTGTGTCTTTGAAAAGGAGTATTCCAATACTTTACTCAGATTAAAAACGTAATATTTGGTTCTAATTGGTACTGTTTTGTTTAATTTGGAGCCAAGAACGAGCACTACACGATGGTAAGCTAACGTCAGCTAGCTAGTACAGTAGCTAAACTGGCTGGCTAGCTAAGCATAACGACAAATCACCAGTGAACTTGAATATTATTCTAGCTAGCTAGTTATACAAAAACAGAACACACACGACTATTGTGTGTTGTATTTATACAGAGAACACTGCCTGGCTGTTTTTCCGTAACGTTAATTGGCTTCTGTGGTCAGGTAGCTTAAGTTAGCTCTAGCGTTGCGCCTGAACAGGCCTCATTTCTCACGGTAGTTAGCTAACGTTACCCTGATAGCTCACTGGCTAATACCATGTTAGCTAAGTTGGTTATAACGTTTGCCAATCCAAATTTGCAGTTTGTATTATCGACTATTTGGTTTAAGTTACTAGCTAGCTAACAGTACACCTAGCAAATGTAATGCTAATGTCAGCTAGTCAAAAACATTGCTAACTGCTACGTTTGCTTACACTGCACCACTAACCAGGTTAATATTTCACGTTTAGCCATGGCATGACAAAGCTAGATAGCAAATGTAAAGTTCAGAAGCTTCCTTGGCAAGCTTGTGCATGGAGACTACATGTGTAGTAGCTAGCATTGCCAGAAAGTTCATATTTAATGTACAAGATATTGCCTTGGACTAGTTGTTATCAATATTAGGTTTTGCAAATAAAAGCTAGCTAGCAATATACAGAGAATAGGTATGTAATGTCGGATTGCAAGCCAGGCATTACAGTCCCTCGAAGATTGTTTGCCACCAACTCAGTGGCAATCATTTTGGCAAAATATACTGTCCCTATCGTTGTAGCTTCCTCTTTGCTGCCCACTGTTAGGCTACCTCTTTTCAGTGTGTTTGCTGCTTAATCTGCATCTTTTGCCTTGGTTAGAGACAACACTGTCCCTGTGATAAATTGATGAATACTTGGGCCTGGACTGAAATGGTAATTATCTTGATTATTTAACAATTAGCCCCAAAACTTATCTTACCATCTCATGTTTGTCATTCATGCACAATTACTTGCAGTATTCGCATAAGATATGTTTTACTTTATTATCCAAGGATATCATTATATCCACTTTGGTTAGCCTATATCAGGGGTAGGCAAACCTGTTCCTGAAGTGTCGCAGGATTTTCCCCCCCCCCGACTAGGCACTAGACTTAACTAAATGATCAGTTCAGTGATTGCCTACATTCAAAACACCTGGTCTTCCAGATCAGTTAAATCAAAAACATGAAGTGCCTGCTCCAGGACCAGGGTTGCGTACCCCTTGTGTATTTTATGTCTATGGTTGTATTCTAAGACTTAGTAGAATCCAAGTTAACATATTTACATATAAACATGTAATGAAATAAGGTCAGGTTTGGCCTCATCTTGAAATCATAATTCTGCGCTCTTGTCTACGCTTAAATTATATATTTTTTTATTTGTGATTTCTCTACCTTCAATGTATTATTCAATATCACTTGAATGATCTCCTGCTCCATGCCGGAAATCAGCCCTGCCTACCCTGCACAGGTTTAACAACAGAAGCCGAGGGCAGTAGGGTTTAGGTTTCCACCTGAAGGAAAGCCAAATCCAGTCAGCCGTATTCCCCCAGCCAGGCTGCACTGGGGTGGGCAGACACTCACTGACACGAATGTAGTTACAGTATTTAGGACCAGTGAAGGTCAGATCTCAGGCCCAGCTGTTGGGTCTTGATCAAGGGGAGGCTGGAGTCAATATAACACTCAGTAGACTAATCTCTAACAATATGTCATACATTATCACCTGGATAGCAGATACTAGCTTTATATGGCAGGGGAACTATTCCAATCATTTTGCTGTGTACTGTAGTCTACAATGGACGCAGTTTCAAGTGCAAATATTGATGAGCTAGATCCTATTGCATGTTTTTTTTTCTAGCCAGGTAATGATCTTTTTCAATTGAATGTCAACATCAATTATTGCAATCACAACATTCTACAATGCAATATTTTTTCTTAATCTTCAGGGCCTGTGCTATGTGACTTATACAATGTTTTCTCCTTTCTTACATTGTGTTTGTTTGCAGGTTTCTTGGCAGGATGCTCTCCTGATTGCTACTTGAAGGGGGTCTTCCAAGATCGTCTGCCACTCCAAAGAGAAGACCCCACCTTGTCTCTGTGTTACATTGTGGCCTCTCTCTTTATCACCTTATGGAGGAGTAGCTCTTGACGGTTTCATTACAAGCAATAAAAGAAGACGTGGCACGGAGCATCTGAGAGGAGAGCAACAACAAGCAAAGAGACAATGTCATCCAACAGAAGCCAGAACCCTCATGGGCTCAAGCAGATTGGCCTGGACCAGATCTGGGATGACCTGCGAGCAGGAATACAGCAGGTGTACACCAGACAGAGCATGGCCAAATCACGATATATGGAACTGTACACGTATCCTTCCACATAAATACACTCCCAGGCTTCTCTGACTGTGCTTCCAAGTGTGTCTCTTTATTAAGGGCAGTTTTTATGGCTGACACCAGAACAGGTTTTCCTCAGTTTAAAGCATATTTGGGATAATCCATTGTCAGTATTTTAAGTTTCTACATTTATGTTGTTGCCTTTACCCACCACCCAGACATGTTTATAACTACTGTACCAGTGTGCATCAGTCCAATCAGGCCCGTGGGGCAGGGCCCCCTCCATCCAAGCCCTCCAAAAAGGCCCCCACCCCAGGAGGGGCCCAGTTTGTGGGCCTGGAGCTCTACAAGAGACTCAAGGAGTTCCTCAAGAACTACCTGACCAACCTGCTCAAGGTAATGCTCTGTTCTGTGCCTTTTTTAAATGGACTGAGGTCAATGAATCGATTAAATGAATTGGCCTGCTAGTTAATTCTCCATTAGCCCTTCCAGTAAAGGTTAAAAGGAAGCATATCAAATGTCCTACCACATTTGCATGCTTATCTCTAACTACAGTGATATGTGAACCCTTTTGAATTACTTGGATTTCTGCATAAATTGGTCATAAAATATTATCTGATCTTCATCTAAGTCACAACAATAGACAAACACAGTCTGCTTAAACTAATAACACACAAACAATTATAATTGTTCATGTCTTTATTGAACACACAGTGTAAACACTCACAGTGCAGTTTGGAAAGAGTATGCGAACCCTTGGATTTAATAACAGGTTGACCCTTTGGCTGCAATAAGCTCAACCAAAAGTTTTCTGTAGTTACGGATCAGACCTGCACAACGGTCAGGAGGAATTTTGGACCATTCCTCTTTACAAAACTGTTTCAGTTCCACAATATTCTTCATATGTCTGGTGTGACCCACTCTCTTGAGGTCATGCCACAGCATCTCAATCGGGTTGAGGTCAGGACTGACTGGGCCACTCCAGAAGGTGTATTTTCTTCTGTTCAAGCCATTATGTTGTTGATTTACTTCTTTCTTTTGGGTTGTTGTCCAGTTGCATCACCTACCTCCTGTTGAGCTTCAATTGGCGGAAAGATAGCCTAACATTCTACTGCAAAATGTCTTGATAAACTTGGGAATTCATTTTTATGTTGATGATAGCAAGCTGTCCAGGTGTAGAGATACTGAGAGAGTCACTCTACGTAGTGCAGCAAAGCAGCCCCAAACCATGATGCTCCCTCCACCATACTTTACAGTTGGGATGAGGTTTTGATTTTGGTGTGCTGTGCCTTTCTTTCTCCACACATAGTGTTGTGTGTTCCTTCCAAACAACACAACTTTAGTTTCATCTGTCCACAGAATTTTTTTTGCCAGTAGCGCTGTGGAACATCCAGGTACTCTTTTGTGAACTTCAGACTTATACAGCAATGTTTCTTTTGGACAGCAGTGGCTTCTTCCATGCTGTCCTCTAATGAACACCATTCTTGTTTAGTGTTTTATGCATTGTAGACTTGTCAACAGAGCTGTTAGCATCCTCCAGAGATTTCTGTAAGTCTTTAGCTGACACTCTAGGATTCTTCTTAACTTCATTGAGTGTTCTGCGCTGTGCTCTTGCAGTCATCTTTGCAGGGTGGCCACTCCTAGGGAGAGTAGCAACAGTGCTGAACTTTCTCTATTTCTATACAATTTGTCTTACCGTGGACTGACTTTTAGAGATACTTTTGTAGCCCTTTCCAGCTTTATGCAAGGCAACAATTATTCATCTTAGGTCTTCTGAGATCTCTTTTGTTTGAAGCATGGGTCATATCGGGCAATGCTTCTTGTGAATAGCGAACTCAAATATTCTGAGTGTTTTTATGAGGCAGGGCAGCTCAAACCAACATCTCCAATCTTGTTTCATTGATTGAACTCCAGGTTAACTGACTCCTCGCTCCATTTAGCTTTTCGAGATGTCATTAGCCTAGGGGTTCACATACTTTTTCCAACCTACACTGTGAATGTTTAAATGATGTATTCAATATAGACAAGAAAAATACAATAATTTGTGTGTTATTACTTTAAGCACACCGTGCTTGTCTATTGTTGGGACTTAGATGAAGATCAGGGGAATTTTTATGTCAAATTTATGCAGAAATCAGGTCATTCCAAAGGGTTCACATACTTTTTCTTGCCACTGTAAATATCACTCATGTCCCCATCATCTGCAGGACGGAGAAGACCTGATGGATGAGAGTGTATTAAAGTTCTACACTCAGCAGTGGGAAGACTACAGATTCTCCAGCAAAGTGCTGAATGGTATCTGTGCCTACCTCAACCGGCACTGGGTCCGCCGCGAGTGTGACGAGGGGCGCAAAGGGATATATGAAATCTACTCCGTAAGACAAAACTTTTTTTTTGTTTTTTTGTTAACCTAAATCTTATATTCTTAAATGGTTTTCTCAATTGTATGCATTGCCTCATCCTTTCCTCTCCTTTCAGCTCGCGTTGGTGACATGGAGAGAATGCCTTTTCAGACCTTTGAATAAACAAGTGAGTATCTGCTCAGATTAGCTGTGGAAAAGTTATTCCCAGTCTTAGTTGATTACGATACATTTTGTTGAAGGTATGATCCTAAATGTGTCCCCCCTCCCAACTAAGGTCACAAATGCTGTATTGAAGCTCATTGAGAAGGAACGTAACGGAGAGACCATCAACACTAGGCTTATCAGTGGAGTCGTCCAGTCCTATGGTAGGTCCTGGCATATTTTAATGGTGTGTTGTTCAACCAATTTGAAACTTTTGTGAGATGTGATGTCAAGGTTCTGAAATTATGTTGGTTGACAGTGGAGGTTGTGTGTCTTTCAGTTGAGTTGGGTCTCAATGAGGATGATGCCTTTGCCAAAGGCCCCACGTTGTCAGTCTACAAAGAGTACTTCGAGACTCAGTTCTTGGCGGACACCGAGCGCTTTTACACACGAGAGAGCACAGAGTTCCTGCAACAAAATCCAGTTACTGAATACATGAAAAAGGTGGGTTATGAAACCAGTATATTGAGCCAAATAGATGTATCAGTAGCCTTTTTGTTTAGTGTAAAAATGTACAGAATCCCTCTCTTTCTCCATCTCTTTCGGTCTCTCACTCGGCTCTCTTTCTCCTTCTGTCTCTCTCTCAGGCTGAGGCGCGTCTGTTGGAGGAGCAGCGGAGGGTGCAGGTGTACCTCCATGAGAGCACGCAGGACGAGCTGGCCCGCAAGTGTGAGCAGGTGCTCATTGAGAAGCACCTGGAGATCTTCCACACAGAGTTCCAGAACCTTCTGGACGCTGACAAAAATGAAGGTATGGATGAGAGTCCAAATGGCAATTGCCAGCCAGACATGCCTTTTTGCTATTGCCAGATTTGTGCTTTATGTACTTTTCGTACATTTATACTTTGCCTTGAGAAATTATTCATAGCCACTTATTTATTCCACATTTTCTTCTTACATCATGAATTCAAAATCTATAAAATCTATAAAAAAAATTACCCATCTACACACTATACCCCATAATAACAAAGTGAAAACATGTTTTTAGAATTTATTGAAAATTAAATACAGATCTCATTTACATACATATTTTCACCACTGAGTCAGTACTTTGTAGAAGCACCTTTGGTAGTGATTACAGGTTTGAGTAGTCTTTGGTATGTCTGTATTAGCTTTGCACATCTGCATTTGGGGGGTTTTCTCCCATTCTTCCTTGCAGATTTTCTCAAGCTCTGTTAAGTTAGATGGAGAGTGGCGGTGAACAGCAAGTCTTTCTGACGATTTTCAATGGGAATTAAGTCTGGGCTTTGGCTCAAGGACTTTCACATTCTTGTTCTGAAGCCATTCAATCATTGCTTTGGGTCATTGTCCTGTTGGAAAGTACATTTTCACCCCAGTCTAAGGACGGTTTCAAGTTTTAATGTCACATGCACAAGTACAGTGAAATGCCTCTGAAGCAGGTTCTCATCACGGATTTGCCTGTATTTGGCTCCATTCATTGTTCCCTCTATCCTTATCAGTCTCTGTCCCTGCTGCTGAAAAGCACTTCTTTTTTTTCCAGTGCCATGATGTCCTTAAGGAGCAGATTCAATGCATGAGCAGCACAGCCAATGGGTGTGATGTGAGAGTAAGACTCCTCCACTTTAGACCAAGCAGACTTCATGTTTGCAGCATTGTCTGTCACCAGTGCAAATACCTGCTGTGGTCCAAGGTCATTGATAACTGCCTTCAGCTCCTGATGGGCCATTGATGACTTGCAATCCTCTCTGATGGGTGGACGAATGTTCGTGGGCAAGGAATTATTAACTACATAATCTATACTACCTCATCCAGTATTCTACAAGAGCACAGACACAAGGGACAACAGACACACTGGTCTCTACCAGTGTAGAATACTTGTAGAATACTGGATGAGGTAGTAGAGATTATGTAGTTAATAATTCCTTGCCCACAAACATTTGTCCACCCATCAGAGATGATTGCAATACAGTCTGCTTTCTCTATGATTTGCTTGACCTTCACTTGAACTCTGCATCCAGCAATGAGTAGATAAAGCATGTTTGTTCGGAGGGGTATGCTGGGAGAGGAACATTCAGAATTCTCTTCCAATATACATAAACCTGTGAACATCAGAGGTGAACCAATTGCATACACAGCTCGAGCAAGACATTCATCAGCATTTCTCAGACTACGTTCCTCCATTGAGTAAAAAAACTTCTGATTCCAGGAGGACCATGAGCTGTTGCTATCGATAACGTGTCTGATTCATCATTTTTACCTGGAATAGAAGTAGAGGGACTTTTGTCAGGGGTTTCTTGTTGTGAGCATTGAGGGAACTTTATGCGCTTGGCCAGATGATTCGGCATCTTTGATTCGGCATTCTTCACAAATGATTTGGCACAGTCTTTGCAAATGTACACAGCTTTTCCTTCTACATTAGCTGCAGTGAAATGACTCCACACATCAGATAGTGCCGAGGCATTTTCCTATAAAGATTATGAAAAAATTGAGTAAAAAAAAAACAAATACAATTCCATGTACAGGTAAATATAGTTAGTTTAACCTCTCTAGGATAGGGGACGGTAGCATCCCACTTGGCCAAAAGCCAGGGAAAATGCAGCGTAAGATACTAAATTAAAGCTACACTCGTTGTGAATCCAGCCAACATGTCAGATTTTAAAAAGGCTTTTCGGCAAAAGCATAAGAAGCTATTATCTGATGATAGCACAACAGTAAACAAAGAGAGTAGCATATTTCAACGCAGAAATAAAATATAAATCATGCCTTACCTTTGACGAGCTTCTTTTGTTGGCACTCCAATATGTTCCATTAACATCACAATTGGTCCTTTTGTTCGATTAATTCCGTCCATATATATCCTCCAAAATGTCGATTTATTTGGTGCGTTTGATCCAGAAAAAAACAGCTTCCAATTTGCGCAACGTCACTACAAAATATCTCAAAAGTTACCTGTAAACTTTGCCAAAACATTTCAAACTACTTTTGTAATACAACTTAGGTATTTTTAAACGTTAATAATCGATCAAATTGAAGACAGTTCTATCTGTGTTCAATACAGGAAGACAATAAACCAACGCTACTTTTCAAGTCTTGCGCAACTCTCAACAGTGTTACCCAGTTCCTAGATGGCCGTACTTCTTCGTTGCACAAAGGAATAACCTCAACCGAATTCCAAAGACTGGTGACATCCAGTGGAAGCGGTAGGAACTGCAAACAAGTGCCTAAGAAATATCGTTTCCCAATGAGAACTCACTGAACAGACAAAGACCTCAAAAAAATGGTTAGTCCTCGTGGTTTTGCCTGCTACATAAGTTCTGTTATACTCACATACATGATTCAAACAGTTTTAGAAACGTCAGTGTTTTATATCTAAATCTCCTAATAATATGCATATCTTATATTCTTGGCATGAGTAGCAGGAAGTTGAAATTGGGCACGCTATTTATCCAAAAGTGAAAATGATGCCCCCTATACCTTAAGAAGTTAAACAACTCCTTTGTAAGATAAATGTTTTAAAATGAAACGCGTATGGAAACAGGTGAATTAACTTTCCTCAGTTGGCAGGCTCAAGCAAGCTAAAACCCACATGGTAGCAAGAACTAACTAGGAGAAATGGTTAACAAGTTAGAAATTATTTAAACACACTTTGCTGTAGGCTACTATTTACTAGTTAACAAAAAATCATGTATGTCGTATAAAATAAATTCACCCCACCCAGTATTGTGTTTCAAAACTTACCATAAAGCATGTGGTCCTTGGCTCAAACAGTGTAGTAGTGTGGGCTCCATAGCATCTCATTAGTGTGCAAGATCTTGAGAATCAGCTGTACATGTGAATGGAAGAGTGCACTGTGCATGCAGAGGGTTGCAATTCCATAGTTTAACCAAAATATGCCAAAGGTTCGCTGTTATAAGCTAAAAAAAAATGGATGAATTTAAGAAAAATTCCCCAAATTCCTTGGCTTAACTTCCCATGGAAAATTTCTGTAAAAATTCCAGAAATTTCCCGAAAAGTTTCCAACCCTTTGCAACCCTAACCACAACTACTCTCTGTATTATTGGCCAACGTGCAATCATTGGAAAACAAACTGAACGATCTACGATTAAGACTATCCTACCAATGTGACATTAAAAACTGTATCTTATGTTTCACCGAGATTTGCTGAATGATGATGCAGATAATATAGAGCTGGCTGGCTTCTCCGTGTTTCGGCAGAACAGAGCAGCAATGTCTGGTATGACGAGGGTCGTGTTTATTTGTCAATAACTGCTGGTGCAAGATGTCTAATATTAAAAAAGTCTCGAGGTAATGCTCGCCCGAGGTAGAATACCTCATGATAAGCTGTAGACCAAGAGAGTTCACATAAGTATAATTTGTAACTGTCTATTTACACCACAAACCGATGCTGGCACTAAGACCACACTCAACTGCTGTATAAGGCCATAAGCAAACAAGAAAATGCTCATCCAGAAGCAGTGCTAGTGGCCGGGGACTTTAATGCAGGCTAACTTAAATCAGTTTTACCTAATTTCTACCAGCATGTCACATTTGCAACCAGAGGAAAAACTAACCTAGACCACCTTTACTCCATACAGAGAGACACATACAAAGCTTTCCCTCGCCAACCATTTGGCAAATTTGACCATAATTCCATCCTCCTGATTCCTGCTTACAAGCAAAAACTAAAGCAGGAAGTCCCAGGGACTCGCTCAATACGGAAGTGGTCAGATGGCGCGTATGCTACACTACAGGACTGTTTTGCTAGCACAGACTGGAATATGTTCTGGGATTCATCATTGAGTAGTATACCACCTCAGTCACCTGCTTCATCAATAACTGCATCGATGACGTCCTCCCCACAGTGACCGTACGTACATTTCCCAACCAGAAGCCATAGATTACATGCAACATCCGCACCGAGCTAAAGGCTAGAGCTGCCGCTTTCAAGGAGCGGGACACTAAGCCGGATGCTTATAAGCAATCCCGCTATGCCTTCAGATGAACCATCAAACTGGCAAAGCATCAATACGGGACTAAGATTGAATCCTACTACACCGGCTTTGATGCTCGTCGGATGTGGCATGTCTCAAACTATTACTTACTACAAAGTGAAACCCAGCCATGAGCTGCCCAGTGACGTGAGCCTACCAGATGAGCTAAATGCCTTTTTATACTCGCTTTGAGGCAAGCAATTACTGAAGCATGCATGAGCGCACCAGATGTTCCGGACAACTGTGTGATCACGCTCTCCATAGCCGATGTGAGCAAGACCTTTAAACAGGTTAACATTCACAAAGCCGTGGGGCCAGACGGATTATCAGGACGTGTACTCAAAGCATGCGTGGACCAACTGGCAAGTGTCTTCACTGACATTTTCAACCTCTCCCTGGCCTAGTCTGTAATACCTACATGTTTCAAACAGACCACCATGGTCCTTGTGCCCAAGAAAGCGAAAGTAACCTGCCTAAAATTATTACCGCGTAGCTTTGAAAGGCTGGTCATAGCTCACATCAACACCATCATGTCAGAAACCCTAATCCCACTCCAATTTGCATACTGCCCTAACCGATCCACAGATGACGCAATCTCAATCGCACTCCACACTGCCCTTTCCCACCTGGACAAAAGGAACACCAATGTGAGATTTCTGCTCATTGACTACAGCTCAGCATTTAACACCATAGTGCCCACAAAGCTCATCACTAAGCTAAGACCCTGGAACTAAACACTTCCCTCTGCAAATGGATCCTGGACTTCCTAACTGGCTGCCCCCCAGGTGGTAAGGGTAGGCAACAACACATCTGCCACGCTGATCCTCAACACTGAGGCCCCTCAGGGGTGCTTGCTTAGTCCCCTCCTGTACTCTGTTCACCCACGACTGCATGGCCAAGCATGACTCCAACACCATTAAGTTTGCTGACAACACAACAGTGGTAGGCTTGATCACCGACAACGATGAGACGGCCTATAGGGCGGAGGTCAGCGACCTGGCAGTGTGGTGCCAGGACAACAACCTCTCTCTCAATGTGAGCAAGACAAAGGAGCTGATCGTGGACTATAGAAAAAGGAGGGCCGAACAGACCCTCATTCTCATTGATGGGACTGAAGTGAAACGGGTTGAGAGTTTCAAGATCCTTGGTGTCCACATCACCAACAAACTATCATGGTCCAAACACACCAACACAGCTGTGAAGAGGGCACAACCATGCATATTCCCCCTCGGGAGACTGAAAAGATTTGGCATGGGTTCCCAGATCCTCATGTTCTACAGCTGCACCATCGAGAGCATCCAGATCTGTTGCATACGGCCCAGTACATCACTGTGGCCGAGCTTCCTGACATCCAGGACCTGTATATTAGGCGGTGTCAGAGGAAGGCCCAAAAAATTGTTTAAGACTTCAGTCACCCAAGTTAGACTGTTATCTCTGCTACTGCACGGCAAGCAGTACCGGAGCACCATATCTAGGACCAAAAGGCTCCTTAACATCTTCTACCCCCAAGCCATAAGACTGCTGAACAACTAAACTAATCAAATGGCCACCTGAACTATTTACATTGACCCGTCCCCCTCTTTGTTTTTACACTGCTGCTACTAACTGTTTTATTATCTATCAATAGTCACTTTACAAATTACCCCCGCACATTGATTCAGTACCGTTACCCCCTATATATAGCCTTGTTATTGTTATGTAAATGTATTTTACTCTTTGATTGATACACATATATATATTTATTTGTGTGTATGTATATATATATATATATATATATATTTTTTTTTTTTTTTTTTTATATATATATTTTTATATATATTTATATAAATAATTGTCAATATTTCATTAACTCTTTCTTGAACTGCGTTGTTGGTTAAGGGCTTGTATGTAAGAATTTCAGTGTAGTGTTTGGAGTATGTGACATGCATCGCCATTCTCTGTCTGTAGACCTTGGGCGGATGTACAATTTGGTGTCCCGGATCACTGATGGATTGGGAGAGCTGAAGAAACTCCTGGAGACGCACATATACAACCAGGGCCTTGCTGCTATAGAGAAGTGTGGAGAAGCAGCTCTCAATGTAAGAACTACAATGGATTTAATAGTTAAATGTACGCATTGGGTTTTACCGGTTCACATCTTTATTAGAATAATCTGAGACAGTCCTTTCTCCAGTTCACTTGAGTGTTCCTTGACTTTGTTTTCATTTATTTCACCACAGGATCCCAAAATGTATGTCCAGACCATCTTAGACGTCCACAAGAAGTATAATGCTTTAGTAATGTCAGCGTTCAACAACGATGCTGGTTTTGTTGCTGCTCTGGACAAGGTGTGTTCATATTTTACTATATTTTGTGGTGTTAGACATTTTCAGACGGTGTCACACACACACACACTTACTGTTGTTGTTTTTGTTAACTTTGAACACCCATTTTTTGTCTTCACAGGCCTGTGGACGCTTCATAAACAACAATGCTGTGACCAAGATGGTGCAGTCATCCAGCAAATCCCCAGAGCTACTGGCTAGATACTGTGACTCTCTGCTGAAGAAGAGGTGTGCCTCTGCTCTGGCACATTCACTTAATGTATAACTCAGAACCTGAGACCAGTAGCCAGCACTCCAGTATTGCTATGGACATTTGTTCTGAAATGGTTCACATTGACTAGAGTCAATACGACGTCTACTCTTGTGGTTTTAATAGACACTGCTAACATACAAGAGCAGGATGTCTGATTTTTAAATTGAATTATTTTCTTTCTTTTTTTGCACAGCTCAAAGAACCCAGAGGAGGCAGAGCTAGAAGACACACTAAACCAAGTGGTGAGTTGAACTGCTTTTTTTTTCTTTTTTCTCAGCTGCCACACTGGTACTGCATTTTATACATTATCTGGTTGCCTGTAGTCGACAGGATGAAAAGTGGAGCTTCTGCACTGGCTGCCTTCCATTGTAGACCCAATCTCCTCCCCCTCCTTCAGCCCGGCGTTGCATTTGAGTTGGTTTACGAGATGTAGTCTCTATTCACAGCTCTCTAACTGTTATGTGTTCTCTTCCCTAGATGGTGGTCTTTAAGTACATAGAGGACAAAGATGTGTTCCAGAAGTTCTATGCCAAGATGCTGGCTAAGCGGTTAGTCCATCAGAACAGCGCCAGTGATGATGCTGAAGCCAGTATGATCTCCAAACTAAAGGTACTATACCACAAAAAATCTGTTTACCTCCTCATGACCATGTTTTTAATTTGGCATTTTCAACGTGATATTGACATTACATTGTGATTGGTAACTAGAGTTGTGCAGTTTGTTTATTGTACAAATCTGTTAGATATTCTCTGGTTGCTCAGTCTTTGGACTGTGTTTTACCTGGGATCATCTGTCCTAATGGCATGTCCTGCCCTCTTTCCCAACAGCAAGCGTGCGGCTTCGAGTACACCTCCAAACTCCAGCGCATGTTCCAGGACATCGGAGTCAGCAAAGACCTAAATGAACAATTTAAAAAGCACCTCACCAACTCTGAGCCTTTGGACTGTGAGTATATCTGTCTGTGACTCTGATATGCGGTGGTACCTTGTCCCCCATTCTGGGATTCATTATGTGATGACAGAAATTTGTTTCTTAATCTCGGAAACCTGGATTGATTTAGTAGGGCCCTGGTTTTTCCTAACCAAACGTTTAAAAAATCACTTCGAAACAAATAACTATTATAGGAAGATTGTTGATCGGTTTTCTGTGTGTGTGCGTCTCAGTGGACTTCAGCATCCAGGTCCTCAGTTCTGGTTCCTGGCCCTTCCAGCAGTCCTGTACATTTGCCTTGCCCTCTGAGGTGAGAGACTAACTGATCCCCTCCACAGTGACCCAATTTACTGACATTGATCACTGTTTTACTCACTGTTCTCTCTTTTCTTCTCTCCTACCCTCATTCAGCTGGAGAGGAGTTACCAAAGGTTCACTGCCTTCTACGCCAGCAGACACAGCGGGCGCAAGCTGACCTGGCTCTACCACCTGTCCAAAGGAGAGCTGGTCACCAACTGCTTTAAGAACAGATACACTCTGCAGGTGATTACAGGGGTTGTCTGATCAGATAAATATGAATATTTCCTCTCAGACTCTCACAACCATCACTGTTGAACAAACATACTGGTGTGTGCTGACTATTTAACAAGAAAAAAATAATGAATCAACAATATGCATGGAGCAGAGATGTCATGGTATCCTCTACTATTGAATGGTTTTGACGTATTTCCTGTTGCTCCTCCTGTCCTCCCAGGCTTCTACCTTCCAGATGGCCATCCTATTGCAGTACAATGCTGAGGACGTCTACACAGTGCAGCAGCTCGCAGACAGCACACAGATCAAGATAGTGAGTACTGACAACTCAACGGCATCTAGTTGGCTACAGACAGAGAGTCTATTCTCTTTGATGGATGGTCTTTCAAAGGAACACCTTATGCTCTGATGGGAATACAAAACACTAATAACACCTGCTCTTTCCATGACAGACTGACCAGGTGAATCCAAGTGAAAGCTATGATCCCTTATTGATGATAAATCCACTGATTGTAGATTAAGGGGAGGAGATGTGTTAAAGAAGGATTTTTTAAGCCTTAAGACAATTGAGACCTGGATTGTGTATGCCTGCCATTTATAGCGAGAATGGGCAAGACAATATTTAAGTGCCTTTGAACGGCGTATGGTAGTAGATGCCAGGCGCACCGGTTTGAGTCAAGAACTGCAACGCTGCTGGGTTTTTCACGCTCAACAGTTTCCCGTGTGTATCAACAATGGTCCACCACCCAAAGGACATCCAGCCAACTTAACATGGCCCAGCATCCCTGTGGAACACTTTCGACACCCTGTACAGTCCATGCTCCAACCAATTTAAGGCTGTTCCGTGGGTAAAGAGTGGGAGGTGGGGGTGCAACACAATATTAGGAAGGTGTTCCTAATGTTTGGTATACTATGTGTATAAGCTGAAAGCAACAGCCCACTATCTGCCTTATACGTTGCTTGTTTTGTTTTTGTTCTCACCAGGACATTTTGGTGCAGGTGTTGCAAATCTTGTTGAAGTCTAAATTGCTGGTAGGTTTTATGCCTCTTATTTTCAGATAATCTACCAAAGAACTCTAGTTGCTAGGAGAGCCATCAATTAACTATTCTGCACTGTGGATTTCAACTTTGACCTAAGCAATGTTCTGTTGTCTAGGTCCTAGAGGATGAGAATGCAAATGTGGATGAAGTAGAGTTCAAACCAGACACCTTAATAAAACTCTTCCTGGGATACAAAAAGTGAGTCATTACACACACCATGTAATCAATATAGGTCACAAACCTGCAAGTTGTGGAACCAGATATTCCAAATTGCTGTGATGTTACTGTACTGTAATAGATTCCATGAACTGTTGCTGATATATTTTGATTTGAATCTATACAGCAAAAAACTTCGGGTGAACATTAACGTGCCAATGAAGACAGAGCAGAAGCAGGAGCAGGAAACCACTCACAAGAACATAGAGGAGGACAGGAAACTGTTAATACAGGTACATTGTACATCTCACACTTCTATTTTTTTCCCCTGATCTAACTCACACTGCATGCTGCCACTGTCAACATTACTCACCTTGTCAAGCATTCAGTCACACTCACAAAAATCTGTCTATTGTCTAGCGTGCACAAACAACCTCTCTGGTCTAGAATATTCACCCAGGATCATTTTGGTCTAAACCTGCTGTGTCCTCTCTTTCTCTACCCTGCTGTAGGCTGCCATTGTGAGAATCATGAAGATGCGCAAAGTGCTAAAACATCAGCAACTCCTGGCAGAGGTGCTGAATCAGCTGTCATCCAGGTTTAAACCAAGAGTTCCCGTCATCAAGGTAAATTATGCCGTAAATTAGGCCACGTTAGATGGAAATGTACCTTACCCCAGAGGATTTCTTGGAACCACATACTGTAAATGCAACATCTGCCATGGTAGGAACGTGCTTGTTTTTGTCTTTCAGAAATGTAACAAATCTATACTCCTGTAGGTTTATGGAAACCACTTTCTGTATGCAACATGTGCCATGTTAGTAATGGTCATGTATGGTTTTTGTCTTTCAGAAATGTATCGACATCCTGATCGAGAAGGAGTACCTGGAGCGTGTCGACGGAGAGAAAGACACTTACAGCTACTTGGCTTAAAACCTTTTCATTGTTCTCCACCCTCCCTCCTTTCTTTTTTTAAAGTTGTCTTTTGAGTAATTAACATCATTCCTTTTGACATTTGGCCAATGTTGTCAGGAATGTGAGCACAGAAGGAGAAAAAGAAGAAAAAAGTTGTCAATCATCATCAAGGTGGTTTGCGAAAGCTGGACTTCCCTTTAAACTCTGACATTATGGGATAGCTGCTCGCCCAGTGTTTGTTTGAAGATCCCATCTGAACTGCTCAGGATCGACAGATACATTTTGATATGTAAATATCGACAGAGACCTTTACCTCTTTACTTTTATCTTGCAAAGTTAATAACATACAAAAAAAACTATCAAAACCCCTTCACACCGAGGGTTGCATGCTACTGCCTATCTGCATTTAAGAAGCAAAAAGACGTAATAGATGAGAAGCTATTAAGACACTGCTGCTTTATGTGGCAGTAGCAAATTATGAACGTATGTTTTAAAAAAAGATGAGTGCAATTTTAGCTGCACTTCCAGAAAGCGATCTGTGTTTGAAAAAGGCCCTTAGAAGTGTAATCTGCATTGTTACCAGCTACCAGAAAAACATTTGTATAGTGTGGTTCACTTTTTTTTTTAAATGTATGGTCAATAAAAATTAAAGGTTTCTGTATTCCCTCTGATGGTATTTATTCCTTCAAAGCTGATGTGAACTTTGGGCTGAGATGTTTACGCACGCATCCCAATTCTAAACAATGTTCACTAATTGGTTGTGAAAAAGAGCTAATGTGATTGGTCAAAAGACCAATTAGAGGGGGAAAATATAAGAACTGTGCAGCCTGTTTAAACGCAGCCCTGGATATTATAGATCATTGCTGGTTTCTTGATGTTACAATCCATGAATGACCTACTTAGCTGTTCATTGCCATTCATTTGTAAACTGTAAAGCTTGTCAACAAGATGTATTGTGTGGGTATTAGAACCGAAGGTTGCTACTTTCCCATGATCAGTTTTAATCAGAATGTACTTTAATGGCTGTGTTTAGACAGGCAGCCCAATTCAGATATTTTTTTTTACCACTAATTGGTATTTTGACCAATCACATCAGGTCTTTTTTTTCTGATTTGTCAAAAGACACATTTTTGAGAGAAAAAAAATATCAGAATTGAGCTGCCTGTCTAAACACAGCCTAAATCACTGAAAACGTTCACATCGTAGGCAGGATGCGGGCAGAAAATGTATGAGATTGGATCTTGGGGTTCTCTTGCCTATTTCAATAATAAACATTTTAAATTAGCCTATCATAATGCTATTATTTTTTACGTTTTTAATTATTGTATGAATGCAGACCCATTTCAACATACATATGGATGACTGTTTGGTGGCGTTAAAGCCTTGTTCACACAGGTCTTAATGCTCAAATCAGTTTTTATTTTCAAACCTGTTTTGGAATACTAACTATCCAAACAGCAAGTGACCAAATCAGATTTCTGTTTGTTCAGACAGTAGTAATTTGCTGACATAGCTATTCTATTGTCATAGTAAATATGTGTGTGTGTGCAGTGGTGGTGCTCGTGCTTAATATCACCAAAGATTATGGATATACTGACAAGATACATGTCTCTCTGGCCTAACAATGGGAGTCGTTAGCCACAGCGAGTTGTCTAGCCCCCACCTATCCTTTCTTTGGATTGGTGGATACATGTCATTATTGTAACCTTTTTGAATATTTGATGAGGGTTGTTGACATCAACTGCTTGTAATGGAGAGAGATGCTATGCTATTAGCCATATGCCAAGAATATGCATAGCCATCTCGAGACAACTTCTATATAAAGACAGGTTTTCTGCAGAGTTGGGCCTCTCTGAAATCACTCAGAAGTGTATTTTTATTTATTTATCCGTTATTTTACCAGGTACAGTGCCTTGCGAAAGTATTCGGCCCCCTTGAACTTTGCGACCTTTTGCCACATTTCAGGCTTCAAACATAAAGATATAAAACTGTATTTTTTTGTGAAGAATCAACAACAAGTGGGACACAATCATGAAGTGGAACGACATTTATTGGATATTTCAAACTTTTTTAACAAATCAAAACTGAAAAATTGGGCGTTCAAAATTATTCAGCCCCCTTAAGTTAATACTTTGTAGCGCCACCTTTTGCTGCGATTACAGCTGTAAGTCGCTTGGGGTATGTCTCTATCAGTTTTGCACATCGAGAGACTGAAATTTTTTCCCATTCCTCCTTGCAAAACAGCTCGAGCTCAGTGAGGTTGGATGGAGAGCATTTGTGAACAGCAGTTTTCAGTTCTTTCCACAGATTCTCGATTGGATTCAGGTCTGGACTTTGACTTGGCCATTCTAACACCTGGAAATGTTTATTTTTGAACCATTCCATTGTAGATTTTGCTTTATGTTTTGGATCATTGTCTTGTTGGAAGACAAATCTCCGTCCCAGTCTCAGGTCTTTTGCAGACTCCATCAGGTTTTCTTCCAGAATGGTCCTGTATTTGGCTCCATCCATCTTCCCATCACTTTTAACCATCTTCCCTGTCCCTGCTGAAGAAAAGCAGGCCCAAACCATGATGCTGCCAACACCATGTTTGACAGTGGGGATAGTGTGTTCAGCTGTGTTGCTTTTACGCCAAACATAATGTTTTGCATTGTTGCCAAATAAGGTGCCAGAAAACTAAAAGCTGATTTACCTATCTCAGTAGAGACCAAAGGAATTTCCAGAATTAACCATCCCTGAGACCGGGTGTGGTAATTCCTATGTCTAAAGTTTAATAAAGATGTTAGTTACAGTGGCAGTTTTTGTATAAGGGCTATATAAATGAAAACATAGCAATGTATCAAACTATGTGATATCAGAGGGCCAACCAACTTTCTGCTAGAGAATGCAGTGATGAGTACTGAAACTGTCACCCATAATAATGCGCAGTGCGCTGTGATAACCTGCATCTAACGGTTTAATGAAGTGGCAGCTGCATTCATATAGATGAAGTCGCCATCGTCTAGGACCGATAGGAACGTAGACTGAATAATCTGTTTTCTACTATTTAGTGAGAGGCAGGACCTATTTCTATAGAAGAAGCCCATTTTAACATCAGCTTCTTAACTAACTCATCAATATGTTTTTTAAAAGACAGCCTATCATCTATCCAGATTCCCAGATATTTGTAAGTAGGGACACAATCAATGGACACCATGGATACCATCTAAAGTACATATGCTTAAATCAAAGTTATTTTTATACGCTGTAGAGAACAACATATACTTAATTTTACCTGAATTCAATACTAACTTCAGGTCAATAAAGTTTTTCTGTAATACAATGAAGGCAGACTGAAGTTCAGATAGAGCCTGGTCAACCATGGGGGCAATAGCATACGCAACAGTATCATCGGCATGCAAGTGTCTATTACAGTTTTTTTTCCCGATATTGTTAATGTAAACAGTAAAAAGTACAGGACACAGAATCGACCCCTGCGGTTAGCTGAGAATTGATCAAGGATTATAATATTTTAGCTAGACAAGAAAGTTTAGAAATAGGGTTATAATTATTTAGGTCACATGGGTCACCACCTTCGTGAAGATGGAGTACATGGGCCGCCTTCTAAATGTTGGGGATAGTACCAGATATAATCGTCAGGTTAAAAATATGGGTTAATGATTCAGCAATCGGGGGCAGAAAGCTGCAGCAAAAATGGATCAAGCGTATCAGCCCCAGTGGATTTTTTTTAACATCCACATTAAGCAAGGCATCTAGCACATCACAGATAGTAAATTGTAGAAATGAAAACAAATATTCACTGGAAGTTGACAGGTTAACCATTGAGTCAGCTAGAGGCTGGCAGAAGGAAGAGCCCTCGATTGACTGACCAGGGTCAATTAAAGCACCATTTCTCTCAAATAAGAGTCAGACAGAACTTTCTTAGGCAGGGAAGAAGGGAATTTGTACACTTCAGTGCATTTACTGTCTTCCAAAATGTTGTTTATGGACACATCTACAACCAGGAGCTCAAATTTCTTGCGAACAGAGATATTTAAAGATTGGAACGCCATCAAATTAGATTTTTACATGTATGGCCACTCCTCCCCTTTCTGTAATCTGTCACATCTAAATTCATTAGAATCATTTACTTCAATCTCTTCATCAGATACAGAACCATTTAACAATGTTTCAGAGAGAACCAGAATGAGTCCTGTAACCATGTCAATTGTATCCATTTTTAAATCAGATTTCGCACATTTATGTGCATTAGCCCAAGCCCCCTACAATATTTAAAGTCAGAGGGGGCATTCAGCTCATTCCCATAAGAGCATAGGGTCATCTGCAGCTATTTGTTGAGTGAGCTGAGACTTTGCCAAGGTCCATGCCAACCACTTGAGAGCAGAGTAGACTGAGCATTTGACAGACGTCCTTCAAGTCGCTGGATGCAGTGGCTGGGGCGGGAACTGGGAGAGCAGTGTTGGCAGAGCTCTGTCCACCCAGCTGAAGCTCCTGCCAAGGGAGTGGAGCTGCTGCAAGAGATCGGAATGGCTGCCAATGCTCTATTCTGAGTGTGCACAGGAGGCCTTGGTGTGGCTCCTGTTGCAGGGTGGGGCTGCCATAGGGGGAAGGAATGTCCCAGGCCTGTCCTGGGGATGGGAGTAGGGAGAGTAACCAAAATTAGCCTGGGAGGGAGGTTGTGGGGGGACTTGAGGAGAGTGGTGTGGAGGGCAGTGTGGCTGGTGAAGCTCCAAACTCTCAGAATATGATGGCTGATGATGTGAATGATACATGGGGTGGACTGCATCATGTGGTGCACTATCCTCAACAGTGTTTTGCCAGACCCTAATGTAGTGGTCGGTGCTGTGTAGAGCTGGGCTGAGTTGAGGTGGGCCTTGTCTGGTAGAGATGTGTTGTGATGGGCCGGATCTAGTAGAGCTGTGCTGTGATGGGCCGGGTCTGGTTGAACTGTGTTGTGTTGTGATGGGCCGGGTCTGGGTGAGCTGTGCTGTGATTGGCCAGGTCTGGTAGAGATGTGTTTTAATGGGCCGGATCTGGTTGAGCTGTGTTGTGTTGTGATGGGCCGAGTCTGGGTGAGCTGTGCTGTGATTGGCCAGGTCTGGTAGAGATGTGTTGTGATGGGCCGGATCTGGTTGAGCTGTGTTGTGTTGTGATGGGCCGAGTCTGGGTGAGCTGTGCTGTGATTGGCCAGGTCTGGTAGAGATGTGTTGTGATGGGCCGGATCTAGTTGAGCTATGCTAAGGCGGGCCTGGTCTGGTAGATCAGTGCTGAGGTGGACCTGGATAGACCACCACCAGATGCAGGTCTAAAGGATTGTTTGATATGTCTCAGGGAGTTGGTGGCTGTTCTGTTGCTCCTGTGGGGTGAGCTGGACTGGCAATCCTTTAACGTCCTGACAAGGTAGGGACTGCCTCTTTGTTAAGGTGTGCATTGTCGGGAAGACAGTCCAGGCTGAGGGTGGGATGGTGGCTCCGTATGGCTCTCCATTGACAAGGTTGATTGACGGTAGGTGAGGGCGGGAGGTCCTGTATAAACACAAACTCAATTACTTGACAACTTCCTTCACGACAGCTCTGCGCTGCTCAGCGAAGCACAAGAAGTATGAATGCCCTGAATTCTGCAGAGGCCATATCACCATAAATGCTGCACGGCCAATGCAGGACATTGGATTGAACATGCAGCGCCTTTCACACCTCGATCACACCTACAGCATTACGTTATTGCGCAAAAGGGTACGACACACTATCTGGATGCATGTGCAACAAAAGTTCAAAATTCACCTTCTGCTACCATTTCTGTCAAGTCGTCTATGTATACAATTTGATGCATACGTTCGATAAATCAAATGTATACACCACAGAGAACACACAGCAACTGCTTCTGCAAAGCAATGCTGCAATGCAAACGCAGCGTTCCATTAGAAATCAATGTACTTCTGGTGTAACAAAACCCACTGACACTGCCGGTGTGATCGAGGTGTTAGGTTCCCTAAGTGACGTTTTGCATGTAAAAGTTTAATCATTGAGTTGATATGAAAATAACCAAAAGTATGTGGACACCTGCTCGGCTGGGACAACCATCTCTGCAGCACTCCAACAAACAGGCCTTTATGGTAGAGTGGCCAGACAGAAGCCACTCCTAAGTAAAAGGTACATGACAGCTGTCATGACAAATACCTTTCTCCCTTTTCTCTCTCTGCTCTACAGAATGGACTCTTGGAAAGCCCTTTGTTAACATAGAGAGAGTATGGTAACATCAAAAGGTTGGGAAAGGAGTAATATTTCGATAATCCAACCAGTTGAAAGTATCTGTTAGTACTTAAAACATATGATGTCAGATCAGTTGTCGTCGGAGACATTATTACTGATGATAGGACGACATAAATTGTATCTTGGAAAGTCTACACATTCTAGTTATCAGATTCACATGGAATTGTTGTGCAATTTAAATGTTTAAATATGAAACTATTTGTGAAAAAATGATAAGTTATTTTATCTTTTAAAATGAGAGACGTGTTTTCATAAGTAAAATATGCTCACTCAGTGGCCACACCCACGTGAATAGGCATTGGTTGGAAATGATGAACCAACCACTTTTCTACATTTCTATAAGAGCCCCCGTGACCCAATTCACAGTGGACTAAGCCAACCTCAGCGTTGTGAATGGTTGAACGACTACAACCTTACAAAGTTAACACTGTGTTCCCGATGACATGAGGACTGATGTCCATACATTTAAAAGGGCAAATATCAACTACAACCTTACGTAATTAACATTGTGTTCCCGACGATGTGAGGACTGGTGTCCATACGTTTAAAAGGGCTAATTTCAACATGGAGGTGACGATCGCCACGCTGGAAGGGTTAATTTTGACTATACCAGCCAAAATATAGCATGAGCTTAATATGGCAATTTAGAATGAATGTTGAACTCTTATTCACTAAAGAAGTGATACATCCTAGATGTCAAGTTATCAGCAGCAGCTGTAAACGTGCGTGGCCTAGGAAATGACGGACAATCTCTTCAGAATGACAGGGTATTACAACGTATCCGTTCTACGACACGACGACAGACTACAACGTATCCGCCCAGAAATATTCTTCAAAGGACAAGGGAGAGCTTTGCTGGGCAATGCAGCTCAGAGTAAATATATTTCTTGCATTTTCCTTTTCCGAATGTGCGGTTATTTATAATACATAAGATTCTGTATTTACGATAGCATAGCTTTATAAGGTCAGATAGAGACCCAGTCCTTTTGTTCCTCAGTCTTCCCGCTCTTTCATTCAAACCCAACCCCCTTCTTTGTGTAACCAGCCGTCATATCGGTTTTGTCCGCTAGGGACATTTTCTTTTATGGCATAATTAGTAATCAATGTTCCATCCTGTGTATATGTAATTCTGTGTGACTATTTAGGTATTTAGTAAATAATTAAACCAAATGTTGTATTGCTGATTCAACTTGTTAGCCAGGGTTCGTGAAGGTAACCAAGAATTTTACAACGTTCAGATGAGAATAAGGTGATGATTATGAGGTGACGATTAAGGTGACGATTAATTTGACTGCTATTGATATAAAAGATTACCAGGTCTTTAAGAGTTTGTTCGGAAGACAACAGCTCTATAAACATTATTTAGTGGTGCCCTGACTTCCTAGTTAATTACATTTACATGATTAGTTGAATCAAGTAATTTTAATTACAGAGAATTGATTTTATAAAATGGCATGTCATATAATTTAATCCATAGTAAAGACACGACACAGCCTACTTGGAGTTTTCCAAAAGGCACCTAAAGGACTCTTAGACCATGAGAAACAAGATTCTCTGGTCTAACAAAACCATAAATTAATTATTTGGCCCAAATGCCAAGCTTCACATCTGGAGGAAACCACATCCTGCTGTGGGGATGTTTTTCAGTGGCAGGGACTGGGAGACTAGTCAGGATCGAAGGAAAGATGAATGGAGCAAAGTATAGAGAGATCCTTGATTAAAACCTGCTCCAGAGTGCTCAGGACCTCAGACTGGGGTGAAGGTTCACCTTCCAACAGGACAAACACCCAAAGCACACAGCCAAGACAATGCATGAGTGGCTTTGGGGCAAGTCTCTGAATGTTCTTGAGTGGCCCAGCCAGAGCCCGGACTTAAATCTAATCAAAGATCTCTGGAGAGACCTGAAAATAGCTGTGCAGCGATGTTCCCCATCCAACCTGACTGAGCTTGAGAGGATCTGCAGAGAAGAATGGGAGAAACTCCCCAGATACAGGTGTGCCAAATTTGTAGCATCATACCCAGGAAGACTTGAGGCTGTAATCGTTGCCAAAGGTTCTTCAACAAAGTACTGAGTAAAGGGTCTGAATATGTAAATGTGATATTTCAGTTTATTTGTAATACATTTACTAACATTTATAAAAACCTTCTTTTGCTTTGTCATTATGGGGTATTGTGTGTAGATTGATGAGGGAAAAAACGATTTAATCCATTTTAGAATAATGCTGTGTCATGACTGTCCTGTGAGGATCAAATGGCTCAGATCAGCTTGGCAATGGTTGACAATAACCAAACCCGCAAAGGGGGAAGGAGGGAACTGCTGGGTTGACAGCTCACACTCGATCGTAAATGTAACTAGACTTTAATATCCAAAAACTGAATAACGGAACAATATTTCTAACATAACAATGTGGAGAATGGTCAGTGGGGAACTATGGAAAACTAATGTAATATTGATTTTCATATTGTGATGTCATTAAAAACTGTATAACGGAAATACTGTAACTTGAAAAGTATCCCCTTGAAAAGTAAATCCCCTTTATCTGTCAAGTTTTCATCCAAAATGTTGTGCATATAATATGACAAATTATTCAAATATTTTTGTTAAGATAGTAATGTGTGTGGTATCCCAGGAGGTCTACCCCAGGGGATGGTGTGAGGTACGTGAGGCAACGTTGGCTCCCTCTGCTGGGAATACGGGAGCTGGGCACCCCGACATGGACAGCTCCAAGTGGAGGTAATTAGGGGAAAGTGCCAACCAGCTGTGGAGGCCAAATAAAATGAGCACTGTGGCACACTGCGAGGGAGAATGGGGGGAGATCAACAAAAGTAAAGAAGAAGGACCGAGCCAAACTTAAGTGATTTTCTTTGTTATGTTTATTTTCTGTCATAGTAAAGTTGTTTTTGCGGACTTAAACCTCCCTGTCTCTGTGTCAATCTCTGCACGCTCAACCCAACACATATAGTGGAGAATGCGGGCGTCTCAGTAGCTTTGGGTACCGTGGGGTCGAGCGTACGGAGATCACCATGGAGGAGTTGGTGGCTCAGTTCATCCTCAGCCAGCAGAAGCAACAGGCTCTCCAGGAGCAAGCACTGGAAGAGCAGCAACAACAAAATCGCAGACTGGTAGCGGAGGTAGCCCAGTTGAAGGTAGGGGGGGCTCAGGAGTCTGGCCCGAATCAGTTCCTGGTTCAGCTAAGGGAGGAAGATGACATGGAGTCGCATTTGTACACCTTCGAGAGGAAGGAAGGATGGCCCAAGTCCAAGTGGGCCAGTCTGTTGGCACCCTACCTCTCTGGAAAGGCCCTGAAGGCCTACTTCGATTTGAATGCTGACCAGGTCGTGAATTATGAGGGACTCAAATGCGAGATCCTGAGCCGTTATGGGTTCAATCTCGCACGCCGTGCACAACTGGTCCACGTCTGGACCTTTGACCCCAACCTTTCCCCCCGTGCTCAGATGAGCGACCTGGTGCGCCTGACCAAGGGCTGGCTACTGACGAAAGTAATGTCCCTCCCGATGCTTCACAAGTTCGTCCTGGATAAATACCTTCAGGTCCTGCCATACGAGATGAAGAAGACAGTGAGCATGCAGAACCCCCAGTGCCTGGAGGAATTGCTGACCGCGGTGGAAATTCACCAGAACACCCAGGACCTGCTGAGAGGGGCCCGAGCGGAGAGAGGAGACGCGTTGAGGGGGACAAACAACACAAAGAGAGGCGAGGGGCTGACGGGGGCCCGGACGGAACCAGCCGAGGCTGTGAAGTGGGAGGGTGACCCAAACCGATGCTGCTGGACCCAGATCAGAGACGCTGCTATGAGTGCAGTGAGCCGGGGCACCTTGCGTGGAGCTGTCCCAGCCAGGAGGAGGCCATGCCCTCCACATCCCCCAGATCTGTGGTAACCCGGATGGCGAGTTACTTCACCTTCTGTTGGGCGCACACCGAGACGGCCCCTCCAATGGATCCTGTACGAATCAATGGCATCGACACCAGCGCTCTGCTGGACTCCGGCAGCATGGTGATCCTGGTAATCCTGGCCCACCCGCAGTGGCTCACGCGAGAGGGGAAGGAGGAACCGGGGGACAAGGAGGTCACAGTGTCCTGTGTACACAGGGACACAAAGAGGTACCCAACGGTGCCAGTGAGGATAACCACCCCAAGGGAAGAGTGCCAGATGGGCGTGGAAGCTGTTCCTAACCTACCCGTGTCCATTCTCCTCGGTCGACACTGCCCTCTCTTCCAGGCACTGTGGAAGAGGGACCTGGGGAGGCATGCATGGGAGGTAGGAAGAAAAGGAAAAAGTATGGTGGAAAAGGATGGTGGTCTGTCATAGTAAAGTTGTTTTTACGGACTAAAACCTCTGTGTCAATCTCTGCACGCTCAACCCAACACCCCACGGTTTACCACATGTGATTTAGTTTTAAGATTGAACTCTGTATCTCTGTTCAGGACAACACGACGGACAAAGCCAAACACACATATATACAATCATGTTTTCTTTTTCCAAACGTTTTGTGCACAGTATATGATTAATGTGAGAATAGTTATAGAATGTCAACAATAAGTGTCTTATTCTCTCTCTCTCTATGTCGTTGGGTAAAATCTATATTGTGTCAATCCGCTAGGGACTTTAGTCTCATGTAGTAAGTGTGTGTGTGTATTCTGTGTTATTATTTCGTTAGCTAGTAAATAAATAATTAAACCAATTTGTGTAATACTGAATTATGAGTGAGACTGGGGATTTTGCAGATCCAAGATGGTTACGACTGTTCGGAATGATAAGATAAGAGGTAATGATTAATACTTTGACTGTTTTATGGATGTGATAGGTAAAGACCTTTAGAGTTTAATTCTTTAAACAACCTCTTCCGTGGTGCCCCAAATTGCTAACGAGTTTATTGTTACATGATTAATTTAATCAGGTAACAATTAAACATAGTTAGAGGATTAAATAAATAACAGTCATCAGATTAATGAAAGTAAAGTCACGACAGTTGTAACGTAACAAAAATGTGAAAAAGTGAAGGGGTCTGAATACTTTACGAATCTGTGACCAACAGATGCGTATCTGTATTCCCAGTAATGTGAAATCCATAGATTAGGGCCTAAGGAATTTATTTCAATTGACTGATTTTCTTATATGAACCGTAACTCAGTAAAATCTTTCAAATTGTTGCATGTTGCATTTATATTTTTGTTCATTATACAATGTTGTTGATCCATCCTCACTTTTATCCTCTCACAGCCATTAAACTTGTAACTGTTTTAAAGTCACCATTCGCCTCATGGTGAACTCCCTGAGCTGTTTCTTTCCCCTCTGGCAACTGAGTTAGGAAGGACACCTGTATCTTTGTAGTGACTGGGTGTATTGATACACCATCCAAAGTGTAAATAATAACTTCACCATTCTCAAAGGGATAGTCAATGTCTGCTTTTTGTTTTTTTTACCCATCTACCAAGGCATTGCAAAACCTCCCTGGTCTTTGTGGTTGAATCTGTGTTTGAAATTCACTGCTCGAGTGAGGGACCTTACATTTGCGAGGGGTACAGAGATGACGTAATCATTCAAAAATCATGTTAAAACACTATTGCACACAGAGTGAGTCCACTTATGTGACTTGTTAAGCAAATGTTTACTAAGGAACTTTAGGCTTGCCATAACAAAGGGATTGAATACTTATTAACTGAAGACATTTCAGCTTTTCATTTTTAATTAATTTGTAAAGATTTCTGAAAATAATTCCACTTTGACATCATGAGGTATTATGTCTAAGCCATTAGCACAAAATCTAAATGTAATCCAAATCCAGGCTGTAACACAACAAAATGTGGAAAAAGCCAAGGGTTGTGAATAGTTTCTGAAGGTATCGTACACAAGGCTCAAACAGATCATATAGATCATATATCTGTATTGTTTGATTCTTGTTTGTTTTGCTTTTTCAAGCACTGTAATGAACAGCTCTATAGAAGTTGAGTAAATTAATATTATATTATATAATTTTTCATATGGGAAAATAGTATTTGAGTCACTTCAATCAGCCAGTGTGAACAAGGCTTTAGACAGGCAGCCCAATTCTCATATTTTTTTCACTAATTAGTCTTTTGACCAATCAGATCAACTCTGAAAAACATCTGATATGAAAAGATCAATTAGTGAAAAAAAAGATCAGAATTTGGATGCCTGTGTGAACGCAGCTTTAGTTTTTTCTCCTCAAGAGGTGCAGTTGTGGGCGGAGCTAAATACCAATTATACTCGATGGCACACCTGTGTGCATTGTTTCTCCATCAGCTTGCAGGGGAGGTTGGCAAACAAAGCACCCTCTTCCATCAATAGAACTGTCATAATTTTTCAGGATGGAGCCTGCAGCTGAGACCAGCACTGCAGGAGTTTCCGTAAAAGATGACCTTTCAGAAAAATGTCAGAAGTTATTTCTTGAGTTCTTGGAGGAGTAAGTTGTTTGGACGAGCCCAATAATAGTGCTTAATATGAGTGATAATCAATGCGTAAACTCACCCCTCACTTTTACACACAGGTTTCAGGACACAAACGGGGAGATTTTGTATCAACCTGATGCTGAGGAGCTCATTCGACCAGAGAGAAACACACTGACTGTAAACTTCACCAACATTGAGCACTTCAATCAGCAACTAGCTACCACTATTCAGGAGGAGTATTACAGGTAATTGAAATTCTAATTTGGTAGGCCTGGCTAAAAAACTCATTCTAATTCTCCACTGAACCAGCAAGTTACTAAACATTTCAATTTTGTCCAATCAATCCACGAAGGGAATACATTTGATGTTTCATTTTCACACACCAGATGGATGCAGTGAAATTTGGTGTTTTACAGTATCTTCCCCTGGAGCAAATTAAGATGAAGTGCCATGGTCAAGGGCGCACTGAAAGAATTTTCACCTTGTTGGCTCAGTTATTTGAACCAGCGACCCTTTCAGTTGCAGGCCCAACACTCTAACCACTAGGCTACCTGCTACTTGTCCATGTTTTGTCATCCCCAGGGTATACCCATTCCTATGCAGAGCAGTGCGTTACTTTGCAAGAGATCATGGGAACATGCCAGTAGCCAAAGAGTTCTATGTGGCCTTCTCTGACTTTCCATCAAGACAAAAGTAATGATCAAACTACTGAACCAGATCTCTCTGAATACATGACATTATTACTTACCTTAAGTGTTAAGTTGATTGTATTGTCCCTTGACAGGATCCGAGAGCTCTCCACGGCCCGGATTGGGTCCCTACTGCGTATCAGTGGCCAGGTGGTGAGGACACACCCAGTGCACCCTGAGCTGGTCAGTGGTACCTTCCTGTGTCTGGAATGCCAGTCCGTTATGAAAGATGTTGAGCAGCAGTTTAAATACACCCTGCCCAACATTTGTAAGAACCCAGTCTGTGCCAATCGACGTCACTTCATGCTGGACCCCAACAAGTCCCGTTTTGTGGACTTTCAGAAGGTACGAAGAGGTTGGACTGCATGAGTCCACCAGGCCAGATTGACCCTCCAGCAGACAAGGAAACCATAGCATGATATATCAGGGCTCTAATTGTGTATGCATGGGTGTTCATATAGGTGCGTATCCAGGAGACCCAGGCGGAGCTGCCTCGTGGCTCCATCCCCCGCAGTGTGGAGGTGATCCTGAGGGCAGAGGCTGTGGAGATGGCTCAGGCAGGGGACCGCTGTGACTTCACCGGCACACTGATCGTCGTACCAGATGTCGCTGCCCTGGCTGTGTCAGGTGAGGAACTTCCCTCCACACACCATGCCTTTTCATACACACAAGATGGCCTTCTGAGGGTTAAAGTCATACCTGACCCTGAATAAAAAACCATTGCGATGGTGCATAATAGTAACATTCTCCCCTGTACTTTCTCCATGTATGCACTGCAGGCACCAGGGCAGAGACCAGCAGCAGAGTGACTGGGGGGAGGCAGGGCTTTGATGCAGATGGGATCCAGGGACTGAAGGCTCTAGGTGTCAGGGATCTGTCCTACAGACTGGCCTTCCTAGCCTGCTACGTGGCCCCCACTAACCCTCAGGTTTGTCCATTAGTTAAACATTGATTTAGATTTATTTAAAATGTATTTAACATGGGAAGGTGCCTCTAGCGAGGGAGATGGATCTAGAGACTATGTATTGTAAACCACGAACTGTGTTCCTGTGTAGTTTGGTGGTAAAGATCTACGACAGGAAGACCAGACTGCAGAGAGTGTGAAGAACCAGATGACTGTTCAGGAGTGGGAGAAAGTGTTTGAGATGAGTCAGGACAAGAACCTCTACCACAACCTCTGTACCAGCCTCTTCCCCACTATCCATGGTGTGGAAATTGAATAGATTTGTCATGTAAACTGTTAAAACATCTGTTTTGAAATGCACTGCCTAACCTGAGAAAATATTTCAGGGAATAATGAGATCAAGCGTGGAATCCTATTGATGCTCTTTGGCGGTGTTGGCAAGACGACCATGGAGGGCACATCTCTGAGGGGGGATATTAATGTTTGCATCGTTGGGGACCCCAGTACCTCCAAGAGCCAGTTCCTAAAGTAAATCACCAAGCACTATCCTATTTGTATAACCTACATATGTTGTATTTGAAATTTAACTCAAACCAGTTTGAAAAATAAAAAGCTTTAACAGAAGCATTTCGAGTTGTTTACTAGTGTTGCACAGCCTGTGTTGCTAGTCTCTGGAGGTCTCATTATTCCTCATAGCAATGTAGCCTACTACATGATGGAAGCAGGAGTGGTGTGGATGTTTTGAGGGTAAAGGTTGGTGTTTAACTCTGATGGATGTGTGTGGTATGCCCTACTTCAGACACGTGGAGGACTTTGCGCCCAGGGCAATCTACACCAGTGGGAAAGCCAGCAGCGCGGCCGGGTTGACGGCAGCTGTAGTGAAAGATGAGGAGTCCCATGAGTTTGTCATCGAGGCTGGGGCCCTCATGTTGGCGGATAACGTAAGCATTGTGTTTCAGTACAGGACAGTCATCTTATGCGTTTCAGTTCGTTCATATGTCCTCTGGGGGGCACTGTGCGCTTTGATCTAACTTTGTCCTGTTATCAACATCCACAGGGAGTCTGTTGCATTGATGAGTTTGACAAGATGGACCTGAAAGACCAGGTAGCTATTCACGAGGCCATGGAACAGCAGACCATCTCCATCACTAAGGCTGGTGTGAAGGTATGCTATGTGGGAATAGTGCTGTAGCTGTACACAATTTATTTCTTATAATTATAATTCCGCAATACTTATTACTACTCAGTGCAGAGGGAGTATCAGTGGTTTGAGTTGTGAGCTGTTTGACTGTGTTGTGTTCAGGCCACTCTGAATGCTCGCACCTCCATCCTGGCGGCTGCTAACCCCATCGACGGGAGATACAACCGCTCTAAGTCTCTGAAACAGAACGTCAACATGTCAGCACCCATCATGTCCAGATTTGACCTCTTCTTCATTCTGATTGATGAGTGCAATGAGGTAAGAGAGAAAATTGAGGGTTTCACTAACTTTTTCAACTCCTACAGTAAGCCCATATTGAATGGAAATGTATGTTTTGGAAACTTGACACATTTTGCATTTTCACCTTTGTCTTGTGGTCTAGGTGACAGATTATGCCATAGCCAGGCGTATCGTAGACCTGCACTTTAGAAACATGGAGTCTGTGGAGCGAGTCTACGCCACTGATGAGATACAGAGATACATACTGTTTGCTCGGCAGTTTAAGCCAAAGGTTATAATTTCCCTATGTTTGTGTTCCTCGTGTTGGGCTGCTTAGATTTGTATTTATTTTACCTTTATTTAACTAGGCAAGTCAGTTAAGAACAAATTCTTCTTTTCAATGACAGCCTAGTGGGTTAACTGCCTGTTCAGGGGCAGAACGGCAGATTTGTACCTTGTCAGCTCGGGGTTTGAACTTTCAACCTTCCGGTTACTAGTCCAACACTCTAACCACTGCCGCCCAGATGCAGCGTTCAGTAAGACCTACCTACCGTAACATGCTTTCTGTTCCCTGTCGTTGGTGTGGTGCACTTTGACCCCAGATCACAGCAGAGGCAAAAGAGTTCGTGGTGGACCAGTACAAGCGTCTGCGTCAGCGGGACAGCAGCGGCAGCACCAAGTCAGCCTGGCGTATCACCGTCAGGCAGCTAGAGAGCATGCTCCGACTATCTGAGGGCATGGCCAGGCTCTACTGCTCAGATGAGGTTGGTCAGACACCTACTACTGAAGTATACATCCCCATATGTATAGGCCCCTATACATTGTAGAATACAACTGTATTTTTGTCTTCATTACTTGTTAAAGCTAATAATTATGGTTGTTTGTGTAACAGAGGTGGTTCAGCAATTTTGCTCATGCAATGAATAAGCTTGCCTGATATCTGAAGTTAAATTGACTGTACAACACATTTTCACCCTTTAAGTTTACTTATTTAAAGGTGCATCCCAAACACGTTAAGGAGGCCTTCCGGCTATTGAACAAGTCTGTCATCCGCGTCGACTCCCCAGATATCAACTTCGACCAGGAACAAGACAATGGGGAAATGAATGGTAAGAAACGGTCACCTTTGTGAAATAATATATTTATTGAAAGTGATACACGTATACATTAAATTGCCACCCTCACTCTCCAGATCATAGTGACATGAGGGGCACTAATCACAATCATGCAGAGGAGGCTATGGACACAGAGCATGGGGCAGGCAGACCTGAGAAGACCAGCACTGCCAAGCCTGCCCTCAAGATGACCTTTGCTGAGTACAGAAGGGTCTCCAACCTCATTGTTTTTCACATGCAGAAGATGGAAGATAGTAAGAGCTTAAAGGGGCCATCTACAGTTGAAACAATAACAAAGCTTCATCCTGCCACTGTTTTGGTAAAAAGCTGAGGGATGGGGCTGGAGAAATGCAAGGACTGACCGACCAAGATTAAGAAGAAATGATATATAGATATTAAAAATATAGATTAACAATGTTTTGAGGATATAGTGTTTGTCTACTCCAATATATTACAAATATTGGAGTAAAACAAGCGTATATTTTGGGTTCTTATGTGGTGACATGGAATTAAGCTCATGAGGCATTTCTAAGTTATATACTTCAAGAATCAGTGTGTGTACATATCATTAAGTCAAAAAATAGATGCAGCAACTGCAGATTCACCATTTTAACAAACTGAAATGTTACTTTGCAAAGTTTTTATGTCATGAATTCAAAAAGATACTAGTTTTTCCAAGGTTTAACAAATGTTTAATTCTTAGTTGATGAGTCCTCACTGAAGATGAGCGAGCTGATTAACTGGTACCTGAAAGAAATGGAGAGTGAGATAGAGTCAGAAGCTGAGCTGGTTGCCAAGAAGAATCTTATAGAGAAAGTGCTTCACAGACTAATCCATTATGTAAGTAAAGCATTGGAAACAAGACACACCAAGACCATAAAATATTTGACTGTTTGAAGAACATTTCTGATTTTGATCTGACAACAAAAGTGTTTTGTAAAATTGGTGAGTGACATGCTCTGTATTGTGTTCATTATAGGACCACATTATCATAGAGTTAACGAAGACTGGGCTGAAGAAAGTTGGTGATGAGGGAGAGGAACCTGTCATCGAAGAGGACCCCTTCTTAGTGGTCAACCCCAATTACATCCTGGAAGATTAGGTAGGGTCCACCTCAGCCATAGACATTGTGGAAGTAATTGAACTCAGGCTTATCTGTAAGGAATTTGTGATTGCAGCTACAGTAGCCAACTGTCAACTTGTTTTGCTGGCATGTTGCTATTGACGATCAATGTACTGTCTCTAAAAAAACATTGAACACTTGTCATACTGCTCATGTCTGCATTTCAATAAATATATTTTTTGCAATGTGTTGTGCTCACTAAATGGTGCACTTTCCTCTATCATTGTACTGGTGGCCCAGAGTTCAGGCCAATGGTTCATGCTCATGTCAGTGGGACATTTAGGGGAGTGGCTTTATTATGTGCAAGAATATTAGCATTTTTGTCATGAATTGCCATTGGTTCTAAAGAAGTATTACCACAAAATTCTCTTTTCTTATTGATGACAGAATATTATACACTGAATAAAATTATTTTTGTATTTATTTTTTTAGGAAGGATTTGTCTTATTAAGAACCCATTGACCCTAATTCTGGGGACATTCATGCAGTGTTTAGGCATTATTCTACTGTCCCCCTCGTTTGATTTCGACGATGCAATACATTGAATAGACTTTAGCATAACCTAGATGCACACACTCTATTTTAATACGTTATGTTTAACAGAAGTTCGTTTACATTGGCTACAATAGCACTAGCCCATAGACTCTATTCTCCGTTAGTACATTATTGGGCTACAGTAGCACATCCAATGACAATTTTTACATATTTATTCCAGAACAATTGGCTACTCACCCTGTTTTTAATTTGGTGTCTTGTACCCTTCGTTACGTAGGAAAGTGAAGTTAAATTTTTTTTTAAATGTGAGAACATGAAAATGTTGGCTATTGTCCTCCCGGAAAATTGCTGTGGCTCTTTCCATTCCTCTCCCTTTCCAAACGTCAAAATGAATGCTAATGGTAGATATAACCTACATTAATACTATTTCGTTTGTAAATGAACGTATTCCATTATATGTAAATATTAAATAATATCCATAATAAGAGACCCTCGCTCACTGGCTTAAACTCTGAGAAGTGCGACACTGCTTGTGGGTCCCAGTCCTGAAGAGCATCCCGGAGAGTTGCGTGCGAAGGGCATGCCAGGTCATTGGGATGAATCCGCCACCTGAAATAGCCTACGTGGAATTTAACGCCACCCAATCGGGTATATAACATCCACCACATCCCTGACAAGAAGACCGCCGACTGATAAAGCACATTTACTGAGAGTTGTATTGTATGCAATAGTTTAGTTTTTTTTGTTAAACTTTATTCACAAATTGTACATTTACGGGGCTCTAGACGGTTGAGGACTGCCTATTAACTTTAATTTGCAAATTGATTGGAACAGCCTTTAGGTGAGTTGTTACATTTGTATACAATATGTAAGCTAGTAGATGTGTTAATTAAAAAAATGTATCAGCAAAGGTAATTTCCCTTGAATCGATGGTTTAGTATGCCTACGCTTAGGCTACTACGCATTACACTTTTCCACGCTATTATGCCATTGGTCCCGGAATGTAAACGTATGCGGGTGTTGTGAAATAACGGGATGCTAAATGAGTTTCATTGTGGCAGCTCTTACCGTTGTTTATTGTGATAGATGAATGAATAAATATTAAACACCAATCCGTATTGTTGCTTGAAGGGGACTTGCGACCTCTTTATCGTAATATGCCCTTTGTGTAGGCTTTGTCTTCTTGAGACCAGTAATGCATTCATGTTAATTGACTCAGATGATGATTCCACCTGGGGACTGCTTATATGCTGGGAGGAAGAGAAGGAAGCCCATCCAAAAACAGTTGAGTACCACTACCAGATATTGTCACTTATGTATTGAATGTTTTATTTTATTTGATTAAATAAATCATAATTGACCTATCTTATCAAGCAAGCTATATGATTGGAATAATGCAACCATCTATTTCTCATCTGTTGCACACTACCGATCATGAATGAATGATTCTATTTGACATGTGCAAAAGTTGTACAAAAGTGACTTGTTACATTCAATAATAATATATATTTTTTATTAATCTAGGCAAGTCAGTTAAGAACAAATTCTTATTTCCAATGATTGCCTACCAGAAGGCTAAATGCCCCCTGTGGGGATGGGGGCTGGGATTAAAAATAAAAAATATATAATACAATTATAGGACATAACACACATCACGACATGACTACATAAAGAGAGACCTAAAGATGGCAGCAACACATGACAACACAATAGTAGTCATGAGTTCTTAGAATCAACCTATTTGATTTTAGTAGTTCATCTCACATGAAATGCATACCTGTTGGTTACATGTGCAAACTAAAATATATTCTATAATGACAGTAACCTTGTTTAAAGTCTGGCATTGATAGATATTCCACACATTTGTAAATTAATTGACAAAAATAATTTATGTTCAAACATAGGCTACAATTTAAACAGAGCATCAAACCCAAAAGCATTCATTGTTATATTGTGTTTATTTCCAAGGGTATTTGGTTACACTTTGAATTGTGGTGCTAATACCATGTATTTACATTATTACATTGGAGAGTAAGATTTGGTACAGTACACCTGTTACACCAGTTTATTTGATATAGTTCATGCTCATCTGTGAGCATTTGTCTCTTCAGCATTATTCTGTTGAAGGACCTGCTAGCTACAGAGGCTTTCCCTCTTCATTATTTAGTCATTGTTGTTTTTACTTTTTACTCAAGGACTTGACTGTTTCTCAGACCCCACAGACCACCCCTGACCATTCTCAAAATATCCCCTTAGACATGATACAGGTTCCAATAACTATTGATTAATATACCAGAGGAGACTAATGCATGTCATTAATGCATGCTTGCTTATTGAATAAACCAGTCATCATTGGGGAAATAGCACTGTATTTTTGGCCTCAGGAGATTGATCTAATACTTCCTAGATTATTTATTTTTCATAACATCAATTAACCTTGCTAAATTATTTGGCTCTATATCTGACAGAAAACAGACAGCGGCCAACCAGAAGACCAACCCGTCTAAGAGGCACCGTGACCGTCTGAATGCAGAGCTGGAGCGGTTGGCCAGTCTCCTACCCTTCACCCCAGACATCATCTCCAAACTGGACAAGCTCTCAGTGCTCCGCCTCAGCGTCAGCTACCTCCGGGTCAAAAGCTTCTTTCAAGGTACGGACAGCACAGCGTCCCCATGTGGTGCAGTTACACCCTATACAGTCTCTCGGGACAGCAGGTACACCTTATCGTGACAGCGAGCATGCGGGTTTTGGCCCTGAATGCTAAGATTACAACCTATACTGTAGTATGAAAATGATTTATTTTTACTGCAGGATCTGTTGTATATTAGATGTCACACTTTATGGTGCACTAGTGTACATTCTATATCATATGCATACAGTACTGTGCAATTCATTATCACAACCTTACAAAGTTTATTTGTTTTTATAATGAAAATATTGTTTTGTACACTTGAGTTGCATCACATCCACTGTGCTGCCACACTTATTTTACCCTAGTGCTGCTTCCCTGTCATGAAGCCATAATTCTGTTAACATTATTAATGAGAACATTTAGACAACATTTTAGACAACATTTAGACAGCTGAAAGAATGTTATTTATCATACAAAAGGGGTGGTATGAATCATCAGGCTGGGTGTAACACATTCAGACAGCTAGATAGATGGTCATTAGATAAGAGCTGAAGTTTCTGAAGTAGTGCTGAACTATGTTCTACATGTGCTCTGCTGTTTATCTCATGGACCGCTACAGCAGGCATACAAGACATCACGAGCCTTTTGATATTTTCACCATGCACACTCCTACCTCTCTCCTACTTTTCTACGTATTTGACAAGGTTTACTACATTGAGAAAATGAAGGTGGAAAACATGACCAAACAGATATTTTACCCATGCATGCATGACGCCACTGTGGCACCCTTGATCATTGTATTGGATTAACATGCCTGGTAGCCTATATGAACTATTGCAATATGCTTATTTATATGTTGGTTAAATGTACCTTCTTATTTTTTTCTGTGTCATTTCCAGTCCCTTCTGTAATTAAATATGTTAGGTCAAGGTGGGGTTGCTACATGTGTTAACTTAATTTGATTCAGAACAGGTTTTGACTCAAATGGCCACATGTTAAATGAGGTGTCAGCCATCAGCTATTTATGACTTCTTTGCAATATACTGTACATCTTTAAAGCTTTGAATTGCATCAAAGGCAAAGCTCATACTGGAGGTAGCTTACCTGTTTTGAACAAAAAGGATAGATATGCTATCTAATGACGGAAATTAGTAGCTCTGCTCTTTTCACTAATATCAATAGCTACAAACTTAAAGTAATTGTATTGTCCAATTGAAATCTCCCATCTACAGTTACAGCAGAACAGAAAACAAATATTAAAGCACTTTCCCTCATTAGGGATGTAATGAGCTTGTCTCTTTCTGTGGCCATGCTGGAGCTGGTGGGTATCTTTGCATGAATAATCTCATGTCAATAATTGTGTAGATTGGCACTGCACAACAAAAGGCGTGAGTGGCAGACCCCAAACCACTAAATATTTTGGTCCATCAAGGACAAGCTGAGAGCACAGCATGCAGCAGAACGAAATCCTTTGTTGTCCCAACACTATTGTTGGACTGTTGTCGGGCACAATTATGCTCAAATTTGATCACCCAGTACTCAACTTCCCGAGTTGATCACCAAGTCTGATTTTATGACCCCTGGATAAGACTAAATGAAGCACTACAAATATTGGTTAAGATTTGACCCTTAAACACAAGAATATATTCCAGTTTCAACAGGTGGTTGTTTTTTAATAGGTTTTTAGCACCCTACAAACCTTCAAGTTTAGAGCAGATGTTATTTACAGCTACAGCCTGAGACAATGCTGTAGCTGTTACACCACTAACACAGGATGTGTGCCAGAACTGTGGTTTTCTTGTTTTTCAGTCATCTCTCATTTTGTGTGCTATTTGCTAAGTACATTTGTGAACAATCTTGATGACGTATCTCATTCAGCTGACACAGTGTGTGAGTAAGGGGGATCGATGCTGTTCTTTTAAAGGATACTGTATAAGGATATATCATATATCATAAACTGGGTGGGTCGAGCCCTGACTGCTGATTGGCTGACAGTCGTGGTATATCAGACCGTATTCCACGGGAATGACAAAACATTTATTTTTATTGTTCAAATTAATTTAGTAACCAGTTTATAATAGCAATAAGGCACCTCGGGGTTTGTGTTATATGGCCAATATACCACGACTAAGGGCTGTATCCAGGCAATCCGCATTGCGATGTGCCTAAGAACAGCCCTTAGCCGACTTAGTCATGTGTGCATACATTTTTATGTATGGGTGGTCCCAGCGGGAATCGTTGTTAGCACCATGCTCTACCGACTTAGCCACACAGGAGCATAATAACGCTGTAAACCCCTATGGCCTTATGAATGGGTGTGCAGTACAAGTTGTGCTATGTACTGTTCCTCCTTTTTGTCAGCAGCTGTGGTTCCCCTTGTCAGGTTCTGTTCATCAGGCCCATTTAGACATCACGCACTCTTGTACGGTCTTCACTGCTGATCGCAATAAGCTCACAGAGTGGTTAATAGGATTGAGGCATGCACTTCACTTCATTGCAGTGAGCTCAATTATAAAAGGGCAGGTAAAGTGATGGGGTGGCAGGTAGCCTAGCGGTTAAGAGCATTGGGCCAGTAACCGAAAGATCACTGGTTTGAATCACTGAGCATGGGATGTGCCCTTGCGCATGGCACCTAAACCTAAATGCTCCTGTAAGTCGCTCCAGATAAGATCGCCTGCTAAATGACTAAAACGTCAATATAAAACGATAGAACTAGTACAAACTACACTGCTCACTGTGGTTTCAGGTATGTGTCCTTGCAGGTAGGATCACAGTGTCAATGGTAAATAATACCATGGTTCTGATACTGCCTGTTGCACATTCATCATGAAAAGGCTTCTCTTTGATCAGACTAGAAAAGGATGTGATGGATTCATAAGAATCCCCAAAAGTCCATAGAAATCATGTCATTTTCCATGCTGCCTGTTCCTAAAGTGTTACCTGAAGCTTGATGTATGCTGAGCGTCTTGTCAGCGCCAGCTAACTTGCCTGTTTGATTTCTATGAGCCGACATGACAGTGTATTTCTGTGGAATACAGAGTAACGGGGGAAAAGATCATGAAAGATATTAGGAAGCTGTGATGTGCTCCAGCACATGAGGGAGTAATTGTGCACTAGTGAAAGTGTCAGGGAAGGCATAGTCAGATCAGAGAGTTAATGAATTCTCCACTTTCTCCCGAGTACATCGCGTGACTGCTCCCTGGCAAGGCCCGGGGCTGCCCTCAGGGCTCATTGTAATGCTCAAGAAAGAAAGGTATGTACCAAGTGCACTATGCCACAATGTTGGGTTTTATAGATCAGCTTTGCTTGGTCGGAATCTGATGCCTTCACATGACACGAGGAGGATGCTGTGTGTGAATATGAATGATGGCTTTCAAATGTGATTATTTTCTGATTTTGTTTATGATCTGTCGCGTATTGTAAACACAATTTGAATTGGTTATAATCAAATCAAATAATTATATACTGTACCTAAATTGTTGAATCAGATCCGACTTTCAGGGAATTATATCCCAGATGTGGCCAAATTAAGTAATTAAAATGAAGCTAATCCGAGCTAATGTATTTGAGGCGCTGCCAGGTGAGTGGATTTGACCACATGAAAGCAAGAGAGGTAGACTGGGTAATCGTCCATAACCTTTAAATGCTCTTCTGGAAACACACTGTATGTACAGACTGATAGTCTTCATAGGGAAATGCAGAAAATGTTCTAGGTTTGATTTAATGACATTGAGAGTGATGAGTGACAGGGTTTTGAAATGTTATACAGTTGGTACAAAGAGAGGCACATACCAATGAGTACCAATGAGAAAGCATTACTTTTATGTAAAACCTTTTGGTGTAAGTACTGTGAATGCTTTGAATTGTGATGTTTCACACTGCAGTCTGGTTCCAGTTCCTTATTTCTCATTCCAGTTACATGTAGTGTTTATCATCAAGGGGCTAAAATGGAACCAGTAAACAGAAGAGGTCTTGAGTTCTCCCATCTCCATGTTTACTGGAGGGCAGAGTGTTACACTGCTGTTTGGCAGCTGCAAAACCTTCTCTGGCAGATTCCCTTCAGCTTGCGTGCAGATCGGGGAAATTCCAGTTCCCTCTTGTTTCTAGTCATCATGTTTGAATAGACTGTTTTTCAATACGGATCAGAAACATTCCTTCCAATGGATCCAAGCAATTAACTCCCGATTCTAATATGGGCCAGGATAATTTACAATCATATTAGCTTTTCTCAAATCCCATTTGTTGTTACACTTAATCCAGAAAGCTATTGTTCTCTTCATGTGTTTTTAGAAAAGGGTACAATTAATTTAGCTTGTTCTGTTTGTAACACATAATTATTATCATTGAAAATGATTATCATTCTTTACAGATGTCATATTATATCATATAGTATGTACAGTATGTTTGATCCAGTGAATGTATTTTTTGTATTTTTACTGCTTTTCACTGATATTCAGTCACCAGATTATCGGTTAAAGTGTTCAATCAGCTCAAAGGCGATATTCACGGAGTGAAAATATATTCTGATTTGTCTGCATGCAATAGCGTGAGGTAGTGACCCCAATATGTCATAAGGCAGGGGCACTACTCTTGGTCTTATTGCAGAGACTGCAGTGCTAACTGATTTGGCACAAGCCCTTTTGTCTAAACTGTGATTTTTAATGTGACATCAGATCATAAAAAACATTCCATCAGCTTAATCTCTAGTCACACCCTCTTAACAAGCATTTTCACCACTGATACTGTGATGCATTTTGGCATGATAACAATGAAAGCTGCAAGACAACAAATGTATGTTAATGCAAACAGACAAATAGACAAATGTTCAAAAGTGAGGATGACAGGGGTTGATCATCTGTAATAGCATACAGTAGTAGCATACCATCTTCAGGGCTTCTAGTGTTTCAACGGACATGATTTTCTACAACAAATCCAACTGCTCTTCGGACTAGTCACTCTACCACTTGTCACTTCATATACAACTCTATCGTCTCAAGAACGTAATCTCTGATTAGAACTAAGATGATAGCTAAACTTCTCACCAGCTCTGTCGCCCTCGTGAGACAGACGCACAATTGCTTCCATCAGCTTGGGTGTCACTTTGGCCTGTAACCTAATTGGTGTTGGAAGAGCTACCATTACTAGGGATAAGTTGTCCATCTGCAGACTGCAGGACAGCACCATATGTGAACCATACGTGAACAAACCCCTGAAAACTGAAAGATAAGATCTCGGACTGGGGATTTAGGCAGTAACAATTGAGTTGAATTAATTTGTTAATTAAGCTTTTAAATTAGGTAGGTATATTATGGTAGTTACGGTAATGTGTAAACAACAATGATATAATTTCATAATATGTAGGTTCAACATGGCTGTGAAAGTAAGTAGTCTTATTTAGATTTCAGATTTCGCTCCTCAAGTAACTTCACTGATGTTTATATAGGCTTCTCTTTATTTTGGAGATTTTTTTTATTGATTTAACCTTTTATTTAACTAGCCAAGTCAGTTAAGTACAAACTCTTATTTACAATGACAGCCAAACCCTAACCCGGATGATGATGGGCCAATTGTGCACCGCCCTATGGGACTCCAAATCAATGTTGTGGTACAGCCGGGAATCGAACCAGGGTCTGTAGTGACGCCTCTAGCACTGAGATGCAGTGCCTTAGACCGCTGCGCCACTCTTCTTGAGATTCCCAGTGATTTATCCTCTCCTCTGCACCTTACACGGACCCTCTGAAGACTCGCATTACTGTAGTAGCTACTCACAGTAATGTCAATCAGCAAGGGTGAAATGTTGCAGGTTGACGTTTATTGGGATGAGTCTAGTCCTGTAGGCAGAACTGAGTGATTTCCGCTATATGGGCCAGCTGCAAAGTAAAAATTGGATATATTGTAAAAATGAAGAAAAAAAAATGTAAGGTTATGTTTAGGTTTAAATCAGATTTTACGACTTTGTGTCTGTGCCGGCTAGTGACCACTGCAGAGCTGCCTCCAGAACAAGATTCGTCATGAAAGACACTAACCTGCAAATCAGTCCTAGAAATGAAAACCTCCTCCCTGCCTCTCATCCAGTTCACCTCACAAAACCCAGTGATTGATACAAAGGTATCACTCAAAAATACAAGGACGAGAGGTGAACATGTTTGCTCTTAGAGCCATTGAGGAGGAAAACCTCACAGTGTTAGTAACAGTAGAGCCCTCCTGATACAGGTAAGTACTGTAACTACTTGTGACTGAGTAATGACTTTTAGCCTCTTAGGAAGTCGGCACACGGTCTCTTTAAGAGGCTCTTCGTGTAGTAGTGGTGTAGTTAAGCTCACCAGCCGAGCAGTTGCGTGACTGCAGCAGACTGGGTTCTGACCTCAGAAACGGTTATGAAAACGATCTGTAGATCAGTGCAACGAGTAGAAGACCAGCCCTGCAGAAATGAGTGACCCTTATTGCCTTTACAGCACTACACAGAGACCAGGACATACGTTTTTACAGATGTTAAGATTGATTCACATACCCAGTCTAGAGGTGGTATGGAGCAGGAAGCTCCATTGACTTCAATGTGAGTTATTATACTGTACCTTTCTTAAAAGCTTTCTATGACATTTATAGCGTAGTTAAGTCAGCGTTTAGAAGGTTGATATATTTATTTGGTGTCCTTGATGTCATTATTTCGTATACTTTTTACCCATCCATAGCCACCCAGACTTTTTTGCTTTGTGTAGTACTGCTGTATACATGTTCCAAGCCAATGAAATTAAAGAATTAAAGGCTCTGGTCTGAATGCATTAGTCATGGCATTGCTTATGCTTGGCAGCTGCATATTCCTCTTGTCTAATTCACTTCTCTACCTCATTACTCTACTGGCAGATGTGTTTTAGAGAGAAATGCTCATGGGCAATTGTTATTAGCCTCTACATTTGCTGGTTTGTATGACAATCTTTTGAGATAAATCTTGCTGTTTTATACTTACAACTGGGTCTGACAAGACAGCGTGACAAGGTCAATTGAATGGTATTAGTCAATATGGGGAGGGAGAAACCCTGTGTATTCTGCACCAGGATCAGGGAACTCCTGTTGTATATGGGACACCACTCTGACATGTTTGCAAAGGTAGCCCCATTAACACCAGACAAAATGGCGGTAGCACAGTATCTGTATTGGCTGGCAATGACAATGAAAGGTGCACATTGCTACAGTATACTAGTAGAACACTGCTTCTATGGTATTATGTAAAGGGTTTATTCTACATGGATCTGTTCCTACATTTGAAAGTTAACAAAACACTTAGTGTAGAATATCTACATAAATTCAGCAATTGCGTTTTGCTCATATTAATCTGTAGGCTATTGACCTATTCAAAGGTAATTTGCTGTCATTTGATTGCTGTTTTGTTTCATATAGTGTTCGATTGTTGCATTGCTGTAATCAGGGCACCCTTGTGAATAAGACCCAGGTATCAATGAGTGTGTCAAATTTCGTTCACAAAAAATGTAATGGCTTATTTGCTGCGTGTGGCCTATTTGATCAAATAGATGTTTTGTGATGCTTAAGTTGTTACAAGTGTACTGATATGCCCTGTCTTTGTCTAGAATGGCCCCACCTGATCTTGCCTCCTCCCGACTGCCTTCCATTTTTGAGAACATTTATTTTCATTATTAGAGTGGTCAGTTGAGTATTTTTTTCTTCTTCTGTGGTATACTAGGGCTTTTCAGTCTCAAACGGCCGTGACCTTTGATTGCGTTGGGGGCGATGAAACAACAGAGCCCTACTTAATGAAGGGACACAAAGAGGGCGGAGGTGTGAATTACACGTGGAGTTTGGCAAAAGGCAGCATGATTTGTTGACATTATTGTAATCCAAACCCATCCTTAATTTACTCGTTGTGACGCACTGAGGTTCCAAACTGTTTTAAACAAGTCTGACTTTATACCAAAATTATTTTATTTATACTTTTTAGTCAATTTTGATACTAGAATAAAGGTTTCTGACTCATATCGATGCCACATTGGCCATTTTCAAGAGATTGGTTGGTTTCAGGGGCAGTCGCTCTTTAAAGGTCAGTGGCTTTATGTTGGATTTGATTAAATGCCCAGTGCAGTCAACAATGTGATTTTCCTGTGATTTATATACACTGAGTGTATAAAACATTAGGAACACTTGCTATTTCTATGACATACATTGATTAGGTGAAAGCTATGATCCCTTATTGATGTCACCTGTTAAATCCACTTCAATCAGTGTAGATGAAGGGGAGGAGACCGGTTAAAGAAGGATTTTTAAGCCTTGAGACAATTTAGACATGGATTGTGTTTGCGTGCCATTCAGAGGGTGAACGGGCAAGACAAAAAAATGTAAGTGCCTTTGAACGGGATTTGGTAGTAGGTGCCAGGTGTACCGGTTTGACTGTGTCAAGAACTGCAACGCTGCTGTTTTTTTTTTTTCACTCAACAGAGGTTGGAACAATATTGTGAAAATGATGATAATGCCCTTTTAGCATAAGAGCTGTTTGAAAAGACCCGGCCTGAATTTCTAGCCTGTTTGGGTGGGATGGAGATTTGGCCTGCCAGGTGACATCACCAGTTAGTTCAGTTTCCCCCTCTCCACTCAGACCACTCCCAGACAGTCCAAACAAAATTGCTTGAGAAGCTATTTTAGTTTCTTTTTAACAATTTTAATTGAAAACAATCACAGTAAGGTACTTACCCAGGAATTATTTCATGTTGAGATGAAAACTGCTGCATTGGACCTTTAATGCAAGGCGGGACAAATACTTATTGAAAACACATTCTACTCAACCCCGGCTTGCTTTTTTGTGTGCTCAGTTTTATTTTGCATGCAAGCAACCATACAGAACAACACATAAACCAAGATTGGTATTAAGATTATTTTCGGCTCTTCTTTATGACTCCCATGATGTCACTTGGCTTTTATGCAATCTGCTCCTTGGCTAAATGGCTGTCTCTCAAACATAAAACCTACAACAATGGCATTATATATAGTTAATGGAACAACTACGAGGGCCTGCTGGCCTGGAATTCTGAAGACTGATTTCGAAAGTGGAATGGAATTGAGGGTATATCATTTGGGTAATTCTACACATAGTTGGTTGGCCATAGCTCAAAATCTGATTACATAAGCAAATTAGATCACTAATAGTTCCAAAACCTACAAAGGCATTATTTTGGGGGTAGGTGTTCGTTGCTCTCCTTGATTAATTGTCAGTGGATTAAAATGATTGCCTTAAATCCAGAATTGAGAGTTTTTTTCCCCCTTCAAAGTTTGGAGGTAAAGAGTCATTATGATGGTCAATGTTAGTCCAATCACCATGGTTTCTGACATCTGAGATTGGTGTTGGTAATTCTCATGTTTTTAATATTACAAAAATATGTTGTTTTATAAAAAGTGTCATGTACTGTCATGTTGTCTTGTCTCTGTCCTTTCCCTTCACCCTGTCTCCCTCTGCTGGTCGTGTTAGGTTACCTTTTCTCCCCCGCTTTCCCCCAGCTGTCCCTTGTCTCCTCTAACTACCCATTCACCCCGTTCCCCACCTGTTCCCTTTTTCCCTCTGATTAGGTCCCTATATCTCTCTCTGTTTCTGCTCCTGTCCTTGTCGGATTCTTGTTTGTTTGTGTCATTCATGCCTGAACCAGACTGTCGTCATGTTTGCTGTAACCTTGTCCTGTCCTGTCGGAATCTGCCGGTCCATCTGAGCCTACCTATGTTTGGTAATTAAAGAAGCTCTGTTTAAGTTGATTCGCTTTTGGGTCCTCATTCACGCACCGCAACAGAAGAATCCGACCAAGAATGGACCCAGCGACTTCGGATCCTCTCCACTCAGCCGTCGAGATCCAGGGAGCGATGCTAGGCAGACACAAGCAGGAATTGTCTGCTGCTCGACATGCCGTTGAGACCCTGGCCACCCAAGTCTCCAACCTCACAGAACAGGTTCACCATCTCCGCCTCGATCCACCGGCCACTTCCAGGGCTTTCGAATCTCCGGAGCCCAGAATCAATAACCCGCCGTGTTACTCTGGGGAGCCCACTGAATGCCGCTCGTTCCTCACCCAGTGTGATATTGTGTTTTCTCTCCAGCCCAACACTTACTCCAGGAGCACTGCTCGTGTCGCCTATGTCATATCTCTCCTTATTGGACGGGCTCGTGAGTGGGGCACGGCAATCTGGGAGGCAAGGGCTGAGTGTACTAACCAGTATCAAGACTTTAAGGAGGAGATGATACGGGTTTTTGATCGATCTGTTTTTGGGGAGGAGGCTTCCAGGGCCCTGTCTTCCCTATGTCAAGGCAATCGATCCATAACAGACTACTCTATTGAGTTTCGCACTCTTGCTGTCTCCAGTGGCTGGAACGAGCCGGCCTTGCTCGCTCGTCTTCTGGAGGGTTTCCGCGCAGAGGTAAAGGATGAGATTCTCTCCCGGGAGGTTCCTTCCAGCGTGGATTCCTTGATTGAACTCGCTATTCGCATTGAGCGACGGGTTGATCTTCGTCACCGAGCTCGTGGAAAGGAGCTCGCGCTCTCCGTCGCCTCCCTCTCCGCATCACTACCATCTTCCTCTGCCGGCTCGGGTGCTGAGCCCATGCAGCTGGGAGGTATCCGCATCTCGACTGAGGAGAGGGAACGGAGAATCACCAACCGCCTCTGTCTCTATTGCGGTTCCGCTGGTCATTTTGTCACTTCATGTCCAGTAAAAGGCCAGAGCTCGTCAGTAAGCGGAGGGCTACTGGTGAGCGCTACTACTCCTGTCTCTCCTTCAAGATCCTGCACTACCTTGTCGGTCCATCTACGCTGGACCGGTTCGTCAGCTTCCTGCAGTGCCTTAATAGACTCTGGGGCGGAGGGCTGTTTTATGGACGAGACCTGGGCTCGGGAACATGACATTCCTCTCAGACAGTTAAAGGAGCCCACGGCCTTGTTCGCCCTGGATGGTAGTCCTCTCCCCAGGATTCAGCGTGAGACGCTACCTTTAACCCTCACTGTTTCTGGTAATCATAGTGAAACCATTTCTTTTTTAATTTTTCGTTCACCTTTTACACCTGTTGTTTTGGGCCATCCCTGGCTAGTTTGTCATAATCCTTCCATTAATTGGTCTAGTAATTCTATCCTCTCCTGGAACGTCTCTTGTCATGTGAAATGTTTAATGTCTGCTATCCCTCCTGTTTCCTCTGTCTCTTCTTCACAGGAGGAGCCTGGTGATTTGACAGGGGTGCCGGAGGAATATCACGATCTGCGCACGGTGTTCAGTCGGTCCAGGGCCACCTCTCTTCCTCCACACCGGTCGTATGATTGTAGTATTGATCTCCTTCCGGGAACCACCCCCCCCCGGGGTAGACTATACTCTCTGTCGGCTCCCGAACGTAAGGCTCTCGAAGATTATTTGTCTGTAGCTCTTGACGCCGGTACCATAGTCCCCTCCTCCTCTCCCGCCGGAGCGGGGTTTTTTTTTGTCAAGAAGAAGGACGGGTCTCTGCGCCCCTGCATAGATTATCGAGGGCTGAATGACATAACAGTGAAGAATCGTTATCCGCTTCCTCTTATGTCTTCAGCCTTCGAGATCCTGCAGGGAGCCAGGTTTTTCACTAAGTTGGACCTTCGTAACGCTTACCATCTCGTGCGCATCAGGGAGGGGGACGAGTGGAAGACGGCGTTTAACACTCCGTTAGGGCACTTTGAATACCGGGTTCTTCCTTTCGGCCTCGCTAACGCTCCAGCTGTCTTTCAGGCATTAGTCAATGATGTCCTGAGAGACATGCTGAACATCTTTGTTTTCGTTTACCTTGACGATATCCTGATTTTTTCACCGTCACTCCAGATTCATGTTCAGCACGTTCGACGTGTCCTCCAGCGCCTTTTAGAGAATTGTCTTTTTGTGAAGGCTGAGAAGTGCACCTTTCATGCCTCCTCCGTCACATTTCTCGGTTCTGTTATTTCCGCTGAAGGCATTAAGATGGATCCCGCTAAGGTCCAAGCTGTCATTGATTGGCCCGTCCCTAAGTCACGCGTCGAGCTGCAGCGCTTTCTCGGCTTCGCGAACTTCTATCGTCGTTTCATCCGTAATTTCGGTCAGGTGGCAGCTCCTCTCACAGCCCTTACTTCTGTCAAGACGTGCTTTAAGTGGTCCGTTTCCGCCCAGGGAGCTTTTGATCTCCTCAAGAATCGTTTTACATCCGCTCCTATCCTTGTTACACCTGACGTCTCTAGACAGTTCGTTGTCGAGGTTGACGCGTCAGAGGTGGGAGTGGGAGCCATCCTTTCTCAGCGCTCCCTCTCTGACGACAAGGTCCACCCATGCGCGTATTTTTCTCACCTCCTGCCGGCCGTCTCAGGCCGCTTCCTATTCCCTCTCGACCGTGGTCTCACATCGCCTTAGATTTTGTCACCGGACTGCCTTCGTCAGCGGGGAAGACTGTTATTCTTACGGTTGTCGATAGGTTCTCTAAGGCGGCTCATTTCATTCCCCTTGCTAAGCTTCCTTCTGCTAAAGAGACGGCACAAATCATCATCGAGAATGTTTTCAGAATTCATGGCCTTCCGTCAGACGTCGTTTCGGACAGAGGTTCGCAATTCACGTCTCAATTTTGGAGGGAGTTTTGCCGTTTGATTGGGGCTTCCGTCAGTCTCTCTTCCGGCTTTCACCCCCAGTCTAACGGTCAAGCAGAACGGGCCAATCAGACTATTGGTCGCATCTTACGCAGTCTTTCTTTTCGCAACCCTGCGTCTTGGTCAGAACAGCTCCCCTGGGCAGAATACGCCCACAACTCGCTTCCTTCGTCTGCGACCGGGCTATCTCCTTTTCAGAGTAGCCTCGGGTACCAGCCTCCGTTGTTCTCATCTCAGTTCGCCGAGTCCAGCGTCCCCTCCGCTCAGGCTTTTGTCCAACGTTGCGAGCGCACCTGGAAGAGGGTCAGGTCTGCACTTTGCCGTTATAGGGCGCAGACTGTGAGAGCTGCTAATAAGCGTAGAACTAAGAGCCCTAGGTATTGTCGCGGTCAGAGAGTTTGGCTCTCCACTCAGAACCTTCCCCTTAAGACGGCTTCTCGCAAGTTGACCCCGCGGTTCATTGGTCCATTCCGTATCTCTCAGGTCATTAATCCTGTCGCAGTGCGACTTCTTCTTCCGCGATATCTTCGTCGCGTCCACCCGGTCTTCCATGTCTCCTGTGTTAAGCCCGTTCTTCGCGCCCCCGCTCGTCTTCCCCCCCCCCCCCCATCCTTGTCGAGGGCGCACCTATCTACAGGGTCCGTAAAATCTTGGACATGCGTCCTCGGGGCCGTGGTCATCAGTACCTAGTTGACTGGGAGGGGTACGGTCCTGAGGAGAGGAGTTGGGTTCCCTCTCGGGACGTGCTGGACCGTGCGCTGATTGATGATTTCCTCCGTTGCCGCCAGGTTTCCTCCTCGAGTGCGCCAGGAGGCGCTCGGTGAGTGGGGGGGTACTGTCATGTACTGTCATGTTGTCTTGTCTCTGTCCTTTCCCTTCACCCTGTCTCCCTCTGCTGGTCGTGTTAGGTTACCTTTTCTCCCCCGCTTTCCCCCAGCTGTCCCTTGTCTCCTCTAACTACCCATTCACCCCGTTCCCCACCTGTTCCCTTTTTCCCTCTGATTAGGTCCCTATATCTCTCTCTGTTTCTGCTCCTGTCCTTGTCGGATTCTTGTTTGTTTGTGTCATTCATGCCTGAACCAGACTGTCGTCATGTTTGCTGTAACCTTGTCCTGTCCTGTCGGAATCTGCCGGTCCATCTGAGCCTACCTATGTTTGGTAATTAAAGAAGCTCTGTTTAAGTTGATTCGCTTTTGGGTCCTCATTCACGCACCGCAACAAAAAGATCATGAACCAGAGCATTTGGGCAGTGTTGTCATTCCATTCCCACCGACACTATTTCCCCTGCATAAACACACATCTGGTTGTAAATGTAACGTTGACTGTCTGTCAGGGGAGTGTCTGGGTTTGATTAGCATGTATCCTCCCATCAACAACAGCCCCAGCAGTGTATCCCAGGGAGAGAGAGGGTTGGTCCTTTTCAATATATTCTTTACTAAAACAAAAGATAAAGATACAGTTTTGTAGCTTTCATGCTGTAGGTATATCTATCATGTCAGAGTCAGATAGCTGTTGCATCAGGCCTGATACAGTATATGAGAAAGGAATGTGTATTTGGAACCAAACTTTTTCTGTGGGGAAAAAATACTATTTTCAACCACAAATTGAGATATTGTTGAAATTAACAATGAACTATGCAATTCTTCAGTTCAGCGATATTACTTAGTGGTCCTCTGAGTATTTTTACAACAACCTGTAGGAATTTTATTTGACTGTTGCTAACTGTCCTCACTATTACAACAACGGCTCTATAACTGAAAACATTCTTGTTGTATTTGACTCTTTATTTAAAAAGATACGGCATTTGGATGTGCAGCATGCCCCTATAGTAATGAAGCTTGGTTTATGGACCTTTTGTTTTCATGTGTTCCGTGTCAATGTGTGAAGTAGCAGACATCTGCTTTCCTTTTAGACCACAGATTTAAAGATTCTCCCCACCATGTTTTTCCAGTCAAGCACTGAAAGCTGCCCTGGCTCCAGTCAGTGGATTGCGTGTAAATTACAGTATGTATATGTGTCAGTATATGAGCCATTGTCTGCTGTGAAATTCTCCCCATTTGGGCTCGGAAACACAGCACAGGCGTTGAGTGCCATGAGGGTGACAGATTAAAACGTCTGAACACTGTTGGGTCTGTCACACCGCAGGCTTTTAACCTGAAGTGTTCAGGCCTCATTGACCCTGTCAGGGCCTGTTGTGGAGTGATGCCGCACACCACAGAAAAGTGTTGGGATGTTACTGAAAGAGAGCACGCTCAGAGCCAGGCGGGAGGAGAGCAGGAGCGGGAGCCGCCGGAACCCCCCTCACGCAACGCCTGGGATTCCGTGCAGGGGAAGGATTTACACGGCACGCTTTGGGAGTCCCACAGCTTCACACTCTCTTCCCCCCCTTTTACCTAATAATTCCCTGCTCTGTTATTTTCTGTTCCCCTCCCCATTCTCGATAGGAAGTATTTACTCAGCTGACACAAAACAGGTGAAATCACACCCACACATTCTTCTGTTTCTCTCACACTGGTACAGGAGAGGCAATAGTCATGCAATGGTGTTGCTTGCTATCTCTTTTTTTTTATTCACTCTATTTCTTTCCTCTTTGACTTATTCCCAAAGAACAAAACACTTTTGAGTTTCCAAATCCCCTATTCTTATATCACCAGGTAGTTTTGAACTATTCTGGGGTGTTGGCTCAGGTCAGCAATGACATAGTTGAAGCTAGTGGGGAGGGGTCCGTTGTCTGATGGTAGACAATAGGATTCTTCTGCCACTCAGCAAACCGCTCAGACAATCTTACAACCGCTTCAATATTCATATATAAAGGATGGTATTGTTTTTCAGACACAGTCAACGTGTCACTAAGTCCTGGCACAGAAACTGTGGGATCCAAGCTTGCTTTTAACATCTTTAAATGGGTGGTTTGTATTCTCACATTTTCTAGTTTGACCTCAACAGTCTCACCATGTTAACATTCAGCTGAATTAAGTCTGGTCCACTAATAACAATTCCTTCATTTTTATGGTCTGTGGACAATTGACTTTGTCCTCTTTTGTTTCTGGTGAGAGTCTGCCAGTATAGCAGCAGTGACCAACCCATGTCAATAGTCACCAGAGGGACATTTTGGCAACTAAGAGTACAACATCCAGCCATAGATACTGTACCTCTTTAAGACTGTGTTAATATTGGAGCTTCATAACACAAGTGCATCATTAGTTTTCCTGCTATTTCCTCCAAGGCAGCATCACATCAACATTAACATGGATGCTATTGCTGGCTACAGTCGTTTGACTTACAGTACCAGTCAAAGGTTTGGACACACCTACTCATTCCAGGGTTTGTCTTTATTTTCATTATTTTCTACATTGTAGAATACTAGTGAAGACATCAAAACTATGAAATAACACATATGTAATCATGTAATAACCAAAAAAGTGTTAAACAAATCAAAATATATTTTATATTTGAGATTCATCAAAGTAGCCACCCTTTGCCTTGATGACAACTTTGCACACTCTTGGCATGCTCTTAACCAGCTTCATGAGGTAGTCACCTGGAATGTATTTCAATAAACAGGTGTGCCTTGTTAAAGTTCATTTGTAGAATTGATTTCCTTCTTATTGCGTTTGAGCCAATCAGTTGTGACAAGGTAGGGGTGGTATACAGAAGATAGCCCTATTTGGTAAAATACCAAGTCCATATTATTGCAAGAACTGATCATTTGTTTTTCAACAGGACAATGACCAAACACACATCCAGGCTGTGTAAAGGCTATTTAACCAAGAAGGAGAGTGATGGAGTGCTGCATCAGATGACCTGGCCTCCACAATCACCCGACCTCAACCCAATTGACATGGTTTGGGATGAGTTGGACCCCGGAGTGAAGGAAAAGCAGCCATCAAGTGCTCAGCATATGTGGGAACTCCTTCAATACTGTTGGAAAAGCATTCCAGGTGAAGCTGGTTGAGAGAATGCCAAGAGTGTACAAAGCTGTCATCAAGGCAAAGGGTGGCTACTTTGAAGAATCTCAAATAGAAAATATATTTAGATTTGTTTAAGTAGGTGTCTCCAAACCTTTGATTGGTACTGTATATGTCATGCTATTCTGAAGTCCTAAGCAGTGGTTGCCTGCCCGTGCCCACTCCCCACAGCCTGGGAGTGATGGACAGAACAGAAGGAATGGCTGGTGATGTGAGTGGTGGTAGGTAACTGTTGGCTTGCCACTCGCCACTGCTTGACTCTATCTTCAGTCGGTCGTTCCTTCCCCTCCACAGCTACACATCCCTTCTTCCCTTTATCTCTCCCTCCCCGCTAGCAGGTGTATGCCTCTGCCTGATTGCTGGGTTGGTGGGATGTTATGTGGCCTTAAAGGTGATGTGTAGTGGTGGTGGATGCTGGGATCCATCCAGCAGCAATCCCACCCCTCCTACCCCAACGCACCACTCCCAGATCCCCACTTCAGGCTTGCGTGATGAAAACTGCTGTTTGTATTGATAATGGAGAGCCAAACCTCCAACTGGAGCACGTGATAATGAAATCATGGCCTGGATTAGCGTGCTGATTTGCCCTGCAACCGATCACATGAGGAATCCTTGTGATGAGTCGGATTTCCATGGACTGTGGAGGGAACATTCATTAGAAATCGTGTCACAGGCAGACCGATGAAGTCAACTCTATCTGCTTGAATCACGCCATGAGACAACTATAGAGAGAATAAACTACGTGGAGTAGAGGGAATAGCATCCAGGCAATTCAATGTCAAAGTCAATTTGGGTGTACTTTCAAAAGCTTCAGTCTCCTGATGAAGAGTGATTGGTGCTGTGATGTGGTTATGAACCAGAGCCACTTTAGTGGATTCCGTTGTAAATACATCAGTGAATTAAGAACTAGCAAGCACACCATGTACTCTTCAGTTGATGGTAATAGGTCCATTTTTTGGGCATACCTAGTTAACTAGTATGGCTCCTCTCCATCTCGTGTAACAATGCGTGCGTACCTTTGACAAAGATCACTCCCTCCATATGATCCATTTGATCATACTTATTGTATACAGTCACAAGCAGTGCTTAGTGTTCATCTCATACAACCTACTGAATAAAACAACATCTAGAACAGATACAGTAGATACTCATCACAAGCCTCTGAAGGAAGAGTACAGTAAACGTGATTAAAGAATGAAACGTCATCTGAATGATTTATGCCTTGCCCTTGCTGTGACTGTGAGGACAACAGAAGCAAATATGAATGGCCCATTGTGTGTTTGAGGGCAAGTGTATTAAAGGAAGCTTGTGTTTACATTTCACTGGATCCGCTGTGATTGAGGCGTAATGATCATTGACTGTAACAATGGCACCTCTCCCATTGAGTTCCTGTGGTCAGTTCAAGCAGTTTGTCTGAATGTGGAAATGTCAAACCAGTGGTAATCTAACTGGACATATTGTGCAAACAATTTTCTCTTGTTTTCACTGGTTCTTCCAGATGAGGCTCAGATGCTTTGTACTGTATGTGGTATCATTATCTTAGGAAGGGCAAAGATGTGCGTGCTCTTCATCATTGCCCTCATATAAGTCGTGACCTCTTTGTTGTAAGTGAGCATTAACATCCATTGTGAGTGGAAATTATATTGAATGTGCCTTCTATGAAACATACCAAGTTGTCTGTAGTAATTCCCAGCAAAGCATATGCTGGCCGTTTCCGACCAATAGGGAATGGCTGGAAGAGGATTTGTTGGCACGATTGCTATTACTACTATTCAGTTTTTTTTCATATCATCCCCAGAGGTGTGTGTGTGTGTGTGTGTGTGTGTGTGCCTGCCACCAAGCGTGTGTGTGTTAGCTCATGTCCGTGCATGTGTTTGCCTGCTTGCCTATGTGTTTGTGGGTTAGCTCCATTAGCGCACTCCTAAAAGTAGAAATAATACAATTGATAGAGTGCATTTCCATGTTATCCATGCTTTCACCAATGCAGTTGTCATGGCATGCAGTATAGACTGTTGATGCTAAAAGGTATATCAACTTAAGGACATGATGTTTGGACAATTCCATAAGGAATAATGCCATGGATTTCCCACAGTCTTAGTTATTACCCTGACAGCGTATGTTTGTACGTAACACTATACATATAAATGTAACTGCATGCATTATTTATCCCATCTACTAGGTATGTTGTTTCAGTTGCATTTTGGGCCTAATGTTTAGGCAGAGAATTCTGTGTAAGTTAGCGGTCGTCAATATTTAACAGCTGTAGGTATTATGAAATTCTTTGTAGGCTAATGTAGCTTGCCATCTTACATGCAATGGCTTGAACAGGCGCCAGACCACTGTTAGGGATGTGGAGGAGATTGACAGACGTTTTAGTTGCGTGACAGTGTCACCTCAGCCAGCCAGCTCCTACTCCCTCTCTCTCCCCCTCTCTCTCTATCCATTTCTCCCTTCCTCCCTCTAGTGATCCTGACCTGGATTTCCTGGTTTAGTCATGGAGGGGGCAGCCAGGGAGCCAGGAGGGTGGGAATACGCTAATGAGGTGGCTTGGGGCCAATTTCCCGCCCATTTTCCTCCCTGACCCCCTTGTGCCGCTGGTGAATATACTGTATCTTTGTGCTGTGAACACGCAAAGGCTGTCAGACAGCAGGGACTCTCACACGCACTCTGGGCACAGTCACTTCTGCTCTGTGCTCTCCCTTCCTTTGCCGTCCGGAAGATGCCACAGCACAGGGAAGCAGCAGAGCGGACCAGGAGCAGGGGCAGCCTGGTACTGTACTGCCTCTCTCTCCTCTGTGTTTCCCAGGGAGACAGGTGTAAACACTGCCTCTCTCTGGACACAGAATGCAGGATCCACACACCCTTTAATCATAACTTCAAGAAAAAGGGAGATAGGAAATGATGCTGTAAAAAAAGTTAAATACCTCATAAACGGAAAATATGAACCCTTTAGGAACATGTCACCACAGTGTGTGTGTACTGTACTGCCTCTCTGTGTGTGCATATTGCAGTAATGAGTTCATATCAGTATGAATTGAAATCTGAATTGTGAGAATTGTTCTTTTGGAATGGAGAATTAGTTACCTTTTTTAATGTACCCTAATCGTCTGATATTTATTTCATTTTTATTTCACCTTTATTTAACCAGGTAGGCAAGTTGAGAACAAGTTCTCATTATTCAATTGCAACCTAGCCAAGATAAAGCAAAGCAGTTCGACACAAATAACAACACAGAGTTACACATGGAGTAAAACAAACATGCAGTCAATAATACAATAGAAAAATAAGTCTATATACAATGTGAGCAAATGAGGTGAGATAAGGGAGGTAAAGGCAAAACATTTTTTTGATTACTTATCATACACTCCACATCTACAGTAATAAACCTGTTAGTCCCTTGAAAGTTGTCTTTTTTTCTCTCATCCAGCCATCCAGGAGAAGCCATGCAGAAAGCACATCATGGAGTCGCCTGGGAACCACCAGGATACCAGGAAAGAGAGCCTGTCCATGGGGACCCCGGGGACCAGCAGCAGCGTGGTGGAGAGTGACCTCTTACTGGAGGTGAGACCAAGTGGAGCAGAAGGGTCAGGTTGTGATTTGTCCTCCCAAGAGATCACTGATGAGAGGACTGATAGGGCTGGAAAACAGAAAGGAATGGGACATCATAGTCTTGTGCCCAGTTGGTGAAAGCTTAAGCTTAAGACTAACAAACCATAAATACAACATGTTCATTAAACAGAATGAAATGCAGTCTGCCCTGACTGTGTTTTTTCTTAAAATACACAATAAATACAATTGTTGAATGAAAAAATGACACAAAGTTGAATTTAGCCACATTGATTATTGAGGTTTAGAACATGTCTTGATGATATCGTGGCACAAAAGTGGAGCTGGTTGGATGATGAGTAAGACCAACCCTCCGCCCGGAACTACCCTCAGCCCTCCGTGTCTCAGAATACCCGTCCTCCCCAAACCCCCGCCCTGCCCGAACTCCCGCCCTCCCCTCCCACAATAGCGTGACACCAAAGCAGCCGACCATGATGCTGCTGAATGAAGATGGTGACACGGTTAGGTCAGTATCACACCAGAGAGTGGGAAAAGAGGGCCCAGCTGACCTGGGCTGACTTGAATTAGACGGGAGGTGACAGGGCCTGCCAAGGAGCAGGCCAGAGTCACGACAATGTCAAACACAACAGCTCCAGCACCAGCCAACACAGAGAAGTCAATGAGGAACTTTGTGTGTTGTTTCCTCCAGTTCTCCCTGTTTTTCTCTTCAAATCAGGAGGCATGAAGAGAATATTTTGCATGTTTCATTCCGATATCCATTCATTATCGGAAATAAACATTTATCAACAAACTACTCATCAATCAAGTGCAACTGAAGTTTGTCCCCTGTGTGTTCTTAGTACACACATACAGCATGAATGACATTTATTATGTAAGTTTTAAGGCAAACAAAATGTTGACTTTGGTAATACTGAAAGTGTTGGAAAAGTATAAGAAATACAGAGGACAAATATACAGAACATTTTCTGATTCAATTAAAAGAGATGATATCCTGAATTCATGTTCAGACATTTAACATGACTGTTAATGCCGTTGTGTATTAACATGTGGGTCTGTCTCTTGTCTCTTCTAGTCCCTGACTGGGTTTGCCTTGGTGGTGAGCACAGATGGGTTGATCTTCTATACCTCCACCTCCATTGTTGACTACTTGGGCTTTCATCAGGTATGTTTCAATCACACCTTGTGTTCTCAAAGTCATGATAAATCAGAATTCACTTTGCTACTGAGGGTCAATGATCAATCAAGCCGTAATAAATGTAGTTGAAGTACAGTACCATTGTACAAGCCTTTCATAGAAAATTACATTCTGAGGAAACATTATACAGCATTGTAAAACTGTTTTATAGTAAACCACCAACAATAGAAAACATAACAAAATTGACATAGAATTGTTTTTTATTACAAGGCCATGCCCTTTTAGTAATTAAATTAAACATAACAGAAATCAAACTGTGGTTGAATGAAAAAGATTCATATGACCAACCATGTCAAAAGTTGAAAATAGCCAATTGTGTAGTTCACTGGATTTTAACAACATTTATTTTATTCTAGAAGCAAACAGCTGGAACTTTTCCATTTAATTTACTTTGCAAGTTTGTAACTGTCCTTTTTGAGTGAATAGCTTTCTATTAGGCCTAATTTAAAGCTGGGGTTTTAACATGGGAAGGAGACTAAAGAGACAGTGATCGTTCCTCTGATGGGAATTGAGATGGTGTTGCTGTGTGTTCAACAAGCGGGGCGCTTCACAGGGCAAGTGTTCAAAGCGTTGCATGCAAAAGAAGCGGATATTATGGGAAGGTTGAATATATTAGTGGGAGTCTGTCGTTTTATGAACAGAGGGTATAGCTGAGATGGAAAAAAGAGAGGAATTACGAGTGTGGGCTGGGGTTGCAGGGTTTTTCATCAGGATAGTGTTGCGTCTGTCCTCATGCAAGCAGCTCTAGTGTCACGCAAAGCACAAACAAGGCAGCGAGGAGGGCCACCCATCATCCCACTAACTGAGGAGAGGGGAGGTCGGGGATCTATATTATACATGCAAACTGCAGGGAGTCATAACTCATCCCTCACCGATTCAACTGTTGTCACCAATTACCCTGCTGTGATACACATTGTATATAAGTCATTACTTAATGCTTTCACTATTTACTCCTCAGTTTTATTTATTTAAATCATCATTTATAGATCTTTGACTGGCAAACAGTTAAACAAAGCAGTTTGAAATGACTGAACACACTCGGTAATGATGACAGCACAGTTACAAGCTCTTTATACATTCTGACTTTTCGTTTCACATCTAAGCTTTTCATCTACAAAAACAATTATTTGAAAAAAGAAGTTTATGCCATGTTTAGAATCAAGATCTCCCACATAGAGGGAGGGATGCTGATTGAACCGAGTCTGTCACAGAAGGTCCTCCCTCCCTCCCACACCCTTCTGGTCAGCGGTGGGAAACCGAAAAACAGAAGAGTTAAATTCTCAGTGGGCTCGCTGCAGGCTGACACTTGCGGTGTCTGTCTAGAAACCTCCATGGCGTCTGACCATAGATGTGTTTCACCCGACCGTGACACAGGTTAAGTGGGGAGGTCAATGCGTTGACCAAACACAACTGGGGGTTAATTGGTTGGAGGGCTGAATGTTTGATGACTCGTTCCTCCTTTACCACTGCTCCTCCCCGTCACCTCCCCGTCTCCTCCCCCTCTCCTCCCCATCTCCTCCCCGTCTCCTCCCCTCTCCTCCCCGTCTCCTCCCCGTCTCCTCCCCTCTCCTCCCCATCTCCTCCCCGTCTCCTCCCCGTCTCCTCCCCTCTCCTCCCCTCTCCTCCCCGTCTCCTCCCCGTCTCCTCCCCATCTCCTCCCCGTCTCCTCCCCTCTCCTCCCCTCTCCTCCCCGTCTCCTCCCCGTCTCCTCCCCGTCTCCTCCCCGTCTCCTCCCCACTCCTCCCCGTCTCCTCCCCGTCTCCTCCCCGTCTCCTCCCCGTCTCCTCCCCATCTCCTCCCCGTCTCCTCCCCATCTCCTCCCCGTCTCCTCCCCTCTCCTCCCCGTCACCTCCCCGTCACCTCCCCGTCTCCTCCCCATCTCCTCCCCGTCTCCTCCCCGTCTCCTCCCCTCTCCTCCCCTCTCCTCCCCATCTCCTCCCCGTCTCCTCCCCGTCTCCTCCCCGTCTCCTCCCGTCTCCTCCCCATCTCCTCCCCATCTCCTCCCCTCTCCTCCCCGTCTCCTCCCCATCTCCTCCCCTCTCCCTCTTCTCCTCCGTAGACGGATGTGATGCACCAGAATGTTTTTGATTATATCCATGTGGAAGAGCGGCAGGAGTTCAGAAGACAACTCCACTGGGCCATGAACCCCGGGACCCAGGGGGCCTCCCTGGACCAGCACTCAGCCACAGGAATTGGTGTGTAGATCATTTCCATCAACAGAACCTTTGTCTCTCTGTGGAACTGCTAAAGGATGCAGGAAAGCCCCTCATGATCACATGCAACTTGTCATTTACATTAGTTTCCATTCATGACCATTTTGTAGAGGGACAAAGGGATTAGTACATTAGTTGCTGTATACAAGACACAGAAAGAAAGAAAGGATACTGTATTTTATTTGTCATTTGCAATACTATCCTAAACCCCTCACTGTAATATTGGTGGTTAGGAGACCAAAACAAATTTAAAGTAGAGCGTTTATTACATAGGTTGTACTAACAAAAATGCTTTGGCTGTCCTGTAGGTGATGACTTTGTGATGAGCAGTCTCTTCCATGCCCAGGAGCCTGACGGTGTTCCTCTAGAGCGCACCTCCTTCCTCACGCGCTGTTTCATTTCCCGAGTCCGTTGCTTGCTGGACAGCACCTCAGGCTTCCTGGTGAGTGAGTACCTTGGCTCGCACAAGTACCTGACAATATCCACTCTTTTACAAACGGCATTAACCGCTATGCTCCACACAGTATGAAGTCAATTCTGATTGGCTATTCAGTAATGTATGTGCACTTTCTCCTTGGGGGTCTAGATTAGGTTACTGTTACTGTAAAGCACAAATACTATGAAGATATATGTTGACATAAAAAGGGCTTTATAGTTCACTTTGATTGTTTGATTGATTTTTTATGTTTGGCAGAGCATGCAGTTCCAGGGCAGCCTGAAGTTCCTGCAGGGCCAGAAGCAAAAGACAGACTCCGGGGCACTGCTGCCCCCCCAGCTGGCCCTGTTCTGTGTGGCCGTGCCCCTCATGATTCCCTCCATCACAGAGCCGAAGATGAAGAGCACGACGATCAGGAACAAGAACAAGGGCCCCGTCATCCCCACACCAGATAAGCACAGGTAAGCAGTACTGTGGGAGTGGTGAGCATGGGGAGAGCTGAGCAGTGAGCATTCTTTTTTAAATACTGTGTTTGTCTATATCATGGTTTTACTAAACACTTTTTGAAGGAGCCAGGCATGTACACCATTTAGCTTACAATCAATTTACATTTTAAGACGCATGTTTATTACAGCATCAGTTTCAGAATCCAATCACTGGGTATGCTGAATTCAGTCAAATTACTACTTCATACTGTAAATGTACACAACTAGAATATTATATAATGCATACATGACCATGGATATATTTTCCTTAGCCATTTTCCTAAATAAAGGAATGCTGTCTGTCATCTTTGTTTGTGTTCCCACAGTGACAAGAGGCATCGAAACACCAGAGGTTCATGTGACAGCAGTGACGTATTGCTTCTGAATTGGTCCAGCAGCTCTAGCAGAGACCCTTGCCACTATACCCCATGGACACCCCTCTCCAAAGACGGCATCAGGTATAGGAACAATGGTTACTACACCCAGGAGGAGCCCATCAACTTCTGCCTGTCTTCCATGGGTGGTGGGCCCAAAGCTCAGAGCGTTAATCACCCATGGGACATCCGCACCGGGTCCACCATAAGAAAGGGCCCCAGCAGCAGCTACATACCATGCAGACAAGGCAAGTACAACAACCTGGGGAAGTCTGGACCTTACAGGATGTCTCCAGGATATCACGCTAAAAGACAGGATGCCTCTCAGAACAAACTGTACGGAGGCCTCCACAGCCCAGAGGCGGAGAGCTTCTGTGAGGACGGCATGAAGGCAGACAACAACTACATGGGCGGCCATCTTGACTGTTACAATGGCATGGTGTTGCCTGAGACAGCCATAAAGACAGAGCAGGACTCTGACTCTGAGAACGGTTGCAACATCTACAGCATGCCCCACAACCTAGCCTGGGTGGGGAATGAGAAGCGCTACAGCATGGCCTACTCAGAAGAACCACAGGTGAAGTCGGAGGCTGACTACTATGACCAATACACCACCTGCCAAAGGAACAAGACCAACATGAGCCCAACGCTCAACGGATACCACAAATACTTATACCCAGTGGGGAGCAGGGCTCAGAAGGATCATAGGATACTTTACTCAGACCCTCTGTGTAGCAGTCAGGGAGCAAACTGTATGGTCAGCAATGTGTATGGGAATGGTACTGTGGAGCATGAAGGCTACATACAGCAAGACAACAAACTGAACTACGAGTTCAGGAATCATCTGGTCCACTCTATAAAGAGGGAACCCATGGACTCACCTCCTTGGTCTGACAATGGACATGACATTAGCCAAATACCCCTGCAGAGAAATATGATTCACAACTGTGCATTGAATGATATTGTACACAAACCAAACCCATATATCTACATGCAATGAGGTCAATGAAAAATCTCATAAACCATCTGGGCACCACCTTGCTTCTTTATTGTATTGATGCATAATATGGCAGGGTGGGTAGTTATTTAATCTCAGGTAATCAGCAGTGTTACAAAGCAAAAATATATGGAAGCAAAGAGAGGTGTTTTAATAAGGACTTTGTACATAAGACACACAAGATAAATATAACTTTTTTTCAGATTTACAGGACCAGTCAAAAGTTTGGACACCTACTAATTCCATGGTTTTTCTTTATTTTTTACATTGTAGAATAATAGTGAGGACATCAAAACTATGAAAGAACACATATGGAATCATGTAGTAACCAAAAAAGTGTTAAACAAATCAAAATAGATTTTAGATTTTATATTCTTCAAAGTAGCCACCTTTACCTTGATGACAGCTTTGCACACTCTTGGCATTATCTCAACCAGCTTCATGAGGTAGTCACCTGGATTGCATTTCAATTAACAGGTGTTGCTTGTTAAAAGTGAATTAAATGAATTATTCTTTGATAGGTTGAATTAATGTATTATTTTAACAGTGAGTTTGTCATTTTTGTTTTAAAGACAGTGTTATAAATTGAGATTTAACAAAGCGTCACTTAACAGCTATTTACACACATTAATGTCTAAGGCGGTATCTGAACATAATAATGTCCAAATGTATTGCACAGCAATACTTTAATTTATGTTCGTGGTCCATTGTTATATTTGTACATTTTTGTAAAATTGTAGTACATTCAAAAGAAATGTTAGGAACTGTAGTTCTGTTTTATGAAGCCAATGTTTTATTATATTTTGAAAAGATTGAAAAAAATACAGTATGTGAAATTATGACATATTCCCTTACATATTCCATAGCTGCATAGCTGCAACATTTCTACAGCATTCTATTATGCTGTTTTTAAAATAAAAATCTGTAAATGAATTTCTTTCTTTCAAAGCTATTCTACAAATTGTAATACTTTAATTGCAGACTTGTTTCTAAACAACTTTTGGTAACACTTTTTATTTGTGTATTTTTTATTACTGGTATTTCTGCCATTTGCCCAGATGGCCAGTCCAACCCGACATGAGTGAAACAATAAAAGATTTGTAGTAATACAGTGTAACAATGAATCGATACAACAGCCTGCTTGTTGCACTGTATGCTACATTTTTCAGGAAGGATTACAGTCATACAAGTTTCAGATATCAATTAAATTCAATAGGCATCTAACATAGAATATTACACTATTTAGCACAATAATATCATAAAACGGATAATACTCTTATCATTGTTAAAATAAACGAAATAGTATCATCTGTTTTATAATTTCATTGTGCCAAAAAAAATACAATTGTAGGTTAGATGCCTATTGAATTTAATTGATGCTGGATGCCGGTATAGAAAGCAATGCTATTTATTATGAGAATGTGTCTGCATTTAGTGCTTAGTACAGTTGGGGAAATAAAAACAATTTTATGCGCTTACACATAGTAGCTACTGACTTGTATAAAAAGCAAAGGGATTATAAAATGAAGTATTGAGAAATTGCGTAGTCTGCCAAAAATTGCACACAGAGGATCCTCTCGAGGGCGCTGCAGTCAGCTGGGCGGCGCTCGGGACCTGTCAACCAGGAAAAGCAGTTGATGGTGTTGGAATTAATATCATATTAATCGAACGACTTCTTACTTATTCAAACCGATTATTGGAGTTGGTAAGATATTGTGTTTATCTCGTGTACAAATGTTTATCCCGTGTTTTGTACACGGGATAGCGTTGTGTTTATCTAATGGCCCGTGTGTGTCCTTCCTCTCGTCGACCTCGGTATCGTTAGTTAGCAAGCTAACTTAGTTGTCTTGCTAACGTTAGCTAGTTTGGCTGCTAGATGGCAACCCTACCATGATTGCAAATGGGCCGCTGCTTGCTAGGTAGTCAATAGTTACTGTACTCCAGTAAAATACATTTTATGAGACAGTTGTCTTCGCTTCCAGCTTGTAGTAGCTAGCTAACGTTTTGCTGACATTTTATAGCAATATTAAGTAGCATTAGCCAAGGCTGCTAGCGTTAGCAAGCAGGCTAGCTAACTGTTGGTCTAGCTAACGTTACCCTGCTATGCAATGAGCACCCTCTCCACACACCGTTAGTACCAACGGATTAATAACGTCGTCGACCTATCAACAGGGCGTTTCAGCATTTTGGTCGTAATCACAACTTGTAAAATTCAGTTTCGTGAACATCTTGATCTTTGATAGACACAACTTGCCGTCGTTGTCATGGAGGAGACGAACAGGGAGGCGGTTGCTACGGCCGTGCAGAGAGTGGCAGGGATGCTGCAGCGCTCAGACCAGTTGGACAAAGTGGAGCAGTATCGCCGGCGAGAGGCCCGCAAGAAAGCTTCAGTAGAAGCCCGACTGAAGGTAGAAAATTATGACTCTAAGAAGACATAATACATTCTGTACAGCCCTATTATTCATAAAGCCCTAACTATTGTCTGAATGAGAGCTGTATATTTATTGTAAGTACATGGCTCTGGCCTGAAGCACCTTACATGGTCTGTATCACTCTCCCCAGGCTGCCATCCAGTCCCAGTTGGATGGGGTCCGCACAGGTCTCAGTCAGCTCCACAATGCCCTTGGGGATGTAAAGGACATCCAGAACTCCCTGGCAGATGTTAGTAAGGACTGGAGGCAGAGTATCAACACTATTGAAAACCTCAAAGATGTAAAAGACGCCGTGGTCCAACACAGTCAGCTTGCCTCAGCCGTCGAGAACTTAAAGAATATCTTCTCAGGTACGCTACACAACTACATACCTCAGAGATACCACTTAATTAGAAACTATTATTGTTGTGTCGCTGTGCATTTGTGTAATTACTGACTATTGTTACAATATATTATTAATGTATATCATCACCTTCCTGTGCAGTGCCTGAGATAGTCGCAGACACCCAGGTTCTGATTGAGCAGGCCGAGCTGCTAGAGGCCCACCGTAAACTCATGGATCTGGAGTGTTCGCGGGACGACCTCATGTACGAGCAGTACCGAATGGACAGCAAAAACACTCACGACATGAACCTGATCCGCAACTACTTTGGCGAGGTGCAGGGCCTATCTGACGATCTGGCCAAGCAGCTGTGGATGGTGCTGCAGCGCGCCATGGGCACGGTGCGCCGCGACCCCACCATGCTGGTCTCAGTGGTGCGCATCATTGAGCGTGAGGAGAAGATCGACCGGCGCATGCTGGACCGCAAGAAGCAGACCGGCTTTATCCCCCCGGGCCGGCCCAAGAGCTGGAAAGAGAAGATGTTTGAAGTGCTGGAAGGCACAGTCACCACACGCATCGAGGGCAGCCAGTCGGTGACGCGTGAGGCAGACAAGATGTGGATGGTGAGGCTGCTAGAGATCACCAGGAAGTACGTACTGGACGACCTGATTGTGGTGAAGAACCTGATGGTGCAGTGCTTCCCACCACACTACAACACCTTTGACAGATTCTTTAAGCTCTACCACAACGCCGTGTCCATGCGGGTGCAGGAGCTGGCTGCAGAAGACCTGGAGGCCAATGAAATTGTGTCCCTCCTCACCTGGGTCCTCAACACATACAAAAGGTATCCTGTCTTGGCCCGTATTCACTGAGTTTCAAAGTAGGAGTGCTGATACAGGATCAGTTTAGCCTTTTAGATAATAGTGAATAAGATTATATGGACAGGGGGAGCCTGATCCTAGATCAGCACGCTTTTTGAATACAGGTGATGCTCTGATCTTCCATCTCTGACTGCTGTCGCATCAGTGATAACTGGGCACCAGTCCAATCATAGCTGAGTGCAATATGCAGGAGTTGTAGTACATTAGCTCTGTGCTGCTGCAACCAGTTTAGGCTGCTGAATATCTTTATAGATCTTGTTGTCATAGTTATACCGTTCATTCCATTGTAGGAATATCTTGTTTGAATTTACAATGTGAAGAGTTGAACACTAAGGAGAGAGAGGAGGAGGTATTCCCATTATAAAAATGTTGGCCTGCACCATTTTAACCTCTCTCCTCGTGTCTGTGGAGAGGTAACTTATCTCGTGTGTGTGTAGAGAGGAAACTTATTTCACACTCTGTCAAAATCATTATAATGATATAGAGGGAACATAGTCACGGAAATACTGTTGTACTCTCCTTATATGGGAAGGACTTGTAAGTGCTGCAAAGAGTAATTAACTCAATATTTAAAGCTAAAGTCCCCAGGCACAAGAGGTAGGGCATGGCATGTGATTTAAGCAAAACTGGTGTGGATAATCCAATGAATGCACATCGCATGCAACAACAGAATTGAACAGAGAAAGATTAATGAACAGCTTGGGGATGTAATGTATGCACATTCAAAACACAAAGAACTAGCCTTATATCCAATTATGACTTGAGCATCAGCCTGCTGAGCATTAGGCTACCATGGAAACCACAACCACCGATTGACTGATGCTGTTTAATTATAGATATTCACTCTGATTTTCTGTGAATTTGTGTGTGTTTCTGAGTACGTGTGTTTGTGTGACTGCTTGTGAGTAGCCTATATTTCTGGGTATCTGTGTATATCATTTATATTCAGGCATTGCCGTATGTCAGGGATTGTCAACTAGATTCAGCCACGGGCCAATTTTTATATTTTTCTGGATGGTCGGGGGGACAGAACATAATTACAAGACATTTGTAGACTGCAATTTGTCTGCAAGAAGCCCAAACATATATAATGTTTGATTTAAACATAGTCATTTCAAACTTTGCTTACATTTGTATACAATCACGTCTCTATTATGCGTGCGAATACTCGGGAACAGATGTCTTCAATTAAAATCACTTGGAGCTGATTTCTTGGTGTTTTTACAGTCTTAAAATGTCAGACAATAAAAATTCCACATTGTTTTGCTCAAACTTGGGGGGGCAAATAAAACCGCCAGCTGCCAGTTAGGGAACCCTGCCGTATGTGCACGAGCATGCCATGGTGTTCTGTCTGTAGCTGTCTGTCGGTCTGTTACATTAAAAGACATGCAACATATGAATTTCCACAAACAGTATAGTACAGTCAGGGTTCTCTTTCAATATTCCCACACCCCACTGTGTTTGTTCCAGTGAGGAGATGATGGGTCACCCAGAGCTGCTGACAGAGTATGACATCAACCTGATGGATCCTCTGCTGCCTCAAGAGGTGGTGGATGAGCTGCTCAGCAAATACCTGCAGACCTTCACTGTAAGTCCAGACAACACACTATGATTACAGTGACATACTCTATGACAGCTCTTGTCAGATATACAACCCAGTCTCCGCGTTTGTAAACCTGGACTTGCCATTCGAAGTCTTTACAAGGGAATCCGCCTTTAATGAAATGTTTCATGAATTGTTAAAGACAAAGTTAATAGGGCTCTGGCTGACCCTCTCTCACCCTTCAACAGTCCAACATCACTGGCTGGCTGCGCAAGGCTCTGGAGACAGACAAGAAGGACTGGTTTAAAGAGACAGAACCAGAGGCGGATCAAGACGGGTACTACCAGACCACCCTCCCTGCCATCGTCTTCCAGGTATAACACAGTATCCACCTCTCTGGGACATCACCCTGAGTCCAGTCGTGGGTTAGAGATTAAGTGGACTAGTTGCTACTATAGTAAGGTTACTATACCAGACAATGTGTATATAACAAAATTGGGATCTTAGAATTGGCTGAATAAATACTACAGTGAGTCACTAGTGTGTACTTTAAGTCTATTGGAAGAGGAGGGGGGGGTGTCATCATCTGACATGTTTGTTCTTCTGTCCTCATCAGATGTTTGAGCAGAATCTCCAAGTGGCAGCCCAGATCAATGAGACATTCAAAGAGCAGGTCCTGAAGCTCTGTTTAAAACAGATGAATTCATTTCTCGTCAGGTAACAAGGGTTTCATAATGTTGTGTTAGTAATTGTGTAGTGTTTAGTTGTTTACATTGATGGCAGTAAAGGTGCGTTACAAAGCATTCCATCCCTGATATACTGTATTTGACATCTACAATTGTTTTGTATTTCTGTTCAGGTACAGGGAAGAGGCGATTGCCTACAAGGAGGACCACTTGAGAGACCGGCAGCTCCCTCAGTGCTACGTCCAATACATGATCGCCATTATAAACAACTGTCATACATTCAAGTGAGTCCCGTTGACATTTCTCTGTAAATATTTCAGTCTCTAACCTAATGTGGCTAATGTGTACCTAACCATACCTCTGCCCCTAGGGAGTCTATTAACAGTCTAAAGAAGAAATACTTTAAATCTACGGAGCCCACCCAGAATGACGCTGCCATAGAGAAGACCCTGAACGACGTGGCCAAAGACGGCTGCCAGTTTCTATTGGATGAAGTCTTCCTAGATTTGGAGGTCAGAACTTAGTCTAATATTTATAGACTGTCAGAATGTTTGCCATGAATCCGGTTATGTTGAATGTAGATTCTGTGGTAACATTCCATGGTTTTGATTTCTACAGCATCATCTCAATGAGTTGCTGACCAGGAAGTGGTTGACTGGGACCCATGCAGTGGACACGATCTGTGTGACAGTCGAAGATTACTTCAACGATTTCGCCAAGATCAAGAAGCCTTTCAATACGGTACATGGCGAAATCAATCAATTGATATCATCATATCAAATTAAAGGCTTGGCCAATTGATTGATATGGAGAAATCCATACCGAGAGCAGTTTGGCATGTACATCCTGTGTATGTGACTGAGTGTGTTGTGTGATATGTTTAGGAGATGACCAGCGAGGCCCATCGCAGGGTGGTGGTGGAGTATATCAAGGCTGTGATGCAGAAACGGATCACCTTCAAGAACGCAGATGAGAGGAGGGAGGGAGCAGACAGGATGATTAAGGAGGCTGAGCAGTTCAAGTTCCTCTTCAGGAAACTCACTGCTGTGAGTGGTTTTATTTCAACTTGATACTGGAAGATTTTTTCCCCCTAAAGAAATCTGGATTAGAAACCACTGGCATCTTGATACCTTTTTTTAGTCAATTATAACCCTGGTCCTCCATTACCCCAACAGTACACGTGTGTTTTGTAACCCTGGACAAGCACACCTGATTCAACTAGTCAAATAATCATCAAGTACTCATTGAGCTGAATGAGGTGTGTTTGTCAAGGGCTACAAAGAAACTGTAGGACCAGGTTTGGGAAACACTGAATTAGTTCTAAATTCCCTGACTCTTGATTTACTGTACGTTTCATTCCTTCAGTCATTTGATGTAATGAAGACTACTTATCTGATCATTTCATCCTCTGTTACAGTAATTAGTATTTATAGTGTGTGTTTGTAATGCTTTAAGTTATTGTCTCTGTCTTCTTCCAGGGTGAGGAGACTGACCGGCTGTGTGATGCCATCGCTGCTATAGCCGAGGTGTTCAAACTCACAGACCCCACCCTGCTCTACCTGGAGGTCTCCACGCTGGTGTCCAAATACCCTGACATCAGGTCAGATCATACCTCACTGAACACACAGGCTAGATGGGTATCATGGTTTTCGATAGAACCATTTTGGCAGTAGAATTTACTCCAGATATATACAATGTTTTGTTACTACTATAGATTGTTTATGATAGCCATTGCTATCATAGGTGTCTGATTGTGTCTGTCCTCTGTTGGCCCATAGGGAGGAGCACATCGTGGCCTTACTGGCGATGAGAGGGGATGCCAGCCGAGATATGAAGCAGATGATCATGGAGACACTGAACCAGAATAAGCCTACCTACGCAGGGATCACCCAGCCCATCTTCAAGGACATCACCGTCCCCACCGTGACCATGACCTCCATGTCCTCCTCTATGGCCGCCACTGCCAACAAACTGCTGAAATAAATAACCAGTCTGGAGAGATACACCTGGGTCGTATTCATTCATGCACAACGTAGCAAAATGTTTTGCAACAGAAAACGAAAACAAGCATTCCTTGTTGGACAAGTTCGGATAGTCCCTCCCTGTTTCAGTTGTTTTTTGTTTGGTGCCTAGAGATTACGACCCTGGCTCACAGGGCACGAAGAAAAGAGACTGCAGAAAATCACCGAATCCAGATTTGTCACTTTTTGCACTTGTGAATCCGATTCCACTGACATCCAATGAAAGGCTTGGACTGTAGTCCTTAAGGATCTGTAAGGATATGATACTTGATGAAACAACCGTCGAACACTAACAAGCGATTTTGTTACTGAAATGGGACTCACCACCCACCCCTCCATGTACAATGAACAGAAATTGTTCCAGTAAGAAACTTTGTCAGTCCGTGATGCTGAATGTCTGTTAGAACATCTATTAAATAAATCCTTTCCCCTGTCAGTCTGTTTTCCTAATTTACTCTTCTGTCAGGGAGAGGTGTTAACATGCTGAAACATGCCAAACTACTGTACAGTGCACTCACACATGGAAACCCTGAATTGGTTGGCTGAGCTCATTTGAGGCCTGCTGTGAAAAAGCTTCAGTTAAGACATTACTTTGCAGAAGCACCTGTCTGCCTGCCCTACTGCATCCTTCCTCACAACAATACGATTGAGATCTCCTTCATTAATCTTGCTCCCTCTCCGCGTGTGACTGTTGCAGCATGCTGCCTCTTGATTTAAGAGGTATGGGTACTCTCCTCTTTCCCTGCCTGTGTAATATCTCTAAATGTTTAATCAGGCTGCACGCTATCTGTTGTGACTAACCGAGCAGCGGAAGGGGAAAGGCACAAACAGCCAGAGGGGACACATCACACTGGGTAGGGTAGCAAAGCCTAGTGGAAGGAGAGGGGGGAACCACAGTGACAGCTGCAGGGGAGGGGTGGGGCCAGTTTTTCAGTGGTGTTAGTAATCAATCAATCAAATTTATTTATATAGCCCTTCATACATCAGCTGATATCTCAAAGTGCTGTACAGAAACCCAGGCTAAAACCCCAAACAATGCAGGTGTAGAAGCACGGTGGCTAGGAAAAACTCCCTAGAAAGGCCAAATCTAGGAAGAAACCTAGAGGAACCAGGCTATGAGGGATGGCCCAGTCCTCCTCTGGCTGTGCCGGGTGGAGATTATAACAGAACATGGCCAAGATGTTCAAATGTTAATAAATGACCAGCATGGTCAAATAATAATAACCACAGGCAGAACAGTTGAAACTGGAGTAGCAGCACGGCCAGGTGGACTGGGGACAGCAAGGAGTCATCATGCCAGGTAGTCCTGAGGCATGGTCCTAGGACTCAGGTCCTCTGAGAGAAAGAGAATTAGAGAGAGCATACTTAAATTCACACAGGACACCGGATAAGACAGGAGAAGTACTCCAGATATAACAAACTGACCCTAGCCCCCCGACACAAACTACTGCAGCATAAATACTGGAGGCTGAGACAGGAGGGGTCAGGAGACACTGTGGCCCCGTCCAAGGACACCCCCGGACAGGGCCAAACAGGAAGGATATAACCTCACCCACTTTGCCAAAGCACAGCCCCCACACCACTAGAGCGATATCTTCAACCACCAATTTACCATCCGAGTATAGCCCACAAAGATCTCCGCCACGGCACAACCCAAGGGGGGGCACCAACCCAGACAGGAAGATCACATCAGTGACTCAACCCACTCAAGTGACACACCCCTCCTAGGGACGGCATGAAATAGCACCAGTGAGCCAGTGACTCAGCCCCTGTAATAGGGTTAGAGGCAGAGAATCCCAGTGGAAAGAGGGGAACCGGCCAGGCAGAGACAGCAAAGGCTGCTCCAGAGCCTTTCCGTTCACCTTCACACTCCTGGGCCAAACTACACTCAATCATATGACCCACTGAAGAGATGAGTCTTCAGTAAAGACTTAAAGGTTGAGACCGAGTTTGCGTCTCCCACATGGGTAGGCAGACCATTCCATAAAAATGGAGCTCTATAGGAGAAAGCCCTGCCTTCAGCTGTTTGCTTAGAAATTCTAGGGACAATTAGGAGGCCTGCGTAATCCCATCAGAATGTTGCGTGACCATTCATAATTATGGGCTCTGTCCCATTGGCTCTCTGTGAGCTTAGAAACACCCACCCCTAGCTGTGATTGGTGTTAGTTTTGAAACGGGTAGCTTTGTGATATTGAGATTTTAGTGTCATTTGTATACTTCCATTAGAATTAAAATGAGGTTGTCCCAAATTTAACATGAAGTTTACAGTTGATACGGGATCAGGTATGATGGGGATACTAAACATGTCTTTCCGTTTTCTCCATATGCTTCAGTGTGGTCCAATGACAGGGCTGCGTTTGCCATGCTGTGACTGGAAACAAGACCATGCAGGGCTGCAGCTGACTGGAGCACGCAAGCCTGTGCTCTTGCATGGCACACGCATCATCAACCCGAAACCCTGGATGACATACACCCAAACAAACAGTAGTTTGTGTATGTCATCCAGGGTTTCGGGTTGATGATGCGTGTGCCATGCAAGAGCACAGGCTTGCGTGCTCCAGTCAGCTGCAGCCCTGCATGGTCTGGTTTCCAGTTCAAATGAGACTACTGGGCCGAACGTTGCAGATAGAAAGGCCATGAATATAGCTGATGTGATTCTTTATTCTACATGTCAGAGGCATGTTTGATCTACATAGCCTATTTCTATCTGAATGTTCCATCCTGCTGAACGCGCCACTGGCAGCTCTATCACAGAGTCATCAGTCACTCAACTGATCCACCACTCTTCTTTACACACAGTGCCAATGGCTGGCTACTAAAACCTTGCTTTGACTTGACTATTCCAAGAAAATCTCCTAATGCTAACAGACTGTCTGGTCAACAGGGTTTCACTGGCTTCAGTCATGATCTAAATAGGCTACAACAGATTAATTTAAGTGAGAGAGGAAGCATGCTCAATGCATTTGGTATACAGAATACATTTTCAAATGGTTGGCAGGACGATTCTGTTTTCTGCTTGTTACATTGAATTGTTGTCAATGTAGTGAAATAAGTAATAGCCTTAGTTATATCTAGATGTCTCTGACTTACACATTTTACTATGCTGATGAAATAAGATTTCTTCCTCGACATTGACGATTTGACATAGTTCTATGCAATGTTGAAATACAGAAACCCCTCTTTCTGATCAGTATTATTTTCAACCTGGACTCAATATCAAAAAAAAAAAAAAAAACCTTACTGCTCCTACTATAAATACTGTTCTCATCAAGTACAACATTGATATCTACACTTAACATACACTGCCACCTTCTGGCTGGTGACTGTACAGTACAGAATTGATTTGACCCGGGACAAGTGAAAAACGTTAATACAATAGTAAATAGTCAAAAGCATTGTTCAATGGAGATAACACTGAAAAGACCTTAGATATTCAAAATCAAAGGATAAAAACACTGAAGAATTTATTTTGCCAACACGATATACACTGAACAAAATTATTAATACATGTAAAGTGTTGGTCCCATGTTTCCTGAGCTGAAATAGAAGATCCCTGAAATGCTCCATACACACAAAAAGTGTATTTCTCAAGATTTTGTGCACAATTTTTTTTTACATTCCTGTTAGTGAGCATTTGTCCATTACCAAGATAAACCATTCACTTGGATCATGTTAGGTGTGACATATCAAAAAGCTGATTAAACAGCATGATCATTACACAGGTACACCTTGAGCTGGGGACAAAAGACCACTCTAAAATGTGCCGTTTTGTCACAATGCTACAGATGTATCAAGTTGAGGGCACATGCAATTGGCATGCTGACTGCAGAAGTGTCCACTAGAGCGGTTGTCAGAAAATGTAATGTTCATTTCTCTACCTTAAGCCGCCTCCAACGCCATTTTAGAGAATTTGGCAACCAGCCTCAACCGCAGACCATGTGTATGGCATCGTGTGGGGGAGCGGTTTGCTGATGTCCCTGGATGGGAGACCAGATGCTGCTGGAAGTGGTGTTTGAGGGCCAGTAGGAGGCACTCTTTCCTCTGGTCTAAAAAAAATAAATATCCCAATGCCCCATAGCAGTGATTGGGGACATTGCCCTGTGTAGGGTGTCGTCTTTCGGATGGGACGTTAAACGGGTGTCCTGACTCTCTGAGGTCATTAAAGATCCCATGGCACTTATCGTAAGAGTAGGGGTGTTAACCCCAGTGTCCTGGCTAAATTCCCAATCTGACCCTCAAACCATCACGGTCACCTAATAATCCCCAGTTTACAATTGGCTCATTCATCCCCCTCCTCTCCCCTGTAACTATTCCCCAGGTCGTTGCTGCAAATGAGAACATGTTCTCAGTCAACTTACCTGGTAAAATAACAGATAAAATAAATAAATAAATAAATAAATAAATAAATAAATAAATATCGGTATTCCCAGTCATGTACAATCCATACATTAGGACCAAATTTGTTTATTTAAATAGACTGATTTCCTCATATGAACTGTAACACATTTATTTTTGTTCATTATAGTATGGGTTTCTCGCCATATAAAAACTTAGCTGTTTGATTGCTACCAACTTAACTGAAAAACATTCTGGTAGCTTAATTTAGCACAGGAAGGAACTATTGTCTTCTTCCCTTTCAGTAACTACATGTTAACATTTAGTAATACAGTCATCGCATCAGAGGTAACACTACCTTAATCTACAGCACAGCATCTTTAACTATAGAGAAGTTAAACAAATACAACCCAAGCTTGATAGTCTATTTTTCCACTCAACTTTAATGTTCTTTATCAAAATAAAGATATTCATTAAAATAAAGTCAACAACTTGGCCTCTGAAATCCAATAGAAAATGCTTAAAAAAAATTAAAAAATTAAAAGCTGCTTACAGAAAAACAGAGGATAAGTTCCACTTTATAAAACAGTGATTTTACCTGAATGTAATTTCAAATAGTTTACATATTTTTTGCCTGTGTGTGGAAAACACAAAACAATCCACCTCAACGAACAGTGAAAGACAAGTGGCTTTCAAACCCACAAACGACCGTGTTACCTTTTTTCTAATACAGAAGTTATTCTGTATAGTTGTCAATCATACAGGCAAGGTATGTGTGTGAAGTTAGCCCCTTACTGCTGTGCACAAATACACACTTACATGCATAATACAACCTCCTTGCTGCATGAGAAAGGAGGAATATGGCACATACGTTCTGGCAACAAAGAGCTGGACACGCCTACACAAACAGGCAGGAGCCACACATTCAACAGGTACAGTACATGCATGGCGGTAGGACAAGGGACCATTGATTCTGTAGCCCAATCCAAAAATCAAACCTTAGATCAGGAAGTATTGTATTAGGTGAAGGCAATATGGCAAGAGTTCCACTTGGCTTATCAGAAGGCAAGCTCAGGTAAAGCTTTCACCATTGATTTAACCTATCCAATGCATTCAGATTTCCGAAGTGGCTAGGGTGATTTTGGATCGACCCAAGTGCCTAGGGGTGGGTGGGGGGTTGATTTGGACCTCAATAAATCTCTTCATAGAGGAGAGACGCTCAAGGGATACAACCACAAGAGTACCCTCATTGCCTGAGAGCATTGGGGACATGACCCACCCACATACACACAAATTAGTGCATTTTTGCCCCCAGGAAACAAACCAAACAGCAGCAGCATTAACATCATGAATGAGACAGGATTGACTTAATACACGCTTCACATTATATCAAGTGGTAACAAACGGCAATAAAACAATTTTTTCGTACAAAATTTCCCTCCAATGGAATACCATTAGCTTGTAAAACAAATCAAATACAGGGTATTTATGGTAGTCAGCATATTCTGTCAAAAACCTAATTATGTCATACATATTTATCTTAGAAACCATGCATCTTTTCTCCGCTTTATCACAATCCCCAAAAAATAGGAGCGTGAGGTTCGTCACATATTTTGTTCTCACATGAATAAAATTAGCTGGTTAACGACTAGCTGCTTTGAAACTGTATCTTGCATTTTGAACACCTATGAGATAATATAAAAAAGTAAGAAACTAATTGAAAAGTACTAAAAAGACCTTTGAAATATGGATATAACAACCTTCAGCCAATCCATTAATCCTTATTAAATGCAAGTTTACCACCGCACCATTTAAAGACGTGGTTCTCTTTCTTTAATAGACTAGTCTGGAAACGTGAGCCTGTCTTGTACTTCAGGGCAAAATACCACCGTCCTGAAAAGTCTGAGAATGATACAGGATTCCATTCTCTGCTGAGAAACAAGTCTGGATATTTGCAAAGTAATACAATTGGTGAAAAACTCAACCCACGAAAACATTTTCTGGAATCTTTACTGTAGTGAGAAACAAAGCATTGCCTTGGTCCCCTCATGTCAGTCAGTTTGGTCTGCTTCAAAGAAGTGGGCGGCCGTGTACTTCAGCCGAAAGTCACCTGAAACACACACAGGAGTGTGTCAGTGTCGCGTGCCTAACAAGTAACCTAAAGAAATGTGATGTCCATAGTCTATGCTAGTCTTTCAGATTCAGAGTCAGTCCTATCAAAACATGTTTTAACACTTGGCCTGGGTATTTAATAGAGCTCATTCAGACAATCCAGCTTCAGACATAAAAATGTTGGACAGTGCAAAACACAGTGAACAAAAAAAACAAACACGTTACCAAATAAAGCTTTGCCTTCCTATGCTGAAACTAAGGATGAGGAATCTCTGAGAGACTTCACCTCCTCTCTCTGCCACTAGCCTGGCCAATATTACCTTGCTGCCCGGCGTCCATGGAGGGCTGTTTGCAGTCCTGGGCATAATGCCCGGTTAGCCCACAGTTATAGCAAGAGACGTTGGCACTGCTCTTCATCGTGCCCGTGCCCAGTCCCAACGAGGAGAACATGGGCGTGTAGAAGCTGTTGAAGGGAGCCGCTGCCATCTGCTGCAGGTTGTAACCAGCCTGGGTGACCAGCATGTGGTGGGAGTGGCGTGGAGGTGGCGTGGAGGTGGGGGTGGCCGTGTGAGGTGGAGGGGGGTAGAAAGGTAGCTGGGTGGTGGCGTTGCTCTGGTGTTGGACCTGGCTGCGGTGGCTGGGATATCCAGTGCTGCACATGGATGGGAGGTGGAAGAGAGGGAGGTGGGCATTGCTGAAGACCTGGCGCCCCAGCTGGGGAGGGAAGGAGAAGTTGGGGCTGGGGGCGGTAGAGTGGCTATTACCACAGCTGCCACGGCAACCACAGGAATTGCAGCTCATCTGCTGTTGTTGTGGAGGGAGGGCCTGCTGCTGGGTCTGGGACTGCCCTGCTGCCACCCAAGAGCTGCTGAAGGAGGCACCATCTCCCTGGGCTGTGCTGTGGATGAGGGTCAGGGCTGGGCTGGCCACGGGGCCGGGGGTGTGAGTGGGGATGGCTGGGGGCAGAGTGGCCTGAACCTGGCTGATTGCAGCTGGAGTGGCAGTGGCCACTGAGGAGGGTGTCACGGAGGTAGGGGTGGGTAGGCTGGTGGGCGTAGCCAGGGCTTGGGTCCTGGTGCTAGGGTCAGGGAGAGAGGCTGCTAGGGGTAGGGTGGCGGTGGAGGCTGGGTCAGTGCTGGTGTATGCTGGCCTCAGGGGGCACACGTGGAAGGTCAGGGGGATGACACTGATGGCGCTCATTGGGGGCTGGTGATGGGGGTTAGTACTTCTACTCTCTGGGCTGGTAGGGGTCATATAACACTGGGGCTTTAGGTGAATGCTGGATCCTGCATTGGCTAGCTGAGGTGAGCTCAGGGGGGCAGACACGTGCCTCTGCCTCTCAGGGTCTCCCAGGGAAGCTTGGCTTGGGATGGACTCCTGAGGAACCATGGAGGTGGTCCCAGTCAGTGCCCCATCTGCTGGTGAACAGTCCCCCGGCTGTGGAGTGACCATGACCGTCCTGTCTGGCATGGTTTTCCCATTCTGGACCGTCATTGATAGAGTGTGTACACTCAGGGGACTGCCAGTGTAGGATGTCTCTTCTCTGTAGGGGACAGGGACTATAGCGTGTACAGTAGCTACAACTTCCACCCTGCTGTGATCACTCGCCCTCTTCTCCTGGATGGAGTGGTCTGAGTAACTCTCAGCAGTGTCTGGGGGAGAGAAGCTATCATTAAAAAGACATCTTGAGTTTCAACAGCACTAAAGACTCCGATGTCACGGTCCGGTTTCCCAGAACCAGTTAAAGCCTTGTCCTTGACTAAAATGGAGAATCTCCAATGAAAGTGCTATTTAGTTCAGGACTAGGATTAAACCCCATGAGTTCCCGACAGAAAAGAGAGGGGGGCAGACAGGGTTTAGAGGGGCCACTCACCTCTCTCGTCCTCCAGGTCCTCATTATCCAGGCTCTCATGTGCCTCGTGCTGGGGACTGGAGGGAGTACTGGAGCTATCGGACCACGTGTCTCCATACCTGTTCTGGACCGGCTCTACAGTGGTAAAGGAACACACAACATACATGTTGTTATAATGTTAATTGTCAAGCTGGAAAACAAATAGGGTAGGCTATTGCTACACCCATTGGTTACTTCCTCTTACTGGCACCCTGTCTGGTCATGTGTGTTGACTGTGGTCTGATGAAGCTGCTGGGTATGTAGCCTTTAGCCCCATCACTTCTCCTTCCACCAAGTCTTCTTCTGCTCTTTTTTTCTGGAGTGAAAGCCCATTTCTCATCTGCGTTCTGAAGAGAGAGGAGGTTATTTAACACCCTAAACAGATTCAAATGAGTATTATCGAAACAAAAAATAACAAATGCCAGTCAGCAGTATACAGCACATTGACAGTCCTCCACCGCCAACCTACCAGCGTCTCTAATGGCCAGGCCAGAGAGAGAAAGGAGAGGCCAGTGCGACTGACCTGATGTGGGTCTGGCCTACAGGTCATGATGCCTGGTTTCCTCCTCCTCTGCATCACTCCATTGTGCTCTGCGTGAACAGCAGGCCTCTGGCTCTCACTCTGGCTGCTCTTTGTCATCCGTGTGCTGTAAAGTGAAAGCAGGGATCCTCTTAGTATAACCCATCAGTGCATCAGACACAAGGTCACAAGTCTTGGACTGAACATGTAGAGCTCTTACCCCTGGCCTAGCCTCTTGCTGCTGCACGCCGTCTGATGCCTTAGATGGTGAGAACCTATGTCTGGGTGAGGGAGAGGAGAATGATGAGAGAGAAGTACTAGTGAACTTCAACTACAGGCAACGAATATCTGTCTCTATGAAATAGCCATTTACAAATACGATGTCATTTCAACCCCACAAAGAATGACAGACATGCTAAATAAATCATTACTCTGCCTAAAGACAATATAACTAATACCATACAGCACACACACCATGGTCCTGACTGGATGGCTCAGTGCAGTCTTCTTTAAAGTGCTCAGGTGCCTTACAGGTCTTTCCAGGAGGTACTGTGTTATCTGGGTAGGAGAGACCGGATGGTGAGATATTAGGGAATGTGCGACGAGACCTCCTGCCTACACAACATCACAACTTTTCCACATCTCTAACAAAAGAAATACACTCTTGGTTTATGAATTTCTGTGGTCAATTTGATGCAGCTGTGTAAAACCAACCAGCAATGGATGCTTGAGGAAACTATAATAATTTCACTAAGTCAATTTATAATGGCTGGGGTTTCATGTGGTAAAACAGCCTCCTGGCCCTGCAGCTATGCTGAGAAGTGTTCACTGTGAAGCTGGGTTTATTCTCTAAGCTTGCCATCAAGCAGTGCGTGTCTTATTTCTGGAGGATTTACATGTCCCCTGGTAGCACTACTGAAACATGACTCAGGGCGTTGTCAAAGGAAGTGAAAAATATGGAGTTAGGATGACTGAGAAGATGTTCATTGGTACGATTAGTCATTAGGAACCGACCAGATCAATCCACATACAAATTATTTGAGAAGAGAGAGGGGTAATTGTGCTCCGAGTTCCAAGGTATCCCCAACCAATCATGTGGATGGTTCATGTAGACATGCATTCCTGTAAAGGTCAGTGGAGCATATGATATCTCACCCCCCTGAAGGCTGAGACAGGGGCACAGACACTTACAGTGGCTGCAGTGGGGGAGGAGGAACCTGCAGACCTCTCGTCTCCGCCTGAAGGCTGCTGGGGCTGACAGAAGCATCTCCCTGTCACAGTGGAGAGAGATGGGGGGGGGGGGGGGTTAGAGATATAAATTATACAGAGGGAAAGAGGGAGAGAGAAGGTGACTTGGAAATTGAAATTTCATGTGTACAATCACCTGTTGTATACTAGTACATCAAACAGCAAGGTATGGTTATGGTACACTTTGAGTGGGAAGTCAAAGTGCTGGTGGGGCTTGAATGGGAGTGGAAGGGCAGAAAAAGTGATCCCATCCATATCTGTAAAGGATGGCCAGCGAATCCCTCTGGTAATGACATCATCACCATTGACCTAGATATCATTGCCTGGGTTCTATGGTTCTGACATATGTGAAGCCTGAGGTTCTTCACCATAACTGACAACACTGGAGCTTATGGAAGCGTTGGTGACAACAACTAGAGGGTAGACTACTCTACTTTCTACACAATATTGAGGCTTGAGAGTAAAGCAACATGTAAAAAAGGTAACAGGAAAGTGCTTGAGCTTCAAGTATCATACTTGGTATTCACATCTCAAATTATAAATGAACTTACCACAATTCATTTCAATAGAAAGCTAGCAAAAATAGAGAGACTTTGCAACCATGGAGATGTAAATACTTGCCTATTTATGGAAAATTCCATTGATAAACTATTTGGTCCTATCACAGTTTACTTACTTACATACTAACGGCATTGCCTACTCCAGAGGATTTGTTTTTAAAATCATATGAGCAAAACATATTTCATTCTTTTTGGAATGCTAAGCCAGACAAAATTAAACATGCCTATTTGCATAATGAATATGAGTTTGGGGGGTTAAAATGATTAAATACTAAAGCTTTAAACCTCTCTGTTAAAGCTTCACTCATACATAAGTTATACTTAAACGCAAAATGGTTCTCCAGTAGATTATTAAGAAAAGCTCATCCGTTGTTCAAAATTGCTTTTTTGCTTTCATACAGATTACAACTTCTCGTTTCCAACTAATTGAAAATGAAATTTAGCTTAAGGTATAGCCCTTTCTTAAACAAGCCATACAAAGCTGGTTACAATTTCAGTTTTATCCTCCAGAAAAGATAGAACAAATATTACAACAAATGTTATGGTTAAACTCAAATATATTGATTAATAAGAAAAACATTATTTCATGGTATTATATTTATTAATGACATTATGAATAGAAATGGAGGAGATATGTCACATATGCAGTTATCGAAAATATATGGGAATATCTGCTCAATCCAAATGTACAACTAACTGGATTGCAGCACTACCACAAAAATGGAGGAGGCAAGTGGAAAAGGGAGAAGGTTGGGAACTTGTTTGCCTGCCATATATTAAAGATACAAATTGGCTGAAAGGAATTGGCATAAATAGAAAAATATACCAGTTTCATCTGAGGACAAAACTGTTGACAGCTGCACCATACAGGTTGCAAAATATATGGGAGGAGATTTGATGTACCAATTCCATGGCACATGGTTTATGAATTGGTACAAAAAAACTACACTTGATTCAACACTTAAGAGTTTTTCAATTAAAATGATTATATAAAATTCTTGCCATATATATATATGTATATATATACACACACATACATATACAGTGCCTTGCGAAAGTATTTGGCCCCCTTGAACTTTGCGACCTTTTGCCACATTTCAGGCTTCAAACATAAAGATATAAAACTGTATTTTTTTTGTGAAGAATCAACAACAAGTGGGACACAATTATGAAGTGGAACGACATTTATTGGATATTTCAAACTTTTTTAACAAATCAAAAACTGAAAAATTGGGCGTGCAAAATTATTCAGCCCCCTTAAGTTAATACTTTGTAGCGCCACCTTTTGCTGCGATTACAGCTGTAAGTCGCTTGGGGTATGTCTCTATCAGTTTTGCACATCGAGAGACTGAATTTTTTTCCCATTCCTCCTTGCAAAACAGCTCGAGCTCAGTGAGGTTGGATGGAGAGCATTTGTGAACAGCAGTTTTCAGTTCTTTCCACAGATTCTCGATTGGATTCAGGTTTGGACTTTGACTTGGCCATTCTAACACCTGGATATGTTTATTTTTGAACCATTCCATTGTAGATTTTGCTTTATGTTTTGGATCATTGTCTTGTTGGAAGACAAATCTCCGTCCCAGTCTCAGGTCTTTTGCAGAGTCCATCAGGTTTTCTTCCAGAATGGTCCGGTATTTGGCTCCATCCATCTTCCCATCAATTTTAACCATCTTCCCTGTCCCTGCTGAAGAAAAGCAGGCCCAAACCATGATGCTGCCACCACCATTTTTGACAGTGGGGATGGTGTGTTCAGCTGTGTTGCTTTTACGCCAAACATAACGTTTTGCGTTGTTGCCAAAAAGTTCAATTTTGGTTTCATCTGACCAGAGCACCTTCTTCCACATGTTTGGTGTGTCTCCCAGGTGGCTTGTGGCAAACTTTAAACGACACTTTTTATGGATATCTTTAAGAAATGGCTTTCTTCTTGCCACTCTTCCATAAAGGCCAGATTTGTGCAATATACGACTGATTGTTGTCCTATGGACAGAGTCTCCCACCTCAGCTGTAGATCTCTGCAGTTCATCCAGAGTGATCATGGGCCTCTTGGCTGCATCTCTGATCAGTCTTCTCCTTGTATGAGCTGAAAGTTTAGAGGGACGGCCAGGTCTTGGTAGATTTGCAGTGGTCTGATACTCCTTCCATTTCAATATTATCGCTTGCACAGTGCTCCTTGGGATATTTAAAGCTTGGAAAATCTTTTTGTATCCAAATCCGGCTTTAAACTTCTTCACAACAGTATCTCGGACCTGCCTGGTGTGTTCCTTGTTCTTCATGATGCTCTCTGCGCTTTTAACGGACCTCTGAGACTATCACAGTGCAGGTGCATTTATACGGAGACTTGATTACACACAGGTGGATTGTATTTATCATCATTAGTCATTTAGGTCAACATTGGATCATTCAGAGATCCTCACTGAACTTCTGGAGAGAGTTTGCTGCACTGAAAGTAAAGGGGCTGAATAATTTTGCACGCCCAATTTTTCAGTTTTGATTTGTTAAAAAAGTTTGAAATATCCAATAAATGTCGTTCCACTTCATGATTGTGTCCCACTTGTTGTTGATTCTTCACAAAAAAATACAGTTTTATATCTTTATGTTTGAAGCCTGAAATGTAGCAAAAGGTCGCACAGTTCAAGGGGGCCGAATACTTTCGCAAGGCACTGTATATATATATATATATATATATATATATGGCATACAACAATCTCAGCTCTGTAGATTTTGTTGCAAACAGACAAAATCAATAGATCACTTATTCTGGTATTGCCACTATGTAGCTTGTTTCTGGTCACAGGTTCAGGAATGGGTAAAAAAATAAACAAATCACAACATACACTTAAAATGAACCTTACAAATAGCAGTGTTGGGCGATCTAGAAAGCCATAGACAATCAATAAATAATATAATAATACTCGCAGGAAAGGTTTTCATCTTTAGCTCACAATCTGTGGATAATATACTATTAGAAAGATTAAAAAATGTTGTATAACATCACAGAACAATTGAAAAATACATGGCACATGGAAACCAAACAAGGGCGGTCTATGCTGATAGGTGGGATGGGCTGAGAGGGTGGTCTATGGTGATAGGTGGGATGGGCTGAGAGGGTGGTCTATGGTGATAGGTGGGACGAGATGAGCGTGTCTGAGGGTTGGGATTAAAGAGTTTGTTTGGTAATGTATTGTTGTTATATATAAAAGTACCATGTATGTATATGTAGCAAAAAAGCTGTAAAAAAAACTAGGATAGTTGTCCTCCGAAGAGGTGGTGGAGGGGTAAAAAAATATATATATACACACACACTGCTCAAAAAAATAAAGGGAACACTTAAACAACACAATGTAACTCCAAGTCAATCACACTTCTGTGAAATCAAACTGTCCACTTAGGAAGCAACACTGATTGACAATACAATTCACATGCTGTTGTGCAAATGAAATAGACAACAGGTGGAAATAATAGGCAATTAGCAAGACACCCCCAATAAAGGAGTGGTTCTGCAGGTGGTGACCACAGGCCACTTCTCAGTTCCTATGCTTCCTGGCTGATGTTTTGGTCACTTTTGAATGCTGGCGGTGCTTTCATTCTAGTGGTAGCATGAGACGGAGTCTACAACCCACACAAGTGGCTCAGGTAGTGCAGCTCATCCAGGATGGCACATCAATGCGAGCTGTGGCAAGGTTTGCTGTGTCTGTCAGCGTAGTGTCCAGAGCATGGAGGCGCTACCAGGAGACAGGCCAATACATCAGGAGACGTGGAGGAGGCTGTAGGAGGGCAACAACCCAGCAGCAGGACCGCTACCTCCACCTTTGTGCAAGGAGGAGCAGGAGGAGCACTGCCAGAGCCCTGGAAAATGACCTCCAGCAGGCCACAAATGTGCATGTGTCTGCTCAAATGGTCAGAAACAGACTCCTTGAGGGTGGTATGAGGGCCCAACGTCCACAGGTAGGGGTTGTGCTTACAGCCCAACACCGTGCAGGACGTTTGGCATTTGCCAGAGAACAACAATATTGGCAGATTCGCCACTGGCGCCCTGTGCTCTTCACAGATGAAAGCAGGTTCACACTGAGAACGTGACAGAGTCTGGAGACGCCGTGGAGAACGTTCTGCTGCCTGCAACATCCTCCAGCATGACCGGTTTGGCGGTGGGTCAGTCATGGTGTGGGGTGGCATTTCTTTGGGGGGCCGCACACCTCCATGTGCTCGCCAGAGGTAGCCTGACTGCCATTAGGTACCGAGATGAGATCCTCAGACCCCTTGTGAGACCATATGCTGGTGCGGATGGCCCTGGGTTCCTCCTAATGCAAGACAATGCTAGACCTCATGTGGCTGGAGTGTGTCAGCAGTTCCTGTAAGAGGAAGGCATTGATGCTATGGACTGGCCCGCCCGTTCCCCAGACCTGAATCCAATTGAGCACATCTGGGACATCACGCTCCATCCACGCTCCGTCTCGCTCCATCCACCAATTCCACGTTGCACCACAGACTGTCCAGGAGTTGGTGGATGCTTTAGTCCAGGTCTGGGAGGAGATCCCTCAGGAGACCATCCGCCACCTCATCAGGAGCATGCCCAGGCATTGTAGGGAGGTCATACAGGCACATGGAGGTCACACACTACTGAGCCTCATTTTGACTTGTTTTAAGGACATTACATCAAAGTTGGATCAGCCTGTAGTGTGGTTTTCCACTTTAATTTTGAGTGTGACTCCAAATCCAGACCTCCATGAGTTGATAAATTTGATTTCCATTGGTAATTTGTGTGATTTTGTTGTCAGCACATTCAACTATGTAAAGAAAAAAGTATTTAATAAGAATATTTCATTCATTCAGATCTGGGATGTGTTATTTTAGTGTTCCCTTTATTTTTTAGAGCAGTGTATATTTTTGTATTGACATTATAAAAACCCTGTTGAGATTTCCAATTACGCTTTGTGCTGCTCTGAGCTTAATGATCAAACAAAGACAAAAACAAAGACAAACAAACTCACTGTAGTGTCCTCTCCAGGTCCCTGGGCTCATACTGCTCTTCCTGGGCCAGTAACCTCACCAGGCCCTTCTCAAAGGGCTCAGTGGACCTCTGTATGGGGTTCAGGGAATCACGAGCGGTTATCATATACATTCATACAGTGGCAAGAAAAAGCACGTGAACACTTTGGAATTACCTGGATTTTTGCATACATTTTTCATCAAATTTGATCTGATCTTCATCTAAGTCACAACAATAGACAAACATAGTGTGCTTACACTAATAACACAAATTATTGTATTTTTCTTGTCTATATTGAATACAAGGCAGCAGGTAGCCTAGTGGTTAGAGAGTTGGGCCAGTAACCAAAAGGTTGCTAGATCGAATACCCGAGCTGACAAGGTAGAAATCTGTCGTTCTGCCCCTGAACAAGGCAGTTAACCACCTGCTCCTAAGCCGTCATTGTAAAAAATAATTTGTTCTTAACTGACTTGCCAAGTTAAATACAGGTTTTATTTTTTTTTATTCAACATTCAGTGTAGGTTGGGAAAAGTATGTGAACCCCTAGGCTAATGACTTCTCCAAAAGCTAATTGGAGTCAGGAGTCAGTTAACCTGGAGTCCAATCAATGAGACAAGATTAGAGATGTTGGTTAGAGCTGCCCTGCCCTATAAAAAAACTCAACATTTGAGTTTCCTATTCACAAGAAGCATTGCCTGATGTGAACCATGCCTCAAACAAAAGACATCTCAGAAGAACTAAGATTAAGAATTGTTGATTTGCATAAAGCTGGAAAGGGTTACAAAAGTATCTCTAAAAGCCTTGATGTTCATCAGTCCACGGTAAGACAAATTGTGTATAAAATGGAGAAAGTTCAGCACTGTTGCTACTCTCCCTAGGAGTGGCCGTCCTGCAACGATGGCTGCAAGAGCACAGCGCAGAATGCTCAATGAGGTTAAGAAGAATCGTAGAGTGTCAGCTAAAGACTTACAGAAATCTCTAACATGCTAACATCTCTGTTGATGAGTTTACGATACGTAAAACACTAAACAAGAATGGTGTTCATGGGAGGACACCATGGAAGAAGCCACTGCTGTCCAAAAAAAACATTGCTGCACGTCTGAAGTTTGCAAAAGTGCACCTGGATGTTCCACAGCGCTACTGGCAAAATATTCTGTGGTGAGATTAAACTAAAGTTGTGTTGTTTGGAAGGAACACACAACACTATGTGTGGAGAAAAAAAAAGGCACAGCACACCAACGTCAAAACCTCATCCCAACTGTAAAGTATGGTGGAGGGAGCATCATGGTTTGGGGATGCTTTGCTGCCTCAAGGCCAGGACAGCTTTCTATAGTCGACGGAAAAATGAATTCCCAAGTTTATCAAGACATTTTGCAGGAGAATGTTAGGCTATCTGTCCGCCAATTGAAGCTCAACAGAAGTTGGGTGATGCAACAAGACAACCGAAAACACAGAAGTTAAATCAACAACAGAATGGCAGAATGGCTTCAACAGAAGAAAATACACCTTCTGGAGTGGCCCAGTCAGAGTCCTGACTTCAACCCGATTGAGATGCTGTGGCATGCCCTCAAGAGAGCGGTTCACGCCAGACATACCAAGAATATTGTGGAACTGAAACAGTTTTGTAAAGAGGAATGGTCCAAAATTCCTCCTGACCGTTGTGCAGGTCTGATCCATAACTACAGAAAACGTTTGGTTGAGCTTATTGCTACCAAAAGGCGGGTCAACCAGTTATTAAATCCAAGGGTTCCCATACTTTAAGCTAGACGAAGAAATACATTTGAATACAGAAAGTCACAGTATTAGCATTAGTTCTATTAGCATGCACACAGAGCATTCAGTGACTAGAAAACACATGACAACATTTGGAAAGTAAAACAGCATCTGGGTTGACCTTTATAAGACAACATTTAGAGACCTCTCTGTACAAATGGAGGAGTGTGTGATTTCATTTCTCCTGACATTAAATCCAGTATATTCTAGGCCTATAATCTATTGATGGGGATGTGTTTTTTCTCTTGTACCTTGGACAGGAAGTCGCCCAGCTCATGGTGAGTCTTGGTCACTGTGGTCCATGTTGAGTCAGACCACTGGACCTAGAAGAGGGGAAGAGAAGGAGACAACATCACATCATAAGTATGCTTTACTAAACACACATCCGATACATTGCTTTTGACAGCATGATGCAATAGAGTACCACTGTATGAGTTATAATACCCATTAAACCTAGCGGTCAAATATGGAAATGGCTCCAATCATAAATTTTTTCCCATAGTGGATTTTAGAACCACTTAAAGTAAAGTTTCATGTAGGCTTACCCTGGCGTGACTTTTTCATAGGCGTGTAAATCTCTCTCAGACAAGGTCACTTTTATCAATGTACTCGGCTCTATTTACTCTCAGATTTGGAAATACTAATTAGCATCAAAGTAGACTATGCAAAACTACAAATCCCTACAAGCTCTTGCATGTAATCTCTAGCTGACACTTTTGCTAAGAGGTATTGTGTCAATTTAAAAACAGCTCTTTCACGGACTGGCATTCTCTACTCTACCCTGTCCATCACAGAGTAACAATATTTTTGGTTATGGAAAAGATATTTCCCAGCAGTTTAGATGGTACAATGATTCTCTACACTATACTTGCTTGTTTGATCACATAAACGGAAATCAGGCAAACTATTAGAATTTTAGCAACCAGGAACTGGCTGAGGGATTTCTGCATAGTGCATCTTCAAAACTTTTTTTTGTTTTTGCCCCATGGCAAAATGTGTATAATTGCAAGAAATTCACTTAAAAAAAAGAAGAAGCTAAATGTCTCTGCAGCCAACAAGGGCCTCAAAAATGTTTTGGTGCCCCCGGACCCCCCTAGCTAAATTCTAGGGGAAACAGTTCAAATGGCTGAGTGGAGTCCCCAAACAGCACCCTATTCCATCTTCATCATGATCCCTGATCTGACAAAGGTGAATGCAAAAGCACTCACAACTTGAAGTGGGATATGACAAATCTGTTGCTCTTTGTCAAATTCAAATTTAACAAGCCAGAACAGTAAGGCCGGACAAAGTTTAATTTGTCGGATGCCCCACCTTACTTTTCTCTACACACCGAAAAAAAAAAAATATATATATATAGATATATCAGATGTGTTATTTTTTGGCCAATATATGCGGCTCTTTGTTTATAATGCACTGTCTGCTCTCCCTTGAGGCTTTCCCAAGTTGATGCCCAAGAGACCGAACAGCCTCAGATCACACGCTCGGATCATGTTCAAACCTGGGATTGGACAGTGAAACACACACTCGCACCTGCAGGCGACATGCAGATGTTTCATTTCTCTCTCATGCAGTCATGACTGAAGTCTGCGCAAATTCCTACTATTTGTGTGTCCAGGTTAAACGTGGGACGTCCCTCATTATAAACAAACAGTCGGTTGAATGAATGGTTATTGTATCATTTTCAGATCTATTAGAAGCGATTAAAAGACGAAACAACAATGTAATTTAACCAATAGACTGGACAGAGATCAGGACATTCATCAGCAAAGATGTAGTGCCAGCTGATAGTATGTTGGACAACCAACTTGAACTCAAAATTATTTATGAAATCAAAATGTGTCAGCTGTATGGTGATTTATGATTCATAACTTACACTTTACCGGTACTACCAGTAGTAGTAGGCCAACCGATAACACCACGACGGAATGCGTTTGAAGTGATGATGTGCCGCCGAAAACAGCTAGCATGTCCGGCAAAGTGCTGTACATCACCAGTGGCACGCACTGTGAGAGGTAGCCTAGGCATAGTAAACAGACTCTCACAGCATTGTTTTACACAAAACTCTGTAGGCCTCAGCACAGCCCTAGTTGTACAGGGTACTCTCACAACACCATGAAGAGTAGCCTGGACATCTGGGGCAGGCCTAGAGTAGACAGAGTGACGTGCATCCTGTGCTGAAGATCATGTTCTGGTCTCTTTAACATACTAATACACCATGCCCAGCGGAGCAGATGGCACTGCCCAGCAAGCCACCCCTCTCTCTAGTGTGTGTTTCTAGCACTGGCTGGCAACAACATTTTATCACTGTCCCCTTCCACATTTCAGCCAAGAGCGTGCCAGTTGATTTCTAACACAGTGCCTCTTAACTGCATCCTTTTCAAGTAGGCTATAAGACAGTAGGGTTCAATAACATATTAAACCCTTCTACTTCTCTACCACCCGTAAAAACTGGAAAGCGAGGTTCTATCTATGCCCTGTTGGACACAATCCCCTCGACTGAGACATGTCTTTCCCATAGACCAAGGGAAAAATAAAAATCCCTCACTTCCATCATAGATAGGCCATCATCATCTAGCCTAGACATTCATATCAGTGACACACCTCCACACAGGTCACACTAGTGCACACTCAGTACCACTGTCTCTGTAGAGCAGACTAAGCAGAAAAATTAAATGAATTATTATTTTGCATCACGACACAAAATGCATCATACAGGGATCATTTCTGTATTTTGAAAGTCATACATCTTAAACTTGATTGGTGACATGCAGAAATGGATGAATGAAACAAATACCAAAATATAGTTTGTGTCCTTTTCCTTTAACTGATGTTATTCAGAAGTCTCAATACAGCCCATCTTGCTATCCACATAACATAGATCTGATTTGAACCGTTTAGTTTGTTCTAGCTACTCAACAAGCTACATGACTAGTCCACAGATAAGGACAACTTTGGTCAGATGTTAGTCTATTTTATTACTACTACCGCTATCTGAGCGAAAGCAGTCAAGATGACCCCTCATCATTTCAGTGCTGTAAAATCCTGGAGCTAACCTCAAGTCCTTCAAACCTCTAGTCTAAATTGAAGACCGTACGTTTTTACAGGCTGATATGCCGCCGCCGCAGGCTTGTAAAAACAGTCACGGCAGATGTTTTGGCGTGGCAAACGAGCTAGGACATATTTCCACCAGATTGTGTTCTCATGCAACGGAGGACAGCATGCGATTAGGTGGGCGCAATCCTTCCTGCTGTCCTATTTAACCTGGCTCTCTCTCTGTCTTGCTCTCATCCTTAGCACAGTCCTGCCTGTCATAATGATGCCTGGCCATACAGTCCTGACTGTTGATTTTTATTTTACCTTTATTTAACTAAGCAAGTCAGTTAAGAACAATTTCTTATTTACAATGACGGCCTATCCCGGCCAAACCCTAATGCGGACGACGCTGGGCCAATTGATTAAGGGACAGGCAAAGTCTTAGATCTCTGCCTGTCCAGATGTTGTAAGAGAATGTTGCATGATGAATGGGAGGTAGCACAAAGTAATCTGGTGGCCCACCATATATGCACCTAATAAAACATAAAGTATATCTAGATCCTTCAGCAGGTATGCCTCAAAATGTAGAAGAATAAAATACACAGGAAAATAACATACCAAGGCACAGAGTCCAAACATGAACCTACAGTACATACCTCAATACTGTATTCACTGTTTACTCGGTTCCAAGATATCGTCTTTAGCACAATCTTGTCAATGTGAACTTCTGCAAGAAGAGAGAAGACCAGGGTTATTTTCTTGAGTATTTAATTGCTGTTCACCCATACCCCTGCACTCCCCTCCCCAGATAGTATATGAACATGTCATAAGCAATGGAAATTATCTTTAAAATTACCTGCAAAATATTCTCTCAGCCTCATGGCAAAATGTGTAAAATAGCATGAGATTAGCTATAAAACTGACATTTTGGGGTCCTGAGCTTCAGATTGCCAATGTGGCATAAAATATTGCATGAACAAAAAAAACAAACATTTTGCAAATGTTTCTCTTTGCCCCATGACATAAATGTGTAGAATTGCAGGAAGTTATCAATTTTCCACAAAACTGCAGTATGCCACTGTGTTCATCTAAATGTAATTTCGATTACTGTTCAAAATACAGATAATTTAAAATATATCCTGTCTATTGTATCATATCTGATAGTTTGGGTCTCGTTTCACCTCAAATGCACTAGGCTAAAATACATCTTGCTTTGAACACTCCTCTCAACATGGGAATGAGAGACCTCAGAGGACACAATGACAAACCGGATTGAGACTACCTTCTCTCTGGGATGATGTCCTGTTGGGGAGTTGATTGGGAATACAGCAGGCCGACTGACCCTTGTCAGTGCTCCTGGGGCTGAGATCCTCCCTTCGAAGGGCATGCTGCTTCTGCTGCAACCAGGAAAGTGAAGAGATTGATGGTTTAGTATGCATTTGTGCTTTCTCCCCCAATCAAGTTTCAATGTCACATGCACAAGTACAGTCAAATACCTTTCAAACAACTGCCCCCTTACAGCACTGAACAACTGGAACCAATACTAATTTTCTCCTCTCCGCATGCTTTGAGAATAACTCTCTTTTCAGTTTCATTTCTATTCATAAATCATCTCCATTTGGATTAGAAATACTGCCAATCCACAGGAAAGTGTAGGCTAACTAACTGTCTGAATGAGACAAGTCATTATGCTGAGAGCCAGCCAAGACAAGCCATTATGCTGAGAGCCAGTTTACAATTGGATCATTCATCCCCCTCCTCTCCCCTGTAACTATTCCCCAGGTCGTTGCTGCAAATGAGAACATGTTCTCAGTCAACTTACCTGGTAAAATAACAGATAAATAAAAAGACGGAATTACAGAATGTCCCTGTAAGAGAGCAGTCAGCCAGCCAGACATGAGTAAGAGGGTGTGTCTCATTAAAACGCTTGGCTTTTTCACTGGATCACAGAGAGAGAGAGAGAGGTTTCTCCAACACAATGCAAAGTTAGATCACAATGCAATCATAAACAAGAATGCTGGGTGTTCCCATTCATATAGGCTACTGTAGCTAGCTGCTGTGGACAAGATGACAGAAGACACAGTAGCCATGGCCAGAATGTCTGCTAAAGCCAGATAAACTCTCTCTCTATTCTCCTGGTGCACAAGGGGCAATTCCATGGTAACGGAATTACAGTGTCAGATGTTTCACTTTAAAATGTATACCAAACCAACACCATTGATTTGAACATTTAACCAACAATACAACTCTATGCACAAGGACTACTTTTGACAATTTCCACTGACCATTTTACAAAAACACATTTACAGAAAGAACTGTGATACAAAGTTTGGTAACAGAATAACAGAGGGATATTTTACTGCAATTCTGTTAACAAACTTTGCATCTGCACAGTTTTCCAGTAAATGTTTTTGTTTTACTGTGTAAATTGTTCAAATTAGTCATTGCGCATAGAGTTGTATGGTTTGTGAAACTTTGAAATCAATGTTTTTTGTTTGGCATACATTTTAAATTGAAAAATCGGAGTCTCAGCATAATTCCATTAATGTGGAATTGCCCTAAGGCAAATTGAGAAAGTGATCTTCATTCAAAGTCTATGGTGTCTGTCCTTTTGTGACAGCGCAATGAACTCAGTCTGTAGTCATATGGCCATGGCATTCACGACTGTTCTTGGAAATTAAACAGTGCTTTGCATTACTACTTGGCATGAAAGGGTTGAACCTCTTTACTGACCCCACAAGCCAGTACATGTTATTACAGCATATTCCTACATCAATTATTTGGCCCCAATTTACCAGAAATAAATTGCTACATTATGCCATCTAAACTAAGATGGCTGAAATTGAGAATATTTGATTCTATATAGAGACTTTGATTAAAACGTCATCTGTTCATTCCTATGGCTAAGGTGGCCAGTAACATTTTAGAAAAAGGGGTGATCCTTGTTTAATAATACATATAGTTCATTCTTGTCAAAGTAATTCTCGAGAAAGTCTTATTGAGGCCCCCAGGGGATGCATCTCAATAGTCACAGTACCAGTGCCTTCACTGGCTTTCTTGTCGTTTCCTCACCTGTAATGATCTAATGACACTGGATAGTAAATATGGTGGAAGCCAATCAGAGGAGTTAGCTACTTTCACCTGCCCTGTGACCATAAGGAGTGAGGTAAGTAAGAAGCTAATCTAAGGAGAGGTGGTAAAATGAGGAAGAAACAAATTCAACTCTTGAGCTGCACTTCAGTCAATCACGGGAATACGCCGTAACCCGGAGACTATAAACTCTAAATACAAGACAGCCCCTCCTCCCACGGTCCCAAATAGTACGAGTTTGTTTACAATGGCGGTCACTATAAACATGCCACTGTCAAGTGGTGTTTACCTGGAAACTCATGCGTTTGTGGCAATCCATTCTCTCCTCTAAGACCAGTTCCACATTATCCAACTGGTGTCTGACAGTATCCCTCTGGTAAAAAGGGAACGCAGGGTGTAGTGAGGCCATGGTGAAAAGCAGCGCCAAGTGCTCCAGGGAACCCGACTCTGCCTCCAGTGGAGTCCCGCTGGGATGCACAGATCTCCCAGACTCAATTCCACCCTCGCGAGGGCAATGTTGATCAGGTACATTCTGAGTGTTCCCACCACGTGGAGATAAAGGAACGCCATGATAAGTATTTAAGTACAGCGCTGGGTCTATATGGCTCAAAGCACGATACAGTGTGTCCGCACATTCTCTGTTTCCAGATCGCAAAAGTGACAGGTAGACAAGTAGTTTGGAACGCACAACAGGGTCGCTAACGTCCTTAAGGAAGGCCAAGTCAGTTTGACAGTTTGCTGTTATCTCAAAGTCCCGGAAAACGTGGACATCTTTCCGTGCAAGATCCTCAAGACATGATCCCAAAAAGCGAATCTCAAGTGGTTGACACATATGAAGTAGTCCGTACATAAACTCTATCCGCTTCGCTGGGCTGAGGTGCAAGCCGAACCACTCAAACACAGCCTTCTTGTCAATTTGCCACTGGCGATCTGACTCCCCCGTTGAATGTTTGAACCTCACACTACAATATGGAACCGAATCAATAGTGTGACTGCTGCAATCGGTATTTTCCTGCTCGTCTTCGACGGTATGGTCTCCTTCCGCCGTTCGAATGGGAATCTTAATTTTCAGCATGATCAACTCTTCGGCAGGACTTGTTAGCAATTATCAATTCATTCAAATGTGTCAGAACTTTACATAATCGTTCAGTACTCATCCGTACACCGCAGCCGAGTGGTTATGTGATATTCGACGGAAATTACTGCGATTATAGCTGGCTCAGTAACAAATTTTCAAGACTAGTATTCTGCCAGCAGCACAAACGATGACGTCACGTTGTACCTTATTAAAAACCTTCAGATTAAAGGCCCTCATTTCTAAACATTACAATGTGGCTCATTATACTGATTCAAAATATAAACAATATGCAACAATTTCAAAGATATTGCTGAGTTACAGTTCATATAAGGAAATCAGTCAATTCAAATAAATAAATGAGGGCCTAATCTATGGATTTCACATGACTGGGCAGGGGCCCAGCCATGGGTGGGCCAGGCTGACCCACTGGGGAGCCAGCTGCATCCAATCAGAATTCCTTTTTTCCTGCAAAAGGGCTTTATTACAGACAGAAATACTCCTGAGCACCCACCTACCTCCGTGTCTGACAAGCCCACAGGTGAAGAAGCCGGATGTGGAGTTCCTGGGCTGGCATGGTAATACGTGGTCTGCGGTTGTGAGGCCGGTTGGATGTACTGCCAAATTATCTAAAACGAACTTGGAGGCCGCTTATGGTAGAGAAATTAACGTTCAATTCTCTGGCAACAGCTCTGGTGGACATTCCTGCAGTCATTATGCCAATTGCACACTCCTGTTTTTCTTAACTTCTTAAATAATTGTTGGTTAAGGGCTTGTAAGTAATAATTTCACTGTAAGGTCTACAACTGTTGTATTCGGTGCATGTGACAAATACAATTTGAATTGATTTGTGGCATTGTGTTGTCACAAAACTGCACATTTTAGAGTGGCCTTTTATTGTACCCAGCACAAGGTGCACCTGTGTAATGATCATGCTGTTTAATCAGCTTCTTGATATGCCACACATGTCAGCTGGATGGATTATCTTAACAAAGGATAAAATGCTCACTAACAGGGATGTAAACAAATTTGTCCATACAATTTGAGGGAAGTCACCTTTTTGTGCGTATGGAACATTTCTGGGATATTTTATTTCAGCTCATGAAACATGGAGCCAGCACATTATATATTGCATTTATATTTTTTTACAGTGTAATTCAAAATATATTACATTTTTATTAATGTCTGTTTTTATTGTGCTTATAAGCAAATGCAATAATGACTTTATGGAAGCATTTACAAATATGCTTCTAAAAACATTTAAGATCACTATCGAAAATACAATGTTCATATTGTTATGTTAACAACAATGGGCTATAGAGAGAACTATTCTATGTGCTGAGGTAAAAGTGGGGTTGGAAATACTCAGTAGGATCTGTAGAATCTATATGTGGTGTTATTACTTGGGGGACTGAGGTCTAAATGCCCAATAGCACTTTCTCCTCCACCAGTTCCATTCACTGCAATGCAATACATTCTAGGCCTATAAATTACATATTGGCTTATAGAGAAAAACAATTCTATGTGCCGAGGTAAAAGTGGGGTTGGGATCACTCACTTGGGTCTATGGAATCTATAGATGGTGTCATTTCTTGGGGGACTGAGGTCTAAATACCCAGCAGCACTTTCTACTCCAGCCACACCATTGGTCCCAATGCAATACACTATGGGACCAATGGAATGAGTGGAGTGAAAAGTACTGCTGGCTATTTAGACATCAGTTGCCCAAGAAATAAAACCATATATGGACTCTACAGACCATGCTACTGATTATTCCCAACCCCACTTTTACCTCTGCAAAGAATTATTATTTTTCTCTGTAAACAAATATGTAATTCCATATACATTATATTGCAGTGAATGGAGTGGGTGGAGTAATGAGTCACCAGCACATTGTATTAAACCCAATGCCCAGCACAAGTGACTAATTTAAGTTTTGCAGGCTCTATTGAGTTATTTCAATTACATATATTTGTATTTTATTAAAAGTATATTTATTTAAATATAGCGTACAAGATAGCTTTCAACATACCAGTATTGGTGTAAACTTTCTAAAGAAATTCTGGTATAAATTAATTAAATATCAAATTATCAAAGACGTTTTTCAAAGGTGGTTTCAATCACCTTTGAAAAAATAAATGGGTAATTTGACATACAATATAAAAAGTATTATTTATATCAGCATTTCTTTAGAAAGTGCAAAAATAAATTTGATATTGCCAGTCTAGCATGTCTTTGCAGGGGGACTCTTTAAAAAAAATGTTTTAACAAAAATCAGCGATCGTGCTGCCAACAATATCCTGCTGTTAGGAGAACGGTAATATTTACGAGCGCTCATGACTATACCACTCGAAATTGCATCGCTGACTCCTCCCAACTTTCATTAGCTGCTGCTGGGTCCTAACTTCATCTAGCAGGACATCGGGTGGTGATAATGGTGATAACTCATTGCACCCGAGTTATATTCGCTCATGAACGCTAACAACATGTTTTTTTAAATATTTGTTTCAATACATTATTATTCCGTTCTATAACATTTTATTTAATTATATTTGCTATATGTGGCATGAAACTGTTAAACGCGCAGTTCACTGAAATATATTCACACAATATTGCTCACAGTGTAGTTTTCATTCAATATCTCAGATAAAGGTCATCTAATAAATTGGGTTGTATTATTCTGTATGAGTTTTCTTATCTTTGTCGACAGATGGCAGTATTTCATTACAATCCACCAGGCCCTGTAGTTTGCTTCAGTAGATTACACCAAACACTGTATAGACCTACTCTTGTCTTGAATAAATGCGTTATGAAACACTACCAGGTAACTTACAAATTTCAGCCAAAATGTGATCAATTGGTATAGACTAAGAATCACATGCCACTTCAAGGAATAGAACACTACTCACTTTAATAATGTTTACATATCTGGCATTACTCAACTCATATGTACAGTGCCTTGCGAAAGTATTCGGCCCCCTTGAACTTTGCGACCTTTTGCCACATTTCAGGCTTCAAACATAAAGATATAAAACTGTATTTTTGTGTGAAGAATCAACAACAAGTGGGACACAATCATGAAGTGGAACGACATTTATTGGATATTTCAAACTTTTTTAACAAATCAAAAACTGAAAAATTGGGCGTGCAAAATTATTCAGCCCCCTTAAGTTAATACTTTGTAGCGCCACCTTTTGCTGCGATTACAGCTGTAAGTCGCTTGGGGTATGTCTCTATCAGTTTTGCACATCGAGAGACTGAATTTTTTTCCCATTCCTCCTTGCAAAACAGCTCGAGCTCAGTGAGGTTGGATGGAGAGCATTTGTGAACAGCAGTTTTCAGTTCTTTCCACAGATTCTCGATTGGATTCAGGTCTGGACTTTGACTTGGCCATTCTAACACCTGGATATGTTTATTTTTGAACCATTCCATTGTAGATTTTGCTTTATGTTTTGGATCAATGTCTTGTTGGAAGACAAATCTCCGTCCCAGTCTCAGGTCTTTTGTAGACTCCATCAGATTTTCTTCCAGAATGGTCCTGTATTTGGCTCCATCCATCTTCCCATCAATTTTAACCATCTTCCCTGTCCCTGCTGAAGAAAAGCAGGCCCAAACCATGATGCTGCCACCACCATGTTTGACAGTGGGGATGGTGTGTTCAGGGTGATGAGCTGTGTTGCTTTTACGCCAAACATAACGTTTTGCATTGTTGCCAAAAAGTTCAATTTTGGTTTCATCTGACCAGAGCACCTTCTTCCACATGTTTGGTGTGTCTCCCAGGTGGCTTGTGGCAAACTTTAAACGACACTTTTTATGGATATCTTTAAGAAATGGCTTTCTTCTTGCCACTCTTCCATAAAGGCCAGATTTGTGCAATATACGACTGATTGTTGTCCTATGGACAGAGTCTCCCACCTCAGCTGTAGATCTCTGCAGTTCATCCAGAGTGATCATGGGCCTCTTGGCTGCATCTCTGATCAGTCTTCTCCTTGTATGAGCTGAAAGTTTAGAGGGACGGCCAGGTCTTGGTAGATTTGCAGTGGTCTGATACTTCTTCCATTTCAATATTATCGCTTGCACAGTGCTCCTTGGGATGTTTAAAGCTTGGGAAATCTTTTTGTATCCAAATCCGGCTTTAAACTTCTTCACAACAGTATCTCGGACCTGCCTGGTGTGTTCCTTGTTCTTCATGATGCTCTCTGCGCTTTTAACGGACCTCTGAGACTATCACAGTGCAGGTGCATTTATACGGAGACTTGATTACACACAGGTGGGGATTGTATTTATCATCATTAGTCATTTAGGTCAACATTGGATCATTCAGAGATCCTCACTGAACTTCTGGAGAGAGTTTGCTGCACTGAAAGTAAAGGGGCTGAATAATTTTGCACGCCCAATTTTTCAGTTTTTGATTTGTTAAAAAAGTTTGAAATATCCAATAAATGTCGTTCCACTTCATGATTGTGTCCCACTTGTTGTTGATTCTTCACAAAAAAATACAGTTTTATATCTTTTTGTTTGAAGCCTGAAATGTGGCAAAAGGTCGCAAAGTTCAAGGGGGCCGAATATTTTCGCAAGGCACTGTATATGCTGTATTCTATACTATTCTACTGTATCTTAGTCACTTAATGTTTACATATTGGCATTACTCATCTCATGTGTATATACTGTTTTCTATACTAGTGTACTGTATCTTAGTCCGTATTGCTCTGACATTGCTCGTCCATATGTACAGTCTTGGCCAAAAGTTTTGAGAATGACACAAATATTAATTTTCACCAAGTCTGCTGCCTCAGTTTGTATGATGGCAATTTGCATATACTCCAGAATGTTATGAAGAGTGATCAGATGAATTGCAATTATTTCCAAAGTCCCTCTTTGCCATGCAAATGAACTGAATCCCCCAAAAAACATTTCCAAGTCGCTCTGGATAAGAGTGTCTGCTAAACTACCACAATGTACAATGGGAGCTTTGGATTCAGCAGCAAGGGCTTTTAACCGTCTGTTCCACAAAATGGAACCAGATATACAAGCAAGTATATTTGACCTATAAAGCAGCATATGATTTCAGCAACAGATTTGACGCTACAGTACCTCTCTCAGGTGGCTGCAGACACGCATGCTTCAGAGGCTGGGTGTAACCACTCCCCTATAATCCACATCCCAACCCAAAGCCACTAGGTTCTCATTGAGAAGTCTCAGGTCCACGTCACAGTTTGGTTTGGTATAAAAAGGCTTCCAGGAACATCTATTCATGTCTGCTAGCTATGTTACAGCCTGTCATCTTGTACAGCAGGGAGTAAGTAGCCTGTTTCAGTAAATCTAGACGCGCTGTGTTACTGCAGGACTGTTTGCATTTACATTGATGACTGGTATATTGGCAGCTGATGAGTAAAGAGTGAAGGTAAGATAACTGTCTTAACAATTGTTAAAGTTTCTCTTAAAAATGTACTGGAGTAATGGGCAAAAGTCAAATTGATATTCCTGTAAAACATGTACAATCAATGTGCAGTTTTGGTTACAACATTAATTTATCGCATAGGACTTTGAAAGTCATTTTTACATGTTTTGCTATTATTGGCTTAATCATGTTTTGCTAGCTTATTACATATTTACAATATGTATTTTGCCATTTAGTTTGTATCCTCCATCTTCATTTAATTCAAGGAGAACTTTGCAGTACTGTTGATCAACAATGAAGAAATGGATATTAGGATCTGTATTAACATGGATGTTCCTTCCACATCTGAGGGGAGATAATTTAGTGGAAGATGTTGACGTTCAAGCGGGTAAATACATTTTTATGTATTGCAATTAATGATAATGATTAACATTGTGCCTGCAATTTCTAACTAATATTACTACTGTACACAGGCCTATAATGTCAATATTGTCATATTAATGCAGATTTATAATGACTGGTTTTGATGTCGTTAGCCAGCGAGGTGGGTAAGATTTCTTCTTTCCTTGATTCCAGGCTGTAGCACAGCATCAAACGACCTGATTTACATAATCGACGGTTCCTCCAGCGTGGGCACTCCAGACTTTGACTTGGCCAAACGATGGCTGGTCAATATCACCAGAGGCTTTGACGTGAGCTCCCGTCACACCCAGGTGGGCGTGGTCCAGTACAGCGACACGCCCCGTCTGGAGATTCCGCTGGGCAAACACCTGAGCAGCCAGGAACTGGTCAGCGCCATCAACACCATCCGGTACCTGGGGGGCAACACCCAGACGGGCAGGGCCATCAAATTTGCCACGCAGCACGTCTTCCCGTCCTCCAACCGCACACAGCCTGCCAGGAACCGCATTGCTGTGGTGCTGACAGATGGCCGTAGCCAGGACGACGTGGTGGACGCTGCCGTGGAAGCCAAGGCCCAGAATATTATCCTGTTCGCTGTGGGCGTGGGCAACGAGATCACCAACTCCGAGCTGGTGTCCATGGCCAACAATCCCCCCTCTACATATGTTCTCTACGCTGAGGACTACAGCTCTATCGCTAACATCCGAGACGCCATGGAGCAGAAGCTGTGTGAGGGTGAGTCTGGGATGGCTAATGATAGCTTAGATAGCTTATTTTGAGACATTTCCATAATGCACAGTGCATGTGTCATAAACCTCCAAGATGAAATAACTGTGGTCTAAACTGACTTGCTCTCTATGTCTGTTTGTCTCTCTCTCAGAGTCTGTGTGCCCAATGCAGATCCCTGGAACAGCCAATGTAAAGGGATTTGAGCTGCTGTCCAGAATGCAGATCGACATGAAAGCAAAGAAAGTCCAGGGCTCGCTGATGTCAGAGACTTCCTACTTGCTTAGCCCCCGACTGGACCTCACCGACAGCACCAGGTAGGGGGACTGACCGTTCACACACACACACACACACACACACACACACACACACACACACACACACACACACACACACACACACACACACACACACACACACACACACACACACTCTGACAGTAAACTCCTTAGAGCTCACATGAGATTTCTGTAACACACTTCTACATACAGTATAACCCATTTTTATTGATCCTCCAGGGCCATCTTCCCTGAGGGTCTGCCTCCCTCCTATGTGTTTGTGGCCACTCTACGCCTGAAGAGACCCACCAACCATTTGAAGTTGGACCTGATCAGAGTGCTCTCTCAGGACGGGCTGAAACAGTTCGCTGTGACCCTCAATGGACTGGACAAGTCTGTCATCTTCACCAGCACAACCACCAGTGTCAACAAGAAAGAACAGTGTGTCATTTTCAATGACAGAGGAATTAAGGTCTATAGAAACACACTGACATAACGACCCCCAACACCTTTGGACTGGTTTCCTGGACACATATTAATCCTAGTGCTGGACTAAAACGCATGTTAAATGTGTCTGGGGAAACCAGCTCTTTATGTTTTGAAATGATAGTTACCTACTCAACAAGTTTTACTTTTTCTACAGAGACTCTTTGACTCAGAGTGGCACCAGTTGAAGCTGCTTGTTAAACCCAGACGTATCATCTGTTACCTGGACGACATGCAGATAGAGGAGCAGCTACTAGAACCTGTATTTCCCATCTACATCAAAGGAAAGATACAGGTCGCCAAGAAGGTCAAGATGGAAGCAACTGTTCCTGTGAGTAACAATGGGTGTTGTGCAAACTTGAAGAAATGCAACAACCATATATGTACAAATAATGGTTTGCTTTCTTTTTAAGGGAGCTTCTATATTTAGATGAACTTTATTTACTATAATGACACAGTAACATGACTATGTTCGTCTTGTAATCCTTCTTTAGATTGAGATACAAAAACTGAGGCTTTACTGCGATCCAGAGCAAAGTGAGAAAGAGACAGCGTGTGAAATATACTCTGTGGTGAGTGTAATGATACTGTAACTACGAGACTCATAATTTACTTCCACATGTCACTGAAGGTTTCTATTGAAGGTGGGGGGGGGGCAAAGATAATTTCATCTTCATATCATTATCGTTCTCTATTTATTTCTATACAGGAGGATGACAGGGTGAGTATGTTTGTTGGTTGTCTGTCTTTACATTACATTGTAATTATTACATTACATTTGTAGACTTGTTGGGTTGTTCCTGTTATATTAAATTGTTTTCTGCTCCCAGTGTCCTCTGGAAAGACAACCTGCAGCAGTGGAGAGCTGTAACTGCCCTCAGGGGAAACCTGGGCCTCCTGGTCTTCCTGGGCCTATGGTGATAATTAAATCATAAATAATTAAATCATAAATTGATTGAGAGATTTATGACAAAACAGCTGTACAGAACAAAATGCCAACTCCATCAGATGGATGACTGTATGTAAATCTCTAGTTCATAGCTTGTCTGTTTGAACCCTGTAGGGCTTCCGAGGTGAGAAAGGGAGGGAGGGGCCACCTGGTCCTGACGGTAAGCCTGTGAGTACTGGCTATCTATCTTAAATATATCTCATTTCAAAACATGAGGATCAATGGTGATTCTGATGAATTGTTGCTAATTTTCTTTGTGAAGGGGAAGCCAGGTGAACGTGGAATGGCAGGAGAACTCGGGAAGAATGGGAACAATGTGAGTGAAATATATGTCACTACAATTTCTGCATTTTGCTGATTATACTTACTGCCACTGTGTTTGTAATGTTGGTTTCATTATTCAACTTAGGGCAAAGCGGGCATACCAGGGCATAAGGGCGAAGCAGGACTCAATGGGGCCAAAGTAAGCATCATGAGATAGGTTCACAATATACTGTAACAAATAATTTTCATATCACATAATTCTTTGTATGGTTCATCATGTTAGGTTAGATCACTTGTTAGATATTACTGCATGATTGGAACTAGAAGCACAAGCATTTCTCTACACTCGCATTAACATCTGCTAACCATGTGTATGTGACAAATACAATTTGATTTGATTTGATCTCGCTATTAGATCTAAAGGCCCCGGGCCTAAACCATGTTACTGTAGTTTTGAATTGAGGTCATGTCTTTGTGATTGAGCTGATTCATCCTGGCTGCAGGGTGACAAGGGAGCACCAGGCCTTGAAGGCAGACCTGGCCCTCCAGGACCTACAGTGAGTCATGACCCTTTAATAAAGTGTAATTATAGAGAGACACACACACACCCACACACACACACGGCTGTGAGAGCAGCCCAGCGTAATAGGCAGACTACTAAGCAGGTGCAAGTAGTGTAGACATGAATGATGAAAACAAAATGCCAATATCCAGTTTAATTTAGTGTTTGTAGACGATAGACGTATTCTCAGACTACCTTAATAACACACTACATACTCCGAGGGAGTCAGGTCTTAAAGACCATATAATGGTGGCGGTGCCAATGGACAAGGGTTTTAAAAGACTGTTTCCATTGTAGGGACCTGAGAGACAACTTAAATTGGAGGCCACAGGAATTCCAGGAGAAAAGGTAAGAGACAAACTTTGTCAGAAATATTTTATGGCAATTGAATGTAGTGCTATATTTTGTTGACTCTTTAATGCAGACATTTTTTCTCCAACATTTTCATATGTACAGGGAAGTCCAGGTGAAGCAGGAGCTCAGGGACCACCAGGGGAGCATGGACCACATGTAAGCTTGTATACACCTATTATGTATGTTGACCTTCATGTTCATATCTGTGTAAGGTGTGGAACTGTCTGGTATTCAACAGCATTTTCTTCATCGCTGTATGAGAAGTGCTATTTATCCTGTACTAGGGTTGGGCGATATCTAAGGAGACCTCTTCTACAATATATTGTGATATCCGTTGTTAATAACTTTGCACCGTTAATGACTAGATAGTTCCAGACTGCAATTTTTATGCTTATATTTTTCTTTATATTAAAGTCACATTCTCATTAAATAACCTCAGTATGGCGAAAAAAATAAAGCTTAGAGTATTCATTTAGACTTAATTTTAAACATATTTTCATTTTCAACACAACACCCTAACATATAAAACTGAACAGTTTTTTGATTTGTAAAGTTCAAATAGAGTAGTCTTGCACTTAACGCCAATATAAAACATCACAATATTTGATTTAATCATGTTGGCCCAACCCTATTCTGTATAACAAAACATCCAATGACAACAGTACAGTATCAGTTTGCTTGTTGGTCAGAGGGAAGTCCAGGGTTACTATACAGCATTTTATAATTGAAATTATGTTGTTTTCTGTGCAGGGGGACACAGGGCCAGTAGGAAAGGATGGTTTTGTTGGACCAGCTGGAGTGAAGGTGAGTTGAGATTTCATTTCACATTCCTTCATAAAGTGACATGGAATCGTCTGTAGGCGATGGCAGATGTGACATGCAAGGGACTGCGAGCTATGTGACATCTTGTTAGAGATGATATCTGTGGGGTTTTTTTTGGGGGGGGGGGGGGGGTTCAGAGGGAATATTTGTGGTTAATCTTTCCTTTTCCTATGGAGTTGGTGGTTCCATAGGAGGAGGTTTGAAATGTTAGAGTTTCACTCAGAGTTCTATATAAAGACACTTCCACAAGCTAGTCTAGGTGGCGGAAAGTCTGCATAAGCTAATTCTAGAGTTGAGGTGGTGGGTGCGGGAGGTAGGAACATTGTTAGTTCACTTGTAAACATTGACTAAAGTATATTTGATGTTCTTTGCTTTGGTTGGAAAGAACAGGAAGCAGGTTACCCAGATTTGAACTGTATATATGTTCAGTTATTTTTTTATTTTTTTTTAATGAATGGGGATCATTTCATTACCCCATTTGTGGATAATTACTTTTGTAGCTAAACCCTATAACCCTGTGTTTAATTAGATGTTGAACTGATGATGCTTTCAACTACATACTGTAATGCAGGCTATATTCAATGAATACTCATATGCCCATCAGTACCTAGTAAACTAGCCTTAGACTTAAAAGGTTTATTTTTCCTGAGGGAACTTTGTGGTGTGTGGGCTGGATCTGTAGTGGATCTAGGAGATCCAGGGACACAAAGGATCGTTTCAGCTTCCAGTAGTAGTATGTGTAACCTGGCTCGCTGCCTGGCGTGAGTTCGGTGTTCTATAATGAGGGGTGAGCGCTGCAGAGCGGAGCGTGGCTTCTGTTCCTGCAATCTATTTTCAGAGCTCTGCATCTGCCCCAGCATCTGTTTATCGCCCAGGGAACATGTCCCTTCCTTTTGGAGTGGTGTAAATTAGTGACACCCTACCATTTACCGGCTTATTAAACTATGCACACTTACCCGTAAAGTAGCTTTGATAAAGGTCTTGGCTTAGTAAGATGTTTGTGTCGTCTTGCAATTGGAGAGGAACGGTTTTGTGAGGGATGTGACATTTGCGCATTGTAACCATGAAAAGTACAAGTGAAACCTCACACTGGTTTGCTGAAATTGTAAAACACCAGGGATGCCACCATTTGATTTAACTGTAAAAATCTTCTGTACACAGATAATATTTATCTTGGTGACATATTATTTTGAGTGTAGTTTGTAATTGCAGTGAGTCACTGTCATGGCTAATGGTCATCCTCTCGCTCAAATTCATTGAATAAATACTTTTTTTGGAACTCCTTGGCTTATTATCAGCTAAATGTGTCCTAAATATGTATTTTTTTATATACATTTTTTCCCAACCTTCCCTCTCATTTTGGATTAGAAGCCAAGGTCCCCAAATAATTCTTCAAGCAAAACCCCAGCTTTTCCAGCCCAGCTCCCCATCCCCAGTCCCACCCCCAGTTCTAGCCTGCTGGTCTGGATCCAGTGCATGATCAGCTAACCGACTGGTTTGATGTGGTGGCCCAGATGAAAGCCTGTTCATTGGGTTGGGTTTTCACAGTGCGGCATGGCGCAGCAGCGGGCTTGGCTGCTGCACTCTGTAATCACGGCCCTGAAGCTCACAGGACACAGCAGCTGTAAAAACCAGACACACCATACTTTAGATGTCGGAGAGGTTTGGTTTAACCAGCCAGCGTACTTGCATTGACAACAATAGGAAAAAAAGTCTATCAGTACCAGGCTACACTTGGATCAAAATGCACAGGAATGTTTTGAGACGCATGCATAAAATTCCATGTAAAACTTGAATGAAAGTTACATGTCAGATGAAGTCTCATAAAGTTTTGGGTAATTGCTATCCTAGATGAGTAAAAATGGTTGTGTGGAAATAATTTCATAGTTTTAAGTTACAAAGGATTCCTGTTGTAATTCAGAAAACAGCTTGGTGTGAGGTCCTGTATCAAATAAGTTCTTGTGATTTTTCATGCACGGGAAGGAACAATGTTCCGCCGCATGTAGAATGAAGCAAGATTGTGCAAAGATGGGTTTTCTGCTCTTGCTTTTGAGGCTGTGCCTTACTCTAAAACATGGCTCTCCAATCCTGTCCCTGGAGAGCTGGCCCTCCTGTAGGCTTTCAATCCAACCCCAGTTGTAACTAACATGATTCAGATTATCAACCAGCTAATTATTAGAATCAGCAGAGAGGAAGAGGCAAGACGAGAGGGATAACTGGGCCCCAAATATGTTTTCTCTAGCAGGTGCAGTTTTGTTTGTTTGTTTCACTCAAGGAGGTTTTGTACGGAGTTCAATGAGAGTGTTGACTTTGGTTAACAAAAAATGTAATGGTTTATTTGCTACGTGTGGCTTATTTGATTGAATAGATGTTTCGTAATGCTTAGGTTGTTATGAATGTACTGATATAAGTAGGTCACATGACATCCTGGCAACTTTGAGAAAAAACACTTTATATTGGAGTTGTGCCTGTTGTTCACACGTGTCTCTGCCCTCTCATTTGCTAGAATGGTCTTGCCTCCTCCCGACTGCTTTCCATTTTTGAAGATATTTGTTTAAATTGATAGAGCGGTCACTGGAGTATCTGGTTAATATAATGGAATCAAGTGCGCTAGATTAGGGTTGGATTGAAAACCTACAAGAGGCTAGCTCTCCAGGAACATGGCTAGAGAGCCCTGCTTTAGAGTAAGGCACAGCCTCAAAAGCAAGAGAAGAATACTCATTTTTGCACAATCTTGCCTAAACATCCATGTCAAATAGAATGCTTCGTTCCACACGGGGAGAAACATTGTTCCTTCCTGTGCATGAAAAATCACAATACTTTGAAGTACTTCCCCTACAGTGGGGAGAACAAGTATTTGATACACTGCCGATTTTGCAGGTTTTCCTACTTACAAATCATGTAGAGGTCTGTAATTTTTATCATAGGTACACTTCAACTGTGAGAGACGGAATCTAAAACAAAAATCCAGAAATCCAGGTGTTTTTTATACAGGTAACGAGTTCAAACAAGTGCAGTTAATACAGGTAATGAGTGGAGAACAGGAGGGCTTCTTAAAGAAAAACTAACAGGTCTGTGAGAGCCGGATTTCTCACTGGTTGGTAGGTGATCAAATACTTATGCCATGCAATAAAATGCAAATTAATTACTTAAAAATCATACAATGTGATTTTCTGCATTTTTGTTTTAGATTCCGTCTCTCACAGTTGAAGTGTACATATGATAAAAATTACAGACCTCTACATGCTTTGTAATTAGGAAAACCTGCATATTCGGCAGTGTATCAAATACTTGTTCTCCCCACTGTAAGTGACTCATACTCAATCAAGTTTTGACCATGATGTGTGATTGATGTGATACACTTTAGCATTTTCAACAATCTTTCAGACTTTAATTTTGCATAACCAACATTTTAGATTAAAATAGATAGATTCCGTGTATTGACATGAAAGGTTAAATTGATGACTGACTTGTGTGAACTTGTTCAGAACATGTTCATTCTGTATGTGAGTACAGTAATCAATGCTATATTTAAAACACACAAGACAAGAACACAATTCAACATCCAACACCCTTTTTACTAAGAGTGTTCCAAAATAGGATTCCAGTGTCTTAAAAATGTAACTAATGTCTTGTAATTTGGCGAATCACATGAGTAATTGTGATATAGTATACAGTATTCATTATAGCATTTTTGGGTGCTATGTAATTTGAGATGTTGATAACAGGGTTTTTCTTGATTTCATGCCTTGGTTGCAGTTTTAATTTCTGAGCTTTTATGTAATTGAACATGCATTATTGCAGAGATGTAGTTAGCATGGCTAAAACTGAAGAGCATTCAATAAGTTTGACGGTAGATACTAACTCCTTTTCTGGATAACATCTCCCACACTGTGTTGGTTACACATTTTGAAAGCCATAATCAACACTTGTCATCCTCAATATTTACAGCCATTACAGTTTTACCATGTCTTTTTATAAGATCATACAGACCTCTTATGTTGCTAATGATAGGCTCTTTGTCGCACGTGTGCCTGTTAGATGTTCAGGAAGGCAAAGCACTTCAAATGCCGCCCTCTGTGTGTCAGGACCTATAAACCCACAGCTTTCCCTGCTTACCTCCTTTATTATTGAAAACCTGACTGAGCAGCGTGTACTGTGGTCTGTGGTTTATATCATAAACCTATGTTGGAGGTGTATGAGTGTTTGAGAAGGATCGTCTCTTCTCTCGTGCACTCTGTTCTACTGCTGCACTCTACACTCACCTTGGAAAATTAATATTGTGTATGTTGTGTTAGTGAGGATTTAGAATACATTTTTTGTTACATTTTTTTGTTGAGACTGATAGTTTTATACCTCACTGACGGGGTATGGAAACCCCCCCAACTTGAGGCGGTCATTTGTCTCAAAGCTCAATGGATATTTTCACATGTTACAGTAGCTATTTCAGTATATCAAGTATGCGAATATCATACTTCTGTTTTATTATGTTTAGGGCGAGAAAGGAGACGTTGGGGTTCATGGTGGTGATGGACAGATTGGAGTTCCGGTGAGTCTTCATTGTTCAAATGAAACGTTATTTCTTAATAAAAGCTGGAACCATTCACTAAGCCAGTCCATTTACTCATCATCCTCATCCACTCCTATGCATTCTACTACCTGCTCCCTTTAAATGATCATAGCAACTATATTTTTCCAATATACACTAAAACCATGGATCGTTTATAAAGTCACCTAAAATGACATTAAGGACTTTTAACTCAAAATAGTCATGGTGTTTGCGTAGATTTTTCTCCAAATGTGGTGTTCATCCAACCACAATGTTTGCTACTTGGTGTATACATGACCCCAGGATCCACACTTGGTGTATAGAAAACTATTCATATGATTAAACATAAAAACATGTCTAAGCTTATTTGTCTATGTTTATCATCTGTCAGAAAAATTAAAATACACATTGATATAACACATAAAATAATAAACATTGTCCCTACCGTGTCCACAAAAAAATATTTTAAGCCACATTTCCTCCTTGTCCACAATAGTAGCATGAAAACCTTGAGTAATATATGCAGCTAATGTTTTAGTGTGGTACTGTGTCCCCTGGCCAGAATCTGAACCAGCTGGCTGAGGGAGCACCAATAACCACAACCATCTTGGCAGAATCTGTCTTTGGGTTAAACCTTTCACTAAAAATAATTTTGACCAATTGCTAAAAAGACCTGATAGCATCTGTGTGTAATCCATATGTAGCCTACATCCACTAACTACCTTGTTTCTACTAAAGAAGATTAAGTGTTGATCTCTAACAACCTTAATTTCCTTTTTCCAAACCATAGAAATATGATGAGAACCACTATGATGTAATATTCAGTCTCCTCTTTCATAGTCTTTGGAAATACTGCGTACAGTGCCTTCGGAAAGTATTCAGACCCCTTGACTTTTTCCACGTTTTGTTACATTACAGCCTTATTCTAAAATGGACTAAATTGTTTTCCCCCCCTCATCAATCTACACACAATAACCTATAATGACAAAGCAAAAACATGTATTTTTTTTTTTGTAAATATATATTTTTTTAAACGTAGATTACCTTATTTATTCAGACCCTTTGCTATGAGACTCGAAATTGAGCTCAGGTGCAACCTGTTTCCATTGATCACCCTTGAGATGTTTCTACAACTTGATTGGAGTCCACCTGTGGTAAATTCAATTGATTGGACATGATTTGGGAAGGCACATATCTGTCTATGTAAGGTCCTACAGTTGACAGTGCATGTCAGAGCAAAAACCAAGCCATGAGATCAAAGGAATTGTCCGTAGAGCTCCGAGACAGGATTGTGTCGAGGCACAGATCTGGGGAAGGGTACCAAAACATTTCTTCAGCATTGAAGGTCCCCAGGAACACAGTGACCTCCATCATTCTTAAATTGAAGAAGTATGGAACCACCAAGACTCTTCCTAGAACTGGCTGCCCGGAAAAACTGAGTAATCGGGGGAGAAGGGCCTTGGTCAGGGAGGTCTCCATTCAATTTTTTCCATTCCAGCCATTACTATGAGCCCGTCATCCAATAGCTCCTCCCACCAGCCTCCACTGCTCCATTGAGTAAACAAGGGTTATGTGGGATCAAATGAATGATTAATGCAGAAGTACACCTAGTCCTAGAGGCTAATCAAAAAGACTTTAGTAACTACCAGTTCTCACCTCAATGAGGTGGATGAGGTAAACATTGGGACGTTCTTTCCTGTTTTCAACCTATTTAAAGAGACCACTGAAAGGCCACCAGGTGGAGATAGACGATTATATTGACAACTGTATTTGTCTATCTGGTCTCTGTCTAATGCAATGCAAGCCTGTTTTTTTTGAGCATTTCACAGACAACATTGAATTTAAGCTGGTCTGTTTGAAAATGGATACAGCACCTAATGTGCTTACCAAAAATATCAAGAGGAGTTTGATTAATATTATACCATTAAATATTGACTCCCCAAAAATGTACGAGCCTGTAGTCTGGCTCTCGCACAACATTAAACCCTGTGGCTCGACATGTAGCTAATGTAGCCAGTGCCCTCGCATGCCATTCTCCAATCAAGCTCAGAGTATTTGAAAGAAAACAAATACTATTTGAACTTAGGTGTGGTGCCCAGTGCCCTCAGATGCCATTCTGCTGTGCCACTTTGCCCATAATTACAATGTTCCTGTTTATGGGGAAATCAAGTAAAATCTAACTGTATTGAAAAATGTATGAAAGTCCTAATGAGCCAGTCAGCCAAGCCATCCTACAACTGTAAAATCCTGCAATGCATCACAAGGAGTGGAACTAACAGTTTATGTTGTCCTCTCTGCTAACTTTAATCATCATCATGGCTCCCTCCCTAAGTCCCATGAGTGTCATTACTTACTGTAGATAATGGGTGAAAGCTCTGACTGGCTGTAAACTAGGTTGATATTGTGGTCATTGCCAGCCGGGTAAACATGGGAACTGGAAATAGAAAGTGGGCCTCTAATTTCATGTGCACAATATCATCATCATCATGATACAGCTTTCTTCCCAGTTTCCAGGATATTTCAAGAGCAGTAAGAGACCCTCAGCTGTGCTGAAATAGAGCTGTAGAAATGATACTGTACATGTTTATTGATATACAGTACCAGTCAAAAGTTTTGACACACCTACTCATTACAGGGTTTTTCTTTATTTTTACTATTTTCTACATTGTAGAATAATAGTGAACACAAACTATGAAATAACACATATATATTACTACACATAGTAGTAACGAAAAAAGTGTTAAACAAATCAAAATATATTTTATATTTGAGATTCTTCAAAGTAGCCACTCTTTGCCTTGATGACAGCTTTGTACACTCTTGGCATTCTCTCAACCAGCTTCATGTGGAATGCATTTCAATTAAGAGGTGTGCCTTGTTAAAAGTTCATTTATGGAATTTATTTCCTTAATGCGTTTGAGCCAATCAGTTGTGCTGTGACAAGCTAGGGGAAGTATACAGAAGATAGCCCAATTTAGTAAAATACCAATTCCATATTATGGCAAGATCCGCTCAAATAAGCAAAGAGAAATGACAGTCCATCATTACTTTAAGACATGAATGTCAGTCAATCCGGAAATTGTCAAGAACTTTGAACGTTTCAAGTGTAGTTGCTATGATGAAACTGGCTCTCATGAGTACCACCACAGGAATGGAAGACCCAGCATTACCTCTGCTGCAAGTTACCAGCCTCAGAAATTGCAGCCCAAATAAACGCTTCACAGAGTTCAAGTAACAGACACAATTCAACTGTTCAGAGGAGACTTTGTGAATCAGGCCTTCATTGTTTTATTGCTGCAAGAAAACAACTACTAATTGACACCAATAAGAAGAAGAGACTTTCAGGAGGACAAGAAACACGAGAAAAGAACATTAGACCAGTGGAAATGTGTCCTTTGGTCTGATGAGTCCCAATTTGAGATTTTTGGTTACCAACCGCAGTGTCTTTGTGAGACGCAGAGTAGGTGAATGGATGATCTCCACATGTGTGGTTCCCACCGTGAAGCATGGAGGAGAGCTGTGATGGTGTGGAGGTGTCACACAATCACACTGTTTCATTTAGAATGCAAGGTACACTTAAACAGCATGGCTACCACAGAATTCTGCAGCGATACACCATCCCATTTGATTTGGGCTGAGTGGGACTATCATTTGTTTTTCAACAGGACAATGACCCAACACACCTACAGGCTGTGCAAGGGCTATTTGACCAAGAAGGAGATGGAGTGCTGCATCAGATGACCTCCACAATCACCCAACCTCAACCCAATTGAGATGGTTTGGGATGAGTTGGACCGAAGAGTGAAGGAAAAGCAGTCAACAAGTGTTCAGCATATGTGGAAACTGCTTCAAGACTGTTGGAAAAGCATTCCAGGTGATGCTGGTTGAGAGAATGCCAAGAGTGTGCAATGCTGTCATGAAGGCAAAGGGTGGCTACTTTGAAGAATCTCAAATATATTAAATATATTTATATTTGTTTAGCACTTTTTTGGTTACTAATAGTTTAGGTGTCTTCACTATTATTCTACAATGTAGAAAATAGTAAAAATAAAGAAAAACCCTTGAATGAATAGGTGTGTCCAAACTTTTGACTGGTACTGTAGATATTTGCCTTTTTCATAGTTCTCCTGAGTGTGATATCTCTGTTTTTTCATAATCTTCATAGGGAATCCGAGGCCTTCCCGGGCAGATGGGGCCTGCTGGACCTCGGGTAATAAACAGATCAAACTTAGACAATATAATCCAGTAGTTGGCCATGGCGCAATCAATGACTTGGTTGGCTCACCCTCTGTGTCATTATGACATTCTCTTTGCCTCCTAAGACAGCAAATGACTAATGAAATATTCAGTGAAAGAGTAACTGTAAAACGTGTGTTGAAAACAATATAAAATGCCTTTTTAATACATTTGATTTGACCTTGTTTTTACAAGGGGGAGAGAGGCCCACCCGGACAAGAGGGGCTGGTTGGACCAAAAGGACAAGAGGTAGGTGACGGATCGGACCTGAAAGTACAGTATGCTTGATGTTCATTACATATTTTCTTTCTCCTTTCTTTTCACCCTATTGAAAATTAAATAATTATTTTGCTGCTCCATAACGCTCCTCTGCAAAATTCAGAGCGAGATCCTCCACAAAATAGGAATGTACGTGTAAGTAGGAACTGTACAGCACATTTAAGTGTCATTGCTGAACCTCAACTTTGCTGCCCTCAATTGGAATGTCAAGACATTGCAACTCTATGCTTGAATTTAACTGAGGTTCTTCTATCCGACTTGTGGCTTACATGACCACTTTAGAAGAACTGAAAAGTCAATGAGGACATTGTATTGTATTGTCATGTGATTTCAAATCATTCTCACATTTTCACAATTTTCTTCACCAATTATTTTCTGTGTATCTTTCAATTTGTTTTTGTCCCTATACCATTTGGTGTGATAAAAGTAACTATTTGCCTCGCCTTTGATCTATAATAAAGTCTAGTCCTCAGAATTTAACATGATTTAAAATCACATTATTTTAATGAGGTTCATTTCATTATGCCTTACAGATGATTAAGCCATTGTTTTAAAAACAATTTTCACTCATGTACAGGGTCTTCAGGGTCCGATTGGTCCACCTGGAACTTACGGACTTGAAGGTTCAAAGGTAACTAGTGAATTCTTGCCGCTACTGCATTTCCCCTATCCTTAGTGAGTGTGTGTGTATGTATGAGCTGCATATACTTTGTCTGTGTATGTATTCTGTTATGTACATGTGCTTTTCGTGATGTAGTTTGTGTGTGTTCTGGGAGTGTTAATGTGTGTGTTAACACATCTCTACATGTGTAGGGGGCCCAAGGTGCACGTGGATCAGAAGGACATCCTGGGACACCTGGACTGAATGTAGGTATTTGTCAGCTGTTTGGGGATAGGTGAAAGATGCTATACAGTTGAAGTCGGAAGTTTAAATACGCCTTAGCCAAATACATTTAAAGTCAGTAAAATTCCCTGTCTTAGGTCAGTTAGGACCACCACTTTATTTTATGTAGAGAGAATAATAGTAGAGAGAATGATTTAATTCATCACATTCCCAGTGGGTCAGAAGTTTACATACACTCAATTAGTATTTGGCAGCATTGCCTTTAAATAGTTTAACTTGGGTCAAACATTTCGGGTAGCCTTCCACAAGCTTCCCACAATAAGTTGGGTGAATTTTGGCCCATTCCTCCTGACAGAGCTGGTGAACTGAATCAGTTTTATAGGCCTCCACGCTTTTTCAGTTCTGCCCACAAATTTTCTATGGGATTGAGGTCAGGGCTTTGTGATGGCCACTCCAATACCTTGACTTTGTTGTCCTTAGGCCATTTTGCCACAACTTTGGAAGTATGCTTGGGGTCATTGTCCATTTGGAAGACCCATTTGCAACCAAGATTTAACTGATGTCTTGAGATGTTGCTTCAATATATCCGCATAATTTCCCTTCCTCCTGATGCCATCTATTTTATGAAGTGCACCAGTCCCTCCTGCAAAAAAGCACCCCCACAACATGATGCTGCCACCCCTGTGCTTCACGGTTGGGATGGTGTTCTTCGGCTTGCAAGCCTCCCCCTTTTTCCTCCAAACATAACGATGGTCATTATGGCCAAACTTTTTACTTTTGTACCTGTTTCTGTACAGATGAACGTGGTACCTTCAGGCATTTGGAAATTGCTCCTAAGGATGAACTAGATTGTCGAGGTCTAGAATTTTTTTTCTGAGGTCTTGGCGGATTTCTTTTGATTTTCCCATGATGTCAAGCAAAGAGGCACTGGGTTTGAAAGTAGGCCTTGAAATACATCCACTGGTACATCTCCAATTGACTCAAATTATGTTAGTGAGCCTATCAGAAGCTTCTAAAGCCATGACATCATTTTCTGGAATTTTCCAAGCTGTTTAAAGGCAGTCAACTTAGTGTATGTAAACTTCTGACCAACTGGAATTGTGATACAGTGAAATAATCTGTCTGTAAACAATTGTTGGAAAAATTACTTGTGTCATGCAGAAAGTAGATGTCCTAACTGACTTGCCAAAACTATAGTTTGTTAACAATACATTTTTTGAGTGGTTAAAAACGAGTTTTAATGACTCCAACCTAAGTATATGTGAACTTCTGACTTCAACTCTATATACAGTATTTCAGTACTGGTGGGTGCAAATTGGGTTTTTCCATACAGGATTCACCTCAGGCAGAAGACTTCGAATTGGGACATATCTCTCAGCATCATTATAACTCACAATACATATCATTATGTTTTACTGCTGTAGACCTATGGTTCATGTGCTTTTGGCCTTGTGCCATTCAGTACTAACAAGTAGAAGTCCCCGAAGAATAAAATACAAATTGCACTACTGTACATGGAAAGGAAATAAGTAATGTTCTGTGTGTGTGGCTCATTTTGCTCTCTGTCACAAAGACGGAATCTAACTACTTGAATGTACAGTGCCTTGGAAAAAGTATTCATCCCCCTTGCCGTTTTTCCTATTTTGTTTCATTACAACCTGTAATTTAAATAGACTTTTATTTGGATTTCATGTAATGGACATACACAAAATAGTCCAAATTGGTGAAGTGAAATAAAAAAATGTACTTGTTTCAAAATATTCTAAATATTTTTAAACAGAAAAGTGGTGTGTGCATATGTATTCACCCCCTTTGCTATAAAGTCTCTAATTAAGATCTGGTGCAACCAATTACCTTCAGAAGTCACATAATTAGTTAGATTGCACACAGGTTGACTTTATTTAAGTGTCACATGATCTCAGTATATATACACCTGTTCTGAAAGAGCCCTGAGTCTGCAACACCACTAAGCAAGGGGCACCACCAAGCAAGCGGCACCATGAAGACCAAGGAGCTCTCCAAACAGGTTAGGGGCAAAGTTGTGGAGAAGTACAGATCAGGGGGGTCGGTTCTAAAAAAATATCAGAAACTTTAAACATCCCACGGAGCACCATTAAATCCGTTGTTAAAAAATGTAAAGAATATGGCACCACAACAAACCTGCCAAGAGAGGGCCGTCCACCAAACCTCATGGACCAGGCAAGAAGGGCATTAATCAGAGAGGCAACAAAGAGACCAAAGATGGAGCTGCAAAGCTCCACAGTGGAGATGGGAGTATCTGTCCATAGGACCACTTTAAACCCTACACTCCACAGAGCTGGGCTTTACGGAAGAGTGGCCAGAAAAAAGCCATTGCTTAAAGAAAACAATTTGCAAACATGTTTGGTGTTCGCCAAAAGGCATGTGGGAGACTCCCCAAACATATGGAAGAAGGTACTCTGGTCAGATGAGACTATAATTGAGCTTTTTGGCCATCAAGGAAAACGTTATGTCTGGCGCAAACCCAACACCTCCCATCACCCCGAGAACACCATCCCCACAGTGAAGCATGGTGATGGCAGCATCATGCTGTGGGGATGTTTTTCATCTAAAGGGACTGGGAGACTGGTCAGAATTTAAGGAATGATGGATGGTGCTAAATACAGGGAAATTCTGGAGAGATACCCATTTCAGTCTTTCAGAGATTTGAGACTGGAACGGAGGTTCACCTTCCAGTGGGACAATGACCCTAAGCAACACTTAACTGGTTTAAGGGGAAACATTTAAATGTCTTGGAATGGTCTAGTCAAAGCCCAGACCTCAATCCAATTGAGAATTTGTGGTATGACTTAAAGATTGCTGTACACCAGCGGATCCCATCCAACTTGAAGAAGTTGGAGCAGTTTTGCCTAGAAGAAAGAGCAAATGTCCCAGTGGCTAGATGTGCCAAGCGTATAGAGACATACCCCAAGAGACTTGCAGCTGTAATTGCTGCATAAGGTGGCTCTACAAAGTATTGACTTTGGAGGGGTAATAGTTATGCATGCTCAAGTTCTGTTTTTTGTCTTATTTCTTGTTTGGTTCACAATAAAAACTATTTTGCATCTTCAAAGTGGTCGGTATATTGTGTACATCAAATGATACAAATCCCCCAACTCCAGGTTGTAAGGCAACAAAATAGGAAAAATGCCATGGGAGAATACTTTCGGAAGCCGCTGTACATGTATGATTGTTATACAGTAGTGGAACTGTTATGTTTTGTTGAAGCCATTATGAAGAATGGGTTTCTTGTTGATTCTCCAGGGACTGGAGGGAGAGCAGGGGGTTCAAGGGTTACCTGGTGACCGAGGACTGCCAGGGTTCAAAGGTCACAAGGTAATGAATTACAAAATGATAAACACTTTCACATATGCTTGATTCAGTAAGTACTTATGTATAAACTACATTACAAAAGTAACTTAACTAGAGTAGAGTGGCTTTTTGGTTTATTAACTGTTATCAATTGGTGCAGCGGTCTAAATCAAATCAAATTGTATTTGTCACATGTGCCCATGTGACAGTGAAATGCTTACTTACAAGCCCTCATCTCAATGCTAGAGGCGTCACTACAGACACCCTGGTTCAAATCCAGGCTGTATCACAACTGGCCGTGATTGGGAGTCCCATAGGGCAGCGCAAAGTTGGCCCAGCGTCGTCCGGGTTTGGCCGGTGTAGGCCATCATTGTGAAATAAGATTTTGTTCTTAACTGACTTGCCTAGTTAAATAAAGGTTCAATTTGTAAACAAATACATATAATAAAAAATAATAAAATGACTGACTCGAGATAACATATCTGTCATGGTTTTCAGGGGGAAACTGGTGAACCTGGTCCCAAAGGAAGCCAGGTATAATACAATACAAGAAATCTGAAATGTATGTTATATTATGAGCAACAGCATTGAATGGTGTTTTTCATCACCACCCTTACCCTCCTATATCTCCAGGGTGAGAGAGGTAACAATGGAGTTCCTGGGAACACTGGGGCAAACGTATGTAACATTTAACCTTTCACCTCTTAACTCTGTTTAGGAGGCATGCATCAATGATACTGTAACTAAAGGATATTCATACTGCCTTTTAGACCATCCATTTATTTCAGTGTTTTTATCCTCATGTTGTGAATGATTGCCACTGCAGGGAGAAACTGGACTCAAAGGAAGCAAAGGAGAGGTGAGTTTAACTAGTTTGATCTGATTCATTTCATCTTAGAGAGTTCATGTTCTACTTTATCCTTTCATTTGACATAGGTCGAAGTTCAATTTACAAATGTAACTTTTCAGTTGTACAATGAGTAATTGAAAAGTGCACCTATGGTACAGAAGGTGTATTTAGAAGACGATTTGTCCTATCATGCTAACAAATAGAAACAAATTCTGATGAAGGGAAGGGAAATGTATCTAGTAGTCAGTTCTGCATTCTCTACTCTCTCATGAGAACCTAATGGTCTATGAAAACAAACAGATATACACTGCCGTTCAAAAGTTTGGGGTCACTTAGAAATGTCCTTGTGGCCCCCGGGTGGGGCAGTGGTTATGGGCGCTGTACTGCTGGACGCCAGACTCTGGGTTCGCGCCCAGGCTCTGTCTTAACCGGCCGCGACCGGGATGTCCGTGGGGCGACGCACAATTGGCCTAGCGTCGTCCGGGTTAGGGAGGGTTTGGCCGGTAGGGATATCCTTGTCTCATCGCGCACCAGCGACTCCTGTGGTGGGCCGGGCGCAGTGCACGCTAACCAAGATTTCCCGGTGCACGGTGTTCCCTCCGACACATTGGTGCGGCTGGCTTCCGGGTTGGATGCGCGCTGTGTTAAGAAGCAGTGTGGCTTGATTGGGTTGTGTATCGGAGGACGCATGACTTTCAACCTTTGTCTCTCCCGAGCCCATACGGGAGTTGTAGCGATGAGACAAGATAGTAGCTACTAACAATTGGATACCACGAAAAAGGGGTAAAATTAAATTAAAAAATAAATAAAAAGAAATGTCCTTGTTTTTGAAAGAAAAGCACATTTTTTTTGTCCATTTAAAATAACATCAAATTGATCTGAAATACAGTGTCGACATTGTTAATGTTGTAAATTACTATTGTAGATGGAAAAGGCTGATTTTATTTATTTTTTAAATTGTATTTTTTATGGAATATCTACATAGGCGTACAGAGGCCCATTATCAGCAACAATCACTTCTGTGTTCCAATGACACGTAGTGTTAGCTAATCCAAGTTTATCATTTTAAAAGGCTAATTGATCATTAGAAAACCCGTTTACAATTATGTTACCACAGCTGAAAACTGTTGTTCTGATTAAAGAAGTAATCAAACTGGCCTTCTTTAGACTGGAGCATCAGCATTTGTGGGTTCGATTACATGCTCAAAATGGTCAGAAACAAAGACCTTTCTTCTGAAACTCGTCAGTCTATTCTTGTTCTGAGAAATTAACGCTATGCCATGCGAGACATTGCCAAGAAACTGAAGATCTGATACAACGCTGTGAACTACTCCCTTCACAGAACAGCGCAAACTGCCTCTAACCAGAATAGAAAGAGTGGGAGGCCCCGGTGCACAACTGAGCAAGAGGACAAGTACATTAGAGTATCTATTTTGAGAAACAGACACCTCACAAGTCCTCAACTGGCAGCTTCATTAAATAATACCCGCAAAACACCAGTCTCAACATCAACAGTGAAGAGGTGACTCCGGGATTCTGGCCTTCTAGGCAGAGTTGCAAAGACAAAGCCATATCTCAGACTGGCCAATAAAAATAAAATATTAAGATGGACAAAAGAACACAGACACTGAACAGAGGAAGATTGGAAAAAAGTGTTATGGACAGACGAATCGAAGTTTGAGGTGTTCGGATCACAAAGAAGAACATTTGTGAGACACAGAAAAAATAAAAAGATGCTGGAGGAATGCTTGACGCCATCTGTGAAGCATGGTGGAGGCAATGTGATGGTCTGGGGGTGCTTTGGTGGTAGTAAAGTGGGAGATTTGTACAGGGTAAAAGGGATCTCGAAGATGGAAGGCTATCACTCCATTTTGCAACACCATGCCATACCCTGTGGACGGCGCTTAATTGGAGCCAATTTCCTCCCACAACAGGACAATGACCCAAAGCACAGTGAAAAACTATGCAAAAACTATTTAGGGAAGAAGCAGTAAGCTTGTATTCTGTCTATAATGGAGTGGCCAGCACAGTCTCTGGATCTTAACCCTATTGAGCAGTTATGGGAGCAGCTTGACCGTATGGTACGTAAGAAGTGCCCATCAAGCCAATCCAACTTGTGGGAGGTGCTTCAGGAAACATGGGGTGAAATCTCTTCAGATTACCTCAACAAATTGACAACTAGAATGCCAAACAAAGGTCTGCAAGGCTGTAATTTCTGCAAATATAGGAATGTTTTGGGACACAATTATTATTTAAATAAAAAATCATTATTTATAACCTTGTCATCATCTTGCCTATATTTCCTATTCCCTTTGCAACTAATTTCATGTATGTTTTCATTGAAAATGGTAGTGTATGTGGTTTGGAAATTCCCCCTCCGTCTTCACATTGAACATATTCAATTAAATAAAAAAGATATTGAACAGAATGACACCATCCTATGCAGACATTGCTTTCAAAAGTCAAGTGAATTAAACAGACTGCTGTCTGTTTAATTGTTTGCATACTCGTATGTTTGCAAACATACAACAATACACCAACTGAATTAGCTGTGATGTTGTCCCCCACTAGAAAGGCCTATCAGGAGATACTGGAGCCAGAGGGGCGGAGGGGAGGAAGGGGGACGTGGGTCTGATGGGAGCTGCTGGACCTCGCGGCTCTCCTGGACAAGATGGGTTACCAGGGCAACCAGGAGAGCTGGGATACCCAGGCAAACCTGTAAGTTGACCACATCTGTTCCTCTAGACTCGAGTCAAAGCCATTTGCCCAAAAATGTCAATAGAGTCATTACCAGCTCATTAACTACCAGCATACTGATGTGAATGTATTGTCTTTCAGGGGAAGCCACCAACTGATGACCACTTGATGACGCTTTGCGCTAATGTTCTTCGGAGTATGTTTCCTGCTTTTTTATTTTATGCATGAGCATGACCATTATCTGTTGTATGGATTCTTGAAGATTTTCAGCTGTTAAAAATGATAAACTTCAAAATGCTTGCTAGGAATTTAGGCAATCGTCCATTGTTTTGTTTTTTCACCAAGTGCACAAATCCATGCCGTTTCAAAATAGTGACTATGTTGGTAACTGTAGGTCTATACATACAGTAGTATCCTGTTGAACTATGTGTACAGCAGCACGCCTCCATCTAGCGCACCAATGCAGATTTCATTTCTGCAATTTGGTGACAAAAGTGCATCCTCTGCAATGTGCATGGTTTCCTAATCACTGTGTCTGGGCATGTGTCAGAACAAGTTGCTATTTTTGACACGCAACACTCTTGGAGAGATTACACAATAATAGACCGACAGTAGTCCTGAAAATTAGGATCTGGCTCCAAACTAAAGAAATGTCATAGACTTACTACTGGTCATTGCAACAATGTACTTTGTGTCAATACAGAAACAAGACTAGTTAGTATTGTGTGCTGCATACAGAACAAATGCTAATTTTCCCTATCCAGATCAGCTGCCGCAGCTCCTGGCAATGATGGCACCAAAAAGTCAATGTGGGCAGTGTGAGACAGTGAAGGGGCCACCTGGTGAGCCAGGCCCTGCCGGCCCCAAGGGCCCCAGTGGAACGCCAGGGTACCCTGGCACGCTCGGTTTACAGGGTTACCCAGGACAGCCAGGCCGGATGGGGCCTCATGGGCATAAAGGTAACACAGTGGGTTACAGGGATTGACGGTCAAAGAATTTGACTTCAGTCTATGTAGTGCTGTTGATGTAAATTGCAATTCCATGGTTTTGGGATTAAGTAACCTTGCTGGCTGTTTTTGCTATGCTCTTATGTGCAGGTGATATTGGACCAATGGGGTTAAAGGGGTCCAAAGGAGATGGAGACACAGGGTTGACAGGTCCTCCCGGCCCAGCAGGTAAGAATCCCCCACTTCTTGTAGGAATGTTGAGTGATGCTATTCATGTTTTCACAAACAAATTTATACCAGTCATCTACAATTGAATACTGACCAACATACTGTCTGACCAATTGATCAACATGTAGGAGTCTGTAGATTGTCCCTGTGGCTGTCAGGGATATGTGATAAACAATTATACTCTTTGTGTCTTTATCTTCCACCTCTGCAGGTCTCCAGGGGCCCAGAGGCAGTGACGGCCACGGTGTCTCAGGGCCTCCAGGTGAACCAGGGAAGTCAGGAATCCCCGGCATCCCAGGGAAGCGTGGCCCTCCTGGGGCCAATGGCGTATGTGACCCCACCTCCTGCTACCAGGCTATTCTCAGAGAGGAACGCTACAGCAAAGGACCCAACTTCTAGGCCTCACAAGGAAAGCAGGACATTTTAATTTGACATTTTAAGACTAACTAAGTCAAGGACTGCTCACTGAAAAATCAAGGGCTGCTGGAGTGAGTGAGTTAACCCTTTGTTTCATGTGGGATGATCCACTCAAACTTGAGATAAAGAAACAGAGGATATAGGGCAACAAAGTGACGCAAATTGGTATCCAGCCAAACAGGGTTGTTTGACACTGTCTTCAGGCCAGGGGTAATTCAGTGAACAGGCAGAAGTGATGAGGACAAGTGGGGATTAGGGATATTATTACCCCATCACTGGCTCATAATATCCGAGTGACAATGTTGTTTTTACTGTCTATCAGTGTTGAGGAGGTATAGAAACGTACAATGAGAATTGCACTGCCTTAGTTAAACTACCTCTTTGTTGGATCCAAAGCATTAAACATGATCTGGAGTGACAGGTAGCAATTGTGAAAAAGTTTTCTCCCAAATGATTTACTGTATGTTCAAGAGCAACACTAGGAACATACGACTCTGCATCAGAAGTCTTTCACTTTAAAACTACTAGCTCTTCACTACAAAGTACTATATTTTTTATATGTAGAAATTACTTTTATAAGTAATTTATTTTCCTTTTCAATCAAGCTTGTCAGTCATTAATTTGCTTCACTTCTACGGGTATAAACATATTTATTGTCCTCGTCATCATAGATATGCTTATTGTTACACAACTTCTGCATTTTCCTCTCAGTGTTCAGTGAACCTCCTGCTGGATGGAAACTAGCATGTTTACTGTCAGTATGCGTCGTCTGTCTGTAGTAACCATGAACAGTTTTTCCTGATTTAACTTCCATCTATCTTATTATTATTCTTCCTCACAATATGTTTTAATATATCAAATGGGCTATTTTGATACAGTTTGTAGTATACTTTTCAAATATTGTTGGCCTGTTACAATTGACTTTCTTATTTTGATTTCCACATTTTCAAAACAAATGTATACATTTCTCCATGTATTTTCTTATCAGAGAAAACACTGTTGACTGTGAAGTCTTTTTTGAATAAACTTCTGTTGTAGTCTTGTAGTTGAATCCCCTGTTACAATCTATTTATTACTCATTTGAATATGGTTCCTCTATTGAACAGTGTCAAGAAATCCACTTGTTTGGGAGGCTCTTAGGCTGGAGTAGATCACATATCTCTAGCAGTACCAACACCTCTCGCACACAAAGCTTCAACCTACTATACTAGCATTGACACTTTAACAGGAAAACAACACTTCCTTTCTGACAATCACAACACCAGGACCAAGAAAAGTCACACTGGTAAGTTGTTAAAGTATTGCTTTAAGTATACAGTCCACTTGCAGATTGTAGGGTATTTACTGAGAAATTAAGTAGTTTAAATTAGTAGTTTCTCTGTATTTACTTAATTTTATTAAAGAAATTAAAGCATATTTACCAGCTAAATATTGTGTTTATCTTGCAATCTGCAAATACTAATAATAGCAGACCAGAAAATAAAACATATTTACAACCTTTAAACAGGTTAAGAGACTGACAACCATGGCGGAGTACAAAGACTTCTTGGATTTGTTCAGCGATGAAAATGACATGGATTATAACTACACAGACCCCATCTATGTTGTGGATAAACTGGTGAATCTTTGTGCCACAGCTGATGTGAACAGATTTGGAGCCAAGTTCACACCAATATTGTACACCATCAATTTCCTGCTAAGCATCATTGGGAATGGGCTGGTTCTGTGCATTATTTACAAATACGAGAAGCTCACTTCCATCACCAACATCTTCCTCCTCAACCTGGTCATCTCTGACCTGCTGTTCGCCTCCAGTTTGCCCTTCTGGGCCTTGTACCACCTCTATGGGTGGATCTTTGACTCGGTCATGTGCAAGCTAGTGGGTAGCTTGTACTTCTTAGGATTCTACAGCTCCATCCTCTTCCTCACTCTCATGACCTTTGACCGGTACCTGGCTGTGGTCCATGCCATCAACGCCCCCAAATGGAGGAGGAAGATCTACGCCTGTGTCTCCTCGGCAGTCGTGTGGTGTATCAGCCTGCTGGCCAGTGTCAAGGAGTTGGTTCTATACAATGTCCGGGAGGATCCTCGTGACGGATACCTTTGTGAGGAGACGGGCTTCTCCAATGCGATCATGATAAAATGGCAGCTGGTTGGTTACTATCAGCAGTTTGTGATCTTCTTCCTGTTTCCCTTGGCTATGGTCATGTACTGCTATGTTAGAATCACGGTCCGAATCATGTCAACCCAGATGAGAGGGAAGTGCAGGGCAGTCAAGCTGATTTTCGTGATTATATTCACGTTTTTTGTGTGCTGGACCCCATACAATGTTGTAATTCTGTTGAGGGCCCTCCAGATCTCCACCAGTGATGATTCTGAGTCATGTTCTGAAGTGCTTAACCACGCTATGTATGTCACTAGGAATATAGCATACCTCTACTGTTGTGTGAGCCCTGTCTTTTACACGTTTGTTGGGAAAAAGTTTCAGAGTCACTTCTGGCAACTACTTGCAAAGCGCATCCCATGTCTGAAGAGACATATCATGACTAGCCAAAGTGGCAACAGTAGAATAACTTCTCAGAAAAGTCCACATACCATGTATGAATATGAGAAAGGAACTGGTCTTCAAGCCAGAGCATAGGTTCCGGTACCCATTTAGGGTGCCGGTACTGTTTAAATTTAGGTGCAGGATCTCCACAATACTTTTGAGCTAATATTCTTTTTTTTTTACCCCCTTTTTCAATTACAATCTTGTCTCATTGCTGCAACTGCCCAACGGGCTCGGTAGAGTCATACCTCCTCCGAAACATGACCCGCCAAACCGCGCTCCTTAACCCGGCTGTACCAATATGTTCGGAGGAAACACAGCTCATCTGAAGATCCCAGCCAAACTCTCCCCTAACCCAGATGGCCAATTGTGCGTCGCACTATGTGACTCCCTGTCACGACACAGCCTGGGGTCAAACCCAGGTCTGTAGTGACACCTCAAGCACTGCGATGCAATGCCTTATATGGCTGCATCACTCAGGAGGCCCCTTGAGTTAATATTCTACAAGAGGAACAGGAGCTCAAGCAGTAGAACATTTTGTGCTGGTACTTACAGTGGCTCTAGTGAGCTCCTGCCAGGTCAAAAACATGCCATTTAGCAGACACTTGTATCCAAATTGACTTATGCATGCATACATTCCACATATGGGTGGTCCTAGGAGTTGAACCCACAATCCTGGCATTGGAAGTGTCAGGCTCTACCAGGTTGAGCTACAGAGGACAAACTGTTGATATGATTTGTAAATGATGTACAAGATGTCTGATAAGGTACATGTTTTCCAAGATGTTTAGCTCTGTTTGCATGCTTTGAGGAGGGTTTTATGTTAATGTTCTCAGGGAATTTCAGCGCAGCACAATGTGTACATGCAATTACAATTATGTGTACTTTTGCTTCTGACTTGATGTACTCAACATTTGTTGCTAAATTGTAAGTTACAATACAAATGACATTTTAAATCATTTGATTCTATAAAAGAAAGTGTACATTTGATTTGCTTCAGGAACTTGAGATGTTACTATCTTTGAATCTGTGCATTACATTTCTAATAAAATAAAATATATATTTGTGCCTTGTGGCTCTGAATGTTGAGCAACTGAATATCGGTCTACCTGTTGAGAGAGATGCATATTATATGCTCGATCATACTCTATGTACTGTAGGCCTATCATACCATATTCTAGTTGCCATAACTATGGTGAAAGAAAACCAACAATTTATTCAATATAGCTATTTTCAGAGCAGCCTGTTCTTGGTATTACTCAGACTTCCCCTACTCACACTTCTCTTCTCAGAAACTGGTTGGAGAGCATCCTGTTACTCATCCTATTATTTATATTTCACTTTGCTTAACATTTAGGGACGGTTTGCCCGGACAGAGATTAAGCCTACACTGTTAGAAACAAAAGGATTCAAAAGGGTTCTCCCCATAGGATAACTATTTTTGGTTCTAGGTAGAACCGTTTTTGTTCCATATAGAACTCTCTGTGGAAAAAGTTGTACATGGAACCCAAAAGGGTTCTTCAAATGGTTCTCCTATGGGGACAGCCGAAGAACCCTTTTAGGTTACAGATAGAAACAATTTTTCTAACAGTCTAGCCCTGGACTAAAAAGCATGTTCAATGAAGGTTCTCCATTGAACATGTTTTTAGTCTAGGACTAGGCTTAATCTGTGTCCGAGAAACCAGCCCTAACAATATTACAAAATCATTCTTCAGTGGAATTGTTCACCAGTGATTTACCAGATGATTGGGCGGCAGGTAGCCTAGTGGTTAGAGTGTTTTATTAGTAATCGAAAGGTTGCAAGGTCAAATCCTTGAGCTGACAAGATAAAAATATGTTGTCCTGAACCAGAGAATTTGTTCTTAACTGACTTGCCTAGTTAAATAAAGGTAAACATTTTAAAAAAAATGCTTAACCTGACTTACAATTTGTGTGTTCAACTAAGACAGGTGAGAAAACACATACCCTTATCTTTACAAACAGAGCCTCCTTTAAAAGCCAGCACTCAGATGGCAGAGGTAAACAGGCTTCTGTGAATGTCAGAAGCACAAGTTACTTTAGGTCTCAGGGAGGGTGATGCAACACTTAATGGGCACATGGTGGCACTATTCATCACAGTACAAAGGAAACATAAGCCTGGCAAGCAAGCCTTCTATAACACAGAGGAACTATAGCTTTATTCAAAAGTGACACATAAGACTACTAAAGAATTTAATTTATCAATGATTTCAGTCTCCAAGGTTTCACAATCTCTAGTAGCCCATGGTCTATAATTGATACTCAAGGTATGGAAGCCCATTCCCGCCAAGAATTAAAAAAAATTATACAACAAAATATTTCGAGATACTATCTAAAAATTTTGAGATACGCAAGTCAAAATCTCGAGAAACTATCTAAAAATATCTACACACTAAGTTGACATTTTTAGATAAGTAAGTAAACATTTTGAAATACTGAGATACTAAGTTTTCCTGGGACCCAGAGTTTTTCCTGATCTGGTAGGCTAACCCAGTGGTTCTCAAACCACTCTTTGGGGACTCCCAGCCGGTTCATGTATTTGAAATATTCCAAAGCTAGCACACGAGATTCAACTTGTCAACTAACCCATGATTAGGTGAATCAGGTGAAGTAGTTCAGGGCTAAAATGACATTTTGAAACATCTGGGGGTCCCTGAGAAGAGTTTTGAGAACCACTGGGCTAACCTAACCAGGTCCAATCTGGACCCAAGTTCAAGGGTCTGACATAGTAATAAATCAGCTGTAAAACGGTTTTATATGGGTTATGATGGGACCAGAGTTTTTTTTTAAATCAGGTCATATGGTTTAAAATAAAATGGGCAACAACTGCAATTGGACAATAGAACTAAAAGGGCTGAGTTTGCTTTATGCAGGGTTGCATCAGGTAGGCCTTTGCATTTGTATTAAGAAGTGACTCACACAGTATGTCATGACTATTGTCTTGATTGATTCATTACAATCAATCATTGTGGATTGATAAGGTAGCCTAGCCACCCAAAGTTTGAATGTAAAACCAATTTGATCACATTCACATTTTCTCTTAATACAAATAAATAGGCCTATTTTAGGCTATAAATACACAGTTTAGGCTATAAATACATGACATTACCTCTTCATTTCCCCTGGCCAGAGAGGATCAGGGCGCTTAGTCTTCTCTAGGCTACCTGCAGCTGAAGTTGTTAGCAGTAGGCTACAGTTGATCAAATCAAATCAAATTCTATTGGCCACAAACACATGGTTAGCGAAAAGTGTAGCGAAATGCTTGTGCTTCTAGTTCTGACAGTGCAGTACTATCTAACAAGTAATCTAACAATTCCCCAACAACGACCTAATACAGACAAATCTAAAGGGATGGAATAAGAATATGTTAATATAAACATATGGATGAGCGATGGCCAAGTGGCATAGGCAAAATGCAATAGATGGTATAAGATACAGTATAAAAATATGAGATGAGTAATGTAAGATATGTAAACTTTATTTAAGTGGCATTGTTTATTGTGACTAGTGAGTCTCTATGTAGGCAGCAGCCTCTCTGAGTTAGTGATTGCTGTTAAGCAGTCTGATGACCTTGAGATAGAAGCTGTTTTTCAGTCTCTCGGTCCCAGCTTTGATGCATCTGTACTGACCTCTCCTTCTGGATGTTAGCTTGGTGAACAGGCAGGGGCTCGGGTGGTTGTTGTTCTTGATGATCTTTTTGGCCTTCCTGTGACATTGGGTGCTGTAGGTGTCCTGGAGGGCAGGTAGTTTGCGTTGCGCACCACCCTCTGGAGAGCCTTGTTGTTGAGGGAGGTCCAGTTGCCATACCAGGCAATGATACAGCCCAACAGGATGCTCTCAATTGTGCGTTTGTAAAAGTTTGTCAGGGTTTTAGGTGACAAGCCAAATTTCTTCAGCCTTCTGAGGTTGAGGAGGCGTTGTTGCATAAGAGCACCAGCTGTTCCGGACGACTGTGTGATCACGCTCTCCATAGCCGATGTGCTTAAGACCTTTAAACAGATGAACATTCACAGTGTAGCAGGGCCAGACTGATTACCAGGACGTGTACTCCGAGCATATGCTGACCAACTGGCAAGTGTCTTCACTGACATTTTTAACCTATCCCTGACTGAGTCTGTAATAGCTACATATTTCAAGCAGACCACCATAGTCCCTGTCCCCAAGAACACTAAGGTAACCTGCCTAAATGACAACCGACCCGTAGCACTCACGTCTGTAGCAATGAAGTGCTTTGAAAGGCTGGTCATGGCTCACATCAACACCATTATCTCAGAAACCCCAGACCCACTCCAATTTGCATACCGCACCAACAGATCCACAGATGATGCTATCTCTATTGCACTCCACACTGCCCTTTCCCACCTGGACAAAAGGAACACCTATATGAGAATGCTATTCATTGACTACAGCTCAGCGTTCAACACCATGGTGCCCTCAAAGCTCATCACTAAGCTAAGGACCCTGGGACTAAACACCTCCCTCTGCAACTGGATCCTGGACTTCCTGAGGGGCCACCCCCAGGTGGTAAGGGTAGGTAACAACACATCCGCCACTCTGATCCTCAACACTGAGACCCCTCAGGGGTGCGTGCTCAGTCCTCTATTGTACTCTTGTTCACCCATGACTACACAGCCAGGCACGACTCCAACACCATCAATATGTTTGCCGATGGTGGTAGGCCTGATCACCGACAACGATGAGACAGCCTATAGAGAGGAGGTCAGAGACCTGGTCGTGTGGTGCCAGGGAAACAACCTCTCCCTCAACGTGATCAAGACAAAGGAGATGATTGTGGACTATAGGAAAAGGAGGACCAAGGAGGCCCCCTTCTCATCGACGGGGCTGTAGTGGAGCAGGTTGAGAGCTTCAAGTACCTTGGTGTACACATCACCAACAAACTATCATGGTCCAAACACACTAAGACAGTCGTGAAGAGGGCACGACAAAGCCTATTCCCCCTCCAGAGACTGAAAAGACTTGGCATGGGTCCTCAGATCCTCAAAAGGTTCTACAGCTGCACCATCGAGAGCATCCTGACTGCCTGGTATGGCAACTGCTCTGCCTCTGACCGCAAGGCACTACAGAGGATGGGGCGTACGGCCCAATACATCATTGGGGCCACACTTCCTGCCATCCAGGACCTCTATATCAGGCGGTGTCAGAGGAAGGCCCTAAAAATTGTCAAAGATCCCAGCCACCCTAGTCATAGACTGTTCTCTCTGCTACCACATGGCAAACGGTACCAGAGCGCCAAGTCTAGGTCCAAAAAGGCTCCTTAACAGCTTCTACGCCCAAGGCTTAAGACTCCTGAACAGCTAATCAAAGGGCTTACCAGACCCCTCTTTTACGCTGCTCCTACTCTGTTTATAATATATGAATTGTCACTTTAACTCTACCTACATGTACACTACCGGTCAAAAGTTTTAGAACACCTACTCATTCAAGGGTTTTTCTTTATTTTTACTATTTTCTACATTGTAAAAAATAGTGAAGACATCAAAACTATGAAATAACACATATGGAATCATGTAGTAACCAAAAAAGTGTTAAACAAATCAAAATATATTTTATATTTGAGATTCCTAAAGTAGCCACCCTTTGCCTTCATGACAGCTTTGCACACTCTTGGCATTCTCTCAACCAGCTTCACCTGGAATGCTTTTCCAACAGTCTTGAAGCAGTTCCCACATATGCTGAACACTTGGTGGCTGCTTTTCCTTCACTCTGCAGTTAGACTCATCCCAAACCATCTCAATTTGGTATGAGGACTGCAGATGTGGCCAGGGCAATAAATTGCAATGTCCGTACTGTGAGACACCTAAGACAGCGCTACAGGGAGACAGCATGGACAGCTGATCGTCTTCGCAGTGGCAGACCACGTGAAACAACACCTGCACAGGATCGGTACACCCGAACATCACTCCTGCAGGACAGGTACAGTATGGCTAAAAAAACTACCCGGGTTACACCAGGAATGCACAATCCCTCCATCAGTGCTCAGACTGTCCGCAATAGGCTGAGAGAGGCTGGACTGAGGGCTTGTAGTCCTGTTGTAAGGCAGGTCCTCACCAGACATCACCAGCAACAACGTCGCCTATGGACACAATCCCAACGTTGGTGGACCAGACAGGACTGGCAAAAGTGCTCTTCACTGGCGAGTCGTGGTTTTGTCTCACCAGGGGGGATGGTCGGATTCGCGTTTATTGTCGAAGGAATGAGCGTTACACCGAGGCCTGTACTCTGGAGCGGGATCGATTTGGAGGTGGAGGGTCCGCCATGGTCTGGGGCGGTGTGTCACAGCATCATCGGACTGAGCTTGTTGTCATTGCAGGCAATCTCAACGCTGTGCGTTACAGGGAATACATCCTCCTCCCTCATGTGGTACCCTTCTTGCAGGCTCATCCTGACATGACCCTTCAGCATGACAATGCCACCAGCCATACTGCTTGTCCTGTGTGTGATTTCCTGCAAGACAGGAATGTCAGTATTCTGCCATGACCAGCGAAGAGCTCGGATCTCAATCCCTTTGAGCACGTTTGGGACCTGTTGGATCAGAGGGTGAGGGCTAGGGCCATTCCCCCCAGAAATGTCCATGAACTTGCAGGTGCCTTGATGGAAGAGTGGGGTGACATCTCACAGCAAGAACTGGCAAATTCTCACAGTAAGAACTGGCAAATCTGGTACAGTCCACGAGGAGGAGATGCACTGAAATACTTAATGCAGCTGGTGGCCACACCAGATACTGACTGTTACTTTTGATTTTGACCCCCCCTTTGTTTAGGAACAAGTTATTCAATTTATGTTAGTCACATATCAGTGGAACTTGTTCAGTTTATGTCTCAGTTGTTGAATCTTGTTATGTTCATACAAATATTTACACATGTGGCCTGTACTCTGGAGCGGGATCATTTTAGCCTCTGTTTCGCTGCCCCCGCCCATGCACGCATCACGCACAAATTAAAGGCCTACGCTTTGCAAGGCACTCGCACGCATATCACAATTACGTATTTATACTGAACAAAAATATAAACGCAACATGCAACACTTTTACAGTTCATATAAGGACATCAATCAATTGAAATACATGAATTAGTCCCTAATCTATGGATTTCACATAACTGGGCAGGGATGCAGGCCCACCCACTGGGGAGCCAGGACCAGTTCGCTGAAAATAAACGCAGTTGACAGTGAGAGCACGTTTATATTTTTGCTGAGTTTATATACACTGAACAAATATATAAATGTAAAGTCTTGGTCCCACGTTTCATGAGCCGAAATAGAAAATCCCATACATTTTTCATAGCACGAAATGCTTATTTCTCTCAAATTTTATTGAGGAGTATTTCTGTCTGTCATAAAGGTCTTTCGTGGGGAAAATCTCATTCTGATTGGCTGGTCCTGGCTCCCCAGTGGGTGGGCCTGCATCCCTGCCCAGTTATGTGAAATCCATAGATTAGGGACTAATTCATTTATTTCAATTGATTGATGTACTTATATGAACTGTAAAAGTGTTGCATGTTGCGTTTATATTTTTGTTCAGTATAAATACGTAATTGTGATATGCGTGCGAGTGCCTTGCAAAGCGTAGGCCTTTAATTTGTGCGTGATGCGTGCATGGGCGGGGGCAGCGAAACAGAGGCTAAATTGATGCAAAATGGTCCGCTATTGGTCGAAGCATTGTGGTACCCAAGAGAAAGACCACTGCACAGCAGCATCGCCGTACGAATGACCAGAAAATCGTCCAACAAACCTGGAACATGGCCCAACGGAGGATATGCTATATCTTATTCTTAAAACACCCACACATGAGAAATGCCATAAGAATGAGAAGTTTCATCTAGTATGATTCAAAGGCAGGTGACACTGACCCAGGTACGTTTAGATACATTTATTTGTCCATCTGTGAATAAGATAGTCGTGGCTAAATTGATACGTGCTCGTGTCTGAATCGAGCGCTAGTTAATTTTGATGCATGGGATCACGAGTTCTATGTGCTACAAAATAATACTGACTGAGGTTGACGCCTCGTATTTTCTCAAACAACGAAATTGTTTCCATGGGTGCTCTAAATCATGGCCAGCCACTAAAAATCACCCCTGTACTGTAGCTTACTACTATGGCTGACTATGAGAGGTCTCGAAGTGTTTGTTGATATTAGAAAGTGAGTATTGATTTAGACATTCCATTCGTAGGGTGTGTTTTGATCGAGTCTGTATAACCAAGTCAGAGTAGGTCAATCCTATAGGGATGCCCCACCATAAAATGAGAGAGAGAGCGAGAGAGAGAGTCTCTTGCTCTGTGTCTGTGTTTGAATCTAAAATACAACACTACATAGAATGGAGTGGTTAGATAAGGAGGAAGGCAATATTTGTAATTTACTAAATTACTACTATAGTAGTACTGCTACCACAGTACTACTGCTACCATAGGCCGCCTACAACACACAGCCTGTTCCAGCCCGTTCAACACAGCACAGGGAGATAGAGACTGTTTTCATTATAAAAGGCAGGCAGTGCTCATGAGTAGCAGTAACAGCAGTAATCCTGATCAGTAGCAGAGAGATTGACCAGATTACTATTGATTCACCTGTAACTGCCAAAGACTCAAGCTACCATGTAGAAGGGGGACCTGCAGTCTATTGATCCATGTTAAAATCACCACTGTGGAGGAGACAGCTTGTTCACAGTGAAAGGTCTATGAATACCAGAAAGGTACATGGAAAATCAAGCTAATATTCCTGTTACAGTTTCAGTGTCTGTCATATTGTCGATCAAGGAAAGTAAAATGTAATACATTTTATTTGGCATGTGTGGGTTGCCCCCATAGACAATCTTTTATGAACTGGCAATGCTGCTAAGCGTTTATACAGCATTTTCTTTACTTGGTTTTACTCAGTGTAAGTCAAGTGGGATAGTTCAGTGTAAAGAAAATATAGTAAAACTGCCTGGGGCAACTTATGACAGAGACACTGACCGGAGTTGCTGATTTATTAAAACAACAAGGAGACATAACCACATAATACCCTGTTTTATCCTACCCCTTGTCTCTCCATATCTTCGAATTTCTGATTAAACTCTCCATGTGGATTTGTAGCAATTCACACTAATTTGAACTATTTCTTTCTTTGTTCCTCAAGCTCCTTCAGGCTTTTGTCTAGTCAGGATCCACTTGTAAACTCTCTGTTCTCTGCTGCCTCCAATACTCACTTTTCTCCCAGACTCATACAAGTTGGAGAGGGATTGTATTTCCCTGCCTGCCAAGTGTCTGCAGCCATTATACACTTACATTTGGAATGGATTTGAGGGCCTAATTGATCACCCCTACCGCCTCTTATTGGCTGGTATATATTAGACCTACTATACTGTCATGTATTTGAAGGAGAATTGATCTATTTGATACACGTTACTGAGCACATTTAATCAAGATGAATCTATTGTCTTCCTCACGTCTCTGGGCATGGAGTAGTAACAGTAGAGCTCCTAAATGGATGAGAGATGGGAGAGCACTTTTACAAAATCCCCCAAAATGCACCTCCCTGCTCCAGCCCTGCTTGGTTTAGCCCTGTGGATTTAAATGAGCAGAAGGAAGTAGAATGCTGAGCCACCGCTCAATACATAGTTAAAAAATGCATTGAGTGAGTCATCTAACCAACCAGCTAGGCAGTCCCAGTGCTGAGCTGCATTAGGAGGACTGAACATTGCTCCTTTGACTGGAAGGATATTTTTTTGATGTTGCTGCTAATCTAGTGCTGTGAATAAGACACTCAGTATCAGGACCTCAGTATCTGGATGCAACATAATGCTATATAGACTGTTTTTAGACAGGCAGCCTATTTCTGATATTTTTTCCACTAATTTGTCTTTTGACCAATCACATCAGATCTTTTCACATCAGATATTTTTCAGAGTTGGTCTGATTGGTCAAAAGACCAATTATCGAAAAAAACATCCGAATTGGGCTGCCTGTCTAAATGCAGACATATTGTCCTAGCTGCGTTCCCATGGTTGCACATTGCACGCTGCGATCAGCTATGTGGTTTGTTTAGCCTCACGCTGCTGATTCGCTGTAGTATAATTTGTGATGGCGGGATGATAGTGCACCAGGTCCTATTCTTCAGATTCGTCTCAGTGAGTAAATCCAATTAGATTAAAATCATGAGCTTTATGTAGAGGTAGTTAGCCTACAGTATGGGATTCATTACAGTGGGGCATTTCCATGCATCATGCTGGCAACTGTCCAACTTTGTAGAGGCACCTTTTCTTTTTATAGCAAGACTTCTCCACAAAATGTCTTTGTATTTCACTCAACCCTTTTTACTGTTTTTAATCACAAGGGATTTACAACTCTGCTTCATTCTACTAGTATAGTGATATTGTTATAATGAGTTGGCAGCCTTTAAAGGTGATACGGAGGGTAATTTTACTGTCTGCATCCCTGCATGTATTAACTGGTTGGGAGCTTATGTGAAAGAAGAGCTATGTAGGCCTGGCCTGCTGTATTATGTAAGTGGACTAATGTCTTCAGTTGCTGCACAGTGCAGATAGTACAGGGAAACGGATGATCACTGAGCCACGTTATCTCATATGGCTCCTAAAAGGAGTTAAGTGATAGACAGAGAGTAAACCACTGTACTGTAGTATTGTCTGGTGTTTTAATATGAATCTTTTACTGTATACCTTAACCTTTTTTTACACTCGCTTATTCACCATTTCAGTATTTTATCTACTCAACTATTCTATCTACTCAATTATTCTACTTAACCTGCACACACAGCAGAGATTGACAAGTCAAATTGTCACATTCTTCCCTGCTCTTCCCTTTCTCTTTTTTACTTCCGCTCAAATATTTCTTAAACAGTGTGTGTTGTGTATGGTGGCATTCCATCCATACAGAGGTTGTATCAAGGCAGACAAGTGACCTTGTTGCTGAAGAACAGTGACATAGTTGTTGAAGAGGATGCTTGGCAGCTGCATGTACTTCCACACTGGAGGGCCAGAAAATGGCTCTAATGAGACAGGCTATTGAGGGGTCATTGTGTTGGTGGATTGTTCTCAGCGCGGAGTGGGGGTCTGGTCTATTGTGTTGCCCAGCTGCCCGGGCAGACTAACAGACATATCTTCATCTTTCACTTGGCCAGCATTGACTGAGTAGTGACTGAGTAGAGACTATGTGTGTGTGTGTGTGTGTGTGTGTGTGTGTGTGTGTGTGTGTGTGATATATATATGATATATATATCATCAATCTACACACAATACCCCATAATAGCAAAGCAAAAACAGGTTTTTAGAAAATGTTGCTAATTTATTTTTTTTAAATTTAAAAAACAAAAATCTCACAGTTACGTAGGTATTCAGACCCTTTTATTCAGTACTTTGTTGAAGCACCTTTTTGTAGCGATTACAGCATCAAGTCTTCTTGGGTATGATGCTGCAAGCTTGGCACACCTGTATTTGGGGAGTTTCTCCCATTCTTCTCTGCAGATCCTCTGAAGCTCTATCAGGTTGGATGGGGAGTTTTGCTGCACAGCTATTTTCAGGTCTTTCCAGAGATGTTCGATCGGGTTAAAGTCCGGGCTCTGGCTGGGCTACTCAAGGACATTCAGAGACATGTCCGGAAGACACTCCTGTGTTGTCTTGGCTGTGTGCTTAGGGTTGTTGTCCCCTTGGAAGGTGAACCGTCACCCTAGTTTGAGGTCCTGAGCGCTCTGGAACAGGTTTTCATCAAGGATCTGTCTGTGGCCTTCCCGGGTGGCGCAGTGGTTAAGGGCGCTGTACTGCAGCGCCCTTAACCACAGAGACCACAGAGACCCTGGGTTCGCGCCCAGGCTCTGTCGCAACTGACTGCGACCGGGAGGTCCGTGGGACAATGCACAATTGGCCTAGCATCGTCTGGGTTAGGGAGGTTTTGGCCGGTAGGGATATCCTTGTCTCATCGCGCACCAGCGACTCCTGTGGCGGGCTGGGCGCAGTGCACGCTAACCAAGGTTGCCAGGTGCACAGTGTTTTCTCTGACACATTGGTGGTTAAGAAGCAGTGCGGCTTGGTTGGGTTGTGTATCGGAGGACGCATGTTGTAGCCATGAGACAAGATAGTAGCTACTAAAACAATTGGATACCACGAAATTGGGGAGAAAAAGGGGTAAATAAAAGGATCTGTCTGTACTTTGCTCCGTTCATTTTTTCCTCAATAGTCTCTAGTCTCCCGGTCTGTGACGCTGAAAAACATCCCCACAGCATGATGTCGCCACCACCATGCTTCACCGTAGGGATGGTGCCAAGTTTCCTCCAGACATGTCGCTTTGGCATTCAGGCCAAAGAGTTTAATCTTGGTTTCATCAGACCAGAGTATATTTCTTTCTCATGGTCTGATAGTCTTTAAGTGCCTTTTGGAAAACTCCAAGCACGCTGTCATGTGCCATTTACTGAGGAGTGGCTTCTGTCTGGCCACTCTACCATAAAGCCCTGATTGGTGAAGTGCTGCAGAGATGGTTGTCCTTCTGGAAGGTTATCCATCACCTCCCTGACCAAGGTTCTTCTCCCCCAATTGCTCAGCTCTAGGAAGAGTCTTGGTGGTTCCATACTTCTTCAATTTCAGAATGATGGAGGCCATTGTGTTCTTGGGGACCTTCAATGCTGCAGAAATGTTTTGGTTCCCTTTCCCGGGTCAGTGCGTCGACACAATCCTGTCTCAGAGCTCTACGGACAATTCCTTCGACCTCATAGCTTCGTTTTTGCTCTGACATGCACTGTGAACTGTAGGACCTTTGTATAGACAGGTGTGTGTGTTTCCAAATCATGTCCATTCAATTGAATTTACCACAGGTGGACTCCAATCAAGTTGTAGAAACATCTCAAGGATGATCAATGGAAACAGGATGCACCGGAGCTCAATTTCGACTCTAATAGCAAAGGGTCTGAATACATGTAAATAAGGTATTTCTGTTTTTATTTTTAATATATTTCCAAAATTGTCTAAACCTGTTTTTGCTTTGTAATTAAGGCTGTAAGGTAACAAAATGTGGAAAAAGTTAAGGGGTCTGAATACTTTCCTGTATGTGATAAAGTGAAAATCTGAGGCCTGCACCCGACCCTAACGCGCTAATATAAAAAATGCGCCGTAGGCTACAGTCCGAGATGGCTGTCAACTTGTCTATAATTAGATACTGTATATGGAGCTTCTCTTCTGTCATTATATGTTGCCCTAGAACACTAAATAAACCCTTGCTCACCAGAATAATGTCATAAATTGATAAAAGGAATGCTTCAATCTAGTTGACATTGGTAAAGTTTTGTTTGTCATCTCTGCTTCTTTCACACAGCAAAGACGTTTAGGAAATGGGGAGAAAATGCAAGAACAAAAATACTGGAGTTTTTCTGTGGAACATTTCCAAATGACATCAGTTTGACCATTTGTAAGAAAATAGAAAGCTGTGAAAACAACCCAACATGTTTCTGATAATATTTCAGTTTGGCATGAATGCATATTTGATGTGATTGAAATACTATCAGCTTTTATGATGCTGATAAGGTAACACCTCTACAGAACCTATCTAAGTGTGCATTAGCATTCTCTGAAGATGCTCTCAGATGCTGAAAGAAATCATATTTCGACACTCCTGATCCTGAGTCCAAATTTAGCCTACATCAAATAAAATGGTATTTGTCACACAAAGACAACAGGTGTAGACTTTATTGTGAAATACTTACTTACGAGCCCTTTCCCAGCAATGCAGAATTAAAAAGTAAGAAAAGATTAGCAAAAAAAAAAAAACGAACTAGTAACACAATAAAATAACAATAATAGCTTGTGTACATTAGTACTCTGTGCCGCCCAGAGTGGCTCACTTGTGGGTGTGCGAGCAGCATGTAGCAGCACGTTCGAGATTCAGCATAGCAAGTTTGTATGAAGGTCTGGTTAGTAAATAGTTTAATCCATTCTTTATTTCATGAATTTATTCACAGGTAAATAGTAATATGCTCTAAACCGCTTTGGTGACAAACAAACTTTGCTGTCCTGTTTCCAATCGTTCACATGGCTGGGAGAACCTATTCAAGTAAGTAAATACAGTAAAAAAAAAAAAGCTTTTTAAACAATGTATTATTAGCTAACTAGCTATAGTGCAGGCTAACTCAAATGAACTGCTAACGTAGCAGTTCGCTATCTAGCCAACTTTACATACTGTGTAGCTAAGTTAATTAAATATCACCAGATACCTAACTTAATTTTAGCTAGGTGTCTTGATGTATTTATCATTGTAAAAACAAACTCCAAATGCATTTGTAGGTAGCTAGGTAACAGCCATTGAGAACGGTGAAAGGACAGCAGCCCCAATTGTCAAAGTGAGAGAGTAGGCTATTCTGGATAGGGCGGGTACTTTTGTGTAGTTCCAGTCCCTAGAAGTGAGAACAGAGATATAGTAACATAATATTCAGTGCTGTCTAATTTGAGTAAAATGAAGTCTGTTTATTGCAATGTTTTATGCCCTCAGATACAGAGAGCTTTGAAAGCCTGTCTGCAGATGAAGAGGTCCCAATGAAGAGCAGTGGTTCTCAGTCCTGGTCCTGGGGACTCAGAGGGGTGTGCACATTTTAGTTTTTAGCTTAGCACTACAGAGCGGATTCAAATGATCAACTCATCATCAAGCTTCAAGTGGTATTTATGTGCAGTTGAAGTCGGAAGTTTGCATATACTTAGGTTGGAGTCATTAAAACTAGTTTTTCAACCACCACAAATTTCTTGTTAACAAACTATAGTTTTGGCAAGTCGGTTAGGACATTTACTTTGTGCATGACACAAGTAATCTTTCCAACAATTGTTTACAGACAGATAATTTCACTTGTAATTTACTGTATCACAATACCAGTGGGTCAGAAGTTTACATACGCTAAATTGACTGTGTATGTTTACATACACTAAGTTTACATACACTAAATTTCCATGCTGCCTTTAAACAGCTTGGAAAAATGGCTTTAGAAGCTTCTGATAGGCTAATTGACATCATTTGAGTCAATTTGAGGTGAAAAAAGAAAGAGACACGCTCTGTCTCCTAGAGATGAACGTACTTTGATGCAAAAAGTGCAAATCAATCCCAGAACAACAGCAAAGGACCTTGTGAAGATGCTGGAGGAAACAGGTACAAAAGTATCTATATCCACAGTAAAACGAGTCCTGTATCGACATAACCTGAAAGGCCGCTCAGCAAGCAAGAAGCCACTGCTCCAAAACCACCATTAAAAAAAGCTAGACTACGGTTTGCAACTGCACCTTGGGACAAAGATCGTACTTTTTGGAGAAATGTCCTCTGGTCTGATGAAACAAAAGTAGAACTGTTTAGCCATAATGGCCATAGTTATGTTTTCAGGAAAAAGGGGGAGGCTTGCAAGCCGAAGAACACCATCCCAACCATGAAGCACGGGGGTGGCAGCATCATGTTGTGGGAGTGCTTTGCTGCACACAAAATAGATGGCATCATGAGGCAGGAAAAGTATGTGGATATATTGAAGCAACATCTCAAGACATCAGTCAGGAAGTTAAAGCTTGGTCACAAATGGGTCTTCTAAATGGACAATGACCCCAAGCATACTTCCAAAGTTGTGGCAAAATGGCTTAAGGACAACAAAGTCAAGGTATTGGATTGGCCAACACAAAGCCCTGACCTCAATCCCATAGAAAATTTGTGGGCAGAACTGAAAAAGCGTGAATGAGCAAGGAGACCTACAAACCCGACTCCATTACACCTGCTCTGTCAGGAGACAAAATTCACCCAACTTATTATGGGAATCTTGTGGAAGGCTACCAAAAATGTTTGACCCAAGTTAAATAATTTAAAGGCAATGCTGCCAAATACTAATTGAGTGTATGTAAACTTCTGACCCACTGGGAATGTGACTGAAATAAATCTTTCTCTCTACTTTTATTCTGACATTTCACATTCTTAAAATAAAGTGGTGATCCTAACTGACCTAAGGCAGGGAATTTTTACTATGATTAAATGTCAGTAATTGTGAAAAGCTGAGTTTAAATGTATTTGGCTCAGGTGTATGTAAACTTCAGACTTCAACCGTATTATTATTTGTGATGCTATCCTTGATATGATCCTGCTATTGTTTGCTACACATGCCCATGTGTGTGCACATGCATCTGTCTATCCAATGTTATCATGGTTTGTTATAAGAGATATTATACTTTAGAAATCCACAATGACCTGGGGATGTCAAAGTCTAATATTGACTATCTTCCATATTCCTACAGATACCTTGCAACTGGTGATTCCTTCAAAACGATTTGGTTACCACGGCCATCTGAGATTGCCTACCTGTGTCCTGCAGAACTTCATGAGGATGTAGATGAGGACCAGGAGGGGATCTGCAGGATTTTTCAAGGATGGGCGCTAACAACGCAGCACAGGAGGCAATCCGTGTGCGGGAGATCTTCACCTCCTACTTCTTCGAAGAGGGTGCTGTTCCTTGGCAACACCAAAGACTAGACTATGCACAACCAAAGGCTCTTAAGAGCCATCCACATTGTAATAAGTGTATTCTTCCATTTACTTTGCTATGTCAACTGCATTTATTCAATTCACAGTTTAGGTAAGGGTAATGTCTGTACAAAAACAGAACAGGCTCCTTTAAGAGTCACCCATATTGAAATAGAAGAACAATTAGACACCCTATAACCCACAGCTACACATTCGTGTATCAATCTGATTGATGGATTGTGTTGTGCAGTAAGCTGGCTCAGGTGTGTAACTGTGGCTCCTTCCACCTTCAAAGAACAGGCAAAAGGGCCAACCATGGAGAATAGTAAGACATGGTCATTATTTCTATTTATGTAGAAAATAATGTAGAAAACAATATATTGTTTGTCATCGTGTGTCTGTATGTTTTCCAGTATAAAGTACTTTTCAGCCACTTAGTGTGGACAACGGGTGAGACGACACACAGATTCCTGTTGAACACTGTCTCTTCAACTACCTTATTTTCTCAATAACCGTCTCTCTCCTTCACTTCCTCCCTCTTCCCCCCTTCTGCCTAAATCCTCAAGGTTATAGTTCAGGAATCTGAACTGGCTACATAGAGGGCACAGTATGATCAGAGGTGAGAGGTCACTTGGTCGTGTCAACAGGAAGTATTATTAAATAGATGCTTTACACTGAAATGCAGCTAGAGATGTAGTAATCCCAGAGTTAATGATCCAAGGTCAGTTTTGCATTTCACCTCCTGATGATTATGATGACTGACAGTGTTAGAATAAAAAACCCACAAGGCTTAAGCATGCTATATCTGTCTCTCGTCTACAGGTATGTCTTGATGTGAGAGAGGATGCAAACCCCCAGTCCCATCATCGCCACCTCACCCGCTCGGGCCAACTGGGGAGACACCACGAGAGACACTATTATACAATTGTGATGAACTGAGAGAATATTACATTTAGTCGCACTGTAATTCATGAATCATATGCTGTCATCCCTGCTCCTCTTTTCCTTTCTGTCTACTACACTTTTTCTCACACCTCTCTCCTCATCTCCTCTTTATTCCTCTGTGTTTATCATGCACACCAGATGTGCATTGAACAACAGACTGAACTTCTATTTATAATATAAGATTACAATTATAATATTTATAATGCATGTATTATGTATTTATAACACTTGGATAACTTCTTTCAATAAAGCGTTTCACATTCTATCCTAGTTGAAATTAAGTCTCTCATTTGATTAAATACTACACCAATCCTGTGTCCTCAGATCAGTGCAGATGAAGGAAAGTAGATATTGAGATGAACCGGTTTTAGAGTATTTACATAATGCATAGGAAGTATAGTGTACTATTTTTAAATTCTGTTTCTGTGTATATCAGTTACAAATCAGCCTTTAACCAGTTAAATCATGTTTCTAGTCTATTGCATAGTTATAATGTGTAACCATTGCTGTCCCATGGGCATGATTGGTAAACACTGTTGAAGTGTATAATTTAGGGGTGCAACTTTCACTTTCTGAAATGGCATTTTTGTGCCTCCCCAGTATTATCATTGGAATATTATAAAAAACAAAGCAACGATGTGCTTTAGGACCATGCGGATGCCACCAAGCAGTTGAAGGCTATTTGGAGTGTTTATCCGACTGGATCAAAAAATATATATATATTATGCCACCCCACTTCTTGCGCTGCTGGTATGATTGTAATAGATACATACACAGCATCAAATACTGGAGTTTGATACTCCTGTTATTGGATATGACTGTAAAGGAACGTCTCACAGACGTTCATACCTGAACCGCACCTTTATTTGCAAAGGTAGAGTACATGATCAGTGAATACATTCAATGTACAGGCTACAATGTGGGAATCTCATGCTTGGTATTAACTACATGTAACTACATGCATCCTTGGCGCAATAAAGTTATATTATATTCTACTCAATCCATAGGCTTCGTTAAATCCATTCAGACTGTTTTGAACACTCTCCATTCCTTTGGAACTTAGTGTATAATGTTTACTGTTCATTATTTTATTGTTTAACTTTTGTTTATTAGCTATTTCACTTGCTTTGGCAATGTAAACATATGAGAGAGAGAGGCAGCACACTCAGTCACCTCTGAACAGTCTGAGCAGGACAGGACCTTGGAGTGTTCCTCACTCATAGCACTGTGTTGCTCCCTCTTCACTAACTAGGCATTGTTGTCTCTCCTCCCACTCAGAAGTTATTGCTACATATTGGAAAAACTTCCGAAAGATTTTAGGATTATATTTCCTGCTGGTAATATTCCCACTATAGCTCCACTTTCTCTGCAGGATGGTACAAATCACTACCTCTTAGTCTGCCAGAATAAACCAACAGAAAAACACACCTGCAATGTTCTTAAAGATGGCGATTAAAGTTTTGAATTTTATCTCAAAAACGCAGAAATAGCCATGCTAACATTTGGCCTCCTAAAAATCTCTCCAGTACTAGCTCTCCATCCTCCCCATTCACAGTTTCTCTCCTTCTTTCCTCTCCTCTTCTCCAGAACTTGTACCAGAACAGGTTTCTCGGACTTGGACGAGCAGCAATGGCATCCCCGTCACGTTCGTCCCAGAACCGCCGGCGCTGTAAGCACCCGATCCGCCACAGCTACAATCCCGAGCAGTTCCCTAACGTCAACTTCCAGAACGGCTTTCCTGAGGTCGTGGCGACTATGCACCGCTCGACCAGCGACACAGACCTGGTGACATCACACAGCCGTTCAACGCTCACCGTCAGCACCTCGCTCTATGCCATCGGTCAGACCCAGGACATCCTCATCTGCTGGGACATCAAGGAGGAGGTGGACGCTGGGGACTGGATTGGCATGTACCTCATCGGTGAGCACTGCCATAACAGTAATTTTCATAGAAGGGACCAAAGCAATACGTAATAGTAGATGATAGTGAGGCAGCTAGAGACAGTGAGATGAAGAGCAGCTTATTTCAAATCTTGTAAACTGTTATACATACTGCATGTGATCTTCTTTGGAGTTAGCTTTTGGGGAAGAGGAATAGGTGTGTAGGACAAGAACTAGAATGTGTTCATTCAAGTCTACAGTATTTGAAAGGGACTGTATGGACACTACATAGAGAGCAATGCGATGACTCAGGTCATGTTAGGTCAGGTCATGTCCAGTCTGCCTTCCCTTATCATTTGAGGTTATCTGAAGGTGGTGTTGTGGTGCTCAGACACAGTTAATGTTACGTATCCACAGGGAACTGACAATGCTTGTGTGATACTGTAATGGGACTTTGTATCTCACCTTCACCTCCCTCCCTTTCAACTCTCTCAGAAGAAGTTTCGTCTGAGAACTTTCTAGACTACAAGAGCCGCGGAGTGAATGGTTCGCACAAGGGCCAGATAGTGTGGAAAATTGAGGCCAACTCCTATTTTGTGGAGCGTAAGTGCATTTCTGGAAATACATCCAAAACCAGCTACATTACAGTACACTACATCCCCCACACACTGAGAGAGCTGTTTTATAACGGATGTAGCATATACCACTAAATCTTTACATACAGTGGGGCAAAAAAGTATTTAGTCAGCCACCAATTGTGCAAGTTCTCCCACTTAAAAAGATGAGAGAGGCCTGTAATTTTCATCATAGGTACACTTCAACTATGACAGACAAAATTAGAAAAAAATCCAGAAAATCACATTGTAGGATTTTTAATGAATTTATTTGCAAACTATGGTGGAAAATAAGTATTTGGTCAATAACAAAAGTTTATCTCAATATTTTGTTATATACCTTTTGTTGGCAATGACAGAGGTCAAACGTTTTCTGTAAGTCTTCACAAGGTTTTCACACACTGTTGCTGGTATTTTGGCCCAATCCTCCATGCAGATCTCCTCTAGAGCATTGATGTTTTGGGGCTGTTGCTGGGCAACATGGACTTTCAACTCCCTCCAAAGATTTTCTATGGGGTTGAGATCTGGAGACTGGCTAGGCCATTCCAGGACCTTGAAATGCTTCTTACGAAGCCACTCCTTCGTTGCCCGGGCGGTGTGTTTGGGATCATTGTCATGCTGAAAGACCCAGCCACGTTTCATCTTCAATGCCCTTGCTGATGGAAAGAGGTTTTCACTCAAAATCTCACGATACATGGCCCCATTCATTCTTTCCTTTACACGGATCAGTCGTCCTGGTCCCTTTTCAGAAAAACAGCCCCAAAGCATGTTTCCACCCCCATGCTTCACAGTAGGTATGGTGTTCTTTGGATGCAACTCTGCATTCTTTGTCCTCCAAACACGAAGAGCTGAGTTTTTACAAAAAAGTTATATTTTGGTTTGATCTGACCATATGACATTCTCCCAATCTTCTTCTGGATCCTCCAAATGCTCTCTAGCAAACTTCAGACGGGCCTGGACATGTACTGGCTTAAGCAGGGGGACACGTCTGGCACTGCAGGATTTGAGTCCCTTGCAGCGTAGTGTGTTACTGATGGTAGGCTTTGTTACTTTGGTCCCAGCTCTCTGCAAGTCATTCACTAGGTCCCCCCGTGTGGTTCTGGGATTTTTGCTCACCGTTCTTGTGATCATTTTAACCCCACGGGGTGAGATCTTGCGTGGAGCCCCAGATCGAGGGAGATTATCAGTGGTCTTGTATGTCTTCCATTTCCTAATAATTTTGTTTCTGGTGTCCTTTGACAGCTCTTTGGTCTTGGCCATAGTGGAGTTTGGAGTGTGACTGTTTGAGGTTGTGGACAGGTGTCTTTTATACTGATAACAAGTTCAAACAGGTGCCATTAATACAGGTAACGAGTGGAGGACAGAGGAGCCTCTTAAAGAAGAAGTTACAAGTCTGTGAGAGCCAGAAATCTTGCTTGTTTGTAGGTGACCAAATACTTATTTTCCACCATAATTTGCAAATAAATTTATTAAAAATCCTACAATGTGATTTTCTGGATGTTTTTCCCCTTATTTTGTCTGTCATAGTTGAAGTGTACCTAAGATGAAAATTACAGGCCTCTCTCATCTTTTTAAGTGGGAGAACTTGCACAATTGGTGGCTGACTAAGTACTTTTTTGCCCCACTGTAACACTGAAACTATCTCATAACCATTTTGTTTCTCATTACCATTGTGACCATTTTGTATCTTCAGAATTCCATAAGTTTCAGGATTTCCCTTTAGAATCACAAATCCTTCTTACTCTGTACAGATTAAAGCAAGTCTATTTGGAAGAGATTCCATAAATAAAATAATTGACATAATTTATACAGCCAAATGATCCCATTAGTTCCTCTAGACTAGAGAACCGACACTGACTGTATAGTACAGTAGGCCCCGGTGTGGACAGCTCTGCTTAGACACAAAGTGCAGCTATGAGTAACTACCATAGTGCTATCCTCCCCTCATCTGGTTCTGCTAAAGTAATACGTTGTCATCTGTGGGTGATTTTGTTATTTAGCTAACACTGCTTCTGTTTATTTACCTAAAGTAAGACTCATCCCTCAAAGAGCTCCTCCCACCTCATCAGTAGGGACAGCTCATTCGCAAGAATCAGATATCTATCAATCAATCAATCACATTTATTTATAAAGCCCTTTTTACATCAGCCGATATAAAATAAACCCAGCCTTAAACCCCAAACAGCAAGCAATGCAGATGTAGAAGTACGGTGGCTAAGAAAAACTCCCTAGAAAGGCCAGAACCTATGAAGAAACCTAGAGAGGAACCAGGCTCTGAGGGGTGGCCAGTCCTCTTCTGGCTGTGCCGGGTGGAGATTATAACAGAACATGGCCAAGATGTTAAAACGTTCATAGATGACCAGCGGGGTCAGATAAAAATAATCACAGTGGTTGTAGAGGGTGCAACAGGACAGCACCTCAGCAGTAAATGTCAGTTGGCTTTTCATAGCCGATCATTCAGAGTTAGAGACAGCAGGTGCGGTAGAGAGAGTCCAAAACAGCAGTTCCGGGACAAGGTAGCACGTCCAGTGAACAGGTCAGAACAGTTGAAACTGGAGGAGCAGCATGACCAGGTGGACTGGGGACAGCAAGGAGTCATCATGCCAGGTAGTCCTGAGGCATGGTCCTAGGGCTCAGGTCCTCCGAGAGAAAAAGAAAGAGAGAGAATTAGAGAGAGCATACTTAAATTCACACAGGACTAAACATGAGAAATGCTCCAGATATAAAAGACTCACCCTTGCCCCCGACACATAAACTACTGTAGCATAAATACCCAAACAGGGCCAAACAGACAGGATATAACATCACCCACTTTGCCAAGGCAAAGCCCCCACACCACCAACCTATTTTTTTACCTTTATTTAACTAGGCAAGTCAGTTAAGAACAAATTCTTATTTTCAATGACATTCTAGGAACAGTGGGTTAACTACCTGTTCAGGGGCAGAACGACAGATTGGTACCTTGTCAGCTCAGGGGTTTGAACTTGCAACCTTTCGGTTACTAGTCCAACGCTCTAACCACTAGGCTAACCTACTACCCTGAGACAAGGCCGAGTATAGCCCACGAAACGAACCTGAGGGGTTGTGCCAACCCAGACAGGAAGATCACGTCAGTGACTCAACACACTCAAGTGACGCACCCCTCCTAGGGACGGCATGGAAGAGCACCAGTATGCCAGGGACTCAGCCCCCGTAATAGGGTTAGAGGCAGAGAATCCCAGTGGAGAGAAGGGAACCGGCCAGGCAGAGACAGCAATCAATCTTTTGGCCAATACCATTCGCTCGTGCCTGTGTGCCACCCTGTAGGCTCAATGGTGTTGATTCTCAAGCATCTCCATTTAGCTACCACAGTAGATTAGCAGCTTGGAAAGCAGCCACTGAGATTCTTATCTCTGTGTAATTAAATTGATAGTATTATCCCTCTGTGTAATTAAATAGATAGTATTATCTCTCTGTGTAATTAAAGGGATAGTATTATCTCTCTGTGTCAGGCTCCGCTGCTAATAACCATGTAGCTGAGGACCGTCTGCTCTCTCTCCCCCAGTTTATTGGCATGCTGCTCACAACAGCTTTCTTAGGTCACGCTGGTGTGTCTCTGGCCTGTTTTTGAGAGCTTTCCAACTGTGAAACCTGATTAAGGTGCCAATAAACAGAGAAATAGTGTATAATGCAAACAGTAGGTCATTCTAAAAAGATAGGACAATCTCTCTTAAATGAACTTCTGTCCTCTCTTCTGTCATCTGTCTCTTCTTTCCTCTCAGTGGAGACCAAGATCTGTTTTAAATACTACCATGGTGTGAGCGGGGCCCTGCGAGCCACCACCCCCAGTTTGACTGTGAAGAACCCCTCAGTTCCGGTGAGCGTGTAAGACTACTTAGTCCCAGCCTGGTATTAGTGCTACTGTACATGGGCGCTATATGTTCATATGGGCTTCTCAAGGGGTACTGAAGGGAAGAGATGATGAATTACTACAACGGATCTACTGTATGTCTTTCCATCTAAACGATATATTTTTCCATTGTCTGGGTTGAAGCTTATCACTAGAGCCTAGAGTGGTAAGAAAAGTAAGAACAAAAATCCTGACTGTTCCAGAAAGGGGTTAGCATGTCATCTGTTGTCCAGTGTTACCTGCATTACTAGGGGTTATCAGACGTGATTTAAAGGGCAGATATAATGGGTTTAGCAATCCATTAGATTGGTTACCCTTCTTTTCTCATTGACTGGAAAAGAAAATCCTGAAATTGAAAGTGGTGCTAAGTGTAAATTATTGTATGCTTATTGGCTGGTTGACATTGCCTGTCTTGAGAGAGATCACACACAGACAGACAGCAGTCTGAGAGATAGACAGACAGATACGCCACAGCCAGAGGTGAACAGAGAGGGGAATCAGATAATGTCCTTGTGTTGTCCCTGTGGAGTACACTGTAGTAGAGGTCCCCTGTGGGCACTCCAGCTGTCTGCTGGAGGCCCACTGCAGCCAGGGAGTGAAATGCATTAGCCCAGGCCTATGCAGGCCCTGCCCCCACAGCCTACATACCCCCACACTGCTGTAATGACTACTCACTTGTCCTCCTAGAGATCACACCCAGAGGAACAATCTCAGAAACACATCAATGCCACAGCCTGTCAAAATGCCATTGTATTGTTACTGCTGTGATGGTGTGTGTGCGTGCGTTTGCATATGACCCTTATCCTCCACCCCCATCTCTCAGTGGCCCTCCATCTCTCAGTGGCCCTCCATCATCTCTCAGTGGCCCTCCATCACCTCTCAGTGGCCCTCCATCATCTCTCAGTGGCTATTTTCCACAAATCCACCTGCCTGCTATAAAGATCCTTGGGCAGGCTTACACCTGTGGAGGAGGAACAGGGAGGAGAGGTGCTGTAAAGGCGGGCGCTGATGTGACTTTTTCTTACTCTCTCTCTCTCTCTCTCTCTCTCTCTCTCTCTCTCTCGCTCTCTATCTCTCTCTAACCCTCTCTTTCTTTCGCTCTCTATCTCTCTCTAACCCTCTCTTTCTTTCGCTCTCTCTTTCTCACCCTCTCTCTGTGTAGGTGTTTAAGCCCGTCACAAATGAAGAAGTCCCCCAGAGCACAGGCAGCAGAAGACTCATTAGCTTCTCCCTCTCAGGTGAGCATGCCCCCCCCCCCCCCCCCCCCCCCTACCACCACGTTACCTTGGCAACGCATCTCTACAGGGCTGGGCCAGCACATGTGCCAGCATTACTGTGGCAAAGGGCAACACACAGCTTGTGTCTCCATAGCAACTCATCCCAGGATTCAGATACAGTACTATCATCCATCTGGAGTACATCATGTGCATTACAGGAAGGAATGTTCTGTGCCAACTGGCATGATACAGAATGCTAGCAGTTAGAGAAATATCGACAAACCCACACTTACATGACGGTGATGAAAAGGATTCCTTTCTCCTAACACTTCCATACTTAAATGCCGCTGTTTCATTCCCAAACGCTGCATGAAGAAATACATCACATCTGTAGAAATGTCACAAAAACATCCTAACATCCTGACTCATCATAGGAAAAGCACAGTGAGTCTATTGTGCTAAGTGTTTCCGACAGTCTTGAGTTGAGTTGGATTCCTAACTGAGGGATGCAGCAGCAGCAGCAGCAGCAGTAGAGGCATGATCCAGTTCCACCTGATTCACAGTGAGGTAGTGCAGATGAAAGGTGGGTGTGACAGCTTGCTCAGTCGTGTATCCAAACGATTCTCTCCCCCCACAGCTGCATGGGAGATGTCAGGGGGAGGCAGATGGGATTTCAGACAGCAGCTCTTCCCCTTTCGTCTTCAGCTTTGATCAACACAGGCTTACAAATACTGAACAAACATACTGACTGTAGTAGTCCCTGTCTGGTCCCAGATCACTGGGAGGCTATGCTACTGTATGACATGTCTGTCACAAATATTACAGAGCAGAGTTGGAGAGAAGTTCAAGTTAAATGCAACGCTACGCAAAATAATAATTCTGTCTAGACCTATTTTTCAGGGAGAGTTATTCTGTCTCTGCTCTGCTATAGTAGAACATACTACTACTATTGTAGAAGTACAGCATACTGTGGCAACACAGGATATTGAACCAAATTGATTTGCAGAGCTAAAAGGAACATTCTCTTTCTCAAGGACATTCCTGCTGACTGCACTCTGCTCTTCTTTGTCAGAAGTATGGGATTTTCTTAAGCCGTTAAAGGTGTAATTTTAAAGCCGTTTATCCTCATCGTCTCCTCCTCTATACTCTTATCGTCTCTGGTAGATTTCCACGCCACGGGGCTGAAGAAAGGGATGTTCTTCAACCCTGACCCCTACCTGAAGATCGCCATCCATCCCGGCAGGAACAGCATCTTTCCAGCGCTGCCACACCACGGCCAGGAGAAACGCTCCAGCATCGTCTGTAACACCATCAACCCCCGCTGGCAGAGAGAGGTGAGAGGAGGGCCCTGACAAGGCTTTATATTCTATGTGTTCCAAGACAATTGTTGCTATCTGGCTCAAAGGACTATGAAAAAGCAAGCAACCTTGAGTATGCTCTCTGTAACAGGGCAATAAAGTCAGGCAGAGTGACAGTCTTAAGGTGCTTTATACAATATGTTATACAGGTACTGTTGACCTGGAACCATATGGAAACACTAACTGGGATGTACAGAATTTACACAGGTGTAACCAAAGTTGTTTTTCTTGTTTTTGCTCAAAAGAACAAGTGCTGAAAATGGGTTACAACAGTTGTGGTTTGGTTGTGATGAGTTGATAGCACTATCCCTGCAACATTCAGGAAGTATTTAGACCCTAGTATATTTTATTTTTTCCTCATCAATCTACACACAGTACCCAATAATGACAAAGCAAAAACAGGTTTTTAGACTTGTTTTTTGCTGTAAATATCACATTCACATTTAAGTATTCAGACCCTTTACTCAATACTTTGTTGAAGCACCTTTGGCAGGGATTACAGCCTCCAGTCTTCTTGGGTATGATGCTACAAGCTTGGCACACCTGTATTTGGGGAGTTTCTCCCATTCTTCTCTGCAGATCCTCTCAAGCTCTGTCAGGTTGGATGTGGAGCGTTGCTGCACAGCCATTTTCAGGTCTCTCCAGAGATGCTCAAGTCCGGGCTTTGGCTGAGCAACTCAAGGACATTCAGAGACATGTCCCGCAGCCACTCCTGCGTTGTCTTGGCTGTGTGTGCTTAGGGCCCCAGTCCGAGGTCCTGAGCACTCTGGAGCAGGTTTTCATCAAGGATCTCTCTGTACTTTGCTCCGTTCATCTTTGCTGACGAGACTCCTAGTCACTGCAGCTGAAAATGGTGGTGCCAGGTTTCCTCCAGAGAGTTCAATCTTGATTTCATCAGACCAGAGAATCTTGTTTCTCATGGTCTGATTCCAAGAACACAGGATAAGATGTTACTATCCTTTGTGCAAGCACTTCCAAGAGTTAATGAACAGTGAGCCTGGTGAAATTTGGGGAGCGCATCGTCAGTAGTGTACCTTTGGTTCCTAGGGTGTTTCGGCCTTTCACACTATACACGCTCCCCAAAGGCGGCCAGCGACAGGGTGATCAATCCTACGCTTGCGTCCCATTCCCAATTAGTCATAGGAGTTGCCTTGTTGATGATAGCCAACATCCCATGGGACTATGCATGGCAGGGGCATCCTCCTCCCTGAGTCAAGCATTGTTGACCGCATACCTCCTGGCCCTCTCACTTCGGGGCCCAGCTGGGGTCTTTCCTAGAGAGTATCTGAGAGTATTTAGGTGCCTTTTGACAAACTTCAAGTGGGCTATCATGTGCCTTTTACTGAGGAGTGTCTTACATCTGGCCACTCTACCATAAAGGCCTGATTGGTGGAGTGCTGCAGAGATGGTTGTCCTTCTGGAAGGTTTACCCATCTCCACAGAGGAACTCTAGAGCTCTGTCAGAGGGACCATCGGGTTCTTGATCACCTACCTGACCAAGGTCCTTTCCCCCTGATTGTGTGGTCGGGCGGCCAGCTCTAGGAAGAGTCTTGGTGGTTCCAAACTTCTTCCATTTAAGAATGATGTAGGCCACTATGTTCTTGGGGACCTTCAATGCTGCAGACATTTTTTCATACCCTTTCCCAGATCTGTACCTCGACACAATCCTTTCTCGGTGCTCTACGGACAATTCCTTCGACCTCATTGCTTTGTTTTTGCTCTGACATTCACTGTTAAATGTGGGATCTTATATAGACGTGTGTGCCTTTCCAAATGAATGTCCAATCAATTGAATTTCCCACAGGTAGACTCCAATCAAGTTGTAGAAATATCTCAAAGATGATCAATGGAAACAGGATGTACCTGAGCTCAAATTCAATTCTCATAGCAAAGGGTCTGAATACATTAGCAAAAATGTCTAAAAACCTGTTTTCGCTTTGTAATTATGGGGTATTGTTTGTAGATTGCTGAGGAAATGTTTTACTTAATCCATTTTAGAAAATGTCAAGGGATGTGAATACTTTCCGAAGGCACTGTATACTTTTTTTTTTCTAAATACAATGAGTGCACAAAACATTAGGAACACCCACTCTTTCCATGATGTAGACTGACCAGGTGAATCCAGGGCTGTGTTCGAATACCCATACCGTATACTACATACTTAATGAGTATATACTACATACTATTAGTTCATTTTAGTATACTGTAAGTGAACGGTATTGTTTCAGTTGAGCGTACCAGAGCTTCGCCTGTCTACTGGAAGTTGATGCTGTTGCTATGCAACCTCGTGCTAGCTTGTTAGCATATCAAATGACTAGCTAAATATTTTATGATTTTCGGTGTGTTTGTAAATTCAATCTGGTGCGGCAGAGTGCACTCTGGGTGTTTGTAAATGCAGAACATTGTCAGATTGTCCCCTCGTAAATTTAGAGCGTTTCGCTCTCGGAGCGTTCATTTGTAGTCAAGCGGCCAAGTTAACTGGCTAACGTTGATTATATAATTCCAGAAACAAATGAGAAAACACCTCACTCTAACCATTTTACTTGCCCTAGCAGAGCTGGTTAGGCTGTTTTCATGTTATCCAGAGCGTTGGTGACTGTAACTGTGCTGCTGGCAAAAATGTAATTGCTTTTTTTTTTGCCGAAGTTTACAGACACCGGCCATATTCAATGCGTGTTAAGCGTTTGTAAATTTATCAGTTATTCTGCGGGAGAGTCCTCTGAAATCTGAGTAGATAGCCAGAATTAACCATGTCCATTTAAACGCAAAATGACTATACCACTTAGCTAAGAATTGTGTGAATAATCAAGTCAATAAATGTTGGGTAGTTAGTTAGATAGCATATAGTTAATATACTGCCTGGCAAGTTCGATGTATTAGTAGCCAATTAATGTTAGGTAACTAGCTAACATACCGGTAGATGCTGCTGTAATGCTATGCGGTTCATAAGGATAGCATAGCTAACAAATTGTCAACCAACATAACATGCAATGTAACTTATTTGAAAGCCATTACTTTATTACATTGCTCAACATTTTCTTAACATTTGACATAATTAGTTAAAGCAATGAGTTTGTATCCGCTCTTGTAGGACTTCTTTGCTTCGGCTGCATATTTTCCGCCATTTTCTACAAATCTGAAAATGTTGTGAAGCTATGCCCATTTTCTGAAGAATTGCATTATGGTCCCTAAATGCACTGAAATAGTGTCCACTGCTTGTATACTTCGTATTTTGGCGAATTTAGTTCGACATCCGTGAACTTTTGGCATACTAACTATATCCATGCTATGACCAATAACTATATACTCAATTCACTATATACTCAATTCACTATATACTCAATTCACTAAATACTCAATTCAAGTCACATATAGTACGGTTAGTGCGGTTAGTATGAGTATTTGAACACAGCTCAGGTGAAAGCTAGTATCTCTTGTTGGCTTGTCTAGTTAAATAAAGGTTAAATATAATAAATAAAAATGTAAATTATTGATGTCACCTGTTAAATCCACTTCAATGTGTAGATGAAGGGGAGGAGACAGTTTAAAGTACGATTTTTAAGCCTTGAGACAATTGAGACATGAACTGTGTATGATTGCCATTCAGAGGGTGAATGGGCAAGAGAAAAGATGTAAGTGCCATTGAACAGGGTATGTTAGTAGGTGCCAGGCGCACTGGTTTGAGTATGTCAAGAACTGCAACGCTGCTGGGTTTTTCACTCTCAACAGTTTCCTGTGTGTATCAAGAATAGTCCACCACCCAAAGGACATCCAGCCAACTTGACACAACTGTGGAAGCATTAGAGTCAACATGGGCAGGAAGCATTGGAGTCAACATGGGCGGGAATCGTTGGAGTTAACATGGGCCAGCATCCCTGTGGAACGCGTTCACACCTTGTAGAGTCCATGCCTGACGAATTGAGGCTGTTCTGATGGCAAAAAGGGGTGGAACGTAATATTAGAAAGGTGTTCCTAATATTTTGTATATTCAGTGAGTGTGTATGAATGTGACAGTGTTGTTTGGTGAGCGATATTAACTTGAGGAACAATGTGTATTGCAAGGGATGCTGAGATCTCATTAAACCCATCCGCTGTGTTCCTCCTCCTCCTCATCATGGGGGGATTTACATTTACACTGCTAATGAGGAGAGTGCTTTGGAGGACATACAGTCGGAAAATTGGTCAAACAGGCAGGCATGCAGGCAGGCAGAGATAGACAGAGAGGGAGCGAGAGAGAGAGAGAGTAGAGGAAGGTAGAGGGGGTAGGAGGATAAGTGGGAAAGAGGAGGAATTTTATTTTACATGTCTCTTAGAGAGAGGGAAGGGAAAAGACATTTGAGGGACTGGCAGGCAGTAGGCTTATTAACATTTGACTTGTTTAGTGAGGGATATTCCCCTCCCTCGCTGTATCTCCTCCTCCTGAACACAGCAGTACTCCCTCCCTCCCTGGCTGTATCTCCTCCTCCTGAACACAGCAGTACTCCCTCCCTCCCTGGCTGTATCTCCTCCTCCTGAACACAGCAGTACTCCCTCCCTCCCTGGCTGTATCTCCTCCTCCCGAACACAGCAGTACTCCCTCCCTCCCTGGCTGTATCTCCTCCTCCTGAACACAGCAGTACTCCCTCCCTCCCTGGCTGTATCTCCTCCTCCCGAACACAGCAGTACTCCCTCCCTCCCTGCCTGTATCTCCTCCTCCTGAACACAGCAGTATTCCCTCCCTCCCTCCTTCCCTCCTTCCCTGCCTCTTTATATTCTTCATCATTACCCTTCTTCCACTTCCTTTACTCAGCAGACAGGGTCTCCTTCTGATTCAGGGGCTTTGGTTTCGAAAGCTATTTCAAGGACAAGAACAGTCAAAATGCATTATAATTTATAATGTATGAATTATACATTTACACCGTGACTCAGAGTTTCCTCATGTGATAATCCTCTTTTATTACCATGCTGGTAAAAATCACCTCTCTCTCCCTATAATAGGCTATTACTGGGTTACCGGTACTCATTTAGCTAATGGTTCAATTAAGTGGTGTCGCCCTGAAAGGGCAGGAAATGTGTCACGGACCCAGCTCTGCTTTGGTACAGTATCAACACCCCTTCAGTATATTGAGGGGAAGGATATAGCAGCGCCACTCTGTATTCTTGGAAATGATCAGTATGGATAAGGGGAGGTATGACACCTGCGGTGATGGTTTCTGGAGGCTTCATGCTGGATCTGACTGTATAATGAAGAGTTTAGCTAATAGAGTAGGTCCCTCCCTTTTCGTGTCTCCCACTTGTACCTCAAAATTATCCAGGGCTTCTGTGAGGAAGGCTGAAGGCAGCGGAAAAGTGCACCCTACTCCCTCACCCTCCCCTGTTTGATATTCAGATCAGCCGCAGCCTTCCTTCGCTCCCTCAAGACTCCCTGACAGAGAGAGTCATGGGAGTACAGGTAAGGGCACACATCAGTACAGGCCAGGGTTATATATAAACCACAGCACCCCACCACCACCAGCTTTCTGCCTCTCAGGCACACATGTGCATCCCAAATGGCACCCTATTTCCTAGTGCACTACTTTTGACCAGCGCCCATCTACTATATAAGGAATAGGGTGCCATTTGGAATGCAAACAGCCTCACACCATCGTCATGTTCTATTCTCAGCAGCTGAAACACTTTTCAATAATAGATCTCCCCCTCTGTCTCCCAAATAGCACCCTATTCCCTTTATAGTGCACTTATTTTTACCACGGCCTACTCTGGTCAAAAGTAGTGCACTATGTAGGGACTAGGGTACTATTTGGGATGTAGCCACTCCATCTTCCTATAGGGCTCCAGAATCACATCACATGACTGTCTGCTGCAATCACAAATTAATATTTATTTCTCATACCATTCTTCGTGCTTGCATAAACATAATGCTGAAGCTGAGTTTTATTTCTGGATGTTGTTCATGGGGCAGCAGCACGAGGCAACCTTCGTTTCCAAAGATTAACGATGGGTACCGGCTGTGGTGCTTCGATTAATTGATCCATTATTAAGGCCTCTTTATAACATGTGCTGTGTTCCATCCAGACACATACAGTGCCTTCGGGAAGTATTCAGACCCCTTGATGTTTTCCACATTTTGATGCGTTACAGCCTTATTCTAAAATGGATTGAAAAAAATAGTAATCCTCAGCAATCTACACTCAATAGCCCATAATGACAAAGCGAAAACGGGTATTTAGATATTTTTAGCAAATTTTTTGCTAATTTATTTACCGTTGAAGATTACCTACACCTAGGCTCGAGTCATTAAAACTCGTTTTTCAACCACTTCCCAAATTTCTTGTTAACAAACGACAGTTTTGGCAAATCGGTTACGACATCTTCTTTGTGCATGAACCAAGTAATTTTTCCAACAATTGTTTACAGACAGATTATTTCACTGTATCACAATTCCAGTGTGTCAGAAGTTTACATACACTAAGTTGACTGTGCCTTTAAACAGCTTGGAAAATTCCAGAAAAGGATGTCATGGCTTTAGAAGCTTCTGATAGGCTAATTGACATCATTTGAGTCATTTGGAGGTGTACCTGTGGATGTATTTCAAGGCCTACCTTCAAACTCAGTGTCTCTTTGCTTGACATCATGGAAAAATCTAAAGAAATCAGCCAAGACCTCAGGAAAAAAAATTGTAGACCTTCACAAGTCTGGTTCATGCTTGGGAGCAATTTCCAAATGCCTGAAGGTACCAAGTTCATCTGTACAAACAATAGTAAGCAAGTATCAAAACCATGGGACCACGCAGCCATCATACCGCTCAGGAAGGAGACACATTCTGTCTCATAGAGATGAACATACTTTTGTGCGAAAAGTGCAAATAAATCCCAGAACAACAGCAAAGGACCTTGTGAAGATGCTGGAGGAAACAGGTACAAAAGTATCTATATCCACAGTAAAACTAGTCCTATATCGACATAAGCTGAAAGGCCGCTCAGCAAGGAAGAAGCCACTGCTCCAAAACCGCCATAAAAAAAGCCAGACTACAGTTTGCAACTGCACATGGGGACAAAGATCGTACTTTTTGGAGAAATGTCCTCTGGTCTGATGAAACAAAAATAATGACCATCATTATGTTTGGAGGAAAAAGGGGGAGGCTTGCAAGCCGAAGAACACCATCCCATCCGTGAAGCACTACAAACTTGACCCAGTTACACCAGCTCTGTTCAGAGGAATGGGCCAAAATTCACCCAACTTATTATGGGAAGCTTGTGGAAGGCTACCCAAAATGTTTGACCCAAGTTAAACAATTTAAAGGCAATAATACCAAATACTAATTGAGTGTATGTAAACTTCTGACCCACTGGGATTGTGATGAAAGAAATAAAAGCTGAAATAAATCATTCTATTATTCTGACATTTCACATTCTTAAAATAAAGTGGTAATCCTAACTGACCTAAAACAGGGAATTTTTACTAGGATTAATGTCAGGAATTGTGAAAAACGGAGTTTAAATGTTTTTGGCTAAGGTGTATGTAAACGTCCGACTTCAACTGTACATACTGTAAATATTCTGACCCTTTGCTATGAGACTCGAAATTGACTTGAAATTCATCATCCTTGAGATGTTTCTACAACTTGATCCACCTGTGGTAAATTCAAGTGATTGGACATGATTTGGAAGCGCACACACCTCTCTATATAGTTGACAGTGCATGTCAGAGCAAAAACCAAGCCATGAAGTCAAATACATTTTCTGTAGAACTCAGCGACAGGATTGTGTCGAGGCACTGATCTGGGGTAGGGTAGAAAAAAATGTCTACAGCATTGAAAGTCCTCAAGAACACAATGGCCTCCATCATTCTTAAATGGAAGAAGTTGGGAACCACCAAGACTCTTCCTAGAACTGGCCACCCAGCGAAACTGAGAAATCGGGGGAAAAGGACCTTGGTCAGGTAGGTGCCCAAGAACCCGATGGTCAGACGGAAGCCCCTCCTTAGTAAAAAGGCACATGACAGCCCACTTGGAGTTTGTCAAAAGGCACCAAAAGACTCTCAGACCATGAGAAACAAGATTCTCTTGTAAGATGAAATCAAGCTTGAACTCTTTTCCCTGAATGGCAAGCGTCACGTTTGCAGGAATCCTGGCACCATCCCTACGGTGAAGCATGGTGGTGGCAGCATCATGCTGTGGGGATGTTGTTCAGCGGCAGGGATTGCGAAACTAGTCAGGATCGAGGCAATGATAAACGGAGCAAAGTACAGAGAGATCTTTGATGAAAACCTGCTCCAGAGCACTCAGGACCTCAGACTGGGGGAAGGTTAACCTTCCAACAGGACAACGACCCTAAGCACACAGCCAAGACAACGCAGGAGTGGCTTCGGAAAACAAGTCTCTGAATGTCCTTATGTGGCCCAGCCAGAGCCCGGACTTGAACCTGATCGAACATCTCTGGAGAGACCTGAAAATAGCTGTGCAACAATGCTCCCCATCCAACCTGACAGAGCTTGTGAGGATCTTTAGAGAAGAATAGGAGAAACTCCCCAAATACAGGTGTGCCAAGCGTGTAGCGCCATACCCAAGAAGAATCAAGGCTGTAATAGCTGCCAAAGGTGCCTCAATAAAGTACTGAGTAAAGGGTCGGAATACTTATGAAAATCCCTTTTTTATATTTTTATAAATCAACCTTCTAGATTAAGGTTGTAACAAAATGTGGAAAAGGTCAAGGGGCCTAATACTTTCCGAAGGCACTGTATGCACGAATCTGCAGAACATGGACATCAATTTATGTTAGCTAGCACATAAAGTCACTGAGACAAACCTCTCTTGTCCCAATATGCCTTATGACTAAGATTTGCCTGATTGGTCTACTATCGGTTGGTTTACTTTAACATTTTACTATTAGCCTTTCATGTTTTTGACACTTTGCCCAGGTTATTTGTGTGTTTGTGAGAGCCAGATATCTCTAGTTTAAAACAGACGTTTATTGTGAGTTTTTTATTATGCTGATTTGAAATCCGCGGGGGTGTGGACACCAACTCTAGGGGTTAAATTAAGGAATCTCTCTTCACTTGTGAATCATTGTTTGGGTTGAACAATTAGTCTAGACTCACCCAGCCATTACATTACAGCCTGTGGCCTACAGTAAAAGTGAAAGTCAATCATCCTGATAATAACTAACACAGGCCCATTCCCCTACAGTCTTGGCCCATGCAGCTAGGCCTGTCTGCTTGTGATGATGCTGCAGGTTCAGAACACACTGACCTTGAATCATCACACTAACACACTAGTAACTAGGAGAGTGGTGGTATAATCCATGATTAGTATGACTACTGCCCAATGGCAGTCTGTGCCGTTTACATTTTTTATGAGCATGGTCTTATTTCTATTGCAGCATATTAGATGACGCATTCATATTCCATTTACCCAGCTTAATGTAACATGGATAGGTTTAGGCTACTTACTACATGATACTTAAATTTTCCCTATCATTCCCCATCATGAGGTTGCTACAACCTAGCCTATGAATCAAAGTTTACAATGTAGGTGCAAAGAAATTTGAGTAATCAAGGTGACAGACATGGACATATTCAATACCGCCTTGCACAATATTGCCTGCATCTAGCTGATTTAGGGTGTAATCATTAGTCCAACAGTTGCAAACAAATTTCTATTGGACAAATTCAGTTATGTTTATCTCCGTTTCTTTCCGTTGGCTTCCTTTTAAGAAACGTTTTTCAACAGAATCGGTGGAATGAATACACCCCTGATCACATGCAAACACAGTTCACTTTCATAGCAGCCAGATTGTTGTAAAATTCCTTCTCGCATCTACTCTCTCTCCTCCTCTCACCTTTTGGCTTCGCTTGTAGACTTCAGTGCACAACACGTCAGTTGTCTGTGTCCAGACATTAAAACTTTTCCAAGCCAAACCTTCATATCATAACCACCACACACAGCCTACATCATTGTCACCATATTAGCTGGCATCAAGTCAACATAGCTACTAGAACTAACGCGTTAGTAAACCCGCTACAATCATGCAGTACAGTGTACAGTTTGCAAGCAGTTTAGCAATTTTACCGACGGACCCTGGTGGCAATAAATGAATTAAACGTAAAGCTTACCTTGACTTGGAAGAGCTCCAGTGTTGGATAGCCATAGTGAGCTAGGTAACATACTGTAGCATCCCTCTCTGTTTGAGTAGGCTAAACTACCTAGCTAGTTGCATTTGCTAGCTAGGTGAAAGTTTTAAAAATCTCTCTTTCTCTTGCTTCTGCTTCATTTTTGAAGAATTGTATTTGTTAAAAACTGTTCCACTATTGTCTCTCTCTCTCTCTCTCTCTCTCTCTCTCTCTCTCTCTCTCTCTCTCTCTCTCTCTCTCTCTCTCTTTGAGTCAACTACGCACCACATTGTATGCACTGCAGTGCTATCTAGTTGTAGCTTATGCTTTCAGTACTAAAATTTATTATCTGATGCTTTGATTGGGTGGACAACATGTCAGTTCATGCTGCAATAGCTCTGATAGGTTGGAGGACGTCCTCCGGAAGTAATAAGTAAGTAATAATTACTTTGAAGTCTATGGAAGGAGGTGAGAACCACGAGCCTCCTAGGTTTTGTATTGAAGTCAATGTACCCAGAGGAGGATGGAAACTAGTTGTCCTCCGGCTACACCATGGAGCTACCCTACAGAGTGCTTTTGAGGCGTGAATATATTTAGTGTAGTTTTATCTCAAATTAAAATCATATAAAATTGTATTTGTCATATACACATGGTTAGCAGATGTTAATGCAAGTGTAGCGAAATGCTTGTGCTTCTAGTTCCGACAATGCAGTAATAACCAACGAGTAATCTAACCTAACAATTTCACAACAACTACCTTATACACACACAAGTGTAAAGAGATGAAGAATATGTACATAAAGATATATGAATGAGTGATGGTACAGAACGGCATAGGCAAGATGCAGTAGATGGTATCGAGTACAGTATATACATATGAGATGAGTAATGTAGGGTATGTAAACATATAAAAGTGCCATTGTTTAAAGTGGCTAGTGATACATGTATTATATAAAGATGGCAAGATGCAGTAGATGGTATAGAGTACAGTATATACATATGAGATGAGTAATGTAGGGTATGTAAACATTATATTAAGTGGCATTGTTTAAAGTGGCTAGAGATACATTTTTTACATTATTAAAGTGGCTGGAATTGAGTCAGTATGTTGGCAGCAGCCACTCAATGGTAGTGGTGGCTGTTTAACAGCCTGATGGCCTTGAGATAGAAGCTGTTTTTCAGTCTCTCGGTCCCTGCTTTGATGCACCTGTACTGACTTCATCTTCTGGATTATAACAGGGTGTACAGGCAGTGGCTCGGGTGGTTGTTGTCCTTGATGATCTTTATGGCCTTCCTGTGACATCGGGTGGTGTAGGTGTCCTGGAGGGCAGGTAGTTTTCTCACGGTGATGCATTGTGCAGACCTCTCTACCCTCTGGAGAGCCTTATGGTTGTGGGCGGAGCAGTTGCCGTACCAGGCGGTGATACAGCTCGACAGGATGCTCTCGATTGTGCATCTGTAAGTTTGTGAGTGCTTTTGGTGACAAGCCAAATTTCTTCAGCCTCCTGTGGTTGAAGAAGCGCTGCTGCGCCTTCTTCACCACGCTGTCTGTGTGGGAGGACCAATTCAGTTTGTCTGTGATGTGTACGCAGAGGAACTCAAAACTTACTACCCTCTCCACTACTGTCCCGTTGATGTGGATAGGGGGGTGCTCCCTCTGCTGTTTCCTGAAGTCCACGATCATCTCCTTTGTTTTGTTGGCGTTGAGTGTGAGGTTATTTTCCTGACACCACACTCCGAGGGCCCTCACCTCCTCTCTGTAGGCCGTCTCGTAGTTGTTGTTAATCAAGCCTACCACTGTCGTCTGCAAATTTGATGATTGAGTTGGAGGTGTGCATGGCCACGCAGTCGTGGGTGAACAGGGAGTACAGGAGAGAGCTCAGAACGCACCCTTGTGGGGCCCCAGTGTTGAGGATCAGAGGGGTGGAGATGTTGTTACCTACCCTCACCACCTGGGGGCGGCCCGTCAGGAAGTCCAGTACCCAGTTGCACAGGGCGGGGTCGAGACCCAGGGTCTCGAGCTTGATGACGAGTTTGGAGGGTACTATGGTGTTAAATGCTGAGTTGTAGTCGATAAACAGCATTCTCTCATAGGTATTCCTCTTGTTCAGATGGGTTAGGGCATTGTGCATTGTGGTTGCGATTGCGTCGTCTGTGGACCTTTTGGGGTGGTAAGCAAATTGGAGTGGGTCTAGGGTGTCAGGTAGGGTGGAGATAATATGGTCCTTGACTAGTCTCTCAAAGGACTTCATGATGACGGAAGTGAGTGCTACGGGGCGGTAGTTGTTTAGCTCAGTTACCTTAGCTTTTTTGGGAACAGGAACAATGGTCGCCCTCTTGAAGCATGTGGGAACAGCAGACTGGGATAAGGATTGATTGAATATGTCCGTAAACACACCAGCCAGCTGGTCTGCGCATGCGCTGAGGACGTGGCTGGGGATGCCGTCTGGGCCTGCAGCCTTGCGAGGGTTAACACATTTAAATGTTTTACTCACGTCGGCTGCAGTGAAGGGGAGTCCGCAGGTTTTGGTAGCGGGCCGTGTCAGTTGCACTGTATTGACCTCAAAGCGAGCAAAGAAGTTGTTTAGTCTGTCTGGGAGCAAGACATCGTGGACCGCGACGGGGCTGGTTTTCTTTTTGTAATCCGTGATTGACTGTAGACCCTGCCACATACCTCTTGTGTCTGAGCCGTTGAATTGCGACTCTCCTTTGTCTCTATACTGACGCTTGGCTTGTTTGATTGCCTTGCGGAGGGAATAGCTACACTGTTTGTATTCGGTCATGTTTCCGGTCACCTTGCCCTGGTTAAAAGCAGTGGTTTGCGCTTTGTTTCGTGCGAATGCTGTCATCAATCCACGGTTTCTGGTTTGGGAATGTTTTAATAGTTGCTGTGGGTATGACATCGCCGATGCACTTGCTAATAAACTCGCTCATCGAATCAGCGTATTCGTCACTGTTGTTGTTTGACGCAATGCGGAACATATCCCAATCCACGTGATTGAAGCAATCTTGAAGTGTGGAATCAGATTGGTCGGACCAGCATTGAACAGACCTGAGCGCGGGAGCTTCCTGTTTTAGTTTCTGTCTGTAGGCTGGAAGCAACAAAATGGAGTCGTGGTCAGCTTTTCCGAAAGGAGGGCGGGGGAGGGCCTTATATGCGTCGTGGAAGTTAAAATAACAATAATCTAGGGTTTTACCAGCCCTAGTAGCACAATCGATATGCTGATAGAATTTAGGGAGTCTTGTTTTCAGATTAGCCTTGTTAAAATCCCCAGCTACAATGAATGCAGCCTCAGGATATGTGGTTTCCAGTTTACATAGAGTCAAATAAAGTCTGTTCAGGGCCATCGATGCTTGGGGGGGGGAATATATGCTGTGATTATAATCGAAGAGAATTCTCTTGGTAGATAATGCGGTCAACATTTGATTGTGAGGAATTCTAAGTCAGGTGAACAGAAGGACTTGAGTTCCTATATGTTGTTATGATCACACCACGTTTCGTTAATCATAAGGCATACCCCCCCCCCCCCCCCCCCCCCCCCCCCCGCCCCTCTTCTACCAGAAAGATGCTAGTTTCTCTCGGTGCGATGCGTGAAGAAACCAGCTGGCTGTACCGACTTCGATAGCGTGTCTCGAGTGAGCCATGTTTCCGTGAAGCAAAGAATGTTACAGTCTCTGATGTCTCTCTGGAATGCTACCCTTGCTCGGATGTCATCAAACTTGTAGTAAGAGACTGGACATTGGCGAGTAGTATGCTCGGGAGCAGTGTGCGATGTGCCCGTCTCCGGAGCCTGACCAGAAGACCGCTTCGTCTGCCCCTTTTACGGCGTCGTTGTTTTGGTTTGCCGGTTGGGATCCGATCCATTGTCCTGGGTGGTGGGCAAAACACAGGATCCGCTTCGGGAAAGTCGTATTCCTGGTCGTAATGATGGTGAGTTGACGTTGCTCTTATTTCCAGTAGTTCCTCCCGACTGTATGTAATAAAACCTCAAATTTCCTGGGATACCAATGTAAGGGAACTTTTTCATTGTTTCACTATTTATATTTTTATGAAATTCACTGAGGATGGGCTTCCCTTTCATCCTCTGAGGAGCCTCCACTGCTACTGCCTCTTCTACTATTGCTACTACCACTACCACAGATCCTATATCTATTGTATGTATACATTATGGACTACTTTTACATCCCTTTACTATATGACCTGCAATTTAGGACAATTATTTAAAAAATGCATGCAAACATGCTCGCTGTATGCTTTAGGCAGGCAGGGGGTTATCTACTGTAATACTGAGCCAGTGATATCTGATGCATTAATGTTCTGTTACAAGTACAGAACAGCACAGTACACTACAGAACAGTACAGTAAGCTACAACCATAGAGGTCAGTTCATGTAGAGATATAGAGATATCTGGAGGGATGCCAGTTCATAGCTCATATGTTATAGAGATCACAGGGTGAATTTAAAAAATGATGTCCAATTTAAAGAGGTTTCATTTTTTCTTTACCTTTACATTTTGCCATCACTGTCATTTGAGGTTACACATGGTTGGGTAATGCATTGTGTCATATGTATTATTCCCTCCATTCCAAAGTTAAACTTAGTCTTACTTTGAGTTCAGCACCATGGAAAGCTCCCTCTTTGTTTCCTGTAGCTGCAAGTGTTTTCAATACTACTAACAACTACACAAGCATCTCACAGTGACACGCATCTCTAACACTACACGCATACTTACACACAGCCCCTATACAGGCATTTAAAAATGGATTCTATGTCTTTCTCGCTCTCCTCAGCGCTTCAACTTTGTGTCTCTGCCCACGGACGTTCTGGAGATCGAGGTGAAAGATAAGTTTGCCAAGAGTCGTCCCATCATCAAACGTTTCCTGGGCAAGCTGTCCATGCCTGTGCAGCGGCTACTGGAGAAGCATGCTATTGGGTATGGCTCAGGAATAAACAGGACGCTCATAGGATTATCAGGATAATCAAATGCTTATGAGTTGATATTTTGGAAACCCTTTACAAGAGCCCTCTAATTCAGGGCAAACACCAAAATGTGGGGGGGTTGAATCATAAAGTAACACGTCTCCCTCTTGAATCCCAACCCCCCCCCCCCCCCCCCCCCCTTCACCCTATGTTCACCTCCCTTTCTTTCTCTTTCTTTCTCCCTCTCTCACCCCCCTCTCTTTATCTCTCACCTCTCCTCTCTCCCTCCCCTCTTTCTTTCCTCCTCCATAGTGACCGTGTGGTCAGCTACACACTGGGCCGAAGGCTGCCGACGGAACATGTCAGTGGACAGCTGCAGTTCAGATTTGAGATCACTTCCTCCATTCATCCAGGTTCCTTTTTCTCTCACACACATCATCTCACACACGTACAGACCTGGGTTCAAATAGTACTAGTTTTCCTTCAAACACTTTATCTGCAGTTGATCAAACTTGCCTGGCGTAATGGAGCTCAGGGAATAGTCCCACAGTTACAAACCCCACCCATCTGGTTCTCTCAGTAGGCTCAATCAAAACTCATAGTATTTGAACCCAGGTTTGTTCACATCCTATTTGTCTTCTTCCTCTCATTTAGGTTCAATTAGTCTGTTTCTTAATACAGAGGTAGGACAATTAGAATATATAATATCTACTGTATGTCTGTAAATATCAACTGTCATATCTAGGTTTGGACAGGCAGATATTAAGCATTGATTATTCTGGTATTGTCATGTGCCATATTGTCATGCTGCTTCGGTCTATACAATATTTTATATTTATTGACATACCATAGCAGAAACAGAATAGTCTATTAAGAGTTAAAAGAGTGTGAGTTAATGTGGATATGCCCTACTGTGTCGTAGCCAGGCCCCTGACTGTGAGGTAATGAGCTCTGTTCTCCCCCTGCAGATGATGAGGACATGTCTCTCAGCACGGAGCCTGAGTGTGCCGCTGTGCAGGAGAACCTAGGGGAAGGCCAGTCCTCCCAGGCCCAAGGCCAGGCAGAGGACACCATGAGCCTGGATCCGGGGGCTCCTGAACTCCCCATGGATGAGGAGGAATATACTGGAGCTCCAGAACTCCCTATTGGAGGGGATACAGATACTGACACTCCTATGGAGGGGGATCCAGCAAGGCCTTCGAGTTCAAAGCAGCCCACAGATGGAGATGGAGACTCAGGGCCTGGCTGTTCCAGAGCCGAGACCCTAAAAACAGAACCAAGCGAACCAGAAGTCCATGGTGCCCATGGGGAGGCGTTTGTGGCTGCTGCAGAGAAGCTACCCACGGTAGAGGAGAACAGTGAGGAAGGGGACCAGCAGACCCCCACTAGTCCTCAGCCTGCTGTCCCAGAGGAGCAGAGGGCTATTGGGCAGGAGGCTGAGTGGGCAGAGGGGGTGGAAAGTGCCCCAGTAGAGGGTCAGTTCAGCTCTGCAGTACACTCTGCTGTAGTGCAGGACATGGAGAGTGCAGCGTTTGGAGCCTCTCGAGGGCCAGCAGAACAGCAGGCAGTGGGGCAGGAAGAGGGAGACGAGGACTGCTGCTCCCTGCGCGTCAGGACCACCCCTAGACGTAAGAACCGGCCCTGCTCCCTGCCTGTGTCCGAGCTGGAGACAGTCATCGCCTCGGCTTGCGGGGAGCCTGAAACCCCTCGCTCACACTACATCCGCATCCACCACCTCCTCCACAGCTTGCCCTCTGCCCAGCCAGAAACCCAGGAGGACGGGGAGGGAGAGCAGGCTGAGGCTGAGATGGAGTCCGACTTGGACCCAGATCCAGACCCAGACCCAGGCCCTGACCAGCTAAGCCCCAGGGACCAGGATGGCTCAGAAGAGGATGAGAAGGCCGAGCCCCTGACCCCTGGCCCAAGGAGGACCCTTCCCCGCAGCCTGTCCATTGAGCGTCTGTCCGACCTGGCCCTGCTGCTGGACAGCAAGGGCCGCCACCCCCAGGGCCAGGTCAGGGGTCACCAGAGAGTATCCGACGAGGATGACATGGAGCCCTGCTGTAGTAGCTCATGCTACGAGGGCCGAGTAGGCCACACCCGGGCACCTCTACTGGCTGCAAGCAGGACATCTGAGGGGAGCAGTGCTTTCTCCTCCCAAGAGGATGAGGACATGGAGGTGAGCGGGGCAGAGAGCAGGGAGCCAGGGGATGGCATGCCCCAATGGCAAGAGGCCCCATCCACGCAGGTCCAGAGCCCCCAGAGCTTCATGGGAAATGGAGAGTCACCCGTGGCTGGGCCCAGTGGGAGGATAGGACGTGAGTTGAGCTCCTCACTGAATACTAACTTGAGATATGGAGATGTAGTTTGGATAACTTAGGGTAGACTGACCTGTTTTTGTCGTCCCATAGGAGATTGTCCCTTACCTTCCAGTCATCCTCCAGTTAGCCAGCTTCCTGCTCTGCGTCCTGATTCTCATCACTACCCCACCATCGATGAACCACTGCCACCAAGTAAGCATTTGGTATAAATGTTGTCTGAGTTAAATCATGCATATTCCTTGTTGATAAACAAGGAATATGCATGAGGAATGGGAGAAGGTCTCTAGAGATCTGAGATCCAGAGGTCTGGAGAAGGGAGGAGGGGATGGGGTCAAGCGCGCAGGTTGTCGGGCGGCCAGATCTCACTAGTTGCATGATGTCATCCAGAGAGAGAGGGGAGAAAGAGTTCAAGGTGTAGGGTAGTTCTGTGTGACCAGTGGACTCAATAGGGTAGCAGATGTTGTCACCCTTTTTTTCAAAGTGGAGACAAAGTCGTCCGCAGAGAGGGCGGAGGGAGGGGGAGGGATGGAGGATTAAGAAGGGAGGAGAAGGTGGAAAAGAGTTCCCTAGGGTTAGAGGTAGAAGCTTGAAATGTTGAGTGGTAGAAAGTGGCTTTGGCAGTGGATACAGAGGAAGAGAAGGTAGAGAGGAGGGAGTGAAAGGATGATAGGTCCTGCGACAGCGCATGACCATCTAGGTAGCTGCTGAGTGTTTAGGGTTGGAGGAAAGGGAGAAAATGAAACAAAGTAGTGATCAGAGAATGGGGGGGGGGGGTGTTGGAGTGAGATTAGAAGACGAGCAGCCTCTAGTAAAGATGAGGTCAAGTGTATTGCCTGCCTGGTGAGTTGGAGAGGATTGGGAAATGGTGAGGTCAAAAGAGGCAAAGAGGAAGGAGAGAGTTGGAAAGAAATTAATCAAAGGCAGATGCCATCGTCAGGAAATTAGCTTATCAAGGTGTCAAGCTCATTGAGGAACTTTCCAAGGGCACTGAATGGCAGCGTAGGTTTAGATGAACTTGTCATTCTTTACCGCAGATGGGCAGTTTCAAATGCTGCCAGGGACCCAGAATTCCACATGGGTTGTGCGTGCAGGGTACACTAAATTAGAAGGGTTGCAGCCAAGGTGTGAAGAGCATCTGTAAAGCCTACAGGGAGAGGTGTGAACAGGTATAGAAAACAAACACATAGTTGACAAAGATACAAAAGAGAAATGGGATGATCTGTAAATAGCTGGGTAAGATACTCAAGTGAGAGAGTGGTGTGGAGCCTTCCTTGAATAACTCTGCAGAACAGTCTATGTTTTGGCGACGGTCTTAGTTTCACAACAAAACTGCCACTGACATGACTGTCGCATACAGTTGCCACTGAGAAATCAGGGGAAACTGAAGAACTAACACTAATTGTTAATTGCCTAGCAGAGGTGGAGCACACCTCCCTGTAGTAATTGCTGATTGCCTAGAAGAGGTGACATCACTCCCCGTCCAATACAGCCACTGATTACCAAAACAATTTACAAATTGCCCTGCCCTTTGATCCTGGTTGATGTGTCACAACTATCTTTAAATTATGAGCAGTCAGCAGTTCACACACCAAGTAGGCCACTGGGAAGACATGTAGCACTTAAAGTAGATGGCCCTAGCTAGCAAAAAGATAGTACTAGACCACAACAGATAAAGACAAAATAAATTATACTTACCACTCCTGGAGATATCAGGAGTCCTCTAGTTACAGAATGAAGCACTCTGAGATTGAGCCTGAGAAGCTGGTGAAATACATTCAGAAAATAAATTAAACCACTCCTCCTCCGATACAGCCACTGATTACCAAAACAAGTCACAAATTGCCCTGCTACGGAGAGCAAGAGAACACAGTCGTCCAGAACAGCTGGTGCTCTCATGCATAGTTCAGTGTCGCTTGCCTCGATGCGAGCATATCAATCAAATGTATTTATAAAGCCCTTTTTACATCACCAGGTGTCACAAAGTGCTTATACAGAAACCCAGCCTAAAACCCCAAAAAGCAAGCAATGCAGATGTAGAAGGAACCTAGGACGAAACCTAGAGAGGAACCAGGCTCTGAGGGTTGTCCAGTCCTCTTCTGGCTGTCCTGATGGAGATTATAGGAGTACAAGGCTAGATTGTTTTTCAAGATGTTAAAACATTCATACATGACCAGCAGGGTCAAATAATAATCATAGTGGTTATAGAAGGGATTTAGGTCATCTGATAGGCTTGTGTCACTGGGCAGCTCACGGCAGGGTTTCCCTTTGTAATCAGTGATAGTTTGCAAGCCTTGCCACATCTAACGAGTGTCAGAGCCATTGTAGTAGGATTCAATCTTAGTCCTGTACTGATATTTGAGGGTTTAATGGCTTGTCAAAGATCGTAGCAGGATTTCTTATAAGTGTCTGGATTAGTTTCCCGCTCCTTGAAAGCGGCAGCTCTAGACTTTTGCTCAGTGGGGATGTTGCATGTAATCCGTGGCTTCTGGTTGGGAAATGTACAGTACCAGTCAAAAGTTTGGACACACCTACTCATTTCAGGGTTTTTCTTTATTTTTACTATTTTCTACATTGCAAAATAATAGTGAAGACAACTATAGTGATCACAATTATTACATAACACATATGGAATCATGTATCATGTATTAACCAAATAAAAATATATTTTATATTTGAGGTTCTTCAAAGTAGCCACCCTTGATGACAGCTTTGCACACTGTTGGCATTCTCTCAACCAGCTTTGAGGTAGTCACCTGGAATGCATGTCAATTAACAAGTGTACCTTAAAAAGAAAGAAGGACAAAGGCACTCTTCATATAATTAATTAAAATGCCTTTATTTGTATGGCATGTTCTTTTTTTTTTTTTTGTTTAAAAAAAAAAAATTACCCTTTTTTCTCCCCAATTTCGTGGTATCCATCTTGTCTCATTGCTACAACTCCTGTACGGGCTCGGGAGAGACGAAGGCTCATGCGTCCTCCGACACAACCCAACCAGCCGTACTGCTTCTTAACACAGCGTGCATCCAACCCGGAAGCCAGCCGCACCAATGTGTCGGAGGCTACACCGTGCACCTGGCAACCTCGGCTAGCGCGCACTGCCAGCCACAGGAGTTGCTGGTGCGCGATGAGACAATGAGATCCCTACTGACCAATCCCAGACGACGCTAGGCCAATTGTGCGTCGCCCCACAGACCTCCCGGTCGCGGCCGGTTACGACAGAGCCTGGGCGCGAACCCAGGGACTCTGATGGCACAGCTGGTGCTGCAGTACAGCGCCCTTAACCACTGCGCCACCCGGGAGGCCCTTGTATGGCATGTTCAATAGAAACAACGTTTTAAGGGTCTGACGTGTTTCAGCTTTATGGCCTTCGTCAGTGGGTACAAAGAAATAATACAATGTCCTCTTTTGAACAGCTTTTCCAATTAGCCCTAATTTGAAGAGGGACTGGTTGCAAAATTGATTGGACACACCTAGTAAGCAATATTATACACATTAAAAAGTTAAATACTGTAGCTATGTTATCAAAAAATTTAACTCCAAGCTAGAAGTATCAGAATGCCTAGAAAGGTAGTTATAACCTTAAAAATGACTAGGAGAAGTGTCAAGAATAAGAGAGCAATATATTCCATAGTACACTCAAACACATCAAACATGAACAACAACAGTCTAAACATAGCTGAGGGCAATGGAGCAAAATGTCCACTAGATGACAGCAAATGGACCTATCACTACCCTACAGGAAGGGTGAGAAATCCATATCTTCATTTAAACGAGGGTACTTAGTGGCCTGTAGCTTGTAAATCCATATCTTCATTTAAACCAGGGTACTTAGTGGCCTGTAGCTTGTAAATTCCAAAACTTTCCCTTTGATTTAACTGTTTAAGACGGTCCCCTTTTCTAATTGAGGCCGGAACATGATCAATACCCATAGCTTGTAGGGAGGCAGGGTTGCCATGGTGTAAGGACTTGTAGTGCCTTGCCATGGGGTCGTCTTCATTGCCTACCCGTATGGCGTACTTGTGTTCCACTAAGCAGTCTTGAAGGCGTCACTTTGTCCGTCCAATGTAGAACACCTTGCACTGTGGACATTCCAATCTATAGATGACATGAGTGGTTTTGCAGTTAATGAAATGCTTGACGTAATACTCCATTTTAGAAGCTGTGTCAACAAAATACTTATTCTGTGCAATATTTCTGCAATGGTTGCACTGGTTACATCTGGGTTTGTGGTCCAGCCAAGTTTTTTGAGAGTCCCCAGGAAGATAACTGTGGACTAATTTGTCATTTAGGGTCGCACATCTAGGGTCGGACAAGCGTATGACTGGTGGCTCAGGGAAGACTTGGCGTAGTAGCATATCACTTTGGATGATTCTTAATGTTCTCTGCTTCAGTGTTGTATTTTGTAACAGAATACACACTCTCTGATGTATCACAAGGCACTCACCTTCGCAACAAGTTATCTCTGTCAAGTATTCCAGCCCTTATACCGGCATCTTTCGGGACCTGAACGCTGTTGCCCCGATTCAAGAGGCGATTCTCCAATTCAGCAGATTTGACACTGGAGTCTGTTTCCTGATCTTTTTTATTTTTTTATTTATTTTTTATTTAACCCCTTTTTCTCCCCAATTTCGTGGTATCCAATTGTTGTAGTAGCTACTATCTTGTCTCATTGCTACAACTCCCGTACGGGCTCGGGAGAGACGAAGGCTGAATGTCATGTGTCCTCCGATACACAACCCAACCAGCCGTACTGCTTCTTAACACAGCGCGTGTCCAACCCGGAAGCCAGCCACACCAATGTGTCGGAGGCTACACCGTGCACCTGACAACATTGGCTAGCGCGCACTGCGCCCGGCCCGCCACAGGAGTCGCTGGAGCGCGATGAGACAAGGAGATCCCTACCGACCAATCCCTCCCTAACCCGGACGACGCTAGGCCAATTGTGCATCGCCCCATGGACCTCCTGGGCGCGGACCTGTGTTTCCTGATCTTCTGTATACACTCTTGGCCAAAGGGTTTAGAGAATGACACAAATATTAATTTTCACAAAGTCTGCTGCCTCAGTGTCTTTAGATATTTTTGTCAGATGTTACTATGGAATACTGAAATATAATTACAAGCATTTCACAAGTGTCAAAGGCTTTTATTGACAATTACATGAAGTTGATGCAGAGTCAAAATTTGCAGTGTTGACCCTTCTTTTTCAAGACCTCTGCAATCTGCCCTGGCATGCTGTCAATTAACTTCTGGTCCACATCCTGAATGATGGCAGCCCATTCTTGCATAATCAAGGCTTGGAGTTTGTCAGAATTTGTGGGTTTTTGTTTGTACCCGCCTTATGAGGATTGACCACAAGTTCTCAATGGGACTAAGGTCTGGGGAGTTTCCTGGCCATGGCCCCGAAATAAATCAAATCAAATGTATTTATATAGCCCTTCGTACATCAGCTGATATCTCAAAGTGCTGTACAGAAACCCAGTCTAAAACCCCAAACAGCAAGCAATGCAGGTGTAGAAGCACGGTGGCTAGGAAAAACTCCCTAGAAAAGGCCAAAACCTAGGAAGAAACCTAGAGAGGAACCAGGCTATGAGGTGTGCAGTCCTCTTCTGGCTGTGCCGGGTGGAGATTATAACAAAACATGGCCAAGATGTTCAAATGTTCAAACATTAACACATTCATAAATGACCAGCATGGTCAAATAATAATAATCACAGTAGTTGTTGAGGGTGCAGCAAGTCAGCACCTCAGGAGTAAATGTCAGTTGGCTTTTCATAGCCGATAATTAAGAGTATCTCTACCACTCCTGCTGTCTCTAGAGAGTTGAAAACAGCAGGTCTGGGACAGGTAGTACGTCCGGTGAATAGGTCAGGATTCCATAGCCGCAGGCAGAACAGTTGAAACTGGAGCAGCAGCACGGCCAGGTGGACTGGGGACAGCAAGGAATCATCATGCCAGGTAGTCCTGAGGCATGGTCCTAGGGCTCAGGTCCTCCGAGAGAGAGAAAGAAAGAGAGAATTAGAGAGAGCATACTTAAATTCACACAGGACACCGGATAAGACAGGAGAAGTACTCCAGATATAACAAACTGACCTTAGCCCCCCGACACATAAACTACTGCAGCATAAATACTGGAGGCTGAGACAGGAGGGGTCAGGAGACACTGTGGCCCCATCCGATGATACCCCCGGACAGGGCCAAACAGGAAGGATATAACCCCACCCACTTTGCCAAAGCACAACCCCCACACCACTAGAGGGATATCTTCAACCCCCAACTTACCATTCTGAGACAAGGCCGAGTATAGCCCACAAAGATCTCCGCCACGGCACAACCCAAGGGGGGGCGCCAACCCAGACAGGAAGATCACGTCAGTGACTCAACCCACTCAAGTGACGCACCCCTCCAAGGGACGGCATGACCTCAAATATCGCTGTTTTGTTCCCCGAGCCACTTAGTTATCACTTTTGCCTTATGGCATGGTGCTCCATCATGCTGGAAAAGGCATTGTTCGTCACCAAACTGTTCCTGGATGGTTGGGAGAAGTTGATCTCGGAGGATGTGTTGGTACCATTCTTTATTCATGGCTGTGTTCTTAGGCAAAATTGTGAGTGAGCCCACTCCCTTGGCTGAGAAGCAACCCCACACATGAATGGTCTCAGGATGCTTTACTGTTGGCATGGCACAGGACTGATGGTAGCGCTCACCTTGTCTTCTCCGGACAAGCTTTTTTCCAGATGCCCCAGACAATTGGAAAGGGGATTCATCAGAGAAAATTACTTTACCCCAGTCCTCAGCAGTCCAATCCCTGTACCTTTTGCAGAATATCAGTCTGTCCCTGATGTTTTTCCCTGAAGAGAAGTGGCTTCTTTGCTGCCCTTCTTGACACCAGGCAATCCTCCAAAAGTCTACGCCTCACTGTGCGTGCAGATGCACTCACACCTGCCTGCTGCCATTCCTGAGTAAGTTCTGTACTAGTGGAGCCCCGATCCCGTATCTGAATCAACTTTAGGAGACGGTCCTGGTGCTTGGTGGACTTTCTTGGGCGCCTTGAAGACTTCTTCACAACAATTGAACCGCTCTCCTTGAAGTTCTTGATGATCCGATAAATGGTTAATTTAGGTGCAATCTTACTGGCAGCAATATCCTTGCCTGTGAAGCCCTTTTTGTGCAAAGCAATGATGACGGCATGTGTTTCCTTGCAGGTGACCATATTTTACAGAGGAAGAACAATGATTCTAAGCACCACCCTCCTTTTTAAGCTTCCAGTCTGTTATTCAAACTCAATCAACATGACAGAGTGATCTCCAGCCTTGTCCTCGTCAACACTCACACCTGTGTTAACGAGAGAATCACTGACATGATGTCAGCTGGTCCTTTTGTGGCAGGGCTGTAATGCAGTGAACTATTTTGGGGGGATTCAGTTAATTTGCGTGTTAAAGAGGGACTTTGGAATTCATTGCAATTCATCTGAATGTTCATAACATTCTGGAGTATATGCAAATTGCCATCATACAAACTGAGGCAGCAGACTTTGTGAAAATGTATATTTGTGTCATTCTCAAAACTTTTGGCCACGACTGTACTACCCCTACCTTGTTACAACACAATTGATTGGCTCAAACACATTAAGAAGGAAATAAATTGCACAAATGAACTTAACAAGACACACGTGTTAATTGAAATGCATTCCAGGTGACTATCTCATTAAGCTGGTTAAGAGAATGCCAAGAGTGTGCAAAGGTAAAGCTTATGAGGCAAAGCTTGGCTATTCAAGGCAAAGCTTGGCTATTTTGAAGAATCTCAAATATAAAATATATATTTTTTGGTTACTACATGATTCCATGTGTTATTTCATAGTTTTTATGTATTCACTATTATTCTAAAATGTAGAACATAGTAAAAATAAAGAAAAACACTGAAATGAGTAGGTGTGTCCAAACTTTTGACTGGTACTGTACATATCCCAACCAGAAGCCATGGATTACAGGCAACATCCCCACTGAGCTAAAGTCTAGAGCTGCCGCTTTCAAGGAGCGGGACACGAATCTAGACACTTATAAGAAATCCCGCTACGATCAAAATAAAGAAAAACACTTAAATGAGTAGGTGTGTACAAACTTTTGACTAATATTGTACATACAATCACTGTGGGGATGATGTTGTCGATGCACTTATTAACGAAGCCGGTGACTGATGTGGTAAACTCCTCAATGTTATTGGACGAATCCCGGAACATATTCCCATCTGTGCTAGCGAAACAGTGCTGTAGCTAAGCATCTGCTTCATTGGACCACTTCTGTATTGAGCACATCACTGGTACTTCCTGTTTGAGTTTTTGCTTGTAAGCAGGAATCAGAAGGATAGAGTTATGGTCAGATTTCAGATTTGTGTGTAGTAAAGGTGATCTAGAGTTATTTCACCTCTAGGTGACATGCTGGTAAAAAACAATTTTTGTTTCCTTGCATTAAAATCACTGGCCACTAGGAGTGCCACCTCTGGATGTGCATTTTCTTGTTTGCTTATGTGTGTGTGTGTGTGTGTGTGTGTGTGTGTGTGTGTGTGTGTGTGTGTGTGTGTGTGTGTGTGTGTGTGTGTGTGTGTGTGTGTGTGTGTGTGTGTGTGTGTGTGTGTGTGTGTGTGTAGACTGGGAGGCACGTGTGGACAGCCATGGTCGTGTGTTCTATGTGGACCACATCAACAGGACCACCACGTGGCAGAGACCCACTTCAGCAGCCACGCCCGACGGCATGAGGAGGTCCGGATCCGTTCAGCAGATGGAACAGCTCAATAGAAGGTGAGTGAAGGGGTAGAGGGTAAGAAAGTGAAGAGAGCTAGGGAGACAGTGTCCAAAACACAGTTCTGTAGTCATGTTGTAGTCACTCCACTTTTTTTGAAGTCACTACGATACTTTTGGAATTGTTTCTTTATTTAATGTTCAAAAAGCACAACTGAAACATACATTATATAGGGTCATTTGGTGGTTGTAGGAAGAATGTAAAGGCTCTTTGTTTTTTGGATGATTTTCATAGAAATGGTTCAGTTCTTTATGAGTATTGGGGAGTTTTGTATTAAGATCAAATTATTGAATCTCTGATACCAATATATTTTGTGTGCTGAACATTTGGTATGTGCTGTGGCTGCTTGCTATGTAAGGTGTGATTTTTTGGGTGGGCTAATATTAGAGCCATTACCAGAAGAACCCTCTATCAAATGCCTGAGATATTTTGGATGGAGAAAAATCAAATGAGAAATGTGCAGAACAGGCTGTGAATAAGTGTTATTGCATAAGTGTTATTATACAACTGCAGTGCATGAAATCTCTTAATGGGATTGGGGAGACAGAAAGGGAGGGAGAAGAAATTCATTTAAATGGTTATTGCTGCGCTGGTGGAATTTGCTGTGTGTGTCTGGAATGAGAAGCGTGTCCAATTGGAAGCATGAGCAGTGGACAGTGTCAGGGCTGTGTCAGAGATCTTTTTCATTGTCAGACTTTACATGTGTAGAAGACTATTATGGTGGTATAATCCATTGATCAATGGTCTCAAATTCAATTCCTCTCTCTCTGGGGCTTTGTGAGTATAAGCTTGAGTTCTGCCCCTCTTCTCTGGATGAATTAACATTGAATTCAATAACAAAAGTCCATATTCAATAGAATACAACTGTATTTTATCCCTACGGGCAGTTAAGAATCTGCACTAAATATTACTGGCAGACAAATTGTGACCTTTCAAGCTGGATTTGACTGCATAGACTCAATGAGTACGGTTACATGCACACAATAATGCAATTATTGTTGATAGTCAGATTACTATAATAGTTTGATTAAAACGTTGACATGCTTTGTAAGAAGAACGATTCATAATTCCATGTTAAACCAACACCCCAATACCCTCATAATCCTGTTTCCATGGACAGATCTGAAATCAGTCTACTGAATGCACTCTGATAAATGCAGAAAATCACCAATCAAAATAAACGTTCTACCACAGCGTCCATGTTATTTCTGGGAAGCATATTTGATTCTGAGTTCGCACATATACAGTTTGTATGTGAAAACTACTTCTAAGACGCACATATTCAGTTGTTTCCGAACTCACTTCATTCGGTCTAAAGAGGGAGGCTCTCGGCTGGTGTTAGCACATACACAGATCAAATACACCGCTGGAACACCGATTAAGATGTTTACATGTTCTAATAATTTGAAAGATTGCTCAGAAAACAAGTTGTTTTAATCTGCCTATGTTTACTTCGAGGTAATGTGTTTACATGATTACTGCATAATCTGCCTACTGCCATAGTCAGTTTAGAATCAAATTATTACTGTGCATGTAAACATACTCAGATAAGAGATAGTATATGATAAGTCATGTTCACTAGTTTCTTGCACTCTTAAAGAATTGGTCTATATGCAGGCAGCGGTGCTCTGATTTCTGGATGTTTGGTAAATGTGTGCTGGTGTGTTTGTCAGGTACCAGAGCATCCAGAGGACCATGGCCACAGACAGGAGTGAGAATGAAGAAAGCAGAAGCAGGAGTGAGAGAACAAGCCTCAACAACAACAGCAGTGAGACTGACTCTCCTCCAATGGCTAATGGTGAGTAGGACCACACCACAATGTCACAATTACAGAATGCAATAAGCTGATGTGCTATTTAAGTGTAGTCTTGCTTTGTAAAACTAATGGGTCTACACAGATCCTGTTTAGTGAGAGACTTATCAAAGTACTACATACATACAAAATTGTACATAAGTCACCATTCAGTGGATTGTTCCTTTGTTTCTCCTGGTGTGTGTGTGTAGAGCTGAGAAGAGACAGCTCCTCCTCATCATCATCATCTCCAGTCAACAGTCAGAAAATCACAGCTCTGCTACAGAGCCCAGCAGTGAAGTTCATCACACACCCAGAGTTCTTCACTGTCCTCCACGCCAACTATGTGAGTACCTGTCTCCCCAGTGACATTTATAACTCTACACAGTCAGCATGGCTCATCTGACAAATAAGCATCATTTCCCTTTGAACAGCAATATCAATGCTTAGTAACGTATTGTCTTCAGTAACAGATGCTGAATATTCTTCCATTTTGGTTCAGATTGGTTGCATATGGAGTTTCTAGTTTCCATGGTCATGCCGAGCTCTTCTTCTCTTCTCAGGGGGCCTATCGCATGTTCACCAGCAGTACGTGCCTGAAGCACATGATCCTGAAGATTCGTAGAGATGCTCGTAACCTTGAGAGGTACCAGCACAACAGAGACCTGGTCACATTCCTCAACCGCTTCGCTGACGCCCAGCTGGAACTGCCCCGGGGCTGGGAGATCAAGACTGACCCTCAGGGCAAGGTGCAGAGACAAAGATCCTCAGTTCATCCACAGATAACTCACCCACCTATTCACATAAGGGCTGATTGTACCTTGGTTGAAAGATGGAAAATATGTGGGAAGATTGAGGGGGTGGGGTGGGCTGAATAAGTATACTAATTATACTATTGATTTGGTATTTGCCTTCAGATCTAGCAGTGTTTAGATTTGTGTTTCTAACTTTGGTAAGTTTTTACCTGTAACATCTTCTCTTTGGTCCAGAACTTCTTTGTGGACCACAACAGCCGGGCGACCACGTTCATCGACCCCAGAATCCCCCTGCAGAACGGTTGCCTGCCCAACCACCTGACCCACAGGCAGCACCTGCAGAGACTACGCAGCTACAGCGCAGGAGAGGTCAGGAGAGTCAAACAGCACACAGAAGACATTTCCTTGTTTTTAAGTGTAGTAACTGTTTAATAAGTACCAATCATGTAATAGAATGATGGAAATATGAAATTGAATTTATGTATTTGCTTGTTTATAACTGATCCTTTTTTCATATGTATTTTTTCAGGCCTCTGAGGTCTCCCGTAGTCGAGGTGTGGCCTTGTTGTCACGGCCAGGGAACAGTGTGGTGGCAGCAATACGGAGTCAGCATCCCCCAGACCCAGTGCCACAAGGTGTGTACTGTACATACACAAAGAACACAGTCATAATTCACATTTACCATATAGTTTCTGTTGTGTAAGTCTGTCTTCTGAACTCAATTCCACTCACAGCTTATAATGAGAAGATAGTGGTCTTCCTGCGTCAGCCTGGAATACTAGAAGTTCTAACAGAGCGCCAGCCAGCCCTGTCCAGGAACCATTCCCTGAGGTAGATAAACACATAAATTGAATTTGTTTTTCAAATAAGGACCTTGTAGATTCAGAGAATCTGAATATTTCTCACTCACTACTGTATTGGTTCCTTTGGGAGAAATAAAGGGTAACGCCTGACATTAGTGCCTTTATTACTGTGTAACTACTCATGTAATTACAGTGTAACAAGTCTTGTAATTACTCATTATTACTTATAGCAGTAACCATAACCTTACCCCTAGCATTATATCCACATCCTGGTTCAACCCTAACCCAAGCCTCAACCCTAACCCTAACCCTAGCTTCATGTCCACATCTCGGTACAACCCTAACCCTAACCTTAACCCTAGCTTCATGTCCACATCTCGGTACAACCCTAACCCTAACCTTAACCCTAGCTTCATGTCCACATCTCGGTACAACCCTAACCCTAACCTTAACCCTAGCTTCATGTCCACATCTCGGTACAACCCTAACCCTAACCTTAACCCTAGCTTCATGTCCACATCTCGGTACAACCCTAACCCTAACCTTAACCCTAGCTTCATGTCCACATCTTGGTACAACCCTAACCCTAACCTTTACCCTAGCTTCATGTCCACATCTCGGTTCAACCCTAACCCTAACCTTAACCCTAGCTTCATGTCCACATCTCGGTTCAACCCTAACCCTGAAGTAACCCTAAGTACGGTGTATTAATGAGTACTTGTTACACTGTAATTATAGGAATAGTTACACAGTAATAAAGATGATAAAGTTATTCTATTCTATGTCAGATTTGATAAAACACACCTACCCAGTCTAGTCCAGATTATAGTGTCATGTGTGCTTGCAGGGAAAAGATCCACTACATCAGAACAGAGGGTACCCAAAGACTGGAGAAACTGGCATGTGATGCAGACCTGGTTATACTATTGAGGTAGGATGCAACTGTTCATATTACCCCTGAAAAAAAAACTGTTGTAGTATTGTAATTATTTTCATTTTTGTGACTTTTTGTTCTCTATGCAGCTTGTTTGAAGAGGAAATCATGTCATATGTTCCACCCTCCTTCCATCCTGGCTTCAGCTTCTCTCCTCGTTGTTCACCTGGGTCTTCACCACAGAGTTCTCCAGGTGGGTTTGCACTAATGACAAATGGAGAGATAGTGGGTTGAAAATGTACACACATTTGGTTAATTCTCAAGAATTGGTCAAATAAAAACGTCACAGATGGTTATCCTGGTGTGGTCTGTGTCTCATGTCATGGAGTTGAATGCGCTTGTCAACAGGAATGTCAAGAGCGAGAGCACCTGCCCCGTACCGGAGAGACTTTGAGGCCAAACTACGCAACTTCTACAGGAAACTGGAGGCTAAAGGCTATGGCCAGGGCCCAGGAAAAATCAAGTAAGGAAAACTGTCCAGCAACATGATCACTCACACCTTTTTCAAGTATAGTTACAGCTCTATACAACCCTACTTTTTATTTTCTCTTTAAATTTTACCCCGTTTTTCTCCCCAATTTCGTAGTATCCAATTATTAGTTACTATCTTGTCTCATCGCTACAACTCCCGTATGGGACGAAGGTCAAAAGTCATTCGTCCTCTGAAACACAATCCAACCAAGCCGCACTGCTTCTTAACACAGCGCGCATCCAACCCGGAAGCCAGCCGCAGCAATGTGTCGGAGGAAACACCGCGCACCTGGCGACCTTGGTTAGCGCGCACTGCGCCCAGCCCGCCACAGGAGTCGCTGGTGCGCGATGAGACAAGGATATCCCTACCGGCCAAACCCTCCCTAACCCGGACGACACTAGGCCAATTATGCGTCGCCCCACAGAACTCCCAGTCGCGACCGGCTGCGACAGAGCCTGGGAGCGAACCCAGAGTTTCTGGTGGCACAGCTAGCGCTGCGATGCAGTACCCTAGACCACTGCGCCACCTGGGAGGCCACAACCCTACTGTTTCTAAGAAACTTTAGGGTTGTGTGTGCAAATTAGCACCATGTTGTATATCCATGTCTGTGTTGCTCAGCATCCTATGATGTTGTTGTGTTCCAGGCTTATTGTCCGGAGAGACCACCTGTTGGAGGGTACCTTTAACCAGGTCATGGCCTACTCACGCAAGGAACTACAGAGGAATAAGCTCTACATCACCTTCATAGGAGAGGAGGGGTAAGCCAAAGCAGCTTCTATTGACCTGAACACAGACATTACAACAAAGAGGGACGTTGATCTGTGGAGTTCAACCATTGCATGAAAGTGCATGTCTTTACAATTATGGAATTCAATTAAGTTACTTGAAAAAGTAATGCATGTGTCAAGAAAGAACCCCCTCTCATCTTTTAAAGAATGAACTGCTAGTTTTTGGGCTATATAGAGGATAGTGCATGTCTGTTTCATTCTTCTAGCATCACTGACTGCTACTGACAGATAACTGGTCTCTTCTCTTCCCACACCGTCAGGCTGGACTACAGTGGGCCATCCAGAGAGTTTTTCTTCCTGCTGTCTCAGGAGCTGTTCAACCCCTACTATGGCCTGTTTGAGTACTCAGCCAACGACACGTACACCGTCCAGATCAGCCCCATGTCTGCCTTCGTAGAGAACCATCTGGAATGGTGAGAGGACATCTGTTCGTCCTGGGTTTAAACTTGTCCTGGGTTGTGTTCATTAGGCACCAAAGGGAAGAAAACTGACTAACTGTGAGGGACGACCTTGACTTGTCAAATGAGAAACAATCTTTGTTGTGTTCTGTTGCAAAGCGTTTTCAAGTGTTTTCCATTGTCCTAATGAACATGACCATGGGCTTGTTCTTCGTTTACTTATTGGAGACAGAAAATGAATGGGTTTCATGGAAGTCTCATGTGATGAGACCTAAACACTTTCATTGCATTGGATTTGTAATTGTGTGTGAGACTTGTCTCTGTGTGTTTTTGTGCAGGTTCCGGTTTAGTGGGCGTATTTTGGGACTGGCGTTGATCCACCAATATCTCCTGGATGCCTTCTTCACGCGTCCCTTTTACAAGGCTCTCCTCAGACTGTGAGTTTATGTCTGTCTGCCCGCACGCCTGCCTGTCTGTGTTTCTGTCTCTGTCTGTCTGAATTGGCCTTTACAATTATTCTATATGGAAACATGTCTCTGCCACGTACACAAGAAAGAAACATTATCCAGAATTGATTAGTGCGCAATCAGGCATAAATGTTGCCAGTAGTTTTAGACTTAACACAGTCAACCCAGATTGACTTTCTAGCGTGATAACTAAAGACAAGTCTCTCCAGATTGGATGATGATGATAGGCTACTGACAGAACAACTGACAGAATCAGCATCCTTTACATTTACACACAAAGAAAGTTAATCACTCCCCTTAATTGACTTTAAGACAATGGATTGCTTTGTGCAGTAATAGCTAGTGAACCCCACACACCCACACCTTCACACCCTCTTAGGTATGTGTTCATCTGTGAGATAAATATGTTTACCTGTGCAGAGCCACTGACCTGAGTGATCTGGAGTATCTAGATGAGGAGTTCCATCAGAGTCTACAGTGGATGAAAGACAATGACATCACTGATGTGCTGGACCTTACCTTCACTGTGAATGAGGAAGTCTTCGGACAGGTATGTGTGAAGTACTAATACGTACAATGTCTAAACACATACACCCATAGCAAGCTGAAGTACTGTATAACATGTTCTTTTTTTACAGTGTATATCTTTCAGTATACTGTACACTTTCATGGGGACTTTTCCTTTGTAAGATTTGTCTGTATTGTTATATGGATATTACTCTCTTTGTGGGCAGGTAACAGAGAGAGAGCTGAAGTCTGGAGGGGCCCACATTAATGTGACAGAAAAGAATAAGAAGGAGTACATTGACCGCATGGTGAAGTGGAGGGTGGAGAGAGGAGTGGTCCAGCAGACAGAGGCACTGGTCAGAGGCTTCTATGAGGTAGAGCAAACACTCTCAGGGCAACAACCATTGGCCATGGCATGATTTCCCTCTAATATTTCCAATTTGGTTTATTGTTTTTCCAGCCTTGCTATGATTTAAGAGGGTTTTCACTTTGCACTTCAAATATGATTTCTTAAAGTTTCTTAGAATGCAATAGAACATGACTATCAAATGAAATCACCAAATCAATGATGGGAGCAATGTGTCTAAATATGTGACCCGACCGGCTTGGGTTACATATTTGAAACAATTATTTGAAATTGTGTTTTTTATATTGGATAAAAGTAGAAACTCAGAGCTAGAAAATGGTATATCATACACTGCAGTTGAGGAACACTGGGAAAGTAGTTCTGCTTTGAAAGTTAATAAACTTGTAACCGCACTTTTGAAAAAATGGCCCTTGAATGTTTTGGTACACCAACTGGAGAGCTCTTCTTCACACCCTCTTAAGCCTTAGCCCCACCCATATCTTTAAGGATTCACATTTGAGGCCATGTGCTAAACAGAGTGAGTAAGGTAGTGTAGTAAACTACCAAAGATTTCAAGAATAGAAGTGGTGAAAGAAGTAGCAAAAATACACTATCTATTCCTTGGCCAATATCCTAATCTGACTATGGTGCAGGTCATGTGGTTCTTCACATTCACACATCTGGCAAACGCAGACTATATCAAATAAAATCAACGTTTATTTGTCACATGCACAGGATACAGAAGGTGTAAACGGTACAGTGAAATGGTTACTTGCATATTTGTATAGTAGCAATATCAAAAATAGAAAGTGCCCAGATAAATATTTTATAAATATTAAATGATTCTTACCCAGACACACTTGTCTAAATTGATGGGTCGTGTGAAAGAAATGCTATAACCACCCCCCAGCCACATCTATCTAAGTAGATGGGTCACTATTGTCTAGACCAGTGGTTCCCAAACTTGTTTTTTGTCCCGTACCCCTTCAAACTTTCAACCTCCAGCTGCGTACCCCCTCTAGCACCAGGGTCAGCGCACTCTCAAATGTTGTTTTTTGCCATCATTGTAAACCTGCTACACACACACACTATACAATACATTTATTAAACATAAGAATGAGGGTGAGTTTTTGTCACAACCTGGCTCGTGGTAAGTGACAAAGAGCTCTTATAGGACCAGGGCACAAATAATAATAATCAATAATTTTGCTCTTTATTTAACCATCTTACATATAAAACCTTATTTGTTCATCGAAAATTCTGAATAACTCACCACAGGTTAATGAGAAGGGTGTGCTTGAAAGGCTGCACATAACTCTGCAATGTTGGGTTGTATTGGACAGAGTCTTAAATTATTTTACACACACAGTCTGGGCCTGTATTTCATTTTCATGCTAGTGAGGACCGAGAATCCACTCTCACATAGGTATGTGGTTGCAAAGGGCATCAGTGTCTTAACAGCTCGATTTGCCAAGGCAGGATACTCTGAGGGCAGCCCAATCCAGAAATCGGGTAGGCGCTTCTGATTCAATTCAATTTTCACAGAACCGCTTGTTGCAATTTCAATGAGGCTCTCTTGTTCAGATATCAGTAAGTGGACTGGAGGCAGGGCATGAAGGGATAACGAATCCAGTTGTTTGTGTCATCCGTTTCACGAAAGTACCTGCGTAATTGCGCACCCAACTCACTCAGGTGCTTCGCTATATCACATTTGACATTGTCCGTAAGCTTGAGTTCATTTGCACACACAAAATCATGCAATGATGGAAAGACCTGTGTCCTTGTTAATGCAGACAGAGAAGAGCTCTGCCTTCTTAATCATAGCTTCAGTTTTGTCCATAACATTGAATATATTTTCGGAGAGTCCCTGTAATCCTAGATTCAGATCATTCAGGCGAGAAAAAACATCACCCAGATAGGCCAGTCGTGTGAGAAACTCGTCATCATGCAAGCGGTCAGACAAGTGAAAATTATGGTCATTAAAGAAAACTTTGAGCTCGTCTCTCAATTGAAAAAAACGTGTCAATAATTTGCCCCTTGATAACCAGTGCACTTCTGTATGTTGTAAAAGCCTTACATGGTCGCTGCACGCCTTGCTTTAACAAAGTTAACCATTTTCACTGTAGCATCGAAAACGTCTCTCAAGCTGTCAGGCATTTCCTTCGCAGAAAGAGCCTCTCGTGGATGCTGCAGTGTACCCAAGTGGCGTCGAGAGCAACTGCTTGCACACGCGTTACCAATCCACTATGTCTCTCTGTTATGGCTTTTGCGCCATCAGTACAGATACCAACAGGAGCAGCAGCTACATACGGACCGTTAGTGGAATTCCCACGAGAGAGTAACGGTTCATGTGATTGGATGTTAATTATTTGACTAGGCTACCTGTATGTGACATTGTGTTGTTATTTCGCTGAACACTAGATGGCAAAATGTTTATTTTAGCAGTAAAACGAGGCTACTCAGGCGGGGAAAAAACTCACCTAAATGTACAGCCCCGTTGGAAAATATAAATGGACTGTTTGAAAATGTGAAGGAAAAAAAATGTAAAAATCACATTTTTATTTGATGTACCCCCAACGGCATTGCGCGTACCCCTGGGGAAATGAATACCTGGTCTAGACATATACACATGTTCATTAAATAAAATAGATGACCGTAATCAACCCTAGACACAACTGGCTAACTTGATGGGTCATGTAATCATCTGGCAAAGGGGAGTCTTTTGTTTAGACATGTAGCTTAAAAAATCTAATCAAATGTATTGGTCTCATGCTCTGAATAAAACAGGTACCTTACAGTGAAATAACCAACAATACAGTTTTAAAAATATGGATAAGAATAAGACATAAAAGTAACAAGTAATTAAAGAGCAGCAGTAAAATAACAATAGCGAGACTATATACGGGGGGGTGGGGGGGGTACATGTAGGTAGAGTTATTATAGTGACTATGCATGGATGGCAACAGAGTAGCAGTTGTGTAAAGAGGGGGGAGGCACTGCAAATAGCCTGGGTAGCCATTTGACTAGATGTTCAGGAGTCTTATGGCTTGGGGTAGAAGCTGTTGACTAGAATTGGCGCTCAGGTACCACTTGCCGTGCGGTAGCAGAGAGAACAGTCTATGACAAGGGTGGCTGGAGTCATTGACAGTTTTTAGGGCCTTCCTCTGACACCGCCTGGTATAGAGGTCCTGGAAGGCAGGAAGCTTGGCCCCAGTGATGTACTGGGCCATTCGCAATACCCTCTGTAGTGCCTTGCGGTCGGAGGCCGAGCAGTTGCCATACCAGGCAGTGGTGCATCCAGTCAGGATGCTCTCGATGGTGCAGCTGTAGAACCTTCTGAGGACCCATGCCAAATCTTTTTCAGTTTCCTGAGGAGAATACGTTTTGTCGTGCCCTCTTCACGACTGTCTTTGTGTGCTTGGACCATGTTAGTTTGTTGGTGATGTGGACAACAAGGAACTTGAAGCTCTCAACCTGCTCTACTGCTGCCCTGGCAATGAGAATGGGGGCGCGCTCAGTCCTCTTTTTCCTGTAGTTCACAATCATCTCCTTTGTCTTGATCACGGTGAGAGAGAGGTTGTTAACCTGGCACCACACGACCAAGTCTCTGACCTCCTCCCTATAGGCTGTCTCGTTGTTGTCAGTGATCAGGCCTACCACTGTTGTGTCATCTGTAAATGTAATGATGGTGTTGGAGTCGTGCCTGGCCGTGCAGTCATGAGTGAACAGGGAGTACAAGAGGGGACTGAGCACGCACCCCTGAGGGGCTTCTGTGTTGAGGATCAGCGTGGCAGGTGTTGTTATCTACCCTTACCACCTGGGGGCGGCCCGTCAGGAAGTCCAGGATCCAGTTGCAGAGGGAGGTATTTAGTCCCAGGATCCTTAGCTTATTGATGAGCTTTGAGGGCATTATGGTGTTGAATGCTGAGCTGTAGTCAATGAATAGCATTCTCGCAGATGTTGCTTTTATCCAGGTGGGAAAGGGCCGTGTGTGGTGCAATAGAGATTGCATCATCTGTGGATCTGTTGGGGCGGTATGCAAATTGGAGTGGGTCTAGGGTTTCTGGGATGATGGTGTTGATGTGAGCCATGACCAGCCTTTCAAAGCACTTCATGGCTACAGACGTGAGTGCTACGGGTCAGTAGTCATTTAGGCAGGTTACCTTAGAGTTCTCGAACACAAAGACTATGGTGGTCTACAGACTCAGACAGGGAGAGGTTGAAAATGTCAGTGAAGACACCAGTTGGTCAGCACATGCTCACAGTACACGTCCTGGTAATCCGTCTTTCCCTGCGCCATTGTGAATGTTGACCTGTTTAAAGGTCTTACTCACATCGGCTGCGGAGTTCTTGATCACACAGGCTTCCGGAACAGCTGGTGCTCTCATGCATGTTTCAGTGTTGTTTGCCTCGAAGCGAGCATAGAAGTAGCTCATCTGGTAGGCTTGTGTCACTGGCCAGCTCTCGGCTGTGCTTCCCTTTGTAGTCTGTAATGGTTTGCAAGCACTGCCACCTCCGACGAGCATCAGAGCCGGCATAGTACGATTCGATCTTAGTCCTTTATTGACCCTTTGCATGTTTGATGGTTTATCGGAGGGCATAGCGGGATTTCTTATAAACGTCCGGGTTAGAGATCCGCTCCTTGAAAGCTGCAGCTCTAACCTTTAGCTCAGTGCAGATGCTGCCTGTAATCCATGGCTTTTGGTTGGGGTATGTACTTATGGTCACTGTGGGGACGATGTCATCAATGTACTTATTGATGAAACCAATGACTGATGTGGTGTACTCCTCAATGTCATTGGAGGAATCCTGGAACATATTCCAGTCTGTGCTAGCAAAACAGTCCTGTAGCTTAACATCTGCTTCCTCTGACCACTTTTTTATTGATCTAGTCACTGGTGCTTCCTGCTTTAATTTTTGCTTGTAAGCAGGAATCAGGAGGACAGAATTATGGTCAGATTTTCCAAATGGAGAGCGAGGGAGAGCTTTGTATGCGTCTCTGTGTGTGGCGTATAGGTGGTCCAGAGTTCTTTTTCCTCTGGTTGCACATCTAACATGCTGATAGAAATGTTGTAAAACGGATTTAAGTTTCCCTGCATTAAAGCCCCTGGCTACTAGGAGCGTCACCGCCTCTGGGTGAGCGTTCTCTTGTTTGCTTATTGCGGAATACAGCTCATTCACAGTGCCAGCCTCTGACTGTGGTGGTATGTAAACAGCTACGAAAAATATAGATGAAAACTTTCTCGGTAGGTAGTGTGGTCTACAGCTTATCATGAGATACTCTACCTCAGGCAAGCAATAGCTCAAGACTTCCTTAGTTATCGTGCTCCAGCTGTTGTTTACAAATATACATAGTCTGCCTCCCTTTGTCTTACAAGACGCTGCTGTATTATCCTGCCGGTACATCGCATAACCAGCCAGCGGTATGTTGATATTGTCGTTGTTCAGCCACAAGTCCATGAGGCATAAGATGTTACAGTTTTAATGTCCCGTTGGTAGTTTAATCTTCCACGTAACTCATCGATTTTATTCTCCAAAGATTGCACGTTTGCAGGCAGAATGGAGGGAAGTGGGGGTTTATTCGATCGCCTATGAATTCTCAGAAGGCAGCCTGACCTTCGGCCCCTCTTTCTCCGCCACCTCTTCACGCAGATCAAGGGGATCGGGGCCTGTTCCCGAGGAAGCAGTATGTCATTCGCGTCGGGCTCGACAGAGTCATGAAAGGGAAAAAAGGATTCTGCTAGTCCGTGGTGAGTAATCACAGTCCTGATGTCAAGAAGTTATTTTCGGTCATAAGAGACGGTAGCAGCAACATTATGTACAAAATAAGTACAAAAATAAGTTACAATCAACGCGAATAAACGAACAAGAAAACAATCGGCTGGGGGCACGCAAAACGTTAGCCTTCATCTCCGGCGCCATCTTATCAGGTAGCTAACATTAGCACTGAAGTTGTAAGTCTGAGATTTCCCGAGTTCCTAGTTTCGAGTTCCCAGTTGTTTTGAATGTGGCAATAATATCAACCCATACTGATTGTCATAGCTAGCCACCATGCATAGCTAGCTAACATTAGGCTATAACTAGCAATGCAAGTAGATTTCTGAGATGTGAATAATATTTCTACTCGAGCCAGCCAGCTAACGTTAGCTACCTAGCTAACAGTAAGCTTTAACTTGCAGTGAAAATGACTTGCTGACAAAATTAGAAACATATAATATCTGAAAATGTAGCTAGCTAGAATCTTACTTGTATACATGGATGAACACTTCGCCCTCTCTGTCAGATGCCATGGTTGCCCTAAGTTTGAAGATGAAATTCGGAGACAGTTGTTTCATACAACAGCCTTCTGTGTTCTCTTTTCAACTCCCTCCGCATATTTGCAATCGAACAGCAGAACTTTTAACATCTCTTTAGCCATCATAATCTGTTTCCATCGGGCATTCCACTGATTTTCTTCCCCATCACTGTCATCAGAAGACTCTACAATATCTGATTCAATGAAAATGTTTTTACCTACATCAGGGATTTCCTCATCATCTGATTCATTTTCAGAGCCAGAGAGTGTCAGCATGGCACTAGCTTCTTCCAGAAAGTGGAGAGCATTAGCAATGCTTTTGTACTTCTTCATGATATCTTTCAAAAAAGCTACGGTAGAAAGGATTATCTGCACAAGTGGCGGTCAGTGCCAAGGGAGTATGGTTATTTATTTTATTAGCATGACCTTATTTCTATTACAGCATATTGGATGACTGTCATTCATATTCCATTCGCCCAGCTCAATGCAACATCGCTAGGTTTAGGCTACTACATGATACTCACATTTTCCTTGTACCCATCATGAGGCTGCTAAAACCTACAGAAGTCTATGAATTAAAGTTTACAAGCTTACAAAGTTTACTCAACATAGCTACTAGAGCTAACACGTTAGTAAAAATCATGCGGTACAGTGTACAGTCAGAAAGCAGTTTAGCAGTTTCACCGGCAGGCCCGGCTGGCAATCTTTCTCTCTGTCTTTCTCTCTCTCATTCAAATGCCTCTCCTGTGAAGTAGTGATGTGCGACATATGCCTAGTTACCTGAAACAAGTCACATACAGTATGTACACTCCTACATCGTTTTTATGTTCTATGTTCCTGCAATATTTCTCCAGGTGGTGGACTCACGGCTGGTGTCAGTGTTCGATGCCAGAGAGTTGGAGCTGGTCATTGCTGGGACAGCTGAGATAGACCTCAATGACTGGAGGAACAACACAGAGTATAGAGGAGGTGAGCAGACTGCAGTGAAGCACATCACTGGACCTTAGCTAATGGAGAATCTTCAATGAACATGCCTAGTTAATTAAAGGTTAAATAAAAAAAATTAAAAAAACGTGTAGGACTATGGTGAATGTAGTGGGTAAGGGAATCTAGCCCAACATGTTTTTATGGGTAATATGTGTTTGTGAAGTTGACATACACCTTAGCCAAATACATTTAAACTCAGTTTTCACAATTCCTGACAGTTAATCCTAGTAAAAATTCCCTGTCTTAGGTCAGTTTGAGTCACCACTTTATTTTAGGAATGTGAAATGTCAGAATAATAGTAGAGAGAATTATTTATTTCAGCTTTTATTTCTTTCATCAAATTCCCAGTGGGTCAGAAGTTTACATACACTCAATTAGTATTTGGTAGCATTGCCTTTAAATTGTTTAACTTGGGTCAAACGTTTCAGGTAGCCTTCCACAAGCTTCCCACAATAAGTTGCGTGAATTTTGGTCCATTCCTCCTTACAGAGCTGGTGTAACTGAGTCAGGTTTGTAGGCCTCCTTGCTCGCACATGCTTTTTCAGTTCTGCCCACAAGTTTTCCATGGTATTGAGGTCTGTACTTTGTGATGGCCACTCCCATGTCTTGACTGTGTTGTCCTTAAGCCATTTTGCCACAACTTTGGAAGTATGCTTGGGGTCATTGTCCATTTGGAAGACCCATTTGCAATCAAGCTTCAACTTCCTGACTGATGTCTTGAGATGTTGCTTTAATATATCCACATAATTTCCCTGCCTCATGCCATCTATTTTGTGAAGCACCAGTCCCTCCTGCAGCAAAGCACCCCCACAACATGATGCTGCCACTCCCGTGCTTCACGGTTGGGACTGTGTTTTTCGGCTTGCAAGGCTCCCCCTTTTTCCTCCAAACATAACGATGGTCATTATGGCCAAAAAGTTATATTTTTGATTCATCAGACCAGAGGACATTTCTCCAAAAAGTACGATCTTTGTCCCCATGTGCAGTTGCAAACTGTAGTCTGGCTTTTTTATGGCGGTTTTGGAGCAGTGGCTTCTTCCTTGCTGATCGGCCTTTCAGGTTATGTCGATATTGGACTCATTTTTCACACCAAAGAACGTTCATCTATAGGAGACAGAACACGTCTCCTTCCTGAGCGGTATGATAGCTACGTGGTCCGATGGTGTTTATACTTGCGTGCTATTCCTTGTACAGATGAACGTGGTACCTTCAGGCATTTGGAAATTGCTCCCAATGATGAACCAGACTTGTTGAGGTCTACAATTTTTTTCTGAGGTCTTGGCTGATTTCTTTTGATTTTCCCATGATGTCAAGCAAAGAGGCACTGAGTTTGAAGGTGGCCTTGAAATACATCCACAGGTACACATCCAATTGACTCAAATGATGTCACTTAGCCTATCAGAAGCTTCTAAAGCTATGACATACTTTTCTGGAATTTTCCAAGCTGTTTAAAGGCACAGTCAACTTAGTGTATGTAAACTTCTGACCCACTGGAATTGTGATACAGTGAAAGTGAAATAGTGAAATAATCTGTCTGTAAACAATTGTTGGAAAAATTACTTGTGTCATGCACAAAGTAGATGTCCTAACCGACTTGCCAAAACTATAGTTTGTTAACAAGAAATTTGTGGAGTGGTTGAAAAACGGGTTTTAATGACTCCAACCTAAGTGTATGTAAATTTCCGACTTCAACTGTATGTTGTATGTTGATTGACATTTAATTGTCAATCTTGTTAGATGGACTGAACACACATGCCACATTCCCTTGTTGAACCAGCCCCCCTGTAGTCCCTGGTCCTAAACTGTATATGCTGTAGCCAACTTTTCTATGGCATTGCAACAATAAAGGAGTTGGCTACTGCACATCCGGTATGGGACCAGCTACCACCTCCGTTGGCCTTCTCCATTGCAGGCTACCATGACAGCCACATAGTGATCCGGTGGTTCTGGGGGGCAGTGGAGCGCTTCAACAACGAGCAGAGGTTGCGTTTGCTGCAGTTTGTGACGGGCACCTCCAGTGTTCCCTACGAGGGCTTCACCGCACTACGGGGCAGCAACGGCCTGCGACGCTTCTGTATCGAGAAGTGGGGCAAGATCACCGCTCTACCCAGGTAATATACAGTAAACTCTTTACCCAAGACTAGAATTGTATGATTAAATTATAGGCTATTATAGGTCTGTACATGCTTTGGATTCAAACTTTCCTAATTATGTTATCCTTCAAACCCCTGCATAACTTTCACATACAACGCATTTGGCAAAAAACTATTCAGTTGATGTGGTTGTCTAATGCTGATGATCTACAGTATATCTATCTTCCAGGGCACACACATGCTTCAACCGGCTGGATCTCCCTCCGTACCTTTCCTACACCATGCTCTATGATAAACTGCTTATCGCTGTGGAGGAGACCAGCACCTTTGGCCTTGAGTGAAGGAGAAAGACATTGTGCATCCCAAATGGGACCCTATTACCTGTATAGTGCCCTTAGTATTGCACTAGGGCAGGGATCATCAACTAGATTTAGCCATGGGACAATTTTTTCTTGAGGGGATGGTCAGGGGGCCGGAACATACTGTAATTACAAATCATTTGTAGACTGCAAATTGACCACAAGAATCCCAAACAGATATAATATTTCACTAAAACATTCACTTCAAACGTTGCTTACATTTGTATATGATCACAATATCTCGCTATTATGCGTGGGAATACTTTGGAACAGATTTCCAAAGTTAAAATTACTTGGAGCTGATTTGCTGGTGTTTTTAAAGTATTTTATGTCCATGTAAATAACATCATGTGCGGAACCCTGCACTAGGGAATAGGGTTCCATTTGGAAAGCAGTCAAGATCTTACTGTCGAATCCTGTGCCTCAGGACCGGGGATTCTACTGTATGCAACGCTCCCTTTTTACTGTACATTTCAATACAACAGCCAGAGGACTGTACATTTCTCTTTTTTAACAATCTATGTACAGTGTACAAGAAAAAGGAAAAGCCAACCACCACCGCATGCATTACTCACCTATTACAATGTACCTTTGTTAAGGGGATATTGCATAAAGTAACCAAGTTGTATGCAATAGCTCTTATTTGGCCTCAGCCTATAACAGTACTCAGGGCCATGACTCAACAAATCACACCAACGAATCGGCTAGTCCATCTCTGCACCAACAGCCTCAGCTAGCATCGTCACAATCTATCACCAATCACAACCACAATTATCACTAAAGAAATGCCTCAATTCACATAATAAGAGGGAGAAAAATGCCTCAAAAACTGTCACGTGAAGAACCACTACAACCAACATTATATCAAAATGTTGTGTTCCAACTTCAGCAATTCCACTTCAAATACTGCTGCGACTGGGATTATCCCAGGATAGGACATCAGCAAAGGACTGGCTCATCATCAGCTCTCAAGGACAAAATGGCTGCTGAAGGGTATTACTACTAAAATAATAACCAAAGCATATTGTCCATAAAGAACTTCAAGTAAATATGATTTTTACCAAGATTTTGTGAACATTGTGATATATCAAGAGAGATTCCAAAATATAGCAAGACCCTCCCACAATTGCAAAATGACTGTTGGAGGATTCTAAGGATATTAGTTGTTATACTGCACTGTAACTGAAGTCAAAACGATGTGTTATCTCTAAATATGTGGAATTGATGTAAACCTTGATGTTGATTGGGAAATTAACACAAACCACAGTTTCACTGTAAGTGATTAGAGTGAAGGGAGGTGAAGAAACCCACTTTATTACCAATGTCTGATCAGAAGAATAACTGTTTTGATGTGTTCCATGTGAAAACTTATTTTTCCCCTTATGATTTTGAGAACCATTTGATGTTTACATGAGATGCGTTTTCTCTTGTTTCAACACAATTCAGTCAGGATATTATGAATGTTTCATTATCACAAAATGTATTTGTTTCATCTGTATATGGTAGACTGGGAATAACACCACACATTATTTTGGAAATTTAAAAATATATATTTTAATGTGTTTTTTACAAGATCTTTTCAAGCATGGAAAACACAACAGGACATATTGAAGTTTTTTGTTATCATTTTCAAACACCAAGAGAGAGATGATTTGAAGTAAATTTGCGGGTATGGTGTTTAGATTGTACTGGATCTTATTCTTCCTGAATAATTGTTGCACTTGTAAGGAGTTAACACTTAGTAAACTCACCTGAAATAGGTATACCACCATTCAAACAAAAATCAATATATTTTTAAATGTAACATCACTTGCAAATATAGTTTTTGCTGAAATAAATACAGTAGCATACAATGCTGTTGACCTGTTACCGCTTGTGTTTTAGCAGAGTTAACATGTTTGCTTTTGTTTCAGTGTACGCCTGTATGTCTACCCTTGCCCACAGCCATATGTGCTATGACATGATGAAAATGTAATTGACTCAAAATGGACGTCATGTTGGAGTGTCTTTTGTCAGTTCCAGGTTGCCATGCCACACCCTTTAGGACAGACCCCACAGGGTTACTTTATTAATTTACCCTCGTGTTGACATTTAATGCACATATGCTATCGCGACTTTATCATAATAGGATATGACAGCTGTTATAGTCTGCAAATGCCATGCCTTAACATGAAAACACTGTATATGACAACATGCCACTGTCACACAGACATAAGCCTATAACTGAGTTGATTGCAGACCAATTCAATAATTGTATATGTCCCATCTTTTCATGTGCATCGTTATAGTAGTTTGATATTAGAAGAGAGACACCAGAAACTTACATTAAACACTACTGTACTTACATGACCTATGTTTCTGATCCAATCTGTTCACTTTATCTCGTGTTCCTTTCCTTGGACAACTAAGATTCTGGAATGTATAGTGAGTGCATTTACAGTTGCTATTATAAAATTGAAAGGCTGTAAGATATACAGGAAATGTATAACAATGTCTAATATACTCAGTAAGATGTTCCTGAAATCATTTTGAAATGACAAACTGTCAGATATACAGTACAAGATTTGAAGGGAGTTATTCATGTATTTTTATTTATTTATTTTCTACACTATGTTTTTATGCAGTATGTTTAAGTTACTGTTGAAAATGTGTCTCATGCTATGCACATTTTGTGTTGTTTTCAAACATCAATCTGTTGCCTATTTTGAAAATATCTCACATGATATTTCCTCTTTAAGAGATGGCAGCTAGTGAACGTTTTAAAACCATTATTTTGTTCTCAGAAACCCTCTGAGGTATATACTGTATGTTTCACTGTCTGTCCCCACTATGTCCTCCTTGATTTTCTTGGCCCGACAGTATTCTTTGGTTGTCTGTTGGGCTCAGTAATTCTCAGGCTGCGCTTTCAATTCAAGCAAATATACTGTTAACGAATGTCAATAAAAAAATCACTTCGTTAAGCACCTACTTTCTTCCACTAGTTTTATGAGTGTCAAAGAATAGTGATATGTTCCCAGGATATGTTAACTTGTCACGACTCCCGTTCAGAAAGGGTCCTGTCAGTTCCACCTCCTAGCCCTCCCGCTCCCATTCCTATGGAGTTAGGGGGGGCGGCTTCGAGGAGTACCGGAGGAGGAGGCTTCTCCTGCACCAGCTGTGGTCGGAGAGGACACACGGCCGACCGGTGCTGGAGGAGCTCGTCTGGGAGTTGAGAGGGCAGGCAGAACACTTCTCGGTCACCCCAGGTGAGTCAGCATCAAACTCACCCAGAGCCCCCTGTTGGTCACATGTTTGTATACATTTTTTTCCTTGATTTTTCACCCTCTTCCCAGCATAAGGCGCTAGTCAATTCAGGCGCAGCTGGGAACTTTATGGATCGTGGACTCGCCCTCAAGCTGGGAATTCCGCTGGTGCCGATAGATCCCCCCCCTTCCCCGTGCACTCACTCTATGACACGGAGGATCGGCCCATCAGTCCTACTCCCATCCTTCCAGCCTCTAGGCTGGTGGCACCGGTGGTATGGGAGGTGGACGTGGACATTGAGTGGGCGTTACGGGTGGAACCTGCGCCTCCACAATGTCCTACGGGTCGCAAGTACGTGCCCCTTGGTATTTGTGATCAATTGATTCGGTGGGCTCACACACTACCCTCTTCGGGTCATCCTGGTGTGGCGAGGACAGTGCGGGGTCTTAGGAGGAAGTACTGGTGGCCCACCTTGGCTAGGGACGTGCGGTTCTATGTCTCTTCCTGTTCGGTGTGCGCCCAGAGTAAGGCTCCTAGGCACCTTCCTAGAGGGAAGTTACAGCCCCTCCCCGTTACACAGCGGCCGTGGTCTCACCTGTCAGTGGACTTCCTTACCAATCTTCCCCCGTCTCAGGGAACACCACAGTCCTGGTTGTTGTGGATCAGTTTTCTAAGTCCTGCCGCCTCCTCCCATTGCCTGGTCTCCATATGGCCCTACAGACTGCGGAGGCTCTATTTACCCACATCTTCCGGCACTACGGGGTGCCGGAGGACATCGTCTCTGATCGGGGTCCCCAGTTCACATCCCGAGTGTGGAGGGCGTCTGGTGGTCTCGGTCAGTTTGACCTCTGGTTATCACCCCGAGAGTAATGGGCAGGTGGAGAGAGTGAACCAGGAGGTGGGTAGGTTTCTGCGGTCGTATTGCCAGGACCGGCCAGGGGAGTGGTCAAGGTACGTCCCATGGGCGGAGTTGGCACAGAACTCACTCCGCCACTCCTCCACGAACATGTCACCATTTCAATGCATGTTGGGCTACCAGCCGGTCCTGGCGCCGTGGCATCAGAGTCAGACCGAGGCTCCTGCGGTGGAGGAGTTGGTGCAGCGCTCCAAGGAGACCTGGAGGGCTGTCCAGGAATCCCTCAAGCAAGCCAGTAGACAGCAGAAGAGGAGCGCTGACCGCCACCGCAGTGAGGCCCCTGTGTTCGTACCGGGGGACAGGGTCTGGCTCTCGACCCGAAACCTACCCCTCCGCTTGCCCTGCCGGAAGCTGGGGCCGCAGTGTGTGGGGCCCTTCAAAGTCCTGAGGAGGATAAACGAGGTGTGTTATAGATTACAACTCCCTTCCTATTATCGTATTAACCCCTCGTTTCATGTGTCTCTCCTCAGGCCGGTGGTAGCTGGTCCTGTGACACATCCAAAGTGTGGCAGAGCCACTGACACTACGGTCAAAGATTGTTATAACTAATAATTATAACTTTCATCTGTGGTAAGATCATAGTAATCTCATATGGGAGTGGATTTGATTTTAGATTACAAAGACTTTTGAATTGACCTATGCCTGCATCAGAGTTTCTGCATATAGAAACACCCTTTTAAAATGCCTCTTAAAAGGTCCAATGCAGCTGTTTTTATCTCAATATCAAATAATTTCTGCGTAACAATTAAGTACCTTACTGTGATTGTTGTCCCCCACTGTGAAATCAGGGAAGGGACAGTGGATCTGCCTCCTTCTGTACATTCGTTTGTATGTTTATTAGTCACACACAATATCTCAGACAGCACTGGGCCAATTTTGACAAAACTTGAGTGAATGATGTGTCTTGCCATAGAGATCTGGCATTTACACAATTACACTGATTGGCTCAAGGTGGGAGTTATAGTAGTTAACTGTGCTTTAATGCGATATCTCAAATGCCATAAATTGTCATTCTTTCACTTAAACAATGGGGATGAGCCAGAAAGATCCGTTTTAGGCTACGCCTACTGGAATTCCCTACAGTTTTGTTGTTTTTAGTCAAAATAAATCACCTGGGGCAACTTTAGAGAAGGCTTAACTTGTCCGACTGCTTAGTTCACTTGCCCCAGGCAATAGGGCAAACCTTACTAGGTTCCTGAGTTTTACCTGGTTACCATCAGGTGACCTGTGGTGCCACCTCTGCTGCCTGGTGATATCCCTCCACCCATGCAAAACGAGCTGAAATTTCAGGCAGTATTTTCAAACAGCTCTTACACTGAAGGGTATTATCATAATTTTCACAATTTCATAGTATAATTCCAGCCTCATAGAGACGTTTTATTTTGTCATTGAATACAACAATAGGCTTATTTATAGACAAATCAAATATCCTTTTCTCATATTTGAAAGAACATAAACAGCTATCGGCTATAGCTAGTCATCAGCCCAAGAGCATTACTTGACTCAAAGTCAAATTTGTGACTTTTTAAAAGTGAATAAATAAATTGTTAATGCTTGTTCCTATGACCATCAATCCTATATCATTTCTCAGTAGGGTGTAGTGTTTCCGTGTCATCCCTTGAAGCTACTCAACCTGGGCTACCTACATAATGAGATCAAGGTGGGAGTTCTATGAGACTGAACCGGGGTAAACTGGGATATGGCTCCTCACCTCACTGTGCAAAAAATGGGAGGGAGGAGGACAGGGTCAAATCGACCATCACCGGGCCATAATGTCAACAAAACAGCATGATGCATCGTTCAGAAACATAAAACATACATTTTCGATCAAATAGGTTATACATTAGGCTACCATTTTTGTAGTTTTCCTTGGGAAAGCAGGTAAAGCGATATACGTTTTAATAAAGAGCAAACCCTTGTGCATGTGAAAACACAATCTTAACTAATTACTCCACGTGCTTGACATACCTCACTTTTGTTTTCAGCCGACTTCGCCGTCTTTGACAGGGGCACCCGGTTCACTTGCAGGAGGCCCGGTTTCAAAATGAGTACAATCAATGCTAACCCCGTTCACAAGGGGCATGCCAGGGACATCAAATTCCTTTAATTTCAAGACCCCGCCCTGCTCCTTTAACTCGGAAATGTTTATTTTTCCAAGATTGCCCAAGGTGGGTGGAGATTTTATTTTACGACCAATGGAATGGTCTAAAATGAGCAAGCCCCGTCCAACCGGGGCACCGGGCGATGCAAAAATTAAGTGAAACCCAGGCTACCTAAGTATGATTCTCAATCAGAGACAACTAATGACACCTGCCTCTGATTGAGAACCATACTAGGCCGAAACATAGAAATCTCAAAATCATAGAAAAACAAACATAGACTGCCCACCCCAACTCACGCCCTGACCATACTAAATAACGACAAAACAAAGGAAATAAAGGTCAGAACGTGACAGTACCCCCCCCCCCCCCCCCCCCCAAAGGTGCTGACTCCGGCCGCAAAACCTGAACCTATAGGGGAGGGTCTGGGTGGGCGTCTGTCCGCGCTGGCGGCTCTGGCGCGGGACGTGGACCCCACTTCACCACAGTCTTTGTCCGACCTAGGATTGGCAACCCTACTAAATGGCCCCACTGGACTGAGGGGCAGCTCGGGACTGAGGGGCAGCTCGGGACTGAGGGGCAGCTCCGGACTGAAGGGCAGCTCCGGACTGAAGGGCATCTCCGGACTGAAGGTCATCTCCGGACTGGCTGACGACTCTGGCGGATCCTGGCTGACTGGCAGATCCTGGCTGACTGGTGGCTCTGGCGGATCCTGGCTGACTAGAGCTCTGGCGGATCCTGGCTGACTGGCGGCTCTGGTGGATCCTGGCTGACTGGCGGCTCCTTGCAGACTGGCGGCTCCTTGCAGACTGGCGGCTCCTTGCAGACTGGCGGCTCATGACAGACGGGAGACTCTAGCAGCTCTGGACAGGCGGGAGACTCTAGCAGCTCTGGACAGGCGGGAGACTCTAGCAGCTCTGGACAGGCGGGAGACTCTAGCAGCTCTGGACAGGCGGGAGACTCTAGCAGCTCTGGACAGGCGGGAGACTCTAGCAGCTCTGGACAGGCGGGAGACTCTAGCAGCTCTGGACAGGCGGGAGACTCTAGCATCTCTGGACAGGCGGGAGACTCTAGCAGCTCTGGACAGGCGGGAGACTCTAGCAGCTCTGGACTGGCGGGAGACTCTAGCAGCTCTGGACAGGCGGGGGAATCTAGCAGCTCTGGACAGGCGGGAGACTCTAGCAGCTCTGGACAGGCGGGAGACTCTAGCAGCTCTGGACAGGCGGGAGACTCTAGCAGCTCTGGACAGGCGGGAGACTCTAGCAGCTCTGGACAGGCGGGAGACTCTAGCAGCTCTGGACAGGCGGGAGACTCTAGCAGCTCTGGACAGGCGGGAGACTCTAGCAGCTCTGGACAGGCGGGAGACTCTAGCAGCTCTGGACTGGCGGGAGACTCTAGCAGCTCTGGACAGGCGGGGGAATCTAGCAGCTCTGGACAGGCGGGAGACTCTAGCAGCTCTGGACAGGCGGGAGACTCTAGCAGCTCTGGACAGGCGGGAGACTCTAGCAGCTCTGGACAGGCGGGAGACTCTAGCAGCTCTGGACAGGCGGGAGACTCTAGCAGCTCTGGACAGGCGGGAGACTCTAGCAGCTCTGGACAGGCGGGAGACTCTAGCAGCTCTGGACTGGCGGGAGACTCTAGCAGCTCTGGACTGGCGGGAGACTCTAGCAGCTCTGGACAGGCGGGGGAATCTAGCAGCTCTGGACAGGCAGGAGAATCTAGCAGCTCTGGACAGGCGGGAGAATCTAGCAGCTCTGGACAGACGGGAGACTCTGGCAGCGCTGGAGAGGAGGAAGGCTCTGGCAGCGCTGGACAGGCGGGAGCACCTATAGGGCTGAGACGGAGAGACAACCTGGTGCGGGGGGCTGCCACCGGAGGGCTGGTGCGTGGAGGTGGCACTGGATAGACCGGACCGTGCAGGCGCACTGGAGCTCTTGAGCACCGAGCCTGCCCAACCTTACCTGGTTGAATGCTCCCGGTTGCCCTGCCAGTGCGGCGAGGTGGAATAGCCCGCACTGGGCTGTGCAGGCGAACCGGGGACACCATGCGTAAGGCTGGTGCCATGTACGCCGGCCCAAGGAGACGCACTGGAGACCAGATGCGTAGAGCAGGCTTCATGGCACCTGGCTCGATGCCCACTCTAGCCCGGCCGATACGAGGAGCTGGTATGTACCGCACCGGGCTATGCACCCGCACTGGGGACACCATGCGCTCCACAGCATAACACGGTGCCTGCCCGGTCTCTCTCGCCCTCCGGTAAGCACAGGAAGTTGGCGCAGGTCTCCTACCTGGCTTCGCCACACTTCTTGTGTCCCTCCCCCAATAGTTTTTTGGGGCTGACTCTCGGGCTTCCATCGCGCCGCCGTGCTGCCTCCTCATACCAGCGCCTCTCCGCCTTCGCTGCCTCCAGCTCTTCTTTGGGGCGGCGATATTCTCCTGGCTGTGCCCAGGGTCCTTTCCCGTCTAGGATCTCTTCCCAAGTCCTAAATAGTGCTGCCTCTCCTGCTGCTGCCTGTTACCACGGCGCTTGGTCCTTGGTTGGTGGGTGTTTCTGTAACGGCTTTCTTCCGTTAAAGGAGAGGAGGACCAAGATGCGGCGTGGTAAGTGTTCATGATCGTTTTTAATAACAAAAACAACACTGAACACTATGAAATGCAAAAACAATAAACGTAATGTGAATAACCGAAACCGAAAACAGTACCGTGTGGTGAACAAACACAGACACGGAAACAAACACCCACAAACCAACAGTGAAACCCAGGCTACCTAAGTATGATTCTCAATCAGAGACAACTAATGACACCTGCCTCTGATTGAGAACCATACTAGGCCAAAACATAGAAATCCCAAAATCATAGAAAAACTGCCTACCCCAACTCACGCCCTGACCATACTAAATAACGACAAAACAAAGGAAATAAAGGCCAGAACGTGACACTTAAACACAGGGTGATTGGCTAGAATTACATTTGTAAATTTGGTCAGAAATGGAAAACTTCTCCAAAACGCAATAAAAGACAAAGACACTTTGTTACGCTCACAACAGCGCGCATTTCTGTATACAGAGTATTCATCAAGTTAACCAAGAATGATTCCACCAGCCAGTCCATGGATCATCAACGAGAGGGGAGCCACTGCGCTTCTTCTGGACAGCATCAAAACCCCAATCAGGACAGAGCCATTTCAGGACGTGTACAACGTTATACCTGGCAAAGAGGTTGGGGGTTATTAAAAAAGCTACAGGCTATTTTCTGCCTGGTGTATAATATTCTAATCATGTTCCTAACTCGGGATGCTTTCAATCATAGTGCATGGTTGTCCTTTTCAATCAATGTTCAATGTGGTAACAACTTCAGGCACCATCCATTAGATGTATGTTCATCTAATCATTTACTCAAGGACTATTTTGTTTTTAAACATAGATTCAGGTATTTGACATTGCACCAGAAAGCAAACCAAATTCTCAGGATGACAAAGAAATACAATTACAGATCCCCATTGACTAGTCATTTTCCCCAGCTGTGGGTGCAAGACTGGCAAGTGAATCTAGCCATTGACATACCGAAAATAAAGAGAACTGAAGTCACAGGAGATTTGTCATGCCAAAGCATGTACAAAAGCATGTAATCTATTCCAAAACCATGGACACTCTTTGATTAGCACTCTTATCAATGTATCTTTTTTCATGGTTTGTCTGGACAGCTGAGACAAGTTACAGTATTACAATCTTTTCCCGTGCATAACTTGTTGAGTTGTAAACTACAGTTGGCCAGGTTCAGTACTAGTGTGAGTTAATTCCCTTAAATAATGTAATTAGTCAACATAGTATCACTAACAGAGAGCCAGCACTAACACAGAGAGGCTGCTGCCTTCATACAGACTCAAATCATTGGCCACTTTAATAAATGGATCACTAGTCACTTTAAATAAAGCCACTTTAACAATGTTTACATATCTTACATTACTCAACTCATATGCATATACTGTATTTTATACCATCTATTGCATCTTGCATATGCCGCTCATCCATATATTTCTATGTACATATTCTCATCCACCCCTTTAGATTTGTGTGTATTAGGTAGTTGTTGTGGAATTGTTAGATTACTGCACTGTCAGAACTAGAAGCACAAGCATTTCGCTACTCTTGCATTAACATCTGCTAACCATGTGTATGTGACCAATAACATTTGATTTGGTCAGTGCAACAGAGGAGTAGGCTAAAGCCATGCTAATTGGGCTGCCAAGCTGTCTGCGATTCAGAGGTAATATGTTGTAATCCAGTTTGAGCCAGACCTCCCGTAGCTGCATGGTCATACCTTTAACCTGGAGATGTTGGGGAAACACACTAGTGACTAGCGCTGATTAGCGCTCTTCTGTGCTAGTTTATCAAAGTGTGTGTGTCAAATAAAATAAAATTGTATTGGTCACATACACATATTTAGCAGATCTTCTTGCAGGTGTAGTGAAATGCTTGTGTTCCTAGCTCCAACAGTGCAGTAGTATCTAAGTGTGTGTTTGTGTGTGTGTGTAGGAGTGACCATGTGTGTAGGAGTGACCATGTGTATGAGTGGCCATGTGTAAAATAGCTTGTGGGAGTTTAATTTTTATAAGTTACAAGTCACACAGGCTTTATAACATGAGTTTGAGTGCTGTAATCAGGCCTCTTGGGAATGAGCTGAATTTAGTCCCTCATGGACGTTTTGCCAGGGCCAATTTTGTCCAGGTAGTCGTGTAAACACTTAGTCAGGTGTTACGGATACAGTTATCCTGTGTGTGTATCCTGTGTGTGTGTGTTTCCTTTCTCTCCTTCTCCCCTCACAGGTGAAAATCATCACTCCCCAATCAGTCAACAATCAACCCATCAATCAGAAGACACACCTCCTCCTGTTTCCTACCCTATCACAGTTCCTTCCCCATGGTTTAAAAACCCCATCATTTGTTTGTTCTAGAGCTCAATCTCTTTGTAAATGCCATGTTTGTAGACCTCTGTTTTTCACTCGCTCTCTGTGTATTAATTAACCTCTCCTTTTGTTTGAGCACCTCCATAGCACTTTCTCATCTCCTGTGAGTATTGTTTTTGCTTATGGTGTTTGCTGGTGGGAAAAGGGGAAACCAAGACAAGCCGCCCATGGGCATACATTACCTGTAGGTAAACTTTGTTAAAAACACTAGTTAGAACTGGGCGGACCACCCACTGTATTTTTGGTTAGTTAGTTAGCTGTTGTTAAAATAGGCTAGTCTAGCTTAGGGGTGTTTTTGCATATTTGTTTCTTTCCTTGGGTCCAGCTCAGCCCCTTTTCCTGCTTCCCCCCATTACCGTGTGTTTATCAAATAAACCTTGAGTTTGACGGTAGATTTCAGTTGTCCTGGTTATTACGTTCACACTTTTACTTTGTCACAATTATAATTTGCATGAGTTCTGTTACGCGTCTCATTACCATCCCCCCTAGACTGTCGGGCCAAAAGGGATTCGTAACATAAGTGGAGGCTCATCCGGGATCTGTCTTTACTGACACCCATGCCGCTCATGTAGATTGTTGTAGTGGTATAGTTCAGTGTTGAACGTTATAGCTGAAGTAGCATTAGTGTTTGCTATTTTTGTTGGCTCTTGTGAAGTAGTGTAAGATGGCTACTTTTGATTTTAAGTCCTTTTTGGATAACCCTTCGTGGGAGGTTTTTGACAAATGTCGTAGAGTTGATTTAATGACCTTGGCTGACCATTATTCAGTATCGATTCCACAGAATGTAGTTAAGTCAGGGGTTAAAAAGCTGGTGTTAAATGTATTGTTGGAAGAGCAGGTGCTTGTGTTACCGCTGCCTGAGCATACTACCCCTGTAGGGGATGTTGCTGCTCCTGTAAGCCCATTGGTATCTGAGAATGAGGGCGAGGCTAAAACACCAGCCACATTGTCCCATTTTGAACCACTCTCCCCACTGTCAAACGGTGATGCCAGGAGGGATGTCCGTTTAGCACAGTTCCAACTAGAGGTGGAAGAGAGAGCCCAAATTAGGCGAGAGACTCTCCAGTTGGAGATGTGTAAAATTGAGGCAGAAAAAGAACGAGAACAGCGGCATTTAGATTTGGAGATGGGTAAAATTGAGGCAGAAAAAGAACAGCGGCATTTGGAGATGTGTAAAATTGAGGCAGAAAAAGAACGAGAACAGAGGCAGATGACGTTTAAAATGCGCCAGATGGAACTGGAGGCAGAGACAGCGAGGCTAGCCTTCGTTCCTGCTGTCACTGTTAGTGAGTCGTCCTCACCTGCTGTGTCCTCAAACACGTTTGACATTAGTAGGCAGATTGCCTTAGTACCTTTGTTCAGAGAGTCGGAGGTTGACTCCTATTTTTGTGTATTTGAGCGTATAGCCGTAGCATTGAAGTGGCCTGAAGAGGTATGGTGCCTATTACTTCAGTGTAAATTAACTGGTAAAGCCCAAGAGGTTTTGTCAGCGCTACCTCTAGAGGACAGTTTGAATTATGAAGTGGTCAAAGCTACTGTTCTTCGTGCCTATGAGCTTGTGCCTGAGGCATACCGACAGAGGTTTAGGTCTCATAGAAAGTCTTCTAGTAAAACTTATGTGGAATTTGCTAGAGACAAGGGAAATCTGTTTGATAAATGGCATGCTGCTAGTAAGGTAACTGATTTCAACTCTCTCCGGGAGTTAATCTTGTTGGAAGAGTTTAAAAATTGCTTACCCGAACGCATTGTAGTTTACCTAAATGAACAGAAAGTATCCTCCCTGGCAGAAGCGTCTGTGTTGGCAGACGAGTTTGTGTTGACGCACAAGAGTGTGTTTTCGGCTCAAACTGAGAGTAGAACCACTGAGTTTCCTACCTTTAGCCCTAGTCGACCCGCAGTAGTATATCAAGCACGCCAGAAGAAGGAGCGTTCCTGTTTCTATTGTCATAAAGTGGGACATATGATTAATGATTGCTTCCTGCTTAAACGCAAACAAGGGATGCCTCTTCGTGCCAAGCCACCAACAGGTGTTGCTCTAATTCATACGGTTGTGAGGTCTGCAACAAAACAGGTGCCTCAGGGTAACTGTAGTTTGAAAGTCTCAGTCCCCGACCGCAGTTATGAACCATTCATTTCCGAGGGGTTTGTGTCCCTAACGAATGACGAAGCGTCTCAGCGTCCGGTTAAAATCCTTAGAGATACTGGTGCGGCGCAGTCATTTATATTGTCTGATGTGTTGCCCTTATCTGACGATACATACTGTGGTTCCAGTGTGTTAGTGCAGGGTATTGAAATGGGTTTTGTCCCCGTGCCATTGCACTTTGTGAAAGTACACTCTGAGTTAATCAGTGGAATATTCAGAGTGGGGGTACGTCCTATGTTGCCAGTGAAAGGTGTGACCTTTATAATGGGTAACGATATTGCCGGAGGAAAGGTAGTACCCGTATTGGAAGTATTGGATAAAAGTGACCACTCTCTCTCTAATGAGCTGGCACAGAGTTATCCACATGTGTTCCCCGCTTGTGCTGTCACTCGTGCTCAGGCACTACAAGAGGGTGACGTGATAGATTTGTCGAACACTGTTCTGTTCAAAGAGGATGATCAAGAGGATGGATTGTGTGATACCTCTGAGAAGTTGATCACCTCTGACAAACAGCCCAGGAAAGAATTAAAGAACGTTGAACTTATTGCTGATGCAATCCAGTCACTCGTGAGCAGCTGATTGCTAACCAAAAGGTTGACGACAAACTTGCTAAATGTTTTACTAGTGTTGTCTCATTGGAAGAGGTGAAGAAGAAGAACGTGGCTTACTTCATTGATGGTAATCTCCTCATGCGTAAATGGAAATCCCATGTTGACGCGGGTGGAGATTGGAATGCTGTTTACCAAATAGTGATTCCTACAGCCTTTCGACAAAATGTGTTATCCCTTGCTCAGGATCACCAGTGGTCTGGTCATTTAGGAATTACAAAGACGTATGATCGGATCCTTCAACATTTCTTTTGGCCGGGTTTAAAACAAGATGTGGCGCAGTTCTATCGGACATGCCACACCTGTCAGATAACAGGAAAACCAAATCAGGTTATTCCTCCCGCTCCTCTTTGTCCCATACCTGTCATAGGTGAACCATTTGAGCATGTGGTGGCTGATTATGTCGGACCGTTACCAAAGACAATCGGGTAACCAGTTTTTGTCTTGTGTCTAATGTTTTCTGTATGTTTTGCAAGGTTGTTGCTTTATTGTGAGTATTAATTGAAATACTGTGATCGCAATCCCCCCTAGGGTTGCTCTTTTAAGGGTGGGAGTGTTACGGATACAGTTATCCTGTGTGTGTATCCTGTGTGTGTGTGTGTTTCTTTTCTCTCCTTCTCCCCTCACAGGTGAAAATCATCACTCCCCAATCAGTCAACAATCAACCCATCAATCAGAAGACACACCTCCTCCTGTTTCCTACCCTATCACAGTTCCTTCCCCATGGTTTAAAAACCCCATCATTTGTTTGCTCTAGAGCTCAATCTCTTTGTAAATGCCATGTTTGTAGATCTCTGTTCTTTGTAGATTTCAGGAGCTCAATCTCTTTGTAAATGCCATGTTTGTAGACCTCTGTTTTTCACTCGCTCTCTGTGTATTAATTAACCTCTCCTTTTGTTTGAGCACCTCCATAGCACTTTGTCATCTCCTGTGAGTATTGTTTTTGCTTATGGTGTTTGCTGGTGGGAAAAGGGGAAACCAAGACAAGTCGCCCATGGGCATACACTACCCGTAGGTAAACTTTGTTAAAAACACTAGTTAGAACTGGACGGACCACCCACTGTATTTTTGGTTAGTTAGTTAGCTGTTGTTAAAATAGGCTAGTCTAGCTTAGGGGTGTTTTTGCATATTTGTTTCTTTCCTTGGGTCCAGCTCAGCCCCTTTTCCTGCTTCCCCCCATTACCGTGTGTTTATCAAATAAACCTTGAGTTTGACGGTAGATTTCAGTTGTCCTGGTTATTACGTTCACACTTTTACTTTGTCACAATTATAATTTGCATGAGTTATGTTACGCGTCTCATTACCATCCCCCCTAGACTGTCGGGCCAAAAGGGATTCGTAACATCAGGTAAATATATATATTAAGTTATTGTTTTTTTTCAAGATCATTAATTTGTGGTGAGAGTGATCCTGTTTGGGCTGAGTGTCTTCTCACCTTAACCCACCTACCCTGTGCTTTATAATCACTTTCTCACATGCACACAGCTGAGAGCCCATGCACCTGGTCCTCAGTGTGACTCTCACTGAGGACATCAATGGGTTTATCAGTGTCAGGGTTTACAACGTCAGCCAGGGCTAAAGGCTAGAGACATACCTCTGTGAATAACTGGATCGAGGCATGGATGGCACTACTCGGAACCTACTACTACTAACAGACTTATTTACAACAGTTGGAAAACATATTGTAATTATGTTAAAGTATTGGGTATGGCCTTATGCTAGATAGTTTAGATACATGTTATAGTCCTTACTTGTGTATGTATGAAGACTTGATTTGCTGACTCCTGAATCTCACTGCACGTGATAAACTGAGGGTAGAGACCGTCTTTGGAGCCTTAAGCCGGGAGCCACAATGTGACAGCTAGCTAGCCAATAATACTGCATGAGGTCATTGATGAACCCAGGATCTCTTTCTGGGCATTAAAGTGGGTAATTAAAATGAATGGTTGGGTGAGCTTGAAGGTCGCCTTGGTTTAATAATGATTTAATCAAGAAGGAATGCAGGGAGACAAAGACCTATTCAGTGACCATGACAACATTCGATGGTCTGTGCCACCTTATTGCCCATTTCCCAATCATTCAATTTCACTATACATTTCTAATCAAGGGAAGACAGACCAGTTGGATGTAAATTACAATCTTGATTATCCACTAAAATGCATAATCAACATCAACAATCACTATCATCACTATAGTTAGCCTCTCTCTAAGACCTATTAAGAAATGGTTTATCACGTTGTAGTCCTGTGTTTTGATCCTGTTGTAAGGGGCAGTGTGCTCATTATTAAGGCTTGTCCTTCAACGTTAAGTCCCCTATCTTTCTCCAGGGGGAGGTTTGCCATAGTGAAGAGGTGTGTGGAGAAGAGCACAGGGATGGAGAACACAGCCATGTTCCTGAAGAAGAGGAGGAAAGGTCAGGACTGCAGAGCAAGGTCCCTCCTCCAGCTTTGCTCTGCTGAGAACAGTACGCAGAAAAGAAAAGTTATGAAAATGTTTGCACTCACTTTTGTAAGTCTCTCTGGATAAGAACATATGCTAAATTACTAAAATGTAAGAGCTGAGGAGAGTCAGCAACTTACAGAAAGAAAGTTGCCACTCACATTCCTAACGGTGAATACCCCAAGCCCCACTGCAGGGAATGGGGGATTTATTGTGCAGTGAGTTGGAAAACACCTGTCTCCCTCTGCCTGAGTAGGAGGGTAATCCAGCTAAACCTAAACCCTGCTCTAGCATCTGAAATGCCTCGCTGACTAGAGTAGAGCAGGCTAGAGGGATGGCAGAAACCTGCAGCTTCTTACTACCATTAGGACCAGCTGCTCATCTGCTAACTATATGCACTAAAGTGACTAGTTTCATTATTAGTCCAATGACTTCAATATAAAGTTCAAGGCATTCCAGACATTGAATAGTTTGACGGTCACCATCTTAACATTGGTGAACTTTGCCTTGAACTTTCTTATTCATTTGAAACTGCATGTGCAATGATGCAATATGTTTGTTCACTGGCCCATTTTGGCTCTCAAATGACTGTAGTCTAATTCCTGACATGTCTAATCAATGACTGCACAAGTCTAAGTGAGGATATTTGAAATGCTTATTGAAAATGGAATACCATCAGATGTGGGATTGTGGGTGAATATTTGTGTTAATAATTGTGTTGGGGCTGCTGTATGTCAACGGCAGTACTCATTCTGAGATATTTATAGTTCTGACCATATTACATTTAGTTTGTGTTACATTGTATTCATGTTTTCATCTCGAGTTTGAAAGTGCCCAGTTAGTGATATCTTGGCTAGCTTGGCTAGTAGCTCTAATCTAGACAAATTGGAATGTGAGGGAACTTGACTTTGAAGCATCACTCTCTGCACTATTGAGTGGTCCGTCAGTGCACGGGAGAGAAAAACCAAACAGAAATGCTCTGAAAAAAGGTAATCATTGTGAATTGAATTGATCTCATACTATTTGGTCAGAGACATCTACAATACAATAGATAATGAGCATTTTCTCACTTCGGTAGTAAATAGCATGGAACTACCTTCTGTCACATGTGCCAAATACAACAGTTGTATACTTTTACTGTGAAAGGCTTACAAGCCCTTTCCCAACAATGCAGCGTTAAAAGTAAGAAAATAACATTTGAAAATAATAACACAATTGATATCAATAACAAGGCTATATACAAGCAGTACCAGTACCGAGTCAATGTGCAGTGTAAAAGTGTGTGTGTGTGTGTGTTTTTGTTTCATTATCCTTGTGGGTACCAGAAGTCCTCAAAGGAAAATTCTGAGAAGTAGGGTCATTTCGCCAGTCCCCATGAGGAAAAATTATATTTTAGGCACAGGTTCATTAAAACAAATGTGACCAATACATTTGATTTGATTTAGGGTTACAATTATGATTAAGGTTGGGGGTTAGGTTTAGAAGTTAGGGTTAGGTATAGTGTTAGGCTTAGGGAAAATAGGATTTTGAAAGGGAACACATTTTTTGGTCGCCACAAGGATATTAAAAAAAAAACTGTGTAAGTGGCGTCAATATGCATGTGTGTGTGTTGGAGAGTCAGTGTAAGTATCTGTGAGTGTGTGGGTTGCAATAATCATTTAGACAGGTTACCTTGGCGTCCTTGGGCACAGGGACTATGGTGGTCTGCTTGAAACATGTAGGTATTACAGACTGGGTCAGGGAGAGGTTGAAAATGTCAGTGAAGACACTTGCCAGGTGGTCGGCGCATGCTCCGAGTACGTGTCCTGGTAATCCGTCTGGCCCACGGCCTTGTGAAGGTTAACCTGTTTGAAGGTCTTGGTGCTCTCATGCATGGTTCATATTTGCATGCCTCGAAGCGGGAATAGAAGGTTTTTATCTCGTCTGGGCAGCTTTGTAATCTGTGATAGTTTGCAGCGCTGCCAAGTCCGACGAGCGTCAGAGCCGGCGTAGTTGGATCCAATCTTAGTCTTATATTGACGCTTTGCCCGTTCGATGGCTCGTCGGAGTTCGTAGCGGGATTTCTAATAAGCATCCAAATTAGTGTCCCGCTCCTTGAAAGCTGCAGCTCTAGCCTTTAGATCAGTGCGGATATTGCCTGTAATCCATGGCTTCTGATTGGGATACAGTGCATTCAGAAAGTATTCAGACCCCTTCCCCCTTTCCACATTTTGTTACATTACAGCCATATTCTAAAATTTATTAAATAAATGTTTCCCTCAATCTACACACAATACCCCATAACGACAAAGCGAAAACAGGTGTTTGCAAATGTAGTAAAAAAAATACAATTGAAATGCCTTATTTACATAAGTATTCAGACCCTTTGCTATGGGACTCGAAATTGAGCTCAGATGCATCCTGTTTCCATTGATCATCCTTGAGTTGTTTCTACAACTTGATTGGAGTCCACCTGTGGTAAATTCAATTGATTAGACATTATTTGGAAAGGCACACACTTTTCTACATAAGGTCCTACAGTGACACCGTGCATGTCAGAGCAAAAACCAAGCAATGAGGGAAGTTGAAGGAATTGTCCAGAGTTCTGAGACAGGATTGTGTTGAGGCACATATCTGGGGAAGGGTACCAAAACATTTCTGCAGAACTGAAGGTCCCCAAGAACACAGTGGCCATTATTCTTAAATGGAAGATGTTTGGAACCACCAAGACTCTTCCTAGAGCTGGCCACCTGGCCAAACTGAGCAATCGGGGGAGAAGGGCCTTGGTCAGGGAGATGGCCACTCTGACAGTGCTCCAGAGAACCTTCCAGAAGGACAACCATCTCTGTAGCACTCCACCAATCAGGCCTTTATGGTAGAGTGTCCAGATGGAAGCCACTCCTCAGTAAAAGGTACATGAAAGGTCGCTTAGAATTTGACAAAAGGTACCTAAAGGACTCTCAGACCATGTGAAAAAATATTATATGGTCTGATGAAACCAAGATTGAACTCTTTGGCCTGAATGCCAAGCATCACACCTGGAGGAAACCTGGCACCATCCATACGGTGAAGCATGGTGGTGGCAGCATCCTGCTATGGAGATGTTTTTCAGCGGAAGGGACTGGGAGACTAGTCAGGATTGAGAGAAAAATGAACAGAGAAAAATACAGAGAGATCCTTGATGAAAACCTGCTCCAGAGCACTCAGGACCTCAGACTGGGGTGAAGGTTCACCTTCCAACAGGACCAAGACCCTAAGCACACAGCCAAGACAACGCAGGAGTGGCTTAAGGAGAAGTCTCTGAATATCCTTGAGTGGCCCAGCCAGAGCCCGGACTTGAACCCGATTGAACAGCTCTGGAGACCTGAAAATGGCTGTGCAGAGACGCTCCCCATCCAACCTGACAGAGCTTGAGAGAATCTGCAGTGAAGAATGGGATAAACTCCCCAAATACAGGCGTGCCAAGCTTGTAGCATCATACCCAAGAAGACTCAAGGCTGTAGTCGCTGCTTCAACAAAGTATTGAGTAAATGGTCTGAATACTGGTGTAAATGTGATATTCCATTTTCTTTTATACACTTGCAAAAATATCTAAACTGTTTTTGCTTTGTCAATATGGGGTATTGTGTGTAGATTCAGGCTGTAATGTAACAAAATGTGGAAAAGTCAACGGGTCTGAATACCTTCCGAATGCACTGTATATGTACGTTCACTGTGGGGATGACGTCGTTGATGCAGTTATTAATGAAGCCGGTGACTGATGTGGTAAAGCGCTCAATGTTATCAGATGAATTTGGAACATATTCCAGTCTTTGCTAGCAAAACAGTTTGGTAGCTTAGCATCTGCTTTGTCGGACCACTTCTGTACCACTCTGGTACTTCCTGCTTGTTTGAGTTTTGCTTGTAAGCCGGAATCAGGAGGATAGAGTTATGGTCAGATTTGCTGAAGGGAGGGCAGGGGAGAGCTTTGTATGCATTTCTGTGGCTGGAGTAATTGGTCTAGAGTTTTGTCGCCTCTGGTTGCACAGGTGACATGCTGGTAGAAATGGGGTAAAACTGATTTCAGTTTCCCTTCATTAAAATCACTGGCCACTAGGAACAGAGCCTCAGGATGTGCATTTTCATGTTTGTTTATGAGTTGATAGTAGTGGCTGCCTACACCATAGGATAATGCAAAACGATGATGCCCGACCCAGAGACTGTCTCAGGATGCCAAGGCCGTCTCCAAGCGATTCAGGTTCGAGGAGTCATTCAGCTCCCTACAGAAGATAATCTTCTGATAGATGGGTATGAGCACTTCTACTGTAGATGGACTCTTTACTGATTGTATATTGTTTACCACACCACACTGTCTGTACTCCACAAGCCAAACTATATATCTGTTTGCCTGCATTGCATTTCAATGAATTAAACTTCTGACATTGTTTGTTTGGTTCCATTCTTTCACTTTCTGTTTAATATTGTGGTTCATGTTTAGCTTGTTTGCCATTCTTTTCCTAATGTTCATACAGTATGTTCAGAATTCACAAGTACAATTTATTTTGCTATCATAACTTGTATAAAGCCATTTGACTGTTTATTTCCACGTTTATTTTCCACGTTTTACAGATCTAATTTTCACTGTAAAATGTCACATCCGAATAAATCAATCTGAAAACATAGAACAATACCTCCTTGGGAGACAACATTTCTGGTTGTTCAGATACTGTACAGTACAACTGGAACCATTGCCTAAATGTTTCTCAAGTGCTGGATATTAAGATATGGCTTTGGACTAAGCAATTACCAGTGTTGGGGTGTACTGAATGTGGTTCAGTTAGTAATTAAACTAAACTAATTCAAATATTTGTAGTGTTTTCAATAGTTAATGACTTTATTGCCATCTAGTGGTGTAGGTAACTAATGGAATGAAACACTACTTTTTTTTGCAAAAATAAAATATGGGTGAGGTAGGCAAGAATTTCCTTAATTTTCAGACCTGGCTAATTCTCACCTGAAACAACATTTTTTTTTGTGTTTAATAGGATAAATTACACATTCTCTTAACATCTTATTACATAGTTATCTGTTCTTGCTATTTATATTCTATGACATTGCAGATTGAGTAATATAGTTTACTTAACGTAATTGGTGGCTGGTAAACTCTTTTCAGAATAGCTTCCCCAACACTGTCAATTTACATTGTTAATCTGGAGAAATGTTCATCAGATGCATTGTATTATACTAGGAATATGTTGTTGTTTTTTACCACTGCATATGACACAATTGCTGCTCTGTTATTGTCCTTTCATTCTCACCAGTAGGATGAACATTTTGCTCAGGACAGCGCTGAGCAAAATGAATATGCATGACATTTTATGGACGTAGCACTTTTTTCATTTTCCCTGTATGTAAATGTTATGTACACAGTAGCGTCGATAAACATTGGTCAAATTATCAACATTACTGTGGTTATTCCAAACCAAGAGGCAGCTTGTGTATACCCTTTTGTCTAAATAAGTGTCCAGCACTGCACTCTGGTGCTTTTTTCAAATATGACTATGACACTTCAATTCATTAAGCTATGGCGACACCTTCATCACACTGTAGTTTTGGTGACTGGTGAGCAGATCAGGAGGACCAGTTGCCTGTCTCAAGTCCTTCTGTCTTATTTGGCGGTGGTGTGAATGTGAGAAGGTCAATACGCTGACCCTCTCTAAGCTGCAGCACTGCCTGCGTTAAATTCCACCTAGTGGCGCCAGGGAAAGAGAGAAGGGTACTTACTGTTTGATGAACAACAGCATTCAATTGCATTATATGGATCAATCAATTTCCTCTAATTTCCTCTGTATTTATATAGAATAATATTGATGAAGAGTACATACCCAAGTGTTTGGGGGTCTCTTACTGAGGATGTGTAGAGGTAGCCACCATCTTTAGATCCTGTCACTGGGATTTTGATCTGAAACATAAAAAGTAATATTAATATCTTGCACACAGTGATGGATAATGGTAATGCTGGTGATGCTCCTAGTTGGTTCCCATACAGGAGGAATATCCCCAGAGAGCTACCTCAGCAGTGTAAGGTTCCACCCGGTTGTGTCGGTCAGACAGGTGGATGTTGTGGACCTTCAGGGGTGGTGCTCCCAGACTGTCCATGGCTGTCTGGTTGGCTTTCAGCTGCTCCAGGGCTAGACGGTGGTAGTCCGACCGTGAGAAGTTCTCTAGCAAAGAAAACAAAGAGTGGCAGGCAGAAATACTTACATGAGCACATTTTGCTTTCATTCACTTTCTTACATTAAAGAACCATGAATTATCCATGGCAACACCTACACTGAGTGATACTTACTTTGCAGAAGGTAATACATTGTGCCGCATCCAGCACCAGTCAACAAGGTGGTGTAGATGGCCATCTGCTGGAGTTTGCTTGTGGAGACCCTCATGATTGTTGCTTAGAGTAGCAAACTCACAGTACCAGTGACAAGAATATCCTGGGGAGTGGACTGTTTGATGACAGACATACAAGTTATAAAGACGTTCTCCAAAATGTACAAATTCCACAAAACCATCCCACATTTCATCAGAATCTTTGAGTCAAAAGGAGCATACATTCAGATAATTTGCACAATTGATCATCCAACTCATAAAATAATAATATTTATTTTGGATCTGTTACTCTTTATTGTCGTCTTTATCAAATCTGTTTTGTTAAAGGGATAGTTCACCCAAATTACATTGGTTTCCTTACCTTGTAAGCAGTCTATGGACAGCAGTAAAATGCTTTGGTTTTGTTTACTTGGCCACTGTTTTAAATGCTAGCTTTTTAGCATGTTTGACACAAATCCAATGCAAATCAATGGTACCTACATTAACATTTCCGTGCTTCATGTCCACATCATCTGTAAATAACTTAATTGAGTTACACAATACATTTTTGTTGATACTTTAGTATGATTTTGACATGAAGCACAGATTAAATCAAAGCATTGATTTGTGTCCTACCTTGTCCATAGAATGCTTACAGGGCAAGGAAACCAATATATATATTTCTAATTAGGGTGAACTATCCCTTTAAAGCTAAGATCTTTAGTTGAAACAATAACAAAGGGTCGCCCCGCCTGTGTTTTAGTAAAAAGCTGAGTGATGTGCCTGTATAAATGTAACTACTCTCAAATGTATAGACATAGCTATGGATGCAAGGACTGATCATCCATGATAAACATAATTATAGATTTAACAATGTTTTGAGGCTATACAGTGTTGACATTTACATTGCTTACAATCATTAGGCCTAAAACAAGCTTATATTTTAAGTTCTGATGGGCTACGACCATTAAGTAAGCTCATGAGGCATTTATTAGTCATATTCCTCAATAATCAATAGCCTTATTATCTGATAAGTACAAAAATGGATGTAGCAACTAAGGATTCTAATTTTAAGGGTAGGTCAGACATTAAAATGACAATTTCCTCTTTTACTGACCAAATTCTGTGTGACTGGGTGCAGTAGGCCTATAATTGTACAAGGAAAGAACGAGGTTTGGGTAGGGCATTATTTATATATATTTTAAAAAGTAGACAGGGAGAGAGTAACAGTCCAGTGTCTTGGAGCAGAGAAAGCCAAGACAAGACTACTTAAAACACAAGACTACCCCGAGAACCCACTTAAGACCTGTACACAGGTACAAATTTGCACAAAATACAGTGCCTATAGAAAGTCTTGAGCTATTTTCACATTTTTCTGCCTTTAATGAAATCTAAAAAGGGATTACATTAGATATTTTTCCTACAGGTCTGCACAACCTGCTCCACATTTTCAAAGTAAAATAAAGTTATGAAAAATGTTCCCCAGTTCCTGCCAGTGACAAGCTTATCCACAACAATACTTAAAAATACATAGGGATCAACAACTTTGCATTAACTCCATATTACTGGCCTGTATGACAAAGTGAAAAGAAAGACGCCTGTGCATCTTACATTACAAAGATATTCATGCCAAAGACACACCAGAATGGCTTTCCAATAGGTGTTGTGTGTTCCTGGGTGGTCTAGTCTCAGTACTGACTTAAATGTTCTTGAAAATAAAGAACAAGGTTTGAATATTGCCGTCCATCAATGATTCCCAACCAAATTGAATGAGCTTGAGCAATTTTGACAAAAACAATGGATATATGTCACCCTAAGAGTTGTGCAAAGTTGGTGGAATTTTTATAAAAATGATTCACAGCTGTGACAGCTGCCAAAAGGTGCTTCCACCAAGTACTAACTTAGGGGGGTAGAGACTTATCCAATTTGGAAAATGTTCTATGACTTTCTATGACTTTGAAAATGTAGAGTAGAGTAGGTTGTGTAGATCTGTATGAAAACAAATGCAACGTAATCCTTTTTAGATTTAATTTTCTGACAGCAAAACGTAAACAGTTCAACAGTGTAGACTTTCTATAGGCACTGTATTTCTTAAAATGATCCCCTACAGTATATTCATATTAGTGTCAATCTATACTGATCAAAAATAGAAATGCAACTTATAAAAGGTTGGTTCCATGTTTCATGAGTTTACATCCTGTTAGTAAGCATTTCTCATTTTCCAAGATACTCCATCCACCTGACAGGTGTGGCATATCAAGAAGCTTATTGAAACATTATTATTACACAGGCTCACCTTGTGCTGGGGACAATAAAAGGCCACTCAACACAATGCCACAGATGTCTCAAGTTTTGAGGGAGTGTGCAATTGGCATGCTGACTGCATGAATGTCCACCAGAGCTGTTGCCAGACAATTTCATGTTAATTACTCTATCAAACGTCGTTTTAGAGAATATGGCAGTACGCCCAACCGGGCCTCATAACCACAGACCAGTGTAAGCAGGCCAGCCCAGGACCTCCACATCCAGCGATCACCTAACGCCTACGGGATTGTCTGAGAACAACCAGCCGGACAGCTGATGAAACTGAGGAGTATTTCTGTCTGTAATGAAGCCCTTTTGTGGGGAAAAACAAATTCTGATTGGATGGGCCTGGCTCCCAAGTGGGTGGGTCTATGCCCTCCCAGGCCCACCCATAGCTGCGCCCCTACCCAGTCATGTGAAATCCATGGATTTGGACCTAATGCATTTTAATTGATTGATTTCCTTATATGAACTGTAACTCGGTAAAATCTTTGAAATTGTTGCGTTACAATTTTTGTTCAGTAACGTTATAGGTTAGGCTTCTTGTGACATCGCCATCTAGGGTATTCAAAGTGTAATTAGTCTTTTGGGGGTAAGCGCAACCAAGGATAGCACTGTAGCGCAGCCTTGGAAATTCATTCAAGCTAAACGTTCTTGTAATCTGGTGTAGGCATTTCGTACGAAGACTTTTACGACCAAATTAAATTTAGAGGAAAATGCACTACTCTAAAAATATAATGCAGAATGTCATCTACAACAACAGTTCAATTAGAGACTGAACTGAGGACATTCATGCTGTATTTATGGGAGTCGCCATATTGCTGCCTAAACCTAAATCGAACCTAAAGCTGGCTTGAGCTAAAACCAGTCATTGGCTGAAACACATCCATACATTTTAAAATACATGTAAACGTTATGTAAATGAACGAAAAGATAATAATTACCTAATGTCGTAATTTGTTTTTATAACAAAAAGTACAACCACATAAGAGGCGAGACGTCCATATCACGTGATGAGACTTCACGTTCTATGTACACGTCACACGCAAACTGTCTTGGAAAAAAAAATGTGTTATGAAAGTTGTTACACAGTTATATCACAGCGACAAGAGCTCGACAGTAGCATTTTATTCACATAAGCGAGTCATCTGCGTCAACTTACTGTCGTCGAGGGCAATACAGAAAGTAGGTAAGGACATCATGCTTGTATGTAAACCAGTTTTAATTAGTGCTGAATGCGGAACTCATTCAACAAGGACAGCATTGCAGCATTGTTTCCAGGAAATTCGTGAAGTTGTACGTGTGTTACTGTATTTGTTCTTGATGTCATGCAGAACATAGACTTACCATTTTCATGTCAATTTCTTGTCTAATTTTAAAATTACTTGTTGTAAATCAATGGAGACCTCGAATGTTCCTATTATTTGTAATGATTTGCATTTGTAATTTGTAATGATCAGCACCCCACCCTAGTTCTAGTTTATATATCTGTAATATGGATACCTTGAGATGTATATAGCTATCGCGGGGTCGCGGGGCATCCCACCATGATAGCTAACGTTAGTGTACTCATTATTACACTGCACCATTTTAGGTCTGATAGGAAGGAAGCCTTTATCAACTGTGCACATTGCACAAAGACCCAAGATATGTCCTGGACATACAGTGCATTCGGAAAGTTTTCGGGCCCCTCGACTTTTTCTACATTTTGTTAAGTTACATCCTTATTCTAAAATGGATTAAATACATTTTCCCCTCATCAATCTACACACAATACCCCATATTGACCAAGTGAAAACAGGTTTTTAGAAATGTTTTCAAATGTATTCACACACACACAAAACATTATTTACATAGGTATTTAGACCCTTTGCAATGAGACTCAATTGAACTCAGGTGCATCCCTTTTACATTGATCATCCTTGAGATGTTTCTACAACTTGATTAGAGTCCACCTGTGGTAAATTCATTTGAATGGACATGATTTCGAAAGGCACACACCTGTCTATATAAGGTCCCACAGTTGACAGTGCATGCCAGAGAAAAACCCAAGCCATGAGGTTGAATGAAGGAATTGTCCGTAGAGCTCCGAGACAGGATTGTGTCGAGATACAGATCTAGGGAAGGGTACCAAAACATTTATTCCGCAAGGAAGGTCCCCAAGAACACAGTGGTCTCCATCATTCTTAAAGGGAAGAAGTTTGGAACCACCAAGACTTCCTAGAGCTGACCAAACTGAGCAATTGGCGAAGAAGGGCCTTGGTCAGGGAGGTGACCAAGAACCCGATGGTCACTCTGACAGAGCTCCAGAGTACCTTTGTGGCGATGGGAGAACCTTCCAGAAGGACAACCATCTCTGCTGCACTCTACCAATCAGGCCTTTATGGTAGAGTGGCCAGACGGAAGCCACTCCTCAGTAGAAGGCACATGACAGCGCACTTGGAGTTTGCCAAAAGGCACCTAAAGGTGATTCTCTGGTCTCATGAAACCAAGAACTATTTGGCCTGAATGCCATAACGCTTGAATGCCAAGCGTTATGTCTGGAGGACACCTGGCACCATCCCTATGGTGAAGCATGGTGGTGGCAGCATCATGCTCTGGGAATGTTTTTTCAGCGACAGGGACTGGGAGACTAGTCTGGATCAAGGGAAAAATGAACGGTGCAAAGTACAGAGAGATCCTTGATCCCTGCTCCAGAGCGCTCAGGACCTCAGACTGGGACGAAGGTTCATCTTCCAACAGGACAACGACCCTAAGCACACAGCCAAGACAACGCAGGAGTGTATTCGGGACAAGTCCCTGAACAAGTCCCTGACTTGAACCAGATTGAACATCTCTGAAGAACCTGAAAATAGCTGTGCAGCGACGCTCCCCATCCAACCTGACAGAGCTTGAGAGGATCTGCAGAGAAGATGGGAACAAATTCCCCAAATACAGGTGTGCCAAGTTTGTAGCGTCATACCCAAGAAGACTCAGGCTGTACTCGCTGCCAAAGGTGCTTTAACAAAGTACTGCGTAAAGGGTCTGAATACTTATGTAAATGTGATATTTCAGTTCTGTATTTAATACATTTGCTAAAATTTCTAAACCTGTTTTCACTTTATCATTATGGGGCCACTGTGTTCTTGGGGACCTTCAATGCTGCAGAAATGTTCTGACATTACATAATCCTACCTCGGGGCTCTACGGACAATTCCTTCGACCTCATGGCTTGGTTTTTGCACATACGTGCACTGTCAACTGTGGGACCTTATATAGACAGGTGTGTGCCTTTCCAAATGATTTCCAATCAATAGAATTTACCACAGGTGGACTCCAAGTTCTAGAAACATCTCAACGATGATCAATGGAAACAGGATGCACTTGAGCTCAATTTCGAGTCTCATAGCAAAGGGTCTGAATACTTATGTAAACACGTTTTTTTATTTTTAATACATTTTCAAACATTTCTAAACACCTATAATGTAACAAAATTAGGAAAAGTCAAGGGGTCTGAATACTTTCCGAATGCACTGTAGGTTGGCTTTGACAGAATTGAAAGGAGCAAGACACTGGTTTCTTTCTAACCATTTCCTTCCCAACTCCCTGTTCCTCTCTGCTGTCAGACATGTTTGGTTCAGTAGTGGTGGGCATCGGGACAGCAGGCTTTGTGAGGATCAGGGACATGCTAGCCCCTCTGCCTTCCAGTGCAGCTGAGAAGCTCAGTGTCAAAGGCTTCATTTCCAGGTGAGGCACCAAGACATCTCATTGTTTGCTGACAGTAAAAAAAACACACAAAAAACAATGGTTGCAATATACTAAATAAATAGAAACCTTGTGCACAGCAGTGTGTCCAGGTGCTGGTTTTGGCAGGAACAACTAGTATTAACTTCTTGGCGCACCCATCCCTTTAGCGGGATCATTTTCGTCAACATGCGCTGAATTGCAGAGCGCCAAATTCAAATTTAATTTCAAAAAATATTTAATTTTCATGAAATCACAAGTGCAATATAGCAAAACACAGCTTAGCTTGTTGTTAATCCACCTGGCGTGTCAGATTTCAAAAAAGCTTTACAGCAAAAGCTATCCAAGCGTTTATGTTAGGACATCTCTCTCAGCAGACAAACAGCTAGCAGCAAAGTAGAATGGTCACGAAAGTCAGAAAAGCAATAAAATGAATCGCTTACCTTTGATGATCTTCGGATGTTTGCACTCACGAGACTCCCAGTTACACAATAAATGTTCCTTTTGTTCGATAAAGATTATTTTTATATCCAAAAACCTCCATTTTGTTGGTGTGTTTTGTTCAGAAATCTACAGGCTCGTGCATGTCATAACTGGCAGACGAAAATTCCAAATAGTATCCGTAAAGTTCGTAGAAACATTTTAAATGTTTTTTTATAATCAATCCTCAGGTTGTTTTTACAATAAATAATCAATAATATTTCAACCGGACTGTTCACTTTTTCAATAGGAGAGAGAGAGAAAATGTCTGCTCCAAGCTGTCCATGTCTCAAGGCCTAAAAATCCTTATTTAATGTGTCTTCCCCCACTTTCATCTACACTGATTGAAGTGGATTTAACAAGTGACATGAATAAGGGATCATAGCTAGCTTTCACCTTCATTTCACCTGATCAGTCTGTCATGGAAAGAGCAGGGGTTCTTAATGTTTTGTACACTCAGTGTATATTTGCAGTGCAATGACCTTTGTTGCACTGAAAATATGAAATAAATAAGCACTGAAGTCAAGGTCAGTCACCTGTCATTTTTCACTGTGCGCTTTTTAACTTTTGTAATACTTCAATATTGTAGAGTGAAGCTCCAGGCGATTAAAATCATATTACGTGATCTTGTTTAATGGTGATATATAATCACTGACCTGTCCTGTACTCAATCACAGAGGCAGCAGCTGGGATGTGTGGATGACCATGTTGCCTGGGTCGTGCACACTGTAGCAAACCTTTACACAACGGAACAATTCAACTGTGCTCTTGACAAGTTCATGTTTTTTCAAATCACTTTCCCCCTACTGAATACAACTCTAGTGCTGTCTTCCCATAGGAGGACCCTAGAGGAGCAGCAGGGAGTGAAACAGATCACTATCGAGGATGCTCTGAGGAGAGATGACATAAAGGTGGCCTTCGTCTGCACTGAAAACGCTGTGCATGAGGAAAACATCAGGTAAAACTCTCACTGACCCCATGTCTCTGACGGTCCTCTGTGGTAGTTGTTTAGTTATCCCGTCATCAGTTTTGTTTCTGACTGAAGTGCTCTTACACAACAGAGCTATAGTTTCACCATGTTACAAATCACCACTAGGAGTCAGCACTGGAACACGTGTCAAGCTTCAGTACACTGTTGCTTTTCTTTCTCAGTCCACTGAGGCTCAGTCTGTAGGTTAATTAACCATTCATTGAGCCTGATCCATTTACCAGGCCCTCAGACAAACTGTCTAACAGTTGTAGTTTATAAGCTATGTATTATACAACGTTGGGACACACAGTAACACGACAGTTTAGCAAGTTGTTCAAGATTTCGTCCTTGACCCTCATAGGTGCTTCACTGTAAATCGATCAGGTAACATCTGAGGCGGTTCCGGAGCTGTATCAACAAATGTCGCCCGGGCTCTGGCATTCACATTATCCTGAGCAGTCTCCTCCCTCTCCCACAGCTGATTACAATATGTGTAGATGTTTGATGTCTACCTCTCAAGCCCTGGAGAGCATGACCAAGGCTACTGCTCTCTAAGGGCCCTCATTATGACTGCAAACTGTAGCGAAAACACACTCTTAAATTATGCTTTCTACTCTCCCTCTCACTGCTAAATGTTAGGAGTGTACAGAGAGGCTTAGACAGGCTGTTAAAGAATGGAGAGTTATTTTAGGCTGGTTAATGAGGGGTGTTGAGAACATAGTCATCATGTTTCACTGCTAGACAGTTCCAGGCTAACGGTCTAAATGGAACAGCAGGTACTGCCCTTCATACTGTAAAGGAAACGAAAAGTAAAGGGGGAGAGCCCTGAAATGTTCTTGAACGACTTTTTCATACAGGATACTTCATTATCTTCTTTTGTTGTCAATTTAATTGGAAACAATGTTTTTGAGAAAGTTACAAGGAGTTTAAGAGTGGTCAATGTGAATTTTTCCAAACTCTGAACACCCTGGGTTATTGAAACATTGACCAACGGCTCTTACTGGGAAGTTTGGGATATTAAGTTACATTTGAATTGTGCATCTCCCTAGTACAGAAGTCTTTTTAAATCGTCTTCATAATTTTTACTAATGTTCTGTTGAAGCAATGTCTCTGACACCCTTCTTGGCTACTCAAACAAACTCAATTATCCTATACTATGTTGCATATTCTAACGGAGCACAGGACATTTCTGGAAGCTGGGAAGCATGTCTGTGTGGAATATCCTATGGCCATGACATACAAGACTGCCGTGGACCTCTGGGACCTGGCTCAGGAAAAAGGTGAGCTGGACATAATCATTGGGAGAGATTTATTTTGGTTAATTCGAAGTGTATAGAGAAGACATGGTGAAATATTGATTACATTATGGGGATGATGTAGTAGACGCGTATCTTAACTAGTATTGATCACCTATGTATTTAATGTTCTATGTCTACTATGTACCTAGGAGTGGTCCTGCATGAGGAGCACATAGAACTCTTGACAGCCGACTTTAAGCAGCTGAAGAAGGACATAGCAGGGAAAAAGCTGGAGGAAGGATCCCTTCACTTCACAGGTGAGAGACAGACTGGGACAGGGAGTAAAGCACAAATACACAAAAATCCCAGCACCACTGATGCATCACCTCAAATACAACACTGATGCATCAACTACAATAACTGCATAACATGTATCAATTTGATGTACATCGTCCAGGTCACAGGGTTCGGAATGAATATTTAATTCCAGAGCTTTTGATATAGTATAGCTCCCATCAAAGTGACTTGTAAAATGTTGTTTTCTCAGTCTCCACAGTACACCCATTTAGGTTGATGTGAAAGAGAGCCAGCCTGTGGAGTGAGGCAGGCAGACAGGTCTCTGGTGTGAAATACAGCAGGGTGTTATTGATGAAGTCTAGAGGTGCATGTCAAACAGCACCCTATTCCCTACATAGTGCACTATTGTCATTGGTAGTGTACTACATAGCGAATGGGGTGCCATTTGGGATGCAAACTAGCTCTGTTCTATTCATCAGAGCACTGCTGGGGAACAAGTTAGTTAATGCATATGAATGGGCTTCACCTAAAGCAGCCGTGACTGAATAATAAATCATAGTTCTCAACTTGAAACGCTCCACACAACCTCAGATGACAGACAATATTTTATAGCGGCTGACTTTTGACTAAGAATCGTAGCGGAGAGCGAGTCGAAGAGCCAGAGGGAGTAGTGTCTGACATTTGAGTCAGGGCAGTTTTAGGAGTTGGACTGTACGAGGCAGCAAGCACCAAATGAAATATAACTGTATCTGTTGGGAAATTCACTTCAATGGTTCATGTTCCTTTTATGCTTTATGGTGTGATATATATATATATGCGCACCACAACAGTGTATGTACTGTAATGTGATGAGTACAAAATCAATGCAAAATGTGTGCTAACCAGTCCTAAATGTAACCAGATGATGATTGACAATGAGCCAATGGATTACATGTCCCTTTACAACTACTTCTGACTGTAGTGTTCCTATGTGTCGTCTGATAGGAGGTCCTCTGAAGCCGGGCTTTGGGTTTCCAGCTTTCAGTGGCATCGCCCGGCTTACCTGGCTGGTGGATCTGTTTGGAGAGCTGTCTGTCACTGCTGCCAGCATGGAGGAAGACCAGGAGAACAAGTACATGAAGATGACCACTCAACTCATGACTAAAGAGCAGAAGTATGTACTGTACATTAGGATCAAGTAATAATATCAGATAACGTGTCCTTCACAACACCTCAAACCTAGCTATTCGGCCAGCCTCAAACAAAATTGCCTTTATTACATCTAAAGAAAATACTGGTAGTCCAGCCCTGAAACTTTGGGTTAACTATAACCTCCTTGTAACATATTATGGTTTTAATACAGGCCTCTCACATGGATTGAGGAGCGGGGTCCTGGCCTGCCCAGAGTGAAGAATATCAACTTCCGCTTTGACTCATGCACCATGACCCAGCTTCCCCCGGCTGCCAGGGAGCCGGTGGGTCTCTTCATGCAGGACCTGGTGCTCTTCAGTCAGAAGCTTCTGGGCCAGGTCCCCCGTGACCAGCTCCATGCCGAGCGCCACAGGGTCCTCCACTGTCTGGAGCTGGCCGACCGCATCCAGCAGCTGAGCCAGCAAGGCCAGGGATCAGCCCAGGACGCCTAGAGACACAGTGGGGTCCCAGCCTACCGGGGGGCCCCAGCAAAGTTACAGTAACTTTTCCATAATTCCCAGGTTTTCTAGAAATTATGTTTTTTTCTTCTCGGCCTACTTGTAGATGTCCAAGCGCACAAGATCCGGCCATAAATAAGCCTTCTACAGTACAGCTACTGTAACCTGCTGTACTACTGACAGACGCACTCGCAACGTCTTTGCAATGTTAAGGGATTTTATTCATAAATGAGGGAAAGGAGACGTGCAATGCCTTTCAGAAATAGATAGGTCTCTAAGGCATGTCAGCTTATTATATTAGGGTTAGGCTGTTACTCACAACAGACCTCCGATGTACTACATCTTCACATTGATGAAAGGTCCATTAATAGTTTGATGTTTGCATTGTGTTACTTATTCAAGTTAATCTACATTACATGTACTATAACATTCTGGTAGTTGAACACAGCTCATGATGCTTTAGCATTAGCTGGTGGTGCTTTTATATGTTCATTACTTATTTATCTCATGACATTTATTGACTTATGTCGTTTAGCTACGTGCACTCAGAAGTGGAAAGCAAAACGGTGTCATACTGATCCTTGCATGTTCAAATCATTCACTCTCTACAATAGGTGTTTGCCTGATACCCCAGCTAAATATTGCACGGATTAATATTTAGATAGCTCTGACAGGTGAAAGTGTGTTATTTACACTGCAACTTCAGTTGTCAAAATGTTGTTAGACTGCAATTGGCACATCTGTTTTAAAGTATTATTTGATTAATGTTCATTCCTTGGAGAGGGAGTGTATTGTCATGTGTTGACAAATTGACAGTGTTGCTTTATTCTATTTATTCAACCATAAAGCGCCATTTTCATTTACAAAGACGTGACGCCACGGCTGAAAACACTTCCCTGGTGTTAGCACTAAATAAATCACTCTTGTGATTGTTCTTGCAACACGCTTCCCTTCTCCTTTTCTCTCTTTTTCAAAACTACTTCTGCATGGCTGATGGTGATGAAACTTAAAAGACAAACACAAAAAAGATTATGTGAAAACTTGAACTGTACACCCCAAAAAGTCTTAAGGTTGCAATTCGATGGTAGAATAAGTCCTCCTGTTCTTTGTCTCCCCAGTGACTATCCCTCTGAATGGGGCCACAACAGAAACCAGTATTTCAATGGTCTCCAAATTAGTGTTGTATTTAATTCCGGGATGCTGACAGACTGAATTGGTGCCTTATTGGCCTGCTCAGTTCTCTCCATTGTTAACATCCATGTCAGTCCCATCTATTGATATCTATGGTCGCATCCCGTGTCACACAAGTACACACTACCCAGTGTGGTTTGGACACTTAACTGGGTGTCACTGTAGTGTTATTAGCAATTTATAGGGAGAGGAAATGACATTTCTTTATCAGTTGAGGAGGGAGAATTGTGCTGTTATATTGGATTATAATGCCTGAATGTTTACATGTTTTGAGTGTATTGTAACGGTATAGTTTGCTATAAGATTCATAATTTGCTGGTATCCATATTAATAAAGTGTGCCTGATTGATCATCTTCCTGTATGATTCTGGCTTTTCATCCTTGATGAAATAGTCACCGTGTGTCATAATAGTACATGGTACTTATAGAGCGCTTTTCAAGGACCCAAAGTTACTACAAAAACAAACAAATTAACAGGAGTCAAAACATCAGACTAAACAAGAACATGAATAAAGAGAGGGGTGGGCTCAAGAAAGGGATAGAGTGTGATGTAGGGTTGGGATTTGGATATGAACACAGTTTAGGGTAAGGCTTTGGGTTAGGTGCTGCTCAGTATGGTGAAGAGAGTAGTGTATTTCTTTGTGTGTGTGTGTGGGTGGGGGGGGATTAAGGATAGGCTTTGTCAAAGCGGTGGGGCTTCAGGATGGACTGAAAGATGGTGATGGACTTAGAACCACAGATTGCTGGAGGGAGGAGCGACCCTGGAGAAGGCCCTGCCGCCCAAGCTTAGCCCTGGAGCTTTGCCATGGGGATGACAAGGTGGCCTGCTGTGATTCACACAGGAGTGCACGTGTAGGTTGGTAGGGGAGAATCAAATCAAATGTTATTTGTCACATACACCTGGTTAGCCGATGTTAATGGGAGTGTAGCGAAATGCTTGTGCTTCTAGTTACGACCATGCAGTAATATCTAACAAGTAATCTAACCTTACAATTTCACAACAACTATATTATACACAAAAGTGTAAAGGAATGAATATGTACATAAAAATATATGAATGAGTGATGGCCGAACGGCATAGGCAAGATGCAGTAGATGGTATAGCGTACAGTATATACATATGAGATGAGTAATGTAGGGTATGTAAACATATAAAGTGGCATTGTTTAAAGTGGCTAGTGATACATTTATTACATCAATTTTTCCATTATTAAAGTGGCTAGAGTTGAGTCAGTATGTTGGCAGCAGTCACTCAATGTTAGTGATGGCTGTTTAACAGTCTGATGGCCTTGAGATAGAAGCTGTTTTTCAGTCTCTCGGTCCCTGCTTTGATGCACCTGTACGGGCCTCGCCTTCTGGATGATAGCGGGGTGAACAGGCCGTGGCTCGGTTGTTGTCCTTGATGATCTTTTTGGCCTTCCTGTGACATCAGGTGGTGTAGGTGTCCTGGAGGGCAGGTAGTTTGCCCCTTGTGATGCGTTGTGCTGACCTCACTTCCCTCTGGAGAGCCTTACGGTTATCATCGGAGCAGCTGCCGTACCAGGCGGTGATACAGCCCGACAGGATGCTCTCGATTGTGCATCTGTAAAAGTTTGTGAGTGTTTTTGGTGACAAGCCAAATTCTTCAGCCTCCTGAGGTTGAAGAGGCGCTGCTGCGCCTTCTTCACCATGCTGTCTGTGTGGGTGGACCATTTCAGTTTGTCCGTGATGTGTACACAGAGGAACTTAAAACTTTCCACCCTCTCCACTACTGTCCCGTCAATGTAGATAGGGGGCTGCTCCCTCTGCTGTTTCCTGAAGCCCACAATCATCTCCTTTGTTTTGTTGACGTTGAGTGTGAGGTTATTTTCCTGACACCACACTCCGGGGGCCTCACCTCCTCCCTGTAGGCCGTCTCATTGTTGTTGGTAATCAAGCCTACCACTGTAGTGTCGTCTGCAAACTTGATGATTGAGTTGGAGGTGTGCATGGCCACGCAGTCGTGGGTGAACAGGGAGTACAGGAGAGGGCTGAGAACGCACCCTAGTGGGGACCCAGTTTTGAGGATCAGCGGGGTGGAGATGTTGTTACCTACTCTCATACCCTCACCACCTGGGGGCGGCCCGTCAGGAAGTCCAGGACCCAGTTGCACAGGGCGGGGTCGAAACCCAGGTTCTTGAGCTTAATGACGAGTTTGGAGGACACTATGGTGTTAAATGCTGAGCTTTAATTGATGAACAGCAATCTTACATAGGTATTCTTCTTGTGCCGATGGGTTAGGGCAGTGTGCAGTGTGATGGCGATTGCGTCGTCAGTGGACCTATTGGGGCGGTAAACATATTGGAGTGGGTTTAGGGTGTCAGGTAGGGTTGAGGTGATATGGTCCTTGACTAGTCTCTCAGAGCACTTCATGATGACGGAAGTGAGTGCTACAGGGCGGTAGTCATTTAGCTCAGTTACCTTAGCTTTCTTGGGAACAGGAACAATGGTGGCCCTCTTGAAGCATGTGGGAACAGCAGACTGGGATAAGGATTGATTGAATATGTCCGTAAACACACCAGCCAGCTGGTCTGCGCATGCTCTGAGGACTCGAGCGGGGATGCCGTCTGGGCCTGCAGCCTTGCGAGGGTTAGAAGGTCTGAGAAGGTTTTGTATTTATTATGGATCCCCATTAGCTGCTGCCTTAGTAGTTTAAACAGACAGCTCAGTGCATACAACATGTCAATACTTCCCACAACAAAAAGTGGTGATGAAGTCAATCTCTCCTCTATTTTGAGTCAGGAGAGATTGACATATGTATTATTCATGTTAGCTCTCCATGTACATTTAAGGGCCAGCCGTGTTGCCCTGTTCTAGGCCAATTGTAATTTTCCTAAATCCCTCTTTGTGGCACCTGACCACACGACTGGACAGTAGTCCAGTTGCAACAAAACTAGGGCCTGTAGGACCTGCCTTGTTGATAGCGTTGATTAGAAGGCAGAGCTGCGCTTTATTATGGACAGACCGGTGCCCGTCTTAGCTACTGTTGCATCAATATGTTTTGACCATGACAGTTTAGAATCCATGGTTTAGTCTCCTCAACTTGCTCAATTACCACATTATTCGTTACAAGATTTTGTTGAGGTTTAGGGTTTAGTGAATGATTTGTCCCAAATATAATGCTTTCAGTTTTTGAAACGAACATATTTCTAACTTATTTCTTTCCACCCATTCTGAACCTGACTGCAGCTTAAGTGTTGCAGTGATTTCACTTGGTGTGGATTACAACAGCATGTTCCAGTTCCCACCAATATTCAGCAACTTCTCACAGCCATTGAAGAAGAGTAGGACAACATTCCACAGGCCACAATCAACAGTCTGATCAACTCTACGTGAAGGAGATGTGTCACGCTGCATGATGCATATGGTGGTCACACCAGATACTGACTGGTTTTCTGATCCACAACCTCACTGTACCTTTTTTTATTTTTAAATTTGCCCAATTTTGTGATTACGATCTTGTCTCATCGCTGCAACTCCTCGGAAGAGGCGAAGTTTGAGACTTGACAAGATCACAATTGGATATCACAAAATTCGGGAGACAGTCAGCTTTAATTTGCGGGTATTTTTTATCCATATCGTGTGAATAGTTTAGCAATTACAGCACATTTTGTACATAGTCTCCCCATTTTAAGGCAGCAAAAGTATTGGGACAAATTAACTTATACCGTATGTGTATTAAAGTAGTAAAAAGTTAAGTATTTGGGTCCCATATTCATTGCACGCAATGACTCTACAAATTTGTTGGATTTATTTGCTGTTTGTCTTGGTTGTGTTTCAGATTATTTTGTGCCCAATAGAAATGAATGGTAAATAATGTATTGTGTCATTTTAGAGTCACTTTTATTGTAAATAAGAATAAAATGTTTCCAAACACTTCCACATTAATGTGAATGCTACCATGATTGCAGAAGGTCCTGAATGAATCATGTATAATGATGAGTGAGAAAGTTACAGAAGCACAAATATCATACCCCCCCCAAAAAACTTCCCCTGTTATTGTAATGGTGAGAGGTTAGCATGTCTTGGGGGTATGATATTTGTGCGTCTGTAACTTTCTCACTCATCATTATTCCCAATTCATTCAGGATTTTCCGTAATCATGATAGCATCCACAGTAGTGAAGAAATATTTAGAAACATATTCTTATTTATAATAAAAGTGACTCCAAAATGACAGGTGAGACTCACAAACACGCACGTGTTTGTTGTTTTGCTGTAGGATGCTCACAGGCCTCACAAGACTGGTCTGAAGGTCCCCCAGTACCGGTTGAAAAATGAATGGAAGTATATATAGAGACTGTTTAGTGCCAAAAAGAAGAAGTTAAATATATGTAAAAAATAATAATTAAAAAGTGTTTCCTAATCTTTCTTATTTCTCTCAGATATAGAACAGACTCTTCCGAACAAACTTCCTTCAGATTTTTTTTGGGGGGTGACTATCTGTTGTTCCATGTAGTGAATATGTTATTCAATGCCTTTGCATGGGCAGTAAGGCCAAAAATAATTTGTAATCAAACACATTTTTTATACAGTACATATATTTCTTAAAACAATTCCGTATAGCTATGTAGTACCAGCCACCCATCCTTACAAACCCTTGCTCCCACAAGCCAAGATTATCACCACCTCCCATCCTTGCCCTCTCTTACCCACCCAGGCCTAGTTTATCCCAACCTCCGCCCCCCCCCCCCCCCCCCTTCTTCTCAGACACATTTACACCCCTCTATACATTTACTTATACATTCTTCTTCAATCACACACAACATACACCCTATACCTCCGCACACCCATTCTCTCCCGCCCGCACTCCTACACATATTCATATTCACCCCCCTTCACTCTCCCATTCATATGCACATACAGTGCCTTGCGAAAGTATTCGGCCCCCTTGAACTTTGCGACCTTTTGCCACATTTCAGGCTTCAAACATAAAGATATAAAACTGTATTTTTTTGTGAAGAATCAACAACAAGTGGGACACAATCATGAAGTGGAACGACATTTATTGGATATTTCAAACTTTTTTAACAAAACAAAAACTGAAAAATTGGGTGTGCAAAATTATTCAGCCCCCTTATGTCAATACTTTGTAGCGCCACCTTTTGCTGCGATTACAGCTGTAAGTCGCTTGGGGTATGTCTCTATCAGTTTTGCACATCGAGAGACTGAAATTCTTTTCCCATTCCTCCTTGCAAAACAGCTCGAGCTCAGTGAGGTTGGATGGAGAGCATTTGTGAACAGCAGTTTTCAGTTCTTTCCACAGATTCTCGATTGGATTCAGGTCTGGACTTTGACTTGGCCATTCTAACACCTGTATATGTTTATTATTGAACCATTCCATTGTAGATTTTGCTTTATGTTTTGGATCATTGTCTTGTTGGAAGACAAATCTCCGTCCCAGTCTCAGGTCTTTTGCAGACTCCATCAGGTTTTCTTCCAGAATGATCCTGTATTTGGCTCCATCCATCTTCCCATCAATTTTAGCCATCTTCCCTGTCCCTGCTGAAGAAAAGCAGGCCCAAACCATGATGCTGCCACCACCATGTTTGACAGTGGGGATGGTGTGTTCAGGGTGATGAGCTGTGTTGCTTTTACGCCAAACATAACGTTTTGCATTGTTGCCAAAAAGTTCAATTTTGGTTTCATCTGACCAGAGCACCTTCTTCCACATGTTTGGTGTGTCTCCCAGGTGGCTTGTGGCAAACTTTAAACAACACTTTTTATGGATATCTTTAAGAAATGGCTTTCTTCTTGCCACTCTTCCATAAAGGCCAGATTTGTGCAGTATACGACTGATTGTTGTCCTATGGACAGAGTCTCCCACCTCAGCTGTAGATCTCTGCAGTTCATCCAGAGTGATCATGGGCCTCTTGGCTGCATCTCTGATCAGTCTTCTCCTTGTATGAGCTGAAAGTTTAGAGGGACGGCCAGGTCTTGGTAGATTTGCAGTGGTCTGATACTCCTTCCATTTCAATATTATCGCTTGCACAGTGCTCCTTGGGATGTTTAAAGCTTGGGAAATCTTTTTGTATCCAAATCTGGCTTTAAACTTCTTCACAACAGTATCTCGGACCTGCCTGGTGTGTTCCTTGTTCTTCATGATGCTCTCTGCGCTTTTAACGGACCTCTGAGACTATCACAGTGCAGGTGCATTTATACAGAGACTTGATTACACACAGGTGGATTGTATTTATCATCATTAGTAATTTAGGTCAACATTGGATCATTCAGAGATCCTCACTGAACTTCTGGAGAGAGTTTGCTGCACTGAAAGTAAAGGGGCTGAATAATTTTGCACACCCAATTTTTCAGTTTTTGATTTTGTTAAAAATGTTTGAAATATCCAATAAATGTCGTTCCACTTCATGATTGTGTCCGACTTGTTGTTGATTCTTCACAAAAAAATACAGTTTTATATCTTTATGTTTGAAGCCTGAAATGTGGCAAAAGGTCGCAAAGTTCAAGGGGGCCGAATACTTTCGCAAGGCACTGTACATCACCTACACATACACCGACTCATACATACACCCACTCACATATTGTCTCAATTTACGATGAGCTGGTCTTGGGAATCACTGTATGTAGCCTAGTATACTTATCGCTTTTTATGTGTTCCCTTTCATACCCATAGTACTGTCGTGAATCGGAGTTGAGACTTGATACCTTTTTCCTCCAGTGACTGTCTGATCGGAATTAATCTCTTGTGTTTTTTCCTCAGTTTAGCAGACAGGTCCTGGAGGAATCAAATGTACTGACCATGGATTTTGATTTCCTTTCCCTCCTGTGCCTTCAGAATGTTGACTTTGGTCTTATAGTTCCACAGCTTAAAGGTGACCATGCAAGGATATTTAGCGTTCTTCTGTTTGACGCTGATCCGATGGCATCGCTCCAGATCCTACGTTGATACATCAATGTCAAGCTCCTCCGATATCAGCATGATCACGTAGCTGGAAAGGTCTCATTTTTCCTCATCTTCCAGTAGGAACAATATTCTCATATTATTTTGTCTCATTCTGGTTTTAGAGAATTTGAAGTTAGGATAACCTGAACGTTTTAAAGTTGGTCTTGTAGCTTGTAGGGGCAGGGCCATTTAGAATAGCAACCACTGTATTCCTATGGTTCTCATTCAAACCCATGTTAATTTATGCCAATTTAAAATGTATAGTTCCAAAGGTATACATAGTATCATATATCCTTTGACAAGAAATCTAAGTTGGGCCAGTCTGAACATCTCAATGTCGGTTTGGTGTTGACAGCTTAAACCGTGTATGAGAAAGGTCTAGAATTGTAGCTTTTTTTTGACCATTCAAGTCTATAGGCCTTTTTATGCCATTGAAATGCATTGGGAGATAATTTAAATATTGTTATAGTTAAAAAAGTATAAATTCTATAATACAATCCTCAAGCAATCTGAGTTGGGGCAGTCTTAAATATTTAAACTCCAGAGATTTAAGCTCTAGAGCTGGCTAAAGAAATCTAATAATAATATGACTATGTAAGAAATCTAGAGTTGTGCTTTGCCTTCCGCAAGCACATCTAAATATGACTTTGTAAGAAATCAAGAGTTGTGCTTTGCCTTCAGCAAGCACATCTAAATATGACTTTGTAAGAAATCAAGAGTTGTGCTTTGTGTTCAGCAAGCACATCTAAATATGACTTTGTAAGAAATCAAGAGTTGTGCTTTGTGTTCAGCAAGCACACCTAATGAGTAAACACTGTTTACTCATCAAGCATGATGCCAGCAGACACTCTTGCCCGGAAATGACTTTGCCTGTGACAATCTCAACTGTGAAGAACAGATCAGCTCCAATTGCTTGACTGTCTGAAGCCGCACCGATTGACAGCTTAAGATTTCAGGCAGGCAACCACCAATAATAAAGCATTGTAGAGGCATGCATGAGAACTATTCTGTATTGATGTTTCACAAGCACACAAGCACACAAGCTGTTGCAACCCGGACCCAGGGCCATGATACTGGTCTGATCTGAAGGATATATGGTTGCCAGGCGATGGACATGAGTGTTGCTCCTGCCTGTGCCATCTACTTCTGTTGTGAGACTCACAGAGAGTAACTGGTGGCGATCAGAGAGAACACTATGGGCTACTCATGAAACATTTAGACAACATGTAGGCAACATTTAGACACACCCACACCAATAAGATCAGAAAATATATTAATGTATTAAATCCTTCATTCATTACTCATTACTCTTACAAATGACAAAACCTCTATAGCAGGGGTATTCAACTCTATAGCAGTGTGGAGTCATAGCCTGTCATGGGTTAAAAAAAATTGTTCTGAATGAATGGTCTGCGAGCGCTTTCAAGCAGTGCTTCTGCGTCCTTGAGTGCAGTGTTCCTAGGGATACTGTAGGGGCGTGTCGTGTGGATCATGATCATCTTTACGCGTATGTGTGCAGAGGGAAAACACGTACGTTTGTAAAAAATAATATGTACAATACGATTTGATGCTAAAGCTAATTGCCAGTGACGAACTCAACTGTGAAGAACAGATCAGCTCCGATTGTTTGACTGTTTGAAGCCGCACCAACCAATGGCACCGATTGACAGCGCGAAATAAACACAGAACAGTCGTGGCCCGTGGCTCGCCAAACTGCAAACGCACTATGCGACGAGATGGACAAAGAATGATTTCTATGTCTGATGAATTTTGGATTATCACGGTGTTTAGGTGAACAAGGCTACTGTCCGGTGTTGACATCTCGTGAATTATGGCAGTTCTGTGTGGAATCATATTTCTGTTTTGGTTAGTGGATGAGGTGAGTATCTGATATTTATAGTCAGTAATTCAATCAATATGAAAGTGAAGAATTATTGCCCTCTTTTTGATTCTGACTCGTTGGTCTCTCAAATATTAATTAAAGCCAATTAAATGTCAACATAACAATGTGCCTTGCTGCTGCAGAAATTGTAGGCTATTGAAAACTATTAAGGCGTATGAAAGTTAGGCAGTTATGTAAGGTTACATAAGTCAGTGGTATATCGAAGGCTATTCTGTGGTAATGTATTAAGATCTATTTTATGTTCTTGAAATTAAACATTATTTTGAAAAATTCAGCCTTCATAACAATCTTACTGGGCTCATATTTACATCAGCCTGGATCATATCATACCACAATATGAATTAGTTTGGCCTTGTCTTGCCGCTGATCATTTGGTTCCATCAAATAAGAGACAACACACACCTATGGTGGTTGGTGACGTTTAAGATGAGGAAGGATGATTTTTGTTTTATGAACATGTCCTATTACAGCATATTGGATGACTGTCATTCATATTCCATTCACCCAGCTCAATGTAACATCGATAGGTTTAGGCTACTACATGATATTCGAATTTTCATGAGGTTGCTACAACCTAGCATATGAATGAAAGTTGACAATGTAGGTAATTCGGGTCGAGAGAATTTTGAGTAATCAAGGTGACAGACAGTGCCACATTCAATGCCGCCTTGCACACTCTTGCGTGCATCTAGCTGATCTAGGGTGTAATCAATAGTCCAACATCTGCAAACAAGAGTTTTGAGTGGACAAATTCAGATATGGTTATACATGTTTCGTTCCGTTTGCTTCTGTTTAAGAAAAGTTTTTCAACAGAAAAGGCACAATGAAAACACCCCTGATCACGCACAAATTCTTGTATATATAATTCCATCTATCTAGGTGAAGAAACCTTTCCAAGCCAAACCTTCATATCATGACTACTATCCGCTACACACAGCCTACATCATTGTCACGTCATAGTCAACATAGCTACTAGAACAAACACTTTAGCACTTTAGCAGTTACACCGGTGGGCCCCGGTGGTAATACATGAATAAAACCAAAACGTACCTTAACTTGGAAGAGTTCCAGTGTTGGATACCCATAGCCAGCTAACTAACATAGCATCCGACCTTGTTTGAGCCGGGTGTTTGAGTAGGCTAAATTAGCTAGCTGCATTTGACGCTAGCTAAGTAAGTGAAAACTATATTTCACAGTATATATTTTTAACTCTCTTTCTCTCTCTTGCTTTTCCTTAATTTTGAAAATTATTTATTTATTCAAAACTGTTCAACTATTGTATTTCTCTCTCATTTTATACACTGCAGTGCTATCTAGCTGTAGCTTATGCTTTCAGAACTAGATTAATTATCTGATCCTTTGATTGGGTGGACAACATGTCAGCTCATGCTGCAAGAGCTCTGATAGGTTGGAGGACGCCCTCCGGAAGTTGTCATAATTACTGTGTAAGTCTATGGAAAGGTTTGAGAACCATGAGCCTCCTAGGTTTTGTATTGAAGTCAATGTACTCAGAGGAGGACATAATCTTGCTCTCCCCTGGCTACACCATTGTGCTAGCCTAAAGAGTGCTGCTGAGACTACTGTAGACCTTTATGGCAAAATAGTGTGTTTTAATAAATTATTTGGTGACATAAATATATTTAGTATAGATTTATCTAAAAACAATCACCTTTTTTAATGTTTCACAATGTTATTATTATGAAATTCGCTGAGACGGATGGTCTTCCCTTTCCTCCTCTGAGGAGCCTCCACTGACACACAGACACACAGACACACAGACACACACAGACACACACAGACACACACAGACACACACACACACACACACACACACGAGGCAGCTCTTCCTCTGCTAACCATTGTTAATTGTCACTGAGCTGAAGCAGTGACAAACAGCTCTTTGTGGTCCTTTCCGTGACCACAAAGGCAGGCTCCAGTCCTGCTCAGGGGCTGCCTTTGTGTCCCCCTGCCATGACTGTATTTGGAAGGGACACCCTGCTAGCTGCAATTGACCGTGGACAAACATCCACCTGGCAGGCTGGTGTGGAAAAAAGGCTGGAGTGTTTCCCACAATTACTCCCATTAAACAAGGGCGAATGCTAGCTGGCTCGCCTCACAGGTCACACATGCCTTAAATGGTGATGGAAGGACATCAAACAAAGTGGACGTCTCATCATCATACAAGCCAGAGCCTCAGAAAAGAACACAGTGGAATAGCTTGTGATTATGCCCAGTGAGGGCAGTAATAGTGAGTCCACAGCCTGTTTTTCTCCAGTATCTCATTTAGAGGCTTGTTATACACAAAGCCCTGGGCCTGGTCTGACAGAGGCTGCATTGTATGTGTGCAGAGTGGGTTCTGGTCTCGTCTGGACTTTGCAGTCAGCGGTTCACAATCATCTTGAGTTGGCCTCTGAACATAGAGCATGAAATAAAAGTTTGGTTCATGAAATATGAACTTTGCTTAAGTAAGTGATATTTATAATACCAATGTTTATGACAAGACAACCAAGTCCTGTTTGGTGGTCACATTTGGCACATCACAGAGAAATTCAACTACAAGGAATTCACATGGTTGACATGTTTACATGCCCAACACAATGGCCATTCAACATGTTCTCTCATTTCTTATCTGCCTTTCAAGATGATTTCATCATGATGCTTCATTTTCCCTCTGAGATTGGTCTTTGATTTCCTACCAGCAACTATAAATCAATGACCAGTTTTCCTCTTCTCATATACAGTGCACAGCTTCCAAGAAGTACTGCTGGTATTTTGAAGGAGGCTACCCAATCTATTTCATGTAAGTATAGTGTACATACACACGGGTAACATAATTCATCTGGGCACAGACAAAATTACATTGCAGCATACTGTATATTAATTGTTAATAGTAAGACATTAATATTTTATAAGACACATTTATTTGTTTTCAACCTTCTGCCATTCAGATTAAACTGTGAATTTAAAGAGTGCAGTCTATTGATTCCCTCTGGCTTGTTTGAAGGCCGGGTGGTGTTTGGTTAAAGAAAATGAATACAGAGAAATAACCCAGGTTGGTAACGTTATTATGAGTCAATACCAGCCTTTGACTCACTCCACTATCATAGCAGACTCATTTTGGCAGTCATTCAAAAAGCATGCTGTCGAAGCGGCGAAGGGAAATAATGAATAAGCTGTAGCTTTTCCAAATCCAATCATCAAATCCAACACAGCATCTAGTCTCGAGGACCTGACCCTAGGCATCACAGTGATTAGGGTTTGGCTTCTACGATGGACTCTTTTGGCATAGAATACCTACGTCACTGCCTACATTGATAAGGTGAAAAAAATCTGGGGACTCCCAACAAATCACCAGGCAGATATGCCATAATGTCGGGATTCAAAACCAAAGTTTGCAGACAAAACCTTTGTAGTGGTTTTAGTTAAGGTAGTTGATGCAAACTAGCCACTTGCAAAATGCACTCATTAAAAATAAGCTTTGCGCTCTCCATCTTGCTAGCCACTATTTAGTATTTTATTTAAGTGGAAAGGTAGTGACGTAGGCTGTGACGTAGTTCCTCTATGCCTAAAAACTCCATCAATGAAACCAGACCATAGTCACTGTGTTGCCGAGGGTCTGGTTTTTGAGACTACACAGCATCCACTGGGTTGAGAAATCACATTGGAGAAGCTCTTTGACTTCTATCTAAATCATTGAACTAATGGGCTAATAATTAGTCTTCAGACAGAGTCTTTGCAATTATAAAAACATGTTAGCCACTAGGCTGGCTGCAGAATTCTACCACTTGCTTTTTAGAAAGGCCTCATTTTCAATGTATGAGGAGCTTTTAAAAATGCACTACAGTGGTGGTGCATCAGTAGGAGTTATAAAAAATGTAAAGCCTAAGGATGGACTTGGAGTTATGGTAGGAGAGAGAAGAAAGCATTACTGGGAGTTAGCATGCTGCAGTGACTGGGGGATTTGGATTGAATTGCCTCTGTAAAATAGTGCACACACAGATCTAATGAAATACAGTATATTGCAGGGCGACTGTGGAATTGAAATAGTGCACTATTAAGAGAATGCTGGCTCAGCTCTATGCCCTCTCCTAGCGGTGTGCTGCTAATGACTTGTGTAATGGATGGCCTTAATGCTGAAAGCCGGAAATTCAGCTCTCACACTTATAGTACTGCTGGTTTTAAAATACAGTACAAAATACTGACAGAAGGAGAGGGAGTATTTCAAATGTTGTGGAGGATTTGTCATGGAAGTGGATTGCCGTTGATTTAGCCAGAGGATTTGGATGTTCGGTGCAGATCAGTGGATGATGAACATTTCTCTGAAATCTGTAATGATGCCATAGATCATATCTCTTCTATGTTTAAAACTGAAACTGCTATCTGCCCTTGAAAAACATCAGATACCGCGGCTCTCTGCGCATTGCAGATCTGAAGCCTGGAACTGCCAAATCACGTCTCTGCCTCACACAATAAGCACTGCCCCATCGACATAGAAAAAACTAGAAAAGTAATTTGTTAAAATGAATGAGTTTCTACTTACTTCAATGACTAAGTATGATTCATTCTTACCTAAAGGTTCCTGTATTTGACATATAAAACATTTTGTGTGTGTGCGCGCGTGCGTGCGTGCCTGCGTGTGTGTGTGTGTGTGTAGAGTAGTCAAGTCACAATGAGAGCATGTAGCAAAAAAAGGAAGGGAAGTGCTGCCAGGGTAAACAATAGTAGGTCTTTGTAGATAGTTATTATTTGGTAAAACGTGTTAAAAAAAATCATCAAAGAGAAAGGAGGACCAAGGCACTCTTCATATCATTAATTAAAATGCCTTTATTTACATGGCATGTTCAATGGAACCAAGACTTGAAAACTCTTGGTTCCGTTGAACCTACCATACAAATAAAGGCATCACAATGAGAGCCATTCATCATCAGCTCTCCTGCATACAGATGCTGACAATTGATCAGCAGGGGGTTCAGATAGAGTTGAAGTCGGAAGTTTACATACACCTTAGCCAAATACATTTAAACTCAGTTTTTCACAATTCCTAACATTTAATCCTAGTAAAAAAGTAAAAAATCCCTGTTTTAGGTCAATTAGGATCACCACTTTATTTTAAGAATGTGAAATATCAGAATAATAGTAGAGATAATTATTTATTTCAGCATTTATTTCTTTCATCACGTTCCCAGTGGGGCAGAATTTTACATACACTCAATTAGTATTTGGTAGCATTGCCTTTAAATTGTGTAACTTGGGTCAAACATGTCGGGTAGCCTTCCACAAGCTTCCCACAATAAGTTGGGTGAATTTTGGCCCATTCCTCCTGACAGAGCAGGTGTAACTGAGTCAGATTTGTAGGCCTCCTTGCTCGTACAAGCTTTTTCATTTCTGCCCTCAAATCTTCTATGGGATTGAGGTAAGGGCTTTGTGATGGCCACTCCAATACCTTGACTTTGTTGTCCTTAAGCCATTTTGCCACAACTTTGGAAGTATGCTTGGGGTCAATGTCCATTTGGAAGACCCATTTACGACCAAGCTTTAACTTTCTGACTGATGTCTTGAGATGTTGCTTCAATATATCCACGTAATTTTCCTTCAACATGATGCCATCTATTTTGTGAAGTGCACCAGTCCCTCCTGCAGCAAAGCACCCCCACAACATGATGCTGCCACCCCCGTGCTTCAAGGTTCGGATGGTGTTCTTCGGCTTGCAAGCCTCCCACTTTTTCCTCCAAACATAACGATGGTCATTATGGCCAAACAGTTCTATTTTTGTTTCATCAGACAAGAGGACATTTCTCCAAAAGTATGATCTTTGTCCCCATGTGCAGTTGCAAACCGTAGTCTGGCTTTTTTTTATGGCGGTTTTGGAGCAGTGGCTTCTTGCTTGCTGAGCGGCCTTTCAGTTTATGTCGACATAGGACTTGTTTTTACTATGGATATAGATCATTTTGTACCTGTTTCCTCCAGCATCTTCACAAGGTCCTTTGCTGTTGTTCTGGGATTGATTTGCACTTTTCGCACCAAAGTATGTTCATCTCTAGGAGACAGAACGCGTCTCCTTCCTGAGCGGTATGACGGCTGCGTGGTCCCATGGTGTTTAGACTTGCGTACTGTTGTTTGTACAGATGAACGTTGTACCTTCAAGCATTTGGAATTTGCTCCCAAGGATGAACCAGACTTGTGGAGGTCTACAATTTTTTTTCTGAGGTCTTGGATGATTTCTTTAGATTTTTCCATTATTTCAAGCCAAGAGGCACAGAGTTTGAAGGTAGGTCTTGAAATACATCCACAGGTACACCTCCAATTGACTCAAATTATGTAAATTAGCCTATCAGAAGCTTTTAAAGCCATGACATCATTTTCTGGCATTTTCCAAGCTGTTTAAAGGCACAGTCAACTTAGTGTATGTACACTTCTGACCCATTGGAATTGTGATACAGTGAATTATAAGTGAAATAATCTCTGTGTAAACAATTTTTGGAAAAATTACTTGTGTCATGCACAAAGTAGATGTCCTAACTGACTTGCCAAAACTATAGTTTGTTAACAAGGAATTAGTGGAGTGGTTGAAAAATAAGTTTTAATGACTCCAACCTAAGTGTATGTAAACTTCCGACTTCAACTGTAGATATCCAACTTCAGCTCAGGGACTCAAGACAAACTGAAATTAAATTGGAACAAATTCTAGTGCTCCCTCAATAGTTTACTTAATATTCACCTTAGACTGCAGAGCGTTTGTCACCTGCTTGATATGTCTATTCTCCTGGGCCTCTTGGTATTTGTCTCAGACATTTATCTCAGTACTGTGCATATGAGAACTGCCATTTGTCTTAATGTGTTTTGAGAGGGTTATTGGAGGACTGTACTGTTTGTAGAAAAGCCTTCTCTCTCAGTTTTCTAGATGCTGGTGATTGTAAGGCTTCCTCTGTGTGTGTGTGTGTGTGTGTCTGTGTCTGTGTCTGTGTGTGTGTGTGTGTGTGTGTGTGTGCGTTGTAGATGCCGGTCGTATGAGGACTGTTGTGGGACGCGGTGCTGTGTCCGAGCTCTCTCCATCCAGAGACTATGGTACTTCTGGTGAGTTCCCCCAAGACTAGCTTGCCAGTCTAACTTCTCATCCTACTCTATTTAATGTACTCCCTCCTACTCCCCTCCCTGCTCTATCTCTCTCTTTTCTCTTTGTCTCTCTCGCTTTCTCTCTCTTACTCTCTCACTCGCTCTCTCAACCCTCTTCTCTCTCTGTCTCTACCCAACTTAGCCCCTGTATGTACTTGTGTGCATTTATGCATAAGACACTGGTTTGTTCATGGAGTTTATGGTCCTATGGGAGCACCTTTGCCCTCACGTGAGGGTTTCTTGCTGCAGCTTAGAATAGCTACGCTGGCTCACAGTGAAATGCTTCCCACTGGGCACAGACGTCAATTCAACATCAATGCCACGTTGGGTCAATGAAATTTCATTGTGGAAGCAACATTGATTGACCAGCGTATGCCAAGTGGGTTGATTGTTGTGACATGATCTTAATATGCAATTCAGTCATTGTAGAAACTGCTCTGTGCATGCATTAGGGCTGTCCCGACTAAAACAAATCTTTGTCGACCAAGAATCGTCTGACATTTTTAAACGTATATTTTCCATATATTGACACATCCTATGTGTTTTAATCAAATCAACAATATTCACTGAGCTTGTCTGATGCTTTAAGCACACAGTTTGATTAAATAACGAAGACACACAAATGACTAGAAATTGATTTAATAGTGCTGGGCCAGGCTAAGACTTGCTGCGCTGTGTTAAAAAAACAAACACGGGGTGACTGTGACTAGCATCCAGTTGTCTCTTTCTCCTCCCTCCTGCAGTGAACACCACAGAACATCAAAGTGTTTATTGCGCTGTCCATGTGGCTGAAGGTGCAACATAATTAAAGCTATTTTTGACTGAAAAGTTGTGTTTCTGAAATCCCTAATTTGTTTAGGAAAAACATTCCCTATTCCCTCATCCCTTGCTCTCTTTAGACCAAAGACCTATTCGCACAGGACTAGTATTACTAGAGAACGTCAGTTATGTAACTATTAGTCCAGAATGTCAGTTATTCCAGAAGATGATTCGGACAGGATTATTATTTTTCAAACTGCTCCCTGTAATTCTTTATTTTTTCCGAATAAATTGGCAGTTAGGATGCAAGCCTGGAGGTTTTTATTCTAGGCGTGAATATACAGTGGGGCAAAAAAGTATTTAGTCAGCCACCAATTGTGCAAGTTCTCCCACTTAAAAAGTTGAGAGAGGCCTGTAATTTTCATCATAGGTACACTTCAACTATGACAGACAAAATTAGAAAAAAAATCCAGAAAATCACATTGTAGGATTTTTAATGAATTTATTTGCAAATTATGGTGGAAAATAAGTATTTTGGGGCTGTTGCTGGGCAACACGGACTTTCAACTCCCTCCAAAGATTTTCTATGGGGTTGCGATCTGGAGAGAAAAAAAAAGAAAAAAAGAGAGTCTATATACATTGTGTGCAAAAGGCATGAGGAGGTAGGCGAATAATTACAATTTTGCAGATTAACACTGGAGTGATAAATTACTTCAGGAAACAGCAGAGGGAACACCCCCCTATCCACATCGATGGAACAGTAGTGGAGAGGGTAGCAAGTTTTAAGTTCCTCGGCATACACATCACAGACAAACTGAATTGGTCCACTCACACAGACAGCATCGTGAAGAAGGCGCAGCAGCGCCTCTTCAACCTCAGGAGGCTGAAGAAATTCGGCTTGTCACCAAAAGCACTCACAAACTTCTACAGATGCACAATCGAGAGCATCCTGGCGGGCTGTATCACCGCCTGGTATGGCAACTGCACCGCCCTCAACCGTAAGGCTCTCCAGAGGGTAGTGAGGTCTGCACAACGCATCACCGGGGGCAAACTACCTGCCCTCCAGGACACCTACACCACCCGATGTCACAGGAAGGCCATAAAGATCATCAAGGACATCAACCACCCGAGCCACTGCCTGTTCACCCCGCTATCATCCAGAAGGCGAGGTCAGTACAGGTGCATCAAAGCTGGGACCGAGAGACTGAAAAACAGCTTCTATCTCAAGGCCATCAGACTGTTAAACAGCCACCACTAACACTGAGTGGCTGCTGCCAACACACTGACACTGACTCAACTCCAGCCACCCTAATAATGGGAATTGATGGGAAATGATGTAAATATATCACTAGCCACTTTAAACAATGCTACCTTATATAAATGTTACTTACCCTACATTATTCATCTCATACGCATACGTATATACTGTACTCTATATCATCGACGGTATCCTTATGTAATACATGTATCACTAGCCACTTTATACTATACTATGCCACTTTGTTTACATACTCATCTCATTTGTACATACTGTACCCGATACCATCTACTGTATCTTGCCTATGCTGCTCTGTACCATCACTCATTCATATATCCTTATGTACATATTCTTTATCCCCTTACACTGTGTACAAGACAGTAGTTTTGGAATTGTTAGTTAGATTACTTGTTATTACTGCATTGTCGGAACTAGAAGCACAAGCATTTCGCTACACTCGCATTAACATCTGCTAACCATGTGTATGTGACAAATAAAATTTGATTTGATTTGATTTGATTTGATTTATCAGATGGTCATGTACAGGTAGAGATACTGGTGTGCAAAAGAGCAGAAAAGTAAGTAAATATAAACAGCATGGGGATGAGGTAGGTAAATTGGGTGGGCTATTTACCGATAGACTATGTACAGCTGCAGCGATCGGTTAGCTGCTCAGAATGCAGATGTTTGAAGTTGGTGAGGGAGATAAAAGTCTCCAACTTCAGCGGTTTTTGCAATTCGTTCCAGTCACAGGCAGCAGAGAACTGGAACGAAAGGCGGCCAAATGAGGTGTTGGCTTTAGGGATGATCAGTGAGATACACCTGTTGGAGCGTGTGCTACGGGTGGGTGTTGCCATTTTACCTAGCATGGACTTGTAGATGACCTGGAGCCAGTGGGTCTGGCGACGAATATGTAGCGAGGGCCAGCCGACTAGAGCATACAGGTCGCAGTGGTGGGTGGTATTAGGTGCTTTAGTAACAAAACGGATGGCACTGTGATAAACTGCATCCAGTTTGCTGAGTAGAGTATTGGAATCTATTTTGTAGATGACATCGCCGAAGTCGAGGATCGGTAGGATAGTCAGTTTTACTAGGGTAAGTTTGGCGGCGTGAGTGAAGGAGGCTTTGTTGCGGAATAGAAAGCCGACTCTAGATTTGATTTTAGATTGGAGATGTTTGATATGAGTCTGGAAGGGTGAAAGGTATTTTCTTAATGTTCAAATGTATATTTTCTAGGACGCTGAAAAGGCATCTTTTCCAGACGTTGAAAAAGATGTACTTTCCAGACGTTGAAATTTGGTTCATTTTCGGTTCTGAATGAAGGTTGAAAATACTTATTTTCCAGATGTTGAAAATACATACTTTACAGACGGGGGTGTTGAAATCAGGCTCATATTTGGTTCTGAATGAAAGTTGAATACGTCATTTATAGATGTCTATATTTAGACCAAAAACCAATGTCAGTGGATGTGGAAATCAAGGCCGGTCTGGAACTGCACCAAGAAAATATGTCCAAAAGGCGTTGGTGTTGGTCCATGTTTACTGAGGTGTAGCCTACAGTGTTGCCTGAAATGTAATTGTATGAATGCCCATCTATGTGGTAAGCCTACCATTTGTAAAACACCAAAAAACAAAGTCCGGACAATATCAAAAAAAGACATCCAAAAGATGTCTGCTTGTGCTTACTTGGTTGTAGCCTACCATGTCGGCCCAAGGGCATTTTATGGATGCCCATCCATGTGGTAGGCCCACCATTTGTAAAACAGGCCATTGCGTTGGCTTTATTTGTCCTGATTCCTGTGACTAATCAATTTGGCTATTTATGCACTGAGTATCAGTTACCCAACTTTATAAGGATGTATAGTGAGCCTATTCGCAATGTGTTTACACAGCGGGTAATGCAGAAGCAATTTTTTCTCGCTGTAATCAGCTTGTCAATTTTTTTTACAGAAACAAACTTGAAACCACTGATCATGGCAATGGGGTGAAACACCTGGACAACAGTGATTGTCCATTCCATAATGTCCATTTTACTTTGGCCTGTTCTGATTTTAGGATATGTTGTTTGTTAACATGACAGTTCACATTTTATTTGATTGTGCCCATATAGGTTAGGCTGTTTGATCTGAGGAACCTGCATGATGTAAAAAGCGTCCTTCTCATTACATTGTCATACATTTTATCTCCAGCCTGTAGGCCACATCCTCTTTATACCATATCCAATATCTGCTACATTTTTTATATATTTTTATTTCACCTTTATTTAACCAGGTAGGCCAGTTGAGAACAAGTTCTCATTTACAACTGCGAGCTGGCAAAGATAAAGCAAAGCAGTGCAACAAAAACACATAAACAAATGTACAGTCAATAACACAATAGAAAAATCTGTATACAGTGTGTGCAAATGTAGTAAGGAGGTAAGGCAATAAATAAGTAATTACAATTTATCAATTAACACTGGAGTGATAGATGAGGATGTGCAAGTAGAAATACCGGTGTACAAAAGAGCAGAAAAACAAAATCAAATATGGGATGAGGTAGGTAGTTGGTTGGATGGGCTATTTACAGATTGGCTGTGTACAGCTGCAGGGATCGGTAAGCTGCTCTGACAGCTGACGCTTAAAGTTAGTGAGGGAGATTTTTGCAATTTGTTCCAGTCATTGTCAGCAGAGAACTGTAAGGAAAGGCGGCCAAATGAGGTGTTGGCTTTGGGGATGACCAGTGAAATATACCTGCTGGAGCGCGTGGGTGTTGCTATGGTGACCAGTGAGCTGATATAAGGCGGAGCTTTACCTAGCATAGACTTATAGATGACCTGTAGCGAGGACCAGCCAACGAGAGCATACAGGTCGCAGTGGTGGGTAGTATATGGGGCTTTGGTGACAAAATGGATGGCACAGTGATAGACTGCATCCAATTTACTGAGTAGAGTGTTGGAGGCTATTTTGTAAATGACATCCCCAAAGTCAAGGATCGGTAGGATAGTCAGTTTTACGAGGGTATGTTTGGCAGCATGAGTGAAGGAGGCTTTGTTGCGAAATAGGAAGCCTATTCTAGATTTAATTGTGCATTGGAGATGCTTAATATGAGTCTGGAAGGAGAGTTTACAGTCTAACCAGACACCTAGGTGTTTATATTTGTCCACATATTCTTAAGTCTGAACCATCCAGAGTAGTGATGCTAGTAGGACGTTTGGGTGCGGGCAGCGATCGGTTGAAGAGCATGCATTTAGTTTTTACTAGCATTTAAAAGCAGTTGGTGGCCACGGAAGTAGTGTTGTATGGCATTAAAGCTCGTTTGGAGTTTTGTTAACACAGTGTCCAAAGAAGGGCTACATGTATACAGAATGGTGTCGTCTGCGTAGAGGTGGATCAAAGAATCACCCACATCAAGAGCGACATCATTGATATACACTGCTCAAAAAAAGAAAGGGAACACTAAAATAACACATCCTAGATCTGAATGAATGAAATATTCTTATTAAAAACTTTTTTCTTTACATAGTTGAATGTGCTGACAACAAAATCACACAAAAATTATCAATGGAAATCAAATTTATCAACCCATGAATGTCGGGATTTGGAGTCACACTCAAAATTAAAGTGGAAAACCACAGTACAGGCTGATCCAACTTTGATGTAATGTCCTTAAAACAAGTCAAAATGAGGCTTAGTAGTGTGTGTGGCCTCCACGTGCCTGTATGACCTCCCTACAACGCCTGGGCATGCTCCTGATGAGGTGGCGGATGGTCTCCTGAGGGATCTCCTCCCAGACCTGGACTAAAGCATCCGCCAACTCCTGGACAGTCTGTGGTGCGACGTGGCGTTGGTGGATGGAGTGAGACATGATGTCCCAGATGTGCTCAATTCGATTCAGGTCTGGGGAACGGGCGGGCCAGTCAATAGCATCAATGCCTTCCTCTTGCAGGAACTGCTGACACACTCCAGCCACATGAGGTCTAACATTGTCTTGCATTAGGAGGAACCCAGGGCCAACCGCACCAGCATATGGTCTCACAAGGGGTCTCGGTACCTAATGGCAGTCAGGCTACCTCTGGCGAGCACATGGAGGGCTGTGCAGCCCCCCAAAGAAATGCCACCCCACACCATGACTGACCCACCGCCAAACCGGTCATGCTGGAGGATGTTGCAGGCAGCAAAACGTTCTCCACGGCGTCTCCAGACTCTGTCACATGTTCTCAGATGAACCTGCTTTCATCTGTGAAGAGCACAGGGCGCCAGTGGCGAATTTGCCAATCTTGGTGTTCTCTGGCAAATGCCAAACGTCCTGCACGGTGTTGGGCTGTAAGCAAAACCCCCACCTGTGGACGTCGGACCCTCATACCGCCCTCATGGAGTCTGTTTCTGACCGTTTGAGCAGACCCATGCACATTTGTGGCCTGCTGGAGGTCATTTTGCAGGGCTCTGGCAGTGCTCCTCCTTGCACAAAGGCGAAGGTAGCTGTCCTGCTGCTGGGTTGTTGCCCTCCTACGGCCTCCTCCACGTCTCCTGATGTACTGGCCTTTCTCCTGGTAGCGCCTCCATGCTCTGGACACTACGCTGACAGACACAGCAAACCTTCTTGCCACATCTCGCATTGATGTGCCATCCTGGATGAGCTGCACTACCTGAGCCACTTGTGTGGGTTGTAGACTCCGTCTCATGCCACCACTAGAGTGAAAGCACTGCCAGCATTCAAAAGTGACCAAAACATCAGCCGGGAAGCATAGGAACTGAGAAGTGGTCTGTGGTCCCCACCTGCAGAACCACTCCTTTATTGGGGGTGTCTTGCTAAATGCCTATAATTTCCACCTGTTGTCTATTCCTTTTGCACAACAGCATGTGAAATGTATTGTCAATCAGTGTTGCTTCCTAAGTGAACAGTTTGATTTCACAGAAGTGTGATTGACTTGGAGTTACATTGTGTTGTTTAAGTGTTCCCTTTATTTTTTTGAGCAGTGTATAACAGAGAAAAGATTCAGCCCGAGGATTGAACCCTGTGGCACCCCCAGAGGTCCGGACAACAGGCCTTCTGATTTGACACACTGAACTCTATCTGAGAAGTAGTTAGTGAACCAGGTGAGGCAGTCATTAAAGAAACAAAGTCTGCCGATAAGAGTCGAAAGCCTTGGCCAGGTCGATGAAGATGGCTGCACAGTACTGTCTTTTATCGATGGCGGTTATGATATTGTTTAGTACCTTGAGTGTGGCTGAGGTGCACCCGTGACCAGCTCGGCCGGCAGGGATATCCTTGTCTCATCGCGCACTAGCGACTCCTGTGGCGGGCCGGGTGCAGTGCACGCTGACACGGTCGCCAGGTGTACGGTGTTTCCTCTGACGCTTTGGTGCGGCTGGCTTCCGGGTTGGATGGGCATTGTGTCAAGAAGCAGTGTGGCTTGGTTGGGTTGTGTTTCGGAGGATGCATGGCTCTCGACCTTCACCTCTCCCGAGTCCGTACAGGAGTTGCAGCGATGAGACAAGACTGTAACTACTACCAATTTGATACCACAAAATTGGGGAGAAAAAAGGGGTAAAAAAAAAAGAAATTCTCGATTATTGTGAATTTATCGGTGATGACAGTGTTTCCTAGCCTCAGTGCAGTGGGCAGCTGGGAGGAGGTGCTCTCATTCTCCATTCTCCTTGGAATTAGTGCTGCAGGATGCACATTTCTGTTTGAAAAGCTAGCCTTTGCTTTTCTGTATATTGGTTCCTGACTTGCCTGAAAAGTTGCATATCGCGGGGACTATTCGAAGCTAGTGCAGTACGCAACAGGATGTTTTTGTGCTGGTCAAGGGCAGTCAAGTCTGGAGTGAACCAGACTTTACTTTTTTTTCAAGGGGCATGCATATTTAAGAAAGCACTTTTAAAGAACAACCAGGCATCCTCTACTGACGGGATGAGGTCAATATCCTTCATGGATACCCAGGCCAGGTCGTTTGACCATGGACCCATAACGGACGCAGGCAATGAGGCAGTGATCGCTGAGATCCTGGTTGAAAACAGCAGAGGTGTATTTAGAGGGCAAGTTGGTCAGGAGGATATCTATGAGTGTGCCCATGTTTACGGATTTAGGGTTGTACCTGGTAGGTTTCTTGATCATTTGTGTGAGATTGAGGGCATCTAGTTCAGATTGTTGGACAGCCGGGGTGTTAAGCATATCCCAGTTTAGGTCACCTAACAGTATGAACTCTGAAGATAGATGGGGGGGCAATCAATTCACATATGGTGTCCAGGGCACAGCTGGGAGCTGAGGGGGGTCTATAACAAGCGGCAACAGTGAGAGACTTATTTCTGGAGAGATGGATTTTTAAAAGTAGAAGCTCGAACTGTTTGCGCATATACCTGGATAGTATGACAAAACTCTGCAGGCTATCTCTGCAGTAGATTGCAACTCCTCCCCCTTTATCAGTTCTATCTTGATGGAAAATGTTGTAGTTGTGGATGGAAATTTCAGAATTTTTGGTGGCCTTCCTAAGCCACGATTCAGACACGGCTAGGACATCAGGGTTGGCGGAGTGTGCTAAAGCAGTGAATAAAGCAAACTTAGGGAGGAGGCTTCTGATGTTAACATGCATGAACCCAAGGCTTTTACAGTTACAGAAGTCAACAAATGAGAGCGCCTGGGGACACACAGGGCCTGGGTTAACCTCTACATCACCAGAGGAACAGAGGAGGAGTAGGATGACGGTATGGCTAAAGACTATAAGAACTGGTTGTCTAGTGCGTTGGGAACAGAGAATTAAAGGAGCAGATTTCTGGCCGTGGTAGGATAGATTCAGTGCATAATGTACAGACAGGGGTATGGTAGAGTGCGAGTACAGTGGAGATAAACCTAATCATTGAGTGACGATGAGAGAGGTTGCATTTCTGGAGGCACCAATTAAGCTAAGTGAAGTCTTCGCATGTGTGGGGGGTGGTACAAAGGAGCTATCTACGGCATGTTGAGCGGGACTAGGGGCTCCGCAGTAAATAAAACAATGAGAGCTACCCTAAACAACAGTATACAAGGCATATTGACAGAGAGAGGCAGAAAGCAATCACAGGTTTTGATTGGGAGAGCTAAGACAACAAGGGTTAAGACAACAACGGGTAAACAGCTAAGACAACAGCAACGGGTAAAAGGCTGATGAATGGGCAGAGCGAGTCAGTTAGCTACACACAGGGCCTGAGTTCGAGGCTGGGGCCGACAGATAAACAAAATGAAGTACCGTGTTAATGAACAGTCCAGTAGGTGATGAAACAGGGAGCCGTTCGGTAGTCGTTACTACGCTAGGCGAGAGAGAGACACGGCGTTCAGAAAGCTAGCGGGCTGGGGCTAGCAGATGGGTCTTCACTGACATCCACGACGCAGAGGCCGGTTGAGAGCCAAATTACATCAGCAGACCAGTCGTGATGGATTGGCAGGGCTCTGTGTCGACAACGGGTCCAGGCCAATTGGCAAGAGAGATATTGTAGTTGGTTTACATTGTTGGCTAGCCGGGAGATGAGGCTAGCACGAGGCTAACTGGTCTTATTTCTGTATATATATTGATGATTTATAAATCCAGGGACATTTAACAGTTAGGCTATTGATTATATGTTCAACTAAAGAAATCTCGGTCGACCAACAGCCTATCGACCAAACAATCGACTAGTCGACTAAATGGGGTCAGCCCTAACATACATGCATGTTAGTGATGCGCAGGTTGACTCAAACTGCAGTCCCCGCAGTTATATCCACAGGTCAGGCGTGTTTAGGGTCATTAAATATTGTGTGTTTGAAGCGTGGGTTGAATAAAGAGGAAACAATAGCCTACCTACAAAAAGCCATGAATTTTTATTAATTATTCTAGGCTATCTGGCATTAGTGCGTAAGCCTAAGCTTTAGGGTCTAACTGTACGCTTGTCTACACGCCATGGCTAAATGCTTTTAGGAACAGGCAGAAAAAATGTACATCAATCCACTGAGGCAAAAAGGACAATGTCGGAGTTTAATTCAAATATAGAGTTGGAAATAAAGAGAAGGGAGGGCCAGAAAAGTAATGTTTGGGAAAGTGTATGTGTGATGATTATGAGGTGTTATACAAATTCGACAGTCACAAGAAGGTGACTTCAAGTAGGCATATGAGATGTCAAGGAAACTGTATGTAGCCTACTCTTCAGATCAGACACTGACTGTAGGGCCTATAACCTATTATTTTTTTATTGTTTAACCTTTATTTAACTAGGCAAGTCAGTTAAGAACAACATGTTGGGGCTAGGGGGCAGCATTTTCACTTTTGGATGAAAGGCGTGCCCAGAGTAAACTGCCTCCTACTCTTTCCCAGATGGGAATATATGCATATTACTGGTGGATAGAAAACACTCTGAAGTTTCTAAAACTGTTTGAATTATGTCTGTGAGTATAACAGAACTCATATGGCAGACAAAAACCCAAGAAGAAATCCAAACAGGAAGTGAGAACTCGATTTTGAAAACAGTGCCATTTGATGTCCATTTTAGATATGGATGTGCATGCACTTCCTAGGGCTTCCACAAGATGTCACCGTCTTTAGATTCTGGTTGTATGATTCTACTATAAAGGAGGGGCTCATAACCCCCTAGGGGAACGCTAGCCATAACAAGCTAGAACACTTTCTTATTTACAATAACCTTTATATTAACTCCTTCAGAATTAAGCATTTCTCGCAGTAAAATGATACATTTTGGCTACATTTTGACTCTGGAACAGGAGTGGAGAAATATGATTTATTTCTTTCAGCATCCTGAGAGAATGCAAATGCACAATTAGATACCTTCTATAAAAGGCATTATCTTTATCAGCATCATTAAAGCTGATACTATTTAAACCAAATAAAATATGCATTCAAGCCAAACTGAAATATTATCAGAAACATGGATTGTTTTCACAGCTTTCTATTTCCAATACAAGCCGGTCAAACTGGTGTCATTTGGACAATTTGCACAGAAAATCTTTACATTTTTTTGGGTAGAGTTATTGCATTATCTCCCCGGTCCCTAAACGCCTTTGCTCCGCGAAAGTAGAGATGACAGAGAAAAACTTTACTGATGTCAACTATATATACACCGAACAAAAATATAAACGCAACATGTAAATTGTTGATCCCATGTTTCATGAGCTGAAATTAAAGATCCCAGAAATGTGAGCATTTTTCCTTTGCAAACATAATCCATCCACCTGACAGGTGTAGCATATCAAGAAGCTGATTAAACAGCATGATCATTATACAGGTGCTCTTGTGTTGTGGACAATAAAAGGCTACTCTAAAATGTGCAGTTTTGTCACGCAACACAATGTCACAGATGTCTCAAGTTTTGAGGGAGCAGGCAATTGGCATACTGACTGCAGGAATGTCCACCAGAGCTGTTGCCAGAGAATTGATGTCAATTTCTCTACCATAAACCGCCTCCAATGTCGTCTTAGAGAATTTGGCAGTAAGTCCAACCCGGAAAAAATTCACAGACCATGTGTAACCAGGCAAGGCCAGGACCCCCAAACCGGCTTCTTCACCTGCGGGATTGTCTGAGACCAGCCGCACAAACAGCTGATGAAACTGAGGAATGTTTCTGTCTGTAATAAATCCCATTAGTGGGGAAAAACACATTCTGATTGGCTGGACCTAGCTCCCATTCCAGGCCCACCCATGGCTTCCCCCCTTCCCAGCCGTGTGAAATCCATAGATAACCATAGATTAGGGCCTAATGAATTTATTGCAATTGACTGATTTCCTTATATGAACTAAACTAAAATCTTGATAAATTTGCATGTTTCGTTTATATTTTTGTTCATCCTAGATTGAAGCATTCATTCTTTTGATTTATGTTTGTAATGAACACGAGGGACAGAGACAGAGAGCTGGTTTCAAGCACATGGTGCAGCAGATGTTTTATTTGTAAAGGACCACAGGAGGAGGCAGGTAGCTGGGTCCAGGGGCAGGCAGAAGGTCATACACAGGGGGTCCAAAAAGGCAACAGTACAGGCAGGGAAAAGGCTAGTAACGTCGTCTGGGAGATCAGGCAATAGGTTGATAACAGGAAATCCGATAGGCTAAAGTACAGGCAGGGAATAGGCAAAAGGTGTCTTAGTGAGGTATGCAAAAATAATCATACACGGGAGGATTAAATTACAGGAAAACCAGCGTGCCGACTAGAAGTGTGTCACAAAACAAACTATCTCACAATGATGGGGTGCAAAGAACTGAACTAAATACTGTGTGATAATGACATACAGGTGTGTGAACAGGTGATTCGAATTCAGGTGATTGGGATCTGGAGAATGAGCTGCGTTCAGGGCATATACGTGTTTGACAGTGTGAGCTGGAGAGTGAGCTGCGTTCAGGGGATCTACATGTTTGAGAGTGTTAGCTGGAAGCAGACGTACCAATATTCTGGTGAGCTAGGGTTTATTTAGTCTTCTATGGAAACATAATGACAAGAAAAGCTACATGTATCTAATTATAGACAAGTTGACTAAGAAATAGCCTACCAAAATGTCTGGTTTTATAAGCAGAAACTTATACTGATTGTACAAAACATTAGGAACACCTTCCTAATATTGGGTTGCACCCACTTTTGCCCTCAGAACAGTCTCAATTTTCGGACCATGGACGACAAGGTGTTGAAAGCATGCTGGCTCATATTGACTCCAATGCTTCCCACAGTTGTGTCAAGTTCGCTGGATGTTCTTTGGGTGGTGGACCATTTTTAATATACACGGGAAACTGTTGAGCATGAAAACCCCAGCAGAATTGTAGTTCTTGATATACTCAAACTGGTGCGCCTGGCACCTACTACCATACCCCATTCAAAGGCACTTAAATCTATTGTCTTGCCCATTCAGGGATGGGTTATTAGCAATTACAAGCGGGTGCGGGTGGACAAACTAGTGCATGCATGACTGTTCATGCTTCAGCGTAGAGGTTCATCTTGACTTTGGTTGGTTCTTTAGTTCAGTACACCTGTTTGAGAGAAAGGTCCTTATACTATATTTTACAACAAATCCTTCACCTCAAATCAAATGTTATTGTCACATGCTTCGTAAAACAACAGGTGTAAACTAACAATGAAATGCTTACTTATGATATCTTCCCAACAATGCAGAGATAAATAATAGAACAATTATAGCATGATAACTAAATACACAATGAGTGGGCTAACGATAACTTGGCTTTATACACTGAGGACCAGTACCAAGTCGATGTGCAGGGGTATGAGGTAATTGAGGTAGAGTACCTTCAGAAAGTATTCACACATTTTGTTGTTACAAATTGGGATTCAAATTGATTGACTTGACTTTTTATCAACCATCTACACAAAATACCATAACATTGAAGAGATTTCTAACATTTATAAAAAATGTATGAAAAATAAAACACTAATATATATTGAGGAGATAAGTATTCACCCCCTTTAGACAATATATGTTAAACACCTTTGGCAGAGATTACAGCTGTGAGTCTTTTTGGGTAAGTCTCTAACAGCTTTGCACACCTACAATATTTGCCCATTACTCTTTTAAAAATTATTCAAGCTCTGTCAAGTTGGTTGTTGATCATTGCTAGAAAGCCATTTTCAAGTCTTGCCATAGATTTTCAAACCGATTTAGACAGAACTGTAATTAGGACACTCGGGAACATTAAACGTCATCTTGGTAAGCAACCCTAGTGTAGATTTGGCCTTCTGTTTTAGGTGATGGTCCTGCTGAAAGGTGAATTAGTCTCCCAGTGTCAGTTGGAAAGAAGACTGAACCAGATTTTCCTGTAGGATTTTGCCTTTTGCTTATCTGTATTCTGTTTATTTCTATCAACAACAAAAAACTCCCTATTCCTTGCCGATGACAAGCATACCCATAACATGATGCAGCCACCACCATGCTTGAAAGTATGAAAAGTGGTACTCAGTGATGGGTTGTGTGGGATTTTCCCCAAACATAATGCTTTTTATTCAGGACAAAACATTTTCTTTGCTGTATTACTTACAGTAAGTGCCTTGTAAAAAGGATGCATGTTTTGAAATATATTTTTTATTCTGTACAAGCTTCCTTCTTTTCACTCTGACATTTAGGTTAGTATTGTGGAGTAACCTCAATGTTGTTGATCCATCCTCAGCTTTCTCATTTCACAACCATCAAACTCTGTAACTGTTTTAAAATCACTGTTGGCCTCATGGGGAAAACCCTGAGCAGTTTCCTTTCTCTCCAGCGAATGAGTTAGGAAGGATGCCGGTATCTTTGTAGTGACTGGGTGTATTGATACACCATCCAAAGCCTAATTAATAATTTCACCATGCTCAATATTTTTTTAACACACGTCTACCAAATTCACTACTTGATTGAGCGACCTTACAGATAATTGTGTGTGGTACAGAGATGGGGTAGTCATTAAAAAATCATGTTAACCAATATTTTTGAACACAGAATGAGTCCATGCAATTTATGGGATTTTTTAAGCACATTTATTCCCCTGAATTTATTTAGGCTTGCCATAACAAAGGGTTTGAATACTTAATGCCTCAAGACATTTAAAAAAAACATTTTTTTTTAATGAATTTCCCCAAAATTCTACAAACAAAATTCCACTTTGACATTATGTGGTATTGTGTGCAGAGAAGTGACACAACATCTAAATGTAATCAATTTTAAATTCAGGCTGTAACCCAAAAAAATCTGGAAAAGTAAAGGGGTGTGAATACTTTCTGAAAGCACTGTATGTACATATACAGTGGATATTGTTAAGATAATTTTGTTCTCAATGTTCATAAACTGAACTTCAATTAAAATACTCTGTCTGTGCCAGTCTACCATAGTCAGCATGTTTATTTACAAGAGCTCTGCTTATCATTTCCTGTACATTGGTCTATATACCTCACATTTCGTCATAAATGTCCCTCCTCCTCTCAGAGACAATGACAATATAGTTCACAAGTCTTCTCCTACTCATACATTGTCTGCCACCTGTTATACAATCTACTACAAGCCCAAGGTCTCTCCCCTACCTGGATGGGGACAGAATGTCCTGTAAGGAACACAGTAGAACATATTGTCGGTTGATAGCTCTTCTTATCATTTGTTTCACACTTGCACCCTGCTTTCATATTAAAAAGGAACAAAAAGTCCTTGTTCTAATTCTGACTAGAACTACACACATCAGATTTAGATTTTTGATTCTGATATATATTTCATACAATCATACAGTGACAGGGTAGGATTCTGTTAGTTATAATTCTATGTTATATTTATTTAGTCATTATTCATAAAATTCATAACAGGTATAGAAAGTCACCACCCCCTTTCAAAATGTTCACATTTTGTTGCCTTACAGCCTGAAATGAAACGCATAAAATCTGACTTTTTCTGGCTTTATTTGCACACAGTCGCCTGGTAAATATTTTTTTTATTTTTTTAATCTGAAAATTAATTCAAATTAAAACAGCAAAATACCCTATTTGGATAAGTGAACACCACCCTGAGTTATACTTGGTGGAACCACCTTTTGCTTGAATTACAGCCATGAGTCTCTTTGTTTTCGTCTCTACTAACTTTGCACACCTAGACTGTGCAATGTTTGTCCATTCTTCCTTGCAGTATTGTTCAAGTTCAGTCAAATTGCATGGTGACTGCACTCTTTAAGTCATTTATGTCGGGGCTCTGACTAGGCCACTCAAGGACATTCAAGGCTGCAGGTTCTCCTCAAGAATCTGTCGGTATTTTGCACTTTCCATTTTGCCTTTTATCCTGACAAGTGCTCCAGCCCCTGCTGAATAGAAACAACCCCACAACAGGATGCTGCCACCGCCTTGCTTTAGGCATGGTGTTCTTTGGGTGGAAAGATGTATTGGGTTTTCACCAGACAAATCGTTTTGCGTTCAGGCCAAAAAGTTACATTTTGGTCTCATTGTAACGGCCGTTGGTGGAAGAAGGTGAGGACCAAAGCGCAGTGTGGTACGTGTTCATCATTTAGCTGAACACTAAACAACAAGCAACAAAAGAACAACCGAAACAGCTCCGTCAGGTGCAAAACGCACCAAACAGAAAATAACTACCCACACCACACAGGTGGGAAAAGGCTACCTAAGTATGGTTCAACATCAACTGCCTTCATGGTCAAATTGCTGCAAAGAAACCACTCCTTAAGGACACCGATAATAAGAAGAGATTGCTTGGGCCAAGAAACACGAGCAATGGACATTAGACCGGTGGAAATATGTCCTTTGGTCTGATATTTTTAGTTCCAACCGCCGTGTCTTTGACGCAGAGGTCGCCTGTGTGGTTCCCATCGTGAAGCATGGAGGAGCTTTGCTGGTGACACTGTCAGTGTTTCTGCAGCGATACGCCACCCCATCTGGTTTGTGCTTGGTGGGACTGTCCTTTGTTTTTCAACAGGACAATGACCCAAAACACACCTCCAGGCTGTGTAAGGGCAATTTTACCAACAAGGAGAGTGATGCATCAGATGACCCGGCCTCCACAATCACCTAACCTCAACCCAATTGAGGTGGTTTGGGATGAGTTGGACCGCAGAGTAAAGGAAAAGCAGCCAACAAGTGCTCAGTATATGTTCTTCAAGACTGTTGGAAAAGCATTCCATGTGACTACCTCATGAAGCTGGTTGAGAGAATGCCAAGAGTGTGCAAAGCTGTCATCAAGGCAAAGGGTGGCTACTTTGAAGAATCTCAAATATTAAATACAGTGCCTTGCGAAAGTATTCGGCCCCCTTGAACTTTGCGACCTTTTGCCACATTTCAGGCTTCAAACATAAAGATATAAAACTGTATTTTTTTGTGAAGAATAAACAACAAGTGGGACACAATCATGAAGTGAAACGACATTTATTGGATATTTCAAACTTTTTTAACAAATCAAAAACTGAAAAATTGGGCGTGCAAAATTATTCAGCCCCTTTACTTTCAGTGCAGCAAACTCTCTCCAGAAGTTCAGTGAGGATCTCTGAATGATCCAATGTTGACCTAAATGACTAATGATGATAAATACAATCCACCTGTGTGTAATCAAGTCTACGTATAAATGCACCTGCACTGTGATAGTCTCAGAGGTCCGTTAAAAGCGCAGAGAGCATCATGAAGAACAAGGAACACACCAGGCAGGTCCGAGATACTGTTGTGTAGAAGTTTAAAGCCGGATTTGGATACAAAAATATTTCCCAAGCTTTAAACATCCCAAGGAGCACTGTGCAAGCGATAATATTGAAATGGAAGGAGTATCAGACCACTGCAAATCTACCAAGACCTGGCCGTCCCTCTAAACTTTCAGCTCATACAAGGAGAAGACTGATCAGAGATGCAGCCAAGAGGCCCATGATCACTCTGGATGAACTGCAGAGATCTACAGCTGAGGTGGGAGACTCTGTCCATAGGACAACAATCAGTCGTATATTGCACAAATCTGGCCTTTATGGAAGAGTGGCAAGAAGAAAGCCATTTCTTAAAGATATCCATAAAAAGTGTTGTTTAAAGTTTGCCACAAGCCACCTGGGAGACACACCAAACATGTGGAAGAAGGTGCTCTGGTCAGATGAAACCAAAATGGAACTTTTTGGCAACAATGCAAAACGTTATGTTTGGCGTAAAAGCAATACAGCTGAACACACCATCCCCACTGTCAAACATGGTGGTGGCAGCATCATGGTTTGGGCCTGCTTTTCTTCAGCAGGGACAGGGAAGATGGTTAAAATTGATGGGAAGATGGATGGAGCCAAATACAGGACCATTCTGGAAGAAAACCTGATGGAGTCTGCAAAAGACCTGAGACTGGGATGGAGATTTGTCTTCCAACAAGACAATGATCCAAAACATAAAGCAAAATCTACAATGGAATGGTTCAAAAATAAACATATCCAGGTGTTAGAATGGCCAAGTCAAAGTCCAGACCTGAATCCAATCGAGAATCTGTGGAAAGAACTGAAAACTGCTGTTCACAAATGCTCTCCATCCAACCTCACTGAGCTCGAGCTGTTTTGCAAGGAGGAATGGGAAAAAATTTCAGTCTCTCGATGTGCAAAACTGATAGAGACATACCCCAAGCGACTTACAGCTGTAATCGCAGCAAAAGGTGGCGCTACAAAGTATTAACTTAAGGGGGCTGAATAATTTTGCACGCCCAATTTTTCAGTTTTTGATTTGTTAAAAAAGTTTGAAATATCCAATAAATGTCGTTCCACTTCATGATTGTGTCCCACTTGTTGATTCTTCACAAAAAAATACAGTTTTATATCTTTATGTTTGAAGCCTGAAATGTGGCAAAAGGTCGCAAAGTTCAAGGGGGCCGAATACTTTCGCAAGGCACTGCATATTTCGATTAGTCTTTTTTGATGTCTTCACTATTATTCTACAATGTAGAAAATAGTCAAAATAAAGAAAAACCCTTGAATGAGTAGGTGTGTAGCTTTTGACTGGTACTGTACATGATTGTCCAATTTATATCGATACTGGGCTATTGGGATATTATTTTACTTGTGTAATAAGAGTCCAGACTGTCAAGGATGAACTCTCTAACTTCATTAAATTGAGCATGTAAGGTCTTTCAAAGACTACCATTGATGTCAGAGGACTCAATGCATGGAGGTCTCTTTCCCTTGTAAGGTCAGAAAATCTTCCAGCTCTCTCTTTCTTTCATGTATCTCATTCTGGCTGTAAGGCTATGTACATATTACATTGGAGTTGACGATGCTCGTATAAAGTTCTGAATAAACGTTCAAGTTTTGCTGTCTGTGTTTGCAGGCTCCTGCTGATGATGGGCGTATTGTTCTGCTGTGGGGCAGGGTTTTTCATCCGCAGACGCATGAACCCCTCCCCACTTCCTGAGGACACCTTCAATGTGTCATTCACCAGACACCCAATGACAGCTTCAGGTGAGTCACAGTCACACCAACCGCCTTGTGCCATGTCCTCTTCCTCCACTTCCTCCTCTTCATATCATACTTATACATCCAATCCCTCTCCCATTCTCCCTACCCTCACTAAATATCCTATTTCTTTCCAAGTACACCTCCTTCATTTTCTCATTCAACTACCCACTCCCACATCCTCTCTCCAGATCTCCTTCACTTTATCTCCCACTCCACCCGTCTACTCATGTCCTTGTCTCCTTCTCATTTCATTGCTAACTATTCCACAGTAATTTATACACAGCAGTACAAAGGAACTTTTCTCAGTTTGCTCCAGTCCTCAGTAACTTCTGATATCGGGACAGATGGGACCTGTGTCTCTGATCTCATACAGTACAGTGATTGACTGTACTACTGATTCTGGATCTGCGTCCCAAATGGCACCCTATTCCCTTCTCCTCTCTCTCTCTCATACACACACACTCTCCTCCAAGACCCTGCAGTCACTGACCTGAAAATATTGGTATTAATATTTAATGTTCTGGCTCCGGAGGGAATTGGAGTAAAACATAACGGTGCTAATATTCCATATGTTATCTGTGTTGAGGTGTAAAATGTAATATGTTCTAGTTCAATCCTGCACCATGGTCCATCCTTGTCCCTGAGTGGACCAATGGAAACTGAGCTGTTGGAGAGAAATGCTGCTTATTCATATTCATGCCTGTAACACATACTCTCTAAACCCAAACATCACTCATCATCATCATCAGTTCAGCTTTCACTATAGCAGTCAGGAAATGTAGCAGTCACAATGCAGACGTCTAGAGGATAGTGGTATTGTGTGTTGTGTGTGTTGTGATCTGCCCTGTATTGCTGGCCCCGTTATTTACGTCAACCTTACGAAATAAAACTTGACACAATACATAGTGCATAGATGGTGACCATGGTAAATTCCATTCATTTCTCTACTCTCTTTGTCCTCTAGGACTGCAGCAGCCCGGCATGCAAAACTATGGAGCCTCAGGAGGGATGATACTCACACCTACATACCCCATACAAGCCCATCCCCACCCGGTCCACCCCTCCCACATGGCAGCACCCTACCCACACCCTCCCCCTCCCGCCTACTGCAACCTCCCTCCTCCACCCTACGAACAGGTGCTGCAGACCTCGGAAAAGAGGTAACCAGGAGGAAAAAGACATTGGAATGAATTAAATGATTTCAAACCCTTTAGAGTTCTCAACCCTGCCACAACTGAGTGCAGAGATGGGTCACTGGCCCACGTTCGAGTAGAAAGCGAGTCTGGTATGGTAATGGAATAGCATCTCGATGGTTAAAACATCCATGCTCATTAAGGGCTGGTTTCCTGGACACAGAATAACCCTGATCCTGGACTAAAAAGCATGCATTGAAACATGTATTATAATAGCTTTTTAGTCCGGGACTAAGCTTAGTCTGTGTCTGAGAGCAGCCTCAGTTTGAATCACAATGGATTTGTCTCAGTGTTTGTTTTCATGTCACCTCTCTAAGATGTCGACCAGAGGTGAGACCCAATGGTATAAAACAGACATGGATCCAAACAGTTTGTCTATTAACAACTAGCCTGCCTGCCTGCATGGTGCTCTGTCAACAACACTGTGTCAGCTGGAAGAGCAGCATCTATCTGAGCATAACTCAGATCACCCACTCAGGATACTGTATTATTGCCCACTATCTGTTATGTTTTTAATATCACTGCTGTCAGAGCTTTTAGTATTTCTAGTACAGATCAGTAGATTAGATCAGTAGCATTTAGTATCTCTAGTACAGATCAGCAGCCTAGTACAGATCAGTAGATTAGATCAGATTAGTAGCCTATAATACTGTGGACATACTGTAGAAATACCAACTCTGTTTCCCTTTGTGTCCCTCAAAATGAATTTTGTGTATGTCTTCCAGTGGAGGCTGCGGAGGGGAAAACGGAAATGGAATGGCATCAAACACATGGAAACCATGTTTGATGTATTTGATACCATTCCACTGATTCCACTCAAGTCATTACCACAAACCCGTTCTTCCCAATTGAGGTGCCACCAACCTCCTGTGATGCGTTCTATATTTTATTAAAGTAGTGTTGCCAATAATCTATGCAATTTGCTAATGAATTCAGATGTAGATTGTGGTTGTTGTTTCTCACAATGTTTTCACGGTATCCTGAATTAGCATAGTACACAGTTAACATGTATCACCAGCTTGCCTAATAAAGTTTGGCTCTGGGGTAAGTGATTAATCTGGAAATGTATTGTGTTCCTTCCAAATGGTTCAAGATAATGTCACTACAATGCTCTGTACACAGATTCCAAATCCAATATTTCCCATCACAAGTTTCTGGTGTTCACTTTTCTCATTCAACAATAATCCTAATACATTACTTTAAACCACCAGGTGTCAGTCAACATCTGTGTAACATGTCTGATTTTCAAGCATGATCCAGCTCTTATATTCTGTACTTGAGGCAAGCTGTTGGGCTGTACTGATGTAGAACACAAACCATTGATTTCAGTATCCCATTAGTTCACTCATTTCCAATGGATTTTCATTTTAAGTGGATGCCACACATCAAATCCTATAAATGGGTGTTTTGTACACGTCCTGCAGTTTTTTTTAATCGATTAATTTAAAAAGCTTAAAACATGTTAAATGAACCCTTTGTTTATTTTCAACAACTGTTAATACAGAACGAAATTAAATTACTGTAAGCCACACTCGTTACAGAAAACGGTTCTCTGAATGGAGAACTACAGACATTGCAAGCACTGAGAAGCTGACTTTCTAGAGATGTATTTTCCTGGTGTGAAGCAGCAGCACAGCAGCAGTCAGTGGCTCACAGGATTACTCTCTTCACTGAATACAAAACCCTGAGGATATTAGCATAATGTCCCCAATTGCTTAATGACGGCGATTACATGCTATTTATCCAACATCCTAAATGTAATCCACCGACTCAAAATATTTGTTCACAGTAAGAGCTCTCTGTATCACAAGATACTGTTACACAATGATGCTCAGTAGTCCATACAACTTGTGTGTGTGTGCGCGTGTACCCGCACTACATGATTCACCTCATCCACTTTCAAACCTTACCTGAAAAATGTGCTCTGACTGAGGCACCTTCAATCTAGATATACTGGTTTGTTGCGAGTGCACTTTGCTCCGGGTCAATTCTCAGTTTTCTGAGAAAGCTATCGCTTCTCTATACAGTGGCTCCTTGGTCTTCATGTTGCCCCTTGCTTAGTGGTGTTGCAGACTCTGGGGCCTTTCAGAACAGGTGTATATATACTGAAATCATGTGACAGATCATGTGACACTTAAATAAAGTCCACCTGTGTGCAATCTAACTAATTGTGTGACTTCTGGAGGCAATTGGTTGCACAAGATCTTATTTCGGGACTTCATAGCAAAGGGGGGAACACATGCACGCACCACTTTTTTTTGTTGTTGTTGTTTGAAACAAGTAATTTTTAAATTTTCACTTCACCAATTTTCACTATTTTGTGTATGTCCATTACATGAAATCCAAACAAAAATCAATTTCAATTACAGGTTGTAATGCAACAAAATAGAAAAAACACCAAGGGGATTAATACTTTTGCAAGGCACTGTATTACTAGAGTATAAAAAGTGTATTTACTCATGCCTCAGGACAGCTGGCAGTGTAGTTTTGGGATGGCTATGTGTTTATTCATGTGTCATCCTGCATCCTCCACTACGCATAATATTACCCAGGTTAAAAAGGGAGTGATAACATTTTACATAGCTTATATTTTTCACTCTTGATGTACTCATGCCTTTTGGTGAGTTGATCCACTGTTGCATGATTGAACAGAGATGGGCAGTATTTCTGTTACCGTACATGTTTTTGAAATACAAAATACTCAAGAGCAATTGAAATGTGTATTTCACTGGCTTGAACTACAATGCAATGTATTTTGTGATTAGTTACAATTTAAATAAAACATACAGTACTTTTCTATAACATTTTAATAGTATCTCACAATTTTGTGGCCCTCTATCACCCCAAATTTACTGTGTGATGGAAGTGTGATGCCACTCTGGTGTGATAAAAATGTCTGCTAAATGACAAATGTGTGAAAATGAACATTTGCAAAGCACACTGGGTATTATTCTAATTATCTCCATCCCCAAAACAATATAAATGATACTGAACAAAAATATTAATGCAAGATGCAACAATTCATGATTTTACTGGTGTTACAATTCATATAAGCAAATAGTAAATTGAAATAAATAAATTAGGCCCTAATCTATGGATTTCACATGACTGGGCAGGGGCACAGCCATGGGTGGGCCTGGGAGGGCATATGCCCACCCACTGGGGAGCTAGGCCCAGCCAATTAGAAGGGCTTTATTACAGACAGAAATACTCATCTGTGGCATTGTCTTGTGACAAAACTGAACATTTTAGAGTAGCCTTTTATCATGCGGTTTAATCAGCTTCTTGATATGCCACGCCTGTCAGGTGGATGGATTATCTTGGCAAAGAAGAAATGCAAACTAACAGGGATGTAAACAAATGTGCACAACATTTGAGAAATAAGCTTTTTTTGTGCATGTGGAAAATGTAAGGGATTTTTTATTTCAGATCATGAAACATGGGAGCAACATTTTACATGTTGCGTTGATATTTTTGTTTTTTGTGCCAATTTTGATTGAAATTGGTTCAGTGGGGACTGAGGGAGCACAGGGCCCAGGGAACATAGGGTGGACCCCGCTGGGGAAGAGCACATGATGTGACAGAATTGACTTGCAGTCGATCAATTTGTCAAGGAGAACAGAGACCATCTGTTTGGCTTTTAAAAAAAACAAGGAATCTTGTCGCACAAAGTCTTATGAAAATTAAGTGCATTTGTGGTATACAGTGCCTTCGGAAAGTATTCAGACCCCTTGACTTTTTCCACTTTGTTACATTACAGCCTTATTCTAAAATGGATTAAATTAAAAAAATACTCAGCAATCTATACGCCATGAGGTCGAAGGAATTGTCCGTAGAGCTCCGAGACAGGATTGTTTTGAGACACATCTGGGGAAGGGTACCTAAACATGTCTGCAGCATTGAAGGTCCTAAAGAACATGGTGGCCTCCATCATGTCCATCATGTTTAGACTCTTCCTAGAGCTTGCCACCAGGCCAAATTGAGCAATCGGGGGAGATGTCAGAGATGTGACCAACAACCCAATGATCCCACTGACAGAGCTCCAGAGTTCCTCTGTGATGAGAGAAACTTCCAGAAGGACAACCATGTCTACAGTACTCCACCAATCAGGCATTTATGGTAGAGTGACCAGATGGATGCCACTCCTTGATAAAAAGGCACACGACAGCCCGCTTGGAGTTTGTCCAAAGGCACCTAAAGAATCTCAGACCATGAGAAACAAGATTCTCTGGTCTGATGAAGCGAAGACTGAACTCTTTGGCCTGAATGCCAAGCATCACCGGTTTGGCCGGTGTAGGTCGTCATTGTAAATAAGAATTTGTTCTTAACTGACTTGCCTAGTTAAATAAAGGTTCAATTGAAAAATAAAAAATATATACAATAAGTGCGTAAATTTCACAATGTCCCTGTCCTGCTAAGCATTCAAAATGTAAAGAGTACATTGGGTTGTCAGGGAAAATATTTTCTTTAGGAATGTAGTAAAGTAAAAGTTGTCAAAAATATAAATTGTAAAGTAATGTACAGATACCCCCCAAAACTGCTTAAATAGTAGTACTTTATTTTTGACTTAAGTACTTTACACCACTGTCAGCCAGAGCCCGGACTTGAACCCGATCGAACATCTCTGGAGAGACCTGAAAATATCTGTGCAGCGACGCTCCCCATCCAACCTGACAGAGCTTGAGAGGATCTGCAGAGAAGAATGGGAGAAACTCCTCAAATACAGGTGTGCCAAACTTGTAGCATCATACCCAAGAAGAATTGAACCTGTAATCGCTGCCAAAGGTGCTTCAACAAAGTACTGAGTAAAAGGGTCTGAATACTTATGTAAATGTGATATCATTTTTTTTTCATAAATTTGCTAACATTTTCTAAAATGCGTTTTTTGCATTGTCATAAAGGGTTATTGTGTGTACATAGATTTTTTTTAAATTTTTCCCTCAATTTCAGAATATGGCTGTTACATGAATTTTTCCAACTATTAAGGGGTCTAAATACACTGCTCAAAAAAATAAAGGGAACACTTAAACAACACAATGTAACTCCAAGTCAATCACACTTCTGTGAAATCAAACTGTCCACTTAGGAAGCAACACTGATTCACAATACATTTCACATGCTGTTGTGCAAATGGAATAGACAACAGGTGGAAATTATAGGCAATTAGCAAGACACCCCCAATTAAGGGTGTGGTTCTGCAGGTGGTGACCACAGACCACTTCTCAGTTCCTATGCTTCCTGGCTGATGTTTTGGTCACTTGAATGCTGGCGGTGCTTTCACTCTAGTGGTAGCATGAGACGGAGTCTACAACCCACACAAGTGGCTCAGGTAGTGCAGCTCATCCAGGATAGCACATCAATGCGAGCTGTGGCAAGGTTTGCTGTGTCTGTCAGCGTAGTGTCCAGAGCATGGAGGCGCTACTAGGAGACAGGCCAATACATCAGGAGACGTGGAGGAGGCCGTAGGAGGGCAACAACCTTGCAGCAGGACCGCTACCTCCGCCTTTGTGCAAGGAGGAGCAGGAGGAGCACTGAAAAATGACCTCCAGCAGGCCACAAATGTGCATGTGTCTGCTCAAACGGTCAGAAACAGACTCCATGAGGGTGGTATGAGGGCCCGACGTCCACAGGTGGGGGTTGTGCTTACAGGCCAACACCGTGCAGGACGTTTGGCATTTGCCAGAGAACACCAATATTGGCAAATTCGCCACTGGCGCCCTGTGCTCTTCACAGATGAAAGCAGGTTCACACTGAGCACATGTGACAGACGTGACAGAGTCTGGAGACGCTGTGTAGAACGTTCTGCTGCCTGCAACATCCTTCAGCATGACCGGTTTGGCGGTGGGTCAGTCATGGTGTGGGGTGGCATTTCTTTGGGGGGCCGCACAGCCCTCCATGTGCTCGCCAGAGGTAGCCTGACTGCCATTAGGTACCGAGATGAGATCCCCAGACCCCTTGTGAGACCATATGCTGGTGCGGTTGGCCCTGGGTTCCTCCTAATGCAAGACAATGCTAGACCTCATGTGGCTGGAGTGTGTCAGCAGTTCCTGCAAGAGGAAGGCATTGATGCTATGGACTGACCCGCCCGTTCCCCAGACCTGAATCCAATTGAGCACATCTGGGACATCATGTCTCGCTCCATCCACCAACGCCACGTTGCACCACAGACTGTCCAGGAGTTGGCGGATGCTTTAGTCCAGGTCTGGGAGGAGATCCCTCAGGAGACCATTCGCCACCTCATCAGGAGCATGCCCAGGCGTTGTAGGGAGGTCATACAAGCACGTGGAGGCCACACACACTACTGAGCCTCATTTTGACTTGTTTTAAGGATATTACATCAAAGTTGGATCAGCCTGTAGTGTGGTTTTCCACTTTAATTTTGTGTGACTCCAAATCCAGATTTCCATTGATAATTTTTGTATGATTTTGTTGTCAGCACATTCAACTATGTAAAGAAAAGTATTTAATAAGAATATTTCATTCATTCAGATCTGGGATGTGTTATTTTAGTGTTCCCTTTATTTTTTTGAGCAGTGTACTTCCCGAATGCACTGTTTGTAATAAAATCAGCGGAAGTAGGCCAAGCCAAGGCATGGAGAACTAGAACAAACCGGAAGGGAAATCAGACCAACTGTCAGAACATAACTTTTCCCAGAATGGAAATAATGCAGAAAATTGAATCCCAGAGTGAATTACCTCTGAGAACTATCATATCACCAGAGCATGTATAAGCACACATTTTTCAGATGGTAAATGTGTCTCCCTGTGCTCACTGTATTCCCACTGACCACCATTATCAAGCTTTCTAGAAATATAGCAATGTGGAAATGATGAATGGATGAAGTGAGGACAGAAGAGGGATAAAGAGATTAACTTGCCCAAATCCAGAAGGGTGATTTTATTTCATTCCAGACTTGATTTATTCTCTCCCGGTTTTGAAAATGTTCTTCCCTTTCAAATAGCATGCAGTCATTGTTAAATCTGTTACAATTAAAATGATCAGCACCTATAGAAACCCATCATGCTCATGTCTTCCCCCTTCAAGAGTCCAATTACTGATTTTTCAAGTTTCACACTATAGAATTCCAGAACTCACCAACTTGGAACCCTCAAATTGGATTTGACAAATGAAGGAACACTGCATTGATGTCTGGATGAATTGTCAAGAGGTAAGAGATGGCTTGATGTTCTCAGTCTGGCTACAATGGGTCAGAACAGAGGGATCTCCTACAGCCAGACAGGGTCTCCAGGGAATGTCTAGACTCTATAGACAGTCAGACCCTTCCTTATTTCCCCCTGAACACATTACTTATTTACATCCCAGACGTCATAAAAGTTTGAACACCTGATGGATTACATTGAGAAATAAGGAAACCCAACCCCCAATGGCATGGAAACCCAAACCCCTAATGTCATATCAAATGTTAGGAAATCAAAGTCAAATGGATGCATTTACAGTACTAGAATCTTTGAATATGCTATCAGGTATGGGAGTAGTGTAAAGCTGGCAACTCATCACACTAGATGCAAGAATCCCTGTGGCCGTGTACTTTTAGGCAACACCACCATCTGTTGGTGGGAGCAGCATGGAAGGGGCAAATGTGGTCGACTTTACAATAATTTCATAACACATACACCACTTATATTAAAGCATTTATATTCAAACTGTTGGATACTTCTATATTGCAATACCAATTGAATGACTTGGCTGCAGTGCCTTATGAATTCACCAACAATAGAGCACCTTTGAAAGAGGGGGGGAAAAAGTCAGGTAATAAAATGTGTATATATTTATTCACAAAACATCTTACTTCACTATACATTATCTTCAAATAATAGTCAGTGTTCTCTGAATTCCTATGTCAAGCGCTCATTCTTTTAAACACTTTGTAAAAGGTAAATACAACATACTGTATCTTGAGGAGAGAATGCCGATCTCACAATTGGCACAAATCATCGATATACTGCCTTTCTATAAAACTCTGCAGAATTCTAAAGTTGAAACATTCTCAGATTCTGGTTCAGGCAATAGGATTACTTCTTACACATATGGGACAAACAGTACACCGACTACCACTGTCAAATAAAGAAATATACTTTTTTGATTAGACATTTCATAAAAATAAAATGTAAAACGTGGTAGATAAAGTATTATGTACATTGAGGTAAATTATAATTGAAAAAAACATTGGTCTGTTGAGGTATAGTTAACATTTTTCGATTGTGTTTTTACTTTTTAGCCAAACTTCACATTGTTTAATTTCCTCCCTTTTCAGCAGAATCATGGGAGCACATATGGTGGACTTTGAATATGGTTCCATATAATATTCTAGATAAGTGAAAAGTAGGCATTGGGAGAAATAAGAAGGCTATTTTGTACTGGAGCCAGCATGTAGTAGCACATACTGCAGCTAATTGACACTTAAAAGCTACTGTAGAACATGTGATAAAGATGTCAAGGGAACTGTAGTGGAAATTCTAACCATAAGGGAAGAGAGACAAAATTGTTTGAAGAATTTAATTATAAGATTTGCAAAAATGGAGCGGTCAACAATCCACTCAACAGTGCAGTTAAAAGCCCAACGAACAGTGGCTCTCAGCTTTTAGAGAAATGTCCATCCTCTTTGTCTATGTTGCAGTTAGCAGATGTGTGCAAACAGGGGTGGGGAACATGGTGTATAAGAGGCGTTTAGCTTGTCTGTGCAGATTAAGACAGCTGACGTTGCCACCATTGTCTGTTACTTCCTGCAAGTTTACACACAGAGGAGTTCTTGCAGATAGTACAAACGGGTCACATACTGCGGTTGCACCCAGCTCTTATCTGTACGCCCAGACTTATGACTAAGTCACACAAGACAAGGCTGCATCAGCAAGAAAAACACTAGCATTAAACACAATAACAATTCTCTAAGTAAAACACAGGATAGCATGACTGATTTTGTCATTTTCCACAACAGAACTTTCAGGTTGGATCCCATTCATCAAATACTGTACGTTTCACAATGGCTTGCTTACCAGAAACATTTTTAAAATTCTGTTTCACAATCTGTACTACACAGCAGAGCTTAAATATCAATTTCCAATTTTGCGGTTGCATCAGAAGCCCACTACTAAATATGAATGCCTTGCTGCCTGCCTGCCTCACTGGTCGTTTTCCCCTTCTGCTAATCAGAGCATCTCATTCAGTACACAACTGCGGGGCACTTCCTTGTTTAGTGCTTGAGTTCAGGTCAGTGACAGCAGTAATCATGCCTGTATAATGATGGCTACATACTGTATCACTGGCAGAATGGGGAATTCAGTGACACACACTAGTTAAACTAAACTAATGGGGAATGGTACAGTATACAGGTATAAAGCACCATACATGACATAAACAACACACCACATTTGTAGATTATAGAACAATTGGGAAAGGAAATATCGTAAAACATTGACATTGGAGGGGGTAAATACAAGGTTCCTGGTGAACACTACACTAGCAGATAGTGAGCATAGTTAGTGGAGTCCTGCTGCTAGGGACTCAGAGGTGGTTGATGTTGCTGAGAGGAGTACCTGGATGTTTCTAGCTTCAGAAAAGTCAAATGCTGCATCAGAAAGTGAAAGGCTGCTGGTGATTTGAGACAGAAGAATGCGGTAGAAAGTAACATTTTTTGATGAGTAAATGAGAACGGTTGCATCTGGTGTTCCACTGTAAAATAATAATACTTTTTTGGTTCAACACAAACAGTATATTATAGCAGCAATATTCTTCACCTCAAGTCTGATGAATGTGACCAAAAAACACAATCTATTGTTTTTCATCCACATGATGCCCGGTTGACCAGTTCTGCATTCATGTATGGCACAACATTTAAAGGGTGTTTTGGTTGGTTAAAGCAGGTTATGCTGTAAACGTGCTGAAAGACAAAAACCAACACAACACAGTAGCAGATATGAATACATGTGCCTTTGTCAAAAAATATATATAAAAAAATAGCACTACTCGTCAAACAAAATGCTATGGCACTTATTGACGAGCATCCATCTGAACTCTCTTCAGCCTACTCCTATTTGGGATTAGGATTTTTTGGGGGATCATGTAAGACAACAATGCCAAAAAGTGCATTCCTTACTGCTGAAGCGATACGAAACAATGTCTACAGAATTTCCTTTACTCGCTTAAATTCATGTTTACTGTGTTTTGTCCTATTGGAAAATAAGAAGTGAGGTCACATGATCAAATCTATAAGTTTAAAAGCATAAGGATATTACCAACTAATAAATTAACATTTCGTTTTTTCTTTCATGCCAACAACGAAAGATCAACTACAGGACCTGTATAGGTCTCAAGGGGCTTTCTCACTGTCAAGGTAGAGCTGTACACATCTCTAAGATATACAAATGTACATTCTTGTTTGAAATGTTATGCCCATAGATATGTGAAAACTCATTGACATAAAAGCAATAAAAGTATGCAGGAAATAAAAAAGCCTACATAATGTAGCTCCATCAATGCTTTCCCTTAAAACTGTACAGGATGCATTACTGCTGAGAAGAGTGACAGGTAAACTGGTATCATGGTGTTGCTTAGGCCTAATGGCAACCCTGGGTTTTATTCATTAGTGCACACCTTAGCAAAATGTTTAAAAACATTTATCTTATTAGATACATTTAGTCCAGGTAGACCCACCCTGTTTCAGTCCATTTCCTTCCGTTTGGTGCCTAATGAATATGACCCTGATCTCCACTGCATCATTTCCTATGGCAGTGGGAGGAGCCATTTGTTCAGAGAACCTCCTACTACTACCTTAACATATGATTGGATGACTGATTCAGAGAACTTCCTGGTTGTGGTTGAAATAACAAAAGCACAGTTTGTATAAAATAGAGGTACATGTATATCTATCAGTGTAGATGTACTGCATGTACACATGCATACAGAATGTACACCTGTATACACACACACACACACACACACACACACCAAATGCATTGGAATTGAGTACACCCATATACAACCACTCATATACAGTGCATTCAGAAAGTATTCAAACCCCTTGACTTTTTCCACATCTTGTTACGTTACAGCCTTATTTTAAAATGGATTAAATACATTTTCCACTAATCAATCTACACATAATACCTCATAACAACAGAGTGAACACAGCTTTTTCGAAAGTTTTGCACATTTATTAAAAATAAAAAACAGAAAAACCTTACTTACATAAGTATTCAGACCCTTTGCTATGAGAGTCGAAAATTGAGCTCCGGTGAATCCTGTTTCCATTGATCATCATTGAGATGTTTCTACAACTTGAACGGCGTCCACCTGCGGTAAATTAAATTGATTGGAAATTATTTGGAAAGACACACACCTGTCTATATAAAGGTGACAGTGCACGTCAGAGCAAAAATGAGGTTGAAGAAATTGTCCGAGCAATCTGAGCAATCGGGAGAGAAGGGCCTTGGTCATGGATGTGGCCAAGAACCCAATGGTCACTGACAGAGCTCCCGAGTGGTGCAGTGGTCTAAGGCTAGCTGTGCCACTAGAGATCCTGGTTCGAGTCCAGGCTCTGTCGCAGCCAGCCGCAACCGGGAGACCCATGGGGTGGCGCACAATTGGCCCAGCGTCGTCAGGGTTTGACTGTCAGGGATGTTCTTGTCCCATGAGCCCTCTAGCGACTCCTGTGGCGGGCCAGGCGCAATGCACGCTGACACGGTCGCCAGGTGTAAGGTGTTTCCTCCGAAATATTGGTGTGGCTGGCTTCCGGGTTAAGTAGGCATTGTGTCAAGAAGAAGGGCAGCTTGGCTGGGTTGTGTTTTAGAGGACGTACAGCTCTCAACCTTCACCTCTTCCGAGTCTGTATGGGAATTGCAGCAATGAGACAAGACTAACTACCAATTGGATGCCATGAAATTGGGGAGAAAAAAGTTGTAAACTTTTAAATTATAAAAAAATATAGATATCTTTGCAGGAATCCACCAAATCAGGCCTTTATGGTAGAGTGGCCAGATGAAACCAAGATTGCGTCACATCTGGCGGAAACCTGGCACCATCCCTACGGTGAAGCATGGTGGTGGCAGTATCATGCTCTGGGGATGTTTTTCAGCGGCTAGGACTGGGAGACTTGTCACGATCAAGGTAAAGATGAACAGAGCAAAGTACAGACAGATCCTTGATGAAAATCCTTGATCCTTGATGCTCCAGAGTACTCAGGACCTCAAACTGGGGCGAAGGTTCACGTTCCAACCGAACAAGGACCCTAAGCACAGAGCCAAGACAATGCAGGAGTGGCTTCGGGAAAAGTCTGTGAATATCCTTGAGTGGCCCAGCCAGAGCCCGGACTTGAACCCAATCAAACAATTCTGGAGAGACCTGAAAGTAGCTGTGCAGCAACACTCCCCATCCAAGTTTTGTTTTTCTATACATTTGCAAACATTCATACAAAAATTGCTTCGTCATTATGGGTACTGTGTGTAGATTGATCAGTGGGGAAAAAATAATTTAATCAATTTTAGAATACGGCTGTAACGTAACAAATGTGGAATAAGTCAAGGGGTTTGAATACTGTCTGAATGCACTGTATACACTTTAAGGAACATATATACATAGCAATGAACAAGATATTGCATATTTCACTGCATTTTGACAAAGCTTAATGAGGTCATGTTCTGTTTTGCTTGACAAAACACATAAAAAAATATGGATCTGGCATCTGTAAAATAAACATTTGAAGGTGAAAGATATTAAGTGAAATAAAGAAATTCATATAAGTAACACTTAATCATGTTTAAACAAAACACTTAAATAGACACTGACCTTGGTACTTTGAGAAATGACCAGAGAGAGGTATATCAAAATTTAGAATTTCTTTCAATGCATATTTTCTTTGATTCAGAATATTTGCAATGGAATTCCTACAGGAGGTCCCAATAAAGTCCAGCATTTCTTGCATGGGGTAAGAAAGAAGGGATGGATACAGTCAGGCAAAACAACGGGAGGGACAGGAGGTTGTGTCTCTGCATCCAGAGTCTAGAATGTTATTCAGAATCCACCCATGTCCTGATGCAATCTCAGAGGAGAACAGAGAAGAGCAGAGAAGCAATCTCTCCAATCAGCCTTGAAGGAATGAGACATTGAAAGGTACACACACCCACCTGAATTGTACTATCCCCTCCCTTCCTCTTCAGAGAAAGAGATGTCGAAGAGAACAGCACATAGCGATGGGGACAGAAAGAAAGTCCAGACAGACAGGTAGTCTTGACCCTCTAGTCTACATCTTGATGCCCTCTTGCTGGCTGAGCTGGGACAGGGACTTCTTGATGCGCAGCGCGGTGAGGCGGGCCGCCCCGTTGGAGTACCAACACTCCCTCATGATCTTAGCCATCACTCGCAGCACCTAGGGAGGGGACAGAGGCAGGGGAGACAGTGGGTCAATATCACAAACAGCAATAACACACCCACATTTTGTTTTGCAAGTTGTTGAGCACGGAGATAGTAGCTGCCCCCACCAATCGTTGAGTATACACCATGTCTGTAGCAATGTCACAATTAGAGTTACAAAGCTACTGGTAATTTACCAGAATCTTCAGTATTTTTGGTAATTAACAGAAGTTCTATGGCAATCTATCATAATTTGGTAATTTGTCATTTAAAAAAAAACTATGTTTTATTCATATTTGGTGTTCATTTTTTATATCTGTGTCCACATTGACTATGAATTTCTAGTAGATAGACCATATGGTTCCAGAGAAAATAGCCTAATTAATGAAAAAAAAACATTCATTATAAATGGGATTATTTTCAATTACCTCTGAAACTTGTCCAACTATTTTCATGACTGCCACCAGTTTGAAACCAAAACATTGACAAATACATATTGACAACGTAAAATTAACAAGTGTCTAAAAATATTAAGCATATTTCATGCGGAATCTATCATATTAAACATAAATGGTATTCACTAAATGTATAGTTTTACAGCTTTTTCATTTTAATCATCTTGTTTAATTATTTCATAGATTTTACCTGTGATAAAGCCACAGAGGGACAGAGATAATTACCTGTGATAATCTAAAGTACAACAAACAACCACTTGTCTTGTGATAGATTTCATAAAATCCTTGGAAGATACCAAAATGCTGGTAATTTATTGGCAAACTTCTGAATGTATACCCAGTAATATACCCTCCCTTTGCAACCAAAGTCAATGTCATTCTTTGAAGTAGAATCACTGTTGTTGTGCAAGAACTCATGAGCGTGAGAGAGATAAACAGTGACAGAGACTCAGAGGCATGGTGTTGAACCTGCAGCAGAAGTCTGAACTAAGACTTCAACCCATAGTCCGCACGTCTCAGCAATGACAACGTTACCCTGTAAGCAATGGAGACACAATGGAGCTCTGACGTGAAGAGGCTGGTCAGACTTACAACATCCAGGCCACAGCCACAAGCCTGAATACCAATCCACAGCATCCCTATTTATCAATCCCCCGATCGCCGCCAAAGGTCTTGGCGGTCCTGTTGATGTGTCAGTGATTCTACGGTGTTGAATGCAGGGCTGTAATCAGCAGTATCCCCGGACACTGAACACCTACTGTGAAGCATGAGCCGAGGCAGCGGATCGGACAGTGACGACGGTGCAGGACGAATTGGCCAATAGACTTTGTGCAAAAAATAACAGACAGGGCATTGAAATAACGATTTGGATAAATCAAAGATATTCTCAGTAGCTAATAGACAGAGTTGATGCCTGAAAAGTTTATAACAAAACTTTGGTATGGCTCTACTATTGCCAACCTGTTACCTGCCCAACCTGCTCGCTCTCGGGAAAAGGCCAAATAAGCACCTAAGTAGGCCTAAGCAATAGCCCAAAATACATTTAAACCATAAACGCATCATTTTCCATGGAAATTTCAACACATCATAAACAACGTTATTCCTATCAACCAATAAATATTCCTTGAAGACTCGCACATCATGCAAATTATTCTGCAATGGCACGTCAACAGGGATACAGTGCAGTGTTTCAAACAAACACATCTTTAAATTAAATAAACACTATAATTATTCTTCAATCAAGACTTTGATTGTTCTTCTAATAACATATTTCACTTTGCTAGAGCATGTACTATTAAATGGGCAGCTTTAAACACAGTAGAAACATTGGCTGTGTGCTTAGGGTCGTTGTCCTGTTGGAAGGTGAACCGTCACCCCAGTTTGAGGTCCTGAGCACTCTGGAGCAGGTTTTCATCAAGGATATTTCTGTACTTTGCTTCCTTCATCTTTGCCTCAATCCTGACTAGTCTCCCTGCCGCTGAAAAACATCCCCAGAGCATGATGCTAGGCATTCAGGCCAAAGAGTTCAATCTTGGTTTCAACAGACCAGAGAATCTTGTTTATCATGGTCTGTGAGTCTTTCAGTGCCTTTTGGCAAAGCGGGCTGTCGTGTGCCTTTTACTGAGGAGTGGCGTCCGTCTGGCCACTTCCATAAAGGCCTGATTGGTGGAGTGCTGCAGAGATGGTTATCCTTCTGCAAGGTTCTCCCATCTAAACAGAAGAACTGCAGAGCTCTGTCAGAGTGTGACAGTCAGGTTCTTGGTCACCTCCCTGACCAAGGCCCTTCTCCCCCGCTTGCTCAGTTTAGCTGGGAGGCCAGCTCTAGGAAGAGTCTTGGTGGTTCCAAACTTCTTCCCTTTAAGAATGATGGGAGTGTTCTTTGGGACCTTCAATGCGGCAGAATATTTTTGGTTCCCTTTCCCAGATCTGTGTCTCGACACAATCCTGTCTCAGAGCTCTACAGAGAATTCCTTCGATCTCATGGCTTGGTTTTTGCTCTGACATGCACTGTCAACTGTGGGACTTTATATAGACAGGTGTGTGCCTTTCCAAATCATGTCCAATCAATTGAATTTACAACAGGTGGACCCCAATCAAGTTGTAGAAACATCTTAAGGATGATCAATGGAAACAGGATGCACCGGAGATCAATTTCGAGTCTCATAGCAAAGGGTCTGAATACTTAAGTTATCTGTTTTTTATTTTTAATACATTTGCAAATGTCAAAAAAATCTGTTTTGGCTTTGTCATTATGGGATATTGTGTGTAGATTGCTGAGGAAAAATATTTATTTATCAACTTCATAATAAGGCTTTAACGTAACAAAATGTGGAAGAAGTCAAAGGGTCTGAATACTTTCCGAAGCCACCGTTTATGAACGGGAGTCGGCATTTAGCATTCAACTTCTTCTAAACTTGAAAAAGGACTACTTCTAAATGTTATGTAGCAAAAACAGCCAAATATCAAAATCTAACACTGGTAACCACATTGTGGGCCTGTTACAATACATCAATGGTGATGGATGACCAATATACAGTTGTGTAAAGTACTTAATTAAAATACTTTAAAGTACCACTTAAGTCGTTTTTTGGGGTATCTGTACTTTACTATTTATAAATTATTGACAACTTTTACTTTTCACTACATTCCTAATGAAAATAATGTACTGGTCCATTCACACACTTATCAAGAGAACATGTGGTCATCCCTACTGCCTCTGACCTGGCGACTCACTAAACACACAAGATTTGTTTGTAAATGATGGCTGAGTGTTCGAGTGTGCCCCTGGCTATCCGTACATTATAAAAACCAAGAAAATGGTGCCGTCTAGTTTGCTTAATATAAGGAATTTGAAATTATTTATACTTTTACTTTTGACACTTAAATATATTTTAGCAATTACATTTACTTTTGATATTTAAGTATATTTTACTCAAGTAGTATTTTACTGGGTGACTTTCACTTGAGTCATTTTCTATTCATCTTTATTTTGTACTCAAGTATGAAAATCGGACACTTTGTCCACCACTACCAATGTCCCATTTGTTAGATCAGATTTGTTGAATGTGCACCAATCCGGCGTCTTTCTATCCCCACGGTCTCTGTTCCATTGACGTCTTTACCGCATCTTATAATAAACATAGTTCCTGAACCAACATTGCGTTTCATTGTCGAGATGTCACGGACATGTGCTCCGCCTCAGAACCAGCGGTCTGTGTGAATGCTTTGCTTATTAGAGGAGACCGCTAAACAACATGACCCTGGCTGGAACAGACCTGTCTAGACATCCAGAACTCATTCTCTTAACTAAAGGCTGCTGCTACGTGTATGTATGTATGCCGGCGGCTCACACCCACGCAGCCGAGCTGTGGAAATGTTTATGACTTTTAACATTGGCAACATTAGAGACAGAGAGAGAAAGCTCAGCACTGCTGAACGAACACCAGTCCATCTCCAGATTTAAAGTGACGAGCAGCATAGGCAAGGGCAGAGAGATGGTCTCCTATTCATCTCTTTGAATGTGTCCCTGATGTGCTCTTCGTGTCAATTTAGCATATCAGCTTTGAGTGATTTAAAACCGCTCATTTCTGCCTTGTTTCTCCAACTGCAGACAGAGTGAACAGAACAGACTGATGGGCCAGTTAGACTGATGGACTATAGACTGATGGGCCATTTAATATTCACAAGCTTGGCCATCAATCCAGTGGTTTGCTTTACAGCTGACCTGGAATGCTGATGCTCTGGCAGCAGCCATTGTAACCTTGCAGGGGATGATGATTTGATTAGGAAGCTTTATTACTGCAAATTGGATGTAATCTAATTGTCTGTTCTCCAGCAATACAAAGTGCATCAATAAAGACAGAGGAGAGGGAGAGTGGATCTAGTGATGATGAAGTGGGAAGGCTGTTTGCAGGAGACCGAAAGGAGAGTAGAGACAAAACAATGGAGAAAGATAGAGAGAGGGGGAGAAAGCAAGAGATGGAGACAGAGCAGAGGTAGACAGACCAACCGAGAAACAGAGAGTGGGAGCGAGAAACAAAATGGATTATATTCCTAAGGGCAGTGCCTAAAGGTAAGAAGTGCATGGTGTAATACCTCGCAGCTCTGCCACCTGTTGGGGATGTTGGCCCGTAGTTTCTGGTCACACACCACCCTCCTCATCTCCTCCACTGAGGGGTCTGGTTGGACCAGGTCATAGTAGGGCAGCTGGTAGTCCTCGTGGATACCTGGGGGGGCAACAGACACAGGATTGGCTTAGACAAAGGCTTACACAGAATAAAGGCCAATGCCAATCTAAGAACACAAGCCAATGGAAATCTACGATACAATTCTGACAGAAAATGTTGAAAATATCAGAGAATGACAAATGTGATGACACCAAGCCTTAAAGGGACAGGTGAGAGAAGAGTCAGAGTCCCACAGATCCAAAGCCTTGTGTCAGTGGCTGGCTGCTATGTGTAATGGACTTGATGCTTCAGAATTAGCCAAGGTCCTTGGGGCCAAAACAACTCGGAGCTAAAAGGAGCATAGTGTTAACTCACCTCCTATTGAGCATCTCCGTGCGATCTCCCAAAACACCAGGCCCATGGCGTAGATATCTGCCCGCTTGAATGACTCAAAATGCTTCATGTTTATGGAGTCATCCAGGACTTCAGGGGCCATGTACCTGAGGAGACATTCACCAGACAGTTCCCTTTAGCCTCTCAGACAGAGTGACAACATGATCTCATTATTCTCAGAGTATCTTGAGTGACCCTGTACACTCTCAAGTCTATTGTCCAATCCTTCACTACATGATGATCTGATCGAGGCGAGCCTTGCAGTGTTGTCAGTAGAGTGGGAGAGCAGGAGAGGGAACGCGGGCGAGAGAGAGCGAGAAATAGCGCGAGAGAAATAGAGCGTGCGAGCAAGACCGAGCGAGAGAGAGGGGCTGTAGTAGGTTAGAGTTCACGGTCCATCACAGTGTACATGAAAGGACAGGAAGGGCAGAGGTTGTGGCAAGAATACAAAGCCAGGCGACACATTAGCACACTGTCACTGACTGCAGCGCCGCCTGGTGGGGGGAACATGTCGTTGGAGGCCCCAGGGGACAGTGGTGGTGAGATGGGGGGGAAGGGACGGTGTGTGTGTGTGTGTGTATGTGGGGGTTCTTCTGTCCGTGTGGGGACCTAAAATCCTCAAAACAAGGAACATTTCCATGTCCCCATGAGGACAAAGGCTATTTTAAGCTTAGAGGTTAGGTTTAGGTTATGGGTTGTTAGGGTTAGTTTTGGGGTTAGGGAAAATAGGATTTTGAACAGAAATTTAATTTTAGGTCTCCACAAGGACAGAAGAACATAATGTGTGTTTGCACACGTCAGTGTGAGTGTGCATGTGTGTATGTGTGTGTGTGAGCTTGTGTGTGTGTTGAAGTGGGGTTGACAGCACACACAGAAAGACCGCATCAGTGAAGCGGATTAGCTGCTGCCTGCTGGTGACCACTGTGACCAGCCAAGCCCCCCAGCACTGCTCGACATGCCCCGCGCTGCAACACTTCAGCTTCAACCTTCCTCCCTCACACGACACATCTTCCTTTCACACTTCCCCTCACACCCCCTTCTTCCATCCCTCTGTATAGTATTAGCCTGACACATTGTTGTACACGTAACCATTTTCACATCCTCATCTACTCTTTTACACATCCTTGTCCATTCCTTATATCATTGTGGGAACGACACTGGACACTGTCCTCTTAATTATGATACCTACAGTTGAAGTCGGAAGTTTACATGCACCTTATCCAAATACATTTAAACTCAGTTTTTCACAATTCCTGACATTTAATCCCAGTAACAATTCCCTGTTTTCGGTCAGTTAGGATCACCACTTTATTTTAAGAATGTGAAATGTCAGAATAATAGTAGAGGGAATTAATTATTTCAGCTTTTATTTATTTCATCACATTCCCAGTGGGTCAGAAGTTTACATACACTCAATTAGTATTTGGTAGCATTGCCTTTAAATTGTTTCACTTGTGTCAAACATTTCAAGTAGCCTTCCACAAGCATCCCACAATAAGTTGCGTGAATTTTGGCCCATTCCTCCTGACAGAGCTGGTGTAACTGAGTCAGATTTGTAGGCCTCCTTGCTTGCACAAGCTTTTTCAGTTCTGCCATCAAATTTTCTATGGGATTGAGGTCAGGGCTTTGTGATGGCCACTCCAATACCTTGACTTTGTTGTCCTTAAGCCATTTTGCCACAACTTTGGAAGTATGCTTGGGGTCATTGTCCATTTGGAAGACCCATTTGCGACCAAGCTTTAACTTCCTGATTGATGTATTGAGATATTGATTCAATATATCCACATAATTTTCATCCCTCATGATGCCATCTATTTTGTGAAGTGCACCAGTCCCTCCTGCAGAAAAGAACCCCCAAAACATGATGCTGCCACCCCCGTGCTTAACGTTTGGGATGGTGTTCTTCGGCTTGCAATCCTCCCCATTTTTCATCCTAACATAACGATGGTCATTATAGCCAAACAGTTCTATTTTTGTTTCATCAGACCAGAGGACATTTCCCCAAAAAGTACAATCTTTGCCCCCATGTGCAGTAGCAAACCGTAGTCTGGCTTTTTTTAGGGCGGTTTGAAGCAGTGGCTTCTTGCTTGCTGAGCGGCCTTTCAGGTTATGTCGATATTAGACTCGTTTTACTGTGGATATAGATACTTTTCTACCCGTTTCCTCCAGCATCTTCACAAGATCCTTTGCTGTTGTTCTGGGATTGATTTGCACTTTTCGCACCAAAGTACATTAATTTCTAGGAGACCGAACGCATCTCCTTCCTGAGCGGTATGAGGGCTGCTTGGTCCGATGGTGTTTATACTTGCATACTATTTTTTGTACAGATGAACTTGGTACCTTCAGGCATTTGGACATTTCTCCCAAGGATGAAACAGACTTGTGGAGGTCTACAATTTGTTTTCTGAGGTCTTGGATGATTTCTTTTGATTTTCCCATGATGTCACACAAAGAGGCACTGGGTTTGAAGGTAGGCCTTGAAATACATCCACAGGTACACCTCCAATTGACTCAAATTATGTCAATTAGCCTATCAGAAGCTTCTAAAGCCATGACATAATTTTCTGGAATTTTCCAAGCTGTTTAAAAGGCACAGTCAACTTAGTGTATACAAATGTATGACTCACTGGAATTGTGATACAGTGAATTATAAGTGAAATAAACTGTCTTAACAATTGTTGAAAAAATGACTTGTGTCATGCACAACGTAGATGTCTTGCCAAAACTATAGTTTGTTAACAATACATTTGTGGAGTGGTTGAAAAACTAGTTTTAATGACTCCAACCTAAGTGTATGTAAACTTCCGACTTAAACTGTAAACAATGAACATTAGTGATAAATGGCGATACTAACGCAAATAAAAGTAATGCAGGCGATACCTTAAAGCGGTAATCAGCAGTAGAAACAATAACAAAGGGGCCGTCTCACCCCTGGTTCAGGAAACAGCTGAGGTATGGGGCTGGAGAAATTGAATCACTCTCAAATTCATAGACCGAGCTATGGATGCAAGAATTCACCATTCATGATATCAAAATGATCGTTTTAACCATGTTTTACACTGTTACCCGAGAAGTGTAATGGATCAATCGGATCAGATAGCGATCCTTTGCCAACCCGCTCCTTCCACTGAGCGGATTAATATTTCAGAGATAACGCTGTATCCACTCAGCAGTCTCTCTCGTCATCACTCCTCCGCTCTCTCTATCACTCACAGGCATCCAATGTCAACAGGCCCAATGACTCAGATGTCATTTTCCCTGAGCCTCAGCCCAAGACAGACTCAACACTGACAGCACTCCAATGAGGGCATACACAGCCGTGTGGATTAAGGGACCCGAGCAAAATAATGCAACCTAATTGAGTTCTACCTAATCTTAAGTAGTTGTCGCATTACGTGAGGTTTCTCTCTCTTTATTTGTCTGTGTGTGTGTCCATTTCTGTGTTTTCAGTGTATGTGCGTTTCTCCCTCTGTGTGTATCGCAGACACTTGTTTCTCTGGCCATGCAGGCAGTCACCTCTTGGTTCCAACTCTGTGATTGGGGGCGATGTCGATGGTGTCAGTGGCAGAGTCATGCCGGACAGCCAATCCCAGGTCAGCGATGCAGCAAGTACCATTCTTCTTCACCAGGATGTTCTTAGACTTCAGGTCGCGGTGGGCGATGGCAGGTTTACCTGTGGGGAGGAGAACAGGGGGAAGTGGGTAAATGGAGAGAGAGCGCGAGAGCGAGCGGGGGAGAGAGAGAAGAGGAAAAGGAAGAGAGATGCAGAGAAAGGAATATCTGAGTGCAGAGTAAAACCACTACATTTCATAACTATGTACATGTTATGTGGATACATATGCTATACGAAGTACATTAAGAGCCACACTTTGATTGGTCCTCCTCACCTTGCGTGCCAACAATCTCCATGTGCAGGTGAGCCAGGCCGCTGGAGGTGGACAGGGACAGCTTGATCATGCCCTCCACTGTCACTGTGTACCTGTTCAGGTAGTCAAAAAGGGAGCCGTGCTCATGGTAATCTGATACCAGCCATAATTGGGTCCACGTGCCGTTATCTGAGAGGAAAGGAGAGAGAGAACAGTGAGAGAGAGAACAGTGAGTGAGAGAGAGAAGTTAGGTGAGCTACACTTTACACAATGCCTGCATTTACAACAGATCATCAGAAAAACTCAATGAAACGCTAGTATCCTGACTATACTATCTTGGTCCCAAATACACAGTTCCAACTTCTTGTCAAATTAAGAGCATCATTGGTCATAGAAAATAGGATCAATACAGTCATGTTCAGTAGGGCACACTATCAAAACATTTTCATACAGAAAATGAAAATCTGGGCTCTTATTGGACAAGTACCTCCCTGTTTCAAAAATGTTTCTCCCTACTGAACACTACCCTGTTCCAATATTCCCTCGGACCTTTGTTGTCAGCGGCAATGAAGCCCAGGATGTTTTCGTGGCGAAGCATGACTGTCTGGTAGATCTCGGCCTCACGGAACCACGAGCGCTCCTCCCGGGATGAGAAGATCTTAACGGCCACCTCCTCTCCTCGCCAGCGGCCCCGCCACACCTCCCCGAACCTTCCCTTTCCGATGCTCTCCTGCAGGATGATGGTCCTGGCTATGGTCCTCTGCACCAATAGGGGCAGACCTGTGGAGGGGGGGGGGGGGGGGGGGGTGGGTTGTATGGAGAGGGAGCCCAGTTATTAGGAGGCCAGGGTTTTAGGAGAAGTTTGAAAGCAGTTCTATACAGCAAGGTGAGAGGAACTTGCAACTGTGATGGTGGTTGTGTGGAAGAGACACTGAAGACACGGATTAAAAGCAGGCCATTGGATACAAAAATTGAATGACTCTTTCTGTCGACAAATCCAATGTGTGCACAAGGCCAGAAGAACACTGAAGGAGACAGAGGTACAGTAGGAAGACTTCAACAGTCAGACCTGTAGCTACTCTCTGTTTCGAAGACGTCAAACAAAATATCTTCGGAAAATAGAACAAATTAGTCACTGTCTGAAGAGTGTCTGTACCTTGGAGGTCCTCTGTCTGTCTGGTTTCACCTGGTGTAGACCGTACATGTATATAAAACAGTCTAGAGCCCTCAAACTCAACTCTGCTTTGAAGCCAGAGTTGGTTTCCCCCCCCCCTAGTACTACACGGATTATTTAAATAACCAACTCATCATCAAACTTTGATTATCTGAATCAACAGTGTATTGCTAAGGCAAAAAAACAAAAAGGTGCCTGTTAACCTGTTGGATCTCTAGGGGCGCTATTTCATTTTTGGATAAAAAACGTTCCCGTTTTAAGCGCGATATTTTGTCACGAAAAGATGCTCGACTATGCATATTCTTGACAGTTTTTGAAAGAAAACACTCTGAAGTTACAGACAATATCTTTGCAGATTCTGAAAGTGCCCCAGAACTCATTCTACAGGCGAAACCAAGATGATGCGTCAAGCAGGAAATGAGCAGAATCTCTGAAGCTCTGTTTTCCATTGTCTCCTTATATGGCTGTGATTGCGCAAGGAATGAGCCTACACTTTCTGTCGTTTCCCCAAGGTGTTAGCAGCATTGTGACGTATTTGTAGGCATATCATTGGAAGATTGACCATAAGAGACTACATTTTCCAAGTGTCCGCCTGGTGTCCTGCGTGGAATTCCGTGCGCAAACGCCAGCTGCTTGTACTTTTCCATTTGATTGAGGGGAGAAACCATGCTTCCACGAACGATATATCATTGAAGAGATATGTGAAAAACACCTTGAGGATTGATTCTAAACAACGTTTGCCATGTTTTCAGTCGATATTATGGAGTTAATTTGGAAAAAAGTTTGCGTTTTGAGGACTGAATTTTCGTTTTTTTTTGGTAGCCAAATGTGATGTAGAAAACGGAGCTATTTCGAATTCACAAAGAATCTTTTTTGGAAAAACTGAGCATCTGCTATCTAACTGAGAGTCTCCTCATTGAAAACATCCGAAGTTCTTCAAAGGTAAATGATTTTATTTGAAGGCTTTTATGTTTTTGTTGAAATCTTGCGTGCTGGATGCTAACGCTAATGCTAACGCTAAATGCTACGCTAGCTAGCCACTTTTACACAAATGATTGTTTTCCTATGGTTGAGAAGCATATTTTGAAAATCTGAGATGACAGTGTTGTTTACAAAAGGCTAAGCTTGAGAGATGGCATATTTATTTAATTTCATTTGCGATTTTCATGAATAGTTAACGTTGCGTTATGGTAATGAGCTTAGGTCTGTAAATAGAATCCCGGATCCGGGTTTGGTCGACGCAACAGGTTAAGGGAATGTTTGTCACTGATGACTAATTATGTATACATTTCAATCAGGACTGACTAATCAGAATACTATTATGTTACTGTATATGTATGAATTTTCTTTTTAATCCTAGTACTGAATATAATGTGTGTAAATATAATCAAGAATTAGAACAATGACTGTCTGTTCCTTGGTAGAAATGAATGAACTATATCGCCAGACTGGCTAGAATGCTTATCTACACTGGCTGACCTTGGCTCTAGGCGAGGTGGGAAGGCTTGAGAACTATAGAGCCTTTCTACCAGTGTCAAGAAGAGACGGAACATTTAGAAAACGCTGACATCATTTTCAGTTTATAACCTGTGGTAAAATGTGTAAGGAGCAGTACTCTCGTGAATAAAATCTGCTGTTTGACTTTAAGACTGGGCTCTGTCCATTTTTATAAAATAAGGGTCATACAAATCCTTATGAATTGACAGAGTGTTTCATTTTAATTGGGTATTGAAACAGAGGAATTTAATTCCTGCAACAATTGGTCCTTCGAGCCGGATCTAAATATCCGTCCCTGCCATCTGGAGGTCGTACGCCGAATAGATCGTGCACGAGCGGGTCTGGTCCCGTTATTTAAGACCTGGCCTCTGAATTGAGGGAACGACTAGGCCGATGTACACCCCAGACCGACAGGGACGGTGACTAGATCCAACGAACAGTGCTTTTCCCAGTCGGCAGCAAGGTCAGTAGCCTTTATTCTCAAATTTGGGAGGGATTATTTGGGATATTTTTGATTGAATGTTCTAAAGGAGTTTGGATTTAATCAATGATAGGTGCTTGAATATTCTGAACAAATACAATGGGTTTCTACTTTGTGTTTTAACCAAAATCGATAGGAAGGAAACAGGTCTGAAATTGACCTGTGGTAAGGTGCACTACCATAAATAAACTAGAGCTTAATAAATCCTGGTTTTGCAAGCCGGAAGGTTATTAAGGAGAGATATAGTACGTATTGTTTGATAGGACGCTTGTTCTGTACAAATAGGATAGCCATTAATTCAAAAAACATACCTAAATAAAGTTTTAACCTGAGTAGTCTATCTGTATATGGGAAGTAGTCTGACTATGAAGAAGTAGCAAATAGATATATTAAAACAGGTGAGGATAAATTAGGCTTGGTGAGAAGGCAGGGTAATTCTAGGTGAACAGAATAATTGAACCTGTATAATGCTGAAAGAAATTAATATCTAAGGGGAGGAGAGGGAAACTTAGTCTAGAGTAGTGAGGTATGAGATATTAACGTTGAAAGTCCCAAGGAGAATATCCTACGGGTGAAATGTAATTTCCGATCAAAAGTCATCTATAGATGAGGTTTCCAGGAAGGAGAAATACATACTGATTATCATTAAAGAGACACACACATAGTCAGACAGAAAAGCAACTAAAGTAACTAAGTAACGGTAAATAGCAGATTCATAGAAATACACACACATAGAAGGTAAAATTAAATATAGAAAGGCATAGATAAGTGATTAAATACCATAGCTACTAGTAACGGTAAGGATTAAGTGTTTAATTTTAATTGGGTATTAAAACAGAGGAATTTAATTCCTGCAACAGTGCCCCTGGGGGGAGAGTCATGAGAGGTGTTTGGAAAACCCTGTTCTAGAGCGTGCTTTTGCCCACGTTCCAGCTGCATGGGTGGTCTGCATTATTTTACCTTCTCTTCAACCTGGACATTAAACTCAATGAGCAGAGCGAATAACCAGTAAGTTGGTGCCAGGGCAGAGAAAAACCAAATACTGTCACGACCTCGCCATCAATAGAAGGCTGATATCAAGTTGCTGAATAACTTTTCATCTCCAGTTCTATGGACAGTTCATGTTAAAGCCATTATGGAATGATGGCCACAATTCTATTTTTCTGATTGAATTAGATTAATACGATTCTGTTTCCATGATTGATGTCACAGTCTCACCGGCTGCTAAACGGATGTATTACTGATGAAACACTCAGGTCTCAATCATTCGCTGAAACATTCATAGCCAAGAACATTTCCGGCAGCTTATTGGCTCTCATTTACATCTTGCGGACCGCTCCATAGAAAACCACAGTATTGAAGAACTTCTTTAATACAACCCATTTAGTATGAGAAGCGTAAGCGTTCCCAAGGTCAGTATTGCAGCTCTATAGAAACAACTTCTAGGCATTTTCAGAACAACTTACATAACCCTGTCAGTAAATGTCATTTGAAAGTGCCTACAGTCAGACTTTGTGCATTGGGCTGATATAGCATCCCAATTTAAAATAGATGGAATACGTAAATCTATCCTAAGGGAGATTCTAGCACCCCGAGGTGCTAAAACTGCATTGGTAGGGAGAAGGGACACTGTTATGTTAACTTTAGGAACATATGTACGAAGATAAAGCTTTGTACAAGATGTCCGGTTTTATCGGTACCATAGTAGAGCATGCTACACCTCCTCCATTAAACTCAATCTGTTTAAAACGTATCTCCCAAAGGGTGTGATGAATGTACAGTAGTACATAGAACTACAAAACCCACCTGATCCGGAGCCTGAGGTGGTCATGTCGTAGATGAGGTTTTTGAGGGTATGGCCGTCGGCCAGGAAGGGGTGGTCCATGGCAGGGTCTTCCTCGTTGGGCACGCGGTGGTGGATAATCGAGCGGCTGTGGCACACATAGAACACCAGCAGCAGCACGAAACACAGCATACACACCGGCCCCGCGATGACGGCCGCCAGGGTCACTGGGCTCATTGGAGGGGTACGGGCTGTGGGGACTGGAGGGGGGACGAGACTGGGGTTAGTGTTGTGCCATACTAACACACATGCATGGGACAGTGATCAAAAAAAGCAGGAACTGATAAGAGTTCCTTCGAAAACATTGCAACGGTCCGGTTTAAATTCAAATGCATTTCCTGATACTGGCTAGACTTTCTCTAATTGACTTGCTGAGAATCAGAGGAGTGTGATCTGAAACGTGAGGGTGATCAAATATTAATGGAACTTTAAGTCAGACACTTTCAGCTCTCAGAATAAGAGCTGTCGTGGAATTCCATTATGAAGCCTCAAAAGTCGCTTCTGGAGCTTTTCAAATCATCCAGCTGCCTGGCGACTGCAACCTGTCAAATCTTTCCAATAGTCACAGCTGCACACAGAGGAAGGCTTAAGAACGGCCTTGCTATTACTGAATGACAGTATGGTGAGAGAGGATATCTGCTGACTACCATACTGAGAAGCACAGCATGGAGGCAGTTCCAGACCCATGATCAAGACTGGGAGCAGTGAGGTGCTTCTTTCTGACCACAAGAGCAGAACCCGACAGCGTGTCCAAGCAGAGACATTGCTTCAGATATAGTCAGTGACATATAGTGCCAGTTTCCTGAACACAGATTAAGATGGTCTTAAACTAAAATGCTTGTTCAATGGAATGTGTGTCCGTGTCCAGGATACTGGGTTTATAAATTGTAATTGTGACTCTCCCGCATGAGTGAGAGTGCTATAAAAGAAACAGGAAGAGCCTTGCGGGGAGAAAGTAAATAACTCATGAAGAAACATGGGTTGTTGCTGGGAGAATAGTATCACTAACAATCACCTCCTGTTCTTATAAAAATGACCTAACATCCAATAAATCAGAGCTGAAAAATGACTTGGGCCTGTGGCCTGTATGTATGGGTTCATATTTCACAAAGCAGGTGACAGAAACTGAAAGAGGAGCAGAATGGGGGAAAGATTCAATTGTACTTATGCAGAGCGCGCACACACACAGTAACACAGACAATTCTGTGACATATTTTCAAGGTCCATGGTCCTTGAACGTACAGGGAATGCTTTGTGCAGGAGACATACCCTTATTATATTGTAGAATAGTGAATGGAGGATCAAACATGCTTTAGAAATATATTGTCTCGCCATCAGTTCTCTGCTTTGCTGTTTAGATTGAGTCACCCAATACCACATATATACACCTAGCACCTACCCCCAAAACATGTTTTGTACATCTGAAATGATTAGGAAAGTATATGGTAATATGATGGGCAACATTTTCATATTATGACTTCCTCCTTTCAGATCTACACAGATGCACTGCACATTAGGTAATTGCCTATGAGCTAGTAGCCAATTTAGGACATGGCATGCATGTGAAAGATGATAGAGACCCGAGACATATCAGACACTTACATGTCTCTGAGTAGTCTTCTGGGTTGAGGTCTTTGTTACACATGTCTCTGTTGCAGCAGACAGGGACAACACCGGTGTTCTCCTTCTTGGAAGGGGCGCAGAAGAACGGCCTGTCTTTAGGGATGAGGTCTGCTTCCAGTAAACACCTGCTCCCCTGTGCCACCATCTTACTGCCCGACTTGACGAAGGACACAAAGCACAGGCCATCCGTGTAGCAGGTACTGTTACTACACCACTGGCAGTCGCACTGCAACGCTGAGAGAGGAGAAAGGGGATGGGTTTTAGTGAATATACAGAATATAGAAACAAAATCTGATAAAAAGAAAGAAGTGCTTGTTCTGATAAAAGGAAGAAGTACATCTGATAAAAAAGAAACGCATAGCCAAGTCAACACATTAACATTTTCAATATGTCTGGAATATACACCAGTTCTGTCATATGAAAATTGTCACTCTTAGTGCACAACAGGTAGGGATGTTTTTTCAGAACAGTAATTGCAGGATAAATGTGATAAGAGCGGATGTGGTTTGTAAGTACACAATGTGGTTGATACTGGGTTGCAACTGAAGACACCATAGAACACAGTAAGGGCTCAGACACACCAATAGCGGTTTCTGGCCAAGAGGAATTAGCACCTCAGGTCTTCTGAACATAATGTGAGGCGAGTGAGCAACAATTTTACATGTAGAATCAGGTGAAAAATGGCATCAGTCAGACGTCTACAGAGGGGTGTCACTAAAACACTGAACAATCGGCAGATGAAGGCTAGATCAAAATTCTGTGCGTTGTGTGTGACCCTTAAGTAGAAGGAAAGACTTGCTAATGCCTTCACAGCAACAGGAGAATCCAGACTAGAGAGTTGTTATTGGTCAGCCTTTGGCCCCATAGCTCAGGTTACACAGGGATGGCTGGGGGAGGGGTGTGTATAGTTGTGCATGTGCACAAACGTGCCATCATGCAGAGCAGCAGCCAACACAAGCCAGATGTAGTGGGCCTAGCACTACACCCAGCCTGCAGCAAGTGACTCAGCTCCTGTGATCTTACATACACAGCAAATTTGAGATCAGAATCTTAACATCCACAGTGTTAAAATGTAACACTTTCTTAGAAATTATATATGAACCACCAAAATAGTGTTAAACTAACACTTTACAAAGTCTTGACAAACTAACAACCCTACTATAGTGTTGGTCCCTAACACCATGGCTATTAAAGTTGATGCTGGTACACATAACATATTTAGTGTTAGTTTCTTTTTTTTTGGGGGGGGGGGGGCTTATTTGCGTATTTCCCAGTGTGCCTTTTGAATTCATGTTTTGAATTTATGTGAGCGATAACTGTGTAACCCATAACTGTGTTTGATAGTGACAGAGACATGATGGTGGTTTCGTTCAATAAATTCTGCCCAAGTGAATGTGTTTGAATGAGCCACATCAGACCTGCAAGTCACAATATGCTGGCTATAATTAAATGTATAATATATATAGTCAAAGAATTAACGGAAATGAACTCAACACAGTCGAGTAACACCACCATGCAGAGGTGATTCCACTGGGATTCAAATAACGTGTACATTTCAATCTCACTGGTGTTAACCCCACTAGAATCACTCAGAACACTTACTGTATCTTAAAACCAAGACTGACACTTGCAAATTTACTGTGTAGGCTAGACACACTAAACACACCGCAAAGGCACGCACAAAACACACACACACACACACACACACACACACACACTGGATGCCCAACCTAGAATGGCCTCTCACCAAACCACAGGCTACAATTAAAGCAGTGTGGGACAGCAGGAAGTCTAGACGGACCTCTAGACCTCTGGCTTGAAACGAGCCCAGGAAGGGAGAGAGAGGGTGGCCATTAAAGGAACACTATCCGTAAATGAACTCTGCTGCATTCATAGAGAGAGGATCTGGGGTAGGGACTTGAGAGGGAGTTGTAATGGCAGGAGTACTGCAGAGAGAGTCAGGAGAGGAGAGTTGTTTGTGAGAGAAAATTGGCAGGGGCAGTCTAATCATTTATCCTGTAGCACTGACTGAAGCATCCATCTATCTACTGCTCTCTCCATCTGCTTGGCAGAGACTGCTGAAAACATAAAAACAAAAGTATCAACCTAAATCTCCAAGCCCAAAAGAGAAAAGTTAGGATAAGTTGTTTTTTTCTTCAAAATTGTTTTTTTTTCGATCCATTTATCAAACGCTTAACATTGTGCCATTATATGAAAGAGATGCACAGTGGAGTTGGGTTTCAATAAATATTGGGTTCTGTACTAGACCTTCAACTATTTAACAAAGGAGCTTTCTGAGGATCACGCATAGCTTTCAACATCTAATTGAAACACAGGCCTAGAGCATGCAACAGAATGTATCCAGCACAGCCAACTCCGCTTGATTTGGCCTGCATGCATGTCCTACACATGCCATGTAGCCTCTAAATTGGTTTGATCATTATCACACATCCAGGGCGGTGTGAGGAATGAGGATGAACCCTGCATGGCTCGCTGAGTCCCACTTCATCCTAAAATGGCTCGATATTCCCTCATACGGGCCCTGGTCAAAAGTTGTGGACTACGGAGAAATATGGTACCATTTGGGATGCAACCAGTCCACTGGAACAGGCAGGCACCCAGGAGACCGATACGAGGTGGCAGGTACTCCGAGTCGCTCAAAGTATCGCTGCCTAGAGTGCTTGCCTAATTCATTCGTGAATCACCAGCCAGCTTCTCCTCCCTTCCTCGGACTCCTTCCTTCCACTCTGCACTCCTTGCCTTGGTTCTTTCACTCCCCCACAACCACCTTACTTACCCAATCTCTAGGGGTTATTAGACAAATCAGTCAAAAACTACTTATTCTCTCCCACAGCTTGTCCTCTATCTGTATTTCTGGCCAATCAATTCTCTATCAGCAGTGACAGGAGCTTAAACCTGGCTGGCCAATCAATAGATGGAAAGGCACCAATAATGTTTTGACACCCCTGATGTCAGAGCTGATCAAAACGAGTTACACTTCAAAGCAAGCAGCTGAAAAGCACCAAAAGATCTGAAAAAGGTGACTAGCATCAAAATATCTTTACGGAGCTGCTTTCTAGCTTCAAAGTAGCCCATCTTTCCTACTGTTTACAAAAAGGTAGCTGGTATTGGAGATTCACATATGTAACAGTCAGACAGTGGGCTTGGCAGACAGAGTGAGTTGCTCCATATAACCGAATGGCATAGAATTGAAGCCCCCACTGTGCCATCCAATCATCATAGAAACCATAGAATAAGAACACCCTATTTATATCTCAATGGTGGAATGAAAAGAAACCCAAGGTAGAACTAGACTTTTACAATCTAGAGACCAGCAGACGGAGAGAAAACGTCTACTGGACACACTGTACATGTGGATGTGTACAGGTTACAGGGGAGGCTACAGCAGAATAGAGCCAGGACAATAAATAAAGAACAGGAGGACAAAGAAACAATGATTCTCTAGGCGGTGTTCTCATAGGACTCAGAGCATTGGAAAAGCTCATCAGTATGGTCGCTGTAATACTGTGATCAGCAGAAGAAATAGGAGAGAGATCAGAGCTAAAGGGAATGAGAGGAGTGAATGATTGCCTGTTCCTTTCCCCCCAGGCACCTGCAGCCTTGATGGTCTTACAAATCGCTCTCCTGCTCCCCTCATATTCTGGAGGCATACCTGAGGCTGTGGGTGGCGTGACATGGCTTGGGAGCAGGATGACTGACAGACAGACGGCCATAAGGCCTAAGAGTATCAGACAGCACCACTGGCAACACCCGGCACCCACTACCCTGCCCCCAAGCCAGAAAGAGCAAGGCCTGCCAATAGGCGGGAACAGAATCTTAGAGAATCTATAGAGAAGGATGATTGACAGCCTCACTGGAACAGGATAATCACTACAACTCAGCTACAGCATCACTAAAAATTATTTAACTCCAAAACACACAATGAACAAAACCCAATACCAGCAGGATTCCTCAAAAAATGACAACCCAATTCATCCACTGCCTGTTTTTATCACTAAAAAGTCATTCAAGGACACATTTTTTTTCCACAAAATTGGATCCTTAGAATGGTCATTTGGAGGAAGAATTGTTGACATACCTAAAATCATAATAGAGAAATAATTCATCAAAGTTGGCATATTTATGACACTTTGGCCTTACCCAGGCCTGTAAGACTCCATAATGCTTCATCTGTAGGTGCTAAAAAGCTCAAATGTGGCATATGAAGCTTTACTGCATGCTCCGTTTGAGATCAGTAAAACAAAATATTTTACATTAAATTTATGAATATAGAAAAATAGAAAAATGAAAAACAAAATATGCCAAATCAAAATTGTTTTTATCTTAATATACCTCCACAGTCATATCAAAGTTCCAGGTTGGAATATCTGCACATGTTTTTGTTACATCCCATTTCATACAGAAAACATGTGTGTGTATGTGTGCAGAAATTGATCTGCCATTTCCTTGTTGCTAAAATTCTAACAGTTCGCTTAATTTCAGTTTGTGACAAAACAAGCACGTATAGTGTAAAGAATAATTGTAAAACGCTGTGAAATATATTTTCCATAAGCGAAAATATTGAACTTCCAGCTGTTTTAAGCTGGTGTACAAAACAGAAAGTAAAAGATGCAAAAACAAAAATTCAGCAATGGAAGTGTAGAAATAAATATTGCACATAGAACAGATCTACAACTTCTTAGAGAATTCATTGAGAATGACAGATCTATAATTCACATTTCTAAGCGAATTTGGTCAGGTCACCCTCAAAGTTATATATTGCAGCTTAAAAAAGGAAGCCCGGGTAAGGCCAAAAATATAAATATGCCAAATATAAATATGCAAACTTTGATAACCATTTTCATCCTATGGGTACAATTTTGTGAAAATCAAAATCTAAATCAAAATCATAGTATTTTTTTGTTGTCCTGGTTTCATATGGAATCACTAAAAGGCTTTAAAAGAGAAAATACAATTGATTGCGAGCAGCAGCAGGTTGGAGCACAGAGAGACAGATGGAAATGCCTGGGTCTAAGCACACAGCCAGAGGAAATTATGGAGTGGGGAGCGGTAGAGAGCGGGAGTGAAAGGAAAGGTATGCGAGACATCTCCACCAGCTGAAGGGTGAGGTAGGGCCTGTAGAGCCAAGGGCCCTGTTGCTGCAGCAGCTCTACCTCTAGTGACTCCCCATCCCGCATGAGGGGGCGTAATCATCGACTGACACTAATTAGCATAACGCAACGGGCATAAATATTAATAGAAAATATTCCTATTCATGAAAATCACAAGTAAAATATATTGAGACACAGTTTAGCCTTTTGTTAATCACCCTGTCATCTCAGATTTTCTAAATATGCTTTACAGCCAAAGCTAGACAAGCATTTGTGTAAGTTTATCGATAGCCTAGCATAGTATTTTGTCCAGCTAGCAGCAGGTAACTTGGTCACGGAAATCAGAAAAGCAATCAAATTAAATAGTTTACCTTTGATGAGCTTCGGATGTTTTCACTCACGAGACTCCCAGTTAGATAGCCAATGTTCCTTTTTTCCAAAAAGATTATATTTGTAGGCGAAATAGCTCCGTTTGTTCTTCACATTTGGCTGAGAAATCGCCCGGAAATTGCAGTCACGAAAACGTCGAAAAATATTCCAAATTAGCTCCATAATATCGACAGAAACATGGCAAACGTTGTTTATAATCAATCCTCAAGGTGTTTTTCAAATATCTATTAGATAATATATCCACCAATTGGTTTTTCAGTAGGACGGATTGGAATAATGGCTACCTCTGTATTTTATGCGAGAATCACTCTGGGAGCATCAGGTGACCACTTGTGCAATGTAGCCACTTACGGGTATTCTTCACCATAAATGCGTAAAACTACGTCACAATGCTGTAGACACCTTGGGGAATATGGAGAAAAAGTAATCTGGTTGATAGCCCATTCACTGGTCAATAGGGACGCATTGGAACGCAGCGCTTTCAAAACATGAGGCACTTCCGGATTGGATTTTTCTCAGGCTTTCGCCTGCAATATCAGTTCTGTTATACTCACAGACAATATTTTTACAGTTTTGGAAACTTTAGAGTGTTTTTTATCCCAAGCTGTCAATTATATGCATATTCTAGCATCTTGTCCTGACAAAATATCCCGTTTACTACGGGAACGTTATTTTTCCAAAAATGAAAATACTGCCCCCTAGTCACAAAAGGTTGTAATAGTCATTGGCCTCGCTGGAAAAGGCTTATCTCAGGTCCAAGAGAACACATCAGGGGCCCTAAACAGTGGATAACGGTCACACTAAGGACACTAGCCAGCTACCACCAGATACTCGACCTTGCACCTTAGAGACTGCTGTCCTATGTACAGTGCCGTGAAAAAGTATTTGCCCCCTTTCTGATTTTCTCTATTTATGCATATTTTTGATACTGAATCAGATCTTCAACCAAAACCTAATACTAGAAAAAGGGAACTTGAGCTTACAAATAACCCATTTTATTTATTAAATTAACAGAAGTTAAGCAACACTCAATTCCCCTGTGTGAAAAAGCAATTACCCCCTTACACTCAATAACTGGTTGTGCCACATTTTTTTTATTTTATTGAACCTTTACTGAACTAGGCAAGCCAGTTAAGAACTGATTCTTATTTACAATGACCGCCTACTAAGGCCAAACCCTAACGATGCTGGGCCAATTACGCGCCGCCCTATGGGACTCCCAATCACGGCCGGTTGTGATACAGCCTGGAATCAAACCAGGGCCTGTAGTGATGCCTCTAGCACTCAGATGCAGTGACTTAGACCGCTGCACCACTTGGGAGCTGCAATGACTATGGAGGAATTTTGGCCCACTCTTGCATGCACAACTGCTTTAACTCAGCGACATTTGTGGGTTTTCAAGCATGAAATGCCACAACATCTCAATTGGAATTAGGTCAGGACTTTGACTAGGCCATTCCAAAAGGTAAAATGTGTTGCTTTTTAGCCAATTTCATGTAGACTTGATTGTGTGTTTTGGATTATTGTCTTGCTGCATGACCCAGCTGTGCTTCAGGTTCAGCTCACAGACGGACGGCCTGACATTCTCCTGTAGAATTCTCTGATGCAGAGCAGAATTCATGGTTCCTTTTATTAAGGTAAGTCATCCAGATCCTGAGGCAGCAAAGCATCCCCACACCATCACACTAACACCATCATGCTTGACTATTGGCATGAGGGGACCCATGTCATCCAAAAAGTTGACTCAAGTTTACCTAAAAGCACCTGGAAGAACATCAAGACTCTTGAAAGAATGTTCTATGGACAGATTATTCAAAAGTATAATTTTTGGGTCACGGGTCACGGCACTATACACAGTCATTGAACACTCGTCACTTTAATAAACTTTTTTACCACTTTATATGTATAAACTATATTCTAGTCATGGCTCATCCTATACAGCTTAGTGTTTTCCACAAGTACATAGAGTAGCCCCCCCCCCCCCCCCCAAAAGAAAAAAGTAGACAGCCAGGCATCCCCTGTTAAACCTTTAACATGTCTTCTCTTGAAACCAAAGTCTTATTTACAGTTTTACTGCAAGATATGAATTGCCACCATGGTTTGTGTTATTCAAATTATGTATTTTATTAAAACAGATAAATGAAGTAAATAGCCCACATTATCTTTATTTTTTTATGTTTATTTTTTTCCAGTTAAGTAACAAAACATGTATAGAATTTCATAATAATTGAAAGAACATCCAATTTTGTTGTTTAACTCCCCAACAATGTTTACACAATCAGATGACCACTGAGGTCTGGAAAAATCTAAGACATTTGGATTTTTGGATGTAGTTAGCCTTAAAATGCACACCTAGCAAGAGGCTGTTGTTTAGCTGTGTTTTTGTAGTGCACGTCATGGTAGAGTCTGCAAAACAAATACCCACTGGATTCATGAAAATAATCATGATATCATTCTGCCAGGTAAGCATAGGCTACTTTGAAGTTAAAAAGGCCCACCTCAGAGGAAGTTGCCGCACAAATTTCAAGCAATTCCTGTCAGAGCAGAAATTCTCATTTAGGTTCCAGCTCAAAGACTGATGCAGGCTGTTAATATATATTTTTTTAAATTAAACATACCTTCCGGCAACCCGCCTCACCCAATGTGAAACGGATCTGCTATTTTTAAACCTCATAGCCAGAACCTCCATCAGGAGCTAGGCATAAGAAGCTAACCTGCTACTAGCTATTTAGTCATTGTTTGCCACTGCTAGCGGCCTTTACCTTTTGCACAGACACCAGCCACTTTTAGCCTGGAAAATACTGGACATCCTGCCAGTATCGGGGTGTTTTCTCCACTACAACACCAGATTCCTGCCGTAAGCCCTGGACCATTACCCCAGATCTTCACAGCTAGCTAGCTGGCACCGAGAGGCCCAGCCCTGAAGCTAGCTTTGAGCCAGGTCCACCTGCCGGCATGCTCAGTGATCACTCAGCTACACAGCTGAGCTCTTCACTAACACAACTAGAATCCACTACTCCACTGGATTCTTACCGTAAGCTCTGGACCTTTGCACCAAATCATCGCTGCTACCGAGTGGCTATAGTGGCTAACGCCCATGTCCCGAAGCTAGCACCAGTTAACCGCGAGCCAAGCGCATCTCCCGGCTAGCAAACTAAATTACTCTGGCTACAATACCTAGTTTGCCAACTGGCCTGGACCCTTTGTCAACACGGAGCCCCACCGTTCCATCACGACTGGTCTGCCGACGTAATTCCATCCGTTGTGCCCTCAACCGGCCTTTGCCGGACATCGGAGCAGAGGCTTCTACTCGCCCCGGCCTGCTAACTCTTTTTTTTCAACGCTGTGTCATTTGCTTGCTAGCATAGTAAAAACTACCCAGCGGCTTCCCTGCTTCATCTATTGCTGTCACTGGACCCTATGATACCTTGGCTACATAGCTGAAGCCTGCTGGACTAATTCATTAATCACGGTAATACATTTCGTTTATTTTTGTTTTCTGTCGGCCCCAGCCTCAAACTCAGGCCCTGTGTGTAGTTAACTGACCCTCTCTGCCAATTCATCGCCATTTTACCTGTTGTTGTTGTCTTAGCTGATTAGCTGTTGTTGTCGTACCCATTGTCTTAGCTAGCTCTCCCAATCAACACCTGTGATTGCTTTATGCCTCTCTCTAATGTCAATATGCGTTGTATACTGTTGTTTAGGATAGTTAGCATTGTTTTAGTGTACTGCGGAGCCCCTAGTTCCACTCAACATGCCTCAGATACCTCTTTTGTCCCACCTCCCACACATGCGGTGACCTCACCCAGCATAACTAGTGCATCCAGAGATGCAACCTCTCTTATCGTCACTCAATGCCTAGGTTTACCTCCACTGTACCCGCACCCTACCATACCAGTCTGTACATTATGCCCTGAATCGATCCTACCACGCCCAGAATTCTGCTACTTTTATTCTCTGTCCCCAACGCATTAGACAACCAGTTTTGATAGCCTTTATCCATACCCTCATCCTACTCCTCCCTCTGTTCCTCGGGTGATGTGGAGGTTAACCCAGGCCCTGCGTGTCCCCAGGCGCTCTCTTTTATTGACTTCTGTAACCTTAAAAGCCTTGGGTTCATGCATGTTAACATCAGAAGCCTCCTCCCTAAGTTTGTTTTACTCACTGCTTTAGCAGTCCATCATCCCTGATGTCCTTGCCGTGTCTGGCTTAGGAAGGCCACCAAAAATTCTGAGATTTCCATCCCCAACTACAACATTTTCCGTCAAGATAGAACTGCCAAAAGGGGGAGGAGTTGCAAGCTACTGCAGAGATTGACAGAACTTTGCAGGCTTACTTTCCAGGACTATGCCCAAACAGTTCGAGCTTCTAATTTTAAAAATGAATCTTTCCAGAAATAAGTCTCCCTGTTGCCACCTGTTATAGGCCCCCCTCAGCTCCCAGCTGTGCCCTGGACACCATATGTGAATTGATTGCCCCCCATCGATCTTCAGAGTTTGTTCTGTTAGGTGACCTAAACTGGACATGCTTAACACTCCGGCAGTCCTACAATCTAAGCTAGATGCCCTCAATCTCACTGAAATGATCATGGAACCCACCAGGTACAACCCTAAATCCATAAACATGGGCACTCTTAGATATTATCCTGACCAACTTGCCCTCCAAATACACCTCTGCTGTTTTCAAATCAGGATCTCAGCGATCACTACCTCATTGCCTGCATTCGCTATGGATCCGCAGTCAAACGGCCACCCCTCATCACTGTCAAACGCTCCTTAAAACACTTCTGCGAGCAGGCCTTTCTAAATCGACATGGCCCGGGTATCCTGGAAGGATATTGACCTCATCCCATTGGTAGAGGATGCCTGGTCATTCTTTAAAAGTAATTCCTGACTGACTGCGTGTATTGGTTCCTGACTTCCCTGAAAAGTTGCTAGTGCAGTCCGCCACAGGATGATTTTGTGCTGGTCGAGGGCAGTCAGGTCTGAAGTGAACCAAGGGCTGTATCTGTTCTTAGTTCTATATTTTTTTGAAAGGGGCAGGACACCATCTTAAATGAGCATGATATAGCGAATTTTGACTTTGTGGTTGTTTTAGCTAGTGGAAATTAAGGCTACAGATGACTTGCGAATTGGAAGAACATTGCAGCAGGTGTTTCTGATTAATATATAAAACCCAACCCTGAAAAATGGGCTGAAAATAATTTGCACATCTCATTGAAAAAGACAGGCAAGACTCCCGGAAACATCCGAAGTCACATATTTGGATTTGGCACTTCAAGCTTGAATATATCACACTTTTACTAAAACTATGACTTACTGAATTACATCGTTGTGCAACATTATGGGTAAGCTCTGGCCTTCGTCTTTCAGCTCGAAAAAGTTGATTTCTACTAATGTGGACGTTTAAAATGTAATTGAAAACGTTTTTGGGAAAGCCTTTCCATTTACCCGAAGGTAGAGCATCGCAATAGCATGACACTGCTACCACTATGCTTTACGGTAGAGATGGTGTTAGGACAGGTGATGAGCAAACATAGCCCTTTGCATTTAGGCCAGAGTTCAATTTGTCTTAGACCACAGAATCTGTAGCCTTATGCTCAGAGGCTTTCATGTGCCTTTTTGCAAACTCCAGTCTTGCTATCATGTGCCTTTTTTTACAGGAGGGGATTCCGTCTGGCCACTCTCCCATAAAGCCCAGATTGGTGAAGTGCTGTAGAGACTGTTGTCCTTCTGGCAGGTTCTCCCATCTCAGCCAAGGAACTCTGTAGTTCTGTCAGTGGTTATTGGGTGCTTGGACACCTCCCTGACTAAGGTGCTTCTTGCCCAGTTTGGTCAGACAGCCAACTCTAGGCAGTCTGGGTAGTTTCCATTTCCCAATGGAGACCACTGTGCCCTTGGAAACTTTCAACACTAGAAATTGTTTTATACCCTTACCAAATATACACCTCATCCTGATTTTATCTCTGAAATCGACGAAGAGTTCCTTGGACTTCGGGGTATAGTTTCTCCTTCGACATGCACTGTCAACTGTGGAACCTTAGCTAGACAGGTGTTTATTTTAGGACTGTCCCTGAAAAAAATATATATTGCTCAACCGAAAGTCGCCTGCTCTTTCGACCAATTGTTTGGTAGATAAAAATGGTATGTGTATTTTTCCATATATTGACACACCTTATGTGTTTTAATAAAATCAACTATATGCATTGAGCTTATCTGATGCTTTAGGCTTACTGTTTGATGAAATAAGATGAAAGCCAGAGATCTAGATAACCAGAAGAGAAAAAAAAAAACTTAACCTGACCAACCTGACCAAAACAAACAAACATTCTCCTCCCTCTCCTGCTGGATTTCACAGATTCTGTCACTACTCTCCTGAAGTTACCGGTAATAGGCTACAAGAGGAGTCGGCAAGCTTTCTCATGTGGAATACCAATTTATGTTACCATTTCTACCGATCTGCTTGCCAGATATAGTTTTAATATGCACATTTATAATAGTCTTCATATCTCAAAATCATTGTCATGTGGTTAATCAAAATTCTATCCAAATCTAAATTAAAATGATAACCCTAAAAAGTAACTTCTATTGCCAAATGTGTAAAATTTGCCTACATAAAGCCAACTAATAAAAACAGCAGCTTGCAGGTATCCTATAAATCACATTGGCTTTGCATGGCCTGAACTTGAAACATTGTATCAACTATTAACTTGAGTCCCTAAAGCTTGCGAGAATTTGCAACATTGTATAAAGTATTGCTGAACTTGCAAAATTGTATAAAATATTCTGGGCCCTCAGTTTCCCACACCAGTGAGCTCGGGACAGACACAGCTGTAGGCTATTTGTGCAAGGGATAAGAAGCAGTGCTTGAATTGGACAGGAGCTCACCGGAGCAGAGTACCAACACCTCAAATGTTCTACTGTTTGAGCTCCAGTTCCTCTTATATAATATTATCTTAAAAGTATTGTGGAGCTCCTGCACCTAAATAGAAACATTACCAGCACCCAAAATGAGTACCAGAACCTATTTCTCTTCAAGTTAAGCACTAATAAGAAATAGTCAGGTAGGCTTATTTTATTACATTTCCACTGGATCAGAGTATGACATTTTTCCCTTTCACACTGAGTGGTTATAGAAAGGGGGAGAGCTGGAAAGATTTTACAACTACATTGAGGAGCTATTGTCAATCTCAATGGATGTAAAAACAGACTTAGTTTGTTTGCCGTTTGAGGTGAAGAAAACATTACTTTGAGAAGCTCCACAGCTCATTAGTGGTGGTGTGTTAAGTCAATCAGAAATACTATCAGATCCCCAAATTGGCACACGTATATGCCCACAATGGCACGCATGCCAGGTAGCCTATAGGCCTACTTCTAAGCGTTATCAGGTGAGCGTCCTTACTCAACATTGACAGGAGCGCTCCAAACAAAATAAAATGACTAAAATTGACAAAACTCGTCAAATGGAATGAAATAAACCAAAACTGTGTTGTATAGGTTGTGTCGCTCTGCAAACAATGTGTCTACTCTGATAATGAGAACGTTTAAAGGAATAATAATATATATTGAATGCATTAACAGAAATTACCATAACCAAACTCCATTACCTTTGATTCACAGAAGTGACAATCAAGAATACCTATCCACACTGATGATTCTGGCATCTCATGGACAATGGACATTGAGGTAATTGTGGCACGAGAGAGAGAGAGGTTTAATCTTAATCTGACGCTGTTGTTGTGTTGGTCACACTGATCAGCTGCTTCTCCCTCCCTGTGTGTCTGACTCCGCTGAGCTGACAGCTCTACATTCATTTCCATAGTCAGGTCACAGCCCTGCTGCTCTGCTCCATCACTCTGATTGAAGCTCTTTTGTCCTCACAAGTGTGTGTGTGTTTGTGTGTGTGTGTGGCAAGGCCTGATTTCAGCAGATGTCTGGTCGTGGCCTGTTCCTTGCCCATTCATGACTTTAGGGACCTCAGAGTAATTCAGTAGGTGTGAGCCTATTCGGACTAGCTGATGACAGTACACTGAGATTACCTAATTTAACACAAACCTAAATCGATTTTAGAGCTGGAACACAAAGCCAAGTGTATAGCTTTTGACTTGATGTACTTCAATGGAATCTGTTGGGCTTCTTCAGAATGTGTTTTCTGCTGAAGCATTATTCAATATGCCTGCTCTGCCTGTAGAGGAAGTGACAGACAGCAAAGTCTGGAGAAAATAAAATAAAAAGTCAGCCTGGTACAGCAACTGGTCTTCTCCAAATCCACCCTGTGAGTCACACTGAACTGGAAGACAGCCACACGTATGGAGAAGCCACTCCAAAACAAGCGTTCAAAAACACATGTTCCTCCATACGCCCTCTAGACAGTGGTTTCGGGAAAAAACTATGTTTTTATAAGTATTATTGGGTGTTTGTCAATATGCATACTTCTGTCATGACTGTCCTGATGAGGTCAGGTTACAGGAGACCACAACAACCACAACAATTATCTCTCATTCCCAACAGAGGAGGAGAGATCTAGGGGTCTGAAGATGTGGGGGTTTCATGACCCCTCACGCACGCCCCTGGTAAATCTCAGGCCACAGACAAATTCCTTTGTCGTGGAGAACCAGCCTCAGAACATTACACATGAAATAAAGGGACTTTGGAACAATGGTTTCCGTCAGCCACAATGGTGGTCATGACGATAAATGGAATATGAAAATGTATGTCATTTTTGTTTTGTTATGAAAAGGTTAATAGATGGCGTTATTACGAAAACATTGTAACGTGTAGAGTTTTCCTAGTATATGTTTGATGTTTATACATTGTACGTTGTATGGAAAATGTCCAAATCAAAGAGAATGTTTTGGGGAAGATGAAATGTGAAGTTAGTTGTCTAAAATTGGATTTGAGTCAAATCTAGACCTTAACTTGGTACGCCCAGAGAATTGCCCTAAAGGCGGTTATGCCCACTTCTGACCAAGGATATAAAACCTGTGAGTAAAGAATTTCCAGAGAAGACTACGTAACCCAAGCTGCAGCCAAGGTCTAAATAGTCAACGAACCCAAAACGCAACGCAAGTTTGAAGACAAATAAATGTTTTTCTACCCAAGCTATGGATAAGTAGCTGTGTCTAAGCGGGTGAATTCAAGTCGAACCACCTAGCCTCCATCTCCCATCGAATCGTGGTATCTACACTGTTTCATTCCAACGCTGTGAGCTCTGAGCTGTCTGTCCTCAGAAGACCCCTTCCATAGCAAGGGTGAGGGAACAGACTCCTGAGCCAAAAGGACACTGACATCGTGAGGACGACCAGAAAGGCGCGCCGGAGAATGCATCATCGAGCAGCTGAACGGTCCCTTGAACGGTCCACGCAGAGAATCCTCGGAGACCTCCCCCACGTAATTACATCATTATATTCTGACCCATAAGAGTGGCAGTTTGGGGCAAGGCTAGGGTTAGAATAGTGTAGCTGACAAATTCACCCAAATGTATATTTCTCTCGTGTACTTTCTTTTTTGAAATCCCCATTTTGGGTAACACGCGCCATAGTGTGTTGGCCCGTTATACTAAGTTCTAATCAATAGCCTAAAATGTGTTTTGTCTGTGTATCTTTTATCATCATTTTAGCTTTTTAGTAAATAAATATTCAACTAAGATTGGTGTGGTACGAACTCATCGGTGAGACCCGGGTCCGTGTAGATTCACGGACTATACGACATTCAGAACGAGATGGTAGAGAAAACTGGTTAATTAGCGGCTGTTGTAAAATCGATATTCTTTGAGTTAATTTGGGAAATAGAAACTCAATAAAACTAGTTTTCCATATGGTGCCCCAGGTTAATGAGTTAATAATTGCTTGATTCAGTTAATCACGCAATTAGAAACTTTAATCATTCGATGAGCAACAGTCGTCACTAACTAATACAAAGTCACGACACTACCATGCTCCGAGTGCATTCATCGAGGATGTTCTTGAGTATGTTCTTGTGAGGACGAGAGTGCGGAGAACACATAAAACATTACATTTGAGAACAGTGGAGGCTGCTGAGGGGAGCATGCCTCATAGTAATGGCTGAAATGGAGTTAATGAAATGGTATCAACCACATCTTTGATACCTATCCATTGACGCCATTCTAACCATTACTATGAGCCGTCCTCCTCTCAGCAGCCTCCACTGTTTGAGCAGCACCTACTATATTACCTCACACTGGTCCTCCCAATTACTGAACCTTCTTATAGCCAAGACAATGGCAACAATGGAGATGAAACAAGATATATGCAAAACAAAAGTTCTACTTCATAATTATCAGCTAGCTATAAGTGAATCATAATCTAGCTAGCTAAAATGACCTAAAGCTAAGGTTATGCAAGGTAGATGTCAATTTTTTGTAGGTAGCTAGCTAACTAGCTAGTTAGCACTGTTCAGTTACTACGGACTTACACATTCACTGAACCTTCTTCCAGACAGGAAAATGTCAATAAAGACTAAACATGATATACAGTACACAAAGCAAACATTTTACTTCATAACTATCAGTTAGCTACAATATGACGATTAAAATATAGCTAACCAGATAGTTCAACAGGCAAAAAATGACCTAAAACTAATGTTAGGCATGTCAAATCTTTGTGGGTAGCTAGCTAAGAATTATTCATGGTAATCTGGCTAGCTAACAGTAGGAGCTAGCCAGTTAGCCCTATAGACTTACTATGATTTGGACTCATACTCCGACCCTGCTGTACTCCAATTTGCGTGCTCGGAATACGGTAGTATGCATTTCGAGAAACACCAAATGTTTTGCCCTTAGCTTAGTGACTAATTGTGTTGTCAGTCTCTAAAGAGCAGTCTTTGCTCCTCTATAATTATTTTATATTAATCGATAATTCATATAAAATTGCTTTGCTCTAGGGTAAAAGGATATTTGAATATTGTGGAAACCTACAATGCCAACAATGTACTTCTGAGATCACGTTTGTGTTTTCACTTTCCCCTGTCCTGGCAAACCATATTGTCCTTATAGCACACCAACCAACACAACCAATTTCAGAGGAAACATTTCCAGAGTTGGTCCAAGTACAATAAAAACCCTAACCTGCTTAGTTTAATTCATTTTTTTGCGAGCGGAGAAATGCTGAGCTGTAAGGTACTTGTACACTTGTTTGGAAATGTGAAAATAAATAACATTTGTCAGTTTAACTTGTTATAGTTGTTGGCAGTGCACAGACGGACGGTCTCGATTCACAGGCACCACTTATGAATAAATCTGGAATAACATGATTAAATAGTTATCCAGCTGAAAAACTATGGCTACATTCCACTCTCAAATGACACCATATTTCCTATAAGGAATAGGGTGCAATTTGGAATCTGCCTGCACACTCAGGTGAGCATTTCAACTGAGAACAAGAACAGGTCTTTGTAAATCAAAACACTATTACGGAGCTCAACGTAGATCTACACACAGAGAATTACCCTGAATATGGAATGTCCTGCCAGCTAGTCTTTTTCCTCAAGAGACAAAAGCTATTGAACAGAGAGAAACTAGATGAAAAGTAACTCCAGGCTGGGAGCAGTGTCAAACTATCCTGTCCTCCCTATTTGAATATTTAGAGACAGGGAAAGTACATTTAAGGTTTTATCCAGAACAGGGATAGAGTATTAAAATGTCATGATGTGGAAAGCGAACGTTGAGTTGGGAACACAGGAGTTCTTCTCAGCCCACCGTTCTCTCCCCGGCTTTCTCATTTGCGTAACAATAAACATTCCTGGCAGCTCGGTTCCCCGTGACCTGCGCCATGTTTGAAAACACAATTCTTGAAAACAAAAAGCAAGTGTGAAAATCTAACTAAGAGAATCACAATTCTGTGTCTAAAGCCATATACGGCAGTGACTGGATCACTTAGCGATGGATATGTGAATTGCTGCGTCAAGAAACAGCGCATTGTATCCATTGTCATTCCAAATTACTCTGGGCAATCAATCACGCTCAACTTCGTTAGTCTTTTGCGTTGAGGAAAAATAAAATGTCAGATTGGCCAACAACACAATATACCCCACCCACATGGAACACCCCTAACCGCTCAGTCATACCAAACCCCTTCTCACTCACACTGGGTGTTCAAGCGGGCTGACTGTAGTTGAAAGTCGGTGAATATAGTCAGGGGAAGGGCATCTGCGACAGCCGAAAGTGAGAGACTGTAGTGGTTTTCTAATAGCAAGGCTCAGATCAACATATACTACATGATCAAAAGTATGTGAACACCTGCTCGTTTAACATCTCATTCCAAAATCATGGGCATTAATATAGAGTCGGTCCCCCCTTTGCAGCCATAACAGCCTCAACTCTTCTGGGAAGGTTTTCCAATAGATGTTGGAACATTGCAGTGGGGACTTCCTTCCATTCAGCCACAAGAAAATCAGTAAGGTTGGGCACTCATGTTGGGCGATTAGGCCTGGCTTGCAGTCGGTGTTCCAATTCATCCCAAAAGGTGTTCAAGTTCTTACACACTGATCTCGACAAACTATTTCTGTCTGGACCTCGCTTTGTGCACGGGGACATTGTCATGCTGAAACAGGAAAAGACCTTCCCCAAACTGTTGCCACAAAGTTGGAAACACAGAAGTTTCTAGAATGTCACTGCATGCTGTAGCGTTATGATTTCCCACCAAACTTTACAGTTGGCATTATGCATTGGGGCGGGTAGCGTTCTCCTGGCATCCGCCAAACTCAGATTCGTCCTTCAAGATGATGAAGTGTGATTCATCACATTTCCACTGGTCCAGAGTCCAATAGCGGCGAGCATTACACTACTCCAGCCGACTCTTGGCATTGTGCATGGTGATCTTAGGTTTGTGTGCGAGTGCTCGGCCACAGAAACCCATTTTATGAAGCGCCTGATGAACAGTTATTGTGCGGACGTTGCTTCCAGAAGCAGTTTGGAACTCGGTAGTGAGTGTTGCAACCGAGGACAGAAGATTTTCAGCACTTGGCGGTCCTGTTCTGTGAGCTAGTGTGGCCTACCACTTCGCTGCTGAGCCGTTATTGCTCCTAGACGTTTCCACTTCATAATAACAACACTTACAGTTGACCGGGGAAGATTAGCAGGGCAGAAATATGACAAACTGAAAGGTAACATCCTATGACATTGCCACGTTAAAAGTCTCTGAGCTCTTCAGTAAGGCCATTCTACTGCCAATGTTTGTCTACGAAGATTGCATGGCCGTGTGCTCGATTTTATACACCTGTCAGCAACGGTGTGGCTGAAATAGCCGAATCCACTAATTTCAAGGGGTGTCCACATACACTACAGTGTGTGTGTGTATATCTAGCAACAATGACAAGAAGCTGCCACGTGGGGAATGTAGGTGGCTCGTTTTCAGCTAGTTTCATCTTGTTCTTGATACCATGTCTTGTTTTGACTGATGTCACGTCTATGGTAATATGGCTCACATTTGCTGGCTAGCGAACCAAAAACGAACAATGTATTTGAGAGACAAGTGCTCATTGTGCAAATTTATTTATGTTTTCAATAAACATTAGAGATTAAATATTGTCAACACTAAGCCAACCTAGACAGTTTTGCCCCATAGTTGAGCATGCGCCTGTTTTGTTGCTAAACAACAAACCCGTCTATAGCCTGTCATGAAAATGATAAGCACTACAGAGTAATCAAAACCTAGTCATGAACACACCCAACAGAAACCAAGGCTACAAGTGTTTCTGCCAACAGTTAGACCCAACAGCATAATTCTGTCAGATAGTGGGACAAGCTTTTTATGTGGTCTGTCTGCATATGCCTAGTGCCTGTGCAGAATCAGAAGGCTTTACCCAGTCATATAGAATATCCATCTAGCCTATGGCTCTTGCTTAACCCATTGCCTGTCACCAAGGACATTGAACACTTACATAATGAATGTAGAGGTTAGCAGCACTCACAAATATAGTGCAGTGGTTATTTCTTATGTTTAGGCTATTTCATAACAGCAGTGTCAAGGATAGAACAGCCCAGACAATTCACAAAAAAAAGTTGGCTGAAATATTCTAGCTTTGTGGACAGCTAACAAAGCCTTTGTGACCAAAATATGTGTCCTTGAGGCTGATGTTACGAAATAAAATGTAAGAAATTCTATAAATTTGTGCTGGCCCGACCATTTTTATTCAATATGTGGAGCAGAAGCATTCACTAACAAAGCCTTTGTTGATGAGAAATATTGGTTGACAAAGTAGCTAAACGATGGTTGTGTCAATTGATGTGAAATCTGTGACGTTTTATCTGAAAAAAACACAAGAAAGGATTGACACCCACCATCTCATAGTTTATTATTATTTTGTAGACATTTACTGCATTGATTACTAGGAAAATAAGCATTGCGCTGCACCTGCCACAAAACCTGCTAAATTATGTACACGACCAATAAAATTGTATTAGATTTCAGATTGTACTGAAATAATTTCTGTAAGAAATATAAGGTTAGCATTCTTGCAACATTATTTTGTTGAAATATAATTTCTCTCTGGTAAATGAAGCTAAATGATTGCACCCAAACTGGCCATTTTAAATTAAAGGATTCATATAATATTCAATAAATATTAAAGTACATAATATCTGATTTGGATCAACAAAAATGTCTAACAATAGATATGTTTCCATCCAGTTGACGACAGATTGATGTGAATATTCTAAAATCCGTATAAAGAATTTTACTGACACAAAAAGATCTCTCCATGTAGAATCTGTCTGCATTACCGAAAATTCCTGTTTCCATCACAGCTGTTGTTTTTTTTTTAATACAGTATGACGTGGATGGAAACGTGGTTAATCAAATCAAACTTTGTCACATGTGACAAATACAACAAGTTTGGACTTAACAGTGAAATGGTTACTTACAAGCCCTTTACCAATAGTGCAGTTCAAGAAGAGTTAATAAAATATTTACCAAATAAAGCAAAATAATATAAAACACAATAACATAACAATAACGAGGCTATATACAGGGGGTACCAGTACGGAGTCAGTGTGCGGGGGTACAGGTTAGAGGTAAGTTGTAAATGTAGGTAGGGGTGAAGTGACTATGTATAGATAATAAAACAGCGAGTAGCAGCAGTGTACTAAACAAATGGAGGGGGGGGGGGTCAATGTAATAGTCCGGTGGCCATTTGATTAGTTGTTCAGCAGTCTTATGGCTTGGGGGTAGAAGCTGTTAAAGAGCCTTTTGGTCCTAGACTTGGCGCTCCGGTAGCGCTTGCCGTGCGGGTGACTGGACTTTTATGGGCTTTCCTCTGACATCGCCTATTATATAGTTCCTGGATTGCTGGAAGCTTGGCCCCAGTTATGTACTGGGCCGTATGTAGTACCCTCTGTAGTGCCTTACGGTCAGATGCCGAGCAGTTGCCATACCAGGCAGTGATGCAACCGGTCAGGATGCTCTTGATGGTGCGGCAGTAGAACTTTGAGGATTTGGGGACCCATGCCAAATCTTGTGTCTCCTGAGGGGGAAAAAGTTTTGTTGTGTCCTCTTCACGACTGTCTTGATGTGTTTGGACCATGATAGATCATTGGTGATGTGGACACCAAGGAACTTGAAACTCTCAACCAGCTCACTACAGCCCTGTTGGTGTTAATGGGGGCCTGTTCGGACCGCCTTTTCCTGTAGTCCACGATCAGTTTCTTTGTCTTGCTCACATTGAGGGAGAGGTTGTTGTCCTGGCACCACACTGCCAGTTCTCTGACCTCCTCCTTATAGGCTGTCTCATCGTTGTTGGTGATCAGGCCTACCACCGTTGTGTCGTCAGCAAACTTAAGGATGGTGTTTGAGTCGTGTTTGGTCGTGGGTGAACAGGGACTACAGAAGGTAACTAAGAACACACCCCTAAGGGGGCCCCGTGTTGAGTAATGAGTAAGACATGAGGATCCAAAGAAATGGTCAAAAGCCACCCACCCCAATCCCAACAAGTATACAGAATCAGTTCTGTTTGCGTGCTAATATAAGTACCATTGACTTTTGGGCTGTTCTCACCCCCTTGGTCAACCAAGAGTGGTCTATTTTTTTCAACCAATTAATTTGTCAATATATAGACACACCCTGTGTTTGAATAAAATGTAGGATACTTTGTCTGATGCTGTAAGGGCAGCAATTAAAAATGACACAAATTACTGAAGAGGGAGTCAGAGATGTATTTTTATTTAATTAGGCAAGCCAGTTAACTTCTTTGGGGTATCCCCCCCTCTTCTCAATTTCCACCTAAAGACATACCCTAATCTAACTGCCTGTAGCCCAGGCACAGAGGCAAGGATATGCATATTCTTGGTATCATTTGAAAGGAAACACTCTGAATTTTGTGGAAATGTGAATTGAATGTAGGAGAATATAACACAATAGATCTGGTAAAATAAAATACAAGGAAATAAACATACGTTTTCTGTTTTTTATTGTTGCTGCATCATTTTTCAAATTACCAAGAACAGCCAAACATACAGATAGGATGCTGGGGATGATTTGAATGAAGAACATAAGATGGCAACAATAGCTGAGTAACGTTTTAGACAGATAACTTAAAAAATGAGCGAGCTACATGACATTGAGCATGAAGTCACCCAGGTGTCCCACACAAATGTACCCAAATGTACCCAAGTGGCCGAGTTGGTATAGTGATACATTTTGAAGGAAAGAACTATATACAAAATACATAAATGATATTCTAACACACACACACACCCCCCAAAAAAATATATAGGAAAAAATATATAAAATAAATAAATAATAATAAACAAACAAATAACAAGGGTAACTATTTACACATTTTCTATTTACAATATTGTGAAGACCCTCAGTCCTCTACACAATATTGTGCTGCTGGTGCCATGGCCCATAGAAGTCTCTTTCTGCTGTAAAGCAGAGGCTTACTGAACAGGTGGTGCAGGTGATGGGGCATTTCCTGTGACAAAGGGCACAACGACGTCTCCCTACTGTGCCCTTTTTGCCCTGTGGCACATTCATGCCTGCAGAGATGAATCTGGGCAGGTGAACACCACTGGTTGGAGCAGAAGGTGCTACAGTGGACTTGCTGTAGCTAGCAAGCTCCTGGATGAGCAGCTCCCTGAAGGCTAGCTGTGAGATGGGGGGGGCTGTCCACAGCTCTTGGCCATTTCCTTCTGGATATTGAAGGAATTCACCACAGCAATGTCAATGAAATGATAAAATGTTTTGTATCATTTCATGGTCTTGTGAAGAACATTGTATTAGCACATCTGACAGGTCCACACCTCCCATGCTCTTGTTGTAGTCCTTCACAGCAGCTGGAAGGGGGAGATTTTTTGTGGTCCATGCCCCGGCACCGTCCTTCACACGCCTGATGACGTGATCTCCACTGTGTCTACTGTGTCTATATATTGACAAATCCACGGTTTCCATTTTTTACCAATCAATTGGTCTAAAAAAATAGACCACTCTTGGTCGACCAAGAGGGGGGAAACAGCCCAAAAGTCAATGGTACTTATATTAGCACGCAAACAGAACTGATTCTGTAGACTTGTGGATACTGGAGCACATGACCACCTCTCTGGTATCCATCCACTTCACAAACAACAGGCCATCTTCACGGATCCATTGTATGGTACCCCGCTCAGCTCACTTAGGCATGTCGTTCACCTTGGTCTTTGGAAATCCCACCCTGTTGGTACGAATGGTGCCACAAGCCCACACCTCCCACTTCCTCAGCTCTGTAAACAGGGTAGGGCTTGTGTAGAAGTTGTCCACAAACAGTTTGTAGCCCTTCCTCGGCAGTTGAAAATCCAATAACTCCATAACGGAATCATAACTCAGTCCATAACCGGTAGCAAAACTGTTTTCCCCCTCATAAACAAAAAAATTGCAAGTGTAGGCACACACAGAATCAGCCAAAACAAACAGCTTGTAAACCCATTTGGTTGGTTTGTTATGCATGTATTGTTTGAGGCTGATTCTGGCCTTTGAGGCTACCATCCTCTCATCGATGGACAGGTTCTGGGCGGGCTGAAAATACTGTAAGTCTTGCAGGCATCAACGATGCTGGGGTAGAGAGGTTTTATTTTACAGATCCTATCAAACCTTGGTGTGCCTCTCTTCTTGTCATTCTCCCCATCAATTTCTGGGTCACTGATGTGAAGCGCCCGTGAGATAGTCAGAAACCTTTTACAAGACATGACAGTCATGGGGAAAGGCAGTTGATAGAGAGCTGACGTTTTCCAGTAGTCCCTTAGAGTTTTCAACTTCACCAGCCCCATGTAAATGACCATTGAAAAGTAGCAGAAAAGGTCTGACATGGAAATGGTATTCCATGCCTCTTTCTTTCCTGCCTGCTTCTTAGCCCTACTTATTTGTGTTCGCCACCAGAGAATCAACAACTGATGAGTTGAAAAACAGTTTATAAAGTTGAAGGGGGCTGTACTTTGCATTCATGTCTAGTTGAGGTCCTGGCTGCCTTTTGGGTCTAAAAACTGGTGGATTTGGTTCCACATCATTTTCTAACACAGAGTGCCAACGACCCTCTGGCCCTCTTTCTGCAGGTTTCTCTCTTCCCCACCTCCTCTTCTTTGTCACTGACTTCACATCTCTAGATGGCCAGGTAGGTGAGGAGCAGTAAACAGCGGAGGTCCGGCTGGATGAACCAGCTTCAGAGGGAGATGGACACCTAGACAGTGGCGGCTCATAATCAGAATCACTGCCACTGTGAAAGATTACAAAAATCAGTAACAATACTTTCACGTATGAGCCCTGTATCAACACATATATATATATATACAGTGCCTTGCGAAAGTATTCGGCCCCCTTGAACTTTGCGACCTTTTGCTACATTTCAGGCTTCAAACATAAAGATATAAAACTGTATTTTTTTGTGAAGAATCAACAACAAGTGGGACACAATCATGAAGTGGAACGACATTTATTGGATATTTCAAACTTTTTTAACAAATCAAAAACTGAAAAATTGGGCGTGCAAAATTATTCAGCCCCTTTACTTTCAGTGCAGCAAACTCTCTCCAGAAGTTCAGTGAGGATCTCTGAATGATCCAATGTTGACCTAAATGACTAATGATGATAAATACAATCCACCTGTGTGTAATCAAGTCTCCGTATAAATTCACCTGCACTGTGATAGTCTCAGAGGTCCGTTAAAAGCGCAGAGAGCATCATGAAGAACAAGGAACACACCAGGCAGGTCCGAGATACTGTTGTGAAGAAGTTTAAAGCTGGATTTGGATACAAAAAGATTTCCCAAGCTTTTAACATCCCAAGGAGCACTGTGCAAGCGATAATATTGAAATGGAAGGAGTATCAGACCACTGCAAATCTACCAAGACCTGGCCGTCCCTCTAAACTTTCAGCTCATACAAGGAGAAGACTGATCAGAGATGCAGCCAAGAGGCCCATGATCACTCTGGATGAACTGCAGAGATCTACAGCTGAGGTGGGAGACTCTGTCCATAGGACAACAATCAGTCGTATATTGCACAAATCTGGCCTTTATGGAAGAGTGGCAAGAAGAAAGCCATTTCTTAAAGATATCCATAAAAAGTGTTGTTTAAAGTTTGCCACAAGCCACCTGGGAGACACACCAAACATGTGGAAGAAGGTGCTCTGGTCAGATGAAACCAAATTTTTCAGTTTTTGATTTGTTAAAGTTTGAAATATCCAATAAATGTCGTTCCACTTCATGATTGTGTCCCACTTGTTGTTCACTCAGTTTTATATCTTTATGTTTGAAGCCTGAAATGTGGCAAAAGGTCGCAAAGTTCAAGGGGGCCGAATACTTTAGCAAGGCACTGTATATATGAGTACAGGGAACATAATCACTATGGTGAAGTGCTGTTCCATTCCATAATTTTTACATTTATTTTACATAAACATATCACACACACACACAGTATTGCCAATGTGTACTTTACACATTTCATTACAGATGATATTTTTATATTGCAAATAAAATAAGAAACTAAAAAAATCTCGAATAATATTTCATATTAATTTCAAACAATGACATTAGCATTAGAACTTACCAATCCAGCATGGCATCCTCGCCGTGCAGAAACATTTCATCCGTCTGGGAGTCGAAACTAGCAAAACTACCTTCGCTAAAAGATTCATCTTTCTGAAGAAACTCGGTCTCGCTGTCTCGATCAATTTCCTCTATAATTTGGGTTAAATCTGTATACCTAGACTTTGTTTTAGCTTTTCCTGATTTACTCACCATAATTTAAATATATAAACTTGTTGAAAATGTTATTGAATATGTACTGCTATGAATAACACTCATAGCTCCGTCAAGTAGGATTTGCAATGGCGAATGAACCTCTTTTACGCCAGTGTTTACGACAAATGCTGGTCTTTGAACGTATAACCATTACATATTGCCGTTTACCTTAGCTCATTGGCTATCTTCTAAGCTAGATTTCAAGATGATCAGTGGTCATTGGGCCAAAATACAGTCAATCAACGATAGACTGGTCCTACCATTGGTGCGCAATGAGGTCATTGATTGGTGTCTTCAAATCGGTTTGTTTCGGTCAATACATCCTGGGAAAAGAACCATCATGTATGGTTGTGTTAGTAATAACCAGAGGATTGCGTTAGTAATAACCAGAGGATTGCGTTAGTAACAACCAGAGGATTGCAATGAAACCAACCATGACTGGATAAACGTTTGTTTAGTGTGTGTAATTACCACGAACGCTTCGTCCAAAGTTGAATGAGACGGAAATCAAGACGCAACCGGTTTACAAATGTTTTGTGTTAGGCTATAAAAATGTATTTTATCAAACAAAACAAACATTCACTGTGTAGTTAGGACACTTGGCATTGCCACCAGAGGAAGATCTTCAATGGTAAGCAATGTATTTTATTGTTATTTCTGACTTTCGTGACGCTAATGCTTGGTTGGAACATGCTAATAATACTTGTGTGTTTGGTGCCGTCCTCAGAAAATCGCATGTTTGCTTTTGTAGTAAACCTTTTTGAAATCTGACACAGCGGCTGGATTAATAAGACGTTCATCTTTTAAATGATGTAAGATACATGTATTTACAAGAATGTTTAATACAACGAATGGTGTATTTAAAATGTTAGCTCTCTGCAGTTTCACCGGATGTGGGGCCCTAAGAAATCAGAAAAATGCTCACCCAGAGGCACCGCTTCTAGAAGCCGAGGACTTTAACGCAGGGAAACTTAAATCTGTTTTACCTCATTTCTGCCAGCATGTATAATGTGCAACCAGGGGGGGGGGGGGGGGGGGGGGACTGGACCACCTTTACTCCACACACAGAGACAGCTACAAAGCTCTACCTCGCCCTCCATTTGGCAAATCTGACCATAACAAATCTGATTCCTGCTTATGGGGCGGCAGGTAGCCTGGTGGTTAGAGCGTTGGACTAATAACCGAGAGGTTGTAAGATAAAATCCCCGAGCTGACAAGGTAAAAATCTGTCGTTCTGCCCCTGAACAAGGCAGTTAATCCACTGTTCCTAGGCCATCATTGAAAATAAGAATTTGTTCTTAACTGACTTGCATAGTTAAATAAAGGTAAATTACAAGCAAAAACTAAAGCAGGAAGTACCAGTGATTCGCTCAATAAGGAAGTGGTCAGAGGACACAGATGCTAAGCTAAAGGACTGTTTTGCTAGCACAGACATGTGCATCGATAAGTGCATCGATGACGTCGTCCCCACAGTGACCGTACGTACATACCCCAACCAGAAGCCATGGATTACAGGCAACATCCACATTGAGCTAAAGGGTAGAGCTTCCAGTTTCAAGGAGCGGGACTCTAACCCGGACGCTTATAAGAAATCCTGCTATTCCCGCCAACGAACCATCAGTCAAAGCGTCAATACAGGCCTAAGATTGAATCGTACTACACCGGTTAAGATGTGGCATGGCTGTCGGGTCGGTATTTGCATACCGTCCCGATAGATCCACAGATGATGCAATCTCTATTGCACTCCACACTGCCCTTTCCCATCTGGACAAAAGGAACACCTACATGAGAATGATATTTATTGACTACAGCTCAGCATTCAACACCATAGTGCCCTCAAAGCTTATCACTAAGCTAAGGATCCTGGGACTAAACACCTCCCTCTGCAACTGGATTCTGGACTTCGACGGGCCGCCCCCGGGTGGTATGGGTAGGTAACAACACATATGCCACGCTGATCCTCAACACAGGAGCCCCTCAGGGGTGCGTGCGCTGTCCCCTCCTGTACTCCCTGTTCACCCATGACTGCATGGCCAAGTACGACTCCAACACAATCATTAAGTTTGCTGACGGCACAACAGTGGTAGGCCTGATCACTGACAATGATGAGACTGACCTCCTCCCTATAGGCTGAGACCTGGCAGTGTGGTGCCAGGATAACAACTTCTCCCTCAACGTGATCAAGACAAAAGAGATGATTGTGGACTACAAAAAAAGGAGGGCCGAGCACACCCCCATTCTCATTGACAGGCTGTAGGTTGAAAGCTTCAAGTTCCTTGGTGTCCACATCACCAACAAAATATCATGGTCCAAACACACCAAGACAGTTGTGAAGAGGGCACGATAACGCCTATTCCCCCTCTGAAGACTGAAGAGATTTGGCACGGGTCCTCACATGCTCAAAAAGTTCTACAGCTGCACCATCGAGAGCATTGCATCGGTGGTTGCATCACCGCCTGGTATGGCAACTGCTCGGCCTCTGACCGAAAGGCACTACAGAGGGTTGTGTGTACGGCCCAGTACACCAAGCTTCCTGCCATCCAGGACCTCTATACCAGTCGGTGTCATAGGAAGGCCCAAGAAATTGCCAAGGACTCCAACCACCCTAGTCATAGATTGTTCTCTCTACTACCGCACGGCAAGCGGTACCGGAGCGCCTAGTTTAGGTCAAAAAGGCTTCTTAACAGATTCAACCCCCAAGCGATAAGACTCTTGAACAGTTATTCAAATGACTACCCTGACTATTTGCATTGTCCCCACACCCCATTTTTACACTGCTGCTACTCTGTTTATTATCCATGCATGTATCCATGCATCCATGTAGTCACTTTACCTACATGTACATATTACCTCGCCTAACCGGTGCCCCCACACATTGACTCTGTACCGGTACCCCCTGTATATTAGCCTCGCTACTATTATTTTATTGTTGCTCCTTAATTATTTGTTATATTTCTATTTTTCTTAACTGCATTGTTGGTTAAGAGCTTGTAAGTAAGCATTTCACTGTAAGGTCCACACCTGCTGTATTTGGCACGTGACATCAAATTTATTTATTCTAAAGTGGATTAAATATTAGGTCTGGTCTGGGCCAATTGAGGAAAGTCTCTGAATTAGCATATGAATCCTATAATTTAAAAATGGCCAATTTGTGTGGAATCAATTACCTTAATTTATCAGAGATTAAATTATATTTCAACCAAATTTAGCAGGAATGCTAATCTTGTCTCTTTCTAACTACAGATACAATCTGAGATGGTGGGCTTCGTGGATGGCTGAAATTACATGGAAAGACCCATCTTCAATTGGTTCACAGAACTCCATCCCTCTGTACACATTGTGGAATGTGCTCTGAGGAGGGTTTATTCCCTATGGTAGACTATAGGTTTGTAAATCACATTATGGAAATTACATAGACCTATTCACATCTCAGCACAGTACACTGATAGACATGGACCAGATGAGATCTAACCATGCAAAATAACATTACTCATTTATGAACCTATGACATATTACAGCAGAAAACGAGATCATGTTTCTGATCATGTCCCTGCTTTTCTCTCCTCTAGTCATCCATTACAAGACACCCTACACAGGGATGCTTGTGCTGGAACATTTGTGCTCTCTGTACATTGAAGGTATGTGTGGATGAGCCGTTCTCAGCTCTGCCCATCAGTGGACAAATGGAGCCCATCACCATTCCTCATACAGATGGGATGCTTTGTTTCCACGAGCCTTCTCCGTAAATTGGATCGCGATTAAGATTAAACACGCTATGGCTTCGTTAACTATAACCTTCTCATCTCTAGACTACATCTCCTATCCATCCGTTATAAAAAAAAAAAATAAACTCACCGCACAATTTTAGAATTGGAACTCGAGATAATGACTATACTGTGAAATGGTAATTTTGCTATAGCAAAGCTTCAATTGAGAAGCTGAAAAATATATAAATTGATGCCTCGGGCAACTACTCGTGGGTAACAATGTCAACGTAGGCTACATGCGCCTCCAGTATCCATGGATGCATCAGCAGGCACGTAGAGTATGTTTGGTAGGCTAAGTAATCATTCCTTGTTAGTCAATTATCAGAAACACCACGTATTGAATCGATACGTCTCCAATATTATGTAACAAATCGTATGCTTTGAATCTGGTAAACGGGTCATTCGGTAGTCAGTTATTTGCAACAGTGTATCTAACGTTAAATAGCCTAGGGGCTTAGCCTAGGCTACATATTGATATTCCTACGTGAGTCCTTATCAATAATCGACTATTTAGACATTTTAGATGATAATGTGCTCTTTGGACTAATGTCTTCAGATAACTTATTTTGTTGTATTCGACAAGTGCTATGGCGAGTTTTTTAGATCTCTAGAGACACTACACATCCTCAGCAACGAAGCGGGAGCATTGTATGATCCAATGTCGCCACCCTATCACGCTTCCATGATAATTATCTGGACATTGTATCAAGTATAAAACTGTCACCTTTTCAACAGCTCATATGTGCCGATCCTATTCATTCGGTTCGCTTTGCTCGTCCTATGACTCAAACAACTGTTTACAAAAAATATATACAGGACACATCGACTTCACCAAGTACAGAAAGAGCAATTGTCGAGTCTCTCTTTTGCTAGACAACATATCAGCCACTTCAACACAACGGGATATAAATGTCTGGCCATGGCACCTCCTAGTCCTAAACTATAGGCAACTGAGGCCATTTTCGTGCAAGTGACTTTTTATTCTCTCTCACCCGCCTGGTCATTTGCTTGACAATAAACATTCCTGGCAGCTCGGTTCCCCATGACCTGCGCCATGTTTGAAAACACAATTTTTTTAAAACAAAAACCAAGTGTGAAAATCTAACTTGAATCATAATTCTGTGTCTAAGCCATATACGGCAGTGTCTGCATCACTTACCGATTGATATGTGAATTCCTGCTCCAAGAAACGTGACCAAAAATATGAAATAACAGCGTATTGTATCCATTGTCATAACAAATTACTCTGGGCAATTTCTCACCAACTTCTGTATTCTTTGCTTGGAGGAAAAAAAATGGTCTGATTGCCAACAACGCGAAAATTCCCCGCCCACATGGAACTCCCCCAACCGCCCTTAACCCCTCTCTCATACCCAACCCCTTCTCACACTGGGCGTGTTCTAGCATGCAGACGGTAGTCGAAAATCAGTGAATGAAGTCGGGGGAGGTGCATCTGCGACAGCCGAAAGTCGGACACTGTAGTGGTTTCCCAACAGCAAGGCTCAGATTAACATGGCAGCGTCAACATACGCTACATGACCAAACGTATGTGGACACCTGCTCATCTAACACATCATTCCAAAATCATGGGCATTAATATGGAGTTGGTCCCCCCCTTTGCTGCTATAATATCCTACACTATTCTGGGAAGGCTTTCCACTAGAATGTTCCACTGGAACAGTGTTGTGGGGATTTGCCTCCATTCAGCCACAAGAGCATTAGTGAAGTTGGGCACTGATGTTGGGCGATTAGGCCTGGCTCGCAGTCGGTGTTCCAATTCATCCCAAAGGTGTTCGATGGAGTTGAGGTCAGGGCTCTATGCAGGCAGTCAAGTTCTTCCACAACGATCTCGACTAAACCATTTCTGTATGGATCTCGCTTTGTGTACAGTACACTTCTAAATAAATAATCTGGAAATAACACAATGAAATATTTATCCAGCTGACAAAATATGGCTGCATCCCACTCCTAAATGAAACCCTATTTCCTATATAGTTCAAGTCCTTTGACCAGGGCCCATAGGGCTCAGGCAGTACATCTGCCTGCACTCCCAGGTGAGAAATTCAGCTGAGAACAAGAATAAGGTATGTGTAAATCAAAACACTATTACTGAGCTCAATGTAGAGAGAGAATAAAACCTGAATACAGAATGTCCTGACAGCTTGCCTTCTTCCTCAAGAGACAAAAGCTATTGAACAGAGAGAAACTAGAGTACAGAACATGATGAAAAGTAACACCAAGCAGGGAGCAGTCAAATTATTCTGTCCTTCACTCTATTTTAATATTTAGAGACAAGGAAAGTTATTTTCAGCCACCATTGAAGTGAAGGGGGAGGGGGAGAAGGCCAGATGCATTACATGACCAAAGGTATGTGGACACCAGCTTGTTGTGTTCAATGGAGTTCAGGTCAGGGCTCTTTGCAGGCCAGTCAAGTTATTCCTCACCGATCTTGACAAACCATTTATTTTTGGAGCTTGCATTGTGCACGGGGGCATTGTAATGCTGAAACAGGAAAGGGCCTTCCCCAAACTGTTGCCACAAAGTTGGAAGCACAGAATCGTCTAGAATGTCATTGTATGCTGTAGTGTTAAGATTTCCCTTAAATGGAACTAAGGGTTTTAGCCCAAACCATGAAAAACAGCCCCAGACAATTATTCCTCCTCCACCAAACTTTACAGCTGGCACTATGCCTTGGGACAGGTAACGTTATCCTGGCATCCGCCAAACCCAGATTTGACCGTTGGACTGCCAGATGGTGAAGCGTGATTCATGCCGCCAGAGAACACATTTCCACTGCTCCAGAGTCCAATGGCGGCGAGCTTTACTCCCCTCCAGCCAACACAGCTCTAAAGAAATTTGACAACCTGACTTGTTGGAAGTCATTGAGAAAGTCACTGAGCTGAGAAAGTCACTACTGCCAATGTTTGTCTATGGTGTGTGCTCGATTTTATACACCTGTAAGCAACGAGTGTGTCTGAAATAGCGGAATCCACTAGTTCAAAGGGGTGTCCAAATACTTTTGTATAAGGTGTATTGTTTGTAAAAGTTTCTGTATAAACGTCTAAATAAACTTTTCTATACCCCATATCACAAACTGAAAACATATGTGCAAAAAAAATGTTTTTTTACCCCCCTTTTCAAGGTATCCAATTGTTAGTAATTACTATCTTGTCGCTACAACATGGACTCCGAAACACAGCCCAACCAAGCCGCACTGACTGCGCTAGGCCAATTGTGCGTCGCCCCACGGACCTCCCGGTCGCGGCCGGCTGCGACAGAGCCTGGAGAACCCAGAGTCTCTTGTGGCACAGCTGGCGCTGCGATGCAGTGCCCTAGACCCCTGCACCACCCCGGAGACCCAATATGTGCACAACTAATTGGTTAGAAAGAGGTCTCAAATATAATTTTCAATTCTATCCCGATCATGTTTCAGTCCCATCTATGTTCATGTTCGAGTGGGTCAAACAAAAACACCCTAATGATTGGTTGACAAATATTGCCTCCAACAATGCAAGTGAGGGCTGCATTCATGGTGCAGTTAATGAGAATAGAGGAAGAGGTGAAGCGAGAGGGATAACTGGGCCCAAAATCTGTCTTCTCCAGCAGGTGGCGATTTTTCATATTTTTTTTATGGAGGTCAATGAGAGTGAGCGTCTAATTTGGTTGATTGGGAATTTCAATCTGGAGGAATCTGGGCATGTTTTCATCATGTCTGAGGCGTGCTTACGTCAGTGAGATGTGTTTCACACATAATTGCCCAGAAGTAGGGAAGTTCTGGGCTTCGCGCGCTGAATGATACACCCTATGACGGCTTCTAGTCTATTGATATGGGGGTGTGATCTGAAAATAAATGTAGTCCTGCTTTGTGGCATTGCGCAAAGCCGGAGACAACCAAGTGTGGGTAGTTCAAATCAAATTTTATTGGTCACATACACATATTTTGCAGATGCTAGTGTGGGTGTAGCAAAATTAATTATTATTAATTAGTGACCTTAAGTCATCAATCAAGAACAAGGGAGGAGTGAAAACCCGCAGACACACTGCCCTCCGTAGAATGAGTTTGACACCTGTGCTCTATGTGGTATTGATAACGCTATACGTTTTTGTGTGAGTAGATATGTTGTCCTAGTTCAGTAGAGCCATTGGACGTCTTTCAGCAATGTTTCTATCCCTGAATTCATTGCTAAATATACAAGCTGACACATTATTTCCAGTCTCTGAAAGACTACAACTCGTGTGGGGCGGTGCTTGGTGCTCTGGCCACATCCTCCCCCGAGGCAGGCTTTTTAAAAAGGGAGGCAGACATTAATTAACAACACAAACCTTTGGGCAAAACTGAAAGAACTGACGCAATGGCGTCAATTGATTCCACCCAACGAATTTGACGATAGACCATTTTTTGATGTTCTATTAGCTACATGGTGACATTCAACCATTGATGTTTTTACTGGAAAATAGGAAAGAGGATTAGAAAGAAATACTTGGATTTAGCTATATCCGATGCCAGCACCAAGAGGGCAGATGACAAATACGGAGGCTAGCTAAGTAAGTAATTTTTCCTGCAAGCCACCTAGCTAGTTAGATCACTTTAGTTTATCTACTGAAACCTATTTTGTGTATTGCTGGCTAACAGACTGTTTCAGTGGAGGGAAATCAAAAAACAATTGTTTGCTAACTAAGTTAGCTAAACAACTACAGGTAACCATATCTATGACTAAAAATAGAAGAGGTTGTACAATCCGAGCTCTATTGTATTTCGATAGTAAAACATATTTTTAGTCTTAGATATGGCTACTAAACAGCAAGCTACAACGTTACAACCAGCTACCTAAAGCTAGGTTTACCAACAAACATTAGCACATGACTGGAGTTGGCTGGTTGGTTAGCCTGGCGCCTGCTCATTTATGTGCCATGCCTCACGTTTAACTTGTTAGCAAACGTTTAACATCAGCAACTGTAAATCTACTAGCTAGTTATGTAACATAATTGCCGAGTTTTGAGATTGAAATGCATCCACTGTCATAATCAATCTCACAAAATTATAGGCATGACACAAGATAAGATTCCAAACAGATGTAAATAACAATTATTGCATATCCAGTAAACTAGCTAGCTAAGTTTATTAGCTAATAGTGATAAGATACAATAACAATTTACGGTTGTAAATCTCTAAAACTGATAAGCTGGTTTTACTATAAAAATATGTGCCTAAGCATGCCTGATAGACATGGCTGTAGCTAAAAACTAATTTTACTAAACTAAATTAATTTTAGTAAACTAAAATGTATTCTATATTTTTGGTGGTGGCAGCATCATGCAGTGGGGATGTTTTTCAGTGGCAGGGACTGGGAGGCTAGTCCTAGTGCACTGGGTGCGTTGAGGAGTCCAAACGGCATGACCAGGTACTCAGTGTCCACTGGCAGGGTCGCAGGGTCTTGAGCTTCCCCACAAAGAAAAATCCTGCACCAGCAGGAGAGGCAGAAGGACGAACACTCCCAACAGCCAGAGTCCTCGATGTACTCCTCCATGGCTTTGGTCTCAGGACCAGACAGGGAATTTAGCCGGCCTCGAGGCAGTGTGGTGCCCGGGAGGAGGTCAATAGCACAATCGGCAAGACGATGTGGAGGAAGGGAGGTAGCACAAGCCTTGCTGAAAGCCTCCAGGAGGTCATGGTATTCTGCACGAATGGCAGAGCGATCTGAGGCTGTACTCAATCCTGGAGGCAGACATTCCGGGGAAGGCTGTGCCGCCTTCAGGCAATGTGAATGGCAGAATGGGCTCCAACTCAGGATTCAACCCGTGGTCCAGTCAATATCCGGGTTGTGCTTCTGGAGCCAAGAAAAGCCCAAAACAATAGTGATGTGTGGAGACTCAATGAGAAGCTGTATTGACTCACTGTGGTTTCCAGATATCCGCATATTAATGGGAACTGTGCTGTGTGTAACTCTTCCAATGGAGTGGCCGTCCAGTGCCCTGGCATCCATGGGAACGGAGAGGAGTTGAGTAGGGATACTTAGTTCCGATACAAGGGTAGCGCCCATGAAACGCATCTGCACCAGAGTCAATGAGCACCCGGAGAGACTTAGGCTGGTCTCCCCACAGCAAGATCACATAAAAAGCGAGTTTGGGTAATTGGAATTAAAGGGTTCCCAGTCAGGCTCACCAGTGTACTTGTACCTACTAAGGATTCAGGTCTCTTCACTGGGCAGGTGACTATGTAATGCCCTACAGCACCACAATACGGACAACAATTAGAGTTTAGCCTGCGTGAACGTTCCCTAGGCGATAATCTCTTCCCAGTTGCATAGGTTCCGGTGTATCCTACTCACCTGTCATCGATGATTCTCAAGAGAGCTCGGGTGGCCTCGGATCCTCTCGGAAAAAGTGCTTTTGGGGACTTCCGGATTCCTTCGGAGGTGAGCGAGCCGCAGCAAATGGATGAGTGTGACCTAGGCCAGACCTCGCACTCCTGCGTTCCCGTAGACATCCATCAATCCTAATGGTGAGGGCGATGAGGGAATCGAGGTCCACCAGAAACTCCCAAGCAGCTAGCTCATCTTTTATCACCTCTGATAATCCGTGAAGGAAGGTATCGAATAGGGACTCCGGATTCCAGACACTCTCGGTGGCCAACGTGCGAAAGTCTTGCCGTAATTCAAGTAGTTCAGGCCACCTCTCTCCCGGATACCGGAGAATTGGAAACCTTCCTCACCTCTGTCATGAAGTCTTCCAAATCACAACAAATAGCGGATTGATGCTCCCAAACTGCTGTAGCCCAGGGGAGCGCCCTTCCCGACATTAGCGTAATAATATACACTATCTTCAACCAATCCAAAGGGAACGAAGATCGCTGCAGCTCAAAAATGAGGAAAGAAAACCCCGGGTTCCGGGATCCCTAGAATATCGCTCCAGAGAAGGTAAGCAGGGTTCTCGGGGAGCCGAGGTAGGCTGTACAAACCCACCACTAATAGTGAAAAGCTTACTGGGTGATTGGGGGGGGGGGGGGGGGGGTCTCGGAGGTGGCAGACTGTCTATGAGCTAACTCCCTGATTTGCGCCATAATAGCCTTGAACCCTTTGTCGTGGCGTAGCCCTTCCAAAAGGTCTAGCAGTAGCTCCTCATGCCTCCCAATGGTGGCTCCCTATAGGGAGACAGCGTGGCGGAGCTGGTCCAAGTCTGCTGGGTCTGTCATGGCCAGTTCATACTATAAGGGCACAGGGCGAGACCCAGATGCAGACACGGGAGGCAGATGATTCAAGTCTATGATATTTATTATAACCCAATGGGCTCGAGGTCATGGCAAGGCAGTATGGTCAAGCAGGCTGCTTCAGAGTCAAGGCAGGCAAGGGTCAAAACCGGGAGAACTAGCAAAAGAGATAAGAAAAAGCAGAAGCACGGAAAAACACGCCGGTTGACTTGACAGACAAGACGAACTGGCAACAGACAAACGGAACACCTGAATAAATACCCAGGGACTAATGGGGAAAACAAGTGACACCTGGAGGTGGGTGGAGACAATCACAAAGACAGGTGAAACAGATCAGTGCGTGGCAGTTTTAGATTCAGGGAAACAATGACACATTCAGAGAACACTGTTCACAAGAAGAACGTCTATATAATAAAATGACTGTGGTCAATGAATAATTCAAAACAGAAACATAGTCTTCCATTTGCACTGAGGTGGTACTGTATCATTGCACATGTAAGAAACACCTAGTCAGTCATCCAGTAAGACCGATTTGATAACCCGCTGAGCCACAAACCAGAAATATTTTTAAATGTCACCACTCAGATTTATAATGCTGTATCAGCGCTCATATCAAATTATGCTGAGGTGTTTTATTTGAGGTTCACGTCCCAATCCCACTTTCAACAACACTATCGGTAAAGTGAGATGGTGTGCTACCATCTAGTGCACATTTGGTGTAAATGCATTTATTGACCCAAATTAAATTAAGCTCCACATTAAATTAATAGCCAAGACTTTAAAAAAAAAACATTTATTCACTGAGCACCAGTCAATGAGTACATAGTTTCTCTGAATCACTGTAACAGCTATTCAAATATCTAGTTCTCAATCATAGATTTGTTTAAAGTACATCTACAGTAAGTAAATTAGTGGAATACCGTACAAAAACAACTATTTCATGGTGATAGCGCAGGCAGATTGAACAACATATATATATATATATATACATATATATATTTTGTTCAATTTAATTTTCAAAGTGAACCTATGTGCTGCCACATTTTAAGATTATGTGCTGTTACAGTATAAATAAAATACGAAACTTAGAATTCAACTTAAATACTAAGACAAAGTCGCTCGCAACAGAAAAACCCTTAATTTTCACAGACAAAAAGCCTTCATGGATATGGAAACCCCAAACTATTCAAATAAACTCAGTGCATCTAAATGACTTCAAGGCTTGAGGGAGCAACACATGGTTCCCTTGTCTGAATAGATCCTGGCATTTCATTATTCTTTTTTTATCACGGAAAACAGAAAAATCAGTCGTCCTAATTTCATCATATTGTTTGTTTTGGGGTCTGATACAGTAAACCACAAAAGGTTAGAATGGTTGCTGTCTCTATGCAAACTACTCTACTAGGCACTTAAGAATAAGACTCGAATGAGCAAACCAACAAAAATAAGCCGTGTTAAAGGCTACTCCTGCAGAAACAATGTGGGTTAGTCGGTTGGTTGCTGATCACCAGTTCTTTGGCATTCCTTCAGTCAAATTGAAACACAATGAATTGGAGTGATGCAGTGCTTTTGACAGGAAGTAATTTACATTATATTTACACCTTTCTTAAAGAAACAGTAAACATACATTAGTGACCAGTGCAATGTAGTGATGCTGTGTTGATGAGAGTTTAATATTAAGAGGTGAATGAACAGAGAGAGTTTCATCTGTGGTCAGTATGAAGCTGCTCTGTCTTTTTGTGGTAGAGAGGTGAGTGCTGTGGTGTGTGATAGCGCCTCATGTTGTCCAGCACATAGCTGCTCTATGTTAATAGGAGACGTATGTGTGTGTGTTTGTGAGAGAGTATACTAGATGTATGTGTGTTGATGTTAATTAGACCTCCTGTGGTCAATGTAGCTGTTCTCGATACACAGCACTATGAAATGGTTGGAGCAGCTGCGGGTGTGTTGGCCCAGAAGTCTGCCTGTCTGGAGTAGCGAAGCCTGGCCCGTCACCGCCATGTCACCCGCCCGCCACGCCTCACAGTAGTTAGTGGTCATACGGATGCCCACCGTACTGGAGCCATGCCACACCAGCTTCTGAGGCCTGCATTCACAGAAAACACACACTGAGAGTTACACACAGACCTATGCCATTTTACATTTACAGACACTCCTATCCAGAGTGACTTGCATCAGTGTTCACCTAAATATCCCAATCTGTGATTGTTCTCTGTGTGTGTTTTAAGGGGTCAGCCAAAGCTGGTCACTCACCAAGTAGGGTCCGTCATGACGTTCCGTCCTTCAAAGGAGTAGATGGGGATGGATGGGTCAAACACGCCTCCGTTCCCAGAGAATATGTTCATCCAGCTGCTATAGATCACCTCTCCCTGTGGAAAAGATGTGGTTAAAGCCACATTTACAGTCACAGACTTCCTGTAGTTCAGAAAGGAAACACCACGTATAAATATATTTAACTATTTATTAAAGAATTAATCATGCAAATCTTGGTAATATAGGCTCTGCTCCTTCAGGGTAGCTCACTGTCCAAGCAAAGTATCAATATTTAAAATGACCTACAAGCAGGGATGGCTATACCAATTCCCTAGCAGGAAAACAAAATCTAACATGTGGAGGCTGGGGTGGTGGGAGCAAAAGAAGCATATGCAGACTAGCAGCAAGCGGCAGCAGGATGTGTGAGCAGAACCGGTCAGATGAAATAGACCGCCAAATAAGGTAAGCGTGATTGCACCAATTAGATGCTAGTAACAATCTCAGCTGACGCATCAGCTAGCCGGTTTTCGGGTTCCCTTTCTGAACTGGCTTCGCTTTATTTTCAACAACCGCATCATAACCAAAAAAACTCAGGACCTATCAGTCCATTGTTTATGTTTTAGTTGTCATAAGAGACAACAACTGTACCTTGAGGTTGATGACGGGCATGTTGTAGCGGTCTCCCTTCTTGACGATGGTGGCCAGGTCCTGGAGGTGTGAGGACAAGAAGGCTCTGTAGGTGGCAGTGAGACCCATGGCTCGGGCCTGCTGGTAGCACTGGAAGTCTGCTCCCCGGATGCCACGCATGTCTCCAGAGAACGGAGCATTCAGGGCCACCAGGTGCAGCTGAGGGGGGCAAAAATCAATGGAAGTAACCATTGCCAACACAGCTCAAGCTAGTCCACGGTGACTGCAACTGAGAGGTATAAATGTGCAACTGAGAGGTATAAATTCCACCTTACCGCTGGTACTGAGTGTACTGTATGAGGTAGGACATTATAGTTGGGCACGTAGCTAGTTCCAACTAGTTCCTAAAAAAACAAGCGCAGATTGACACTGAATGAATAATTAAATCATAAATGAAACATTCATAACAAACTGAAGAGAGCAGATATAATGCGCAGTGTAACCACAGTACCTGGCTGTGGGGTCTGGTGCGATCTCCTGGTCTGCTCAGGGCCTGGGACACTGCAGAGGATGGGCTCTCTGCTGGGACGAGGATGAGCTCACCAAGCTGGGGAGACAGGACACACCACACTGAATAAGCACAGGCAACATCACATTTGATATTTTTTTGCCACATTTAGCCATATCAAAGGCTCTAATTAACTGGAGACATCACTGTGGGACTGTAAAGGCATGCAGTACCTGAACCTTGCGCCAGCCATCTCTAGTTCTAACGTAGAGTTCTCCCTTGTCTGAGACATATGCCATCGAGCCCTCTGCAGCACGGTGGCTCTCCCTTATCAAACTGTTGGTGTTCCTGTATGTGGACACCTGGTGCGAGAAGAGAGGAAGTTCACACTGAATCCTCTGGACATAGACAACGCTGCTCAAGCCAATCCATGGTGACAATGTGAGAACTAGTGCACACGCAAACCCACACACACAAGTCGGTAAACACATACACACATTTCTTTATGTTGACTTGGTGAGTATATAAGGAAGTACCCTACTGGTTGCCTTACCGGGTTTTCATAGCCAGTAATCCCAGGAGGACCGGGAGGCCCAGGTGGGCCGGGAATACTCACAGCTGAAAAATAGAACAGTCATACAAAGGTATCGCAGTGTACTGTAGGTCGACTAAACATACATTTGTGCTTTTCAAATGCATACATATGGAACTTGACAGCAACGCTAAGTTTAAGATGTTGTATTTTAGCGAGCACACCATGCACAGTTACCTGAACCATAGACAGGGGGTGGTCCAGGGGGTCCGGCAGGGCCAGGGGGCCCCCGAGAGCCTGGTCGTCCAATGCCAAGAACCCCTGGTTCACCAGGAGCTCCAGGATGACCAACGGTGCCAATGACGGACTCACCTTTTGGCCCCTACATAAGCATATACAAAATGTACATTTGACAGTGTCTCTGACCATTACTGAAATGAAAAATTGAAAAATCTAAGTAATAGGTGTATCATGTATTAACATTGACTATAGTTTGTAAAATGTATACTGTACTTTTGAGTATTTTGAGTCTGGAATTACTCACCACAAGGCCTGATCTCCCAGGAAGACCTGGAGGGCCAGGCAACCCAGGTTCACCCTGGTCTCCTTTCATTCCTTCATAGCCCATGTCTCCTTTTTCTCCCTGAGGAACAAACAGTTTGGTTGAATCAGACTGTTAATATATTATCACATGCATAAGTTTTACATAACATACATTTCCACTACTTATACAGTGAGTTTTGAACTGGTAAATGCTCTTTAAAGAAGTTAAGGTAAAATACTCACTACAAAGCCTTCTGGTAGAATATCATCTGATGAGGGAGAACACACATCTTATATGTCATCTTGTATGTCGGTTGCAAACACGTCTGAGGACGCTCATGGAAACAGTTTCGGTTCTAATCAAGTGCGATTATTGCCAACAAACAAGTTAAATGGAGGAGAAACTGCACCCCTGGCTGCACATGCATACCTGGTTCTCCAGGCATTCCAGGAAGTCCAACCTCTCCCTTTTCCCCTTTAGCACCTCCGTTTCTTCTCCTGCCACCTTCACAGAAATACAGTACAGGTGTATGAGACCACTGAGCTCATCTGTATGTATATGTTGAAAATATTTGTCCATAGACTAGTGATCATACGGTTATGATGATCACCCTGTATGCTCAGATTCATTTAACAAGAGTATAATGTTTGTCTTGCGCACAATGGAATATCTGATGACTTACCTTGTGACGAACCTTTGCTGCCATTAACCTACAAGTCAAAATGGTATGGTTATTGTGCTGTTATTGTGGAAGGATTTCACGGTTAAAATATGAAATTATACCCACCACCAAATAATCAACAATAAAACAGCTTTACATCCTATACACAACAGGTATAGTTGTTTTGTTTCAGTCAAGATGGCCATTCAAAAATGTCTGAAAATCAAAAGACATGTTATAGGAGAGAGATTTGTAATAACATCCAAACATCCATGCCAGCCTAATTGGCACCAAACATCCATGCCAGCCTAATTGGCACCAAACATCCATGCCAGCCTAATTGGCATCCAAACATCCATGCCAGTCTAATTGGCATCCAAACATCCATGCCAGCCTAATTGGCATCCAAACATCCATGCCAGCCTTGCACACAAAAGTTAAACATAGAATGAGGACAAGGATGGCAAGAGGTAGTAAGGAACTCGGTTTAATGTTCTTATTTTGGTTGGTCACCTTGAATCACAGGAGTTAGCCTTAACATTTTAGCACTGTAAAGCTAAAAAACAACAACAGATAAAACCACATGCAACAGCAACATGCCGGGGGTAGAGACCTTCCACCCCGCCAAACCAGGGCTCAGAGTTAAAGGAACAAGAACACTCAAGGGGAATCTTTACACCGTCAGCATAAAGCAGGCAGAAAATAGATTTTTTTCTTCTTCATGGATTCTAAAATTGATGTATTGAAGTCAATATGGCTAGTTAGTGTGGTTGAGATATATAAATATATGTAAAGTGACTATGATGTCACATGACCTTCTGACCTGCGGAGAAGCAGGAGCCAGCTTTATGCTATCGTGAGGACCACCACAAACCCAGGAAACACGGAGGGAGACAGCACGGCTGCAGACAGGAGGGGAGGGGCTGCCTGTTAGGGGTAAGAGCCCACGGACTTACATGCGCCGCCACACCCAAAGAGCCTTAAAGGGGCTCAAACACAAACTTACTGGTGTTTTGCAGAACGGTCTGGGACGGACCGGAAAAACTGTCTTTAAGATTCAGAGGAAAATTATGACATCAGCATTGATATTGACATCATTGACGACATCTGGATATCCAATGAAAGCGAGTTCTTCATGTGTTGACATTAGATCATTACTGGAGACAAACGACCATTTTGTTGTTCTGTTTTGTTTGTCTCCGGTGTGTCTTGTTGCTTCTATATGAACATTGCTACTAAATCAAAGGACCAATCTCTTCCATAGCGCATACTAATTATAGTAGAGAAACAGCAATGACATCAATGTGTACTTATACAGCAATGACATCAATGTGTACTTATACAGCAATGACATCAATGTGTACTTATACAGCAATGACATCAATGTGCACTTATACAGGCATACTGTACTTACTCCGTTGAGCCCTGTTACTGGTCCTGGGGGTCCGGGAGGGCCAGGAGGACCAGGAAGTCCCTACAAACAATCACACAGATCAATCAATCACAGTCAATGACACCTCACTTTTCTGTCACTTAGTTGATTTGTACTGTACTCGCATAAAATCATGTTTTAAGATGGCGATTCTTACTGGTTGACCAATGGCATCTCCCTGGTCTCCCTTCTTCCCTGCCATTCCAGGTCGCCCCTGCGGAGGTAAGAAGGCCAACACTTAAACAGGGAAAGTTACATTGACTCATCTTTTACTCAACCAAATTAAAACAGCAGAGGGTTGACAAAAAGCACTGACCGGTCGACCAGGGAACCCATATTCTCCCTTTTGTCCAGTTGGTCCAATTGGTCCCTGAAAAATAACATGCTTTTCTATCATTTCACATTCACCCACTACTAGACAGTAGATGTTTACAGTTGTTACAGATACCAATATGTATAATACAAGTGTACATTTCTATAGAGCATTATTTTATGCTTTTACAAGGCATCATTGACTTACCATGACACCATAAGCTCCAGGGAAGCCACGCTCACCCTGTGAAAAGCACACCGACATGGTCAGAGCACCTAATCATCAGAAAACCACTACCATACAGTGACCTTTAACCCTAGAGGTAGAGAGAGGAGTCACCTTGATTCCTTTTGGTCCCCGAGGCCCCCTGACACTTGTCAACACAGTTCCATCGGCAGCGATAGTGACACCAGCTTCCCCTTTCGCACCCTATGAGGAGGAAAGACATAGCAGACACATAGACATGATCATCAGGTCTTGGTTAGGTTGTTAAAGTCCTATCTGATGTAAGATCCATGAAGTAGTACTTATCTGGCATGGAGGGACAGTAAACATTAACAGAGCTTCTGATCCTTACCTTCATTCCTGGTGGACCTTGAAAACCAGGAAGCCCACTGTCACCCTTTGGTCCTCTTGGGCCCTGGGTAAAGACCACAATAATAATTATGGACAGAGAAGATAAGCATATTAGAGCATATTTACTTATAGTGGGTGAGTCAAAATATGTTATATTCAGAACTACAGACTCTTATCATTATGATAAGGAACCTACCCAATTCCTTCCCATGGCAGCAAAGACAAAATTAAATCAGCATGGTATTTACAGTAGTACATAAATATACAATCCATCCTGAATGTTATATATGGGGTTGGGTTGTTCCACTAATTCGGTGCCTTTTGAGAAGTGTACCTTGGTCAAATTCTTTTTTTGATTTCACCTAATTTGAACATTCTGTCATAAAGACCACATGTCTAACTTCATAAAAAACATGTTTTCCCATCTTAAGAGGTTAATAAAAAATAAAGTAACAGGGTTGACCGTTGACGATTTCTTCTTAAATCAGCCATAAATCGCGTTGTGACAGGGGGAATGGAAGCTTGTTGTGTGCAGCAGGGATTGGCAATTGAATTCAAGCTTCACCCCAAAAATCTATTTGTTAAATAATTTCTGGCCTGTCTATCTATGGGTAACAGGGTTGACATGTTATGCTCGACCCACTCAGTTTTCCACCACAAAACACCAGAAAATTGCCAAAAATAGTAGAACCAGCTCACCTGCTTTTACTCTATGATTTGAATATTAGATGTTCAATGTTTCTTTTGAAAAAAAAAAAACAGTTTCACCATATTACGAGTTCAGTTCACGTAACAGCTTTGACCTTGAGGGACAGACGTACTGTAAATGAATCACTTGTCACATCAAATAAATAATAATCATCAGAAATTACTTTGTCAAAGCAACAAAATAACTAGGGTTTTACAATGCAGGTGAAACTTGGAGACATTTTGGGATTAAGTGGGTTATAATTTTCCTAGAAGTGACAGGGTTGATGGAGGGACATGTCAAAATGCTGAATATTGGCACTTCAGCAAGACTTTATTCATATTAAAAAAAACTGATTTATTGAATTCTCCATGTGGTCTATATTAAACAGCACAGACTTTTAAAATGCAATATTAGTGCACAATTTCTACTTAAAATATCAAAGACAGGGCACTCTTTTCGTGGAACAACCCAGTAATCACATATTAAGTATGGAGTTGCTCTTACAGGGAATCCTGCTCTGCCAGGCTCGCCTTCAGGGCCCTGTGACATGCAACAAAACACACACAGGCAGGTAGCAGGACTGGGTCAGCATAGCTGTCAATCACATGCAATAATAAAGTAGCATGCAGCGTCTTTGCAGAATATACTACTATGCATGATAGCATCCATCTCACAAAATACAGCAGAAACATTTCCAAGGCTGTAATGTAAGAACAAGCTTTTAAAACTGATAACATCATAGTTAAGTGTATGTGTATGCATTATGTAAGTAGGCGAAGCGTATGCATTGTATAAGTAGCCTGTGTTATGGATCAAGTATGCATTATGGTTGTTTGGGTGGTTAGGTTGACCCTTAGCTGAGTATCTCTAGTAAATAGGCATGGCAATTGAAAACAGGCCATTCTGGCTTCATACATGACAGATGTGAATGAATAATTAGCATCATTGCCCATGCATGAAATAGCAATAAATGCAAACTGCCCTGAGGCATATTGATATGTGCCATGCTCCAGCATCCAGACTATTTAATGTAAAGCATAATGGATATTGCCATTTAAATATAATGGGCGAGTTTCAGAAATACATCAAATTAACATTGTGCTACTTACCATTGGGCCAGGGGGCCCACGTATCTCAGTGATGTTAAACATGCCCTCTGTATTGTTCAGGAGGAGCTGAGGATAAACATATGACATATTGATTACAGTAGCAAATCTAATGTAGCTATACTAGCTGTAAGCTTTACATACTGTACAAACTATGAATATATTAAAACCATGTGGATGGTGACAGACAACTCAAGTTACTTCCTGTTATGAATGCTCATGAAGTTAATAACCCTTAATAAACGACAACAGCTCTATTCCTGTTCAATGTGTGTGTGTGATTTGTGAAACAGCACTCAGACAGGGGATGAGAGGTGTGGGGTGGACGTACATCCTGCAGATTGATAATTGGTCCTGGAGAGCCGGGAGGACCAGGAGGACCAGGTACATTGTGTCCATCAGGACCACACTCCCCCTGTAAGACACCACACACAGGAGAGTTAGGACAAAGAACCCCCATGAACTCAACAAGCCATTTGAACGACACAACCAAAGTAGGTCTATAATGTTGTAACAGGCTTTGATACAACCACAAGTATTATATGATGAACATATGATGAACAGAAGAACAGCCCACATCAGGGTTAGTTTGGAGTCGTTCTGCTGTCTAACACTAACATACCTTTGGTCCTGGATCACCTTTGTCTCCTTTCAATCCCTGCAGAGACAAGCACACACAACACAGTTAAAAATATTAGCCAGGTAGTAGTTGAGGTTTAGCTAGCTACAAACTTTAAATTCATGGTTACTGCAGATGATGCTATACTTTCTGGTTCAATACTGACCCTGGCGCCTGGTAACCCAGCTAGCCCTTGAAGTCCCTCAGGTCCAGAAGCACCAGGCTCACCCTGAAAAGAGACAGAACAAAGGTGAAGACACATCCACCAATGTCCACTAATAATATTGTAGAAGGTGGTGTAAGAGAGATGCAACCAACCTTCACTGACAACCCAGGAGCCCCATCCTTCCCATCTTCACCCTGTAGAAAACAAACAGGATATACAACTGATCAGATTTCCATGTGAACCTAGTTTTTTCCACAGCCTAGTTATTTTCCTCGTTTGTAATCCTACCTTTGGTCCTGCAGGGCCAGGGAGACCAGGAGGTCCCTACAGAAGAGAGTAGATAACAACAGTTATTCCCATGGATCTCAAGGTGAAATACAATGTAAAAGGACTTCAAAACTACAGGAGACACACACATATACCAATCTCAATCACCTGAGGGCCTTTGAGTTCTGTGCCAAGGACCATGTCATTCTTCCCAGACCCCTCCACATCCTGCAAGCACCAACACACAACATTATTGCATTCAGAATCAATAGAGACAAAACAAGACAACAGTATGATGGGAAACTGACTCAACAGTAAAATCAACAAAACAGCACCTCAACAAAAAATCCTCCTCCTGGGGGTCCGGGGGGGCCAGGCAGCCCTCGAGGTCCAGGGTCGCCCGTCTTCCCCTCTGGTCCCCTCGGTCCTGTAGCTCCTGTCAGCCCTGGGTCACCTGATACACCCTGCGAGGAAGAACAGACCCATTTAACTGACTATGAAGAACAAAGTATAGTTTTGACTTAAAATGACAACACCTAAAGTAGATGCTTCTGCATGTCAACAGCATGATTAGGAACAAAGCTCTCATTGGTTGATTTATGCATTTTATAATTGATAACTGAGTTGTCAGATGGTTAAAATACCATTGGTCCATTTGGTCCAGCTAGTCCTTGTTCACCCTATGTGAGGAAAATAGATAGATATGAGTAAGCATTTGCAATGGACATGGTAATATGGGATCTAGCCAGCTAATTTCCCTTGTAAAATACAAACAATAGCCTACTGTCATCTTACCTTCAGACCTGTAGGCCCTGTCAACCCAGCATCCCCATCCAGACCAGTAGGACCCTGAAATCAACAGCAGAGAGATGTGATGTCACAACCGTCGCTCTCTGAATCTCCTACACATAAAGGTCACACAAGTGACTAGTCAACCATGACCAAGACTGTCTTGCTTTTCTTAGTGTCATAGTAGCTACCATATGTACCATTGCAAAGATAACTTCCAAGTCATTTAAAAGGTTTCTCATAATTATTCATGATGAGATTATTTTTTCAATTACTTTAATCCAACAGAATTAGTTACTTTTCATCATAAAATATGATATTCTACTTTCTCAATAGGGTTGACAAAATTTTTAATACATCTTAGCCAGCCGGTGCCACCATTTTCCCTTTGCCATTCCTGAAGGAACAACATGGCTCATCGACTGTAAAAAATAAAAGTGCAAGCTCCATCAATGCAGTTAGTGAAAGCACGCACGCAACAGACTTATATAAAAAGGAAGGTTCTCTCCAATGTAGCTGGACCATGTTTGATGTATGAAACACATACTGTAGCTCAAGCTCAATGTCCATCAAGGCAGTTAAAGTCAAACCTGGGTAGTTTCTCATTTAATGAGAGGATGGGGGATGAGCATAGAGCCTTGATGGTTTCATAGATGGGTAAACAACTATAAGCAGAAGCCAATAAGCGCGCGCACACACACACACACACACACACACACACACACACACACACACACACACACACACACACACACACACAGTAAGTTAAATGGGCCAGGCTGTTAGAAAACATGGTTGGAGAGTACAGTCTTCCTTTTCAAGCCTACTGGTTCAGTAACGGAACCAGGGCAATACCTCGCCAGACCCAAGCCCAGAGCCGAACAACCCTGAGCCAAACTCAGAGCCAAATGCAGAGCCCGACCCAGAACCACTAAACCAATCCTCAATCACCTGAAACAATAAAGGCCAGGGACAGCCAGGTCAATAACAACAGAGAGTAGAGAGGAAACCACTGTCAGCTACAATGCATGCATACACATATAGACTATAAAATAACATTTACAATACAAAACAAAAGTGGGAACATCAACAGTTGGTAACCGGTGGAAACGGGGAACCATCCATAATGGATCTTAATAAGGATAACGTGGGACAGAGAGAGATCTCACCGGTGGTCCAGGTTTCCCAACAAGGCCGTCTCTGCCAGGTGGCCCTGGAGAACCTGGTTGTCCAGGGAATGAGCCCTCGGAGGCTTCGAAGAAACGGGTGGGACCAGGCGGGCCAGGTTGACCTGGAGGGCCGGGAGGACCAGGGGAACCCTAGGAGAGAGAGGACACCTCACTAAAATCACCACATCACTATAGTGGAGTGGTCTCAACTCTATGTGATCAGATGAAACACCCCTACCTGCTGGATATGGGATGCCATAGCACACATTTAACACAGAGAGGTGAATATGCTTAGCCTCTTACTACCAGCCTGATATCACAAGTTTATATAAATATGTGATTCCATGTAGTGAAACATATTTATGAGAGCTTGCGAGATCAGGCTGGTAATACGAGGCTCAAATACTCATCCTAGAGACGTTTTATTAGAGAGAAAAAACATAACAGATTGTGGAAGGACCACCAGAGGGCAGGCTGAGCTCACTGATAGTAGCCCAACAAGGCATGTGAGACAAGGTAACCAGAAGCAATTAAGCACAGCTGACAGTACTAATGACATATTCTCTTTCCCCTATAAGAGAGAGGAGGGAACCAGCAGGAAAGGGGAAGAAGATAAACTATCTAGAATGGCTACCAAGAGAGGGGAGCTATCCAAGAAGAGCCATTAAGACGGTGACAAATCTGTGATTGTTGTTATAGTTGAAAGATAATCGTCTCTTGTGTTCCTGTGTCATCTAAAAAAGAATGTGTATGTTGTTCCTTGGGAGACTCTCATTGATTGTGTTGGAGTGTTTGTATTGACAGAAATCTCTCAATAGAGAACTGTGTTCAATCAAGAAAACCTACTCCTGACTCGTTTATTCCACCTTTCCGCTTTAGAGTGACACCAAATGACTTGGTCCGCTCACAAGATAGACTGACAGCAGAATGACAGATTAGAAGAATGTTCTTACTCTGATAAATTCTGTATCGTCAAGGTCCCCAAAGCCAGAGCCGAGTGCATCTTCTCCATACTGTAATTCAAAGGAAAACAAGCAATTAAACAAATCCCCAGTTTAATCCAATGTTTCCAGGATGTTACACTGACACCCACCGGTACACTGTGAGATTTGAGTGGTCCGGGAGGGCCTGGAGGCCCCGGTAAGCCTACTCCTGTGTCCCCCTGTACAGAAGAGAACATGGTAAGACTAACTGCCTATCTCATACACAAATATATATGATTATTTAGTTGTAATTATTGTACCTTATCTCCTTTGACTCCAACCTCTCCTGCTAACCCTGGGAATCCATACGGTCCTCTTTGTCCCTGTGGGGATTAACATAGGTCATATTTAAAGACATACAGTATATTTCTATAATAACATAACAAAACCATACACATTTGACACAAGACCAGATGTACTCACTGGGTCTCCATCTTCACCCTTGCTTCCCTGAAATGAGAACAGTCCTTAGATGTATCTGTTCAATCTTATCAAGTGAAGATAATAGAAAACATAATCAAACATGTACTAGTATCACAGAGTAATTAGAGATTATAATGAGGTAAAGCTTACAGGCTGTCCGTCCTTCCCTGGCACCCCAGGGGCCCCTGAAGGCCCCTGAGGGCCCCTTGGTCCTGGCTGGCCGTGTCCAGACCTATCCTCAGAGGGAGTGGGAGGGCCACGGGGGCCAGCAGGACCCATAGGCCCAGGCTCTCCTCGCTCTCCTTTCTGTCCGTAGCTAAGAGGCCTGCCCTGAGGATCAGCAGGAGAACATTGTGTAGAATCTATTAAATACTGAATAACTTAAGCTGAATAACTTAAGCATTTAAAGCAGATCAGGGTTTGAGGCACGTTACTTGTAATAATCTTAGCTATTACTTACATCCCCTGACCTCTCCCCTGGCTCCTCTGTTTGGTGGGGTCCTGAGAGGAAAAAGCGACACCAATAGGATTCACCAATGAGGCTTCAATTAATGCTAACCATTGAGGGATATTTGATATTTTCAAACAACAAACGCTCTAGCCACTAGACTACCTGGGGTGGCAGGTAGCCTAGTGGTTAGAGCGTTGGACTAGTAACTGAAAGGTTGCAAGATCGAATCCTGAGCTGACAAGGTAATAATCTGTTATTGTGCCACAGTTAACCCACTGTTCCTAGGCTGTCATTGAAAAAAAAAAAATTGTCTTAACTGACTTGTCTAGTTAAATAAATGTAACCTTTAAAAAAAACTAGAATAGCCAATGAGAGACAAATAAGATTGATCAATGCAAAGGGAAAATCTAATAATTTACAGTCACCAGGTGAGTTAAATCAAGCTTGCCAATCAAGTAATTTGAAAGTGCCCTGTAATGCCATGACATGATTGGTTAAGATCAGAGTATGGTGAACCTGCCTTCCCCACCTTCGAGCAGCATCTCCTGATGTGCTTTGTTTGTGGGGGTCAGGTGAACAGTGTACTCATCTAGCTCCAACTCTGGAGACTCTGTGGGTGGAGCTCGCACTGGCAAGCTTAGCATGTCCTCTGGCTGGAGGGAAAGAAAATCAGGGAGGGAGATATTGTAAAAAGAGGGAGGGAAGCAGGAATGAACAGTAAGTAAACTGATAAAACAATGTCCAATTTATTTGAAATAAATTATAATTGTCCAATTGTCCAATGAAATGAAATATCTAGCTAATTAAAACATCTGGACAAGATTCAAATAAGAACAGGCAGCTTATGTAATATATTTATTTGTAGGAATTGGGGTCAGGGCAGATTGTGCGTTTATTTAGGGGCAGAGTGAGATGACAAGTACAGTATGTTACACGGCTAGTGATAGGAGGATGAAAGTGAATGTAGCAAACACACAGCCAGAATCTGGAGCAATCCAGCAAAGGAAGAGAAACGGACAACAACCAAGGGGTGTTCACTAGGTACATAAACAACCACTGCTACCCATAGCCATAACACACATGAAAGGCCAGTGTAGAGACTTATCTCTGGGTAGAGATGGAGGTACTGAATCTTCCTACTTGAACTTGAATATATCCCCCAGTGTTCACTTTTACATACTTGTGTTTTGTACCAGGACAAATTTCAACTGATGATACAGAAAAGCTGTTCTGCTACATGTAAGAGACGTCCAATGAAGTCTATCAGGGAGTGTTGCTCAGACAACAATGTGCCTTGTGCCCAAGCCAATCTTAGCTGTGCGGACCGTTCCTTGTCTCACCAACGCTCACCCAGCGTCTGCTGACATTCTGTTTCACCGAACACATTCCTCTCTTACACCCCGTGCTCACACCTCCCACTTTTACTCACCTGTGCTGTTTCCTTTTTTCGTTCCATGTTCATCAACTTGTCATCTGTTTCACGGTCATGCAACGTGTCATCCCCACTCCCATCCCCAGAAGCCTGGAATACAGGAGACATTACCACACATCTCTATTCAAAGAAGCAGGTATATCTCACTGGTCACCCCCCAAAGCCAATTCCTACTTTGGCCGCCTCTTCTTCCAGTTCTCTGCTGCCAATGACTGGAACGAACTGAAAAAATCACTGAAGCTGGAGACCCATTTCTCCCTCACTAGCTTTAAGCAACAGCTGTCAGAGCAGCTCACAGATCACTGCACCTGTACATAGCCCATCCAACTACCTCATTCCCATACTGTTATTTATTTATCTTGCTCCTTTGCACCCCAGTATCTCTACTTGCACATGCATCTTCTGCACATCTACCATTCCAGTGTCTAATTGTAATTATTTTGCCACCATGGCCTATTTATTGCCTTACCTCCCTTATCTTACCTCATTTGCACTCACTGTATATAGATTTTTATTTTTGTCTACGGTATTATTGACTATGTTTGTTTATTCCATGTGTAACTCTGTGTTGTTGTATGTGTCGAACTGCTGTGCTTTTTCTTGGCCAGGTCGCAGTTTTAAATGAGAACTTGTTCTCAACTAGCTTACCTGGTTAAATAAAGGTGAAATAAAAATAAAATAAAAAAGAAGAGATTGACACCAGTGGCCTAGAAGTAGCATTTCTCTCAATAACCACTAGAGGAAACTAACTCTTCATTCCATCATTTAGGCACAGAAGGCCAGAGTAGTGGCAGCTTTGTACAGGCAAATGTTGTTACATAGTGAGTGATATGAGTGAGAGCCAGTGAAGCAATCAACCAGAAACAGTACTTCACATTTTAAACACAAGAGGGAGCCACCAGTATGCTCTATGCAGAGTCAAGTCATGTATAAATTCGTTTTGAGAGCCAGAAGCTTAACACGTATTAAATAATCTGTACTGGCAAGGTCTTTAGAATATCAGGAGCTCAAGGCTATGGATGAATACATATCTATGGAACAGGCTGTGGTGTAGACACTCACATAGGGATCATCCTCTTCACACTGCTCCACTGCAGCCCTGGGGTCCGGCTTGATCACCAGCTGCTGGATAGAGCCCTGTACAGAGGGAAAGAGAGATGTAATAATGCTTTGATGATGTATAATAGGGAGTTATTGTGCTTATATAGCTAATTGAATTGGCTAAATTGAGACGAGAGAGAGAGAAGCAAAAAGAGTCACACAGCAGGAACGTTTATTCTGAAGGCTTTCCTATACAGGTAGAAAATGCTTACATTTAGAGGCAAGAGGCCCTTTCTACAAGCAACACATGGTTACACACATTTTAATCTGTGAGCAGTATTTGACAGGGCTGGGCACCCACTCATTAACTGTCATTGTCACAAGCATTCCTTCCACCTTCCGCGTTATTAACCTAAAGCGTGTAATGTGCAACACGATGACGTCATTGGAGGACATTATAGTGAATACCAGTGATCATGAAAGAGTGTGGCAACAAAAACATTGGCTAAGGCCCATGGACTAGAAGCCGACAGGATGAGTAGATTAACATCACGTACAGTAGCAGATTATGATCAGTAAAATACAGAGTACAGAACACAGCAAACTGCTGACTGAAACACAGTTACTGTGAAATCATAAAATCATACCATAGGAGATAGAGAGAAACAGAGGCAGAACACAAGGCCAAAGACACAAAGACAGAGGGAGCGAGTGAAACTAATGAAGGCTGCATCAGAACAAAACCCAGAGCTTTGTCCAGGCTGGTTTTGAAGGGTGAGAGCCATCTCTTGGCAAGGCATTTGGCCCATCAGTATTGTATCTCCCAGCAAGACAGTGTTCTGTTGGCTGTGGGATCTCTTTCCCCCTGATTCTCCCCCTTTCACTCACCCCTCTACCCATCTCCCCCCTCCTCTCTCTGCCTCTCTCCTCTTCCTTCTCCCACCTCCTCTCACCCCCCTCCACCTCTCTGCTTCCACTCCTCTCCTCTTCCCTCTCTCTCCCCCTTATTTCCCCCTCTCCTCCCTCCCTCTCTGGCCCCTCTGCTCTGATTGACTGACACTGTCTTTACCCCTCCTGGACCTCTCAGGCCCCTGGCCGGCACCAAAGTGCCTCACAACAACAAAAGGAAAAGCTACCCACTTTGCTGCCATCGCCATGGAAACTACTTTCCCAAACACACACCACTACCACCACCGTCAGCACCACTCTTAAAGCACAGCCGCATGTTAATAAAGAACATTGCAGGACGGTTCATTTGGAGAATAAAGTCCCATTCACATTCACTCCATCATCAGTGTTTGTTGGACCATATTGAAGTGGCCAGGCTTTAAGGGAACTTTTGCTCTTATTGGGCTTGAAGTATGATATTAATATTTTCATTGACTATATTGAAACAGCCGTACAGTTGTCTCCATAGATAATCTAGATGAAATATCTCAATGGTCTCACTCTCTGCAACGTCACTGGAAGACAGTCAATGTGGGGGTAGAAGGGGAAGACACCGTTTAATAAATGTATCACTAGTCACTTTAATAATGTTTACATATCTTAAATTACTCATCTCATATGTATATACTGTATTTTATACCATCTATTGCATCTTGCCTATGCCGCTCTGCCATTGCTCTTCCATATATTTATATGTATATATTCTTATTCCATCCCTTTACTTATATTTGTGTGCATTAGGGAGTTGTTGTGGAATTGTTAGATTACTTGTTAGATATTACTGCACTGTCGGAACTAGAAGCACAAGCATTTCCCTACACTCGCAATAACACCTGCTAAGCATGTGTATATAACCAATCAAATTTGATTTGATTTGAGTGAACCTCAGTCTCTCCTGTCAGGAAAGACTGGAACAGAGATCACAGGATACATTAACGTGAGGCCTTGAGCTGAGCTGAGTTGACCATGCAGAGGTGGTTCTGTTTATTAAACAAGGCTTACTGATATCTCTCCCTTCCTCTCTGAGAGACCGCCAAGACCTCCCGTTAGCCTTGAATCAGGTCTGTGTCCTATCGATGGCTGTCAAATACCAGAATGTTTGGAGCTGAGTTATACAACCATATATGAGCTGATTCTGAAAAACTGTGATCAACTGACTATAATCCATGACTGAGCACATTCATACAGTAATCACTATACATGATATAGCTAAACATTCTTGTTAGAATAGGATATTGTATGCTAAACAAGTGGTGCACAGCCAGGTGGAAGAATACCCAGCTGTGGAGCTTTTAGTACAGTTGTTAAGAATAATTCTACACAGACGATCTTGTTATTGGAGTAATGTTCATGCTAACACAGACTGGGAAAACAGTAGGACTCTCACTACACAGCGCAGAGACACACACACACACACACACACAGACACACACACACACACAGACACACTATGCAACATGGTCAAATGAAACAGAAGACCAATAAGTGGTAGATTACTTACCACAAACTTCTCCAGGCCAGTTCCTCCAGCATTGCCCACGAAGATGCCTGAGCTGGGTTCAAAGCTGAGCTGGCGGCTGCTCCTGTGGAAGGTCTCTGCTTGGAAGTCATCACAGTCCATATAGAGGCGTACCTCCTGGTCCTGCACCGACAGAGTGAAGCGCGTCCACTTATTCCTCATATCAGGCAACTTGAAGGACGCCACCTGTTGGCTGTGTGAGGACTCCTCGCCCCCCTCGGTGTAGTACAGCTGAATCCTCTGGGTCTCGTCCTCCACGGGCGTCAGTGCCAACCCCAGCTGCACCACCTTCTGCTGGGCATCAGTGATGGCGAACAGCACCCCTCCCTGTTTGCTGCTGGGCCTGATGGTGACAATGATGGCAAAGTCCCTGAAGAAAGGATCGGGCATGAAGGTCTTGGTGAGACGTCCGATGTTGGCGTCAGGCCCGAAGCCGTAGGCCGGGAAGCCCTCATAGCCGGTGATGAAGGAGACAGAGGGAGGGAGTGGCACTCCGATCAACTCGGTCAGGTCTAGGTGTCCCGTAGAGCCACGGTCTGTAAGGAGGAGGAAACAACATATTCATGAGATCTAAACAAAATGAACAGAATCATATGTATGTGTCATGCCCTGACCATAGAGAGCCATTGTTTCACTATGGTGAAGTGGGTCAGGGTGTGACTGGGGGTGATCTAGTTTATTTATTTCTATGTAGTGTTCTAGTTTATTTTCTACGTTGGTGATTTGTATGATTCCCAATTAGAGGCAGCTGATTTTCCCACCTGTGTCCCACCTGTGTGTATGGGATATTGTTTTGAGTTAGTGCACGTAGCATCTCAGTAGTCACGGTTCGTTGTTAGTTTATTTGTTTTTGTCTTTGCTAAGTTCCTCATGATTTAATAATAAAGTGAAACTCAACATCCGCTGCGCCTTGGTCTGATATTTATTCCAGCGAACGTGACAGTGTGAGCCTAAAGCTGTATAGAAAACTCTATATTTAAATATTTCAAACTCTATATTAATTTATTTAATTTTATTTCACCTTTATTTAACCAGGTAGGCTAGTTGAGAAAAAGTTCTCATTTGCAACTGCGACCTGGCCAACATAAATACAGCATATAATACAACATATAAATACAGTATTGTGATGAGGTAGATTGGATGGGCTATTTACAGATGAGCTATGTACAGGTGCAGTGATCTGTGAGCTGCTCTGACAACTGGTGCTTAAAGCTAGTGAGGGAGGTAAGAGTCTCCAGCTTCAGAGATTTTTGCAGTTAGTTCCAGTCATTGGCAGCAGAGAACTGGAGGGAGAGGCAGCCAAAGGAAGAATTGGCTTTGGGGGTGACCAGTGAGATATACCTGCTGGTGCGCGTGCTACGGGTGGATGCTGCTATGGTGACCAGTGAGCTAAGATGAGGCGGGGCTTTACCAAGCAAAGACTTATAGATGACCTGGAGCCAGTGGGTTTGGCGACGAGTATGATGCGAGGGCCAGCCAACGAGATCATACAGGTCGCAGTGGTGGGTAGTATATGGGGCTTTGGTGACAAAACGGATGGCACTGTGATAGATTGCATCCAATTTGTTGAGTAGAGTGTTGGAGGCTATTTTGTAAATGACATTGCCAAAGTCGGGGATCGGTAGGATAGTCAGTTTTACGAGGGTATGTTTGGCAGCATGAGTGAAGGATGCTTTGTTGCGAAATAGGAAGCCGATTCTAGATTTAATTTTGGATTGGAGATGTTTAATGTGAGTCTGGAAGGAGAGTTTACAGTCTAACCAGACACCTAGGTATTTGTAGTTGTCCACATATTCTAAGTCCGAACCGTCCAGAGTAGTGATGCTGGACGGGCGGGCAGGTGCGGGCAGCGATCGGTTGAAGAGCATGCATTTAGTTTTACCTGCATTTATGAGCAGTTGGATGCCACGGAAGGAGAGTTGTATGGCATTGAAGCTCATCTGGAGGTTAGTTAACAGTGTCCAACAAAGGGCCAGAGGTATACAAAATGGTGTCGTCTGCATAGAGGTGGATCAAAGAATCACCAGCAGCGAGAGCGACATCATTGATGTATAAAGAGAAGCGAGTCGGCCCGAGAATTGAACCCTGTGGCACCCCCATAGAGACTGCCAAAGGTCCGGACAACAGGCCCTCCGATTTGACATACTGAACTCTATAGGAGAAGTAGTTGGTGAACCAAGCGAGGCAATCATTTGAGAAACCAAGGCTGTTGAGTCTGCCAATAAGAGTGTTGTAATTGACAGAGTCGAAAGCCTTAGCCAGGTCGATGAATACGGCTTTACAGCATTGCCTTTTATCGATGGCGGTTATGATATAATTTAGGACCTTGAGCGTGGCTGAGGTGCACCCATGACCAGCTCTGAAGCCAGATTGCATAGCGGAGAAGGTACGGTGAGATTCAAAATGGTCGGCAATCTGTTTGTTAACTTAGCTTTCAAAGACCTTAGAAAGGCAGGGTATAATAGATATAGGTCTGTAGCAGTTGGGTCTAGAGTGTCTCCCCCTTTGAATAGGGGGATGACCGCGGCAGCTTTCCAATCTATGGGAATCTCAGACGATACGAAAGAGAGGTTGAACAGGCTAGTAATAGGGGATGCAATAATTTTGGCAGATAATTTTAGAAAAAGAGGGTCCAGATTGTCTAGCCCGGCTGATTTGTAGGGGTCCAGATTTTGCAGCTCTTTCAGATCATCAGCTATCTGGATTTGGGTGAAGGAGAAGCTGGGGAGGTTTGGGCGAGTTGCTGTGGGGAGCGCAGAGCTGTTGATCGGGGTAGGGGTAGCCAGGTGGAAAGCATGGCCTGCCGTAGAAAAATGCTTATTGAAATTCTCAATTATTTTGGATTTACCGGTAGTGGCAGTGTTTCCTAGCCTCAGTGCAGTGGGCAGCTGGGAGGAGGTGCTCTTATTTTCCATGGACTTTACAGTGTCCCAGAACTTTTTTGAGTTTGTACTACAGGATGCAAATTTCTGTTTGAAAATGCTAGCCTTAGCTTTCCTAACTGGCTGTGTATATTGGTTCCTAACTTCCCTAAAAAGCTGCATATCACGGGGGCTATTCGATGCTAATGCAGAACGCCACAGGATGTTTTTGTGCTGGTCAAGGGCAGGCAGGTCTGGAGTGAACCAAGGGCTATATCTATTCCTAGTTCTAAATGTTTTGAATGGAGCATGCTCATTTAAGATGGTGAGGAAGGCACTTTTAAAGAATAACCAGACATCCTCTACTGACGGGATGAGGTCAATGTCATTCCAGGGTACCCCGGCCAGGTCAATTAGAAAGGCCTGTTCACAGATGTGTTTTAGGAAGCGGTTGACAGTGATGAGGGGTGGTCGTTTGACCCCCAGACCCATTACGGACGCAGGCAATGAGGCAGTGATCGCTGAGATCTTGGTTGAAAACAGCAGAGGTGTATTTGGAGGGAGAGTTAGTTAGGATGATATTTATGAGGGTGTCTGTGTTTATGGATTTGGGGTTGTACCTTGCAGGTTCATTGATCATTTGTGTGAGATTGAGGGCATCAAGCTTAGATTGTAGGATGGCCGGGGTGTTAATTTAACCTCTTGAAGCTAGGGGGCACTATTTTTATGTTTGGAGAAAAAAAAGTAAACGGCCTATTTCTCAGGACCAGATGCTACAATATGCATATAATTGACAGATTAGGATAGAAAACACTCTAAAGTTTCCAAAACTGTCAAAATATTGTCTGTGAGTAGAACAGAACTGATATTGCAGGCGAAACCCTTAGAAAAATCAAACCAGGAAGTGGCTTCTATTTTGAAAACTCCATGTTCCATAGCCTCCCATTGCTCCATTTAAAGGGATATCAACCAGATTCATTTTCCTATCGCTTCCCCAAGGTGTCAATAGTCTTCAGACATAGTTTCAGGCTTTTATTTTGAAAAATGAGCCAGAAAGATAACATCTCGTCGGGTGGTCACATGGGTTTTGCTCGTGCAACAGAGTTCGGACAGCCATTTCCTTTCCCTCTCCTACTGAACAAGACCGTTGCGGTTGATATATTATTGATTATATATTTTAAAAACAACCTGAGGATTGATTATAAAAAACATTTGACATGTTTCTGTGGACATTACGGATATTATTTGGAATTTTCGTCTGCGTTGTCGTGACCGCTCTTTCCTGTGGATTTCTGAACATAACGCGACAAACAAACAGAGGTATTTTGGATATAAAAATAATCTTTATGGAACAAAAGGAACATTTGTTGTGTAACTGGGAGTCTCGTGAGTGAAAACATCTGAAGATCATCAAAGGTAAACGATTAATTTGATTGCTTTTCTGATTTTTGTGACCAAGCTACCTGATGCTAAGTGTAGAGAGAGGAAAAAAGGGGGAAGAGGTATTTATGACTGTTATAAACCTTCCCCCAGGCCAACGTCATGACAGAAGGGTACGGTACTATTATAGATATCAGCAACATTTCTAATTTCAGCATTGCATAACTGTACAACGATAACATCCAATGCTCTCGTCAAGATATGTCACCATACGTCATAAAGATATGCCATTTCACCACTGAACATTTATGGATCTCCTCCAATGTATCTAATCCATTAGCAGATGTACTTCTGTGCTATCACCTGACTATCATCACAATCACTATTACATCATTGTTTGCATGAGAACACACAAAGCATAAGCACAGATGTAGAGAATATCTCATCTTGCGGTAACTGATGTGTCCATGGTCTATAGTTCTTTCACAAATTAATCTATCCCTATCACTGACAGTAACAAAACCCTAATGAGTTAGACATTCACATATGGATCATTGCTCTCCCTCTTCTTCCCCTTCCCCTCTTCAGACCCTAATTCCCCCCAAATAACTCCAGACACTAGGTGAAAAGCCTTTCATTGGCGTTGGTGGGCTTATCATCGTGGCGTAGGGAGAGTGCTTAGTGGAGAAAGATCGATCACATTCTCTCCATTCTCTCCCACATGGAGCTCGTCTCCCGTGACGACCACTCTCACCCCAACATTCCACTGAGGTAACCTCTTGGCCGTTAGTTTCACCTCAGTCTAGTCAAGTATTAACCCTCCTCTACACATCAGTGGACCTCGGATCTCTGCCACTAGGCTAGACAGGGTCTCTGATTGGGTCTGTAATTCATCAAATTAGCGAAGTGGAAAAAGACATGACAATTAGGGAGGAGGGTCGTAGTGTTTGAACATCCTCTACTCGGAATGAATGCCTCCCACAATATGCAGCCTCACACAAACACTGACTGAGTCACACAACCCAGACTGCCACAGACAAGCCAATCTATAAGTGGGATCAGAGAGAGATCCATTAGAATTTCATGTATAACATTTGGTCGAAACATGCACATCCAATGTCCTCAATGAGGAACCTGCCTTAGTATATCAACATAGTAATGCTAATAACATACAGGTGAAGGGTGTGAACCTGTGTAAAGTTCTTTAAGTAGCTTGTCATACTGAGTGAGCGGATATCTGGGAGCAGAGCTACTGTTTATGGAGGCTGGAGCGACAGACAGCTGTTGTACATTACCATGGTGGATAAAGCTCAGACAGAAGAATAGACATGAGAGCCTTCATCATGAAGCTCATGTTTTTACTATAAATGCGAACAACACATTTTGTTCTGAGAGAGCTTGTCCTCTTTGACTTGTGATTTACTTAAGAGTCTACTGGACGATCATTTAGCACCCAATTCTTCTAGTCAGTTAAGACATCAGACATATAAACTCAGCAAAAAAAACAAATGTCCCTTTTTCAGGACCCTGTCTTTCAAAGATAATTCGTAAGAAATCCAAATAACTTCATAGATCTTCATTGTAAAGGGTTTAAACACTATTTCCCATGCTTCAATGAACCATGAACAATGAATGAACATGCACCTGTGGAATGGTCGTTAAGACACTAACAGCTTACAGACAGTAGGCAATTAAGGTCACAGTTATGAAAACTTAGGACACGAAAGAGGCCTTTCTACTGACTCTGAAAAACACCAAAATAAAGATGCCCAGGGTCCCTGCTCATCTGCGTGAACGTGCCTTAGACATGCTGCAAGGAGGTATGAGGACTGCAGATGTGGCCAGGGCAATACATTGCAATGTGAGACGCATAAGACAGCGCTACAGGGATACAGGACGGACAGCTGATCATCCTCGCAGTGGCAGACCACGTGTAACAACACCTGCACAGGATCGGTACATCGGAACATCACACCTGCGGGACAAGTACAGGATGGCAACAACAACTGCCCGAGTTACACCAGGAACGCACAATCTCTCCATCATTGCTCAGACTGTCCGCAATAGGCTGAGAGAGGCTGGACTGAGGGCTTGTAGGCCTGTTGTTAGCCAGGTCCTCACCAGACATCACCGGCAACAATGTTGCCTATGGGCACAAAACCACTGTCGCTGGACCAGACAGTACTGGCAAAAAATGCTCTTCACTGACGAGTTGCAGTTTTGTCTCACCAGGGGTGATGGTCGGATTCGCGTTTATCGTCAAAGGAATGAGCGTTACATCGAGGCCTGTACTCTGGAGCGGGAGCGATTTGGAGGTGGAGTGTCCGTCGTGGTCTGGGACGGTGTTTCACAACATCATCTGACTGAGCTTGTTGTCATCCTCCTCCCTCATGTGGTACCCTTCTTGCAGGCTCATCCTGACATGACCCTCCAGCATGTCAATGCCACCAGCCATACTGCTCGTTCTGTGAATGATTTCCTGCAAGACAAGAATGTCAGTGTTCTGCCATGGCCAGCGAAGAGCCCGGATCTCAATCCTATTGAGCGCGCCTGGGACCTGTTGTATCAGAGGGTGAGGCTAGGGCCATTCCCCCCAGAAATGTCTGGGAACTTGCAGGTGCCTTGGGGGAAAAGCGGGGTAACATCTTACAGCAAGAACTGGCTAATCTGGTGCAGTCCATGAGGAGGAGATGCACTGCAGTACTTAATGCAGCTGGTGGCCACACCAGATACTGACTGTTACTTTTCATTTTGACCCTCCCTTTGTTCAGGGACACATTATTCAATTTCTGTTAGTCACATGTCTGTGGAACTTGTTCAGTTCATGTCTTAGTTGTTGAATTTTGTTATGTTCATATAAATATTTACACATGTTAAGTTTGCTGAAAATAAACGCAGTTTATTGTGAGAGGACGTTTATTCTTCTGCTTTGTTTAGTATGTTGGTAACTGATTTACACTATAACTGGTGCACCATCTATCTCAATGATAAACATGTTGTATCTCCTCCCTCCCATCCCTCACCCATTCGTCCCTGATTCCCCCTCTCTCTCTCACCCCACAACCCAGCGGAACCATCATCCTGTGGTACACATAACTCCGGACCCCGTATCCCAGCCCTCCCATCCCTCAACCGTCTGTCCCCCACTTCCCTCTTTCTCTCACCCCACAATTCAGCCCAGCCCAGCGGGAGGCTCTGAAACAATGCTCACGCTCAGACCCCAATTTCTCCAGGTTCCAGGAAGGCCCCTGGCCCTAATCCTATTATTATAATATCATGTGATAGGGATTAACATTGGAAACCAAGGGGCTAGCAGGAAACCACAAGCCTACTCCCCTCGACAACGCACAGCCTCAATTAGACAAGCTAAAAAAGCGTAGCCGCACTCAAGCTGTGGGGGAACACACTAACTAATCCCTGTCATGATCCCACTACAAGTATCAGTTTGAGACTACTTTAACAAAAATAATGAACCACCATGAGTCCACAGATCCACAGCTGCCACGTGTCAGTGTCTTCAGATTCCTTCAGGAAAGAGTTTTCAGAGCATTATGCTAAATCGTTACTGCATTGGTTCTCTTTCATTGAAATTGCAAACACTAATGTACAGAACCAGTAACAGAACTGATTGTTATTTAACCACAACATAAAGACAACTTTTTGGACAGAATCCCACCACGGAAATAAAACTGAAACAACTACATCACCCAGCATACTCCAGACTAACTCACCACGACTCTTCCACATTTTCAGAGATATTTTCTTAGCCTTGGGCTTGATCTCTGTGGTTCCATCACCAGCAGGCTCCTGTATGCTCTGTAGCGGGGTACTCTGAACAGGTGCAGTGGTGAAGACCTCCGTCTGAGTCCCCACCTGGCCCACCTCTGTCCCTTCTGTGGTCCACAATACCTGGGTGGTTGTGGGGACGGTGTTGAGGGGCTGTGTGGTCATCTCCTGTGCTTTCCCCAGGAAAGCACTCCACCACTGGCCATGAACAGGAGCCATGAGCAGCAGCAGACTGTAAAGACGCAGGAGAGCCATCCTGTCCTGATGCTCCAAGTACTGACTCAAAACTTCAACAAGATGTATGTTCTCAGCAGAACAGTTCAGCTCTTAGCCTCCCCTCTCTTCCCTGCTTCTATCTATGTTAACTCTCTCACTTTATGCTCTCTCTCGCTCTCTCTCTCTCTTTCTCTTTGTTTGTGAGCCACTCTCTCCTCTCGCTCTCTCTCTCCTCTCGCTCTCCCTTCCTGGTCCTCCTCTGCTCTGCTCAGTGTCTAGCAGTGACCCCTGCTCCTCAGCACCATGCAGACTTAGGTATTTCACAGGCGGCACAGCAGCAGCAGCTCTACTATACATCCAGCACAGCAGTATCTCTACACTATGTCCGGCTCGCATCACAGTGGGTGTGTTAAGAGCATGTAAGTCACAGCCCTCTTGAGTAATGCTATCCCCCTCCGTATACCACTATCACCAACTCTACTACAGCTTACTGAACATGAAGGAACTGTCTATCACTGGTCTTTGCTTACAAAACAAATGGTGGTCAGTTGGAAGAATGTTCAATAATGGGCACTGCGACATTGGCTAGGCTCCTGGAAGAGATATTTCGTGCTTATAAGGACATGGTGAGCACTGCACATATTTTTCAATCCCCCAGGGACAGAAATCAGGACTACAAGATCTCAAAAGTATTCTGTAAAAAAGGCACCACAAACGAACAAATAATTAAATTGAACATTAACGGTTTCTACAACATTTGGCATTTAACATATTACCTATCCTCAGTCAGTTGCATTCATGTCCATTAATAAACTCAATAGAAGTACAGGTGTATAGGTACATCTCCACAGTTTTTTAAATGATTGACAGAAATGCTCAACTAGGGCAAATAGTACAGGGCCAGGAATCTGCCAATCAGTGGCTGTCTGACTTTGAGGGGCCATGGGCACTGATTTGACATGGGAGAGTGTAAAGCTGAACTGTGACAAAAGAGGGGAGGAGAAACAAGGCACGGAGGAGAGGAGGAGAGGAGATGGGTTTGTGCCAAGCCTGCACAGTTCAGTGATCAGAGGGGCTGGGCAGACAGGCAGGCAGGCATAGTGACAAAGAGAAGCCTCTTCCGCTACTCAGTACTCATGGCTCTGGTGTTGTGTGTTGAGGGGATGAGGATGGGGCCTAGGGACAGGTCCTGACAGCCCTGCCAGCAGCGCACGCACGCACGCGCACACACACACACACACACACACACACACACACACACACACACACACACACACACACACACACACACACACACACACACAGAAGAGGATGAGCCCACTCCGGACCAATCATTTATATGTAACAGAGGAACACACTGTTCAGATATTGCGTCATTAACAGTAACGGTACCCATTAAAATGCACAGTAAGATTACCTATACACAATCATCCATTGAACACTAACTGTTACTGTGATGTGCATGTTTGGATATTTCAACCAGGACTTGGAATAGACAGTGCATTATCATTTCACAGCAATCCACAGAGGTGCTATGGATGGACTCCATACTAAAGAGACTGGACACTGGGGCTACCGTGGTCCTAATGAGGGACTAGAAGTTTGCTAAATGGACCAGATGATGGATTTACTGTAATCTGGAGAAAAGCAGAGAGGAAGAAAGGAAGCCCTGGTTTGCCTGCCCCCTGGTGGTAGTATTTTTTGTAAGGCTGTTCTGGGGATCCATGTTGCACCCCTCTCTAATTCCAGTCTTACCCAGGGGGACTAGGGGGCAGGGGGCTAGGAGGCCAGGGAAGGTAACCACTAACCTCAGTCTCACTTAAATGCCCCCACAACATCCATTAATTGGTTTATTGTCACGAGCCATCAGCTGAAGCATGTTGTGAATCTATTCACACAGAGATGAGACTGTAATTTTCCAAAGGGAAACAGCACACAAGACCTTTGACGATATAGTAATATAGTAACACCTGCAACTTCATCACATGTATAGAAGAGCTTTGGCCCAAAGTGATTTAAATGCCCATTGCAATGAACAATGAGGACTGATGTATTGCCTGCTCAACATTGCCTGCTCCCTAACGTTCTCACTACTTATAGAACAGTTATACTGTTTGGCTTCCCTTATGCCCCTTTTCCTCTCCAACACCAAATAGCCTGAAGCCACAGGGCTCTTCTTGCAGGCTCTATTTCTCTACGTTGGAGCATTTCGAACCGTAGGTCAGGATTTTTGACCTGTCTACATGTACATTGAACAACACCATAGCTGTGTTTTCTACGTTTTGTTATTTCTCTATAACAAAAAAAGCAACGACGATGTTGCCTCTTTTACAGTGGTGGTCAATAGGAAAGAATGATGGTTTTCCCCAATTTGTGGGCGTGGTCAAGGGGAATTCCTTAATATTACATGAACACCAACTGGGACTGCCTATAGCTTACAGCACAGTCGTAAATTCATACAACCCACAGCTAATCACAGCAGTCTCTGCCACTTTAGATTGACCAATGTGATGTCAGTAGGGTTCAGGTCTCACTAAAGAGAAGAGCCAACCTGACAGCCAACCTTGACAAGAGGTCAGTTCTCACTAATCATTTAGCAAAGCAAAGGAGGCTTCACGGGTGAAGAAAAACAGAGCTTCGCCACATTAAATCACCATCACTGGGAAGCTCTCTCATCAAGAGCTCCTCAAATATTGTATCATTATTATGGGCAGCAGATCAAAAGCAGTCTGGTTTAATTGGGGTGATTTAGTCAGACACGTGGGCCCACCGGCCTCTAGTTCAGTCTGGATTTATTGGGGTGATTTAGTCAGACACGTGGGCCCACCGGCCTCTAGTTCAGTCTGGATTTATTGGGGTGATTTAGTCAGACATGTGGGCCCACCGGCCTCTAGTTCAGTCTGGATTTATTGGGGTGATTTAGTCAGACACGTGGGCCCACCGGCCTCTAGTTCAGTCTGGATTTATTGGGGTGATTTAGTCAGACACGTGGGCCCACTGGCCTCTAGTTCAGTCTGGATTTATTGGGGTGATTTAGTCAGACACGTGGGCCCACCGACCTCTAGTTCAGTCCGGATTTATTGGGGTGATTTAGTCAGACACGTGGGCCCACCGGCCTCTAGTTCAGTCTGGATTTATTGGGGTGATTTAGTCAGACACGTGGGCCCACTTTGCCTCTAGTTCAGTCTGGATTTATTGAAGTGATTTAGTCAGACACGTGGGCCCACCGGCCTCTAGTTCAGTCCGGATTTATTGGGGTGATTTAGTCAGACACGTGGGCCCACCGGCCTCTAGTTCAGTCTGGATTTATTGGGGTGATTTAGTCAGACACGTGGGCCCACTTTGCCTCTAATTCAGTCTGGATTTATTGAAGTGATTTAGTCAGACACGTGGGCCCACCGGCCTCTAGTTCAGTCCGGATTTATTGGGGTGATTTAGTCAGACACGTGGGCCCACTTTGCCTCTAGTTCAGTCTGGATTTATTGAAGTGATTTAGTCAGACACGTGGGCCCACCGGCCTCTAGTTCAGTCTGGATTTATTGGGGTGATTTAGTCAGACACGTGGGCCCACCGGCCTCTAGTTCAGTATGATCTCAGTCTCTTTCTCAAAAATAGATTTGTCCCATCATGTAGCAAGACCAACATTCTGATGTTCTATTCTTCTTTGAATATTATTTTCCTTGATAAATAATCAATTTTTAGTATACCACCAGACGTTAGGATATTCAGGAGATCCCTTCTCCAGTAACTATCCTCACCAGTTGTTTACAGTAAGGAAAGTATTCAGACCCCTTGACTTTTCCCACATTTTGTTACGTTACAGCCTTATCCTAAAATGGATTTAATAAAAACATTTCCACGTCAATCTACACACAATTGAAAAATTTAAAGTGAAAACAGGTCTTTAGAATATTTTGCAAATGTATCACAAATAAAAAACAGAAATCCCTTTTTTAAATACTAAGGTAGCCACTCCTCAGTAAGGCTGGACAGCCCGCTTGAAGTTTGCCAAAAGGCACCTAAAGGACTCTCGTACCATGAGAAACAAGATTATTTGGTCTGATGAAACCAAGATTAAACTCTTTGGCCTGAATGCCAAGCGTCAAGTCCAGAGGAAACCTAGCACCATCCCTACAGTGAAGCATGGTGGTGGCAGCATCATGCTGTTGGGAATGTTTTCCAGCAGCAGGGACTGGGAGACTAGTCAGGATGGAGGGAAAGATGAAAGTACAGAGAGATCCTTGATGAAAACCTGCTCCAGAGCACTCAAGACCTCAGACTGGGGCAAAGGTTCACCTTCCATCAGGACAACGACCCTAAGCACACAGCCAAGACAACGCATGAGTGGCTTCGGGACAAGATTGAATCGTACTACACTCGTCGGATGTGGCAGGGTTTGCAAACTATTACAGACTACAAAGGGAAGCTGAATAAAGTAACAAAATGTGGAAAAGGTCAATGGGTCTGAATACTTTCTGAATGCACTGTATACATTCAGTTCAGCCTAAATTTTATCTGAGGGCTGGCCAATGTCTTTAATAAAACTACATCAAATCTCAACGGCATAAAACTGCCACATGACATTCAAATAAAAGGGCGTTACTATGGACAAAATGCCAACTTGACATAAAAAGCATAAAACATTCCTTTGAATTTACAGTTGGACCAATCCACTTTGAGGACAGAGTATGTAGGATGTCCATACGGTAGCCAATGTATTTATTGTGTCAGAGGAACATAAAATCCCAATCCCTGTCTAGATATAAGAGCTAGGTATGGAGACCAGTGGAGAGGTAGACAGTGTGTGACTGTTCTCCACTCTCGGACAGGTAATAATAGAACATGTCACCTTTAAACTCTCCCTCCACACATAGATACATAAGTTCCCTCTCCCTCCTAGCGATCCAACTCAATGCAGCCTCGATTGCAGGTCTGTTTTCCTATTGCTAGGAAAACAGCAATAGGAAAAAATCCCCAAATCCTAGATGCCAAAGTCCTGCCCTTGAGCAAGGCGCTTAACCCCTACAACAACTCCTAGTGTGGCAGTTCACCTCGCCAAAACCTATGTATTGGATTAAAAGTGGAAGTAGAGCGATTTACATGGTTAACTGCCTTGCTCAAGGGTACATTGGCAGATTTTTCCCCCAGTCGGCTCAGGGATTCGAACCAGCAACCTTTCAGTTACTGGCCCAATGCTCTTTCGCACTAGGCTACCTGCCAGCCCATGTGTGTAAACCAGTCCTAGGGGGTTTTGACATATGCTTTGTTTGTGATTAGGTAGGACTAAGACCTGCCCATCCTTATTGTGATGCAGACTGCCTCCCTCAGGGAAGGTGAAATCCAGAGAATGTAAAGAATGCTAGAGCTGAAGACACCTCCTGTCTCCCCAACACCCAGCTAAAGACACAGTGACCACCTGCAGGTCAGAGCTGAAAAGGGGGGGGGGGAGAGAGTGAATGCATTTTCTTCAATCAATTATTTTAGAACTAGGGAGCTCCTCTATTGTCACTCAGGGATCAATCACAGTTAACCTGGGCTGGGAAGAGGGGTCCCAGGAGACAGACTAAGTATGGTGGGAAAAGCCCCAAAACAGAGAGAAGATAGAGCCTATGAGTGGGTGTGTTGTTACCTAACCTGGGGGTGGCCAGAAAGCTGACCTCACAATAAGAATGCCTGTTCTAGAATGTCCTCAGAGAAAGAATGAAAAGCCAAAAAGCCAACAAAGGATTATTAAGGCACAGCTATATCTGACCCTTGTGAGACATCAACCTATGCGGTTGAGATACAAAACTGTATTTCCAAAATACTAAGCCTGGGTGGTGACCCTGCCATTTTGTGTAAACCACAGAGTGCAGATTGAGTGTAGCAATAGACTAAACCTGATGTTGATGTTACTGATAGACAATCAATGTCCTTGAGTGAGTATGTTCACTAATCGAACGGCTTACTTACAGGTCTTCAGTTGACAGTGGGTAACGTATACAGAAAAGTACTTTGAACTTCGTCTTACCGACTGTCACAACCGTGAAGAGCAGTAACGTGGCTCAGCAGCAAATTGAAATATCCCAAAGGCGCCTTGTATTTGAGGATATGCCTCTATGCCATGAATCCAGAGTTTGGCATTGGCTCTAGATAACCTTGAGTGAACTTAGTGGATAAAGCGACACAGCTCTCCACAGAGTGAGTACAGAGAGGGTCTCTTTTGACCAAAGTGGTTGTGATGTTCAGGGCAGGTCGTCCAGCCAATTCTATTAGCTTTAAAGAAAGTCATGAGAGGAGAATTACCCAACCTCAGACATTCTCCTCTCCTCAGATACAGACAGTGGCCTAAAGCGTGTGGCTGTGTGCTGTGACAGCCATGTAGGGATGGTGGACAGCAGTTGCCTGCAGCCATTGGTAATTGAGTAAAGAAGATACACAGTGTCTGGCATTGGCTGATTGAGTGGAATGACTTGTATTAAATGCATTACAGTGAGGTCAATAATATAAACCTATGTTAAATGCAAGTTATTTTGGAAGTTATCAGAGCACATAACACATGAACACCTCCAACTCGATCGTCAAGTTTGCAGATAACACTACAGTGGTAGGCTTGATTACCAACAACGACGAGACAGCCTACGGGGAGGAGGTGAGGGCCCTCAGAGTGTGGTGTCAAGGAAAATAACCTCTCACTCAACGTCAACAAAATGAAGGAGATGATCGTGGACTTCAGGAAACAGCAGAGGGAGCACCCCCCCTATCCACATCGACGGGACAGTAGTGGAGAAGGTGGAACGTTTTAAGTTCCTCTGCATACACCTCACGGAGAAACTGAAATGGTCCACCCACACAGACAGCGTGGTGAAGAAGGTGCAACAGCGCCTCTTCAACCTCAGGAGGCTGAAGAAATGTGGCTTGTCACCGAAAACACTCACAAACCTTTACAGATGCACAATCGAGAGCATCCTGTCCTGCTGTATCACCGCCTGGTACGGCAACTGCTCCGCCCACAACCATAAGGCTCTCCAGAGGGTAGTTCGGTCTGCACAACGCATCACCGGGGGCAAACTACCTGCCCTCCAGGACACCTACATCACCCGATGTCACAGGAAGGCCAAAAAGATCATCAAGGACAACAACCACCCGAGCCACTGCCTGTTCACCCCGATATCATCCAGAAGGTGAGGTCAGTACAGGTGCATCAAAGCTGGGACTGAGAGTCTAAAAAACAGCTTATATCTCAAGACCATCAGACTGTTAAACAGCCATCACTAACATTGACTGGCTGCTGCCAACATACTGACTCAAATCTCTAGCCACTTTAATAATAAAAAATTAGATGTAATAAATGTTTCACTGGTCACTTTAAACAATGCCACTTTATATCATTTTTACATATTCTACATTACTCTTCTCATATGTATATACTGTACTCTATACCATCTACTGTATCTTGTCTATGCCGCATGGCCATCGCTTATCCATATATTTACATGTACATATTCTTATTCATTCCTTTACACTTGTGTGTATAAGGTAGTTGTTGTGAAATTGTTACATTACTTGTTAGATATTACTGCACGGTCGGAACTAGAAGCACAAGCATTTCGCTACACTCGCATTAACATCTGCTAACCATGTGTATGTGACCAATAAAATGTGATATTGATCAGGAATCCTTCAGTTGTACGATGTGTACACTAATGTCCACAGATTGAATAATACAAGGCATGAAACATTCCAGCAACGTTTTAGTATTAACTTCAATTAACTCTTGAATGTCAAAGTCTCTTTCAACAGCTGTGTGTCCTCTGACAATACTAAGCCTGGCATGCGGGCTAAGCCTTGGTCAATCTTGACATCTGGCCCACTGAAATACAGTACACTTAGTTTTGTATTGTTTCAAGTGTCCCCCGACCTTACCCTAACCCCCACCCTTATCCCCACCCGCACCCCAAGCCCACCATCGCCTGAAGACAAGCGTAGTAGGGGACAGAGGAGGGCCATGTGCTCATTGATGTGTTTTTTCCATTGGGTAATGCGTGCCCCAGATAATTGGGAGAGCTGAATAGGCGAGTCAATGTGGTAAGTCCTATAGACAAGTGGTCTCTCATGGTTGATCTACCCTTTATGAGCTCATTTGGTCCGTGGTGGCCTTGTAGGTTCACTCCCATTGTCAATTGTGTAATTGTTTGAACTAGCTCAAACGCCCCAAATATGTGGGATTTTACACGAGTTTGAATGGGAGAATTCTATTGAATCTCCAATCAACACATTGTATTATATGAATATCATGAGGTTTCTTGTCTATGGACATTTGTGAAGGTTGGCTAGGAGACACTTCTGTGGCCAGTCCTCTTGTTGGCCCAGCTGTAAGCCACTACCTAAACACAACTTCTCAGCCTGAAACATGACACATTAGACCACAACTTTTATGAGACCACCCTCTCATTTTCTGATTTCCTGTCTACAATCTAAGTGATTGCATTTAAATGCCCCCCAGTCCTATTCATCTCTTAAACACCTCTACATCATGTTTCAGTTGAGAATAGTTCATTCATGGCCATGTCTTCCTGTGCCTGGGTGTAACTATTTACATTTGGGCTATCACAGGCTGTATAGAGAGGCTGGGCTGACCTGAACACAGGTCTACAGTACAGTAGCACTACAAGGGCTAACACGGCCATATTTCATTTCGTGCCCTCATTGGAAGCAATAACAAACAGAGCTCAGGGTCAGCCTTAAGGGCACACCTTTAAAGATCAATGTAATTAACATGAACATTTTCTGAAACATCACCTGTCTTGCTGGGTAATGAGCATCAGATTAGTTTATTTATCTAATTCTAAATGAATACCTTCTAACCTGGGGTAAAGGTGAGTGGGAGGTCAGGCCAGCTAAAGTACTACATTACCATTAATGCAATAAATTGTTTAATAACTAGATTCCTAATAACATCTGGGAGTACAGTACAGTTCACTAGGGACGTTTCTGCTGCAACGCTGTTCCCACAATTAGTAGGAATGGCTGGGCAGAGAGACCTGTTGAGATGCATTGTGTGGTCTGCCACTCATGCTTATTTGGGTCAGACAAAGGAGGGCCTGCGCCGTCTCTCTGGGTCTGCCAAGGGTCCCTTCACAACACAACAGGACAGAAGAGTTAGCAGTGTATCAGGGTTCAGACAAGCAAGCCCTTTCCAAAAACAAGAAGTACACAAATGCATGCGCACACACACAGACACACACACACATACTTTGGCAGGTAAAAAGAACACAATGCCTCTGGGTCTGGTTTTGTCTTTCAGTCCGCTCTATAAAGACTATCTAGCCATTTCACTGACTCACTCAACCAATCGGAAATCATACAGCACTGGTGGCATCACGTCACAACAGAATGTGGCAACATTATGTCCACACAGGAAAACAGTCCAGTAAAACAAACCTCTTTAGATTATTGTTCAGACTGAGACAGATTTGTTACAGTGACTGAGCAGTGATTCAGCACCAGCAGAGTTCATTCATAAATCTCCCTTTGTAGGGAGTGAAAAGGGTCAAATGTACAGGAGTGAAAGAGGTCAAATGTACAAGTGAGATAACTTAGTAACGTGCCCTCAAACTATGAACTGTCACTGTGATCATCACTGTCTAGTGTCGACTGGTATCTCAATGATTTGTAGCCCCACAGTCACACTCTCCTCTAATTATGGTCTCACAGGAGAAGACTGGAGTCATTTGGTGTAAATATACCCATATGCCAGCAGAATGTATGATCTTACAAGTTCATTTTGAGCTCATGTTCACCTCTAACTAGCCTCTGTAGAGTCCCCAACAACCGAATGTTCAAGTTTTCAGGGGAAATGGAAAGAGAGCCTCTGACACGACTTCTGCTTTTTAACATTAACCAGGTGACATCTTAACTCCTGCTCCTGGATTGGTTGAACTGTGCAGAAGAGAACCTCCCCTGACAGGTTTTAATTTATTTTACACATACTACGTTTGGTTAACCTCTACCTAACATCGAGAACAGTGTAGAGTTTAAACACACCTGGGATGTTAAATGTGTCACCTGGTCTAGTTCATTCAATGGTTCTCATGAGACAGCACTTTGATGAGGTGGTGAGATGCTGCTATAATCTAACAATAGGTGATCTATGCAGCACAAACACAAACACAAGCAGACCAATCAGAGCAAGAGTTCACAGATGAGAGAGAAGACACCACCCAGCAGGAATAACACTCTCCTAGTCAAAAGTAGTGCACTATAAAGGGAATGGCACCCTATTCCATTTGGGATGTTGCAGCCTAAATGTGAGGTGTTGACAGGAGGTACATCTAGTCATTCATTCTCCATGCCAGTGTAATCTCTCTATGAATCTGTGTCAGGTCGTCCCCAACACAGCTGCATAATGGCCAGGGTTCCCTTTCACTGGGCGTGTTTCCACAACTTTACAGGACGGAGCAGCAGCAGACAGAGAGAGAGAGAGAGGGAGAGTGCTGAGTGCCCCCCATGGAGCCTCCAGGAACACTATACTTTATGTTCCCCTTCATTTGACCCCTGATTTTAATGAATTCTAGTGAATTTAAAGCTTCATGTGTTGTTTGTCTAAAAACACATTTCCCTCTAAGATTGCTCTATGATTGTAATCAGATAAGATTCTCGTATGAACTCATGTCACTTACAGTTTTCTAAGGCAGACACAAGATTGCCTTCACATTCAAATGTGGATCATCTTTAGATGAGGAGTGTACTTACTAGCCTTTTCAACAGATGTAACCAAGGAGGAAACCTCACGTCTACAAAATAACACATTTTGAGCACATGGAAAATATTGTATTCACGTCAACGTCCCAAAAAGGAAAATAACTTTCCATTGAGTGGCTTTTCTCCTCAAAACTAAAGCTAACCGTTACATTATAGCTCATTGACAACTTTTACAGTTGGTCTTTAAACACAATTCTGTTCTTCATGGCAATATACTGTAAATGGAGCTTACTGGGACCCTTTCCAAGAAGTGGAGGGAATTTCTTAGCCCATAAATCTTTGAATAAGGTTAATACTGTGAATTGTTCAACATATTAACTGGGCTTCGAAAGAAAACTCCCACTGGGGGTCACTTCACTGTACTTTATTGACTAAACATGAGTTCCTTCGTGAGGAACTGCACTAAACTAATATCAAATGTGAAAGGCAGTAATATTCGGCCCCAATAAAACATTTAAAAATCTGTGAAATAGACTTGACTGTAAAATGATGAAGTCCTCAGTCATATTTTTTTTTATACTTCAGTTAGCAGTGTGTTTTGTGGGAAGACGACACAATCCCTGTTGCCTTTCACATCTTAATTACCAGATGTTTTGGCAATCGAGTGATGATTATTTTTAGAATTACGACATTCCTACACATACACACATTCCCATGTTTTAACGCAGACATCTCAAAACTGCACATTGCGAATCAGAATGATGTTATTATACAGGCTTTTGGTATTCTTTATTCTAATTTGACTCGAGGCATAGTTAACATGATATTCTCCAGAGCCACTCCATTAGACAGCAGATTGAAAATGAAATATGTATTTCTGAATAGCCCTTCAGCGATTAACTTAAGTCTGTGTTCAACAGATGGTACTGTGCAGAGTCAGGTTGATGATAAAGTAACAACCTTAGATAACAGCACAGTTATATCTCTATGGTAATAACAATGTCCTAGTGAACCTTACTTCATAAGGTTCCACAATAGTGCACTTGTCTGAGATGGCAAGCTGAAGCATAAATGGATAATATCTGCTCACCAACTCAATCAACATTAGTCTGTAGCCAGAGGGGATGTTTTTGGCTTTCTTGGTTTGACTTAAACCCAGTGAATGTGCAGCTCTGTAAACACAGAAACCGTATTTAAACCCTGTCACACAGGGTTGGAGAAACACCCCAATATCATCCCTCCCTCTCACGTCCCTGTCTAAAACCCATCGAGAGAATGGGCTGGGAGTGTTTTCCTCCTCTCCCACTTCAAAGTCACTTTTCCACACGGGCATGGTCAGCATTACAAGCATGTGGACAAGAGGGAAGACCTAATTTACATAAGAAGTGACCACACCAGTTCACACCCAGGTGCTGTGTTTAACCAGACCACTGCTTCCAGGTCCACTGTGCACACATGAGGATGGGGAGGAGACCATGTCCCATCAAACAAGCAATAGAACCACATCCTATAGCACAGTATATGAGGACCTATTGAAACAAATTCAATCAATTAGACATGCTAAATTGGAAGGGGGGGGATATCTATACACTCTAAAAAGTGTTCATTTATACGTATTGTACTGTATGTGACTCACATATTATTTTGAATACATATGCAAAAAATGCAGGTCCACATAAGGACGTCATATGATCATATAACTCAGACTAGCTCTGAATCTGTTTATCAAATAGTTGCCTTCAGCTATTCATACAATAAAATAGTTGCATTCAACTTTCAGTGTGGAGGTAACATTTTCAGCTGACGGGTCATTTGAAAAGCATCTGAAGCCTGGGTGGTCCAATGTAATGTACACTAAAATAAAACTAAATAGGCTTACATCTCACACCTTAATGCCAGAGTCCTTAAAGGCCCAATGCAGACGTTTTTATATTCAACATCAAATCATTTCATTTCTGGGTAACAATTAAGTACAGTACTGTAATATAATTCCATTAAAATGGGCAAAAGTAGGTTTTTAGCAAATGTCTGGGAGTGGTCTGAGTGGGGAGGGAAAAACAAAAAAATCACTGTTATTGGTATCGAGATTTGGTACTCTCTTTGTTATTGGTCTATTAACCAATTTACAGCATGGTGATGTCACCATTCAAAGCTAAAACTGAATTGAAAAATTATTAAACTGATTTATTTTCTCACCAGTCTGCAATCAATTACCCATAATTACCCAGACTCACATAGACTTGTTAAGCACTTATTTAAGCTTGACACAACAAAGGGGCTGAGTACTTATTGACTCAAGACATTTCAGCTTTTCATTTTTAATTAATTTGGATGAACATAGTCCACTTTGACATTATGGGGCATTGTGTGTAGGCCAGTGAAAAAAAATCTAAATTGTATCCACATTTAATACAGGCTGTAACACAACAACATGTGGAAAAATCAAGGGGTGTGAATACTTTCGGAAAGCATGTATAAGGAAATAACACTGATTACATTTTTTCACACTTTTGCAGTTAGTTTCATCACCTGTTGTACAATATGATATAAAACACAGGAATAACGTAATTATGACCGGCACTGTGGCTTTAATTGAAACAATAACAAAGCAGTTGCCCAGCCTCTGTTTTAGTAAAAAGCCGAGGGATGGCCTGGAGAAACGTAACCACTCTCAACTTCATAGACAGAGCTATGGATGCAAGGACTGGCCATCCAAATTAGAGTTTGAATCATGTTTTGAGGCTATACAGTGTGTGTTTACATTTACATAGTTTACAAACATTGGAGTAAAACAAGCTTATATGATTGGTTCTGATGGGGTAGAACAGTTGAACTAAGCTCACGAGGCATTTATACGTTATATTTTTCAACAATCAATGGGTATAGAGTATAACATTCATTTATAGGTCCAAAAATCGATTTAGCAGCTAAGGATTCAAGCTTTAAATCAACTTCCTCGCAAAGTGATCATGTAGCCTTTATCAATTTGACATACTGTATGTAACCAATTTCACATAATGAAGGCTATTTGAAAAGAAGATACTTTTGTCTTTCAATTAGCCCATGTTCATTCCAAGAGTAGTCAGAGTCAAGACATTCTTTACCGCGGAACACGTAGCAGGTCAATAGCCTAGGCTTTGAGAATCACATACAGCACTTCCAAGTAGCCTATCTCCCCGAAAAAAAAACATCAAATAGACCTATATTAATTATGAATACTTACATTTCAAAACGTCTTACCTTCAATGACCTCAACCGCAGTAGAAAAGTGATACAGCAGGACGAGATGAATAACCAGAGACCACCTGGACATGCTGGAGATAAGCAAATTATGTTAGGTGAGTTAGCCCGAAACTTTTTTGGTCTTCAAAATTAAGCACAAAACATTCAAATAAACACCCTTACCGAATAATCATTTTGGGCTCGATTTGCAAAATCCAATCATTCAAAATGGTCCTTAACGTGCTTAGAGCTGGAATCTGCTCTCTCACGCGCTCTGTCTCCTGCGGACCTTTGCATCTCCTGCGACTGAGTGCACTCTCAAGCTCTCTCCCGCGCGCGCGCTCTCTCTTTCTCTCTCTCTCTCTCTCTCTCTCTCTCTCTCTCTCTCTCAGCCTGGAGTAAACCCACCAATCGAACAAAGACATTCTCAGTTCTTCAGTGAGTCACTGGCCCATGGACATGGAAATCTGACTCCTTAAAATCCCTCACTGAACCGCTGCGTTAAACTTCTTATCCTCGCCATTTTTATGGCGACTAGCTGAACTGCCATAGACTTTTCCAGTAGCACTGTTTATTTTTATTTTTATTAGAGCTACTGAATATGATGGCATGTCAGCTATATTGCAATCATTTTATCAAGCTTGCTGGGGATAGCTCCTCTACATACTGTAAAAAAAAGAAGTTTGTATAACCAATTCCACAAGTGTTTCATTTAGAGTGTTGCAATAAATTGTCATTTTTGAGTTGGCCTTAATTTTGTTCTGACTCAATGAGACAAGTTGGGGAAAATTGAAAAAAAAAATCAGTGTGTTAACTGCCTTGGACATGTAACCGAACGGTTGCAAGATCAAGATCAAATCCCTGAGCTGACAAGTTCGTTCTCCCCTTGAACAAGGCAGTTAACCCACTGTTCCTAGGTCGTCATTAAAAATAAGAATGTGTTCTTAACTGACTCGCCTAATTAAATAAAGGAAATAAATATTTATAAAATATTGCAAAACGAATGGTAAACATCCTTTCATGGCTGATACCTAACAATAAGTAGTGGCACTGTGACAGTGAAGTTTAGCAATAAGGTCATAGGTGAATACCTTGCAAGTCTGTTTGATGTTTAGCTGTCATCAACCACTGGGGTCTGTTAAGGCCTTTCCATAGACCCTGTATCACATTACTCTCAGCACCCTGTCTAGATGCTAATCTGTGGCAGACTTCATGAACTGGGCCTGCTGGAGACAAGGTTAGCGCTAGCAAGGTGTACCCTGTTGGCATGTTGACCATGCCAGACATCCCCACAAATACCTGACACAATATGCTATTATGAGCTGATATCAGTTGATATGCAACTGCACCATATTCCTCCAGAACAGAGTTTGAAATTGGATGTGGTTTCTTTAAAGGATCATGGAGAAGTTAACATCAATCTTGGATGGTCATTGGTCAATCTAATATGATTTAATAATTGTTCATCAACTGATTTATTACATCAAAGTTTATGACATGATGTTTCCAAGAAAACTGGGAGAAGGAAAGAAAGCTCTAATGAAAGCAATCCTGATGAAGATTTATGTTGTTAATTTACTTGCACCGACTTGAAAATAATTTACTCAGACAATTTGCCTAATTGTTATTTTAGCTGAAGCCCTCTAATCAGTCAGCCACACTTTCCTCTGTCTCACAAAACACATCATGACAAAACCATTACATACCCAACCCAAAATGATTACATACCCAAACTAACATGATTCCATACCCAAACCAAAACCATTACATACCCAAACCAACATGATTACATACCCAAACCAAAACCATTACATACCCAAACCAACATGATTACATACCCAAACCAAAACCATTACTTACCCAAATCAAAGCCATTACATACCCAAACCAAAATTATTACATACCCAAACCAACATGATTACATACCCAAACCAAAACTATTACATTCCCAAACCAAAACCATTACATTCCCAAACCAAAATCATTACATTCCCAAACCAAAACCACTACATTCCCAAACCAAAACCATTACATTCCCAAACCAAAATCATTACATTCCCAAACCAAAATCATTACATAACCAAACCAAAACCATTACATTCCCAAACCAAAATTATTACATACCCAAACCAACATGATTACATACCCAAATCAAAGCCATTACATACCCAAACCAAAACCATTACATACCCAAACCAACATGATTACATACCCAAACCAAAACCATTACATACCCAAACCAACATGATTACATTCCCAAACCAAAACCATTACATACCCAAACCAAAATCATTACATACCCAAACCAAAATCATTACATTCCCAAACCAAAATCATTACATAACCAAACCAAAACCATTACATTCCCAAACCAAAATCATTACATACCCAAACCAAAACCATTTAATTCTGTAACAAAGGAACTAGTGGCATAGTCACGCACTGACAAAGTAAGCTGTGTTATGGCAAACCATTGCACTATAACATAAGAACATTGTAAGAACATTGTAAGAATCATACTGCCCCAAAGCTGCATTCACAGCTATCTGCATGTATCAATCTTTCCCTCACCAAGAACACAGAAGAGGCTGGTTTCAGTGAAAATAGTTGGGTTGGGATGTTAACACCTACAGTTAGTAGGTGTCAGAATGATAATGGTTTTCTGGTAAAGGTTCCCTACTCTACATTTAAACTGTGGAGAATTCAGACATGATTGTTTCTCCCTGATGATTGGAGTTTACATGCTCTTCTAAACTCCCAAGGACAATACGTACAGGGTCAGATCCTATCTATCTTACATAACTGATTTGTTGTTGTCATGACAATGAAGATGTTCTGCTGGAACTTGCAAAGAGCTTTTGTTTCACTATAGAGACGGCATTGTTCCATCATATAATTCTGTGCCATGTAATTCTTACAATATGTTTAAAAATGTATAACTCATCTGATTTCTAGTATTTACAGTAATTCAAGGCCTAGATTCATTAACAGATATTACTAGTTTAGCCTATTTCTTTTTGGAACCACAAATACCACCCCTCTCCATTGTTTTTTGGAGGGGTGGGGTGGGGTGGGGGGGGGGGTTCCTCTCATTAGGCTTTAAGGCTTGTGAGTAGTGACATCTGCATGAGGTATTATTTTCTAGCAGGAGCACCTGTCTCCTCAACCTCTGTATCCCCCCTGCAATATAATGATCATTTGGCTGTTCTGGACCCTGCTTTAACAAGCCAGGTCACTGAGCCTTTTCTTAACGAAGCCACTCAACAGAAATAATTTGTTATCAACAAGGTCTGGTGTCAGCCGACCTCCGACCCCTGGGGTTAAGTGTAGCGGCCAGGGCCTTAAGTTGAGACAAGACACAGCTAGCTAATGACCCAGCAGTGTTATTGCCCTTGGTCAGCTATTGGCTGTCTCTCACAAGTTACAAACCCTGACCTGTAGAGTTAACCCATTACTCCGTTGGCAGATTGTGAATGAATTGTTGGCAATTAATGTTATCGCCAGTAGAGTAATCTGATAGAAAGATTGCAGTCACAGCATGCTTCTTTATCTTTTTGCTCCAAACTATCCCAGTTTGAATCTAGTAACCACAACGGAATCTAAAGTAACACCCATTCCTCAGTCTGCACTGAGTGTACATTCTTCACATCACTTGCACCTTCGACAAGCATTCTGATGATAACTAAGCACTGAGAACATTACTTTACATCCCAGGGCTTAGTTGAATTCCACTCTCAGCAAGATGCAGCTGATACGTTATTAAAGCCTAAGTAATTTTGTTCTCCACTGAAACCTAGCGAACAACAACCTCTCTTTATTCATGAAACAAAATGTTCACATTCTTGATCTGAGATTCAGTATTCTGTCCTAGACACCAATAGAGATGTTACAAAGAGGCACTCAACAAGTTTAGTTAGATTGGCTAAATTTGGAACGAGGGTCAAATCAACTTTAATGTTAATGTCCCGCAAATTACTTAAAGTGATTTGGCTAGGGCACGCATGGCTCATGTGGCTGGTGGTGAAAGAGGCTCTGGGGAAGGGCAGGTGATATTCTTGTGCGATGTCAGATTGTGCGATGTCAGGCCGCGGGTCTGCATCCTCTTGGACAATTCACATGGTTCCAAACCTAACTGTTCGAGGCAGTGGAAAGGAATGGGAGTTTCAATGGGCAATCAGGACACTGTCCGTTCATTCACTGTTCATTTGATCTCCAAGGATTCCATTCACAGTGTACTCTTAATCGCCAATCTGCCCATGATGACAAACCTGTATGTTGTGGTTAAATTAAACTGTGGCTAAGGAAGGCACAAACCGTGGCCATCAAAAGCATCAATATCTGTATATGAGACCACTATCATCCTTTTCAGAGGTAGATTTTAAAAAAGCCTTTCCTTTTTATGTTGTAAGCCTATTCAACACAGTTTTATCATACTCGTTTCAGTAGAATGAGTTTGAATTGGTCATTTTAGGCTTAAAAGTGGAGAGTGGATGAATATTTTCCCAATGCCTGCTTTGTTTCTGAGTCGGCCTACATGGTGAGTTTAGATCTGAGAAGTGAGACTTGCTTTCTTTTACATGATGGGAGGCCAGATCCCCTGCTGTGTCCCTACTGTTGTTATAGGTTGTTGACTGATTGCTTTGGTAACCGCGGTAATGGCTTACGTACTGAAAGTGGATTTTCCCCAAGAACAGCCTTAGTATTCACAGTGCTCGAAAAAAATTGAAATGTGACTTGTGTGGAATGCCATTTGTGGGATGTGACTGGGTTAGCTAGCAGCTTACAGAGGAGGGCTAAATCAGGACAGTGTATGTCATTCTGATCTTTCAAACCATGGGTCAGCAATTGCCATGACCAATCTTAATCAATTGAATTAGTTCAATTCTGATTGAGCACAAGATGATTTCAAAGAAGCTTTGAAATATGTAGAAAATGGAGCCACAAAATGTACATTTGCCATGAACATTCTGCACACACACAGCCCCCCACAAATACACACTTTAGCACACTTTAGCCCCCAGTATTTGATACAATCTCTGGTAGTACCACAGTTTGTGATAAACATATTTCAATTTATGAGGTGTGATGTACTGTATGATAAACAGCTAAACTTCTTTTCATTTCAGTCATTTAGCAGACACTCTTATCCAGAGTGACATAGAGGAGCAATTAGGGTTAAGTGCCTTGCTCAAGGGCCTTTTTCACCTAGTCATAGTCGGCCTGGGGATTCGAACTAGCAGTTTCTGGCCAAACACTCTTAACCACTAAGCTACTCCACACTGTCTTAAGTGTCCTCCTGCATACAATAATGCCTTACCATAATGCCTGTAGGGAAATGTCTATAATGTGAGTGAGAAAAACCATTTCCATAGAGGTTTGCCTCCTCCACCCCAATGTCTCTGAAGCAACCTCTTATAGACTGGGCTCTGGGATTGGGGTGTGTACAATGGTTCAAAATGGGACCCATTATTTTAGAATTCTGTCAGGCTTTGAATATTGATTGATATCTGTGGGGTACCCAGGGTGACACTGAGCTGAAACGGCCACAGTCTGCTCTCTTTAGTCACGGACCATCAAACATCCAGGAGAGGAGAGGTGGGGCATGGATTTGGGATGGGGGCTTCCTACATTAAATGTTTCAAGATAACAACAGTGAAACTACATCTTGGCAAAGTGCATACAAAAGCTGAGAAGTTTGATATCTGGGTTACTGTTTTGAGTGTGACATAAAGCTCTCCAATGTAAATGTATGATCTCAAAACCCATGTCACCCTTCTGTACCCCCAATACTAAATCAGTTTGTTCAGTTCAGTTCTCATAGTATTATTTCTCTAAGGATACTAAAAGCAGCCTGTGAACAAAAACAGAGGTTTCCCCTTCCCCAGTCAGACTCTAAAAAGAGAACAAGACATGCAGTGCAAGGCTCTAGTTGTCCCAGGAAATATGGCTAATATGGTACAGCATGGTACAACACCCCCATCATGCCATTTATAAGTGGGCCAAGTAAGTGGAAAATAATTGAATAACATCCTGTGATAATAGTTAACCCATAAAGGGAAACAAAACATCATGGAGATGTTAGTTTTTCTGGAAGTTCCTGGCCGATCCTCATTTCCTAATTTGTCTGGTTTGCTCACGCATCCCGGCACACCTGTATTTGAAAACTGTCTGTGAGGGAGGAAAGTTTTAGTGAGGGCTTCTCCGATAAGTAATGGGTGGCTGTACTGTCCTAAATGGGAAAACACTAATCACAAACAACATTAACATCAATAAACATGGCTCACTTGAATTAAATTCTCATGTGCTTTGGGATACAAATGCATGTTGTTAGAGGCAATATACTTATTTCTAGAACATTAGTTAGCATTGTGTCTGTGACCCTTTAGTCTGGAAGGACTTACATAAGTTGGTTTAACACAGTAGCTGTTTGTGCTGGGCTGTTGGGACAGTTTCAGAGGTTGTTAGGCGTTGATTCCCAGCCACATGATAATAATCCTTGCCAGTGGAAAGCGGCCAAGCAGCAAATAAGACAATATCATGGGAAATGTCATAGGATATGCTTCAGCATGTTGGAAAGTGTTTTCAAATGTATATCATGCTGTTTTTATGGTAGGCTATGATAGTGGATGTTGGATAAAAGTTCAAACTTTGAGTGCAGTACAGTTTTCCAGTCCCAATGTAATGAAAGCCTTTCAATTGCTACTGATAACTGACTGGCCCAGTTTAGTTCTCACTGTCACGAGTGCTAAACCTTTGCAAGTTATTGACAGTGGGAAGTTTTCACATGATTCTGATTGCCAACAAGACCTCTCCAGTAAAATGTTTTGAGCCATTTTTCTATTGTATGCAATGTCCTCTGAAACATAAAAACAAGAACTTGGTACAACTTCTATCAGGCCCCAGTTGTTATTCAGATTGTATTCACATTATTCACACAGTCTCTTAAATATGTAGGCTGTAGCTTGTTTATTCCTAAACAGTGGAATCACACGTTATGAAATGGCAAGGACAATTTTCTCAAACGCCAACAGTCAAGTTTCAGCAAATTCATACATTTTCTCAAACTCCAACAGTCAAGTGTTCTCAAACAGTCTATTTTCTCAATACAATTTACAAAAAAGGAAGAACAAAAAATCGAAAGAGTTACAGAAGATGAAAGGAAACAGTAAATATTATGCTGCCTTCCGATTGTTGATGTAGAGGGAAAACCATACTTACATTTCTCATTTTAGTTTTCAATAAACACTTACTATGGACGAGTAAATGAGTCTTAAGAGTTTACTTAGAGATATCAGATATTACATACTCTATACTATTATGATATGCTGTTAACTTTAAATTGAAATACATTAACTCAGTCATTCATTAATTCAAAATATCTTTGGCACATCTGAACCTATAGGGTTCGTATCAGTACATATCATATGAGGAGAATCAGCTGACATGTTTGTACTTTATCTCCCACTGTATTTCTATAAGGTGGATTACAGAATATAATAGGACAGCAATATATAATACCGTCAAATAAATCTATAGTTTAATACAAAATAGTGCAACACAATCTTTGCATTCATCTATCATCTGTCTTAAATGATGGATTTAGACACCATGTCATAGAGCAGGTCATAGTCGTATAGTTCTTGCATATTCAGCTGACACTTATTGTTAAAAACAACATCAGCTAAATCTTAGTGACAAATAACATACAGTATGTCTTGCATAATATCATATGGTGCAGACCGCAGACACATACAGGCTCCCTCAAAACACAGTATAACCTCACGAGATTGGATTCAAACAAACATATAGGTAGGTACTGTAGACAGCATAAGCATTGGTGGAGTGTACAATAATGTTGACCCCATAGTCCTATGTTTACCTGCAATACTCTATGGGGACATAAATAAACGTTTACAGTATCCCACAGGAAGCACATGAATTCACATCCAACATCTGTTGAAAGAGTGCAGACAGTCACTGTACATTAAATAAATCAATACAAGAAACATGAATGATCTCAATATCGACACACAATGGCTGCTTTCCTATTTAAGTGTACATGTACTGTTGGAATCTGACGTTTTGCTGCTACACAGTTGGTGAGCACAGTACACAGCAACACAGACAATTAAATAAGGTACTATGTTTCCTAATACACTGTGATATGTAAACAGCAGAAGTAGTCAGTCACCTGATTTAGTGAATTGAAAAAGGAATCAATAATGCATACAGTGCAGTAAGTCTAATGTTGCACTAGACAACACACACATGTCATGCTGTGCAGCAAAATGTGACATGACATGGATACTATGTCACTCAGTTATACACTATTCAGTATAACCCGATGTACTGTACAGTTCATTCCCCATATAACACCTAAATGATAGGCTTGCCTCCCAAATTGCACTCTATTTCATATATAGTGCCTTACTTTTGACCAGAGCTGATACAGATGTAGGATCTTCATTTGATGACTCTGTTGCAGGAGAACTTTCCTACAATGCAGGAAATGTAAAAGTGTATTTAAGGTTTAAAAAGGCTTCTAAAGTTTGTAATTTACACTTTGAAATTTCAGACCTGATTTTCCATTCTGAAAAATGTATCAACCCCTACAAAAATGTCCATTAATTATAAGCCACATAATAATTCACATTTCCTGTTGCTGCAGGACTATTTTCCTGCTGTAGCAAACTGGCTCAAATTAAGATCCCTCAACTGTAGGCTCTGGTCAAAAGTAGTGCACTAAATAGGGAATAGGGTGCCATTTGGGACGCACTCACAGACATTCGAGGATCAGAATGTACAGTTTGACTTCTGTTCTGCCTCATCTCTGACACAGAATCCAAACCATAAAGGCCCGTCATTTGATTAGATCAAATGAAGCCTGGTGATTATCTTAATGTACAGTATATTAAGTTTGGTCACCACAATGGACCACAAAAATCTCAAGAGCTTTGCTTTGGTGAGAACTGTTTCAAATACAAACCTGTTGTGTATAGCACATCCATATCTCCTGGCTATGGCTTTATTTTAAAGCTGTTTGATCAGGTATTTACACAGACATTCTATGGGAAAAAATGTAGTTACATAACAGTTACTTAATAATTACCTTAAATAGTACTGTAAAATAAAACATAACCAATCTAATTTAGTGTAACAAAACTACATATTTGTATTGTGGCCTACTGCAGTAGGCTGCCCAACCTGCTATTTAAACACCTGTCTACCATCTGAACTTACAAGCTACATCCCATATCAGCTAAAGGCTAGACCAGAGGTTCCCAAACCTTTTCATTCCAGCATTGGGGAACATCCTGCACGCGTGCCAAGTCTATTTCTATGGGCAAAAGCTAAAAACCATTAGCTGCCATGGGCTAGTTGATCTGGACATTTATGACAAGTTATAAATAGCTCTCTAAGGTATGCAATGACAAGAGGAAAAATACCCAATGCATTACTACCCAATGAAATTGCAATTTGGGCATTCTACTATTACAACTTTCAAGAGTAAATTGAAAGCCAGACAGAGTGGGGGGCTATGTCAACAGAGACATCCTCTGCTCATAGCTCAGGGCACTAATGCAGTGTAGTTTACTGCGCCCCCCTCCCCCGCTGACTCCTCGCTCGCATCACAATTTGGGAATCACTGGACTAGACCATACTGCATTAGTGCCCTGAGCTATGTCATCAGAGGACGTCTCTATCTAATCTAATATCATTACTCATGCAGTTTGTTCTACTGAAACAACTCCTATTCATAACGACTGACATGGAAAACCTGAAAAGAAATAAAAAGGGAGGATGATCCAGAGTGCCCTCTGATGTCCTCCACCAGTCAGCAGCGGTGTGTGCTCAGCCTGCTCTAAGAGTGGAGGTAGCCCCCTACTGTCCTCCCATACTGTAGGGGGCGCCCAGCTCCTCTCCTGGCACTGTGGCAGAGGCTGAGGCCCAGCCACTTGGCTGGCCGGCCACACCGGAGGCTCTGAGGCTGCACCATGCCCGCCCTGTGTCTGCTGGCGCTAAGAATAGATGGTGATCACCTCCCTGCCTCCGCCACGCACCAGCAGCACCCGGTCCAGCCCATCCATAAGAACCTCCAGGAACTCCATGTCTATAGGCCATGGGGTAAAGGAGAAACAACTGCAGTCTGGATATAAACATTGATGTGGAAGAGTACTAATGGCATCTATGGTACAGTCATTTGAAATGTCAAAAGTAAAAATAACAGCTGGAGATGCCCAAACTACTTTATGGTGTTCAAAACAGCATATAGCTTCCATCCATGTCGGTCGATATTACTGTAAGATGATACTGACTAAGTGGACACTCAGTTGTCCAGTTCAGAGTATACTAGTGGTTTAAAAAAGGATACAATTCTCATCTCCTCCCTTGGTTTTGGGCGGCCCAGGCATGTTCAGCAGCACCAGCTGAGCACCTTGGGACTTGTTGACCACAACCTCATTCAACTTGACTGCGGTGTGCATCCTCCGCACGTTAGACTGGTTCCTATGAGAGTACAGGTTGAACTCAGGAGGAACAATTCTTACATGTTTTCTACTTGGGCTGTGTCCCAAATGGCACCCTATTCATTTTACAATGCATTACTGTTGGCCAGAGCCGTATGAGCCCAATGGGCCCTGTCAAAAGTAGTGGACTATATAGGGAATTGGTTGCCATTAGAGACACAACCTTAGACTATGCCTTATATCCTACTACAGAATGCTATTATAAACATGATATCACACCTGTCATATGCATTCATTATAAGTGACCTGACGGCGTCATGGCTCATGACTCAAATTTAGTCACACGCTTACCAAGAATTGACAGTAAACCAATTAGCTACCCTAAGTCATTGTATATTGAAGGCCTCAATAGACATGCTACGGTATAGACATACCATATACTGTATTATATTGTTCTGACAGTGTTCATGACTGACCTTGTCAGGAGTTATGTCATGTTGATACTACAGAAGCATAGAGATCAGGTTCATGTCATGGTTACAGTAGCATTGTATCAGTAGGCTTAAAATAATCTAATTAAGGAATATTGTAGGTAGAGATAATTTCATGACAAAAGAACTTTGTCTTTAGTAATAATATCACGCCTTACTAACTGATACATCAAGGCAAATATGTTACATATAATATGCTCATGGTTATAGCAAACAGTCTCTGCAAGTTAGGCAAGGTCATGCATGCAGAGAGAACGTTATCCTTTCCATGCAGATCAACTGTGAGGAGGAGGAGAGAAGAAAGACTTCACACAACCCTCGCTTCTCCAATAAAAAAGGTCATGACATGGAAAGTTAGGATCACACACACCATCACACAGTTGAGACAAAGGGAAACTTGACTTACAGACTCTCCCACTCGCTAGAAGGAAGGAAACAAAACATATATATCGGTTAATCACATTCTTTCATATACAAATAGGGACAACTGGGCGTCAATGATGGATTACAGACTGATGCCAGGTTATTCACTATGTAACGTCCTAAGAACAAAGACTAGTTCAAGTAATGGTACATGACACACTCTCTAATTCAAATAACAGTAGCTATTGTCGCTATGATTCAGTATCTGTGCAGTAGACAGGTGCATCTATGGAATTCCCAGTACCAATACAAGACCAGTACAGAACAGCAAGGCTTGGCTAGACTGAGTAGTGTGAAAGGGATACTTCTGGTCCAACAGCATGCTGCAGTGTGAGCCTAGGGGGAGATACCTACGGTTTCATATTAAACAGGTCCTTCACGCCCACGTTGGGTTCGCTGCGGTTACGGTTCCTCTCGGTGATCAGCTTGTCTTTGGTCCAGGTCATGTGGACGCGGTGGTCGGGCGTGGCGGGAGCGTTGTCGTTGAGGTTGCCGTGCGACTTAGTGCCCAGTTTAGTGATCAGCTGAGCCTGGGGAATAACAACACTGGTTTTACTACAGACCCAGGCAGCACGCTAAACAAAGTGGTGCCTCCCATCAGACAGGATCAGCAGGCCGGCCCAACTGTAGAATGGAGATGATCCTTGTTTTGCATTACCGACAAGAATGATAATGTTACTCCTAACAAAAGATCCACATTGTATTAGGGATGATATTCTCATTACTTAATTGGTCTCCTCCACGGAAAAGTAATGAAATACATTTCAATGCCTCAACATGAAAATAACAAAGTGACATAAAAACAATGCATTACATAGGAACAAAATGAAGTGTACTACAGCAAACAATAATAAAAACATAATGCAAATAAATTGTAGTGAAGTTGAAAATGGTAAATACTGGAAAGATGAGAACTGGGACTACATTTCTAGTTGAAGGGTTGCGGTTGGCAGTTTTCTAAAACGCTCTAAGTTCTACGTTCTAAAAAGATCTAAGTCTAATAGCTGCTACAAAGCCGATAACTCTCAGGTAAGTTAATCGAGGAGTGTGGTGACAATGACGCGGAGAGGGCCACAGCAATAGACATCCTATAATTCAGTTCCAGTTAATTATTTTGCCACAGACATATTCACTCAGAGCAATGCTTCCCAGCACTGCTTCCAGAAACACATACAGCATTGGAGTACGCTGCTACTTGAACATATCTGTCATTCCTTAAGAGTTCCTCAAGAATTCACAAATCACAGCCATTTTTGGGGTATTTAATAGCTGTGGCTCTGTCCATGTCAGATACAGGTATGAGGACGGGCTAGAGGGTGGCGAAGGAGAGGGGAGGGAGAGGCTTATGGGATGTTTATGGGACATCACATGGCTGCTTGGCTACCTCCTCATCCATGTCCCTGGATATGGACAGGCTTGGGACCTGTAGTGTGTTTGGGGCCTTTAGTGTCTCCACCACTGATGACTTCTTCCTCTTGATGGAGATTCGTGACTCGTCTGTGATGCTCTGAATCTGAAGCCCAACCCAATGCGAGCCCAGAACATCCAACACAGCAGCAGGAAATCAGGACAGGCCAAAATGTCACAACAGTTGGCCAATATTACGAGCCCCACACGACAAGGAAGTAAATAACTACTGTAACAGGAAGGAACACAGATATAATCTGTCCCGTGCGTGAAGTGCAATCGCTGTCTTTGTTTTAAACACTTTGCATAGGCCTACAGTTAACATTGAAAGCAGTGATCATGTGTTTGCCTGTCAATATAAACAATGCTTTATTCACTATTGAACTACCTGGTTATTGTGACAGAGTTAAACAGAGCCAGACAGAGTAGAGCACCACGTTACCTCTCTCTCCCTCTCGTTCCTGGACAGCTGCATCTGTTTCAGCATCTGAGAGCGCTGCTCCATCACCAGGGTCTTCTCATAGGTGAAGGCTGCAATGTCACTATCGTGCTGAGGACAGAAATACAAAGCAATATGAAGAATTTGGCACAATATTTTGGACAAAACAATGACAAATGGTTTCTTATTGATCCTATTTAACACATATGATTGAGTGAGTGCAGCTACTTACCATCTCCACCACCTCCACTACAGCATTGAGACGAAGGTGGTAAAGGAACATCTGCAGGTCCTTCTTCATCTGAATACTGTTGTCATCCATCTGAGCCACGGTGAAGATACGCATCTTACACTTCCTCCACACCTGGCACGGAGAAGGAAATTGTTTAATGGCCCCCTGCAATTCACTTTGTGAACATCTGGCCTCCATTAGAAAGCAGTTTATTTTATAAATATATATATATTTTTTACAAAGCAACAGTACCCATGGGTATATGGTGCCCCTGTCACAGTACCTTGTGTTGGCGCAGTAAGAAAGGCAGCAGCATGAGAAGGCCTCCATCATGGACGATCCACCACACATCTATGGTGCCCTCCCCCAGACGGTCCTCAGAGCTGGGGAACTTGTCAATGTTCTTAGCAACCAGCAGGGCCTGATGGGCTGACGTTGTCTCTCTCACCGTCTCTGTGGGATAAGGACCCACATAACAAGAAACCCATATAATTAGGTCCCACAGTTTTGACAGACTCTGGTCAGGTCATTTGGTCAGGAAAAACACTTGACTCGACCATAAGACATTCACTTGCTTGACATTCTCGGAACCCAAAACCAAATCTCACTCAAGGTATAATATATGGCCAAAAGTATGTGGAGTTTTGTGGACACCTGCTCATCGAACATCTCATTCCAAAATCATAGGCATTAATATGGAGTTGGTTGCCACTTTGCTTCTATAACAACCTCCACTCTTCTGGAAAGGCTTTCCACTAGATTTTGGAACATTGCTGCGGGGACTTGCTTCCATTCAGCCACACGAGCATTAGTGAGGTCTGGCACTGATGTTGGACGATTAGGCCTGGCTCGCAGTCGGCGTTCCAATTCATCGCAAAGGTGTTTGATGGGGTTGAGGTCAGGACTCTGTGTAGGCCAGTTAAGTTCTTCCACACCAATCTCGACAAACCATTTCTGAATGGACCTCGCTTTGTGCACAGGGGCATTGTCATTCTGAAACAGGAAGGGGCCTTCCCCAAACTGTTGCCACAAAGTTGGAAGCACAGACTCATCTAGAATGTCAATGTATGCTGTAGCGTTGAGATATCAATTCAGTGGAAAAAAGTGGCCTGAACCATGAAAAACAGCCCCAGACCATTATTCCTCCTCAACCAAACTTTACAGTTGGCACTATGCATTCGGGCAGGTAGCGTTCTCCTGGCATCCTCCAAACCCAGATTCATCCGTCGGACTGCCAGATGGTGAAGCATGATTCATCACTCCAGAGAATGCGTTTCCACTGCTCCAGAGTATAACGGCGATGAGCTTTACACCCCTCCAGCCGACACTTGGCATTGCGCATGGTGATCTTAGGCTTGTGTGCGGCTGCTCGGCCATGAAAACCCATTTCATGAAGCTCCCGGCGAATAGTTCTTGTGATGATGTTGCTTCCAAAGGACAGTTTGGAACTCGGTAGTGAGTGTTGCAACCGAGGACAGATGATTGCTACGCGCTTCAGCAATCGGCGGTCCTGTTCTGTGAGCTTGTGTGGCCTACCACTTCGCGGCTGAGCCGTTGTTGCTCCTAGATGTTTCCACTTCACAAAAACAGCACTTACAGTTGACCGGGGAAGCTTTAGCAGGGCAGAAATTTGAAGAAGTGACTTGATGATGCAGCGTTGAAAGTCACTGAGCTCTTCAGTACGGGCCATTCTAATGCCAATGTTTGTCTATGAAAATGGCATTGCCGTGTGCTCGATTTTATACACCTGTTAGCAACGGTTGTGGCTGAAATAGCCGAATCCACTAATTTGAAGGGGTGTCCACATACTTATGGCCATGTTGTGTAACTAGCTAGGTTAATTTTTCAAATGTATGTGAATGTCTTCTGGAGAAACTACTTTAGTCAGAAATACTTGATGATGCTACTTAAAGATATTGTAGACTATTATAGTAAAGTATAGTAGAGTATGAAATTACTGCTGACCAATGAAGTTCTTCCAGGGGTAGGAGTCCTCAGCCTGTTTCCAGGCCCCTGGCCAGGCCATGAGGACGGCGTTGTGTTTCATGCCCCCCAGCCCTGCCGACTGGATCAGGTGGGAGAAACCATCCCTCAGGTTAGAGGACACCACCACGTGGCAGAAACCTTTGGTACGTTCTGCGTGCATGGCCGACTTGACGTTCTGCACCAAGTGAAGAGGAACAGCCAGGAGGAAAGAGAATGAAAGAGGAAAATGGATTAATGGAGGACAGAGTGAATATAAATAGTTTCCATGAATGCTATTTTTACACTTGCACGCCGCTCATAGTAGATTAAACATTTTGATGCAAGTATACTACAGAAATTATGCGGAAAGTATGAAGGAGGCTTTTTTGGAGTTGTAAGCTTTATGAATTCTTTCTAAACTTGGACATGAAGTCAAGAGTGAGTGACCAAAATCATGTTTTAACATGTGTGGCTAATAAATGGAAACATCTATATAGCTGACTACAGGAACTTCTACAGAGCCATTGGCGTTTGTCCTCGCATAGCGTTTTATTGACCTCTTTGTGCTTGAATTAGACCAGTCAGAATGTATCATTGACCATGGCTGGAGGGTAGCATGACAGAGCAAAAACGGAAAGGCAGCTTTCATCAGATTGTAATCTGGGATGAGGAAGAGGACAGAGTGAGGTAAACAGATATAATAATGTATTTCTCTTCACCAGTTTGATTGTAAATTAATATTGTAACTTACTGAGTATATTATTCATCTCTAACGGTTTGCCTCTATGATATTTTAGCACACCCATCTGACTTCCCAGCAGGTGGCAGAATTCCCTTTTTCTGGGATAATGAATTGAGAACTCCATAGCCCCCAATGTGGTGACCGCACAGGAGTAAGAATGTCAGAGTCAGGGATAATATTACTTACTCTTTACTATTTGAGTGGGTGGCTAAATTACACCTGCTTCCAGCGAGCACAAAACACTAGTAATGCAGTTCTATTTATCATATTGGACGGGTCTGAGAATCAGTAGCCAAGGGTGATTCTGTTCCAACTGCGGCTGTTCTGCACATCTTACCTTGTCTGAACACTGATTCTCTGCCACCCTGGTCATGTGATATTAGTGTCTCTCACCTGCTCTGCGCTCTTGGCCTCAGCCCCCAGGGTCATGTAGGTGCCCTCCAACACAGAGCTGACGATGGTCAGACCTTTCCCTGCCTTCAGCTGGGTGGTAAAGGACAGCAGACGAGGGTGTTTCACCCCCAAATCTGAATCCAGTTTCAGTAGCACCAGTAACTGAGGCCTGGGGGGAGAGATACAGTACAGTCAGTGTATGTTCAGATAAATAGACATCAAGGCAAGCCACTTAACTAGGTCATCAGGCAGGACTGCAAGACAACCAAATGTCAGTCATCATCCTTCGTTTTTTAGAGTGACAGCTCTACATTTCAAACCTAAAGTACAGAAACATTAGACCAAGGAAGGACATATCATTCATGTGCGCACATTATGGGTCTCAAACGTCAAATACATATTTAAAAAGTTAATGTACAATGTGTCTAAGTGGAAAAGTGGAAAATTACATAACTGAGTATGACTCTGGCCCTCAGGAGTCACCCTCTCACCCTCCTCACCCTACACTCTACACTGCTCTCAGCCTCTCACCTCCAGTTCTTAGTGTGTGGCTGCACTTCCTCCAGGCGGATCAGAGCGTAGCGGGCAGCGTTCAGGGAGAGACCTCTGATCCCGTCTCCCCACTCCTTCTCTGCCCTGAGAGGAAAGAGATCAGAGAGAGGGTTAAAAAAGGCAGGAGCACTACATAAAACCTGTTAGGATTACAGAAATCTCACACATTTAGATGTCACTGCCAATACACCAAACTGTAACCAAACTGTATAATTACAAAACACTGTCCAGAAAATGGGTTAAAGAAAGGCATGGACTCTAGAGATATAATACTGTGTTATATTTCATTCCGTGGGGACATCTCCCTGAGGAAACAACATCTCCACGCCGCTGATCCTCAACACTGGGGCTCCACAATGGTGCATTCTCAGCCCTCTCCCATACTTCCTGTTCACCCATGACTGCGTGGTCATGCACGCCTCCAACTCAATCATCAAGTTTTCTGACGACACTACAAAGGTAGGCTTGACTACCAACAACAACGAGACAGCCTACAGGGAGGGGTTGAGGTCCCTCAGAGTGTGGTGTCAGGAAAATAACCTCTCACTCAACGTCAACAAAATGAAGGAGATGATTGTGGACTTCAGGAAACAGCAGAGGGAGCACCCCCCTATCCACATCGACGGGACAGTAGTGGAGAAGGTGGAACATTTTAAGTTCCTCGGTGAACACATCACGGACAAACTGAAATGGTCCACCCACACTGACAGCGTGATGAAGAAAGCGCAACAGCACCTCTTCAACCTCAGGAGGCTGAAGAAATTTGGCTTGTCACCTAAAACCCTCACAAACTTTTACAGATGCACAATCGAGAGCATCCTGTCAGGCTGTATCACCGCCTGGTACGGCAACTGCACCGCCCTCAACCGCAAGGCTTTCCAGAGGGTAGTGCGGTCTGCACAAAGCTTCACCGGGGGCACACTGCCTGCCCTCCAGGACACCTACAGCACCCGATGTCACAGGAAGGCCAAAAAGATCATTAAGGACATCAACCACCTGAGCCACTGCCTGTTCACCCCGCTATCATCCAGAAGGCGAGGTCAGTACAGGCGCATCAAAGCTGGGACCGAAAGACTGAAAAACAGCTTCTATCATCAAACTGTTAAACAGCCATCACTAACATAGAGAGGCTGCCGCCAACACACAGACTCAAATCACTGGCCACTTTAATAAATGTATTTAATAAAGGTATCACTAGTCACTTTAAATAATGCCACTTTAATAATGTTTACATATCCTACATCACTAATCTCATATGTATATACTGTATTTTATACCATCTACTGCATCTTGCCTATGCCGCTCTGCCATCACGCATCCATATATTTATATGTACATTTCCTTACTCCATCCCCTTACATTACTTGTTAAATATTACAGCACTGTCGGAACTGGAAGCACAAGCATTTCTCTACACTCACATTAACATCTGCTAACCATGTGTGCATGACCAATAACATTTGATTTGATTTGAGTGGGGACATTACCAATGCAATTGCAGTAGTTGAATTAATGTTATTGAGCTGTTATTGGAAAACCAAAATCTTACCCTCTGTACTCAATGTACTTATAGATGCATCCAGCGATGGACATGGCTACCAGAGCGTAGTACCAGGAGGAGATGAACATGAGGGAGACACACAGGCTCATCCCCAGGAATGACAGCGTCCTGCAGGGACCAGAGAACAGGACAACAGTTTATTGAATGGGCTTATTGGTTGGATAGGAGTTACTACATCCTGATCTTGGGCACGTTTGAGCAGTGCAGGCTTTCGTTCTAGCCCAGCACTGACACACCTGATTTAACTTATCAAGTGTGTGATGATGTGGATTTATGCCCACTTGTCACGAACACGCACACTGTCTAATCGGCTCTATATCCAAATAGCACTTTCTATTTCCCATGTGCATTTTTGCCATTTATTTCAAGAAGCATTATACTCAACACTGCACATGACTATATAAGTGTTTAGCTCCTTTGTTAGCAATAAGCTACTGTTTAAGGTTAATTCCCAGTTCTGTAGTAAAATGTTTGTATGGAAAGGTATTTTTCGTATAATCGGTTCCAAACATAAATGTGGTGATTTACTTGTCTCTAGCCTACGAGAGTGGAACATTGTTTCAGTGCACAGAATCATTGCAACACTCACGAGTTAGAGACTCTGTTTCATTCTGTTAATGCTTTCCTTTGTTCATACTTCCCACGTTGTGTCGGAGCACAGTGAGTCATGTCTTGTCTGTGTCATTTGAGTTGTGCGCCTTTGCGCACCACTATACTGTACTGAGTTGCGGTCATTCGCAGGTTCTATTCATGTAAGAATTCATGATTAATGTTTAACGTGTGCCCAATTTAAAGTGCACATGGAAGTGGTCACATCTGTTTTAGACAGAATGTATGCATTTAGGTAATTATGAGGAAGCCAGTTACATTTGTATACCAATTATGTGGTTACTTGTCATTGGACATGGGTATGTACCAGAGAGGGGCTTAGAGGGTATAAGCGCCTGTTTTGGGTTTCTAGGTAGATTGGGTTTGTTGATCGAGGGGAGGCTGCTTGAGCCATGTACACATGTAAGAGCTATGGAAGCTACAGAGTGAGCCTGTTTTAGGCTTAGTGCAGTTCGGTATTTTGTGTGAGAAGTAAATTCATTGTCTACCCATTTGTCTTGTAAATATTTATCGCAGGCTATCACTGCTATCACTAAGAAATATGGACACCTTTGCACCAGAACCTTCTGCCTCCTTCTGAATATCTGCTCTTAAGACAGCATATGTACATGACCTATTTCACAAAGTGCTTCATGATTAGTTGATTGGATGTGTTCGGTGTGTTAGTGCTGGGCTGTAACTTAATATTGGTCCAGAGTCGAAGATCCCTGAATTGACACTTTTGGCATGGGAAATATTAACTCACCAATGGTAGAACTTAAACCTGGGCCTCCAGTTGGGAGTGCGGAGCAGTGTCTGGACGGCACAGGCCAGGTTGACAAACAGGTAGCACATCAGGAAGAACCTGCAACCCAGCCCCACGGAGAAGATGAATAGAAGTGACTTATAGGCTTCCAAAAGGACAATGAGCTAATACTGTACACAACTGACAGGATAAAACATCCCATTACTATAGAGAGAAAGACACAAGCTCACATTTGCAGTATCACCTTCTACACACATACTGAACACACTCACATTGAGAGAATGGGGGCAACAGCATCCAGTGATGCAATAAGGATTCCAATCTCACAGATCCCAGCGGTCATCAAGAGGGCCCAGGTAGGTTCCCCATTGGCTTTACCATGACCAAACACCTGGAGGAGGGGATAGAGAGAGAGATGGAGAAGGAGAGAGAAAAATAAAGAGATAGAGAAACTAGCTGAAGTGTTTATGTTATTGAGATGCAATAGCAAGGGGCATAGCACAGACTTTAGGACCTTCTTACCTGCAGAAAGGGGACAATCCCGTCACGTGCTATGGCCTGCAGCAGACGAGGGGCACCAGTAAGACTCTGCAGCCCTGCCCCACAGCAGGAGAAGAAGGAGCCAATCACGATCACCCATGGAGAAGGCCATGCCAGAGTTCCAATCACCAAGTTCTTCTTGACAGAGTCCCCAAATCTGTAGCGGAAACAGACACAGTTGAATGGTATACAAACACAGGTACTGTAACCCATAATGACAAAGTGGAAACAAGTTTTTAGAAAGTTTTGCAAATTGATTGAAAATGAAATCTAATAACATAAGTATTCACACCCATGAGTCAATACTGATCTTTGTGGTTGAAACGGGGCTTGAAATCCACTCCTCGATTGAGAGACATGATAATTCTATATATGTGGTACAGAGAGGGTCCATTCAACTTATTATGCAATTTGTTAAGCACATTTTTACTCCTGAACTTATTTAGGCTTGCCATAACAAAGGGGTTGAATACTTATTGACTAAAGACATTTCAGCTTTACATTTTTCATTGATTTAAAAAACTTTCTACAAACAAAATTCCACTTTGAGAGTATGGGGTATCGTGTGTAGATCAGTGACAAAAATGTGGCTGTATCACAACAAAATGTGGAAAATGTCAAAAGGTGTAAATACTTTCTGAAGGCACTGTTTGAATGACACAAAGGTCTTTAATATACAAGTTATACACAGCAGGGATGGCTTCTGCATCAATGCTACTGTACATAATGTCATAACAGCTATTGCCATGTCGTAAATAATAACTGTGGAATAGTAGTTACTTGTCTCTCAAAACAACACCCTCGATACAGGCCCCAAATAGCACAACACAGGTCATGTCTGGGAGTTGGGGTTAAGAAAGAAATAGTGTTGTCAAAGTTAACAAATGCACAACACATACACTCTCCCACAATAAAACACACATGCCAGCACTCCATGCATGCATGCACACCACTCCACACATGCACGTCATCATCTCCATGGTTTCTCCAAGGATACAAATGAAAGAAGTGGTTGCTATGGCCAGGATGGTGCCGAAAGGAATAGACCTCTGGGCATCTCGGAGGTCTCCAGATCTGTTGGAGCCCGCCATGATTCCTGTGAGGGGACACACATAGATTCTTCAGAAGCTGAAATTCAGGAAATCACCAACATACTTAAATCTCCGCAGCAGAAAACAACACCAAAACTAAAAACACAAAAGCGTAAGTTACAGTAACTCTTCCAAAGCACAAGTTACAGTAACACCCTTACAATCAGCGTGAGGATGACAAACAATACATTATGTCATATGGAGGTAGCTACAATATGACAATATGGCTACTATACCAACCTGTGACGGAGGGGAAGTAGATTCCCACCAGCAGAGTGAAGAAGGTGGAGATGTCGTTGAAGACGTAAGGCATGTAGATATCTCTGGAGTTATCCTGGGCTGGAACAGATGACTGCCTCTTCTTCTCTACCAGCATCCCACTGGGCCCGTAGTCCCCCCACATGTTGTCTAACAGGAGACACAGAGGAGACACATTATAGTAGACTATAATCTGAGTGTACAAAACATTAAGGACACCTGCCCTTTCCATGACAGGTGAATCCAGGTGAAAGCTATGATCCTTTATTGATGTCACTTGTTAAATCCACTTCAATCAGTGTAGATGAAGGGGAGGAGACAGGTTAAAGAAGGATTATTAAGCCTTCAAAGAATTGAGACATGGATTGTGTATATATGCCATTCAAGATAAAATATTTCAGTCCCTTCCAATGGGGTAAGGTAGTAGGTGCCAGGTGCACCAGTTTGTATCAATAATGGTCCACCAACCAAAGGACATCCAACCAACTTGACACAACTGTGGGAAGCATTGCACTCAAAATGGGCTAGCATCCCTGAGGAACACTTTTGACGCCTTGTAGAGTCCATGCCCCGACTAGTTTGACTTCCTTATTGCGCCCCAGGTTGATCAAACCAGATGATACGGCTTTGATAAAATATGCCAATAATCATTTGGTAAGTGAGTAAGTAGTAGTAGTGCCAATAAGTGTCCTCTGACACAGAATCAGATAACTTTATTACCACGCAACAATTGTTTGAGAAATTTGTCTTGTTGCTCCACTGACCTTTGATGACCCCACTGAGCAGGCCTGGGATGCCCTGGATCTCAGTGACGTTGTTCAGGGTGAAGTACTCATCACAGGTGGCGTTGAGATGGCGGCTGTCACAGAACAGCTCCCACAGCTTAGTGGTGTACGTCACGTTCTTGATCACCTCTGTCTTTACACACTTCTCAAAGTTGTGGTTCTGTAAGGAACGGTTCCCCAGGAGACAGATTCTGTGGGAAATATATACATATATTCATCAGGATATTTTCTTGTATAAAGAACTAAGAATCTTTTCCTTTTGGCCACTGTAACCACTCTAAAGCGTCTATAAATATCTGTCTCACTGATATCAATGTGTGATCACTTTAGTATTCAGCCCTGTAGATCAGATGACTGATGATGGTCCTTTAAAGTGTGAATATGAATCTGACCAGACAAACATAGACACAAGCATCTCCTTTGCCTATAGATTAACTATCTAACTCACGGGAAGTCTGGTGGTTCTATGACGGTCTTGATGACTCCGGCGTAGATGGCCATGATGGAGAGCACCACACAGGCCAGGAAGACCAGGGCCAGCTTGTTGACATATTTGACTCCCACAAACACCACCAGAGCCATGAGAGCCAGGCAGCAAGTCCCGTACACACGCATGTTATTCAGCATGGCCTCCGCCTCGCCCTCCTTCTTCTCCGCCACAAACACTGCAGCGTTCGGCACGATGTACGTCTGGAACCAGAATAGGAGAAAGCTCGGACACTACCTTCATGAAACATTGTTTGGGCCAACAGTTTTCCCGGCCCATGTGACATGTCCAGGAAAAAGTCTAAGCCATTGTTATACGCTGTTACAAGGTACCAACTCCTGGAAGAGTCATGTGGTAATGAAAAACTCCTGCCTCTAAACATTGTGGATTTCCTATATCACGACCAGGCATTGTTTTATCCTTACCAGAAGGATCTCAATGGTACCCAGGATGTACATGGAGCCAGCGAATGTGGTTCCCAGGTAAAAACACAAGCCCACAGCCCCACCAAACTCTGGTCCCAAAGACCTGGAGATCATGTAGTAGGAGCCTCCGGCTGCATGGGGCAAGAGAACAGATACGGGTAAAAGGACTGGAAAGGAAAAGAAGTCAGCCACAGACTATAGCTCCAATGCAATAGTGATAGAGTGCTAAATAACCATAAAAGCAGAGGTTGAGGTTTCTTATTCAAGGTGGAAAATAAGTTGAACTGACATTACCTGGCACTACCCCATTTGTTGCAATAGCACTCATGGATATCGCTGTCAGCATGGTCTGTAAGAGAGTAAAAAAAATACAAAAGAGTAGCATTGGTGGGTGTATGGTTACAATGTCCTCAGGGACCAAAATGAGACCGCTTCATTCATGGCAGAGAGAACTAAGATTGCCAGAGAATTCCACAGTTTAGTACCTGAACTCCCCAAAATGAAGTGTTTGTATATAAGTAGTTAAGCCCAATAGTACTCACACCTTAGTACTCACACCTTAGTACTCTATTTGTATTACTACATAGTACTCACACAGGTGCAACACATGACGACGATGGCGAAAGACTCCAAAATGCCGGCGGTGCCAACGATCCAGGTGAGACGCAGGAAGAGGATGACTCCCAGGATGTTCTGCATGCAGGGCAGGTACACGCCGATGAATGTGCCCATCTGAGGACTCTGGAGGAGCCAACGTAGAGGGCCAGGGAAGAAAAGAGGTACAGTAGGATTACCATGAGTCAGCTTATGGTACAGCAGGGCCTATAAGATGTACTGTAATGCCACAATACAGCATACAATACATTATTGTACAATCCTGTAAAATACAGCTGAGAATACAAGGTCAATTGTCTGTAATAAAGAGATGCTCTGCTTTTTTTGACACCACACTCCACAAAGCAAGTCCTCCATGCTCTAGTTATCTTATCTTGATTATTGTCCAGTCATATGGTCAAGTGCTGTGAAGAAAGACCTAGTTAAGCTGCAGCTGGCCCAGAACAGAGCGGCACGTCTTACTCTTCATTGTAATCAGATGGCTGATATTAATACTATGCATGCCTGTCTCTCTTGGCTTGGCTAAAAGTTGAGGAAAGACTGACTATATCACTTCTTGTTTTTATAAAAGAGGCATTAATGTGTTGGAAATTCCATATTGTTTGCATAGTCAACTTACACACAGCACTGACACACACACACTTAGTCCATGGAACTTCCTTCCATCTTATATAGGGCAAGTGTACAGCAAGCCTGGTTTCAAAAAACAAATAAAGCAACACCTCACGGCACAACACCACTCCCCCATGTGACCAACTTGTTGTGTGTACACTACATGACCAAAAGTATGTGGACAACTGCTCGTCAAACATCTCATTCCAAAATCATGGGCATTAATGTGGAGTTGGTCCCCACTTTGCTGCCAATAGAGCCTCCACTCTTCTGGGAAGGCTTTCCACTAGATGCTGGAACATTGCTGTGGGGACTTGCCTCCATTCAGCCACAAGAGAGGGAGGTCGGGCACTGAGAGGGAGGTCGGGCACTGATGTTGGGCGATTAGGCCTGGCTCGCAATCGGCGTTCCAATTCATCCCAAAGGTGTTCGATGGGGTTGAGGTCAGGGTTCTGTGCAGGCCAGTCAAGTTCTTCCACTCCGATCTGACAAACTATTTCTGTATGGACCTCGCCTTGTGCAAGGGGGCATTGTCATACTGAAACAGGAAAGGGCCTTCCCCAAACTATTGCCACAAAGTTGGAAGCAAGGAATCCTCCTCCACCAAACCTTACAGTTGGCACTATTCATTGGGGCATGTAGCGTTCTCCTTGCATCCTCCAAACCCCGATTTGTCAGTCGCACTACTAGATGGTGAAGCATGATTCATGACTCCAGAGAACGTGTTTTCACTGCTCCAGAGTCCAATGGCGGCGAGCTTTACACCACTCCAACCGAATCTTGGCATTGGGATCTTAGGCTACTCTGCTATGGAAACGCATTCCATGAAGCTCCCGATGACCAGTTCAGCAATCGGCGGTCCCGTTCTGTGAGCTTTTGTGGCCGACCACTTCGCGGCTGAGACGTTATTGCTCCTAGACGTTTCCACTTCACAATAACAGCACTTACAGTTGACCGTGGTAGCTCTAGCAGGGCAAATATTTGAGAAGCTGACTTGTTGGAAAGGTGGCATCCTATGACGATGCCACGTTGAAAGTCACTGAGCTCTTCGGTAAGTCTGTTCTACTGCCAATGTTTCGCTATGAAGATCGCATGGCTGTGTGCTCGATTTTATAAACGTGTCAGCAATGGATGTGGCTGAAATAACTGAATCTGCTAAAGGGGTGAAGGGGTGTTCACATATTTTTATATATACAGTATACTGTATGTACTGACATGTATGTGTAACTGATGCACACACACGCACAATACATGTTCATGTTTTTAAATGTATGTAAACTCTAAAGTATTTTGCCTGTAATGTCTCTCATGTAATGTGTCAGACCCCAGTAAGTCTAGCTAGTGGGGATCCTAATAAATCAAATAAATCAGCCACAATAAATACTGAGATAATTTTTGGTCTTCAATTGTATTGTGGGCAAAAAGACTTGCGCTGACAGACTTTTATCAGAGCCGTACACTATTTAGAAAATGTTTATTTTACAATTGGCTCATTAGCAACCATCAAAACCATTTCAGTCAGAATCCGGTCACTGGCAGCATAAAAAACAATGGTGAAGTCAATGGTCTGAAGTCAGCTGCTTAACTGTGCCCTGTAGCGACACGATTACAAATATTTTCTCACGACTATAAACATCATTTGGCCGGGTTACTCTCATAAAACTCTCATTACTCTCTCTACACATACTCAACACTGTCACATGCCAACCATATCACCCCAATCCTCCTGAAACAATTCCATCACATACGTTGTTTTGGTTTAGCCTGTTCCATCCCACATCCATCCTCCTGTGTTGCCAAATGAAGTTTGGCAAATATTGTCTGATAAAATTATGTAAACACAACTGATAAATTGTTTGCAGTATAAACGTGTGTCACAGTTTAGAATTTAAGACATCAGAAACAAGACATCAGTAACAAGACATCAGAAACAAGACATCAGTAACAAAGCATCAGAAACAAGACATCAGAAACAAGACATCAGTAACAAGACATCAGAAACAAGACGTCAGTAACAAGGCGTCAGTAACAAGGCGTCAGTAACAAGGCGTCAGTAACAAGGCGTCAGTAACAAGACATCAGAAACAAGACATCAGTAACAAGACATCAGAAACAAGACATCAGAAACAAGACATCAGAAACAAGACATCAGTAACAAAGCATCAGAAACAAGACATCAGTAACAAGACATCAGAAACAAGACATCAGTAACAAAGCATCAGAAACAAGACATCAGAAACAAGACGTCAGTAACAAGACATCAGAAACAAGACGTCAGTAACAAGGCGTCAGTAACAAGGCGTCAGTAACAAGGCGTCAGTAACAAGGCGTCAGTAACAAAACATCAGAAACAAGACATCAGTAACAAGACATCAGAAACAAGACATCAGAAACAAGACATCAGAAACAAGACATCAGTAACAAGACATCAGTAACAAGACATCAGTAACAAGACGTCAGTAACAAGACGTCAGTAACAAATCATCTGTAACAAGACATCAGAAGCAAGACATCAGTAACAAGACGTCAGTAACAAGACATCAGTAACAAAGCATCAGAAACAAGACATCAGAAACAAGACATCAGTAACAAGACGTCAGTAACAAAGCATCAGTAGAGAATCCTTCCACAGTGCCCAGCCTATTTTCCACATGCCCAACTCATGCTCATATGTCATAACAGTAAAGTATTTGAAGTCCTTTGCAGTTCTCCAGAGAAATAAACAACAGAACTATTCAGTGAAATTATACTGTATTTACTCTGTGTGCTTTTACAGTTTGGAAAGCATGAATAGCCAAATATAACAGTCAAACATAATGCTACACAGTGTACAGTAACAGGCTACCTTAACAATGATCTGCTGAACTTCATTACAGCCATACAATCCATGCCCCGATCACCACAGGATAAATGAACAACTCTAATGTGTCATCCACCGCCTGATGACATAAGCACCCCCTGTTATACTCCAAAGGTGCAATGGCCCCCACTCTTTCAAGATCAGAGACCCCCCCCCCCCACACACACACGTCATATCGACAGCCCCCCCCCACTCGCACACAAAGACACTGCATGAATACAGTACATACCATATATCCCATAACACAACACAGCCCTCTCTCAATACTGCTGTTGGTTCTCCTATTCGCCTTTTTACCAGGGTCAATGTGGCCCTTGTTCATAGACCGTTCACAACCTGGAGTGGCATCCTCACTATCCACTCTGTCTCCACAACCTCCCCCCCCCTGAGCCAATCAGATCTCCAGCAGGGAGAGGTACTGGGGTAATTGTCAGGGGACAGAGGCATGGTTAGTTTCTGCGGCCTCGTGTTGGTGCTGTGACGCTGAATAGCAACAGTAGGAGTATTTTTTTGGTTGGTTGGTCAGAAGAATGCTGCTTTATATTCTCACATGCGCTCTGCTCTCAGAAGTGCTGTTGCATAGCTACCACACTAACCTAGTCAACTCATGTTGGTTTGCACAATAATATAGATGTTATTGTGATCCAACAACAACGTCATTGTCAAGTGGATTGACAGTTAATACAATGTCTGTCTACTACTGTACCTCTTTAGCGAGGTCTCACAAAGTACCCACCAGGAGAAATTCTTAATAATGCACAATGGTAATGTGGTCCGTACCTTGACTCTAATCTTTGTAACCCCCTCCTCATTTTCATACTCCTCATGCTCAGTGACCCCCTGGGTGAGGTTGGTGTAGTTAGCCAGCTTGTTGAGGAGGGAGGACACCATGGGGTTGCTCTCAATCTCTTCCTGTCAATAAGGATAGAACGACATTGAATCGGGACGTCATGGCATTGAAGACATCCAAGTACAGAACAAACAAAAGCAACAAATGTTTGGATGATATGTACTCTACAATATAATCCATGTAAGCACATAGCTCTCACTTTAGATTAAAGTGGCATAAAACCTATGTGGTAATGAATTACATTATGATATCAAAAGCCTTGACATGTGGATTACCTCAAAGAGAGCCATGTTTTTGCCATCGTAGTAGTTTTCTTGGTCTTGGTCAGTGTTGTTGATGAAAGGGCTGCTCTCTCTGGGAGTGACATCTCCTGGGAGACAACAGAAAAGGAGAAAGAAAACACCTCTACTATATTTGTCTGTCCAATCACTATTGATTTCATGTTATCTTATTGATTACATGGTACCAAAATATTGCAATTCTTTTTAAACTACATTTCTTATGAAACAACACAAACACCACTTTCCTCTGCAATCGATAAAGAAAACCTCTACAGTCCAGACAAAGTCATGTTGATTGTCATTTCTGTAGTAATGTCCTATGGGGTTATGCTGTGACGAGAGAAATCAATGCGATCGTGTGCATCTGATGAGGCTGCTAGTGACACTGGTCAATGAGAATGACACTGTAGATCTCCTGTACAGTATGATGAATAAGGACAAACTACCCTGAACAAAACTTTCTCTTTTTGTGATACTGTAATACAATGTTATTTTCTCATGATTGCTCTCCACCTGGTGTAAAATAAGAGGTGAGATGCAGTGATAAGGAACATTTCAATGTTGTCATCTCATTATGAAGTGTAGTATTCAGGCCTATAACAGCAGACAGAGTTCCATAAAAGGAGTTTCGCCAATCTGCTATTAATCATCACAACAGATCAACCATTTCCATTACAGAGACTTCCTTGTAAATGAGATGGGATGTTACTTCCCAAGAGGGTTTCAATGAAAAGTGCACAATTTCTCAAGCATCGGATTTCTTTGCAATACATATTTAGTTTGCCCTACAGTACACACTGGACATACCACGTAATTCCAACATGGAAATTGGGTAATATTTGATTGAGACGTTGATCAATGAGATTTCAACCTTTATTCATCCACTCAAAAAGACAGCCAGAAGTTTGTTGAATTCTCAAATGTGTTATCACTGCGCTTTCAACCATTTAAAACACAGCAAAGTTCAAATGGGAATACAATTTCAGATATTTATACAGCAACTTAAATGCAGTGTTTCCCAAACCCCAAGGGGTGCACATCTTTGTTTTTGCCCTAACACTACACAGCTGATTCAAAGCTTGATGATTAGTTGATTATTTGAATCAGCTGTGTAGTGCTAGGGCAAAAACCAAAACGTCCACCCCTTGGGGCCCCGCAGACTGAGCTTGGGAAACCCTGACTTAATGTGTTATCACTGTGCTTCAGCTAATATCACAACTGTCACGCCTACTCCTGCTCCAATGCTAGACGTCACCAGTCTACTAACCACCAGTCCTGGCAACTATCATAACGCACACCTGGCAACCATCATTAAGCACACCTGCTCCCCATCGTTATGCACACCTGGATCTTATCACCTTGTTACGGTTTTCTTCTGGTGAAAGAGAGGAGGACCAAAATGCAGCGTGGCTATCTTTATACATCTTTAATAAAATATGAAAAATGAACAATACACAAAAACAAGAAATGTGAAAAACCGAAACAGCCCTATCTGGTGCAACAAACACAGAGACAGGAACAATCACCCACGAAATACTCAAAGAATATGGCTGCCTAAATATGGTTCCCAATCAGAGACAACGATAAACACCTGCCTCTGATTGAGAACCACTCTAGGCAACCATAGACTTTCCTAGACTACTTAACTAAACACAATCCCATAAACTACAAAACCCCTAGACAAAACAAACCACATAAATCACCCATGTCACACCCTGGCCTAACCAAAATAATAAAGAGAACACAGAATACTAAGACCAGGGCGTGACACACCTTGACTCTCCCTTTAGTTAACCCTCAGTAGCCTCAGTCATCAGGCCGTGTTGGTTTTGGTCAGCATGTGTCTCCTGTTTTGTTTATCTGCCGTCTCTCATCATTAAACTCACCTTCGGCACTTTCTTCCTGACTCCAAGCGTATACGTTACAACAACCAAATGACCTGGATTGCAGTTGAGATTATATAAAAATGACCTAGTGCAAGTGATCAATGCTGTTCGAGATTCTGCACAGATTATTATAGCAATTGTGAAGATCTCCACAGACATGCACGGTTTCTATGATTGCATAAGAAGACATTTATAGTTACAGTAGACAACCCTTCAAATTAGTGGATTCGGCTATTTCAGCCACATCCATTGCTGACACGTGTATAAAATCGAGCACACAGCCATGCGATCTTCATAGTGAAACATTGGCAGTAGAACCGCCTTACCGAAGAACTCCATGACTTTCAACGTGGCACCGTCATAGGATACCACCTTTCCAACAAGTCAGTTTGTCAAATTTCGGCCCCGCTAGAGCTGCCGCGGTCAACTGTAAGTGCTGTTATTGTGAAGTGGAAATATCTAGGAGCAACAAAGGCTCAGCCGCAAAGTGGTCGGCCACACAAGCTCATAAAACAGGACCGCCGAGTGCTGAAGAGCATAAAAATCATCTGTCCTCGGTAGCAACACTCACTAGGAGTCAGCGCAATAACTGATCGTCAGGAGCTTCATGAAATGGGTTTCCATGGCTGAGCAGCCGCACACAAGCCTAAGATCACCATGCGCAATGACAAGCGTCGGCTGGAGTGGTGTAAAGCTCCCTGCCATAGGACTCTGGAGCAGAGGAAACGCGTTCTCTGGAGTGATGAATCACGCTTCACCATCTGGCAGTCCGACGGACGAATTTGGGTTTGGCGGATGCCAGGAGAACGCTACCTGCCCGAATGCATTATTCCAACTGTAAAGTTTTGTGGAGGAGGAATAATGGTCTGGGGCTGTTTTTTATGATTCAGGCTAGGGCCCTTAGTTCCAGTAAAGGGAAATGTTAATACTGCAGCATACAATGACATTCTAGACGATTATGTTCTTCCAACTTTGTGGTAACAGTTTGGGGAAGGCCCTTTCCAATGTTCCATCATCGAGTGGAAAGCCTTCTCAGAACAGTGGAGGCTGTTATAGCAGCAAAGGGGAAACCAATTCCATATTAATGCCCAAGATGTTGGAATGCGATGTTGTCCACATACTTTTGGTCATACCATGTATAATGCTTGGATAATTTAATCTGAGCCAATGGCTTAATCCTATTCTTTAACTTTTATTTCGGGTTTAGTTGGAGACGTGAATCCAACATAATTTGTTAACGTGTTAACGTGACGTGAAAGTGATGATATACATATTGTGGATATAATGTTGAAGATCTGACATTGTTTCAAAGGTTAAAATTCAACATATTTTACAAGGTTTGTCTATGCTAAAGATTGGTTACAATGATGACATAATCCTGTGGTTCGAATCCAATATATTTTTTCCAGGTAGAGATTCCATATCCCAATACGTTGACAAATTACGTTGAAACAATGTTGATTCAAACAGTTTGTTTCCAGTGGGTAGTCTCTTTCCACAGTCGCTGTTTCTAATGACATGAGTTTGGCAAACCAAAACTAGCACACTAAATACAATTGACAGACAGCCAGGACATTTTACAGTAGGCTAAGGAAAGCAAGCCAGTCTTCCGAAGATAAGACGAGGGCATTGGTAGAACCATCCATCTCCATCTGCTCTGTTCATTCCAGACACAGGGAAGGCACAGGTACCAGTTATATCAGGCTACATCAATAAATTAGAGGGGAGCTGACACTGTGTCAATCTAGGGAGGTGGACAGGTTCAAGTTTATGCATTAATTCTGGGAGATAATCCTATCGATTTACAGTATGTTTGTTCTGTTGACAGAGATGAACAGAGCTGAACATACAGTAGAAGCACTTGCCAAATTGTATGATAATAACACATTTTGCCATTGGCTTAAGTGAATAACTTCAAGGTAAGAATCTCAGACACTAGGAATATCTTAATTTAACTCCAATGTAGACAAAATCTCTCTCGCTCAAATATTAACCATTTGGCTGATTTAACAGACATTTTCACTATTTAAAGCCACCCAAATGTTGAAAAATCTGTCCACACAACGACACAATCTCATCAGGTAGTGTGAAGTGAAGTGGTGCGGCCTCTATGATAATAAATGACAATGAGAGCTGTTTATAACTCGTTAAGCCTCCACAGTGGCAGATTCATAAGCTGCCTAGCCTAGCACACCTGAGCCTGAAGGTAAGACGCACAGACACAGAGACAGAGAGAGATATCAAATCCCTATATTTAACCCTCGGTCCCCCCAGCACTAATGCAAACGCAGATATACGTATCACAGACTAACAACTACAGTACAATACACAAGGACAGACCTAACAAACACATACATGATGATGGCATAACCAAAGCTTCCACAACAAGACAAACAGCTGTGGTCATGAGCAAAATTCTTACTACAGACCAGATTGTGAATATGCAAATATGTCTAGCCTGATTATTTCATAGGGTTTATCACACAAATGAGCTCACCTGATCGGCGTGAACCCTCCCCACGCTCCATACCAGGGGGGAGGTGCAGCTGGGGTCCACAACACTCTTCCAGTATGCTACTGGAAACCTCAGTAGTTACAGACCTCAGTCTGCTCTGCCTAGCCCCCCTTCAACTGAGTTGACTTGAATCTGTGTAACACAGTTCTCTATGAATGTCTGTCTGTTCTGCGCTAGGTAGCTTTCTGTAGCAGATTTGATTAACGTGTCTTTGGTGCCCTGGGAATCAGCTGCTCCAGAGTTGTGGACATCCTTTCTTTGTCCTGTCTGGAGGCAGTGGAGCAGCATCAGCCCTTGCGCTCCTGACCCCTCATCCACTCACTGGAGGGAGGGGTAGAAGAGGGAGAGGGGTAGAGAGGGGAAGGGAGGGGGAGGGTGCAGCTTTAGCTACTTTAATTCTGTGCCCTGAAACACAGCTCAATGAGCTTACATAGCATGACCCTACACACACACACGCGCGCGCGCACACACACGCACAATTGAGAGAATCCTGTCGTGTTGTATCACTGCTTGGTACAGCAACTGCACCCACCACCCGCAACCGCAGGGCTCTCCAGAGGGTGGTGTGGTCTGCCCAATGCATCACCGGGGGCACACTACCTGCCCGCCAGGACACCTACAGCCCCCAATGTCACAGGAAGGCCAAAAAGATCATCAAGGACAACAACCATGTGAGCCACGGCCTGTTCACCCAGCTATCATTCACAAGACGAGGTCAGGACAGGTGCATCAAAACTGGAACCGAGAGACAGAAAAACAGCTTCTATCTCAAGGTCATCAGACTGTTAAATTCTGTTAAATAGCCATAACTAGTACATTAGAGGCTGCTGACCTATATACATAGACTTGGAATCACTGGCCACTTTAATAATGGAACACTAGTCACTTTAATAATGTTTACATATTTTGCATTACTCATCTCATGTATACTGTATGTATATACTGTATTCTATCCTATTCTACTGTATCTTAGTCTATTCCGCTCTGACATTGCTCACCCAATATTTAAATACCCTTAATTCCATTCCTTTACTTTAGATGTGTGTATTGTTGTGAAATTGTTAGATATTACTGTTAGATATTACTGCACTGTTAGAGCTAGAGACACAATAATTTCGCTACATCCGCAATAACATCTGCTAAACACGTGATTGTGACAAATACAATTTGATTTGACACATTTATTCCACTCAGCTATTAGCTTAGCATAAAAAGTGTGTAAACAGTATACAGGCCGCAAAAATCATCAAACATAATCCGAGTCTTCTGTACTTTTTACATTTAACAGCTTAAATGGAAATCATTATGGAGTAGCTGAGACAGAGGACGTGGAGAAATAATCCATCCATGTGTACCCGATCCTCTGGGAAGTGAAAAGTGCAAGCCACACCAAAGTCAATAGACTGCTGAGTTGTTGTCTGGCATATAAATAACATGGACCTGAAAGGGCGTCTGACAGTGACATTGAAAGGTCTGCTGTGGTGATGACTAGCACATCTGATGCCATATTTCAAATGACACAGCACACTATTAGATGAGGTACTACTTATGTTTCAATGAAAAGCTCTATCCCACACGCCACGCTATGAAAAGCCTTGCCAAAAGAGGTCCCGTTTCACCAGAGCTCTGATTCAAGCGTTCAGAATTAAAGCTTATTGACACTCTTTGCAGCTACAGTAACTTGATCAGACACACTTTCATTAGCAAGGGCAATTCCACAGTAACGGAATGACGCTGAGACTCAGATATTTTACTTTAAAATGTATGCCACAACAAAACCAATGATTGTAAAGTTAAACCAACCATACAACTATATGCATAAGCCCTACTGTCACGACTTCTACCGAAGGGCCGGTTTACTAGCCGCCACGATCCCTTTTTCCTTTTCTGGTTGTTTTGTCTGTGATCCTTTCACACCTGGTTTCATTTGTGTTTAATTCTTTGTTGTATAAGGGTAACCTGTTGCCTGCCTTAGTTCGTGCGGGATTAGACTTGTGGTTATTGTTGCTCGTTCGTATTTGAATGTTTTCACAGTTACGCACATGTATTTAGTGTCGGTACTGTGTTTTATTCCTCCATGCGGTTGCACGAGTTTCTGAGTATGTGGAGCATAGTTTTGGGATTTTTGTCTGTACCGTTTTGTATTGGTGGACTATATTATTAAATTACGCTTCAGATATGGAGTCAGCAGGAGCGGACGCACTCCCAGTGTCCATGGAGGAGTGTGTTCAACACCACAGCAGTGTTACACCGGCTGGGTACCGCAATGGATCAGGTGATGGCGATGATGGAAAGATGGGAGAGAGGTGGCCTTCCCACGCCTCCATCAGCCACAACCCAACCAGTACCACTACCCTCTCCTTCATTGCCTGGGCCCAGTGGGATTCAACTCGCACTCCGGAGGGAGTACGATGGGACGGCAGCCGGGTGCCAGGGGTTCTTACTCCAGATGGACTTATACCTGGCAACCATTCATCCGGCTCCTTTGGGAGGTGAGAGCGTGAACGCCCTGTCTCCTGCCTCTCAGGTAAAGCCCTGGAGTGTGCCAACGCGGTATGGAACGATCCTGACTCGGCGAGGGACCACTACCCAAAGTTCACCCGCCGCTTTCGGGCCGTGTTCGATCACCCACCTGAGGGCCGAGCGGCGGGTGAACGGCTGTTCCATCTGAGGCAGGAGAAGAGGAGTGCTCAGGACTTTGCTCTAGAGTTCCGGACCTTGGCCGCTGGTGTGGGATGAAACGACAGGGCCTTGATTGATCACTATAGGTGCAGTTTGCATGAGGACGTCCGTAGGGAGCTGGCCTGTAGAGACACCACCCTCTCCTTGGACCAGCTGATTGACATGTCCATTCAGTTGGACAACTTGCTGGCGGCCCGCGGACGTCCAGATCGAGTTCTATTAGTTCCATCCCCCAGTTCCTCCACTCCAACGCTCATGGAGCTAGGAGGTGCTGCAGCGAGGGCGACCGGAGGAGGGGGCCTTTCCTGTGCCAGCTGTGGTCACAGAGGGCACACTGCTGACCGGTGCTAGGGGGGCCCTCCAGGGAGTCGAGATGCCAGGCCGAGTACTGCTCGGACACTTCAGGTGAGTCGGCACCAAGCTCACACAGAGCCCCCTGTTGGTCACATGTATGTATTGATTGGTTTTCCTGAATTTTCCCCTCCTTCCCGGCAAAAGGCGCTAGTAGATTCAAGCGAGGCGGGGAATTTTATTGACCATGGTTTAGCGCATAGGTTTTGGATCCCCCTTGTTCAGCTTGACAAACCCTTCCCAGTGCACGCCTTAGATAGCCGACCATTAGAGTCAGGGCTAATCAGGGAGGCTACGGCTCCACTGGTCATGGTCACGCAGGAGGGTCATGAGGAGAGAATTAGTCTCTTCCTCATTGATTCTTCTGCATTTCCTGTGGTGCTGGGGATCCCCTGGTTGGCCCGTCACAACCCCAGGATTTTGTGGCAACAGAGGGCTCTAAAGGGGTGGTCAGAGGAGTGCTCAGGCAGGTGTGTAGGAGTTTCCATCGGTGCTACGATGGTGGAGAGTCCAGACCAAGTCTCCACTGTGCGCATTCCCTCAGAATATGCTGATTTGGCTACCGGCGTCTGTAAAAAGAGGGCGACCCAATTACAAACTCCTCGACGAGGGGATTGTGCGATAAATCTCCTGGTAGGCGCTACACTTCCCAGGAATCACGTGTATCCCCTGTCACAGGATGAGACGGTGGCTATGGAGACATACATATCTGAATCTCTGGGGCAGGGGTACATTCGGCCCTCCATCTCACCTGCCTCCTTGAGTTTCTTCTTTGTGAAGAAAAAGGAGGGAGGGCTGCGTCCGTGCATTGACTATAGAGATCTAAAATCCATCATGGTGGGGTATAGTTACCCGCTATCTCTCATTGCCACAGTGATTGAGTCATTTCACGGAGCACGTTTTTTCACAAAACTGGATCTCAGGAGTGCATATAACTTGGTGCATATCCGGAAGAGAAATGAGTGGAAGACAGCGTTTAGTACCACATCTGGTCATTATGAGTACCTCGTCATGCCGTACGGGTTGAAGAATGCTCCAGCAGTCTTCCAATCTTTTGTAGACGAGATTCTCCGGGACCTGCACGGGCAGGGTGTGGTTGTTTACATCGATTATATTCTGGTCTATTCCGCTACACGCGTATGTGTCTCTGGTGCGCAGGGTACTTGGGCGACTGTTGGAGCATGACCTGTATATCAAGGCTGAGAAGTGCTTGTTCTTCCAACAGGCCGTCTCCTTCCTTGGGTATCGCATTTACACATTGGGGTTGGTGATGGAGTGTGACCGCATTGCAGCCGTGCATAATTGGCCGACTCCAACCACGGTAAAAGAGGTGCAGCGGTTCTTAGGGTTTGCCAATTACTACCGGAGGTTTATCTGGAGTTTTGAGCAGGTGGCTGCTCCCATTACGTCACTGCTGAAGGGGGGGCCGGTGCATCTGGGGTTGTCGGCTGAGGCGGACAGGGCTTTTGGTCGCCTGAAGGCTCTTTTTACCTCGGCTCCCGTGCTGGCGCATCCAAACCCCTCTTTTGCATTCATAGTGGAGGTGGACACGTCCGAGGCTGGGGTTGGAGCCGTGCTCTCACAGCTCGGGTACGCCACCGAAGCTCCGCCCCTGTGCTTTCTTTTCTCAGAAGCTCAGCTCGGCGGAGCGAAACTATGACGTGGGGGATCGGGAGCTGCTGGCTGTTGTCAGGGCCCTGAAGGTGTGGAGACATTGAGGGGGCTCAACACCCTTTTCTCATCTGGACTGACCACCGGAATCTACAGTACATTCGGGCAGCAAAGAGACTGACCACTCGTCAGGCAAGGTGGGCCATGTTTTTCACCCGATTTAGGTTTACCATCTCCTATAGACCAGGCTCCCAGAACACTAAGGCACGCACTGTCCCGACTAGATGACACGGAGGAGCGGATCCTGCACCCATCCTCCCGGCTTCTTGTCTAGCGGCACCTGTGAGGTGGGAGGTGGACGCAGACATCGAGCGAGCATTGCGTGTTGAGCCTACGCCACCACAATGTCCAGCTGGATGGGTGTACGTTCCGCTGGAGGTAAGAGACAGGCTAATTTGGTGGGCTCACACGTCCCCCTCCTTTGGTCACCTGGGGATCGGTAGGACGGTGTGATGTCTTAGTGGGAAGTACTGGTGGTCCACCCTAGCCAAGGACGTGAGGGTTTATATGGCCTCCTGCTCGGTGTGCGCTCAGTGCAAGGCTCCTAGGCACCTGCCCAGAGGGAAGTTACCCCTTCCCGTTCCACAGCGGCCTTCGTCTCGCCTGTCGGTTGACTTCTTGACCGATCTGCCACCGTCACAGGGCAACACCACGATCCTGGTCGTTGTGGATTGGTTTTCTAAGTCTTGTCATCTCCTCCCTTTGCCCGGTCTCCCTACGACCCTACAGACGGCAGAGGCCCTGTTTACTCACATCTTCCGGCACTACGGGTGCCTGAGGACATTGTTTCTGATCGGGGTCCCCAGTTCACGTCCAGGGTGTGGAAGGCATTCATGGAACGTTTGGGGGTCTCGGTCAGCCTTACTTCAGGTTTTCACCCTGAGAGTAATGGGCAGGTGGAGAGAGTGAACCAGGATGGTGGGTAGGTTTCTGCGGTCGTATTGCCAGGACCGGCCAGGGGAGTACATCCCCTGGGCAGAGATGGCCCAGAACTCACTCCGCCACTCTTCTACGAACCTGTCGCCCTTCCAATGTGTGTTGGGCTATCAGCCGGTTCTGGCACCATGGCATCAGAGCCAAACCGAGGCTCCTGTGGTGGACGATTGGGTGAGACGCTCAAGGGAGACCTGGGAGGCCGCCCACGGGTACCTTAAACAGGGCGAAGGGTGGCAGAAGACAAGTGCCGACCGCCACCGCAGCGAGGCCTCGGTGTTCGCACCTGGGGACCGTGTCTGGCGAAACCTGCCCCTCCACCTGCCCTGCCGGAAGCTGGGTCTGCAGTTTGTGGTGCCGTTTAAAGTCCTGAGGAGAATAAACGAGGTGTGTTATAGGTTACAGCTCCCCCTTATTATCGTATTAACCCCTCGTTTCATGTGTCTCTCCTCAGGCCGGTGGTGGCAGGTCCGCTTCAAGAAGATGAGGTGCGGGAGGTCCTTCCCCTGGACATCGGGGGTGGGGTGCCAGCGTATGCAGTTCGGGCCATACTGGACTCGAGGCGTCGGGTGGGGGGCCTTCTGTACCTCGTGGATTAGGAGGGGTACGGTCCGAAGGAGAGATGCTGGGTGCCGGTGGAGGACATACTGGATCCACCTATGCTAAGAGAGTTTCACCGCCTCCATCCGGATCGCTCTGCGCCTCGTCCTCCGGGTCGTCCTCGAGGCCGGGGTCGGCGTGCTGAGGGAGCTGCGCGTCAGGGGGGGTGCTGTCACGACTTCTACCGAAGGTATCTCCTCTTCCTGTTCAGGCGGCGCTCTGCGGTTTACTAGCCGCCACCGATCCCTTTTTCCTTTTCTGGTTGTTTTGTCTGTGATCCTTTCACACCTGGTTTCATTTGTGTTTAATTCTGTGTTGTATAAGGGTAACCTGTTGCCTGTCTTAGTTCGTGCGGGATTACACTTGTGGTTTTTGTTGCTCGTTCGTATTTTGATGTTTTCACAGTTACGCACCTGTATTTAGTGTCGGTACTGTGTTTTGTTCCTCTAGACATGATCGACTCAGCTGTACCTAATAGCTGTATGTCAGGAGTTTCTGAGTATGTGGAGTGTAGTTGGAGCGTATGTTGGGGATTTTTGTCTGTACCGTTTTATATTGGTGAACTATATTATTAAATTACGCTTCTTAGACATACCTGCTCTCCTGCGCCTGACTCCTACACCTCTCACCGAGAAGCACATCATAACAACTACTTTTAACAATTTCCACACACACACACAAAAAAAACATTTACTGAAAGAACAGTGTAGATGCTAAATTCGGTAACAGAATTACGGGTAAAGTAAAAAAAAAAATGAACAGTTGGTGAAAAAGTCACAGAGAGAACATGTGACGATGTCGACTGCAGCAGCTGGCACCTTCACTTGGGCTTCTAGTTCTCAAACACGTAATTCTCCTCTAGGCCTATATCCACCAGTAAGATTGTTAAATAAAGGTCATAAATACATATTGAAACCACTCATATTAGCCTACAATGTCCTTTCTGATTCCGTTTCATTCACGCATATTAATCAATGGACCTTACATTGGAATACATGTTATGCCCACCTGTGTGGTCTTGTTGTGACATTGACTACCATTGCCTTACATGCTGAAGAAGGGTTCATACCTGAAACGTTTGGGCAGCAATAAAAATATGTAAATTTCAGTTTCTTTACTAGAGTGCTGTCCTATTTCGGTCACACCCTGATCTGTTTCACTTTGTGCTTGTCTCCACCCCCTCCCGGTGTCGCCCATCTTCCCCAGCGTATTTATACCTGAGTTCTCTGTTGCCAGTTTGTCTCTTCAAGCATACTTGCATGTTTTTTTGCTGTGCTCTTGTTTTTCCTAGTCTCTGTTTTTTAGCCCTCCCGGTTCCGACCTTTTCTGCTTGTTCTGACACTTAGCCCGGCTGCCTGACCATTCATCCTGCCCTGACCTCGAGCCTGCCTGCCGCCCTGTACCTTTCGGACTCTGGCATTCTGCCTGTCCTCGACCTGCCTATTGCCTGCCCCTTGTATTTTAATAAATATCAGAGACTCGAACCATCTGTCTCCTGTGTTGCTCTCTTTCCGGTGCTCTAGGTCGTCATCATTGTTACGCGCATTTGCGCATAATGACACTCACCTGGACTCCATCACCTCCTTGATTCCCTGCCCTATATATGTCACTCCCTTTGGTTTTTTCCACAGTCTTCATTGTTTCTGTTCCTGTTTCATGTCGGTGCGCTGCTTGTGTTTTTTGTTTTGTTCATTTATTTATTAAAAGTATTCACTCCCTGAACTTGCTTCCCGACTCTCAGCGTACATCGTTACACTGTGTCTGCATCTGGGTCTCGCCCTGTGTCTTTATAATTTATGTTTTTTGGAATACATGTTAAGGCCTCATGACCAAACTCTTTGACAAAGTGCAATTGATAAATGGAAAAAAGGGATGACTGTCTCTTGACACTGAGTCTGTTTTTCCTGAATGGAAGAACAATGTGGGAAACATACTGTACGTTTAATAGAGCTCTTTCAAGCATCACAAACAAACATCCTTTTCCTGAAAGGAGGACTATTTCCACACAAAAAGGGCTCCAACAGTCCACTTGCGTCATAACCTTTTGACATCCTGTACGCCACTAAATATCTGGGATAGGAACCTGGAGGGGAAGGGGATTATAAGGGGATTGTGGGAAATGGAACACTAGGGCCTAGGAAACAAACTTTGTCTCAATTTACTCTCATTCTCTCTGGTTCCTTTCTCAGAGTAACCTAGATAACTTAATAATAACTATGTTGTTATCTGCTCCGATCACATGACATACAGCTATTAGGTACAGCTGAGTAGACCATGTCTACAGTAAAGACATATATTCGCTTATCTGACATATGACAACAGTATCATGTAACACCATGCAGAACACCATGAGAATATATGATAACAACTACCAGTATGTTCAATTACTGTAAACAAGATATCCAACATAATGTAGGTTCACTGAGAACAAAATACGGCATATCTTCAACCCAGAACTTCATAACACAACAGTTGAATGCCCCAAGGGTATAGGCTAATCATTGAGTGTTAAGCTCAATTCACACACTACAGAGACGGAGGGCACGGAGCGTAGCATAGCATTGCAATGTTGTTTTTCATCACAAAAGGGGCGACTCCTTGTAATACGCTCCTTTGAGGTCGCTTCGGACGGCTTATTTGATTTTGGACACTGACATTTTTTGTATTTTGTGTTGGATCATAACATTCGGTTTCGAAAGTGAACGCAGTAATGCGTTTGGTTGGTGGATGTGCATAGCTGTACTGAGAATGAAGCAGCCATGGCAGGTAGCTCAGATGGGAGTAAGTCTGACATGGATGATGGAAGTAGGATCAGTGATGAATCTATCTACACAACTGTACAAGGGAAAAATGCATTTTAAGGTTATAGTTTATTGAGATGCATGAATACACCACGCCAAAGACAGTCGTGAAGAGGGCACGACAAAAACTAGTGGTGTGGGGGCTGTGCTTTGGCAAAGTGGGTGGGGTTATATCCTTCCTGTTTGGCCCTGTCCGGGGGTGTCCTCGGAGTGGGCCACAGTGTCTCCTGACCCCTCCTGTCTCAGCCTCCAGTATTTATGCTGCAGTAGTTTATGTGTCGGGGGGCTAGGGTCAGTTTGTTATATCTGGAGTACTTCTCCTGTCCTATTCGGTGTCCTGTGTGAATCTAAGTGTGCGTTCTCTAATTCTCTCCTTCTCTCTTTCTCTCTCTCGGAGGACCTGAGCCCTAGGACCATGCCCCAGGACTACCTGACATGATGACTCCTTGCTGTCCCCAGTCCACCTGGCTGTGCTGCTGCTCCAGTTTCAACTGTTCTGCCTTATTATTATTCGACCATGCTGGTCATTTATGAACATTTAAACATCTTGGCCATGTTCTGTTATAATCTCCACCCGGCACAGCCAGAAGAGGACTGGCCATCCCACATATGCTCTCTCTAATTCTCTCTTTCTTTCTCTCTCTCGGAGGACCTGAGCCCTAGGACCATGCCCCAGGAATACCTGACATGATGACTCCTTGCTGTCCCCAGTCCACCTGACTGTGCTGCTGCTCCAGTTTCAACTATTCTGCCTTATTATTATTCGACCATGCTGGTCATCTATGAACATTTGAACATCTTGACCATGTTTTGTTATAATCTCCACCCGGCACAGCCAGAAGAGGACTGGCCACCCCACATAGCCTGGTTCCTCTCTAGGTTTCTTCCTAGGTTTTGGCCTTTCTAGGGAGTTTTTCCTAGCCACCGTGCTTCTACACCTGCATTGCTTGCTGTTTGGGGTTTTAGGCTGGGTTTCTGTACAGCACTTTGAGATATCAGCTGATGTACGAAGGGCTATATAAATAAATTTGATTTGATTTGATTTGATATTCCCGCTCAGGAGACTGAAAATATTTGGCATGGGTCAGATCATGCCTCAGATCCTCAAAAGGTTCTACAACTGCACCATCAAGAGCTTTGTGATGGGTTGCATCACAGCCTGGTATGGCAACTGCTCGGCCTCCGACCACAAGGCACTACAGAGGGTAGTACGTACGGCCCTGTACATCACTGGGGCCAAGCTTCCTGCCATCCAGGACCTCTATACCAGGCGGTGTTAGAGGAAGGCCCTAAAAATTGGTCAAGACTCCAGCCACCCTAGTAATAGACTGTTCTCTCTGCTACTGCATGACAAACGGTACCGGAGCGCCAAGTCTAGTTCCAAGAGGCTTATAAACAGCTTCTATCCCCAAGCCATAAGACTCCTGAACATCTAATCAAATGGCCATCCAGACTATTTGCATTGCCCCCCCCCCCCCCCCCATCAGGAGTTACAGAAACTGGCAGCAGTGTCCAGAAAAGGCCATCTATGACATAGTGCCATGGGTGGTATTCCTTCTGATAAATGTCTCCCGTTTGTCTGGGACATGATGATGTATACTGAACAAAAATATAAACGCAACTGAGTTACAGTTCATAGAAGGAAATCAGTCAATTGAAATATATTCATTAGGCCCTAATCTATGGATTTCACATGACTGGGCAGGGGCGCAGCCATGGGTGGGCTTTGGAACCAGGCCTAACCAATCAGAATACGTTTTTCCACACAAAAGGGCTTTATTACAGACAGAAATACTCCTGAGCATCCCCACTCTATTCGTTCTCGAGTGAGACAAAGCACCCAACCCCTCAAAAGCTTTATTCTTATTTACACTTTAGGTGGTGGGTAATTTACTGGGGTTATTTTGCATGTTTTTTTTATATTTACTTATTTTCTCATTCACATGTTAAGGTGTTAGGTAATTTATTGCTGTAATTTATTGCTGTTTACTTTGTGTTCTTTGTGTTCTTTCATCATACTTTTCACCTGTGCATTACATTGTGTTTTATATTGGACCATTTTCCTCCTGATATTTCCACTTATGATCGTAAAAAAAAATCTAAAATGTCTGCAAATGTCTTTGTCTGGTTATTTGTACTTGTAGCAGAACATATTACTGTTCTGAATCAGTCACTCAGTAAACTTGAACTGCTTTGTACATGAGCTGTGTACAGTTTAAGTCAGAAGTTACCATACACTTAGGTTGGAGTCATTAAAACTCGTTTTCCAACCACTCCACAAATTTCTTGTTAACAAACTATAGTTTTGGAAGTTGGTTAGGACATCTACTTTGTGCATGACACAAGTATTTTTTCCAACAATTGTTTACACAGAGATTATTTCACTTATAATTCACTGTATCACAATTCCAGTGGGTCAGAAGTGTACATACACTAAGTTGACTGTGCCTTTAAACAGCTTGGAAAATTCCAGGAAATTATGTAATGGCTTTAGAAGCTTCTGATAGGCTAATTGACATAATTTGAGTCAATTGGAGGTGTACCTGTGGATGTATTTCAAGGCCTACCTTCTAACTCAGTGCCTCTTTGCTTGACATCATGGGAAAATCCAAAGAAAACAGCCAAGTGTCCAATATCGACATAACCTGAAAGGCCGCTCAGCAATGAAGAAGCCACTGCTCCAAAACCGTCATAAAAAAGCCAGACTACAGTTTGCAATTGCACATGGGGACAAAGATTGTACTTTTTGGACAAATGCCCTCTGGTCTGATGAAACAAAAATATAACTGTTTGTTTGGCCATAATGACCATCGTTGTGTTTGGAGGAAAAATGATTATGCTTGCAAGCCAAAGAACACCATCCCAACCGTGAAGCACGGGTGTAGCATCATCATCTTGTGGGGGTGCTTTGCTGCAGGAGGGACTGGTGCACTTCACAAAATAGATGGCTTCATGAGGTAGGAAAATTATGTGGATATATTGAAGCAACATTTCAAGACATCAGTCAGGAAGTTAAAGCTTGATCGCAAATGGGTCTTCCAAATGGACAATGACCCAAAGCATAATTCCAAAGTTATGGCAAAATGGCTTAAGGACAACAAAGTCAATGTATTGGAGTGGCCATCACAAAGCCCTGACCTCAATCATATAGATAATTTGTGGGCAGAACTGAAAAAGCATCTGAGAGCAAGGAGGCCTACAAACCTGACTCAGTTACACCAGCTTTGTCAGGAGGAATGGGCCAAAATTCACCCAACTTATTGTGGAAAGCTTGTGGAAGGCTACCTGAAATGTTTGACCCAAGTTAAACAATTTAAAGGCAATGCTACCAAATACTAATTGAGTGTATGTAAACTTCTGACCCACTTGGAATGTGATGAAAGAAATAAAAGCTGAAATAAATCATTGTCTCTACTATTATTCTGACATTTCACATTCTTAAAATAAAGTGGTGATCCTAAACTGACCTTAGACAGGGAATTTTTACTGGGATTAAATGTCAGGAATTGTTCAAAACTAAGTTTTTGGCTAGGTGTATGTAAACTTCCGACTTCAACTGTAGATGAGGTTCAAGTCTTGGGGGTCCTTATTGTCTACAGCTGGACAGTCATTCTCAACCATGTACCATAGCAGGAAGGTCTCCATTAAAAGGTCACTTCACATGACTATGTACAACCTTGTATTATGTTAATTAGGTAAATGGCTCCAGGGTCTAGCCTTATTGTCTACAGCTGAACAGCCATTCATTGAAAGGCCACTACACATAACACAAGGTTAGGTAAATTTCACAAGGGTCTAGCCTCCAAAAAATATATTACAAACTAAAACACAAGGATAAAGTAACTGTCATTATGGTAGACTATGTGATTTGTAAAGTGTGAATAAGTAAAACAGCCAAATCCAACTGCAAACCAAAGTGTGGAGCTCACAACATGACATATAAAACAGTAATCAACCAGAGGAAGAGAACATGTGTACATGTTTTGCAAAACACACTCCAACATTTACTGTAGGGTGCCACGCGTGATCGCAGCATCCTAGAAAGACACTTGACCAGCTGGTGTGAGGAATTAGTTCTCTAGGTTGTTGCGCAAGTCTATAGCAACACTGGTTGCCCTGTCTGCTGACATGTTTCTTGGTAGCTGGTGTCTACCACCTGTCGCCACTCTCCTTGACCCAGTCGTTGTGGAGTGGTCAACAAACGTGGGGTGGATGTACAGTGTTGTCAGTGTCTGTAGTGTCTGTGGTGCAAAGGTAGTTGTGGAGGGCCATGCAGGCCTTCACAATGGCCTCAGCTTTCTCTGAGGCAAGCTCAAGAGCTTGTCCCAGGACCCTCCATATTCCAGCAAGGATCCCAAAACCTTTCTCTGAAATTCGTCTGGTTCTTGAGTGGCGGTAGTTGTCGATCTTCTTGGCGTCATCAAGGCCTGAAGAACCTTTGAATAATAGAAACGTACTCCATTAGTATTGAACAGGAAGATGAAAGCTATCAAATGTGTACTGTAACAACTGTGTAGCCTATGCTTTGGACATACTGTAGGCCCCCATCCTCTTACTCTTTTCACATCATATGTATTTAGTGTATCTTACCTGGATATGGTCGCATCAGGTTTGCCCTCAGAGGGAATGCCTCATCTACCACAAAGACATATGGACTCTGTGTTTGGGTCCCCAGCAAGCACTCTGGTCTTGGTAGCGACAGCTGGAATGCCATGAGTTGGGACTTTCTTTGTGAGAAGATTCCCACATCTCCCTTCCGACCATGTCGATCATGGTGAAGCGCTACCTTGCTTTGCAGACTGCCATCAGGACTATTGGAGAAAAGCTCTTGTAGTTGTAGTACTCGCTTCCCGAGTTCGCTGGAGCTCGCATCCGAATATGTTTTCCGTCGACAGCTCCTGCACAAAACGGATAATTCCAACGATCCCCAAACTCTCTGACGATTTCTGCCCATTTTTCCACGGAAGGATAAGCAACAAAATCCTCCTTCAGGACATACCAGATAGCCTGGCACACTTCCGTGAAGATGGTACAACCTGTAAAGATTCCTAGCTTATATCTTGCAGCAAGACACAGACAGCCATTCTGCAGCACTTACGGGGCAAGTTGTAAATTTCTTGTGTGAGATAAGGGGCAAGCCGCTGAAGCAAGTTGTCAAATCTGGCAACCGACATCCGAAAGTATTGAAAAGGTCTTTCCTCGTCAATGTTTCACATAGGTTGGACAAGAGACATGTATTCTCCATCGTCCTCTCTTAGTAAGAGCAGTTCAACTCGCTGTTCAAGCTCTAGCAATTGAAATTCTTAGAGAGACATGTTTGCATGTAGCTAGCTAAATAGTATTCGTCAACAAAAAGGCATATAACACCGGATCCGGAAGTTTAAATGTTGTTGCTAGCTACAGTTAGAGTGCCTCGGACCCTCTTGCTTGGTAAGCTATTCTGGCTCCCCCTAGTGGATATACACTACACAAGGGCCCTCTTGCTTTGTAAGCTACTCTGGCTCCCCCTAGTGCACATACACCACACAAGGACCCTCTTGCTTGGTAAACTACTCTGGCTCCCCAAGCCCCCTAGTAGATGTGTACTACACAAGACAGACTTCCTCTCTGGGTGGAACGCAACGACGATGTGGACAAAAGTGAGCGCTGCCCCCAAAAACCTGGTTCTGCCCTTACACATGCGTGCACGTCTATCGACAGAGTGGAGCTTGTAGCCACCTTTAAGGAGCTTCAGGATGACTGTGTGTTGGCCAGCAGTGTCCTGTGAACAGGATTTCAACAGCCTCAGTAATCAATTTATGTGGAATGCCTTACTCTTATTTCTGTCTATGTACAGTCGTGGCCAAAAGTTTTGAGAATGACAAAAATATTCATTTCCAAAGTTTGCTGCTTCAGTGTCTTTAGATATTTTTGACAGATGTTACTATGGAATACTGAAGTATAATTACAAGCATTTCATAAGTCTCAAAAGCTTTTATTGACAATTACATGACGTTGATGCAAAGAGTCAATATTTCCAGTGTTGACCCGTCTTTTTCAAGACCTCTGCAATCCGCCCTGGCATGCTGTCAATTAACTTCTGGGCCACATCCTGACTGATGGCAGCCCATTCTTGCTTAATCAATGCTTGGAGTTTGTCAGAATTTGTGGGTTTTTGTTTGTCCACCTGCCTCTTGAGGATTGACCACAGGTTCTCAATGGGATTAAAGTCTGGGGAGTTTCCTGGCCATGGACCCAAAATATCGATGTTTTATTCCCTGAGCCACTTAGTTATCACTTTTGCCTTATGGCAAGGTGCTCCATCATGCTGGAAAAGGCATTGTTCGTCACCAAACTGTGCCTGGATGGTTGGGAGAAGTTGCTCTCGGAGGATGTGTTGGTACCATTCTTTATTCATGGCTGTGTTCTTAGGCAAAATTGTGAGTGAGCCCACTCCCTTGGCTGAGAAGCTACCCCACACATGTACGATCTCAGGATGCTTTACTGTTGGCATGACACAGGACTGATGGTAGCGCTCACCTTGTCTTCTCCGGACAAGCTTTCTTCCGGATGCCGCAAACAATCGGAAAGGGGATTTATCAGAGAATGACTTTACCCCAGTCCTCAGCAGTCCAATCCCTGTACCTTTTGCAGAATATCAGTCTGTCCCTGATGTTTTTCCTGGAGAGAAGCTCCAGCTTCTTTGTTGCCTTTCTTGACCCCAGGCCATCCTCCAAAAGTCTTCACCTCACTGTGCGTGCAGATGCACTCACACCTGCCTGCTGCCATTCCTGAGCAAGCTCTGTACTGGTGGTGCCCCAATCCCGCAGCTGAATCAACTTTAGGAGAAGGTCCTGGCGCTTGCTGGACTTTTTTGGGCGCCCTGAAGCCTTCTGAACAACAATTGAACCGCTCTCCTTGAAGTTCTTGATGATCCGATAAATAGTTGATTTAGGTGCAATCTTACTGGCAGCAATATCCTTGCCCGTGAAGCCCTTTTTGTGCAACGCAATGATGACGGCATGTGTTTCCTTGCAGGTAACCATGGTTGACAGAGGATGAACAATGATTCCAAGCACCACCCTCCTTTTGAAGCTTCCACTCTGTTATTCGAACTCAATCAGCATGACAGAGTGATTTCCAGCCTTGTCCTTGTCTACACTCACACCTGTGTTAACGAGAGAATCACTGACTTGATGTCAGCTGGTCCTTTTGTGGCAGGGCTGATATGCAGTGGAAATGTTTTTGGGGGATTCAGTTCATTTGCATGGCAAAGAGGGACTTTGCAATTAATTGCAATTCATCTGATCACTCTTCATAACATTCTGGAGTATATGCAAATTGCCATCATACAACCTAAGGCAGCAGACTTTGTGAAAATGTATATTTGGGTCATTCTCAAAACTTTTGGCTATGACTGTAGGATAAGAACCTACAGTAAGTCAGTGCAGAGACAACATTTCTGACAGAAATTGATTGGAAGATCACATTGGAAACAAACAGTGTGGTTAGCCTGACTGTAACCACAGAGCCCCTCTGTCTTCTCTAGGAACACAGACACAGAAAAACAGATATGTCCAACAGATGGTAATCTCATCCTCATCCCAAGACTGAAATTGTCTGAAATTGTCTGATGTTTAATTGGCATGTCAATGGAGGTAGTTTTCAGAACAGGAAGCAAAGTTAAGTCAAAATAATTAGCATGTAGCCTACCGTGGTTCTGTAGCTTAATTGGCATCCTAAATTTCCAAAAAGGAAGTAAGCCCAACTCTTCCTCATTGATAAACACAATTATGAATGACAGGGATAACTGTCCTGTCTTGTCCAGACAAGCCACACAGACTGCCTCAGACTCAGGCTCAGGCTCACTGAATGAAATCAACAGAGAATCAAATATGTTCGGCAATCCACATACTGGATTAGAAAGACAGGCTCGATTGCAACCAACAGGCAGAATTTAACACGCTCCTGCAAGGTTACTACTGCACTTCTTAAAACGAAAGATTACATGCACCTGCAGGGTAAACTAAGCATGATTGCAACAATAAGAGTAGAACATTAGTTTTCCATTCACACAATGTGTTTGGTAAATTGCTTCAGTTGCTGTGGTACATGAGGAAATACTTCATTTCAGTTGAATGGGATGATTGTCAAATAGATAAATCGCCCCTAGAATGCTCATAAAGTAGGACTAAATTGTTCTGATGATAATATTAACCAGAGAGCGAAATAGTCGTACATTTTTTGGGGCTGCAATCAAGACTAAAAAACATCCTCGACATCTACGTTAGGATTGGTAAATTCCAGGCTAATGTTGGTTGAAATTGAGATCAGCTTTGCGGGTGATTTTAGAGCATATTGATGGTTTAAGTAGAGATCAGCTGGCGATAATCTGGTGGCTTTCAATAGTTGCAATTGGCCCACAGGTTTTATGACTTTGGTGAAGTAAAGTTTTATGACAACACAAAAAAAGCACTTATGGACAGTATACAGTATTTAGTGCATTTCAGGGAGAGACCCATAATGTCAGTCAAAGAAAAACAATTCTGTGAAGCTTTACCCTGAGGCAGCCCATTTGGAAAAAAAAGTTGTTTATACTGGATGTATTTTGTGGAGACAGCACTGTGTACAGGTACTGTTGGCGTGAGAACATAGAGGAGAGCACATGATGTAACACAGATAGAGCTGGTAATCTGGAACTGAGTGGAGCATTCCTACTGCTGACTACAGCCAATGTGACCACAGCCCATAGCCTTCCCTTACATGTATCCTGTGTGACTCATACTGTACTGCCTTTACAAACAGCAGCCAGAAAGGTTAAGAGCTCCACTCTCAGTGACACTGGGAATGTTAATCTTCAGCTAGATTTAAATGAAAGCACCATTTCTTAGTATTAAAGAAAGGTTTGTGTTTGACTTTACTCAATTGGGCACTACAATTGCCAAACACCAAGTACAGTAAATCCCATAGCATTTTACTCCAAAAATTATCATACACAAGCGCTAGTTCTACCTTCCTCGATTATCTTTTGTACTGCTCCTGACCTCTGACCCCTCCTTACCACTTTGTGAGGCCAATATTGTATTCTAATATCTCATATCCCCCCTCAGGCAGCAGTGGTGGCACCTGGAAGCTAAACTCACTTAACTGAACTGGCCAGAGGGAAAGTAACAAATCACTACTTGCTCAATCATAAAGTAGGATGGCCCTCTTTGACGTTGCGTAAAACGAAACACTGCCTTTAATTCATTTATAAAGCCCATAGAAGTACGGGTTACCATACCCGATCACAGGGATGGCTAACTCTGGAAATTCCATCTGTTGCTACAGACTTTTAGTCTCTTCCCACCCAATGTATGGAACAATCTTCAGAGTTCCCTACAACTGGATGTTCTGGTGCCTTTCGGGCAGTTCAGTGTTGATTGAGGACCTCTTTGTTGATGAATGTGATTGTTTTTCTTGAGTGTGTTTTATATTTTTGCATTATATAATTTATATAATTATATAATGATATAATTTTATAACGTACTGTAAAATACTATATTAAATACTAAAATGTTATCCGCAAAAAAAACCCTGTAGTAAATACTACAGTATTGTCTGCAAAAACACTACAGTTTCCGCAAAAACATTACAGCTTTGTAACTATAGTAATACCACAGTATTTACTTTGAATATACCCCACCCCCCATATCCTAATTTGTGCCACCCATGAGTGGGAAACCTACATGCCAAGTATAGACCATATATTGTGTTCCTTACAGGTTGTTACATTTTTTTAACCTTTAAGTCAGTTAAGAACCTATTCTTATTTACAATGACGGCCTAACCTGGACGCCGCTGGGTCAATTGTGTGCCGCCCTATGGGATTCCCAATCACGGCTGGATGTGATACAGCCTGGATTCGAACAAGGGACTTTAGTGATGTCTCTTGCACCGAGATGCAGTGCCTTAGACCTCTGCGCCACTCGGGAGAAGAGCAGAAGCTCTGAACTATCCGTTCAGACTCCAGACTCTTATCTTAGCCCCCACTTCTATGTCAAAGATGATAAAATAAAACACTATAGTAAATACTACAGTTATCTCCACAAAAACATAAAAAACTATTTCCTCAATAAATACATTTTTTAAGCTACACAAGTGAAAAAACACCTCAGAATCTGAGATTACTACGGTTTTACAAGAATGCCATGTGCAAATACTAAAGTAGTTTCGTTACAGTAGTAAAGAGCAGACAGTCAGCTTGTGACATTTCAAAAAACTAACCCTAACCCACTCTCCCTTCCAACAGGAAGAGAACAGTGGAGCTCTACTGGTTTACAGCAAGTTAATACTTGACAGAAAGTGGCATTTTGGCAGTGACTTCCACTGTGGAATGTAAGGCTGAGAAACCTTGGAAGAGAACAGACTACTATCCATATAGATTTCACATTAAGAGGAAGAAAGATGTGTGAATGAGTGAGTGAAAGAGTGAGAGGTGGAAAGAGAAAGAGAGAGAGCGAAAGGCAAGGAAGATCTCAGAAAGCCCTCACTTGTTTTTGTTTCATTTCAGGAATTGATTTCTTGTCAAAATGACAAAAAGTTCAAAAGTTCGCTCTTGTCATAAAAGGTATGTTCGTCTCCTTAGGACAGAGAAAAATAAACAAACAAACAAAGCCATATATCATATCAGAATTCTGTAAGTCAAGGGCCAGTTAGATTTGGGACACAACATTGGGAGTCTGTGTATTGGTTGGACTCCCTGAGGAATGTTGTGTTCCAAAGCTAAGTTAAAGTCAACATGTTCAGCTGTTCTACAGATTCTACTCTGCTTGTCTGAGCCTGTCCTGAAAACGTCAACATAGTGTGCCCTCACCTGAGTAGGGCCGTCGTGGAGAAACGTCTTCTTCATCTTCCTCACTAAACACACCTTCGAGAGTTGACTTCCCGGCCCCGCCATCCTCTACAGGAACCACAGTGAAGTTGGTGGGCATTTTATCCCCTCACCACATTGGCTCTATTCTGAGAAAGTATACTACTCTAGTCCCTCTCACCTTTTCAAGGCACAGTTCGAAGTGCTATCTACTTCTGTCTCTCTCACCTATATTGCTTAGATTCTGTCCCCATGTGACCAGGCTCTCTCCAAATAAGGAGTGTTCTACAACTCCTCCCCCAGAGAAAGTCCTCCTTCCTTACTCCACTCAACCTCATCCCCATCTAGGCTATAGCACCTACAATAGACAAGACTCCTAATGTCACAGGGGGCACCTCTTCCTGAACAACTCTCCCTTTACTGAAAAAAGCCCTTTATTTGTAACTTACATTGTAGAACTATGGTACAGTGACACAGGATTTTGTCTTCCTTCCTATATTTTACCCCCCTTTGTAGGCCAGTAGACTACTACATATTAGCACTGGTAAACACAGTGTAGTTTCCTTTCACACAGAGCAAAGCCTGCTGGGTAATTCAGAGGTGTTGAATGCTAAACTGACCCTGCCAGTCGAGAGCGAGGGAGAGTGGCCCCCTGGGGTAAACGGCAATAAACACAAAAGGCCCTATAGGCAACACATGGAAATCACATCAGCCTGAGTGTGCCCCAGAGAAAACATATGGAACAATTGGAAAAGATAAGGATTTAAAATACCAAAGGCTATTAATGACAATGAAGATTCTGGAAAAACCATAAGAATAACATTAAACGCCACAAAATAGTAATAATCTCAAATCTACTACTGGGTGATTTAACTGAAATGTTAAAATACATCTTCCAGTAATCATTGCTGAGCCATTTTTTTGTTGAGACAATTTTTACATTCAGCATTACTCCATCAAGGGAAATATAGTATTCTTTCTAAGAAAGATATGTACATATATTTCAGGGTGTTATGCATCCCTGGAAATAATCAGAATTCATTTCAACATTACAGTTTTGAAAACATAGCTTGTCCTAAAAAAGTGTCCTCTTGGCACAAATGACCCCAGGGCTAAGTTGAGCCACAGGACAGGGTAAGTTAAGCACCTACAAATTCATGTACTGAATTTTTATGTTTTACCAGGTAAGTTGACTGCAAACACATTCTCATTTACAGCAACAACCTGGGGAATAGTTACAGGGGAGAGGAGGGGGATGAATGAGCCAAATGTAAGCAGGGGATGATCAGGTGATCATGATAGCTTTAGCCAGGACACCAGGGTTAACACCCCTACTCTTACAATAAGTGGATATTTAGTGACCACGGAGAGTCAGGACACCCATTTAACATCCCATCCATAAGACGGAACCCTACACAGGGTAGTGTCCCCAATCACTGCCCTGGGGTATTGGGATACTCTTAAATCCTTTTTTTTTAGACCTGTGAGAAGAGTGCCTACTGGCCCTCCAAGACCACTTCCAGCAGCATCTGGTCTCCCATCTAGGGACCAACCCTGCTTAGCTTCAGAAGCAAGCCACTAGTGGGATGCAGGGTGGTATGCTGCTGAATGAAATGTTACCACTATTTAAAACCAGGTCTATCTTTATTTCCCAAACACAATCATAATCACTTTTTGTCATTTAATCATTTTAAGCATCTTTTAACTCAGTCTTAAACACCTTAGAAAAACGTTGTACTTTTTTCTAACACGGGACAGGCCTTGTTGTTTCTTCATACCTCAGCGACAATGCCCTGCATTATGCCTGTTAAGAAAACACTTCAATAGAGAAGGTGCATAAAGATGGAGTCCCCTATGCACTTACCACAAATTCCTCGTTTTTCTAAGTTCGCCATATTGTACATTGCTCTCCGTTACTTTTTTTTTGGTATGGTCATTAGCAGAGTATACATTATCCCAATTTTAGCTTCAAGACTGAACAAAAAAAGTAGATTGTGCTGATTTATTGGCACATTAAACCATATTGCGTGATGTAGTTTAAAAACTGAGTGGATAGTGCTAATGACATCAGATAGTATGAATTCTGCCAACTTTATGCACATTCGCCATTTGCTCAACTTGCCATTGGTTCAACTTACCCTAAGTCTGTAAATCAAACTGTGTTCTGGGTATGTGCTAGAAGTATGGTCATAAACTTTGTCACGGGAAGATAAGATAAGAGGTTAAATACCTTGTAAGACTGTGAGGCTTAGTGTTCCTTTGGCAGTTCGTAGGTAGTTTATTGTCAAAGCTCATACAGTATTGACAAAAACAACTGTACTTCAATTGAAAAGCAAATGTCAACAGGACAGATAAACTATTAGGAAAAATGCTGTAGTATAGTCCAATGTGTCATGTTGTCAATCATCTGTAGTCTTACCAGTTGGATCATTTTATAGTTTGGATAGAACAAAGTAGCATTGGAATACAAAAAAAAACGTTGTTAAATTTGACTGGCTTGTCAATGGGCAGTGTTTTGACATAGAAACATATCCTTCACATTTTAGTTAGGGACTAGGCCTACAGTCAGAAAGCAACAGGCAAAGCATACGGAAATCTTTGCTAAGAGCACATTATACCAAACGTTCCAAGACGGCTGAAAACCCATCCTTGCGGACATAACAAGGGCTATAAAGGAAATATGAACTTCAACCTGGGTGCAAGCTTGTCTCTCGAGGCCCAGGTTCGAGAGACAAGCTTGCACACAGGTAGAGTTTCATATTTCCCTTATAGCCATTGTTAAGTGTTATGAACATGAACAAATGCCAAAGTAGAACCTGTAGACAGTGGAGCATAAACAGACAAGGTTAATTGCATATGAGAGCAAAATCTTAAGCTGTTTAGCATTCAAACCTGGCCATTTATAACCTGCTGTTGCCACCTGCTGGTCATACGGTCATACTGTAACCTACCACAAACCCTCTAGTAATGTGCTTTCTGTGTCTCTAGATGGCAATCACACCCTTCATTATTCAGTCTGGAATGATGGCACATGGTCCAATGTGAATGAGCATAGCCCAGGTGGTGAGTCAATTATGCTATAAGATGGTAGGCTATTTAATAGCATATATTTTAAATAATTAACAAAGCATGAATGACTGTATAACAACAAGACAAAAACACTCCTTGGAGAATGGACAGAGACAAAATCCTATGGGGCACAAAGTACATTAAATTAGGGGGAGAACAATATACATGACATTGGCCAGGGTGGAGGTCAGGAGGGGTGAAAGTTGGAGAATTTTGCCTTTCAAAACACCTGAAACAGCTGTTTCCTGCAACCTAGAGCCATCATCAGTATGCTTAATTCTATGCAAAATATTAAAAAAATATTTTTCTACATATCTAAGCATACCAGTTGAGCTGTCTGTATCCTGACATTAAAAAATAATGCTTCTCTGCATCTCTGCAAAAACAATTGTGTAAATGTTTGAAAATAATTGGAGTATTATTCAGGACATTTAGTTATTGCTTTCTTTTCTAAAATCAACCAACCTTGCCAGCAGGCATGCCAGCTAAGATAGTTAGACAAGCTAGCCGAAATGGCTTCTTGGTAGCTAGTTATGAGGTTGAGAGTTTGGGAACCTATCTGGGCTAGTTGAAGCCAACTTCATACAATTGCTAGGTGGCTAGTAGTATTACAGAGACGCATCTGACAGAGATGCCGGGGTACTTATATTTCTCCTGTTGTCCTTTGTCCTGTTACAGTAACGGAAATTAGTTTCTTGCACATCCCAACTATCCCTCCCCCAAATTATTATTGTTATTTTCCTGAGAACTCCATCCATTACTTGATAGACCATCGTCATTTCAAAAGCAAAGGTTGCAGCCACGGTCTGACAGTGAAACAGGATAATAGAGCAGTAATGTCAAAGATGTTCTAATTATCGGCAGCACTGTCCTGTAGGCACCTGTGATTTGGAATTGCAGTTTTCACTGAAGAGGCGTTGCTACTTCCAAGCAGGGAAGAAAAGGATGGATACATCATCCGTAAACACCAAAGCAGGTCGGTTGATACACGGCCAAATATACTACTTGTTTGGGTAATGTATAAATACAATCGTCGGAGTGTCTGCTTTAGAAAGTGATTAAAAAAAGTAGTTGACACGTCACGTCGCAGGACTTGGTGGTGGCTGTGACATGTTTTCAGCTACTTTGGGATTTTTATAGGGGCCACATAGGCTACAGCGGTGCAGAGTGCGAGATCTAGACAAGAGCCTGCGGTCCAACTTTCCAAACCGAGGGAAATACCGCCCAAAATATGCCTGTTCGGCGGGGACACGTGGCTCCTCAGAACACTTTTCTGGATACAATCATCCGAAAATTCGAAGGACAGAGTAAGAACTTTTTTTCTTCAATATTGAGTCATTTTGGGGAACCATGCTGTGATTTGGAATGTAACACAAACCGTGTCTTTCGATTTGCAAAATGCGTCTTAATTGCAATTTGTCCCGATTAAAATGAAAATACTAGGCTATTATTGTAGGTAATCTGCCCGTGTTCATTAAAGTTCATAGGTTTCATGAGATGTGACCACTTTCTATTATATAGTGTTATGATTGTCTTGTAAAAAGGAGCGTATTGTCTCTGCACAATTTTGCCTTGATATGACTTAGCAAATATTGAACCAAATAATATAGGTGAAGATTAAATATGTACAGTATGCCACACATTTGATTGTGTAGTCTCAGGGGTAATTCTATGTTTACCCTCTTGGTATTAGAATTTTACACACATAGTCTAATGATAAAGGCATGGCTACATTTCTACCTGACATTTACTGGGAGACCAACATTTCAAGTGGATATAAATAGGGCAGCAGTGTCTGTCAGAGCATAAATATGTCTTATATCACAGCAGGACCTGAAGAACCCGAGCTGCATTTCTAAGCAGGATGGGAGAGAGTAAAGCAGCTACATTTCAATAACTAAAATCCATCACTGAATGTTTCCTTCTGGGGACATATTTTGATACCAAAACGTCATCTACTTGTTTTTCTAAGGCTCTAAACAGTTTATAGTTTTGATATAAACAGCAAGTTTAGTAGTTGAATGTGAAAACAGACTTGCACCTTACAGATTCTCCCATCTTAGTTCTCATGCAAGGTTACATGCCTTGGTGTCACTGATATGGCATGTTTGGTCAAGTAGAATAACCAATTTAAATTGTATTTTAGTTTACGAAAGGTTCAATCAGTAAGGCTGGAATGAATGCTTGCTTTAAATGTATCCGGTAAGCATAGGGTAATGTGGGGTAACTAGCCCCCCCCCCCCCCCCCCCTAAGAACAATGTCCAATTGCTGACACAAAAAAGCAAAGTTTGGTTAAAATGAGGTATGTGGATGATGGATGGTCATGCTTAGGCAAGCAAACTATGAAGGGAAATACAGTGCATTCAGAAAGTATTCAAACCCCTGGACTTTTTCCACATTTTGTTACGTTACAGCCTTATTCTAAAATAGATTCAATAAAACATTTTCCTCAACAATCTACACACAATAACCACAATGACAAAGCAAAAACATGCTTTTAGAAATGTTTACAAATGTATAAAAAAATAAAAACAGAAGTATTCAGACCCTTTGATATGAGAATCGGAATTGAGCTCAGGTGCATTCTGTTTCCATTGGTTATCCTTGAGATGTTTCTACAACTTGGTTGAAGTCCACATGTGGTAAATTCAATTGATTGGACATGATTTGGAAAGGCACACAGTTGACAGTGCATGTCAGAGCAAAAACCAAGTCATGAGTTTGAAGGAATTGTCCATAGAGCTTCGAAACAGGATTGTGTCGAGGCACAGATCTGGGGAAGGGTAAAAAAAAAAAATCTTGAACATTTAAAGGTCCCGAAGAACACAGTGGCCTCCATCATTCTTAAATGGAAGATGTTTCGAGCCACCAAGACTCTTCCTAGGGCTGGCCTCCTGGCCAAACTGAGCAATCGGGGGAGAAGGGCCTTGGTCAGGGATGTGACAAAGAACCTGATTGTCACCCTGACAAAGCTCCAGAGTTCCTCTGTGGAGATGGGAGAACCTTCCAGAAGGACAACCATCTTTGCAGCACTCCACCAATCAGGCCTCCACCGAGCCACCTCAGTAAAAGGCAAATGACGGCCCACTTGGAGTTTGCCAAAAGGCACCTAAAGGACTCTCAAACCACGAGAAACAAGATTTTCTGGTCTGATGAAACCAAGATTGAACTCTTTGGCCTGAATGCCAAGCGTCTCGTCTGGAGGAAACCTGGCACAATCCCTACGGTGAAGCATGGTTAAATCAAATCAAATTGTATTTGTCACATACACATGGTTAGCAGATGTTAATGCGAGTGTAGCGAAATGCTTGTGCTTCTAGTTCCGACCATGCAGTCATATCTAACAAGTAAGTAGCAGCATCATGATGTGGGGATGTTTTTCAGCAGCAGGGACTGGGAGACTAGTCAGGATCGAGGGAAAGATGAACAGAGCAAAGTACAGAGAGATCCTTGATGAAAACCTCTTCCAGAGCGCTCAGGACTTCCGACTGGAGCCAAGGTTCACCTTCTATCAGGACATCGACCCTAAGCACACAGCCAAGCCCACGCAGGAGTGGCTTCGGGACAAATCTCTGAATGTCCTTGAGTGGCCCAGCCGGAGCCCTTGAACCCGATCGAACATCTCTGGAGAGACCTGAAAATAGCTGTGCAGCGACAGTCCCCATCCAACATGACAGAGCTTGAGAGGATGTGCAGAGAAGAATGGGAGAAGCTCCCCAAAGATAGGTGTGCCAAGCTTGTAGTGTTATACCCAAGAAGACTCTAGGCTGTAATCGCTGCCAAAGGTGCTTCAACAAAGTACTGAGTAGGGGTCTGAATACTTATGTGAATGTGAGTTTTTTAGTTTTGTATTTTTAATACATTTGCAAACATTCCTAAAAACCTGTTTTAGCTTTGTCATTATGGGGTATTGTATGTAGATTGATGAGGGGAGGAAAAAACTATCAATTTTAGAATAAGGATGTAACATTAAAAACATGTGGAAAAAGTCAAGGGGTCTGAATACTTTCCGAATGCATTAGTTATTTAATGAAATCTTAATTTTACAAAAGGGCAGTTTTTCCCAAGTACTGTGGGTAACTGCCCCCCAGAAGATTAGTGTTTAAAATCTATTTTTTAAATGTATAATTAACTCTTAAAGGCTAAAGTCTATGTGTCTTATTTTAATTAAATAAATCAAATATTTAAACAAAATGGTATTGCACATTTCACTATTAATAATTTTCGCACCATCTCATGTCCAAATCATCCTAAAGTATCTGAAAAAATGACTTTGTAATTCAATGATGTTACTTGAAAATGATTTGGACATAATTTTGAAAATGCTAATTTAGGTACCATTAACTTACATTAGATTGCCAGGGGGACAAGTTGCCCCATCTGGATCCGATGATCATTCCTCAAACTATTTAATAAAATGTCTGATTGTATTCTGACTCATTCACTGAAGCCTGTACTAGATTGAACTGTAGTAGACTGTATTATATGTGATGACAAATTGCAATGACTCTTCAGATTAAAACAATATTGATCTATTACTCCCTCCCTCCTCAGATCGCAAGTTCATCATCGCCAATGCTCGCGTGGAGAACTGCGCCATCATCTTCTGTAACGACGCCTTCTGTGGCATGTGCGGGTACACACGCGCTGAGGTCATGCAGAAGCCGTGCACCTGCAGCTTCCTGTACGGGCCGCACACCAAGAGGCCTGCCGTGGCCCAAATGGCGAAGGCTCTGCTGGGCTCCGAGGAGAGGAAGGTGGAGATCTCCCTCTACGCCAAAGATGGTACGACCCGACCCGGCACAGCCCGCCAGGGCTTCAGCATGGCTCTCATTTTATTTTTAAACATAAAAAACACATAGGAATAGTGGTTATAAAGTATTTCATTCATCAGTGTTTAATCTTTCATTTTGGGTGATTTTTTTTTAGGTAATGCCAGATGCTTTTATTGAGATAATGAGGTCCTTATAAAGGCTTTGGGTATTGGTTAATCCTAGTTTAGTAACACTTTACTTGAATGCTCTGTCATAAGGACCACATAACACTGTCTTTACGATGGTACAGAAATTAATGATGTTTTTTGGATCATATAGCTGGAGAATGAGATGTGCATATTGAACATTTCCCCTCACAATGTCCAAATGGTCCATGTGTTTTTGTGAATCTATTATTTCTCTCATAGGTTCCAGCACACAGCTGTGCCAATTACAAGAAGAGATAGGAAAGCAATGAACTATAGATAGTGTTTTTATGACATCTTCATTGCTCTCTTCAGTGCCTGCCTCATGCCTCTCCACTGTACTCTAAATGGACATGATGCTTCCTACACTCAGAAACACAGCACACACAGCCCCCTTCACACACACACACACACACACACACACACACACACACACACACACACACACACACACACACACACACACACACACACACACACACACACACACAGGGCAGGTGGGAATAGCGTAATCAAAACAATAGTAACAAAAGACAATGAGTTGTGACCCAGCTCACTCATAACATTCAGTGAACCATATGTTTCTTAGAGCTTGGTGGGAGCGTGGTTGTCCTATGGTGCAGGATAGTTGCTTGTCTTTGGGACATTCTCAGCACCTTTAAGGAACGTGACAAAACAATGTTTTTTTTAACTTTAAACAGAACGTTTCCTAAAAGTTCAAACATGGTTACATTTTTTGTAATGTTCTAGGAACAAATGGTTTGACATGGGGAATGTTCTCCAATAGCTCAGAGAACGTTATGAAACAACGTTCTTCTGTGGGAATTTCAATACTTCAGCATAACGTTTCCTACAGGTTTGTGTGAGTTTAAAAAATATGGCATGCTAGCTCCATCCTGGTGGCGCAGTGGACTAATTCCATGAATAGAGAACAGAAGATCAAAGGTTTAAATTTCAGTGATGCTGTGACACAATAAAATAAATGTGTTTGCATGCCTAATGCCAGGTGGACACAACACAACTTTTAAAATCCTAACATTGGTGAGCCTCTCACATTAAACAACCATCTTTCCTGTAGTTTTTTGTCTTGAAAACGTAGTGGCACAGACGGGGCATCACACACTAAAAGATTCTTCACTTGGTCTTGATGATTCTCGATACGACGCTGTCTCATTACAACAAGGATGTGATGTGACTAGATAGCTAGAATGAGCATTGTCTCAAAGCAGCCTCATAAACATTTTCAGTCAGACATTCACGCTTGCCATAATGAGTTGAAGTATCTAGCCAATACATTTTGAGTTCAATAACATTGTGTGTAAATAGCTTGTCAGAGCTGTAACGATTTGACACTATGGCAAGTACAAACGCATACTAGTACTGGTCATTGCTCCTGCTCGAGACTACACATTCTGGGTGATGTGATACAATGTCATCTCACTAGCTCCTCCTCTGGAGAGCTCTAATTGGCTGTTGCTGATCACCGTTCTCAAATCTTGTCGCTGCATATCTCACACTACAAGAGCATTGCAGATTTAGTGCAGATAAAATCAAGTGTTTGAAAATATCTGGACGTCTGGGACTGCTCAAAGACCGGATTGGTAGCCCTCAGATTGCGTCTCTGATCCGCTCACATTAAACAAGCGTTGGGAACGGCTGCTTACCCTGAGTAGGCAACGACATGGGGATTTTGTTTCCGATCTCCAAAACCTGTCTGGCACAGCTAAATCGGGGCCAAACTCGTGAACACCCAGCTTAAGCAAATTCATTTCCATGTGTCCTATCTGTGCTTGGAGTTCAAAAAAGTTAACCCAAACTAAGCTAACAGTGTTATTAAAAGTCTTATTGAAACATTCAGTGAAAGTTTTAAGGAAGTTATTCAACAACCTCCAAGTAACCTTTACATTTTATTCCCAACATTCCCAACATTTAGAATGTTCTCAGAACATTATTTAATTACCATCAAATAACCTATCATTTCCATTCTCAGAACGTTAATAAAACCTCCCAGGAAAACTTTCAGGGAACCATAGTAAAACATTCTCAGAACCTCCCTGCAACCTAAAAATTAATGTTCGCGGAACAGGCAATATTTTCACTTCTGTTGTCAGAACGTTTAAAAAACGTTCACTTTTACCGGTCAAGAAACATATGGCTTTGTTCCCAGACCCATGTGAAACCAAAAACTTCCAAGGAACCAAATGTGCTAGCTGGGGATGGCTTGAAGGACGATTACTCACTATGGCTCTCAAATCCCAAAGGTAACCCCTGGATTTTCGAATGGTTGCATAAGAGTCTAAAACACACAATGCCCTCTGTCTGTTTCAAGGCTAGGAGGAGCAGAGCAGGGGGCGGGAGACAGTATTGTATCATGTAAAGGGCAGATTTAACTTTTTGTGTGCTGGAGACTTATACAGTACGTAGGTGTTCATTTTCTACGAGAGATTAATACATTCATAATTATAAATCCTTTTGCATAACAGTCTGTGTCAATGTAGACTGTAAATTGAATAACAGTGGCACAGCATGCATAGGCATTGGATTCAGTCATTCGTTAGTTAAGATCAGGGAGTTCATGGCCAGACAAGCTCTCATGCAGGCAGGTGAATCGATGATCTCATCATATACACAGTGAGAGACCCTACTAATATACCTAAACTCCCACTAGAATGAAATGGTCTTTGTAAACAAGAAAACATTTGGCACAGTGTGTCTCAGTCCTCACAGTTCATCTCTCATGAGAGGTCATTAAAGCACAGGTGAATTGCCCACCAGAGTATTAATTCATTCCAGGAACTCAAATATACTGACGACAAACATTTTTATTTAACTAGGCAAGTCAGTTAAGAACAAATGCTTATTTACAATGATGGCCTGGGAACAGTGGGTTAACTGCCTTGTTCAGGGGCAGCTCAGGGATTCAATCTAGCAACCTTTCAGTTACTGGCCCAATGCTCTAACCACTAGGCTACCTGCCGCAAATCAGTAAACATATTCTCAGAAATGAGCAGCAATCCCCGGAAATCAGTGTCAAACCTGGTAACGCTGCAATGTGTTTGCATTTAAAAGTTGCAGGCAGCTGATGTATTTTACACCTTTGAGCCATATAATGTTGAGGATCAGAATACAGTGCCCATTTAGTGAGTTCCTGAGTGACTGAGATCTCCTTAAGGGGATTGGAGTAATGACCTCGCTAAAGGTGTAGATAATATTGTAGAATATAGCTGGAATACCCTAATGGCTATGGAGATAACCTTGGTGTTCACTACATCCTCAGTTTAATCCTAGTTAACCCCCTGAGAGTATGCTCCGTAAATGATAGATGTACCGGGTGTTTTTTTTGGGGGGGGGGGGGGGGGGTGCTAATTGGATTGTTATTTTCTGTAAAGAATGTCGCAGTAGCTTAATGTTGAATTTGTTGTGAATTACATTGCGGAGGACTAACAGGGGAATTATTCCAAAATGTATCCGGATTTTGTGAATGCTGTCTTCTGGGCCCAGTTCAAGCACAACAAAGCTCAGGTTAGCATCTCCCTGCTGCCTAAATCTCTTTGGATTGTAGAACAAGCCCAATTTAATCTGCTTTGAAATATGATAGTGTAAAGTTACAGCACAATAAAGCTTTCTTCTAGGATGATTGAGGCTCAAGGTAACTTTGGATATGATGACATCTCATCTCGCTGTACTGGAATGAGTATTTTTAAGAAAGCAATCTGCAAATTCAAAGTCAAAACAGCTGTGTATAGTATATTGTGTACAGTTGAAGTCGGAAATTTACATACACTTAGGTTGGAGTCATTAAAACTTGTTTTTCAACCACTCCACAAGTTTCTTGTGTGTCGGTTAGGACATCCACTTTGTGCATGACACAAGTAAATTTTACAACAATTGTTTACACAGATTATTTCACTTATAATTCACTGTATCACAATTCCAGTGGGTCAGAAGTTTACATACACTATGTTGACTGCGCCTTTGAACAGCTTGGAAAATAACAGAAAATGATGTCATGGGTTTAGAAGCTTCTGATAGGCTAATTGATATAATTTGAGTCAATTGGAGGTGTACCTGTGGATGTATTTCAAGGCCTATCTTCATGGGAAAATCTAAAGAAATCAGATAAGACCTCAGAAAAAAATTGTAGACCTCCACAAGTCTGGTTCATCCTTGGGAGCAATTTCCAAACGCCTGAAGGTACCACGTTCATCTGTACAAACAATAGTACGCAAGTATAAACACCATGGGACCATGCAGCCGCCATACCACTCAGGAAGGAGACGCATTCTGTCTCCTAGAGATGAATGTACTTTGGTGTAAAAAGTGCAAATCAATCCCAGAACAACAGCAAATGACCCTGTGAAGATGCTGGAGGAAACAGGTACAAAAGTATCTATATTATCCACAGTAAAACAAGTCCTATATCGACATAACCTGAACTTCCGCTCAGCAAGCAAGAAGCCACTGCTCCAAAACCCCCATACAAAAGCCAGAATACGGTTTGCAACTGCACCTGGGGACAAAGATCGTACTTTTTGGAGAAATGTCCTCTGGTTTGATGAAACACAAATAGAACTGTTTGGCCATAATGACCATCGTTATGTTTGGAGGAAAAAGGGGGAGGCTTGCAAGACGAAGAACACCATCTCAACCGTGAAGCATGGGGGTGGCAGCATCGTGTTGTGGGAGTTCTTTGCTGCAGGAGGGACTGGTGCACTTCCCAACATAGATGGCATCATGAGGATGGAAAATTACGTGGATATATTGAAGCAACATCTCAAGACTTCAGTCAGGAAGTTAAAGCTTGGTCGCAAATGGGTCTTCCAAATGGACAATGACCCCAAGCATACTTCCAAAGTTGTGGGAAAATGGCTTAAGGACAACAAAGTCAAGGTATTGGAGTGGCCATCTCAAAGCTCTGACCTCAATCCTATAGAAAATGTGTGGGCAGAACTGAAAAAGGGTGTGCGAGCAAGGAGGCCTACAAACCTGACTCAATTACACCAGCTCTGTCAGGAGGAATGGGCCAGAATTCACCCAACTTATTGTGGGAAGCTTGTGGAAGGCTACCCAAATGCTTCCAAATACTAATTGAGTGTATGTAAACTTCTGACCCACTGGGAATGTGATGAAAGAAATAAAAGCTGAAATAAATAATTCTCTCTACTATTATTCTGACATTTCACATTCTTGAAATAAAGTGGTGATCCAAACTGACCTAAAACAGGGAGTTTTTACTAGGATTAAATGTCAGGAATTGTAAAAAACTGAGTTTAAATGTATTTGGCTAATGTGTATGTAAACTTCTGAGTTCAAATGTACATAGAGAGAGGATAAATCATTTCCATTGACATCCTATGTTGAGTCAATATTTAGTGTCTCGTTAGCTGTACTGAAGTGTAACTATAGTTGGGTTTCAGTGCCTACACAACCCCCCCCCGCCCCCAGCTAAATCACATTGATATGGTAGTAATGCCTCCCTAGTTGCTTCTCTGTGTGAGGCACCACATGAAGCACAAGGACACACTGGCACATTATTCTGGTCGTCTATCTCTCCTGTGGTTTGTGTGTAATTGGCTTTTCAATTTGGGAGCAGCGTTTTTTCACACCATGTCTTTTGGCTGCCTTCCATCCACGAGACAGAGATTTGGGACTGGAACTCCTGAAGATTCCATCCTCTCATTATTAGCATTAGAGTAGAAGACTTGGAAGAGAGTAATGCATTCTATTTGGGTCATTATTATGGCACCTTAATCTGGTTTAGGAGTGGAAGATAAATGCTAAATCCTGTTAAAGGGGGATAGGGCCAAGCCAAGCTGGTGATTATTACAGGAAATTAGTTACTGTGGCTCTTTCACTCTTTTCCTGTAGGATCACCATAGTCAATAATCAATATTTAAAGACTTGGTTATCATGATGTCCTGTACTAAAACCAGATCATTCAACCCATTAAGTAATTTATGATTTTTATAAGGATCCCCATTAGCTGACGACAATGGCGACAGCTAGTCTTCCTGGGGTCCGTGACATAATGAAAAAGACCACAGACAAAAATACATTACAATGTACATGTATCTAAAACATTAGCATAGACAGAGACACATAATCTTAAAATTAAAACTATAGTTATGCTAAGAGTAGCACACTTGTCTTGGAAAAGTCTATTGGCTATACAGTACAGAGAGAGCATTTGCCTGAATTTATATTATGTGTGTTGAGATATATGATATACTGGATTTTCTTCATGAGAATTTTCTTTAGAAACATTCCTATCACCCTCCTTCACATCAGACTGTACATTTCTCTGTCATATACAGTAATATTAAAACTGTTCTGCATTAATATCTTATTACATTTTTTTGCCCTCCTATCACTTTTGTTATAGTTTTTTCCTACATATATTGTTTCAGCTGACCAACTCAGCGGACTTGTGGCTGGAGTGTCAGTGACAGGTAGCCTAGCGGTTAATTAAGAGTGTTGGGCCAGTAACTGGAAGGTTGCTGGTTTGAACCCCAAAGCTGGTGGAAAGTCTGTTCATGTTCCCTTGAGCAAGGCACTTAACCTTGCTTGCTCTGGATAAAAGTATGTTTTTTTGAAAGTTGTGAGTTCAATCCCTCGACGAGTCATATGAAAGACATAAAAAAATGGGACCATATCCGCTTGGCACTCAGCATTAAGGAGATAGATTTGGGGTAAGGCCCTGCGATAGACTAGGGTCCTGTCCAGGGGGTGTACTTGTACGTCAAGCTGCCTCATGCTACAGAAACAGGAGATAGGCTCCTGCCCTATTAGTTGTTCTGGCTCGCACTAAGGCTACTTACTTACGATTTCTTTAGCTACTGTATGAGATGGAAGCCCCCATGAGGATAATAACGTGTGACATATGACCACAACTAAACAGAACTTAATGAGATCCTGTTTCGGGTCTAAATCAGAATGCTATGGACATATTACACGTCCAAAAATATATTTACACTGTTATTGTCTTAAGAAGGATGTTGTAGTCCCTCCCAGGTGGCGCAGTAGTCTAGGGCACTGCATTGCAGTGCTAGCTATGCCACCAGGGACTCTGGGTTCAAACCCAGGCTCTGTTGCAGCCGGCCGCAACCGGGAGGTCCATGATGCGACGCACAATTGGCCTAGCGTCGTCCAGGTTAGGGAGGACTTGACCGGTAGGGATATCTTTGTCTCATTGCACACTAGCGACTCCTGTGGTGGGCTGGGCACAGTGCGTGCTAACCAGGTGCACAGTGTTTCCTCTGACACATTGGTGCGACTGGCTTCCGGGTTGGATGCGCGCTGTGTTGACCTTTGCCTCTCCCGAGCCCGTATGAGAGTTGTAACTACTAACAATTGGATACCACGAAAAGGGGGTAAAATAAATTTTACAAAATGTAAAAATGTTCACTGCTTCTGTATAAACATATCTCATGGAGTGAGTTCTTCACGCTATTGGTATGCATTTTATTAGTTGAAAATATTTAGAAGTTTCCAGACATACTGTAGCCTACAGCCTTCCTGAAGTTCTCCTTCAAAACAAGTCACGATTCAGTGATATTTCTTTGACGTCATACGTTGACAGATGCATACAGTAGGAGCAGAACAAGATATATTATAAATCTGCAGTGCAATTTCTGCCACAGGCCGCAGTGTAAGTCGTTTATTACTACGTCTGGGCATGGGGCATGGGGTAATGAAATTGTCCCTCTGTAATGGGAAAAACAGTATCTACTCTAAACTGGGGTTCTGTTATACTAGCTTGTCACTGAAATAAACCAATCTCGGAAGTCCGATTTGGGAAACGACTGTTTTTTACTACTATGGCTAATGTCACAGTTCAACGTACTGCAATATCAAAACTACTTTTAGTGTTAAGTGTACAGTTATTTTCTTTTTGAAAAGAGTGTAGTTTGAATGACTATCTCTTCTTAACTCTAAGGTTAGCTATTAGAAAGACCATTATTTTGTAACGATCAGAGGGGTTCTCACTATGGTTGAATACCGGTGACTGATATACCGAATTAGAGGTTGACACAGGAGTGAAAATTAATTCCTGTCTTGTCCTGTCAAAAATGTTCCGTGCTGTCTCGATCCTGCAACAGTGCTATAACCCCAGAACTTTCCTGTCCCGTCCCGATTAAAATCAGCCCTGTCCCATGCCCATGTGTACTTGTAATAATCTGAAATAACTTCCTCTGTTAAGTGCTCCTCTGGAGCGTGGTGGAAAATGTGTTTTATTAAAGTATGTTTTATGCAGACATCGCTCTGATTTTTATTAAGTAAACTATATTAGGCCAACACACAGTTTTGTTTTGGTTGCATATTTCTAACCCCTCTGCCCCCTCAGTTTATAACTATTCCTATGCTGCCCATTCCTGTGGACTGTCGATTTTGTCCCATCCTGTCCCGAACTTGACTCTAGAACCTCACTCCCATTCCAAGACCTGCGGAAGGGAGGGAGAGCGGGGGAGAGAGAGAGAGAGGCCTGGGAGACCTTTTTAGATTTAGGTCTGATGATGAGCTGAGCTCCCCAGTCTCTCCCCTTAATTACTCTCTTTGGTTCACTTGACCGTTTTGACATTCAGCTTCATAATAAACACGCTGAATGCCGTGGAGGGTGTTTTTAAACGTTTGAGACCATTTTGTGCAAAACAAAATAAAGTTGCATAGACATATAGGGAGTAGGGATTAATATTTTCCCGAAAATCCACCAAGTTTCAATACCGAAAATAATTCATATTTATCCCGCAATAATCGGAAGTGCCCATTTAAAACCAATATGGTCACAATGCCAGGGTTCTCCCCAAATCACGGCTCTGCTACACTACAGCCAAGGGGGCATCCGGCATTGCCATCAGACAGGGAGGGAATGCGGTTGTGTTGAGTCATGTCCAATGGCAGCGTCGAAGCTCAAAAAATGCAGAGGTTCAATCCTCGAAGGCTATAAAGACACACGCCCAAATCTATATTTCATTTCAGAATTGATAAAATTAGGGTCAGGGTTGAGGGTTTGGTTAAGGTAATGGTCAGTATTAGGTCTTTACTAATCGGTTTAAGCGTCAGCTCTCTCGAGATGGGTGCTGTGCCACCTTGTCGGCTTAACGAGGACCAACTCTGTTTTAAACATATCCATATCTACTCTCAAACCGTTTGTTATTCACACATTCTCTAGTGAAGCTCTCATGGGCAGCAAGGACGAGACAGCGCAGAGAAGCGGGGAAATTGTTATAGCTGTGTTTTGACATGCATAGGTGACAGACGTGCTTTGATAATGCATTGCAACCTATGGATTACATAATAAAGTTAGGAATTTTCATGTGAGACAGGAATCTGCATTTTGGGTTTCAGTGGTATTTGGATTGGATAGGGAAATAGCCTTGAATCTAGGACAGGAGAGCTGGCTCTCCTCACAGACTTCATGTCTGTGACTTAGATGCCTATGAAGTGACTTGTGCATTGTCCTATAAAATGTGTGACTGTCTGAAGAGTCACAATAACAGCTCAAAGAGGTAAATGTTATTTTATAGGCTATACTGTAGAGGTTTCCTGTAGAGTTTATTAACTGCATTCGGGTTGTGTGTGCAGTCCGGCAGTGTCAATTATGCGCGTGCTTTGAATTTATTGCGACTTTGTGTGAAGTAAATACGCTAGGCTAAAGGCTTCTATGCGACAACCTGTTTGGATAATGTGCTATTACATTTTTTTGCTAATCTGCTGCTATGCGTGTTGTATATTTTGTGGAATTGCATTAGTGCGAAATTGGGGAAAATATGTGGAAGGACCACTCGGCTGTCCTGTACTGTGAGCTTGTGTTGCCTACATCCTCGCGGCTGAACAGTTGTTGCTCCTAGACATTTCCCCTTCACAATAACAACACTTACAGTTAACTGGGGCAGTTCTAGCAGGGCAGAAATTTGAAGGAAAGTGGCATCCTATGACGCTGCCAAGTTGAAAATCACTGAGATTCAGTAATGCCATTCTACGGACAATGTTTGTCTATGGAGATTGCATTGCTTGGTGCTCAATTTTATACATTAGGAAATAATTCAGACCCCTTCACTTTTTCCACATTTTGTTATGTTACTGCCTTATTCTAAAATTGATTCAATTGTTTTTTCCCCTCATCAATCTTCATACAATACCCCATAATGACAATGCAAAAACAGTTTTTTGGAATTTTTTGCAAATGTATAAAAAAATCTAAAACTGAAACATCATATTTACATACGTTTTCAGACCCTTTACTCAGTACTTTGTTGAAGCACCTTGGCAGCGATTACAGCCGCGAGTCTTCTTGGGTATAACGCTACAAGCTTGGCACACCTGTATTTGGGGAGTTTCTCCCATTCTTCTCTGCAGATCCTCTCAAGCTCTGTCAGGTTGGAGGGAGAGCGTCGCTGCACAGCTATTCTCAGGTCTCTCCAGAGATGTTCAATCGGGTTCAAGTCCGGGCTCTGGCTAGGCCACTCAAGGACATTCAGAGACTTGTCCTGAAGCCGCTCCTGCGTTGTCTTGGCTGTGTGCTTAGGGTCTTTGTCCCGTTGAAAGGTGAACCTTCGCTCCAGTCGGAGGTCCTAACCGCTCTGGAGCAGGGATCAAGGATCTCTCTGTACTTTGCTCTGTTCATCTTTCCCTTGATCCCATCTAGTCTCCCAGTCCCCGCCACTGAAAAACATTCCCACAGTATGATGCTACCACCATGCTTCACCGTAGGGATGGTATTGGCCAGGTGATGAACGGTGCCTGGTTTCCTCCAGATGTGACGCTTGGCATTCAGGCCAAAGAGTTCAATCTTGGTTTCATCAGATAATCTTGTTTTTCATGGTCTGAGAGTCCATGAGAGTCCATGCTTGGAGTTTGCCTTTTGGCAAACTCCAAGCAGGCTGTCATGTGCCTTTTACTGAGGGCTGGCTTCCGTCTGGCCACTCTACCGTAAAGGCCTGATTGGTGGAGTGCTGCAGAGATGGTTGTCCTTCTGGAAGGTTCTCCGATCTCCACAGTGGAACTCTGGAGCTCTGTCAGAGTGACCATCGGGTTCTTGGTCACCTCCCTGACCAAGGCCCTTCTCCCCCGATTGCCCTAAGAAGAGTCTTGGTGGCTGTAGAGTAACAAAATGTGTAAAAAGTCAAGGGGTCTGAATACTTTCCAAATGCACTGTAGCTACTAGAACTAACGCTTTAGTAAATCGTTACAGTCATGCAGTACGGTGTACAGTCAGCAGCAAGCAATTTGGCAGTTACACCAGCGGGCCCCGGTGGCAATAAATTAATAAAACCAAAAGCTTACCTTGACTTGGAAGAGTTCCAGTGTTGGATAGCCATCGCCAGCTAGCTAACATAGAATTATACTATGTTTGAGCCAGGTGTTTGAATAGGCTAAACTAGCTAGCTGCATTCGACGCTAGCTAAGTAAGTGAAAGTAAAAAAAGATATACTATTAAATCTCTCTCTTGCTTCTCTTTCATTTTGAAAGAAATGAATTTGGAAAAACTATTCAACTATTGTCTTTCGCTCTCTTTGAGTCAACTACTCACCACATTTTATACACTGCAGTGTTAGCTAGCTGTAGTTTATGCTTTCAGGACTAGATTAATTCTCTGATCGTTTGATTAGGTGGACAACATGTCAATTGATGCTGCAAGAGCTCTGATAGGTTGGAGGACATCCTCCGGATGTTGTCATAATTACTGTGCAAGTCTATGGAAAGGGGGTGAGAACCATGAGCCTCCTAGGTTTTGTATTGAAGTCAATGTACCCAGAGGAGGACAGAAGCTAGCTATACTCCCTATGGAGGATGCTACCTTACAGAGTGATTCTGAGGCTACTATAGACCTTCATTGCAAACAGTGTGTTTTAATAAATTATTTGGTGACGTGAATATATTTAGTATAGTTTAATCTAAAAATGATCACTTTTTATGTTTTACTATTTAAATTTTTCTGAAATTCACTGAGTAGGATGGTCCTCCCCTTCCTCCTCTGAGGAGCCTCCACTGATTTAAACGGTTATGGCAGTTATTTTATTTTCATGACGGTCTTCATCCATAACCGTTGGTAACATGGTTATCTGGTAATTCTGCCATCCCCAGCCCTGAATTGATGTTGTGTGTAGTAAAATATAATGCAGATCAATAACATCAGAGATGTGTAAAGTGTGATGTTAGAAAGATACTGTGGAAGGCTAAACGTAAGACACTCACACCAACCAGATTAATATTCTATGGGTGAGGAATGACCCCACACACTGTAAATCTCACTGATCTATTATTGGCTGACTCCTAAGGTTATTATTAGGTAGAGTGATGATGACTTACAGGGCGTTGTGAATGGCTATTATGAGTGTACATTAGTCATGTCTAACTTTTCATAGATGTGTGTTCACTTGACACGTAAAGCCAAATTTCGATCGTGGGATTATTTTTGGGCTCTAAAATAACTGTATATTTCTGAATGAATGATTGGCTCAGTGGTCATTGGTGCTTTATTTTTAGCAGGTCAAAGGTATCCTCGGAATCGAAACTAAATCTAACTGTTTGACTATTGTTGAAGTGAAACAGTGTTTCAGTGGGATTGTGTGGATGGGCCAAAGGTGGATCTGTCTTAAAAACTGTTTTAGAGGAATTATTGTTTTCCTTTTCTTAGGTATTCAATAGAGAACCTCACACAAAGTAATTGTTGTTTTAGGGGCTTCACATTGATGAGGACTTCTTATTTCCAATAGGGCCCATGTCCTAGTGTCTATCTCTAATTCTCCTCAGTGAGAACAATGATGACTTCCTTCCACAGATAATAAGGTGATTCTCCCCTGAGAGCAGAATCAGTGTTTTATTAGCATTAATTGTCCAATTATCCCCAAGGCTCATTAACTCTAATAGATAGGTTACATCCCAAATGGCATCCTATGCCCTAGATTGTGCATTACTTTTGACCAGGACCACAGCCAGCTCTATTCTGGCAAATCCTTAAAGTCCCACTCTCATTTTCACCTCATTTAACACTTGTTTACTTAACAAAAGGCACAAGTGGCATTTCAATAGGTGGTCCAGGTGCCTCATGACATGGGGGGGAGGGGTTCCTCTTTTGCTCTCTATTGCTCCTCTAGTGTTCCTCAAGCAAGACCGGAGGCCGATGACATCAGCGTGCGCCAACAGACCAACTCAGTTTGCAGTTGTCAAAAAACATTATTTTTCTCAAAACAAATTTTTGATACCCTATAGTGTGTGTGTGCTTTACTGTATTTATACTTGGTTTATCGCTTTTCAACAGGAAAAGTTCAAATATCACTGGAGGTCTTTAAGTGTCATCTTCATGAACAGTATCCACACCTAGTATCAATCATTAGTACCCAGTCAATGATCCAATCCAGTGTCCACATTTGTGATGAATTTGGTTTTGTGAATATTTAATATATTATTTTTCTTTGCAACTCTGTCTAGAAGGCCAGCATCCCGGAGTCGCTTCTTCACTGCTGACGTTGAGACTGGTGTTTTGCGGGTACCATTTAATGAAGCTGCCAGTTGAGGACTTGTGAGGCGTCTGTTTCCAAACTAGACACTCTAATGTACTTGTCCTCTTGCTCAGTTGTGCACCGGGGCCTTCCACTCCTCTTTCTGTTCTGGTTAGAGCCAGTTTGCGCTGTTCTGTGAAGATACACAACGTTGAACGAGATCTTGGTAGTTTCTCACGTTAGAATAACCTTCATTTCGCAGAACAAGAATAGACTGACGAGTTTCAGTAGAAAGTCTTTGTTTCTGGCCATTTTGAGCCTGTAATCGAACCCACAAATGCTGATGCTCCAGATATTCAACTAGTCTAAAGAAGGCCAGTTGTATTGCTTCTTTAATCAGACCAACAGTCAGCTGTGCTAACATAATTGCAAAAGGGTTTTCTAATGATCAATTAGCCTTTTAAAATGATGAACTTGGATTAGCTAACACAACGTGCCATTGGAAAACAGGAGTGATGGTTGCTGATAATGGTCCTCTGTATGCCTATGTAGATATTCCATTACAAATCTGCTGTTTTCAGCTACAATAGTCACTTACAACATTAACAATGTCTACACTGTATTTCTGATCAATTTACTGTTATTTTAATGGACCAAAAATGTGCTTTTCTTTCAAACACAAGGGAATTTCTAGGTGACCCCAAACTTTTGAACAGTAGTGTATATCAGACGGACTCATTCTCAGCTGCTTATCTGAGTTGGGCACTGCTGGAATGCAAGAGCTGTCTGTCATTGATTTGTCATTGTTCCTCCATCACTTAATGATATGCATTCAGGCAGGCTAGAAAGAGCAGTATTATTGGCTGAGTCTAACATAGGGTGCCGTCTTTCGGATGGCACGTTAATCGGGTGTCCTGACTCTCTGAGGTCATTAAAAGATCCCATGGCACTTATCGTAAGAGTAGGGGTGTTAACCCCGGTGTCCTGGCTAAATTCCCAAATCTAGCCCTCAAACCATCACGGTCACCTAATAATCCCCAGTTTAGAATTGGCTAATTCATCCCCCTCCTCTCCCCTGTAACTATTCCCCAGGTCGTTGCTGCAAATGAGAATGTGTTCTCAGTCAACTTACCTGGTAAAATAATAGATAAATTAAGAACATGTATATCCATCATTGTGTCAGGCATCTCTCATCTCTGGTCTTGGCGAAGTTTTAAACAGTTTGAACAACTCTGCTGTCCACTGCCTGCCTGTGTTATTGCAGACAGAGATGAAATAGTGGAGGAACAGACAGATCAATAGTTCAGCTCTCTCCTCGGGCTAATATGTAAATATTTCATGAAGAGAACGAGAGAGAGAAATCTCCAATGAGTAATTCAGAGTTTGTGATGAGGGAGAGGTAGGGTGGAAAGAAGAAAGAGAAGGGGGGAGAAAAAACAGATGGAGAGAGAAAAAGAGAGATGGGGAGGGGGGATATAATCATATCATTTATTTTGGTTTATATGGTGCTTGTGGTCTTCATGAGAAGTATGATCCAGTTTCCATATTGCCCCTGATAATTGTCCTTGGCTCTTTGTAATATACTGATCCCCTGCAGGTACAGAAAATTTGACATACATTATTCTAATGTTTATTTAAAAATGTTTTACCAGTAGTCTTAAAAATGTATTTAGGTCATTTTTTTCTACATGGACACTTATAATTCCAACAAATGATTTCAATAAAGTCCTTTGTAGACCTTCACTCAGTTTTGGATAGAGTCACCATTGTTATTATATCTAGCAATTGAAGTGTTCTCAAGTGTGCTCCACATGTAAAAGGTGACTAAACCAATGTGCATATAAATCTGTATAGATTTAGGATGTGGTGCGTCCCGGAACAAAGTGTTCAGTAGCAGATGGTTTTGCAGTGCAGTAGATGACTGTGTGATTTCAATGAGATGAATTAGGCAGAATAAGGGGCCATGTTAGAGCTCTAATCCGGGAGGGGATGATGATACAGTATATTCCTACTGTCCCTGTCAGGCCTGTCCTATGTGTCCTTCCTGCTAACCTGTTATCTGGCTACCTCCTCCCCATCCCTCCACAGTCAGTCAGTGACCTCTCTCTCTCTCATTCTCCAAGGGGAAGCCGGATTGATTTGGCTCCTGGCATAGCAGTAGCTCTCTGCCAGGTGGATGATGTGGAGGAGTCAGTGCCTATCTCTCTCTGCAAATTACATCAAAAGCCTGTGTTTATGTTATTATGGAGCCTATTACAATACTATCCTGAATATTGAATGATAACAGCAAATCATTCATTTTTGTTGAATTCAATGTGAAATCAACAAAATATATAATCATCTCATTGAATTTAGGTTCAAAGTTGTAGGACAAAAATACGAAATGCCCTTAAGTTGATGACTTTTTGCAAATCCAATCAGTTTTCCACGTTGATTCAACGCCATCACATTGATCATTTTTTTATGACGTGGAAACAACATTGATTCAACCAGTTTTTGCCCAGTTGGCCACTCCCTGGCTGATCTCTGCAGCTTTCCTCTGCTGTTGTGTGTCTCTCTCTAGAGGAGAACTTTGGTATGCATTCATGTGCTTTAAAATACAGGTGTTTTCTCACTTTGGTGTTGATGTGTGTGTGTCTCTGTGTTCAGGTATGTGTTTCTCCTGTAAAATTGATGTGGTGCCAGTGAAGAATGAGGATGGCTTGGTGATCATGTTCATCCTCAACTTTGAGCTGCCCACTGATCCGCCTATTCCCAGCTCCCCGACCAGAGAGCTCAACAAGCTGCCCATCCCCTGGCTTCCCCTAGGTAAACAAAGAAGATCCTCTGTGTGGAAAACCTTAAAAAATCTAGTTATAGTAAGTCAGAAAGAGATTGAGGTGATGAATGGGGTCCAGAGTTTTTAGGGTACAGTATTTTTTTCTTGGGTACAAGAAGATATAAATACATATCATGCACCTCCAGAGGTACACATACAGTGGGGCAAAAAAGTATTTAGTCAGCCACCAATTGTGCAAGTTTTCCCACTTAAAAAGATGAGAGAGGCCTGCAATTTTCATCATAGGTACACTTCAACTATGACAGACAAAATGAGAAAAAGAAATCCAGAAAATCACATTGTATGATTTTTAATGAATTTATTTGCAAATGTATGGTGGAAAATAAGTATTTGGTCACCTACAAACAAGCAAGATTTCTGGCTCTCACAGACCTGTAACTTCTTCTTTAAGAGGCTCCTCTGTCCTCCACTCGTTACCTGTATTAATGGCATCTGTTTTAACTTGTTATCAGTATAAAAGACACCTGTCCACAACCTCAAACAGTCACACTCCAAACTCCATTATGGCCAAGACCAAAGAGCTGTCAAAGGACACCAGAAACAAAATTGTAGACCTGCACCAGGCTGGGAAGACTGAATCTGCAATAGGTAAGCAGCTTGGTTTGAAGAAATCAACTGTGGGAGCAATTATTAGGAAATGGAAGACATACAAGACTACTGATAATCTCCCTCGATCTGTGGCTCCACGCAAGATCTCACCCCGTGGGGTCAAAATGATCACAAGAACGATGAGCAAAAATCCCAGAACCACACGGGGGGACCTAGTGAATGACCTGCAGAGAGCTGGGACCAAAGTAACAAAGCCTACCATACGTAACACACTACGCCGCCAGGTACTCAAATCCTGCAGTGCCAGACGTGTCCCCCTGCTTAAGCCAGTACATGTCCAGGCCCGTCTGAAGTTTGCTAGAGAGCATTTGGATGATCCAGAAGAAGATTGGGAGAATGTCATATGGTCAGATGAAACCAAAATATAACTTTTTGGTAAAAACTCGTTGTGTTTGGAGGACAAAGAATGCTGAGTTGCATCCAAAGAACACCATACCTACTGTGAAGCATGGGGGTGGAAACATCATGCTTTGGGGCTGTTTTTCTGCAAGGGGACCAGGACGACTGATCCGTGTAAAGGAAAGAATGAATGGGGCCATGTATCGTGAGATTTTGAGTGAAAACCTCCTTCCATCAGCAAGGGCATTGAAGATGAAACGTGGCTGGGTCTTTCAGCATGACAATGATCCCAAACACACCGCCCGGGCAACGAAGGAGTGGCTTCATAAGAAGCATTTCAAGGTCCTGGAGTGGCCTAGCCAGTCTCCAGATCTCAACCCCATAGAAAATCTTTGGAGGGAGTTGAAAGTCCGTGTTGCCCAGCAACAGCCCCAAAACATCACTGCTCTAGAGGAGATCTGCATGGAGGAAAAGGTTTGACCTCTGTCATTGCCAACAAAGGGTATATAACAAAGTATTGAGATAAACTTTTGTTATTGACCAAATACTTATTTTCCACCATAATTTGCAAATTAATTCATTAAAAATCCTACAATGTTATTTGCTGGATTTTTTTTCTCATTTTGTCTGTCATAGTTGAAGTGTACCTATGATGACAATTACAGGCCTCTCTCATCTTTTTAAGTGGGAGAACTTGCACAATTGGTGGCTGACTAAATACTTATTTGCCCCACTGTATGATCTCACATGGTACTGTTCGGTACCAATTCCGGTATGTGTGGATAATGTACTGTGTAAAATGGTACATTTTTGTACAATCATTGGAGGCGTGGCTTAGTTTGTTTGTGGTGTGGCTTCCACCTGTGAGTGGAAGTGTTTAAGTGGTCTCTGTTTATGTTAATTAAAAGTTGAGCTTTTTGGCTTTCAGTTCTGAAGTATTTATAAAGGCTTACATAAGAGACAACAATGAGCTCTAATTAATATTGTAGTGACCTTAAAACCTCTTAAGGATCTGACCCTTTTTTTTCAATTTTTGCCAGAAATGACATACCCAAATCTAACTGTCTGTAGCTCAGGACCTGAAGCAAGGATATGCATATTCATGATACCTTTTTAAGGAAACACTTTGACATTTGTGGAGATGTGAAATTAATGTAGGACAATTTAACACATTAGATCTGATAAAAGATCGTATAAAGAAAAAAACATGTGTTTATTATTATTTGAAATGCAAGAGAAAGGCCATAATGTATTATTCCAGCCCAAGGACAATTTATATTTTGGCCACTAGATGGCAGCAGTGTATGTGCCAAGTTTTTTATTGATCCAATGAACCATTGTATATCTGTTCGAAATGTTGTACACGATTAATACAATTTCAAGTTCATAATTGTGCACTCTCCTCAAACAATAGCATGGTATTATTTCACTATAATAGCTCCTGTAAATTGGACAGTGCAGTTAGATTAACAAGAATTTAAGCTTTCTGCCTGTTTCAGATATGTCTATGTCCTGGGAATTATTTTGTTACTTACAACCTCATTTTAATCACATTAGCATACATTAGCTCAACCGTCCCACTGATCCCGATCCCATAGAGGAAGGACAAATCCACTAAAAAAATATATTTAGTTCTTATTTTAAAAATAATAAAGGAACATACTTTTAACCTCAAACTGGGTACAATTATGTACCTATAACTAATGGCACAATGGACACAGGGTACCACTACAGTCACATGCGTTTGTACCCCTTTAAGTACAATTCAGTACTTTTTTTTCTAAGAGTGTAGTAATTAATTATGTCATTGCTTTACTAATGATGTTGGTGCGGTGTGTAACGTAGTCAGAAACCTATCTCCGTTTCCCTCTGACATTTCCCCTCTGACCTGCAGCACGTCGGCATAGGTTCCGTCTGCCCTCCGCCCTCCGCTCCCTCAGCAGCAGTAAACATTCCCTGGAGGATGACACCGAGCTGGGCCACCAGCGCGACTTCTCTGCCCTGGGGCATGAGTCTGTAGCCCTGGACAAGCTGTTGTCCCTGCCAGAGCGCCGGCGGCTGGGGGGCACCGGGGTACTACTCTGGGACGAAGACCAGAGGGCCTTGCTGGGAGGTGAGTAGTCCTGTATGGCTCAGTTGGTAAAAGCATCATGCTAGCAACAACATGCTTGTGGGCTTGATTCTCACTGCGGTCAAATACAAAAATATATGCACTCATTGTAAGTTGCTTTGGATAAAAATGTCTGCTAAATGGCATGTTTATAGGTGACCCTGTGTCTCCCACCGGGGACCCCTCGGATGCCCCTCAAGCCCTGTCCCTGGCCATGGGCTTCTCCCAGTCCTCCCCCAGGCTGCACTGCCTCTGGGTGGACGAGGAGTGTGGCTCCAACTGCAGCGTGATGCCCAGCCGCTCCTATGAGAGCCTCTGCAGCCCGCTGCACGCCTCATCTGTGGACGGCATCAAGACTCGCAGGGGACGGTCCAGCTGGCACGGGAAGCTCCAGACGCGGCCCAGCAGCACAGGTAGAGGGCAAGATGGGGACAGGGGATAGGGGTCATGGGCAGGAGACAGAAATACGGATGTGGATGGTGGCAAGGACAGGGACAGGGGCAAGTAGAGGACATGTATGGGACACACGAAGGGGGTTTGCATAACGAAATTTGAGGATCAAAGAACATGTAATTGATTAATGCTTGTCTTACATTTATGTTCCATCTGTTCAATATCTCCTTATACTGTATCTTGCACTCAGCACATTCAACTCTTAAGTCACAGGCAATGAAATATCCATCTATATTTATTCCTTCTCAGGCGGAATGAAGTCCAGTCTGCATAATGTTACATCTGACTCCACGTCTGACCCCAACCTCATCCGCTTCCGGACCTTAAGTCACGTGACCCAGCTCAACCCACTGGACAACAGGCCAGACCCCCTGGTGGCCCTCCCATCTGCGGAGATTGACATCATCGCCCCCTGTAAACTAATGGACCGCACACACGGGGTCACTGAGAAAGTCACTCAGGTTGGTCGCTGCTCTTCTCTTATGGATGGGTTGACACTATTTCATGACAACCTGCAGTATCGAGAGGCTTTCACAGACACCTTGCTCCTTATGTAGTCTGCCATTGCAGTATCTGTCCTGAGGGTGGCAGCACTATCCAGATAGTTTTGCTCTAAATTCAGTTGCTGCTGGTGAACTTGTCACTGTAGAGTACAGAGGTTGACGGAAATAACTGCATGGTTATATTGCAAAACATGGAGTCGGTTGTTTTTGTATTGTGCCTCAATCAGCTTTCTCCTTTGAGAAAACAGTAGCTGATTCAGAGGGTGTGGCAGATTTCCAAACTTTTCGGTGAAGGTCTCAGGTAGCATACACTTGCAGTGGTGTAAAGTACTTAAGTACTACTCAAGTCGTTTTGGGGGAATCTGTAGTTTACTATTTATATATTTGACTACTTTTACTTTTACTTCACTACATTCCTAAAGAAAATATTGTACTTTTTACTCCATACATTTTCTTTGACACCCAAAAGTACTTGTTGCATTTTGAATGCATAGCAGGACAGGAAAATAGTCAAATTTACTCACTTATCAACTGAACTGGTCATCCCTATTGCCTCTGATCTGGCGGACTCACTAAACTCAAATGCTTTGTTTGTAAATGATGTCTGAGTTGGAGTGTGCACCTGGCTTTCCGTAAATTAAAAAAACAAGAAAATGGTGCCATTTGGTTTGCTTAAAATAAGGAATTTGACATTATTTATACTTTTACTTTTGATACTTAAGTATATTTTAAACCAAATATTTTTTTACTTTTACTCAAGTAGAATTTTACTGGGTTGACTTTTACTTGAGTCCTTTTCTATTAAGGTATCTTTACTTTTTTTATTCAAGTATGACAGTTGGGTATATTTTCCACCACTGTACAATTGTACTTCCTCGCCAAAAGGAGGCTATCGATGAGGGGAGGACCGTCAAACGTTTGCCTACTAACGAATTGGCACTATCCTCGACCACTCGACCACGTATTGTTTTCCAGGTCACAGAGGAGAAAGGATGGAGGAGAGATGGCGGAGGACAGACTTGTCGAAATGAGAAAAGGCCCTCCGCTCCTCAAAAGCCACTTTTCATCGAGGACGGTCATGTATACCCTACCTGGGTCCTTTGCGGAAGTGTTTTGAAATCTGCCACACCCCCTTTGATTCAGCTTTTGTTTTGTCGGAGGAGAAAGCATGCACACGTTTAAAACAATAAGTAGCATATTGTTTTTATCTATAAAGTGTTGTGCACAACTAACTTAATTTGTTTTAAGCACTTTACACATTTATTTTGGGATCCACACCTACAAACGACATTTGCCTGATACGTGCGAGTGGAGAAGCAGAATCTCATTTCATACAAGCATTTTCGTCCATGTTCCCTCTCCTCACAGCTGATTACCCATGACCGTTTTCAAAAGGAGGCGAGAGAGGACAGAGGATAGAGGAGTTGAGCAAATCTAATTGAGAATAGGCCCTGTGTGTATTGCTTAATACATCAGAGTGTTACAATGGTTGCCCCATGGATATTAATTCAAGTCACGCTGACCTCTCACTATTATGATCTTTGACCCTCTGTAACTTTCATCATTATTCACGATTAATTCAGGATTATCCATAATCATGGTAGCATCGACATTAATGTAGAAGTGCTTAGAAACATATTATGTTATTATTTACAATAGAAGTGTCTCCAAAATGACACAATATATTATTTACCATTCATTTCTATTGGGCACAAAATAATCTGAAAACACAACCAAAACAAACTGAAAATGCATCCAACAAGTTTGTAGAGTCACAAGCTTGATGTGATCATTGAATATGGGACCAAATACTAAACTTTTGGCTATTTCAGTTATAACAAATCTTTAGGGGTGTCAATGATTTTCACCCCTAGTCTTTTGAGAAAAATGTTCCTTGTTGATCAAAATCTCTTTCTCGGAGCAATTGTTTTAGTATAAAATAATATAATTTTCACCCCAGAAAATTGCGTAGAATATTGCTCAGTATTTGAATTATTTACATTGTATATAAAAAAGTATGTGGACAAGCATTCAAATTAGTGGATTTGTCTATATCCAGATAATGTTCCTACCTCATGATGCCATCTATGTTGTGAAGTGCAACAGTCCCTCCTGCAGCAAAGCACCCCCACAACATGATGCTGCCACCCCCGTACTTCACGGTTGGGATGGTGTTCTTCGGCTTCCAAGCCTCCCCCTTTTTACTCCAAACATAACGATGGTCATTATGGCCAAACAGTTCTATTTGTGTTTCATTAGACCAGAGTAGAGGTCGACCAATTAATCGGAATGGTCGATTAATTAGGGCCGATTTCAAGTTTTCATAACAATTGGAAATAGGTATTTTTAAATATTTTTTATACCTTTATTTAACTTGACAAGTCAGTTAAGAACACATTCTTATTTTCAATGACGGCCTAGGAACGGTGGGTTAACTGCCTTGTTCAGGGGCAAAACGACATATTTTCACCTTGTCAGCTCGGGGGATCCAGTCTTGCAACCTTACAGTTAACTTGTCCAACGCAATAACGACCGGCCTCTCTCTCATTGCACTCCACAAGGAGACTGCCTGCTACGCAAATGCAGTAAGCCAAGGTAAGTTGCTAGCTAGCATTAAACTTATCTTGTAAAAAACAATCAATCATAATCACTAGTTAACTACACATGGTTGATGATATTACTAGATATTATCTAGCGTGTCCTGCGTTGCATATAATCTGACAAGTATACAAGTATCTAAGTATCTGACTGAGCGGTGGTAGGCAGAAGCAGGTGCGTAAACATTAATTCAAACAGCACTTTCGGGCGTTTTGCCAGCAGCTCTTCGTTGTGCGTCAAGCATTGCACTGTTTATGACTTCAAGCCTATCAACTCCCGAGTTGAGGCTGGTGTAACCGATGTGAAATGGCTAGCTAGTTAGCGCGCGCTAATAGCGTTTCAAACGTCACTCGCTCTGAGCCTTCTAGTAGTTGTTCCCCTTGCTCTGCATGGGTAACGCTGCTTCGATGGTGGCTGTTGTCGTTGTGTTGCTGGTTCGAGGCCAGGGAGGAGTGAGGAGAGGGACGGAAGCTATACTGTTACACTGGCAATACTAAAGTGCCTATAAGAACATCCAAGAGTCAAAGGTTAATGAAATACAAATGGTATAGAGGGAAATAGTCCTACAATTCCTATAATAACTACAACCTAAAACTTCTTACCTGGGAATATTGAAGACTCATGTTAAAAGGAACCACCAGCTTTCACATGTTCTCATGTTCTGAGCAAGGAACTGAAACGTTAGCTTTCTTACATAGCACATATTGCACTTTTACTTTCTTCTCCAACACTTTGTTTTTGCATTATTTAAACCAAATTTAACATGTTTCATTATTTACTTGAAGCTAAATTGATTTTATTGTATATTAAGTTAAAATAAGTGTTCATTCAGTATTGTTGTAATTGTCATTATTACAAATAAATAAAAAAAATTGTCCGATTAATCGGTATCGGCTTTTTTGGTCCTCCAATAATCGGTATTGGTGTTGAAAAATCATAATCGGTCGACCTCTAGACCAGAGGACATCTCTCCAAAAAGTATGATCTTTGTCCCCATGTGCAGTTGCAAACCATAGTCATTTTTTTTATGGCGGTTTTGGAGCAGTGGCTTCTTCCTTGCTGAGCGGCCTTTCAGGTTTTGTCGATATAGGACTCGTTTTACTTTGGATATAGATAATTTTGTACCTGTTTCCTTCATTATCTTCACAAGGTCCTTTGCTGTTTTTCTGTGATTGAGTTGCACTTTTTGCACCAATGTACGTTCATCTCTAGGAGACAGAAAGCGTCTCCTTCCTGAGCGGTATGACGGCTATGTGGTCCCATGGTGTTTATACTTGCATACCATTGTTTGTACAGATGAACGTGATACCTTCAGGCGTTTGGAAATTGCTCCCAAGGATGAACCAGACTTGTGGAGGTCTACAATTTTGTTTCTGAGGTCTTGGCTGATTTCTTTTGATTTTCCCATGATGTCAAGCAAAGACGCACTGAGTTTGAAGGTAGGCCTTGAAATACATCCACAGGTACACCTCCAATTGACTCAAATGATGTCAATTAGCCTATCAGAAGCTTCTAAAGCCATGACATCATTTTCTGGAATTTTCCAAGCTGTTTAAAGGCACAGTCAACTTAGTGTATGTAAACTTCTGACCCACTGGAATTGTGATACAGTGAATTATAAGTGAAATAATCTGTCTGTCAACAATTGTTGGAAAAACTACTGGTGTCATGCACGAAGTAGATGTCCTAATTGACTTGCCAAACTATAGTTTGTTAACAAGAAATTTGTGAAGAGTGTTTGAAAAACGAGTTCTAATGACTCCAACCTAAGTGTATGTAAAATTCCGACTTATTAATGGTTTCTGTTGCTTTTATACATGTCTTACTACTCGAATGTCGTCTTAATTTTTTATCAAAAAACTCCCGTGGCTGATTTTTCAAATTGGCATGTTTTGTTTCTAAAAGTTTGCACAAGAGTGAAGGTTTCATTGAGTTGTGAGATAGTACTTTTGCACATATAACACACTGTGGATGAGGAAAAGCACCACTCCCAATATAAGTGAACCCCAAATCAATGTAGTTCTCATCGTATTTGCCCCTCTTCGATGGTCCAACTTCCCTGTCTGTTGTCAGGTACTTTCCCGGGTAAGGAGGCAGTAGCTCTTCGACTGCATCAAATTCACAAATGTCAGTGTCCATGCTAGCTGGGCTAACAACACATTTAGAATGACTGATGCTGGCATTGGATGTGCTCGTGGAAGCAGAACAACTTCTGTCGCCGACAGGTGCAGTACTGCTGGAAGTAGCAGTACTACCAGTAGAGCTGTTGTGTCTCTTTGGACGCGGGGCTTACTTTTTTTAATCATTTATCCATTTTCGAGAAAACGGAATGAGCAGCAGCTACGTTTGGCTACATACTCAGTGGAATTCCCGCGAAAGAGTAACGGTTAATGGGATTGGATGTTCATTATTTGATTAGGCTACCTGTATTTGACATTGTGTTGTTATTTCGTTGAACACTAGATGGTTTAATTAAATTTTTGGCAGTGAAAAGAGAATACTCAGGCAAGGAAAAAAAACTCACCCAAATGTATAGCCCCGTTGGAAAATATGGACCGTTTGAAAATGTGAAGAATTAAAAAAAATACAAAACATTTTTATAAGTCTATCACATTTTTATTTGGCATACCCCAAACGGCATTGCGCGTACCCCAGTTTGGGAATACCTGGCCTAGTAAAAGTCCAGACCTAATCCCAATTGAGATGTGCCAGGATTTGAAATGAGCAGTTCATGCTAGAAAACCCACAAATGTTGCTGAGTTAAAGCAGTTCTGCATGCAAGAGTGGCCCAACATTACTCCACAATGATGATTTGAGAGACTGATCAACAACTACAGGAAGCGTTTGGTTGCAGTCATTGCAGCTAAAGGTGGCACAACCAGTTATTGAGTGTAAGCGGGCAATTTGTTTTTCACACAGGGGAATTGGTTGTTGCGTAACTGTTAATTAAATAAATAAAATAAGTATCCATTTTTTTGTTCTTTGCCAACTTAGCTTCCCTTTACCTGAAGACCTGTTAACATTCAGTGTCAACAATATTCTATCAGCAAATACTGTAAGTATCTTAGCTTGTTCCTTTGATCTTAAGGTTGTCTCTTGTGACAACCGAGCAGCTGATTTGGTTCTGAGTTCTAATTTGAGTCTGTAGGAAATGTTATAGAACCATATTGTTTTGGCTGGAGCTTGTTATTTGTCACACAGTGTCCTCAGCCCTGGGAGCAGTGTTCTGGGATGTATGAGTAACTGAGGTGTTAGGACACCCGGGACACACAAATACAACCTCCAATCACACAGCGCTCCAATCAAAGTCACTGTGAGTCACCTATCTGTCTGGAGTTCACTGATTGTTCTGCCGACTTCAGTCTGAACTACAGCTTTGCAATGGTGGAAAGACATTTTAAAGGACTTTGCAAACTAAAATGGAAAGCTCCAGGTTTTCAGGTATGTTTAGCAGGGCATCAGCAGGACAGTAGTTCACGTTTACCTCAAGCTCATGAATCTTTTTTTTTTTTACTGTACTAAATAAAAGACACAATAACAGTGTCGACTGGAGTTAAATACACTTAATCTTAACATATAGTACATATATTTAAAGGCAGTGGAACACTGCCAGTAAAACTAAGCTGGTGACACTACTGTTGCATAGACACAGAAACACAGGGAATCCCTCTCTATAGCCCCAGAGTCACATTTACTATAACAGCTCCCATTACATCAACAGTGAGCTAGATCTAGCATACCTATGCAGGCCATCTTCAATTAATTGTTATCATCATTCACTAACCCAACCCTCACCCATCCTCAATTAATCGTTAGCATCATACGCTTACCCAGTTCTCCTCTCCCATCCATACTCAGAGTGTGGCTTATTATCCCTTGAGGCAGAACAGAACAGCCTGGCTGGAGTTATAAGTCAGTGAGACAGTCCATGGTCATACAGATTAGTTATACTGTACTGCAGGAGGGCCTGGGTAGTCAAATGAATCTGTGTGCTGGGAGCTTGTTTACTACAGCAAACTTTAATTAGGTCTGAGACATATGCATGCATAGAATGTATTTACACCCTGTACAGTGCACTGTAATGCTCTGGTGTGTTACTGTGGATGGATAGATTTACTGTACTTGGCACAGAAATGTGAGGTGGTTGGAATTCATTGTTGGCTAAGAGACACTATAACTCTGCAAGTATTTGTTTTACTTGATGAAAACTCAAGGCAATGGTCAAATTATCAATATATACAGTTGAAGTTGGAAGTTTACATACACTTAGGTTGGAGTCATTAAAACTTGTTTTTCAACCACTTCACAAATTTCTTGTTAACAAACTATAGTTTTGGCAATTCGTTTAGGACATCTACTTTGTGCATGACACAAGTAGTTTCCCAACAATTGTTTACAGACAGATTATTTCACTTATAATTCACTGTATCACAATTCCAGTGGGTCAGAAGTTTACATACACTAAGTTGACTGTGCCTTTAAATAGCTTGGAAAATTCCAGAAAATTATGTCATGGCTTTAGAAGCTTCTGATAGGCTAATTGACATCATTTGAGTCAATTGGAGGTGTACCTGTGGATGTATTTCAAGGCCTACCTTCAAACTCAGTGCGTCTTTGCTTGACATCATGGGAAAATCAAAAGAAATCAGCCAAGACCTCAGAAAAAAATTGTAGACCTCCACAAGTCTGGTGTATCCTTGGGAGCAATTTCCAAACGCCTGAAGGTACCACGTTCATCTGTACAAACAACAGTATGCAAGTATAAACACCATGGGACCACGGAGCCGTCATACCGCTCAGGAAGGAGACGCGTCCTAGACATTAACATATTTTGGTGCGAAATGTGCAAATCAATCCGAGAATAACAGCAAAGGACCTTGTGAAGATGCTGGAGGAAACAGCTGCAAATGTATCTATATCCACAGTAAAAGCGAGTCCTATATCAACATAACCTGAAAGGCCGCTCAGCAAGGAAGAAGCCACTGCTCCAAAACCGCCATACAAAAGCCAGACTACGGTTTGCAACTGCACCTGGGGACAAAGATCGTACTTTTTGGAGAAATTTCCTCTGGTCTGATGAAACAAATATAAAACTGTTTGGCCATAATGACCATCGTTATGTTTGGAGGAAAAAGGTGGAGGCTTGCAAGCCGAAGAACATGGGGGTGGCAGCATCATGTTGTGGGGGTGCTTTGCTGCAGGAGGGACTGGTGCACTTCACAACATAGATGGCATCATGAGGAGGGGAAATTATGTGGCTATATTGAAGCAACATCTCAAGACATCAGTCAGGAAGTTAAAGCTTGGTCGCAAATGGGTCTTCCAAATGGACAATGACTCCAAGCATGCTTCCAAAGTTGTGGAAAAATGGCTTAAGGACAACAAAGTCAAGGTATTTGAGTGGCCATCACAAAGCCCTGACCTCAATCGTATATACAATTTGTGGACAGAACTGAAAAAGGGTGTGCGAGCAAGGAGGCCAACAAACCTGACTCAGTTACACCAGCTCTGTCAGGAGGAATGGGCCAAAATTCACCCAACTTATTGTGGGAAGCTTGTTGAAGGCTACTCGGAAAGTTTGACCCAAGTTCAACAATTTAAAGGCACTGCTACCAAATACTAATTGAGTGTATGTAAACTTCTGACTCACTGGGAATGTGATGAAAGAAATAAAAGCTGAAATAAATCATTCTCTCTACTATTATTCTGACATGTCACATTCTTAAAATAAAGTGGTGATCGTAACTGACCTAAGACGGAATTTTTGTTAGTATTAAATGTCAGGAATTGTGAAAAACTGAGTTTAAAGGCTAAGGTGTATGTAAACTTCTGACTTCAACTGTATATTTTTGTTTTGTTTGTGGGAGATGTTTTTGGATACTATATCATGTACAGTAAAGGACAACCTTGCCGTCTCTTCCAGTGTCCCCCAAAGTTGGAATATATTTCTTATTGCTGATGGTCAGACACATTTGGATACAGGTAGTGGATGGAGGACGCACATTTACAGTGGGGTCCATAATTATTGGGACCCTTGATAAGGATGAGCAAAAATGACTGTATAAAATAAATACAAATACTGAGCTATATTGTGTTTTTAAAAATGCAATGGGGTTTAAGTCCAGAGACTGAGATGGCCATTGCAAAATTTTGATTTTGTGCACAATTAACCATTTCTTTGTGGATTTTGATGTGTGCTTGGGGTTATTGTTTTGCTGGAAGATCCACTTGCCGCCAAGTTTCAGCTTCCTGGCACATGCAACCAGGTTTTTGGCTAAAATGTCCTGGTACTTGATAACGTTCATGATGCAATTGACCTTAAGAAGGGCCACCAGGCTGGTCTCCTAGACTAGACGTAACATAGTAAATGAAAATCAGGGACACTCAGCAAGACAATAACCGCAAGAACACATTCAAATCCACAAAGAAATTGCTAATACATTTTTTGGAGCATGCAAAATAGCTCTGTATTTTAATTATTTATTTTATACTGTCATTTTTCCTCATCTGTATCAAGGCTGTCTATAATTTTAGACCCCACTGTATCTGTTTTACCTTTTAGAAATGAAACAACTTTATGTACAGTATGACTTCCTCAAATGTTTTATTTATTTTATTTATGTAACCTTTATTTAACCAGGTAGGCAAGTTCAGAACAAGTTCTAATTTACAATTGCGACCTGGCCAAGATAAAGCAAAGCAGTTCGACACATACAACAACAGAGTTACACATGGAGTAAAACAAACATACAGTCAATAATACAATAGTAAAATAAGTATATATACAATGTGAGCAAATGAGGCGAGATAAGGGAGGTAAAGGCAAAAAAAGGCCATGGTGGCGAAGTAAATACAATATAACAAGTAAAACACTGGAATGGTAGATTTGCAGTGGAAGAATGTGCAAAGTAGAAATAGAAGTAATCGGTGGACTAAATACAGTACCTTCAGAAAATATTCACACCTCTTGACTTTTTCCACATGTTGTGTTACGAAGTGGGATTCAAAAGGATTTAAATGTTATTTTTTGTCAACGATCTACACAAATACTCAGTTCCTATTGGGCAAAACATAACCCAAAACAAACTTCAAATCCATCCAATGAGTTTGTAAAGTCACAAGCTTGATGTAGTCATTGTGTGCAAGGAATATGTGACCAAGTACACAACTTTTGACTACTTTAATACACTATAAGTGAATTTGTCAAAATACTTATGACTTCCTCAAATGGTGGGACTAGATACATAAAGTGTTTACATAAAACAGATACACTATCTGACCAAAAGTATGTGGACACCTGCTCGTTGAAAAACATCTCATTCCAAAATCATGGGCATTAATATGGAGTTGGTCCCCCCTTTGCTGCTATAACAGCCTCCATTCATCAGGTAGACTTTCCACTAGACTTGCGTCCATTCAGCCACAACGAGCAATAATGAGATCCGGCTATGATGTTGGGCGATTAGGCTTGGCTCGCAGTCTGCGTTTCAAATCATCCCAAAGATGTTCGATGGGATTGAGGTCAGGGCTCTGTGCAGGACAGTCAAGTTCTTCCACACTGATCTCGACAAACCATTTCTGTATGGACCTTGCTTTGTGCACGCAGGTATTGTCATGCTGAAACAGGAAGGGGCCTTCCCCAAACTGTTGCCACAAAGTTGGAAGTACAGAATTGTCTAGAATGTCATTGTATGCTGTAGCATTACGATTTCCCTTCACTGGAACTAAGGGGCCTAGCCTGAATCATGAAAAACAGCCTCAGATCATTAATACTCCACCAAACTTTACAGTTGGCACTATGCATTGGGGCAGGTAGCAATCTCCTGGTATCCGCCAAACCCAGATTCGTCCCTCAGACTTGCCAGATGGTGAAGTGTGATTCATCACTCCAGAGAACGCGTTTCCACTGCTCCAGAGTCCAATGGCGGAGAGCTTTACACCCCTCCAGCCGATGCTTGGCATTGCACATGGTGACATCTTAGGCTTGTGTGCGGCTGCGGCTTATCATGTTTCTACTCGAGTGAATCACTCAAATAATAGTTCCAGTTATAGCAAGCAGAAGCAAAATTGAGAGCACTGTGTGTGTACTGCAGACTCAATGCCTAACACTGATATTTTACTATAATACATTTGGCATATAGGACATAGCTTATGTTTTATCTGTGAAAGTACAGTTGAGTATTTTTTTAAAGATATTAGAGCTTACAACACTGTTGAAATGCCAGCATATTAGTTTAAACCACTCTCTTAAAAAGCTTTGCCATTGAATGCGGAGGCTCAGCTCAAACCTGTTGATTTTTAACGCCTACTGACTGTGTAGCCTTTTAGAGAATCCTGGCTTATCAGTTTTGCTCAAATAACTTAACTCCCCTAGGCAAGGTAATAAATGACATTGCTCCCAGTTACTCTCTGGTAGACCATAGATTCTTCTTCACATCGATAGTGCCCTTGGGTAAGGCTGAATGGACTGGTGGTAACACAAATGCAAGGTGAGCTCCTGGCTTATGGAAGGTTATACATGGGATGGAAAGATAACGAAGCATGGGTTCTCCTTACACACCTACTGGATCTTCTTTCACATTATCAACTGAATTGATTGTTTAATCCCAATACTATACTTCCCAGTTGAGATTAGGTTGATATAAATGCCTTACGAACTGACTGCCATCTATACTTTGGCGAGCTGCTATTCTTCACACAAGTGCGTTATAAAATGTATGAGAATTGGAGGGCGAAGATGTGGCAAAGTTATGGTGATTGATTATCTCTGTGTTGATAATCTATATTCCTATTCAAAGTGGTTGAAATGGAATGTATTTTCTCAGCCCAATAATGTTTTGTCAGCATCAATAAAAGATGAGATTAGTTTAGAGTAACTAAGTATGCCCCAAGGTCATGCCTAAATTAGCCAAGATGTGGAAAACAGTACTCGTTTAAATACTAGAGGAGAATCAGTCTGTAGTCATTGGCCTGTTGAGAAGGTCTCTCTATTGACTACACTACAGTGTCTGGTGTATCAGAGTCAAAAATGATTTAACATTATTTAACATACAACATCAGCTTAGATTTAACACACGTTAGCAGCTGGAGGGTCAGTGCAGTGAAAGGATAGCTACTACCTGGTGTCCGTGGGGGAATTATCCTTGCTGCTGTTGCTGCTTCAACCGCAGCAATCTTCAATTAAAAAATATTAACACCGTTTACTTGCATTTTTTAAAGAGCATTAACATACAGTATGTGGCTTGTGTGTGACTAAGGGAGACAACGAAGGAGAGAGGGAGGGAGAGAAGGTTTATGGATGCCTGTTGGTGTTCATTTGGGGAAATCAATCAAGTACTGCAGCTGGCCTGAGGATGGAGTGGAGAGGAGGAGGAGAGGAGGATCAGAGAGCCAGCTGCAATTACAGCTGATCCTGTGTGGTCCAGTGCTTCTACAGAGGCGGGAAAGAGAAAGAGGGAGAGATAATTTGGGAATGAAGAGGGAAAAAGAGAGAGGGGGATAGAAGGGTAAGTGGGACCTCACAGATACAGCGACGCATCTAAAAAGTAGAGTGGAGACTACTCAGAGAGAGAGACCTCTGGCTCTGGACATTACATAACTGATACTCTGATCCTGAACAAGGCAGAGAATGGAGTGGAGGATGCGTTATAGAAGAAAATTATGGGAAAGGACCATGAAGATCACAACAATGCTCATTAGGTGGAACCACACTGGTGCACCTCTTGTCCCGTGACCTGTCAGATTGTTAAGAGAAGGAACATTAGCATTTTGCTTCTAGACCTAAACTGAAATGAGTGACAGGACTCACCCACAAAATAATAACATAGATAGACAAAACTAATGGTCCATCTCTCTTTGTAGCTGGACAGAATCCTAAACAGTCCTGTATGGATTCACATCACAGAGAATCACAGGGAGAGCCTGTGAGTGTGAGCTCTCCCAGGGGGAGGGGATGGGGGTGTGAGGTTGGGGAGATGAGTCTGGGAGGATAGGAGGCAGTCGCGTGGAGGAGAAAGAGATAGAGGGAAGAGGAGGACACTGCCATCATGTCCCTCAGGGGAAGGGGCAGTATATCTCAGTACGGGGTACCAGTGGTCAGTAACGAGCGCAGGAACACGCGGGTGAAGAGGGCTGTCCACATCTCCAGCATTGTGGCTCAGGAGGTGAGTAGTGGGACTGAGACCTTATCTGTTAGACTTTATGGGACCCACGGGCACTCTTGGGAGAGATGAAGGACATCCAAATAAATCCTTAATTTTAGGATTGTTTTTATTTTAACATTTGGTCTGTCAAGGATTATTGTTCAGTTAAACAAAGGCAAATTAATTGCTGTTGAAAGAGTTTCACAACTGTTATTTTGCTATATGCTTTTGCCTACATTATCTATGTATTACCTTAATAGCGTATAGAGCCCACTACCTTATTCTTTACAGTTGTTTGGGTCATTGGTTCTCTAACTCACCTGCACAGGGTGCTTGAACAGTTTGTGTCATACCTGAGACTTATTCAAAGAAGATTCATATGGTTCCAGACAGTGTACTTACATCAGTATGAAGCCTATTCAGTTTGCTTCAGTCTGTAGAGGTTAGTTTAAAACCAGACAAGTTGTTGTTCCTTGGTGTGTTGTACTGTAATTAAGGCCATTTTGTGTTAATTTGATCCATGAAAGTTTATTTTATGCTAACTCCAGTCAGTGTTGTTCCAACTCGAGGTGTCAAAACAATGGACCCCCTCCCCAATGTAAAAACAGGGTTGGGGAGTAACAGATTACATGTAATCCGTTACATGTAAGGGATAACAAAATAAACAGTAACTGTAATCCATTACCAGAAAAAATGTTGTAATCAGATTACTGATACTTGAAAAACTAGATGATTACTTCAAGGATTACTTGTAAATTCAGAAAGTATGTTTGTCAAAAAAAATCTGACACTTCTGTTTTCTCAATGACATTCAGCATTGAAAAAGGCGCAAGTTTAAGTCTGTTCCACCGGAGCGAGTCTGACCACAAGTCAGAGACCACTATGATGACACACCAAATGTGTTTGATGGATCTCGGGAAAAGAGCAGGAATAGGCTTTTATAGGCTACAGTCCAAGCTATGTCTTCCAATGGTGTGACTGCTGTCGGCATCTAAAGATTATCCCATTTGAATACACGCTTGGAGGTGAGGATGACAGTAGTGGTGTAGTCTACGGCGATACGGATATCACTTATTATTGATACCTACATACAGTAGCGCATTGATGTGAATCACACTGCTGCTCTCTCATTTAGCTATTTGCGTCTTACGGATTGTGGTTGTTGAGGATGGCTGTTCACAAATCTAAATGTGTATTTGAACCCAATAATGGTTGAAATCAAGAAGTTTAAGCTGCCTATCAATCATTGTTTTTGAAACCAGTGGACAGCCAGTGAAAAATGCGCTCTTGCAACAGCTGCATAGTACGGATTCAAGCCTATGGAATAAAAGTGTGGCTTTTATTGCTCAATCTAATTCATGCTGTTAAAAAACAATCCATAGGCCTAATGGACACATGCTCAAACTTGCACACTTTTGATAGACTTAAAGGGTCAATCTGTAGTTGCTACATCTATTTTTTGACTTTTAAATTATATATTCAATAGCAGTCAAACGTTTGGACACACCGACTCATTCAAGATTTTTTTTAATTTGTACTATTTTATACATTGTAGAATAATAGTGAAGATATCAGAACTATGAAATACCACATAAGGAAGAGAGCATCCTGACTGGTTGCATCACTGCCTGGTACGGAATTGCTCGGCCTCCGACCGCAAGGCACTACAGAGGGTAGTGCGTACGGCCCAGTACATCACTGGGGCTAATCTGCCAGCCATCCAGGACCTCGACACCAGGCGGTGTCAGAGGAAGGCCCTAAAAATTGTCAAAGGCCCCAGCCACCCCAGTCATAGACTGTTCTCTCTACTACCGCATGGCAAGCGGTACGTTTAGGACAAAAAGGCTTCTCAACAGTTTTTACCCCCACGCCATAAGACTCCTGAACAGGTAATCAAATGGCTACCCGGACTATTTGCACTGCGTGCCCCCCCCACCCCCCAACCCCTATTTTACACTGCTGCTACTCTGTTGATCATATATGAATAGTCATATTAATTTTCACATAGTTTGCTTCAGTGTCTTTAGATATTTTTGTCAGATGTTACTATGGAATACTGAAGTATAATTACAAACATTTCATAAGTGTCAAAGGCTTTTATTGACAATTACATGAAGTTGATGCAAAGAGTCAATATTTGCCGTGTTGACCCTTCTTTTTCAAGACCTCTGCAATCCGCCCTGGCATGCTGTCAATTAACTTCTGGCAGCCCATTCTTGCTTAATCAATGCTTGGAGTTTGTCAGGATTTGTGGGTTTTTAGTTGTGGGCCACTTTAGTTATCACATTTGCCTTATGGCAACGTGCTCCATCATGCTGGAAAAGGCATTGTTTGTCACCAAACTGTTCCTGGATGGTTGGGAGAAGTTGCTCTCGGAGGATGTGTTGGTACCATTCTTTATTCATGGTTGTGTTCTTAGGCAAAATTGTGAGTGAGCCCACTCCCTTGGCTGAGAAGCAACCCCACACATGAATGGTCTCAAGATGCTTTACTGTTGGCATGACACAGGACTGATGGTAGCGCTCACCTTGTCTTCTCTGGACAAGCTTTTTTCCGGATCTCCAAACAATTGGAAAGGGGATTCATCAGAGAAAATGACTTTACCCCAGTCCTCAGCAGTCCAATCCCTGTACCTTTTGCAGAATACCAGTCTGTCCCTGATGTTTTTCCTGGAGAGAAGTGGCTTCTTTGCTGCCCTTCTTGACACCAGGCCATCCTCCAAAAGTCTTCACCTCACTGTGCGTGCAGATGCACTCACACCTGCCTGCTGCCATTCCTGAGCAAGCTCTGTACTGGTGGTGCCCCGATCCCGCAGCTGAATCAACTTTAGGAGATGGTCCTGGCGCATGCTGGACTTTCTTATGTGCCCTGAAGCCTTCTTCAGAACAATTGAACCGCTCTCCTTGATGATCCAATAAGTGGTTGATTTAGGTGCAATCTTACTGGCAGCAATATCCTTGCCTGTGAAGGACTTTTTGTGCAAAGCAATGATGACAACACATGTTTCCTTGCAGGTAACCATGGTTGACAGAGGAAGAACAATGATTCCAAGCACCACCCTCCTTTTGAAGCTTCCAGTCTGAGTTTGAATAACGAGAGAATCACTGACATGATGTCAGATGGTCCTTTTGTTGCAGGGATGAAATGCAGTGGAAATGTTTTTTGGGGATTCAGTTAATTTGCATGGCAAAACTTTTGGCCACGACTGTACATACTACCTCAATCAGCCCGACTAACCGGTGTCTGTGTGTAGCCTCACTACTTTTCACTGTATTTTTACTGTTGTTTTTATTTCTTTACTTACCGATTGTTCACCTAATACATTTTGCGCCATTGGTTAGAGCCTGTAAGTAAGCATTTCACTGTAAGGTGAAATATACCTGTTGTATTTGGCGCACATGACAAATAATGCATTGTATTATTATATGTAGTAGAAAGCGATGAGTTAGAAGAAGCCTACATAACCAACCCATAAAGTAAAATTGAACATCCATATATGTCCAGCTATGTAAACTTTAACATTGATTTATCCTGCAATAGATGTCTTTCAATTTGTAACAAACATTTTTGTCTTCTTCTAATGCCTCTTAAGGGGAAAATAATCTAAAAGTAATGGAATGTAATCAGATTACATTACTGAGTTTGGGTAATCCAAAAGTTACCTTACTGATTACAATTTTGGATAGGTAACTTGTAACTTTAACGGATTACACTTAGAAAGTAACCTACCCAACCCTGCGTCATAAATATTCACACAACCCTCCCCTTGTACTGTAAAAAAAGGTGCACACCCTCCCCTCTCGTAGATTTAATTCAAAATAATCTTTACGACCACATATAATAACTGTAGGGACCCTGTGTTTATAAACATGGATATCAACTTTGCCACTTCAGCATGCTTTTGTGGCACAGTAGATGCCATAGACCAGAATGCTGAGGGTTTGCCGACTACCATGGACAAGTTATGCTGAGGGTGCTTCAACATCATGGTTTGCGTTTTCAATACCATAATCTGCAGTTTGGATGCCTAAATTATATTTTGGACTAATGTGTGCCAGGTAGCTTAGAGGAGACATTTGAATAACTGGGCCTGCTAAGAGCATATGTGGCCACATTATTATAGGACAACTTGGGAAAATTATGATCTGCAACAGACAGCGCATCTCAGTACTTAAAATACAGCCAGACTTGTCTGCTACTGTGGCTTTCTAGACCTTATAAACTGTTGGGAGTAGACCCACAACTGATCCAAATGGAAGTTAATATTCAAATCACAGGGCTTTTTCTCAATTATTCAAATGACATTTTAACTACAGTTTACAGCCTAGAGTATAATTTTGTACTCGCTTGAAAACAATGCAATTATTCATTGCATTGTGGTGCTATAGGCAAGTCTAGGTAGGATAATTCTATTGTCTCTAAACAAGATCAATAGGGGAGCTTTTTGAGCTGCGTGTCTCATGTCTTCAATGTTCTTTCATGCACAATGACACAGAAGTCCTCTCCGCTTACATTTAAAATTGGTGCAGCTTTGAATGATTTTATATGTGGTATGATTGTATTGATTCTCGATTGGATTCAGGTCTGGACTTTGACTTGGCCATTCTAACACCTGTATATGTTTATTATTGAACCATTCCATTGTAGATTTTGCTTTATGTTTTGGATCATTGTCTTGTTGGAAGACAAATCTCCGTCCCAGTCTCAGGTCTTTTGCAGACTCCATCAGGTTTTCTTCCAGAATGATCCTGTATTTGGCTCCATCCATCTTCCCATCAATTTTAACCATCTTCCCTGTCCCTGCTGAAGAAAAGCAGGCCCAAACCATGATGCTGCCACCACCATGTTTGACAGTGGGGATGGTGTGTTCAGCTGTGTTGCTTTTACGCCAAACATAACGTTTTGCAATGTTGCCAAAAAGTTCAATTTTGGTTTCATCTGACCAGAGCACCTTCTTCCACATGTTTGGTGTGTCTCCCAGGTGGCTTGTGGCAAACTTTAAACAACACTTTTTATGGATATCTTTAAGAAATGGCTTTCTTCTTGCCACTCTTCCATAAAGGCCAGATTTGTGCAATATACGACTGATTGTTGTCCTATGGACAGAGTCTCCCACCTCAGCTGTAGATCTCTGCAGTTCATCCAGAGTGATCATGGGCCTCTTGGCTGCATCTCTGATCAGTCTTCTCCTTGTATGAGCTGAAAGTTTAGAGGGACGGCCAGGTCTTGGTAGATTTGCAGTGGTCTGATACTCCTTCCATTTCAATATTATCGCTTGCACAGTGCTCCTTGGGATTTTTAAAGCTTGGGAAATCTTTTTGTATCCAAATCCGGCTTTAAACTTCTTCACAACAGTATCTCGGACCTGCCTGGTGTGTTCCTTCTTCTTCATGATGCTCTCTGCGCTTTTAACGGACCTCTGAGACTATCACAGTGCAGGTGCATTTATACGGAGACTTGATTACACACAGGTGGATTGTATTTATCATCATTAGTCATTTAGGTCAACATTGGATCATTCAGAGATCCTCACTGAACTTCTGGAGAGAGTTTGCTGCACTGAAAGTAAAGGGGCTGAATAATTTTGCACGCCCAATTTTTCAGTTTTTGATTTGTTAAAAAAGTTTGAAATATCCAATAAATGTCGTTCCACCTCATAATTGTGTCCCACTTGTTGTTGATTCTTCACAAAAAATACAGTTTTATATCTTTATGTTTGAAGCCTGAAATGTGGCAAAAGGTCGCAAAGTTCAAGGGGGCCGAATACTTTCGCAAGGCACTGTATATATATATATATATAAAACACAGGGAAATCATGTTTTTGACTGCACTGGGCTTTTAAGGTTAGAATTGGGGGAGGAGAAGCTGATCCTATATCTGTACCTAGAGGAAACTTCACCCCTGAGCAGCCCTTAGAAATTGGGATGAATCTGATGTTGTAAACAGATACTGCTAGCATTACATGCTGGAATTGAGTGTCGTAAGTCTGCGAGAGTCAGTGTTTAGTTGTATCTCCTGCATACCATTAATCTATCCAAAATGTTAACAGAAAGAATTATAGTAATGGTTCATCATAGTAAACTCCATACTTTGAGACACAGATTGGTTATGGTGTTGATAACCAAGGGGCTCATCTAACTAAGTATATGTAGCACCAACATTCATCTTGGCAGAACAGTGCCCTTGAACACTGTACTCCATCAGGCAAATGTCAAATGGCATCCCATGTCCCAGGGGCACTTGTGCAGGGAGATTAATTTCAGGTTGGGTAAGTGGGCTTCCCTTGTGTTGTGTGGTAAAGCAGAGGTGCTTGCTTGTTACTGTGACTAGAAGTTTCTACAACAAAAGGACATATAGAAGTTTGGATGTTGGAAGTATTCCCTCATTTACAATAGCCTGTTCATCATCTACTGTATGTCAGTAATGTTATGTTAATCCACTAGTACTGGGAATAATATAATTTAGTAATTATATTGTCTTGCGGACAGATGTAGGATCTTAATTTGAGCCAGTTTGCTCAATGCAGGGAAACTTAAATCTGTTTTACCTCATTTCTACCAGCATGTTACATGTACAACCAGAGGAAAACAACTCTGGACCACCTTTACTCCACACACAGAGACGTCTACAAAGCTCTCCCTCACTCTCCATTTGGCAAATCTGACCATAACTCTATCCTCCTGATTCCTGCTTACAAGCAAAAACTAAAGCAGGAAGTACCGTGACTCGCTCAATAAGGAAGTGGTCAGATGACGCAGATGCTAAACTACAGGACTGTTTTGCTTGCACAAACTGGAATATGTTCCGGGTACACCACGTCAGTCACTGACTTCATCAATAAGTGCATCTATGACGTTGTCTCCACAGTGACCGTACGTACACAACCATAAGCCATGGATAACAGGCAACATCCACACTGAGCAAAAGGGTAAAGCTGCCACTTTCAAGGAGTGGGGCTCTAACCCGGACGCTTATAAGAAATCCCGCTATGCCCTCAGACAAACCATCAAGCAAGACTAAGATTGAATCGTACTACACCGGCTCCGATGCTCGTTGGATGTGGCAGGGTTTGCAAACTATAACGGACTGCAAAGGGAAGCATAGCCGCGAGCTGGCCAGTGACAAGCCTACCAGATGAGCTAAATAACTTATGCTTGCATCGAAGCAAGCAACACTGAAGCATCCATGAGCTGTTCTGGACGGATGATGTGAGTAAGACCTTTAAACAGGTCAACATTCACAAGGCTGCAGGGCCTGACGGATTACCAGGACGTGTACTGACGTGTGTCTTCACTGACACTTTCAACCTGTCCCTGACCGAGTCTGTAATACCAACATGTTTCATGCAGAACACCATAGTCCCTGTGCCCAAGAACACCAAGGGAACCTGCCTAAATGACTACCGACGCGTAGCACTCATTTCTGTAGCCATGAAGTGCTTTGAAAGGCTGGTCATGGCTCACATCAACACCATCATCCCAGAAACCCTAGACCCACTCCAATTTGCATACCACCCCAACAGATCCACAGATGATGCAATTTCTATTGCACTCCACACTGCCCTTCCCACCTGGACAAAAGGAACACCTACGTGAGAATGCTATTCATTGACTACAGCTCAGCGTTCAACACCATAGTGCCCTTAAAGCTCATCACTAAGCTAAGGACCCTTGGACTAGACACCTCCCTTTGCAAATGGATCCTGGTCTTCCTGACGGGCTGCCCCCAGGTGGTAAAGTTAGGTAACAACACATCGCCACTCTGATCCTCAAAATGGGGCCCCTCAGGGGTGCATGCTCAGTCCCCTCCTATATTCCCTGTTCACCCATGACTGCATGGCCAAGCACGACTCCAACACCATCATTAAGTTTGCCGACGACACAACAATGGTATTCCTGATCACTGACAACGAGGAGACAGCCTATAGAGAGGAGATCAGAGACCTGGCAGTGTGGTGTCAGCATAACATTCTCTCAATGTGATCAAGACAAAGGAGCTGATTGTGGACTACAGGAAAAGGCGGGCCAAACAGGCCCCTATTAACATCGACGTGGCTGTAGTGGAGCGGGTTGAGAGTTTCAAGTTCCTTGGTGTCCAAATCACCAACGAACTATCAAAGTCCAAACACACCAAGACAATCTTGAAGAGGGCACGACAATGCCTATTTCCCCACAGGAGACTGAAAAGATTTGGCATGTGTCCCCAGATCCTCAAAAAGTTCTACAGCTGCGCTATCGAGAGCATCCTGACTGGTTGCATCACCGCCTGGTATGGCAACTGCTCGGCCTCCAACTGCAAGGCACTACAGAGGGTAGTGCATACCGCAAAGTACATCATGGGGCCATGCTTCCTGCCATCCAGGACCACTATACCAGGCGGTGTCAGAGGAAGGCCCTAAAAATTGCCAAAGACTCCAACCACAATAGTTATTGACTGTTCTCTTTGCCACCGCACGGCAAGCGGTACCGGAGTGCCAAGTCTAGGTCCAAAAGGGTTCTTACCAGCTTTTACCCCAATGCTATAAGACTCCTGAACAGCTAATCAAATGGCTACCTGGACTATTTGCATTGTCACCCCCCCCCCCCCCCATTTTTACGTTGTCGCTACTCTCTGTTTATTACCCATGCACATACTCAGTCACTTTACATGTACCTATTGCCTGAACTAACCTGTGCCCCCGCACATTGACTCTGTACCAGTACCCCTGTATGTAGCCTCCCTACTGTTATTTTGTTGTTGCTCTTTAATTATTTGTTATTTTTCAGTTATTTATTTATTTATTATTTTTTTACTTGTTGATTTTAGTAAGTACTTTCTTGACACTTATTTTTCTTAAAACTGCATTGTTTGTTAAGGGCTTGCAAGTTGCTATTTCACTGTAAAATATACACCTGTTGTATTTGGCGCATGTGACAAATACAATTTGATTTGTTTATCAGATACCTAGAGTGCAGATACTGAACATTTTATAGAACAGAATAGAATAACACCTCAGTCTCCCACATCTGAAGTCACTCATAAAATCTGCCCAATAACAGAGTGGCTAAAGCTAACTTGTTGTATTACTGTTATTGCTCTGTGAGTCTGAATAAACCCAGTCCACTGTTGCCTCCCTCTGGTCATAAATGATGACTCATAATGATATGGGCTTTGTAAAGGAGAATGGGAGAAGATATTTTCACACGAGTAGTGCTGTTCACGAGAACCCAAGTCAGGTATTTGCTGACATAGAATGTTGAAGTAGAATGTGGGGTCATCTGTTTCAGGGTGCATTCCAAATGTCACCCTATGCCTTTAGTGCACTACTTTTGACCAGGGCCCATAAGGTTGTGGTCAAAAGTAGTGCACTACACTGAGTGTACCACACATGAGGAACTCAACAGTTTCCCCTTTGAATCATGAATGGTCCACCACCCAATGGACATCCAGCCAACTTGACACAACTGTGGGAAGTAGAGATCGACTGATTATGATATTTCAGCGCCGATACCAATTATTGGAGGACCAAAAAAAGCAGATACCGATTAATTTGCCGATTAAAAAAAAAAAACATTTGTAATAATGACAATTACAACAATACTGAATGAACACTTATTTGAACTTAATATAACACATCAATACAATCAATTTAGCCTCAAATAAATAATGAAACATGTTTAAATAATGAAAAAAAAGTGTTGGAGAAGAAAGTAAGAGTGCAATATGTGCCATGTAAGAAAGCTAACGTTTAAGTTCCTTGCTCAGAACATGAGAACATGTGAAAGCTGGTGGTTCCTTTTAAGATGAGTCTTCAATATTCCCAGGTAAGAGGTTTTAGGTTGTAGTTATTATTGGAATTATAGGACCATTTCTCTCTAAACCATTTGTATTTCATATACCTTTGACTATTGGATGTTCTTATAGACACTTTAGTATTGCCAGTGTAACAGTATAGCTTCCGTCCCTCTCCTCGCTCCTACCTGGGCTCCAACCAGGAACACATTGACAACAGCCACCCTCGAAGCATCGTAAGCCCACACTCCACAAAAGCCACGGCCCTTGCAGAGCAAGGGGAACAACTACTCCAAGTCTCAGAGCGAGTGACGTCACCGATTGAAACGCTATTATTATTATTATAAATTCTGGAAAATTTGTTCACAATGAGCCAGGCGGCCCAAACTGTTGCATATACCCTGACTCTGCGTGCAATGAACGCAAGAGAAGTGACACAATTTCACCTGGTTAATATTGCCTGCTAACCTGGATTTCTTTTAGCTAAATATGCAGATTTAAAAATAAATACTTCTGTGTATTGATTTTAAGAAAGGCATTTATGTTTATGGTTAGGTACACGTTGGAGCAACGACAGTCCTTTTTCGCAACTGCACACCGCATCGATTGTATGCAACGCAGGACATGCTAGATAAACTAGTAATATCAACCATGTGATTATGATTGATTGTTTTTTTATAAGATAAGTTTAATGCTAGCTAGCAACTTACCTTGACTTCTTACTGCATTTGTGTAACAGGCAGGCTCCTTGTGAGGCAGGTGGTTAGAGTGTTGTACTAGTTAACCGAAAGGTTGCAAGATTGAATCCCTGAGCTGACAAGGTAAAAATCTGTCAAAACAAGGCAGTTTAACCACCGTTCCTAGGCCATCATTGAAAATAAGAATTTGTTCTTAACTGACTTGCCTAGTTAAATAAAGGTGTAAAAACATGTTTTTTTTAAATCGGCAAAATCGGCGTTTAAAATACAGATTTCCGATTGTTATGAAAACTTGAAATCGGCCCTAATTATTCGGCCATTCCGATTAATCGGTCAACCTCTAGTGGGAAGCATTGGAGTCAACGTTGGCCAGCATACCTGTAGAACGCTTTCGACACCTTGTAGTCCATGTCCTGACAAATTGAGTCTGTTCTGAGGGCAAAACAGGGTGCAGCTCAATATTAGGAAAGTGTTCCTAATGTTTTGTTACACTCAGTGTATATAGGGAATAGGATTGGCATTTGGTACACAGACTTTGGGTGCAGTTTAGGTCATGCACTGTTATAGCTGGTTGGACTAATCTAGAGTGTTGATGAGGTTGGAGGCAGATGAAGGCCCCATCCCTCTTGCTATTGGATGGCTTCCAAGGACTCTGACCTGATTCAAGGGGAGAGTCAGGGTTTGACTCATCTGGCCTGGAGATGCTTAAGGACAGAGAGAGGTGGTGTCGAGCTGTGATTAATAAGGCATGGTGACAGGAATCCGGTTGACTGGTGGTTCCATTCTCGGAACCATCAGTCAATCAGAATGACAAATCTCTGTAGAGATGCTGATTGAATCCATCTCCCAAACCCCCAAAGTCCACAAATCACTTTAGGACGAAATCAACAGAGAGCAAAATAATCCATCAACATCTACTGTAGGAAGAGCATTGGATAGGTATAGCTAGATGCAGTCTGAACTGAAATGTTAGTTTTCAGTTTGCAATTGAGGGTAGGAACCAGATACTGACAACATATCCACTTGTTACTCATTTGTGTAGTGCGTAAACAAACATATGAGAAGAGGAGAGTCAGTGGACAAGATACAGTCAAGCATCCAGCATTTAAGGCTGCTGTACTTTGCTGGAGGGAACTTTACACATGGTTTCCTCTAATAGTGCGATGTGCATATTATTATTATTAAAGTTCTCTCGTCATTTACTCAGGTGTTTGACAAGACTCAACAAAGTTATGAGAACTCTGATCTGAAGACTGATGTCTAATTATGAGTAATTACTGAAGAATAACACAAACATTACCATCAACACAATAAGTACTAGTAGTAAAAGATGGCGCCGGAGAACATGGCGGACGTTTTACATTCTCCCAACCAATTGTGCAATTATTTTTTTTTTTGCGTTTTGAGTTTTTTTTACTTATTGTGTACATAATGTTGCTGCTACTGTCTCTTATGACCGAAAATAACTTCTGGGCATTAGAAAAGCGATTACTCACCGTGGACTGGAAGAAGCTTTTTCCTTTAACGAGTCCGACGAGAATGATATCCTGCTTTCACTGGAACAGGCCCAGATCCACGCCTTTTGCGTGAAGAAAAGACGCCGGAAAGTGGACGCAGATCGGGGATCCATCTGAGAATCCGGAGGAGAGCAAGTAAACTCCCAATGCCTTCCATTCTCCTTGCTAACGTGCAATTGTTAGAAAAAAAATTGATGACATACTATTAAGATTATCTTACCAACGGGACATTAAAAACTAACATCTTATGTTTCACCGAGACGTGGCTGAACGAAGAAACAGACCATATAGAGTTGGCGGGATTTTCCATGCACCGGCAGAACAGAGACGCTACCTCTGGTAAGATGAGGAGTGGGGGTGTGTGTCTTTTTGTCAATAACAGCTGGTGCGCGATGTCTAATATTAAAGACGTCTCGAGGTATTGCTCGCCTGAGGTAGAGTACCTTATGATAAGCTGTCGACCACACTATCTACCAAGTGAGTTCTCATCTGTATTATTCATCGGCGTCTATTTACCACCACAAAGCAAAGCTAGCACTAAGACCGCTTTCAACCAACTCTAAGGCCATAAGCAAAGAAGAAAATGCTCACCAAGAAGCGGCGCTCCTAGTGGCCGGGGACTTTAATGCAGGAAAACTTAAATCAGTTTTAACAATTTTTTTGCCAGCATGTGCAACCAGGGAAAATAAAATCCTATGCCACCTTTACTCCACACACAGAGATGCATACAAAGCTCTCCTCCACCCTGTCACATTCATCGTAACGATGAGACCAAGGTGCAGCGTGATTTGAATACATTCTTCTTTATTTACGAAGAACACTAAACAAACTAACAAAATAACAAAACGAATGTGACGCTAATAATAACGAGTGCTGACATGCAACTACACATAGACAATAACCCACAAAACCAAAATGGAAAATGGCAACCTAAATAGGATCCCCAATCAGAGACAACGATAAACAGCTCTCTGATTGGGGAACAATTCAGACCACCATAGACCTACATTTACCTAGACACCAAAACCCCATAGATATACAAAAATCCCTAGACAGGACAAAAACACACATACCAGCCTCGTCACACCCTGACCTAACCAAAATCATAAAGAAAACAAAGATAACTAAGATCAGGGTGTGACACACCCTCCATTTGGCAAATCTGGCCACAATTCTATCCTCCTGATTCCTGATTACAAGCAAAAACTAAAGCAGGAAATACCAGTGACTTGCTCAATACGGAAGTGGTCAGATGAAGCGGATGCAACACTACAGGACTGTTTTGCTAGCGCAGACTGGAATATGTTCCGGGATTCTTCCAATGGCATTGAGGAACACACCACCTCAGTAATCAGCTTCATCAATAAGTGCATCAATGACGTCGTCCCCAAAGTGACTGTACGTACATATCCCAACCAGAAGCCATGGATTACAGGCAACATCTGCATCGAGCTAAAGGCTAGAGCTGCTTTCAAGGAGCGGAAAACTAATCCGGACGCTTATAAGAAATCACGCTATGCCCTCAGACAAACCATCAAACAAGAAAAGTATCAATACAGGATTAAGATTGAATCATACTACCCCGGCTCTGACGCTCGTCGGAGGTGGCAGGGCTTGAAAGCTATTACTGGACTACAAAGGGAAACCCAGACGCGAGCTGCCCAGTGACGCGAGCCTACCAGACGAGCTAAATGCCTTTTATGCTCGTTTCGAGGCAAGCAGCACTGAAGCATACATGAGAGCACCAGCTGTTCTGGATGACTGTGTGATAACGCTCTCGGTAGCCGATGTGAACAAAACCTTTAAACAGGTCAACATTCACAAAGCCAACTGGCAAGTGTCTTCACTGACATTTTCAAACTCTCCCTGACCGAGTCTGTAATACCTACATGGTTCAAGCAGACCACCATAGTTCCTGTGCCCAAGGAAGCGAAGGTAAACTGCCTAAATGATTACTGCCCCGTGGCACTCACGTCGGTAGCCATGAAGTGCTTTGAAAGGCTGGTCATGGCTCACATCAACAGCATCCTCCCGGACACTCTAGACCAACTCCAATTTGCATTCCGCCCCAACAGATCCACAGATGACGCAATAACAATCGCACTCCACACTGCCCTTTCTCACCTGGACAAAAGGACACCTATGTGAGAATGCTGTTCATCAACTACAGCTCAGAGTTCAACACCACATTGCCCACGAAGCTCATCACTAAGCTAAGGACTCTGGGACTAAACACCTCCCTCTGAAACTAGATCCTGTTCTTCCTGAAGGGCCGCTGATCTGCCACGCTGACCCTTAACACTGGGGCCCCTCAAGGGTGTGTACTTAGTCCCCTCCTGTATTCCCTGTTCACCCACGACTACGTGGCCAAACACGACTCCAACACTATCATTAAGTTTGCTGACGACACAACAGTGGAAGGCCTGATCACCGACAACAATGAGACGGCCTATAGAGAGGAGGTCAGTGAACTGGCAGTGTGGTGCCAGGACAACAACCTCTCCCTCAATGTGAGTAAGACAAAGGAGCTGATCGTGGACTAAAGGAAAAGGCCAAACAGGCCCCCATTAACATCGACGGGCTGTAGTGGAGCAGGTCGAGTGTTTCAAGTTCCTTGGTGTCCACATCACCAACGAACTATCATGGTCCAAACATACCAAGACAGTCGTGAAGAGGGCACGACAAAACCCCTCAGGAGGTTTCCCCAGATCCTCAAAAGGTTCTACATCTGCACCATCGAGAGCATCCTGACATGTTGCATCACCGCCTGGTATGTTAACTGCTCGGCATCTGACCGTAAGGCGCTACAGAGGGTAGTGCGAACGGCCCAGTACATCACTGGGGCCAAGCTTTCTGCCATCCAAGACCTATGTAATAGGCAGTGTCAGAGGAAAGCCCATAAAATTGTCAGACTCCAGTCACCCAAGCTATAGACTTTTTTCTCTGCTAGCGCACAGCAAGCTGTATTGGAGCGCCAAGTCTAGGACCAAAAGGCTCCTCTACAGCTTCTACCCCCAAGCCATTAGACTGCTGAACAATTCATAAAAATCGCCACCGGACTATTTACATTGACACCCTTCTTCTTGAACTGCACTGTTGGTTACGGGCTTGTAAGTAAGCATTTCACGGTAAAGTCTACACTTGTTGTTTTCGGCGCATGTAGCAAATAAAGTTTGATTTGATTAGTAAGACAACAGCAAGAAGTACAGGTGTAGTTTACAACTGTCATTGCAGTAGTATATTGTAGTTAAATTAGGCAGAGTGGCCCTCTGTTTCTGCTCTCTTGCCAACTGCTTATGGAATTGCCTTTGGCTCGACAATGACAGCAATGGAGTTGACAAAAGCACAAACAGATCTGGGACCAGGCTAACAATAATATAATAGGCTGTAGTAACAATCCTTCAATACTCCAATGCTGTAGCGCAGTACCAGGGGTTAGTAATACAGTAGTAGCAGTAGCCTTAGTAACAGGCTTATTTGGGTCCCATGTCATTTGCCTGACAGTATAACTTGTACCCACATTAGTTCCAGCTGTGCAGAGTACTTAGCAGTATCCCTGGACAGATGTAATGAGCTGAGGGATAATAGTTTCTGCCCCAATAAATACCCAGAAATTAGAGTATGTTATTTGCTCCTCTGCTGCATCAAAGTTGGTATCGAGAGACAGCATCAATCTCCAGGCCATCAGACTGTTAAATAGCCATAACCACCCGAGTTACTGTCCTATATACTTAGACATGGAATCACTGGTCACTTTAATAATGGAACACCAATAAAACGTGATTTGATTTGCTCTGACATCATGCTCTACTTCTCCTCTATTCTCTTTCTCTTAGTCCCTCCTTCCTTTTCCACATGACACTTGTGGCGTCACTTGCGGCTGTGTTCCATTCCTCTGTATCATATCATGTTCACCTCAGCCTGTTGTTTTTCTTTTAGAAGGTGAGCCCCGGCACACTCTCTCTCTATTTTTCTTTCTCCTTCTCTCTATCTCTCTCCCTCACTCTCTCTCTCTCCTGATCGCTCTTTTTTGCCCCCTCTCTCTCCACGGTTCTCTTTTAGAGGCAGAAGGGGTCCTACCTTTTCCATTCTGCATCAGACCGTATCTAGACCTAACATAAGAAACACACCTGTGCACTTACTGGGCACCCTGTAGTTTACTAATACCCCGTGTTCACTAGCAAGCAGTGCTGCGCAGTGAAACACTGCTTCCCATTCAGTTTCAATGGAAGGAAAGAGGTGAGAAGCGGAGAGGGACCTTTGGGTGGCGTGAAGATGGTGTGGGAGACGGTGAAAAAGTTAAACTTTTCTCAACTTTATGCAAATCACCAGCAGCGACAGGTTACCATTATGAATTTGACTCTATGCGACCCAAGGCTGGAGACTTTCTTCAGCAAAAATGGCTGGCAAAAATACTAGGGTGAAAGCAAATGTAATTGATTATAACATCATAGCGAGTCATGCAAAAAATATACAGTTGAGAGGAATATGTTAGTTAATGTAGAGACAAATGATTATGCATATTTCTTTGTCATAAAGTTCATTTACGACAATTGCGATTTAGCAAGCTAGCTGACTAGCTAACATTAACCAGCTAGCTGGCTAGCTTTAGGGGTGAGTATGAAATTGAAATTTTGGAAGGAATAATAAGGAAGACATCATCCTCCCTCATGTGGTAGCCTTCCTGCAGGCTCATCTTGACATGACCCTCCAGCTTTACAATGCCACCAGCCATACTGCTCGTTCTGTGCGTGTTCTGCCATGGTCAGTGAAGAGCCCGTATCTCAATCCCATTGAGCATGTCTGGGACCTGTTGTATCGGAGGGTGAGGTCTAGGGCCATTCCCCCCCAGAAATGTCCGGGAACTTGCAGGTGCCTTGGTGGAACAGTGGGGTAAAATGTCACAGCAATAACTGGCACATCTGGTACAGTCCATGAGGAGAAGATGAGCTACAGTACTTAATGCAGCTGGTGGCCACACCAGATACCCTCTATGTAGCCAGTTCAGATGCGGGAGGGGTTTACCAATACAGCTGATATAACCGAAAGGATTTAGGGAGAAGGAGAGAGAGGGATGAAGTGAAGGAGAAAATTTAGAAATGTATTGAGAAAATAAGGTAGTTAAAGAGACAGTGTTGACTACGAAAAGCCAACTGACATTTACTCCTGAGGTGCTGACCTGTTACACCCTCGACAACCACTGTGATTATTATTATTATTATTATTTTCTGATAAATTTTCTGTTATTTTAATGGAGAAAAAAATGTACTTTTCTTTCAAAAACAAGGACATTTGTAAGTGACCCCAAACTTTTGGATGGCATTGTAATTGTCCATGACTGCAGCTTGACGGGTCAAGAGTGAGTAAAGATGGTCCCGGGGAGGGGTGGAGCTAGGTAGGAGTTCTGTGGCGAACCCCAACCTGCAGTAGAATGGGTTTGGTCTGATATTCCACCTGGCTGGAACCAAGGGGGCATCCATCGAGGGCTTGAATCTGCAGAGGGATAGAACATTTCAAGCAGGGGATTTGTAATTCTCTGGTGAAGTCTTGATCAAATAAATCATCTGAGGCCCCGGAGTACACAAAGGCGTGAATCTCGTGCTGATGGTTGTCCCAGTGGAGGTTTGCGGGTAGTGACAGACGGTGACTGGGTAGCCGAGGGTTAACTGCACAACCCATCATGGTCTCCCCTTGTCCTGGCAAGCCCTGGCAATTCCCATCAGCTCTGGCCATGTAGTACGAAGATGGCTGAGACCACCTTTCACCCTCCTGTGGGCTCAGACGTGTGCGTCCCAGCTGCATGGGCTCCTCAATGCTGGGTTTGCGGGGCTTGGGGTGTTCAGGAAACCAGGATACTGGAGTGGTGTCAAAAAAGCGCTGTCTCATGCGTTCTTGGAGGCAGTTGTTGATCCTGATTGCCAGCATTATAAGGGACTCGCGGTCCTCTCCCAGTTCATCCTTTATGGAGTTACACAAACCCTGGTGCATTGAGAGTGCGGAACTCAATGGCGAAGTCAGCCACTGGTCTGGCCACTTGGCGGATATTGAACAGTCGGCTGGCCACTTCTCGTCCACCGCCTGGGTGGTCGAAGACTTGTCGCAGCTCGGCAGTGAAGGCTAATAATGAGCTGCAGGATGGTGGCTACTGTTTCCACACTGCCGTTGCCCGTGCCAGGGCCTTGCCCGAGGGTAGAGAGATGATATAGGCAATCATGGCCCAATCGGTGTGGAATGAGGACTGTAGCTCGAACACCAGAGAACACGGAGTGAGGAAGCCCTTGCAACTTCCCAGGTGGCCGTCATACCGCTTGGGGCCTGGGATCTTGGGTTCCTGGTGCAGGTTCCCTGGAGGAACTATGGAGACACCTGTAGCACTGGGCGATGAGACTTGGGCATTTACTCCTCCTGGGTTGAGGTTGGACTGTGGTTGGAGGGAGTCAGTAAGTGCCCGGAGGATCTCTGATATTTGGGAGAGTTGTTCTTGCTGCCGCACCAATAGTGCTTCTTGGTGGGTTACAACATTCTTAATCTGGGTGATCTCTGCTGGGTCCATGTTAAGGCAAAAGCTTGCTGTGACGTGATGAGGTTGGACCCAGGTGCAGAGAAGAGACCAGATGAGGAATCAGTGGTTAAGGTTAAACACTTTACTGAGAAACCGTAGCCACAGGATCACAGTACACTAGACCAATAACAACCATTAAGTCTGGAAACCTCACTCAGGAAACGACCACGCACACAGTAACCAATTCAAGCTTCTGCAAAGGATAACAGAAAAGACTCCTTTTTTAACAGGGAAATCATAATGAGTAAATAGGACAATGTCTCTAGGACGATCTCTGCCGCCCTTTGGTGACAGGTGGAACCATGACAATTACTCTTTACCCATTTAATAGCCAGACCTTCATACAAACTTGTTATGCTGAATTCTTGACGCACAATCGAACGTCCTGCAATATTCTACCATATGCTGCCAGAACGCCCACGAGCACGCCACTCTGGGCAGCCTAAGTGGCACGCTGCAATTTCTCATGTGCTAGTGAACACGACCCGTAACAAATCAATTGTCCCAGTTGAAACGCATTTCGTACATGTCCCAATTGCAAAATTCCCTGGAGGATCCCAGGAGCGTTTGTCCTCCTTGGAGTACAAAGTAGAATATTCAAACTATTCACAAGGAGGGAGAGCTGATTTCAGCTGAACACCAAGACACCAGAGAGTAACCAGAGATCTGAAGAGAGCTGATGGTGGTGGAACTAAAGAAAACATCTCAGGGAGACCTGCCACCAGGTACCTGGGTATTTGTTAACGGTGACACTTCTGGAAGAGAGGATCACATCAGTGCCCTGTCGGGACGACGGGACCAGGAGGCTTGGGAGGGATACAGGTTTGGTGCTGGGCTGAGGTCGGGGAGCCTTGTTGCTGCCTGTCCCGTGGCCTGATGTCTCTGACAATGTTTGCTGGTGTGAGGGGTTCCTTTGAAGGGAACGAGGGGAAATGACTGCCTACTCTGGTCTTGAAGCTGCTGAACAAGTTTCTTTGCTTTACTCTTCCTCCTGCTGGTTCTCCACACCTGGCCTATTGGATGGAAATAGTCCGCCACACTCAGAAAGGGCAGAGAGGTGAAGGGGGGTGGGGAGGAGGTTAGAGAGAGGGAGTTTGTGGCACGTTGGGAGGCTGTGAAATGAGGGAGACAGGGTAAGCCCTATGGTTTATGCTAGGGGGACACTGGAGTGAAAATAGAACTGATCAAATATCAGTATATTAACATATCAATGTTTTATGAAAATCCTGTAGAATTAGCTTTTTCTCACAACTGATAATTAACATGGACATCACTTTGGTGACCTAAAAAGTTCCCCATATTCCTGTAAATCACACTCCCAGTCATGAAAGGATACGTCATAGCCCAGATACAGTACATAAATAGAAACAAGAATAAAAAATGGTCTTACTTCTCAACTGGGTTGTCGATAGCAAGAGCCTTAGTGCTGCTGTTATGTTAGCTAGCTATGTGCTGCCTGTTCCGGATGTGCTGTAGTTTCTCATTCCGACTGATACGTAATGAGCAGGAGAAATATCTAATGATAATGTTAAGTTACTGTTAAGTTAATCATGTTTGCGTGTTTCTGGCTTTCAGAGTCTTTTTGCATGTGTACACTATGTGTGAAGCAGTCTGTAGGCCTACAGTGGATTAATAGACTTTAAAGGAATGATTGAAATCACTTTCTATCATGGGAAATAATACACTTGGCAGTTAGGACCTTGACGGATTTACAGTTCTGTAATAGACAGAGGAATCATTAGTTTTGGCCAGCAGTTTCCCAGACAGGGCCAATCATCAGCTATACTTGAGTGAGTTCTGATTTGGTGTTGATGGGTGATTGAGAGGCCGGAGAGAGTTTGGTGAGAGGAACAACAGAACAGCAGCGGTTTGATTGGAAGTATTAAGCACTTTCTGACTGTCTCACTGTTTCATTTTTCCCAGACAGGATTGCACTGTACTGTACACTGTGTTGTGTGTTGGACAGGCGAGTACTATGTGATGTTCTATACCTGCTTTTGACATCACACAAGGAGACGAGCCACAAATCATAGGGCTAATGCCGGTCACGTGATTCAAGATGCTTTAGCTGAAGATACAAGAACAAAAAAAAATGTGAACGTAAGAACACATGGAGTAGCAGAGGATGTAGGCATATCTTAGTCATTTCTTTCCATTCATATTTTGGTGCAAGCAGGAGGTTTGATATTTATAAGAAACTTAATTGTACAGTTCTTAGATTTTGTCTGTCATATTCTCTTTGGTGAAGTGGCCTAAAGGCTGGAGCCACCTGCTCCTCTTCACCAGTCACTGGTTACACACTGACTAGGGCCCTCACTGTCACGCCTGCTCCCGCTCTTCCCCCCTGGCGCTTGAGGGTGCCAGGTTGCCCTGCATTACGCACTCCTGTCACCATCATTACACACACCTCTTTCCTTCGTCATATGCATCAGCGATCATTTGGACTCACCTGGACTCAATCACCTGTGTTATTTCCTTCCCTATATCTATCTGTCCCCCAGCTCTATTCCCCACTTCCTCATTAATGTTCCTATGTCATTTTGTTACCTGTTTCTGACACTGGTCCTGTCCTGTTCCATGTCTCTCTTATATTAAATGTTCCACTCCATGTACCTGCTTCTCATCTCCAGCGTCGGTTCTTACACTCACAGGTCGGACACTCTCTCATCTTGATTTCAATATGTAACAAGAGTGATTTATAAACCATACTACACAAGAAACTGACTTTCTCAGTCCCACATACACAACATGCTGTATTCCTACTCAAACACATTCAGGAAGTTTAGTCTAAAATGGCCACAATCAATCATATGAAAATTAGATCCTACCAGACCATGACCAAATTGTTGGAATTTAGTTTTCATACAGTTTTTCATTAGCTCCATTAGCCTAATGGCTACTCTCAATCATCTACTGTTTATGTATGGAGGCTCCCATTATATTCATACAACATTCATCTCATGTGGGCTTTAAATTTGAAAACCAAGTTCAAATTGTCCAAAATAAAACAAATAATGACATTCACACCCTGTTTAGAGGACAGGTTCCTCTCTTGGTCATCAAATTCAAAAGAATTTCACCTTTGGATCTTCAGTTTCATTACACATCTCCTCTCTCTCCTTCCCAAGGTCCTCTCACTAGGCCCAGATGTCCTACCAGAGTACAAGCTCCAGACCCCCCGTATCCATAAATGGACCATCCTGCACTACAGCCCCTTCAAGGCAGTGTGGGACTGGGTCATCCTGCTCCTGGTCATCTACACAGCCATCTTCACACCCTACTCCGCGGCCTTTCTCCTCAGTGACCAGGAGGAGGCAGCCATGCAGACCTGTGGTTACTGCTCTCCACTGAACGTGGTGGACCTCATCGTGGACATCATGTTCATCGTTGACATCGTCATCAACTTCAGGACGACATACGTAAACACCAACGACGAGGTGGTCAGCCAGTCGCAGCGGATTGCCGTGCACTACTTCAAAGGCTGGTTCCTCATAGACATGGTGGCGGCTATCCCCTTTGACCTGCTCATATACCGCTCTGGAGAAGAGGTGAGGAGACCTGGGTGGAGGGGTTTTTATGCCCTAAAAGTATCATTGTTGTACCAAAGTGCTGCTACAAGCGTCTGTTTTAAGAGCCTGTGCAATATTTTCCTGTAAAAAAAAACAATTTCTTTCTTCTTTCCTAAGTAAACTGACACATAGTGATTATAATCAAAAGAGCTTGGTTGTATGGCTGGGTGTTCTGCATGTGTGAATGACCTGTGTTGAACATATTTCTTACCTGTACCCTTTAAGACAACAACCCTGATTGGCCTGTTAAAGACTGCTCGGCTACTGCGATTGGTGCGTGTAGCTCGGAAGCTGGACAGATACTCTGAGTACGGAGCGGCCGTCCTCTTCCTACTCATGTGCACCTTTGCCCTCATCGCTCATTGGCTGGCCTGCATCTGGTACGCAATTGGTAACGTGGAGCGTGCAGGAGCGGCCCGGATTGGCTGGTTAGACTCTCTGGGGGACCAGCTTGGAAAGCCCTACAATCAGACTGTACCAGGGTCAGGTCCCTCCATCAGGGACAAATATGTCACAGCACTCTACTTTACCTTTAGTAGTCTGACCAGCGTGGGCTTCGGGAACATCTCCCCTAATACCAACTCTGAGAAGATCTTCTCTATCTGTGTAATGCTCATCGGCTGTAAGTCCCAATTATAAGCCCTCAATACACAAATAAATATTGCTTAATACACATGTTATGTTACTGTTAACACATGATTGGAAATTGTACATCACATGGATGGGGAATGTAAGTATTATGTGTATTGGACCTATTGGACAGCCACATCTCGTGTTTACTGTCCAAGGCAATTCTTCCCCAGGGAAGATTGTGTCCATTTTATTGTATCTTATTTAATAATATAAAACACTACATTTTGATTACAGGCACAAAATCTTCATGTCAATCTAGCATTATAATTTTACATGCTTATTTTTGGGGAATATGCTCAGTCCTCTCTATTCTCTCTGTGTGCCTACAGCTCTCATGTATGCCAGCATTTTTGGTAATGTGTCAGCCATCATCCAGCGGCTGTACTCCGGCACGGCTCGCTACCACACCCAGATGCTGCGGGTTCGAGAGTTCATCCGCTTCCACCAGATCCCCAACCCACTGAGGCAGCGGCTGGAGGAGTACTTCCAACATGCCTGGTCCTACACTAACGGCATTGATATGAATGCTGTGAGTCATAAACACACTTGTGCGAACACATGCACACACACACTGCTACTTGTTTCGGTTGAAATTTGTGGCGAAATGGACACATTTAAGTAGTAAAAAGGCAACACACAGTGGTCGACACAAAGACAAACCAGCTGATGTGTCTCCGCTCCTCTATGTTGTCCAGGTGCTGAAGGGCTTCCCAGAGTGCTTACAGGCTGATATCTGCCTGCACCTCAACCGCACCCTGCTGCAGAACTGTAAGGCCTTCAAAGGCTCCACTAAGGGCTGCCTGCGGGCCCTGGCCATGAGGTTTAAGACCACCCATGCACCGCCAGGCGACACCCTGGTCCATGCCGGTGACGTCATCTCAGCCCTCTACTTCATTTCCCGTGGCTCCATAGAGATCCTGAGAGGGGATGTGGTGGTGGCCATCCTGGGTAGGATATCATCTCAACTCCATTTCTATATGGCACAATAAAAATTTACTTGATTTTAATTGACTTGGCTTGCAGTGGCTTTCAACCTGTACCGTATATATATACTTGTACATATTGCTATTGTTATTTTACTACTGCTGTTTAATTATTTGTTACTTACATTATTTATTTTCAATTTTTTACTTAACACTTATTTACCTTAACTTCTAAAAGCATTGTTGGTTAAGGGCTTGTAAGTAAGCATTTCACTGTATTCGGCGCATGTGACAAATAATTTTTTATTGTATTTGATATATTGATGCAGAGGCTTTTATCACAGTCTCTCTCATCTCCTCCACTCCTTGAGATATGTCCTCATAGCCCTCCACAATGTTTAGTCGAATAGCCTCACCTGGTGGTTGCTATGGGTTAGTTACAAGAATATGTGAGAGCACATTCACTCAGAAACCTTGTAAATCGCTATAAATGAACACAGAAAAAGTAAATTAGATATGAATTATTAACACATTGTCTCTGAATATCCACAATATCAGAAGCACATAATGTATCCATTTTGTATCCATAGATATGCTATCATCAATGTACCTTCTCCTGTGCATCCAGTAAACAATCTCTTCTTTCCCCCTGCAGGTAAGAATGACATCTTTGGAGAGCCCATTAACCTGTATGCCTGTCCAGGGAAGTGCAATGCAGACGTGAGGGCTCTGACCTACTGTGACCTCCATAAGATCCTCAGGGAGGACATGCTGGAGGTGCTAGATATGTATCCCGAGTTCTCTGACTACTTCTGGGGGAACCTGGAGATCACGTTCAACCTCCGGGATGTGAGTTGGCTTTTTGTTACAGAGTTTTGTCTCTAATGCCTTGCTAGAAACATGTCATTCAGGGGAATTTACTGTCTCTTATCTTAGAGTTTGATTGTTTGAATTTAAGTTATTTGACTCCATGAATCATTCTATAACTTCTCACTTTAATATTTTTGTTCAGGTTGCCACGGTAGCTGGTTCAATGAGCAGTGAGGACTCTGATCATTGTGGAGTCAGCTGTCGTATTCACAGAACAAAACTGTCCCTCAGTTGCAGCTCGGACAGAGGTGTGGTACCCTGTTAGTCAAGTACTCTGGGTAGCACACGGCTAGATTAGATAATTCTGTGTATTTCAGTTTGATTTTAGTAAACCCATTCAATTTGCATTAATCACACTTGCTTCAATTAGACAAGTCTGTTCTGTCCACTCTATATGTGCGTTCCAAAGTGCACCCTATTCCCTGTATAGTGTATTACCCTATGGGCCCTGGTCAGAAGGACAAACCCTATTTCTGCATTCTATGCCTCTCGTTCACAGAGGCAGAGGAAACCAATCCATCCCAGAGACATGTCCGCAGGGCCAGAGGCCAGAGCTCCAGAGCACAGGGAGATGGGCAGAACACAGAGTCTCAGGGCCTGATGAGCTCAGCCTATTCTCCTTTCTACTCCAGTGAAGATGAGGAGTCAGTGTTAACCAGCCCTGTGCAACCAACTTCACTAGTAGGGATCCCCCATAGCCAGACCACCAACATCAGCAGTGCGGTGGAGGATGAGATGAACCAGAAGACTGGCAATACCTGCAATCCTCTCTCAGGTAGACCATGTCTCCATCAGCACTATTTAAAAAAAAACCTTTGTCTCTGTGTTAGATCTGAGTGGTGTTATTTTTCTCATTTTGTTGCACCACAATAATAGCAGAGCATGCTGCTATTCATGTCAGTGCTGTTACAGGCTTTGGTTTTTCCATGTAATATTTCAAGGTTGGACGTTAGAATGTGGGGCGCATCGATTGGTGTCACCTCGTTAGTCAGTCTGTATTACACGTGTGCTGTTTGGTCATCTCGTTAGAGGGATGCTATTTAAGAGTGGCTGGCCCAGTGCTCTAGTTGTCTTGAGAGACAACACATTTAGTTGGCACTACCTACTGTATATCAGGTCTAGACAAACAATCCTCTATCTGATCTTCCCTGTTTTTCTTTGCTCCACTTATTTGGTTTGCTTCCTGTCTTTAATTTTGGTGTGGGTTTTTATTTTGTTTGCCTCTTCTTGGACAAATTTAGTGGGCATTCATGGTGGGTTTCTTTTAGGTTCCAGTTGTTGTTGCTCGTCACCTTTCAGTGGACACCCCCATGAGTGTCTTTCAGAACCCCTCCTAGAACCCCACCTGTTTCGTTTTGGTTGTTAAAGTGATTTTTCTTTGTTAGTTCCCTTTGTTGTGAGCGACTGAGTTTCTTGTGGGAACGTAACAGTATAGTATACTGTTTGTTTCTGATAGATGCTATATGAGTTGGACTAGCTGTCTGTCTAACCTCCCTTGTTCTCCCCTGTATCAGGGGCTTTCTCAGGCGTCTCCAACATCTTCAGTTTCTGGGAGGAGAGCCGAGAACAGCAGCAGTATCAAGAGGTGACCTGCCACTGCCTGCCCTCCACTCCCCCTCATCCCCCTCGCCACACTGTCCTGAGCAACATCAGCCGACGGCAGCGCAGCGAGCTGGAGAACAGGCTGGAACTGCTGCAGAGACAGCTCAACAGGTCGGAGATTGTTTGGTCAATGTTGTGTGAACCCTTGGGTTGTGTATTCTTGGATGTATCCCAAATGTCACACTACTCCATATATAGTTCACTACTTTTGACCAGGGCCCATAGTGCAGTGATTTGACCAGAGCCCTACAGTATGTAGGGAATAGGGATTCCATTTGGGTTGCAACCAATGACTTGCCAAACCTTTGGTGTTGGGAGGCTGTCTCCCTTTAACTGCGGGATAATGAGATGACCCAAATAACCATTTACTGTTGTGACCTATGCTACTTTAGCTGTGGTTGTTGTCTGACTATTCCACTGTGATCACTCAGGATGGAGTCACGGATGTCCACAGACATCGGGGCCATAATGCAGCTGCTCCAGAGACAGATGGTGCTGGTGCCCCCGGCCTACAGCACAGTGTCCTCTCCCCCTGAACCGTCCCCCTCCCTCACCCTGAGGCCTGCAGAGAGGCTGGTGCAGCCCGTCTCACCGCTGGACTCAGAGACCCTGGCCTCCCTCTCACAGGTACTGTATGTATACCACATATTGCAACGGGGCACACCATCCAAGCAAAGGTGCTTCTTGACTGATGGACACATCTTCCAAATGTTTGTATAAATATAAATGCAACATGTAAAGTGTTGTTCCCTTGTTTCATGAGTTGAAATAAAAACTCCCAAACATTTTACATATGCATAAAAAGTGTATTTCTCTCAAAGGGTGTATTTCTGTCAGTAATAAAGGCCTTTTGTGAGGAAAAACTTGTTCTAATTGGCTGGGCCTGGCTCCCCAGTGTGTGTGCCTGGCTGCCAAGTGGGTGGACCAGGCTGCCAAGTGGGTGGGCCAGGCTGCTAAGTGGGTGGGCCTATGCTCACCCATAGCTGCATCAATGCCCAGTCATGTACTCCATAGATTTGGGCCTAATTTTATTTCAATTGACTGATTTACTTATGAACTGTAACTCAGTAAAATCTTTGAAATTGTTGCATTTATATTTTTGTTCCGTGTAGATTTAACCTGGTTATTGATTTAGGGCAGTTGATTTACTGACCTTTGTAGATAGTAAGGTCACAAAGTGTAGTTGACGTCGTGTCATCAGTGTGATAGCAGCACATTGGTTGGACAGAATCATTTTTTTTGTGAAAGCATTGGGTTAAAGATGCCAATACTGTAGCATTTGAATGTTGAGTGGAAATCCACTAAGCTCAAGGGTCTGTCTGGTCTAACCCCTTCTGGATGTAGGTGATTAGTTTGTTAGGACCATCATCACTAGTCTGGATCCATAGGAAACAACTGCTCAGTGTGTCTTGTCTAGCCTACTGTATATCAACCAATAATCCCACTTTGACGTTTACAGAAGTTATTCTGCAGTTGTGTACTGTAGATCTGATTCTTCTCACCTCTCTCTTGTTCTCTACCTCAGTTCTTGATCCAAACAGATTTTGACTACAGCCTTTCCAAGTCCTGTGAGTCTCTCCACAGTGCAGTGGAGCTGTGTCTTCTGGAGCCAACCCGAGTCCTGGATCCAAACCCAGTCTTAGACTCTCTCCCCAAGACTTCGCCTCTTGGCAACAGCATCCACCCAGAGCATCGCGCCCTGGGCTTGTCCATCCATACAGATACTGAGCCCTTAAGCCTGGTCAACCATGGGAACTTCTCAGCGCCAGGGACAGGATTGGCCCAGTCAGACCCCTCAGAGGGCCGACGGAGGCTCTCGCTGCCAGGGAAACGCACAGCTCTGGACCTGGAGAGCCCCTGGACTACTGCACACAGATACAGTTCTGACCCTGGGAGTTAGGGGCCAAACAGTGTGTGTGTAACACTATCTCCCTGCTTATGGACATGGAGTCGTAAGAGGTACTCAAACAAAAACATATCCATACTGTTTCCCTCTCTGCCTGTGAAATAAAATGTCCTGTGCGTGGATAAAATTATTTTCTGGTCATAGAAGTCCTCAAAGCATCACTTTTCACAGATTTATGCTACCATTTGCAGTATTGTATATGGAAACATATTTGTCCTTGTTAGTCAATATCTGTTTCTGCTGTATATGTCCTTGTTGTCACCATGTATGGGTTAAGTGTTAGCTGACTAACAGAACTCTGTTCTGTCTCATGGAGTTGTGATGGGAGAGCTGCTGCTAATTTTCATTAGTCTACTGATGTTGCTCTAATGTCTGTCTGGCTCAATGGGTAACAGAAATGAATTCTGGGATCCATATCTAATTCTTAAATTACTGAACTGAATTAGCAAGCAATATGCAAACTGTAAAACATTTCTGTTCTGTTATCATTGTGTGGTATCCTCTCATCTAGTTAGTCTAGATGTTGAATGAGATGGTGTGCGCGCTAAATAACATACTATCCAATCCTAGGCCAGCAGAGAATCACAGAATTATGACCTAATCTACTGAATGTAGTATCTGTCAGACCACAGCAATATTCCATGATGCAAGCTTATCACCTGGGCCTCAATTCTCCTCCTCTCTCTGACTGCAGAAGACCGACTACTCAGTTACTGTAACAAGCAACTCCAAGTGTAATGACAATGTTTACACCTTTTAGAGCAGGACCTGTATGTGTTAGAACATTTTAGTTTAGGTTGTATCTATTATTTGATAAAATATTTAGATGAAATATATTTCCAAGAAATCATTCAAAGAACATATCATTATGGATTATTGCTTAATTGTCATTCTGAATAGTACCATTAGCCTACCTATACTGTTATAGTGTGTTACTGTCCAGTTCTGGGAAATAGATTACTGCAGGAAAAGTAGCTTGTTATGTAGGGATATATTGTAAAAAATCTGAACTATTATTGTTTGGGTCAGGGTACAGTATTTATTGATTCAGTTGAATAGAGTTACTGTGTAGCTTGATGTATATTTGATAATGAACAGTTGGATACTACTCATGAATAAAAAGATGAACAAGAAATGCATTGTTTTGTGTATGGTCATACCTTGAAACCTTTCAAACATGGTCAATTGAACAGGCCAATGCACATGTCTTGTTGCATGTCTGTTCACGTGCATTTTACTAAACATGTGTAATCTCACTTTTAGTGGGAATATATTAATTCATGGCATGTATATACTTCAAATAAAAGCACTATACTGATCTGGATCTCAGGCCTGTGCAAATCTACAGTGCCTCATAAAACGTCTGGTCACTATCATGTCCTGAGATTCCCTTTTGAAATCGCAGAGGTAAGATATATTTATCATTCCATTCCAGCTATTACAATGACCCTGTCCTCAATTATCTCTGACCACCAGCCTCATTTGATAAAGCGATTTAAAGACAGAGATATTAGATCATAGTGCATGGATCATATAGTCCTAACCCTAAAACCAGTCAGAGGGTGACCAGAATAGGCCTATGAATAAACAGCAACAGTTTGCCTATAGATTAAAGGTCCTTTAGATTTGACTGGTCCAACACTGGGTTAATTTGTTTATCCCATGTGTAACTCTGTGTTTGTGTCACACTGCTTTGCTTTATCTTGGCCAGGTTGCAGTTGTAAATGAGAACTTGTTCTCAACTGGCCTACCTGGTTAGATAAAGGTAACATTTTTTTTTTTTGCTAGGGATTATATATTTACCAAATCAAATGAGACTGTAATCTCTTAATTTTATAGAAAGCACTACATTACAGCACAGCAAGTGAATCTGAATGGATGGCGGTAGTCATGGTCTTAGATGTAACACCTGTTTGGTCTGACTTTGTTTACTTCAACTGTGAGAGACAGGTTTTTATTAGTGTCTTTGAGGTCAGGGCACTATGCCCAAGGATAAAGCAGCAGACCATTAATCCCTGAGTAGAGTAGGCTAAAGTTACACATGAGCCTGTAACACCAATTAGATGTCATAATAATGAGCTGAGTGAGACAGGCCAGGCTGTGTTTCCATTGTGAGGATGAACAGAGAAACTACAGAATGTAAAATATCCCTGCATAGATTTGAAAGCGAGATGAGCTGCAAAGTGCCACGCCCCCGTTGCTCGTGTGTGTCCGGCATTGAGAACTGCCTCCATCCATATTGCCAATCAGTGCGTATTGTGCCCATACAGTATATAGAACTGTTGTCTACTGTAAATTATTGGCCAAATTTCGTCTCAAGAATGGAGAAATGGATGATAGTTAATTTTGTACAATCACATCGTCTGAGTTGTCTTTCAACATATGTGGGCGGCATCTACACAGAAACGGTGTGGGAATTATGTGCCGCTCTGACAATCTCTGCGTCAAAAATAGAGAATCAAACGAAACACGGCAGCATTTCTCGACTGTGATAGGCTGAGCTTGGTGAAGTAGGCGGGCTGATTTTCTGCTGTCAGTGAAGTGCTCTGTACGAGAAGGTAGAACAGACTTCGATCAGCGACATTCACGACAACAATTAACAAACGGATAAAAAAAAGAGAAAACATAGGGTAAGTAAAATTATGAATAATTACAATTGACGGGAACACTGCAGCTCAGGTGATTATCTGGGTGGAGGTATTTGTGTATTTTTCTATGCCTCAGAGATGTAGTAATTATTGATGAATGGTTACACGTTTTTTACGGAGCAAGAATCTCACAATATGCAGAGTAGACGCAGTCCTAGTCTGGTTGACCATGAATGTAATGCGCGATATTTATTGTTCATACACTATCACAATCTGTACCCAAATTGATGTTGTTTACATATCCACAGTGGGCGTGTTTGATTCACTCTCACCACGACCAATGCAGATCATTTTCTTTGTTATGTTGCCGCAGTTGAGTTAAGGGATGCTGACTGTAGACAGGTGTCCACCGCATCACAGATGGGTCCACTCCAACAGAGCAAACATTGATCGTCGTTACATAAATGTGATATTATACAGCTTCGACATTATAAATCATCAAGATAACACCGATAGATGCATAAAGAGTGCAATGCTACAATCCCAGTGAGCACCGTCCGACTCCGAAGTCCATGGACATTGAAAAGACGTTGAAATTTGGTCCGTCCGCCTTGGCCTTGATTTTTGGACGCGACCATAGACGTGTATGATTGGTTCACATTTGGTCCTGTCCGGACCTACCTTGGTCCACACAGCGGACTTGATTTGGCCCAAACATTGGTTCAGATTTGGTCCAGTCCTGACCAAGTTTGGTCTTGTTTGGGGAAGGAGCTCATTAGAATAATACCCAGCATGCTTTGCAAGTGCTTTTTGTTTTTGTATTTATTAGGGATCCCCATTTGCTGATGCCAAGGCAGCAGCTACTCTTCCTGGGGTCCAAAAACATTAAGGCACTTACATTACATATAAAACAAAAGATAAAACAATACATCCTCTAACATTATTACACCACTACATATCTACATTACAAAATGTATAATACCACCATAAAACAATATTACAATGTGTAGAATGCGTGTACTAGTGCTTGTGTGCTTATGCATGCTTCTTTTGACATTTACATTTTGGGCTTTTAGCAGTTACTCTTGTCCAGAGCGACTTACAGTCAGTGCACACTATGGTACATAAACAACCACATACTATACCACAGCCATAGCAAGAAAAACTTTTCTGTAATTGTTACTGATAATAATGTTATTGTAGTTGAAGTGTTCTGTTTTTTTTCTGTTGGTCTGAACTGCCTAAGCAGTGCTTGTGATATATATGGTAGGAATAATACATGGCCTCTTCAGTTTGTTCCATTTTCCTATATTAATTATAATGCTAATTATTATTAATTATTAATTATTATTATTATTAATATAATAAGCTGCATATGTTTGAAATCTGGCCATTACAAAAAAACTGTCCATAAAATATGTATTTTTATTTATTTTTTTTACCCCCAATTTCATGGTATCCAATTGTTGTAGTAGCTACTATCTTGTCTCACAACTCCCGTACGGGCTCGGGAGAGACGAAGGTTGAATGTCCTCCGATGCACAACCCAACCAGCCGTACTGCTTCTTAGCGCATCCAACCCGGAAGCCAGCCGCACCAATGTGTCGGAGGCTACACCGTGCACCTGGCAACCTTGGCTAGCGCGCACTGCGCCCGGCCCGCCACAGGAGTCGCTGGTGCGCAATGAGACAAGGAGATCCCTCCCTAACCCGGATGACGCTAGGCCAATTGTGCGTCGCCCCAAGGACCTCCCGGTCGCGGCCGGTTACGACAGAGCCTGGGCGCGAACCTAGGGACTCTGATGGCACAGCTGGCGCTGCAGTACAGCGCCCTTAACCACTGCGCCACCCGGGAGGCCCTAAAATATGTATTTTCAACGTCTGTAAAATATGTATTTTTAACATCTAGAAAATATGTGTTTTCAACGTCTGGAAAATATGCATTTTCAAAGTCTGGAAAATATGCGTTTTCAAAGTCTGGAAAATATGCGTTTTCAAAGTCTGGAAAATATGCATTTTCAACATCCGGAAAATACGCATTTTAAACGCCCAGGAAAATACATATTTTCAAAATATGTATTATCAACTTCCATAAAATATGTATTTTCAATGTCCGGAAAAGACGTCTTTTCAACTTTCATTCAGAACCGATGTCAACTTAATTTTGCTCACTGGAAGGCTCATCTCTACAGAGAACACAAATTGTTAGTGAGGGGGATTCACCATCTTTATGGAATGTTTTCATTATTTATCTGCAGGTTATTGCCAAAAAGCCTACCAGTATGCAAATGAGGGAGCCAAATGAACGGCTCTCTTACCAATGTGGTTTGGTAGGCTACTGACGAGTCACTCACTTTAAAGGGATACTTCTGGAAGCCCGTTATCTACTTCCCTGGAGTCAGATGAACTTGTGGATACCATTTTTATGTCTGCGTGCAGTTTGAAGGAAGTTTCTAATTAGCATTAGCGCAATTGCTAACTAGTATTAGCGCAAGATTGGAAGTCTTTGGTAACGGCTAGCACGCCACTAAAACTACCTCTAACTTCTTAGTACTTGTTGCAGAGACATACAAATTGTATCCATGAGTTCATCTGACTCTGGGGAAGTAGATTGCCGAAATCCCGAAGTAACCCTTCAATTTCACTGTCTGGCGTATTTGTTATCCTCACAAATTATCCTGATAGGTATCAGTCTGGTGTTTTCTGTAATGACCTTAGTGATCACTGTTTTACAGCCTGTGTTCGTAATGGCTGCTCATTAAAACGACCTGTCCTGATTTGTCATAGACACTTGCTAAAACACTTTGAGAAAGCCTTCCTTCATGAACTGTTCTCTGTAAAATTGTATAGAATCAGCTTGATCCCCTCTGTCGAAGATGCTTTCCCGCAGGAGGCCTTTTGGTAGGCCGTTATTGTAAATAAGAATTTGTTCTTAACTGACTTGCCTAGTTAAATAAAGGTTAAACAAATATAAAAAAAATAGATCTTTAGTTTACTTGACCCGATGCGATACCATGGACATATAACTAACTACATTGTATGTTTATGAATGACAAGGATATACAGTACAAGTCAAAAGTTTGGACACACCTACTCATTCAAGGGTTTTTCTTTATTTTTTACTATTTTCTACATTGTAGAATAATAGGGAAGACATCAAAACTATGAAAAAACACACATGAATCATGTAGTAACCCAAAAAGTGATAAACAAATCAATATATATTTGAGATTTTAGGCCCTTCAAAGTAGCCACCCTTTGCCTTGATGACAAATTTGCACACTCTTGTACCAAGAGGTGGGACAGACAGCAGACTGTCAAACCAGCAGTGTTTCCCTGTCATCGCTCAGTTTGTGATTGACAGGCGCCGGCCCTATCAGTAGATCTCTAGAAGATGCATGTTGTTTATTCTATTGGGAGAGGGCTTGGCAGACTTTTTTCTGACTAGCAAGTTTAAAAGTAGCCTAGTTAATTGAATTGGAAAAAATACCCAGCTGAAAATGAGTCTGTAATCAGCTGTGTAGCCGACAGCCAGCGCTAGTGGTAAACACTGGTCTTGTCACACAACAAGGATTATTTAGACTGACAGACAGACAAATACACATTGTTAGATAGATACTGTAGATAAATAGGCCTTGATAGACAAACAATATGGACTTTTTTTTTGTGAAATTCTAAACATTTGCCATGGGGCGGAGAGAAGATTTAGCAATTTATAATACATTTCATGCAATTGTACTCATTTTTGCCATGGGTTGGAGAGGAAAATGTGCTGTTTTACAGCTGATTTCTTGCAATTCTACACATTTTGCCATAGGGTGGAGAGAAATGTTTGTAGTTTTTAATATGAGATCTCAGTGAGACTAACTAACAACATCAATGGGGGCCCCCCGGCCAAAATAACAAGTTAAGATAGCTGGCCACTAAACTAATTTAGAGATATAAAACTTTTTAGCTGACATGGGTAATTGACTGACTATCAGTGACTGACATAACAAGAGTAAAACTGCAGAAATACAACCACATTTTTGCGGGGGAAATTAATCAGAGGGCCTTCAAAAGGGGGGCCATGTGGCCCGCGGACCGCCAGTTGCCCATCCCTGGCCTAATGTATGCCATACAAGAAAATCTCTCTCTCTCAGTCGTCTGGAATGGTGGGATTATAGTGCAATCCTCCACAGATTACGGGAGACAGAGCCAGAGGGACTTGGACAGCACAGCAGTGTCTGTCCATCAAGGTTCACAAGCAATGCAGAGGCAAATAACTGCCAGTCAGTCATTCTTTACAGATTGCTATGGTACTATGAGTAGAGATGTGTGGTACAGGGAAAATCTCTCAAGTGATATTGAAGTTGGCTTTGCATGAAAGGGATGGAACTTTCTATTTTCAGTAAAACGATCCCCCATTGTGAGGTAAATCCCAAGTGACACTATATGTTTGTTGTGGGGGGAAGCTCAGTATGCCATGGCGTGCGGTTTCCTTGTCCGCTGCATGGTCTTGGTGTCAGGTCAAGGTCTGCTGATCTGTTGTGATGTCTAGCTTTCCTGTCATAAACCATCCTCATCATCTCCACTGTGAGATGCTTTCCACTGTGATCCAGGAGAACACCAGCCCTCCTCTTTCACAGTGGCCTTGGCCTCCCAACACCAAAGAGCTTAACATTAGAGGCAATGTGAGGGTGCAGTATGAGGAGGGCTGGGAGCCAGGGCCTTTGAGAAGAATCCAAATGAGTAGAATGTGATGTCATCCCCATTGGATGTCACTATGGCTCAGTCTGAAGATGGGTTCTTTGGAGAAATATTTCCTAGATGACTGATGTCGAGGACTTGTTTAGTTAGGTGGATTACACACTTGTTACTCAAATCAAATCAAATTTGATTTGTCACATGCACATGGTTAGCAGATGTTAATGCGGGTGTAGCGAAATGCTTGTGCTTCTAGTTCCGACCATGCAGTAATATCTAACAAGTAATCAAGCAATTTCACAACAACTATTTTATACACACACAAGTGTAAAGGAATGAATAAGAATAAGTACATAAAAATATATGAATGAGCGATGGCCGAATGGCATAGGCAAGATGCAGTAGATGGTATAGAGTACAGTATATACATATGAGATAAGTAGTGTAGAGTATGTAAACATTATATAAAGTGGCATAGTTTAAAGTGACTAGTGATACATTTATTACATCCAAATTGTAATTATTAAAGTGGCTAGAGATGAGTCAATATGTTGGCAGCAGCCACTCAATGTTAGTGATGGCTGTTTAACAGTCATTGCTAGTGTCACAGTGAATAATAGTTGTAACATTGCAATACATTTTGAAATGCTGTACCTTCTTGTCATGATGAGTGTTATGAATCTAACATGATTGTGAGTTTTTAACGTGAAAGCTAGACTAGGAATGGTAATTTCCAAGAGGAACATGTGAGTGTGAATGAGAAAGTAAAATCCATCACTATGCATAAAGGACCAGGTCAGTAATCACAAGGTCAGGGACAATGCACAGTCAGGTGGCTGTCACACACACTCCTCACAACCATTCCTCGAGTGTTCACAAACTGGTGGTAAATACAGACCTCACCACTGTGCTCTGACTGAGTGACTGTTTTCAGGGACTGTGTGTGTCTCCCCTGAGAGGACGAAACAGGGTGACAAAGCATTATATCAGCAGTAACTAGAGCTGGTGCCCATCATGCATGAGAGAGACATAAAAACGCAGACTCATGACGAACACTAGGAGACCTGGCAACACTTTTAACACGTTAAGGCATAGTTTCCCAAACTCGGTTATGGGGCCCCCTGGGTGCACATTTTGGTTTTTGCCCTAGCACTAAACAGCTGATTAAAGTAATCAAATATTGATGATGAGTTGGTTATTTGAATCAGCTGTGTTGTGCTAGGGCAAAAACCAAAAAGGTGCACCCAAAGGGGGCCCAGGACCGGGTTTGGGAAACCCTGCTGATTTAAGGATCATCTGAGATTAACCAGCACAAAATAAGAGATAGATTAACCATAACTGGCTGACTACTGTTTATGCCCTGACATTAAACTGCCTGTTGGGTCAGAGAGCTAGCCCCCCTCACTTAAAGATGCACAATGCGGAAATCGCTCCACCATTTCCTGGTTGCTAAAATGTCAGTTTTATGTGACAATACAAGCAAGTATAGTGTAGAGAATCATTAAACCGCTGTGATATATATTTTCCATAACCAAAAATATTGTATTTTCAGCTGTTTGAAGCTGGTGTACAAAACCGAGAGTAAAAGACACAAAAACTAAATTTAGGAACAGGAACCATAGAAATAACGCACATAGAAAATATCTACTGCTCTTAGACTTGCTTTCAACGAGAATGACAGATCCATAACTCACATTTTTACGTGAATTTGGTCCCTAAAAAGTGACATATCCCAATTTTAAAATAACAGCACAGCAATTATAGAGATGAACTGCTGTTTAAATAACCCACAAGGTAAAACAAAAAGTGGAAACTTATATTAAAAAGGCCATTTGGCCAGAGAGATAGTGACTAGTGAACCTGTGCTGATCTTTCACTCTGTGCTCTGTCACTGATGATATATATCACTGTTATGGTCCACTGTTATGGTCCACTGAGTCTGCAGTGTTTCCCCTATATAAATCGTGGCTACCACTTAGTACTGAGTGGTTAGTGCGGTTTCGGTTCAGTTTCGGTTTTTATAATGTAGATGTATAGATGTAGACCATTGGGGGCTGCTGAGGGGAGGACGGCTCATAATAATGGCTGGAACAGAGCGAATGGAATGGCATCAAACCATGTGTTTAATGTATTTGATACCATTCCACTAATTCCTCTACAGCCATAACCATGCACCCGTCCTGCCCAATTAAGGTGCCACCATCCTCCTGTGATGTAGACATAACTAATGCTGAATGGCCAATAGTACTTTAATCAGGTGACTCATACTACTGTAATAACTTATTCAATTCAAATCAGGTTGGAAACACCTGTGAACGAACCTAGTGCGGCGGATCAAAGGTCTGTAGGTGGGTGTAGTTATGTTAGTCATCTAGTGTTGGCAGTTAAGAGGTTAGCTGATACAGTGCCTTGCGAAAGTATTCGGCCCCCTTGAACTTTGCGACCTTTTGCCACATTTCAGGCTTCAAACATAAAGATATAAAACTGTATTTTTTTGTGAAGAATAAACAACAAGTGGGACACAATCATGAAGTGGAACGACATTTATTGGATATTTCAAACTTTTTTAACAAATCAAAAACTGAAAAATTGGGCGTGCAAAATTATTCAGCCCCTTTACTTTCAGTGCAGCAAACTCTCTCCAGAAGTTCAGTGAGGATCTCTGAATGATCCAATGTTGACCTAAATGACTAATGATGATAAATACAATCCACCTGTGTGTAATCAAGTCTCCGTATAAATGCACCTGCACTGCGATAGTCTCAGAGGTCCGTTAAAAGCGCAGAGAGCATCATGAAGAAGAAGGAACACACCAGGCAGGTCCGAGATACTGTTGTGAAGAAGTTTAAAGCCGGATTTGGATACAAAAAGATTTCCCAAGCTTTAAAAATCCCAAGGAGCACTGTGCAAGCGATAATATTGAAATGGAAGGAGTATCAGACCACTGCAAATCTACCAAGACCTGGCCGTCCCTCTAAACTTTCAGCTCATACAAGGAGAAGACTGATCAGAGATGCAGCCAAGAGGCCCATGATCACTCTGGATGAACTGCAGAGATCTACAGCTGAGGTGGGAGACTCTGTCCATAGGACAACAATCAGTCGTATATTGCACAAATCTGGCCTTTATGGAAGTGGCAAGAAGAAAGACATTTCTTAAAGATATCCATAAAAAGTGTTGTTTAAAGTTTGCCACAAGCCACCTGGGAGACACACCAAACATGTGGAAGAAGGTGCTCTGGTCAGATGAAACCAAAATTGAACTTTTTGGCAACAATGCAAAACGTTATGTTTGGCGTAAAAGCAACACAGCTGAACACACCATCCCCACTGTCAAACATGGTGGTGGCAGCATCATGGTTTGGGCCTGCTTTTCTTCAGCAGGGACAGGGAAGATGGTTAAAATTGATGGGAAGATGGATGGAGCCAAATACAGGACCATTCTGGAAGAAAACCTGATGGAGTCTGCAAAAGACCTGAGACTGGGACGGAGATTTGTCTTCCAACAAGACAATGATCCAAAACATAAAGCAAAATCTACAATGGAATGGTTCAAAAATAAACATATCCAGGTGTTAGAATGGCCAAGTCAAAGTCCAGACCTGAATCCAATCGAGAATCTGTGGAAAGAACTGAAAACTGCTGTTCACAAATGCTCTCCATCCAACCTCACTGAGCTCGAGCTGTTTTGCAAGGAGGAATGGGAAAAAATTTCAGTCTCTCGATGTGCAAAACTGATAGAGACATACCCCAAGCGACTTACAGCTGTAATCGCAGCAAAAGGTGGCGCTACAAAGTATTAACTTAAGGGGGCTGAATAATTTTGCACGCCCAATTTTTCAGTTTTTGATTTGTTAAAAAAGTTTGAAATATCCAATAAATGTCGTTCCACTTCATGATTGTGTCCCACTTGTTGTTGATTCTTCACAAAAAAATACAGTTTTATATCTTTATGTTTGAAACCTGAAATGTGGCAAAATGTCGCAAAGTTCAAGGGGGCCGAATACTTTCGCAAGGCACTGTACATACAGTATTTGTCAATATAGTGACTGAAAGTGGGTGAGTACAGTACCTATATTGCTGTGTAAACTACTGGATCAATATGCATTTTACGGTTATATGGGGGAAATACAATATGGCAATGTGAGGGGGGCAAAGAGGCTTACTGAGGGCATTTTGTGTACACAGACCCCCCCCCCCCCCCTTGAACAATGATGTTGTTTTGGATGGTAGGATAAAGCCGGGGATCCCCTGCCAAGCTGCTGGCCTAGGCCCACTTTGTGTGTTACTCTGTACTGTCAGTGTGTTAGGCAATGCTGTGTGTTACAGTAAACTTGCTGTGGTTTTTGGGATGATTGCGTGACAGACAGAGGGGGGATTTAGTGAATATAATATAACAGGGCCTGGCTGCATGTGGAAGTGGGGACTAGGGTTGACTCTAGCTAGCACTAATCCCCATGCAGCAGTACCAGCTGGTCTCTCAGGCTTTTACACTCAATCTGAGCATAAAGCAGAATTATGCTCCTTTATGTTAAATAGGAAATTGCACTCAAAGTTGCACTCAACTGGGAAGCTCTACATCAAATCTAATCAAAGTTTATTTGTCACGAGCGCCAAATACAACAGGTATAGTAGACCTTACAGTGAAACTCTTACTTACAAGCCCTAACCAACAGTGCAATTTAAGTAAAACAAAGAAGGTATTAAGTAAAAAAGAGATAAGTAAAGAAATATAAAAGAAAACAGTAAAATGACAGTGAAAATAACAGTAGCGAGGCTATATACAGGTGGTACCGTTACAGAGTCAATGGGCGGGGGCACCAGTTAGTCGGGCTAATTGAGGTAATATGTACATGTAGGTATAGTTAAAGTGACTATGCATAGACGATAAACAGAAAGTAGCAGTAGCGGGGGTTGGTGGGTGGGAGGTGTCGGGACACAATGCAAATAGTCCGGGTAGCCATTTGATTACCTGTTCAGGAGTCTTATAGCTTGGGGGTAAAATCTGTTGAGAAACCTTTTGGTCCTAGACTTGGCGCTCCGGTACCGCTTGCCATGCGGTAGCAGAGAGGTGGGGGGTGGCTGTGGTCTTTGACAATTTTTTGGGGCCTTCCTCTGACACCGCCTGGTGTAGAGGTCCTGGATGGCAGGCATCTTAGCTAGCCCCAGTGATGCACTGGGCCGTAAGCACTACCCTCTGTAGTGCATTTCCGTCAGAGGCCGATCAGTTGCCGTACCGGGCAGTGCAACCAGTGCTCTCAATGTTTCAGTTGTAGAACCTTTTGTGGATCTGAGGATCCATGCCAAATCTTTTCAATCTCCTGAGGGGGAATAGGTTGTGTTGTGCCCTCTTTACGACCGTCTTTGTGTGTTTGGACCATTCTAGTTTGTTGGTGATGTGGACACCAAGGAACTTTAAGCTCTCAACTTGCTCCACTACAGCCCAGTCGATGAGAATGGGGGCGTGCTCTGTCTTCCTTTTCCTGTAGTCCACAATCATCTCCTTTGTCTTGATTACGTTGAGGGATAGGTTGTTATTCTGGCACCACCCGGCCAGGTCTCTGACCTCCTCCATATAGGCTGTCTCGTCTTTGTCAGTGATCAGGCCTACCGCCGTTGTGTCATCTGCAAACTTAATGATAGTGTTGGAGTCATGCCTGGCCATGCAGTCGTTGGTAAACAGGGAGTACAGGAGGGGACTGAACATGCATCCCTGAGGGGCTCCAGTGTTGAGGATCAGCGTGGCAGATGTGTTGCTACCCTCACTGGGGGCAGCCTGTCAGGAAGTCCAGAATCCAGTTTCAGAGGGAGATGTTTAGTCCCAGGATCCTTAGTTTAGTGATGAGCTTTGAGGGCACTATGGTGTCGAACGCTGAGCTGTAGTCAATTAATAGCATTCTCATGTAGGTGTTCCTTTGTCCAGGTAGGAAAGGGCAGTGTGGAGTGCAATAGAGATTGCATGATCTGTTTGAGCGGCATGCAAATTGGAGTGGGTCTAGGGTAGCAGTCAGACTGGGGGATGTAGCAGTCAGACTGGGGGATGTAGCAGTCAGACTGGGGGATGTAGCAGTCCAGAACCTAATCATGTGATGAGGTAAGACAATGATGTGTGGCAGATAGAATGTTGTACCACTAAATGTATACTACAAAATGTACTGTCACAACCTATTTAATACTAATGCTTGAATAATTGTATTTCTCCTTTTTTTGTTTGCTTTTATTTTTCTGTGTTTTATTTTTGTGTTATTTCTATTCATGTTTATGTTATGACTTGTCCGCTCTTCTCCCAACCATAGGGTGGGTGGATGGGCATGAAAAGATTGTTCCTGTATTAAGAATTACTGTTACTGTTACTAAATATTGTTATTGTGCGGGAATAATTGTAATGAATGGAGTTACCTTCAAAGGGAAGTTAGAGGTAGAGAGGACTCTCTTTGAATGAAAAAAAATGTATATAGAAGGGAAAAGGCTTCTGAAACAGTCTAAATTCAGGGTTCATTAGAAGAGAGAAAAGACAGCCTAATTGATTGAATGGGGATCAGAGAACATAAAGGATTGAAGAGAAGAAAGACTGATATGGTAAGCAGAACTTTTAAAGGAAGAGGGGTATAAAATGATATACAGCAGAGTAGATTAAGATTTGGAGGTGGAGATTGAGTTCAGAAAGAGGGGGGTCGTTCTACTCTTCGCAAAGAGTACCCCTTTGATATTTTAGGTATAAATTGTGCACCAATATCGAATTTTAAAAGCCTTTTATATTAAATGAAATTAACTTTAATATAGACCACATGCAAAATGTAATAAATCTAGTGATTCATTTATCAGTCCCTCACTTTATGGTCAACCCTGTTACGTGAACTGAACTGAACTTTTAATATGATGAAACTATTCCTTTTCAAAAGTTATTTTCAAAAGAAACATTGAACATCTAATAGTCAAATCATAGTGTAAAAGCAGGTTAGCTGGGTATACCCTTTTTGTAACATGTCTGGTGTTTTGTGGTGTAAAACTGAAAGGGTTGAGCATAACAACTCTGTTACCTATAGATAGACAGGCTGGAAATGTTTTAACAATTTCATTTGTTTTGTGGTGTAAAACTGAAAGGGTTGAGCATAACACGTCAGCTCTGTTACCCATAGATAGACAGGCTGGAAATGTTTTAACAATTTAATTTGTTTTGTGAAGCCCCTCCCTGTTACAGACAACTAGTTTCCATTCACAAGGGAATGTTTGGTTGATTTAAGAGGAAATCGTCAATGCTGTTACTGTCAACCCTGTTACATTATTTGGCACTTAGTAGGCACTTACTGAACTCTTTATTTAACCTCTTTATTACAGAATGTTAAAATTTGTGAAATATTTTATTTTTCAAAGTTACACTACCCAAAAAGTACTCAGTTGATGGAGCGACACAGGGACATTAATCTGATGTTTGTATGCATCTTTCCTACATTGGATGGATGCACAAACGCTGAGCTGTGATTTAGCTATTTTATTAACTGCTGTGGTCCTGCCTGAATGCGTGCTTGTTTGCCGCGTTTTGACAGTGAATTTTGATGAGGTTTATGTGTGTCACGCAGTATTTTCTCTCTCCTAGGAGCTGCTACAAATTGTGTCAATGTAGTGATCTGACTATTCCTACTGTACTTAGTTTGGCTGCTCCTAAAACAATGGGGCACAGTTTCAACCATGGCCAACAAACACTGTACATACTCAAATCTGCAGGCTGGTGCACAATAGCAGCATGGAGATACTTGTTTGAGTGTGTTTGTGTGTGCCTGTGTGTTTGTGGATGTGTGTGTTTGTGTAGTGTCCGGACAGTGATCGCTTGTTCATGTGTGAAGGAAGAGAGCGTGATGAGTGGAGGGGACAGAGGAAAAAAGGATGAAGATGTGGGTGTGCATGTCTATCTGTGTGGCCGTGAGTGTGAGGAGTTCCACTGATAGACCATTTGTGTAGAGCAGCTCTCAACGTATGTATTAGTTTCGCTGTCTTTCTCACAAAGATAAACTCATTATGAGGAGTAAATGGTGCATTGTGAAGAGAGGAGAATGTCCTCCCTCTTTAAAGCGAGCTTGGATGCTTCTATCCCCTACTGCACTGTAGCACGCACGGCTGGATCACGTAAGGCAAAGAAAAGCATGCGGTTTTGCAACAAAGTAGCAATAGCTACCCTATTTTACAATAATTTTAAATTATAATCCAGGGTAATTCATTAAATGAATAACTTCCACGGTTTAGACAGTGAACCCTTCAGGTTCCTTGCATAGGCGTAGTGAGTACTCCATTCATTGGTTACTGTACTGTATGTGTTCAGTACACCCGAATGGCTTTCTCCGCCTTTTGGGACACAATGGTGGGGTTCCAGGTCATCTTTATTGCACTGCTCAGGCTATCAGATCTAACAGCAGCTGGAAACCACTTTCATATGATAGCATATTGCAGTCTTCTGCACAGCGCCAAAAAAGATGCCCTGGAACGTGGCCAGTAACTGGCTTTGATTACACAGCTGCTGGTCGGAACCACCTCTCTCAAAGGGAAGCGCTCTGGAACGACACCTGATGCCTCACCTGGTGCAGGTTAAGGACTGAACATGTCTTATTAGTCTCAGGTGTGTGTCTGCTCTTATCTCAGACAGCGTCTTACTCTCACAACTCCACCTCAACCATGCTGATTTCATTACGATTACAACACTCTCGTCCAGGAAGTCTAATTTCCAGGTTCATCGGAACACTGACACCCTTTTATATCAAACTAGGAACACTCTTCCATGCTCAGGAAGCAGTGGTTCACACAGAGTTTGATGCTGTTACTCACCTGAAGTGTTTATAATTGACCCATTTACTACAGTGTTGTGACCCAGGGAGAAATTAGTCATCAATTAATGATGTTATATGCTGTCAAACCAGTGGAAAGGACTACCCAATTTATGTCAACATCAAGTAATATCTGTGTGATATCTTTGCAACTATGCAATAATGCAGCACAAATAACGCAACACTTTCAGTGTTGCATAATTGTTGTTACTGTACCAAAAATAAGATAGAATATGTCTCCAACCATGAAAAGGCCAAATATTGGTTTATTGGTAGGACCAGATGGCTGACGATAAAACACACACAGACACACATATAGCAGAAAATAACTAAAGAAGCCAAACTGAGCTTGGCCCCACTAAGTGAGCTGCATGGCACTGCAGCAAACTTTCATAATAGTGGCACATGAAGGAGAGCTGTGAGAGGAGAGAGCAGACTCTTCATTTAATTTATTTTTTTATTTAACCTTTATTTAACTAGGCAAGTCAGTTAAGAACAAATTCTTATTTTCAATGACAGCCTAGGAACAGTGGGTTAACTGCCTGTTCAGGGGCAGAACGACATATTTGTACCTTGATGATGTGGGTGTGCATGTTTGAACTTGCAAGGGGTTTGAACTTGCAACCTTCCGGTTACTAGTCCAACACTCTAACCACTAACCCTGCCGCCTGTCAGTAGCTGATCACTACGGGGGGTCTTTACTTAACAGGCAGATAGTACCCTGTGAGAAATTAGAGCAATGCAAAAACCACAGCATGACAACTTGTTTATAGTTTATAATGTGTTCTGCAGTGGTGGTGGGTACTAATGTAGGGTCAGGACAGCTAGCTGCAGTGGTGGTGGGTACTAATGTAGGGTCAGGACAGCTAGCTGCAGTGGTGGTGGGTACTAATGTAGGGTCAGGACAGCTAGCTGCAGTGGTGGTGGGTACTAATGTAGGGTCAGGACAGCTAGCTGCAGTGGTGGTGGGTACTAATGTAGGGTCAGGACAGCTAGCTGCAGTGGTGGTGGGTACTAATGTAGGGTCAGGACAGCTAGCTGCAGTGGTGGTGGGTACTAATGTAGGGTCAGGACAGCTAGCTGCAGTGGTGGTGGGTACTAATGTAGGGTCAGGACAGCTAGCTGCAGTGGTGGTGGGTACTAATGTAGGGTCAGGACAGCTAGCTGCAGTGGTGGTGGGTACTAATGTAGGGTCAGGACAGCTAGCTGCAGTGGTGGTGGGTACTAATGTAGGGTCAGGACAGCTAGCTGCAGTGGTGGTGGGTACTAATGTAGGGTCAGGACAGCTAGCTGCAGTGGTGGTGGGTACTAATGTAGGGTCAGGACAGCTAGCTGCAGTGGTGGTGGGTACTAATGTAGGGTCAGGACAGCTAGCTGCAGTGGTGGTGGGTACTAATGTAGGGTCAGGACAGCTAGCTGCAGTGGTGGTGGGTACTAATGTAGGGTCAGGACAGCTAGCTGCAGTGGTGGTGGGTACTAATGTAGGGTCAGGACAGCTAGCTGCAGTGGTGGTGGGTACTAATGTAGGGTCAGGACAGCTAGCTGCAGTGGTGGTGGGTACTAATGTAGGGTCAGGACAGCTAGCTGCAGTGGTGGTGGGTACTAATGTAGGGTCAGGACAGCTAGCTGCAGTGGTGGTGGGTACTAATGTAGGGTCAGGACAGCTAGCTGCAGTGGTGGTGGGTACTAATGTAGGGTCAGGACAGCTAGCTGCAGTGGTGGTGGGTACTAATGTAGGGTCAGGACAGCTAGCTGCAGTGGTGGTGGGTACTAATGTAGGGTCAGGACAGCTAGCTGCAGTGGTGGTGGGTACTAATGTAGGGTCAGGACAGCTAGCTGCAGTGGTGGTGGGTACTAATGTAGGGTCAGGACAGCTAGCTGCAGTGGTGGTGGGTACTAATGTAGGGTCAGGACAGCTAGCTGCAGTGGTGGTGGGTACTAATGTAGGGTCAGGACAGCTAGCTGCAGTGGTGGTGGGTACTAATGTAGGGTCAGGACAGCTAGCTGCAGTGGTGGTGGGTACTAATGTAGGGTCAGGACAGCTAGCTGCAGTGGTGGTGGGTACTAATGTAGGGTCAGGACAGCTAGCTGCAGTGGTGGTGGGTACTAATGTAGGGTCAGGACAGCTAGCTGCAGTGGTGGTGGGTACTAATGTAGGGTCAGGACAGCTAGCTGCAGTGGTGGTGGGTACTAATGTAGGGTCAGGACAGCTAGCTGCAGTGGTGGTGGGTACTAATGTAGGGTCAGGACAGCTAGCTGCAGTGGTGGTGGGTACTAATGTAGGGTCAGGACAGCTAGCTGCAGTGGTGGTGGGTACTAATGTAGGGTCAGGACAGCTAGCTGCAGTGGTGGTGGGTACTAATGTAGGGTCAGGACAGCTAGCTGCAGTGGTGGTGGGTACTAATGTAGGGTCAGGACAGCTAGCTGCAGTGGTGGTGGGTACTAATGTAGGGTCAGGACAGCTAGCTGCAGTGGTGGTGGGTACTAATGTAGGGTCAGGACAGCTAGCTGCAGTGGTGGTGGGTACTAATGTAGGGTCAGGACAGCTAGCTGCAGTGGTGGTGGGTACTAATGTAGGGTCAGGACAGCTAGCTGCAGTGGTGGTGGGTACTAATGTAGGGTCAGGACAGCTAGCTGCAGTGGTGGTGGGTACTAATGTAGGGTCAGGACAGCTAGCTGCAGTGGTGGTGGGTACTAATGTAGGGTCAGGACAGCTAGCTGCAGTGGTGGTGGGTACTAATGTAGGGTCAGGACAGCTAGCTGCAGTGGTGGTGGGTACTAATGTAGGGTCAGGACAGCTAGCTGCAGTGGTGGTGGGTACTAATGTAGGGTCAGGACAGCTAGCTGCAGTGGTGGTGGGTACTAATGTAGGGTCAGGACAGCTAGCTGCAGTGGGGGAAAGAGGATGTGGGAGAGACTGCAGGAGGAGACTGTCCCCGATTATGGTGACATCGTTCATTAATATGTTTTACGGTTCCAGACATTTTTTGATTTTACATGGACTCTGTTCTGGTCTCTTCCCAGAGCCACTGTGTCTAGTTTAACGACACAATGTAGACCCATGAGTTTTGGCTGGCAATAACCCAGTCTTTTGTCAAACCCTGTTCTTATTGTGGGCTGGGGGATGGTGTCTGTCAGCTAGGCTATATCCCCCACTGGGAGATTACCTTTTGGCCTAAATACCCCCCCCATGTTAAAGAGGCAGTGGTTTGTCTGCTGCTGGATTTAGTAGGGTGCACATATGGTGACAACCATTAGCCAAGATCAGCCATCAATATGAACTTTGATTGGTGGGCCTGAAAACAAGTATGCAGTTGTGGAGGAATGCAGTATTGGTTTAGCACCAAATATTCTACTGATGGATGATGATAATAATGTGTATGATGATGATGCTGATGACCTGTGACCTCTAACCTCTGTGGTCTCTCCCTTTCAGGATAATGGACCTAAGCTTGCATGACGCTCTCACGGACGGGGCGCCTAAGTCAGGACCGGACAGCCTGGTGAGGAGGGACTTCATGGCCTCCCTTGAGAAAGAAACTTTTGATGACAAAGTGGGCGAGACTGTAGGAAAGACTGACTACCGCCCTCTGCTGGACGGAAAGGATGGGAAAGGTAAGCTGGGATGCAGGATGCAGACTTTGTGGTATTGGGAAAACCCATAGAGAATTGGGGCAGCAGAGACAATCGAGTGAGAGGATTTTGCTGGTTGTTTTACTCAGTAAAGGCAAACATTGTGATGTATAGCTGGATGGCAGCTGCTTGCCTTACAGCTGAAATCCCTTCCCCTAATGTAATCCTTTGTATCTATGCAGATTATCCATATCTCATGTAAGCATACAAAATAACATGCACATATGCTATTTATATATAGCATGTACAGTACTCTGTGTGTACAGTATGGTATGTGTATTGTGTAAGTGAATGTGTTGAATCATGGAGAGAGCGGAGACCTAAGGGACAGAGGAACCAGGCCAGACAATGTTCAGGAACAGAACCACTCCCATCCAGCTCCTGCTATTTACTCTGCTCTCTTCCTGCCACAGCTCAGGCTGCATGAATACTGTCTGATTTTAAACAAGTATGTGTGTGTGTGTGTGTGTGTGTGTGTGTGTGTGTGTGTGTGTGTGTGTGTGTGTGTGTGTGTGTGTGTGTGTGTGTGTGTGTGTGTAGGGACAATGTCTATATACAGTGCATTCGGAAAGTATTCAGACCCCTTGACTTTTCCCAGATTTTGTTAAATTACAGCCATATTCTAAAATGGATTAAATAAAATCTACACACAATACCCCATAATAACAATGCTAAAAACATTTTTTTTTTATTATTGCAAGTTTATTAAAACTAAAAACAGAAATACCTTATTTACATAAGTATTAAGACAGTTTGGCTATGAGACTCCAAATTGAGCTCAGGTGCAACCTGTTTCCCTTGATCATCCTTGAGCTGTTTCTACAACTTGATTGGAGTCCACTTGTGGCAAATTCTATTGATTGGACATGATTTGTAAAGGCACACACCTGTCTATTTAAGGTTCCATAGTTGACAGTGCATGTCACAGCAAAATCCAAGCCATGAGGTCGAAAGAATTGTCCGTAGAGCTCTGAGACAGGATTATGTCGAGGCACAGATCTGGAGAAGGGTACCAAAACATTTCTTTGCCATTAAAGGTCCACAAGAACACATTGGCCTCCAGCATTCTTAAATTGAAGAAGTTTGTACTGACTCTAAAGGGTCTGAATACATATCTAAATTTGATATTTCAGTTTTTTGTTTTTAATACATTTCTGTACCTGTTTTTTCTTTGTAATCATTGTGATATTTTGTGTAGATTGATAAGAGACATTTTTTAAAAATCCATTTTAGAATAAGGCTGTGACTTTACAATATGTGGAAAAAGTCAAGGGGTCTGAATACTTTCCGAATGCATTGTAAAAACGAGTCATTGCAGTTATTGGGATCTCTTTGATTGAGTGGTAATGTGCACTGATGTTATTATGATTGGGTTTTTCCTGAACTTCTTGGGTGGCAACTTCCCCCTGACTCACTGAGAGAAAAAAAATGGCTACTGGAAAAGTCCTGTGTTTGTTTCCCTCTGCCAAGAAAGTACTTCACAGTTCATGAGAACTGTCATGAGCATGAGGGGAAATTCACTCCTTTGGGCCATACCGTCACTGTTGTTCACCCTCAAATTTAGTTGTTTATTGTGAAGTATGGGGATCGCTGAATTATCCGCTTTTGGCTATGTTGGATGGCAATTGGTCTTTTAGCCCCAGAGTAAAATAGCTAATTTGCACAGAAATAACAACAGAGAAACTGAGAAAAAAAATGTAAGAACAAAAAGCTCAGTGAATGAAGATTCTGTTTTATAGCTATACAATTGGACAACGCTGCTTCTCACAGTAACAGTAGAAGAACCAAATATGACAGAATATGATAAAGCTCATATGTACAGTGATTAGTGGTCTGGTCTAAAAAATATCCCAATGCCCTAGGGCAGTGATTGGGGACACTGCCCTGTGTAGGGTGCCGTCTTTCGGGTGGGACGTTAAACGGGTGTCCTGACTCTCTGAGGTCATTAAACATCCCATGGCACTTATCGTAAGAGTAGGGGTGTTAACCCCGGTGTCCTGACTCTCTGAGGTCATTAAAGATCCCATGGCACTTATCGTAAGAGTAGGGGGGTTAACCCCGGTGTACAAGACAATGATCCAATACATAAAGCAAAATCTACAATGGAATGGTTCAATAATAAACATATCCAGGTGTTAGAATGGCCAAGTCAAAGTCCAGACCTGAATCCAATCGAGAATCTGTGGAAAGAACTGAAAACTGCTGTTCACAAATGCTCTCCATCCAACCTCACTGAGCTCGAGCTGTTTTGCAAGGAGGAATGGGAAAAAAATTCAGTCTCTCGATGTGCAAAACTGATAGAGACATACCCCAAGCGACTTACAGCTGTAATCGCAGCAAAAGGTGTCGCTACAAAGTATTAACTTAAGGGGGGTGAATAATTTTGCACGCCCAATTTTTCAGTTTTTGATTTGTTAAAAAAGTTTGAAATATCCAATAAATGTCTTTCCACTTCATGATTGTGTCCCACTTGTTGTTGATTCTTCACAAAAAAATACAGTTTTATATCTTTATGTTTGAAGCCTGAAATGTGGCAAAAGGTCGCAAAGTTCAAGGGGGCCGAATACTTTCGCAAGGCACTGTACCTGGTAAAATAACGAATAAATAAAAAATAAATACAAATAAAATAAATGAGTCTCCTCCACTCCAGATAGTATCCTTTCTCCCAGGCAGTTCTTTCAGATCCAGCCCTCTAACCACAGACATGGTCTCATTATACCGCAGACTGACAGCACTCCCAGCACCAAAAGCACTCATACTCTCTACCTCTCTGGAATGGGTCCTATGTGTAGCTGGTAGTCAGGCGCAGGACAGCAGATATGAGTAATCAACGTACTTTTACTCAAAATGTCAAATATACAAAGTAACAAATACACGCACACCATGACAGGCCGAAAATACAATAAACAATCACTCACAAAAAAACATGGGGGAACAGAGGGTTAAATAATGAACAAGTAATTGTGGGATTGAAATCAGGTGTGTAAAACAAAGACAAACAAATGGAAAATGAAAAATGGATCGGCAGTGGCTAGAAGGACGGTGACGTTGACCGCCGAACGCCGCCCGAACAAGCAGAGGGACCGACTTCGGCGCAAGTCGTGACACCCTCTCTTTCTCTACCTCTCTCTGGCTCCAGCCGCGTGCCAACACCGACATCGGGGACGCAGCAACGAAGGGTCCAGGACGTCCTCCACCGGCACCCAGCATCTCTCCTCTGGACCGTACACCTCCCACTCCACGACGTACTGAGACCCCTCCCCCGACGCCTTGAGTCCAGGATAGCTCGAACAGCATACGCCGGGGCCCCCTCCATGTCCAGAGGGGGCGGAGGAACCTCCCGCACCTCAGCTTCCTGGAGTTGACCAGCCAACATCGGCCTAAGGAGAGACACGTGGGATGAGGGATTAATACGATAATCTGGGGGAAGCTGTAACCTGTAGCAGTCTCCTCAGGACTTTTAATGGCCCCACAAACCGCAGACCCAGCTTCCGGCAGGGCAGGCGGAGGGGCAGGTTTCAGGTCGAGAGCCAGACCCGGTCCTCCGGTGCAAACACCGGGGCCTCGCTGCGGTGGCGGTCAAGCGCCCTCTTTTGCCCGTTGTAGGTGCACATGGGCGGCGTCCCAGGTCTCCTCCAAGCGCTTGAACCATTCGTCCAACGCAGGAGCTTCGATCTGGCTCTTGATGCCACTGTGCCAGAACCGGCTGATATCCCAGTACGCACTGGAAAGGAGAGAGGTTAGTGGAGGAGTGGCGGAGTGAGTTTTGGGCCATCTCTGACCAGGGGATGAACGGCGCCCACTCCCCCGGCCGGTACTGGCAATATGACCGCAGAAACCTACCCACATCCTGGTTTATTCTCTCCACCTGCCCGTTACTCTCGGGGTGAAAACCGGAGCTGAGGCTGACCGAGACCCCCAGACGTTCCATGAACGCTCTCCAGACCCTGGACGTGAACTGGGGACCTCGATCAGAGACTATGTCTTCAGGCACCCCGTAGTGCCGGAAGACATGAGTGAACAGGGCCTCCGCAGTCTGTAGGGCGTAGGGAGACCGGGCAAAGGGAGGAGACGGCAGGACTTAGAAAACCGATCTACAATGACCGGGATCGTGGTGTTACCCCGTGAGGGAGGAAGATCCGTCAGGATGTCCACCGACAGGTGCGACCACGGCCGTTGTGGGACGGGTACGGGTTGTAATTTCCCTCTGGGCAGTTGCCTGGGAGCCTTGCACTGGGCGCACACCGAGCAGGAGGAAACATAAACCCTCATGTCCTTGGCCAAGGTGGGCCACCAGTACTTCCCACTAAGACAACGCACCATCCGCCCGATGCCATAATGACCAGAGGAGGGTGACGTATGGGCCCAATAGATCAAACGGTCGCAGACATCAGACGGAACGTACAGGCGCCCAGCTGGACACTGGGGGGAAGTGGGCTCTGTCCGCGTCCAGCTCCCACACCACCGGTGCCACCAGGCAAGAGGCCGGAAGTATGGGAGTGGGATCCATGGATCATTCCTCTGTGTCATACATCCGGGATAGTGTGTCTGCCTTAGCGTTCTGGGAACCTGGTCTGTAGGATAGTGTGAAAACAAAACGGGTAAAGAACATGGCCCACCTTGCCTGGCGAGGGTTCAGTCTCCTCGCCGCCCGGATGTACTCCAGATTGCGGTGGTTAGTCCAGAAGAGAAAAGGGTGTTGTCCTCGCCTTCAAAGCCTTGAAAACAGCCAACAACTCCCGGTACCCCACATCATAGTGTTGCTCCGCCGGGCTGAGCTTTTTCGAAAAGAAGGCACAGGGGCAGAGCTTTGGTGGCTTGCCCAAGCGCTGAGAGAGCACGGCTCCTATCCCAACCTCGAACGCGTCCACCTCCACTATGAACGCCAAAGAGGGATCCGGATGAGCCAGCACGGGAGCCCAGGTAAACAGAGCCTTCAGGTGACCAAAAGGCCTGTCTGCCTCAGCCGAACACTGCAGCCGCATTGGTCCTCCCTTCAACAGTGAGGTAATGGGAGCTGCTACCTGACCAAACCCCCGGGTAAACCTCCGGTAGTAGTTGACAAACCCCATAAACCGCTGCACTTCCTTTACCGTGGTGGGAGTAGGCCAATTACGCACGGCTGAAATGCGGTCACTCTCCATCTCCACCCCTGACGTGGAAATGTGGTACCCTAAGAAGGAGATGGACTGTTGGAAGAACAGACATTTCTCAGCCTTGACGTACAGGTCATGCTCCAACAGTCGACCAAGCACCCTGCGCACAAGGGACACATGCTCGGCGCCTGTAGCGGAGTATATCAGAATGTCATCAATATACACCACTACACCCTGCCCGTGCAGGTCCCGGAAAATCTCATCAACAGAGGCCTGGAAGACTGATGGAGCATTCATCAACCCAAACCGCATGACGAGGTACTCATAGTGCCCTGAGGTGGTACTAAATGCTGTCTTCCACTCGTCCACCTGAATCTACTAGTGCCTTATGCTGGGAATGTGGGGAAAACTCAGGAAATTAAATAAACACATACATGTGAGCAACAGGGGTTGCCGACTCACCTGGGGTGACACAATAGTGCCCTGTCTGCTGCCTGAGGAACCCCTCCAGCACCGACCAGCAGTGTGCCCTCTGCGGTCACAGATGGTGCAGGGAATGGCCCCTCCTCCGGTCGCCCTAAGTGCAGCACCTCCCAGCTCCATTGGCGTCGGAGCGGAGGTGCTGGGGGATGGAACTGACAGGTCCCAATCCGGACGTCCGCGGGCAGGTTGTCCAGCCGGATGGACAGGTCCACCAGCTGGTCCAATGTGAGGGTGGTGTCTCTGCAGGCCAACTCCCGACAGACGTCCTCGCGCAGACTGCACCTGTAGTGATCAATCAGGGCCCCGTCGTTCCATCCCACGCTGGCGGACAGGGTCCGGAAGTCCAAGGCAAAATCCTGCGCGCTCCTCGTCCCCTGCCTCAGGTGGAATAACTTCCATCATCCTCATTATGCAGGTGAACTCTTTATAATGATCCAATGCGGCATCTCCCTCACACCATACGGCGTTGGCCCACTCCAGGGCTTTGTCTGAGAGGCAGGAGACGAGGGCGGACACACTCTCACGCCCCGAAGGAGCCGGGTGGGCGGTCGCTAGGTAGAGCTCCAGCTGTAGTAGAAACCCCTTGCATCCGGCAGCCGTCCCATCATACTCCCTCGGGAGCGTGAGTCGAATCCCGCTGGGACCAGGGGATAGAGGGGTGGACAGTGGGACCTGTTGTAGTGTGGCTAGTGGAGGTGCTGAAAAACCTCCTCCTCTCTCCAAACGATCCATAGTCTGCAGCACGTGATCCATGGCAGTGCCCAGACGTTTCAACATGGTTGCATGCTGCTGATCGTGCTCCTCCACTGGAACAGGGAGGGCGTCTGCTCCTGCTGACTCCATTCTTCGGGTGAGTGATTCTGTAATGGGTCCTAGGTGTAGCTGGTGTAGAGAGTCAGGCGCAGGACAGCAGATATGAGTAATCAACGTACTTTTTTACAATACACGCACACCATGACAGACCGAAAATACAATAAACAATCATTCACAAAAAAACATGGGGGAACAGAGGGTTAAATAATGAACAAGTAATTGTGGGATTGAAATCAGGTGTGTAAAACAAAGACAAAACAAATGGAAAATTAAAAATGGATCGGCGGTGGATAGAAGGCCGGTGACATCGTCCGCTGAACGAGAAGAGGGACTGACTTCGGCGGAAGTCGTGTCACTCTCTCTTTCTCTACCTCTCTCTGTTTCTCCCTCTTCCCATCTAGCTGTATATCCCAGTCTTTGTCCATCTCTCCCACACTCCCTCTCTCTCACTCCCTCTCTCTCTTTGTCTCCCTCTCTCTCTCTCACTCCCTCTCTCTCTTTGTCTCCCCTCGCGTCCTGTCACTTCCAGAAGTGTCAGCCTGGAGACAGGGCAGCGTTAGCATAGCCCTGACTGGAGCAACATTACAGACTCAGCCGTGAACAAGTCAGGAAACAAAAACGTCAATTAACACCCAGACCATTAACACCCAGGCTTCTCCTCTGACAACTTGGCAACAACGGTTGCATGTTAATTATCCTGCTCTAAAAATCAACATGTACCGAAATATTCAGTCAAAACAAATGATTAAAATTATGGATGGATTAGGGATGGATTAGAGAAGGTATTCTTTGACCTCTGAGGCTTTATGACCTTTATGTCAATCTGAAGTCATATACTGTTCTCCCAAGTCTTAGACTGTTCTCTCTGCTACCGCACGGCAAGCAGTACCGGAGCGCCAGGCCTAGGACCAAAAGGCTCCTTAACAGCTTCTAACCCCAAGCCATAAGACTGCTGAACAACTAATCAAATGGCCACCCGGACTATTTACATTGACCCCCACCATTGACCCCCCTCCCCTTTGTTTTTACTCTGCTGCTACTCACTGTTTATTATCTATGCATAGTCACTTTACAAATGACCTCGACTAACCTGCACTTTGACTCAGTAACGGTACCCGCTGTATACAACCTCGTTATTGTTATGTAAATGTTTTGTGTTACTTTTTGATTGATTAGATTTGATTAACTTTTTGTATATTTAGTAAATATTTGATTAACTCTATTTCTTGAACTGCATTGTTGGTTAAGGGCTTGTAAGTAAGCAGTTCACGGTAAGGTCTACCTGTTGTATTCGGTGCATGTGACAAATAAAAAATGGTTTTATTTGAAAAAAAAATCTTGATTGACACAGTTGTCATTTTTCCCCACACAACCACTTGATTTAATGATGTCTAATTAAGATCAACCAACATCATTAGGCTACGCTACAGTATGTGGTTTATTTCAGGAGGGCATGCAGAACACTGTACAGTGTAGCATGTTGACTAGTGCCAGCAGTGTGCTGCATGATAGGGGCTCAGGGCAGAGTATGTGACTACAGTAAGCTGGAACATCAATAGCAGAAGGAAACAGTGCGGGTGAGCTCATCAAAAAGACTCGTACACACAACACCGGTGTTGGCAGTGCAGATCCGTCTGTGTGTGGGGGTGCTGATGTCAGCATCTCCTCTGTACTGTATGTTGTGATTGATGCTTTTAGAGCAAGACCTCTGGACAACCACTGTGTAGATCAAGGTTTGCCCAAGGAGAGCTTTTGCTGCTTATCAGTCACGTACTGTACACTATTCTTCTTGTTTAATACTCTACGTTCGTTCAATACTGTACTTTATCTAACTGATTTAGCTTCTGTTTGATGTCGTCACAATTCTTAGGTTGTCTGATTTGTGGAGTGACAATTCAACATGCCTTGTTCCTTAAACTGAAGCCACGCTACCTTGACATTGAAGTAGGAAAACATATATTTGTATGTAAAATGTCAGTGGAAAATACACACAGTAATAGACTGATATACTAACTTCTATCATCCTATCATGTCAGGATGTGCACTATTACTCCATCTTGTCTGCAGTGTTCAGAAGTATACTGGCCGTGGAGCCTCTTACAGCACCTGTGCTCCTTTTTCCTGTCATTGCATGAGATTCAACCCATGTTTTTATTATGCAGTGCTTATCTTATACTGAAATCTCCTTGACCTACACAAAGGCATTGCTATATTCATCAATCATTAAAAGCCTTCCCAGAGTCTTCCCCACACCCACTTCTCCCATCCCCCAATGTCCTTCAATCCCAAAGTCATTGGTTGGTTACTTTGGAGATTGTCATGTAGAATTGGATACTTTGATGTGGCTATCCCCTTCGTCTGTTTGTAGTAAAGATAAAGGATTGTTGACGCTCATCATGTCGAACAGCAACCCAAAATGAGAGAAACCCATACATGTACAGAGGAGGGAATTCAGAACAGCTCATCTCACTGTACACTATTCATATTTTCTTTCTGGGAAATTATGCTGTTTTCTCTTTTAGCTACACAAATAATCCCATAAGCGGTGAACAGATTTTTATGCAGCTGAAAGACGCCTATCATGGTGAGGAGGCTGAAGCTGGGTAGGCCTGCCAAATGGTTGTGTGGTACTGGAGAGGTTTGGCGTGGTACTGGACAAGCTGAGTGCATATCAACCCCACAGGGACCGGCTGAGGCTGGGGCTGATTCCCTGTCAGGCGATAGAGGAGGATGAACTTTATCAGCTCTCTGGTCTCTCAGAAATAGCCCTCAAACAATGTCTTAGAAATGAGAAATAGCCCCCGAACAATGTCTTAGAAATGAGAAATAGCCCTCGAACAATGTCTTAGAAATGAGAAATAGCCCTCGAACAATGTCTTAGAAATGAGAAATAGTTCTCGAACAATGTCTTAGAAATGAGAAATAGTTCTCGAACAATGTCTTAGGTAAGCTAATTTCTATGTGTTATTTACCTACAGCCTAAACCATAACAACTAGTATTAGCTAATTACTTGTGCATTCAATGTGGGTGTTAACTCATTAGTCACAGAACGGGCAGTAGGTATCCTAGTTGTTAGAGCATTGGGCCAGTAATCGAAAGGTTGCTCGTTCGAATACCTGAGCTGAGCAAGGCGCTTAACCCTAATTTGCTCTAGGGGTGCCGTAAAACAAGACATTTTACTGCCTATCTGGTGTATGTGACAATAAAACATTGTGTGTTTACACATACCATATCAGTGGTCCATTAGCCGTCCATGGAGTGTGATCCTTCCCTCCTACGCACACACAACTACATCTTTGTAAACCCCATTCATTTACCATGCTCACACATTTCAGTCACGTACGATGTATTTTGTACTTCTCACAATCACAGGCTTATTTATTTACTTTTTAAACACAGAAATCATCAAACCCTTGCTTCACCTCCATTCTGCAGGGGGGGGGGGGGGTCCTTACGTAAGTGCCTGCCTAGCAGACAGGCTGCTGTGCTGAAGGAGTGAGAGGGAAGGAAGGTCATTGTGACTCCTCCGGCAGAGTACAGAGGGAGCCATTGCACCCAGCATGACTCTGCAGTCTGTCTGGTCTGGACACTAACTGCCGCACGGCGCGTCTGCTTTTAGGATTTTTTTCTTCCTTTATTGTTATTATTGCTCCTGGGTCCTTGTGTCACAACAATATCTGTTTTTATTTTATCTCCCTGCCTGCAGTTTGGGTTCCCCCACTTTCAGAGATATGCATATTCAAGACAAGTAGCCTGTGGTGGTTGGCTCCTTCAGGGATGTCACATCTGAAACCGGAGAATTAAAACGCCCCAAACACATAATTTAGGTGTCCCTTTAAATTCATTTTGAAAATAGCCTGGTCCATACTGAGAGGGGGAGCTGACGGGGGGGTGCTGTTTTGAAGCCACCACGCCTCCATCTTGGCACTCCCCCACCTGTGTAAAAATATTTTGGAAGCTATAGAAATGCATTTATTATAATGTCTACATTTGTTTTTGCCACGTTAATTCTATTTTATACAACGGGTGGGTCTAATCTTGAATGCTGATTGGTTAAAAGCACATTCCAGCCGGTGTCTATTCCCCAAGTTACCACCGGCTACATCTATGACCTCAAAATGCCTATTTAATTTGTTCCATCTGACTGCGCTGTCTCATCAGCTCAGCCAAGCAATTGATAGACATTATCTCACATTTATTTTAGACTAACATTTTGTTTTCAATAGCGGAGGTTTGTATAAACCTTGCTGTCCATCTCGCTGACCTTTGCAACATTGTTTCAGGATTCAAATTCAATCTCCAACTGTCCATAGTAATGAACGTGTCGGGAGTTGGTACGAGACAGAGGCAGGCAGCGTAGCTCAACCAGTCGAAATCACGAATCAACTGGCATAATTTTTATGGATATATACAGTACCAGTCAAAGGTTTGAACACTTATTCCAGGGTTTTTCTTTACCACATGCTACTTGTCTTGAATATGCATATCTCTGAAAGTGGGGGAACCCAAACTGCAGGCAGGGAGATAAAATAAAAACAGATATTGTTGTGACACAAGGACCCACTTTCCAGGGTTTTTCTTTATTTGTACTATTTTCTGCATTGTAGAATAATAGTGAAGGGGTAGCAGGTAGCCTAGTGGTTAGAGTTTTGGGCCAGTAACCGAAAGGTTGCTGGTTCGAAACCCCGAGCTGACAAGGTAAAAATCTGTCGTTCTGCCCCTGAACAAGGCAGTTTAACCCACTGTTTTCCAGTAGGCTGTCATTGTACAGTGAGGGGAAAAAGTATTTGATCCCCTGCTGATTTTGTACGTTTGCCCACTGACAAAGAAATTACCAGTCTATAATTTTAATGGTAGGTTTATTTGGTAGGTTAATGGTAGGTTTATTTGAACAGTGAGAGACAGAATACAACAAAAAAATCCAGAAAAACGTATTTCAAAAATGTTATAAATTAATTAGCATTTTAATGAGGGAAATAAGAATTTGACACCTCTGCAAAACATGACTTACTACTTGGTGGCAAAACCCTTGTTGGCAATCACAGAGGTCAGATGTTTCTTGTAGTTGGCCACCAGGTTTGCACACATCTCAGGAGGGATTTTGTCCCACTCCTCTTTGCAGATCTTCTCCAAGTCATTAAGGTTGCGAGGCTGACGTTTGGCAACTCAAACCTTCAGCTCCCTCCACAGATTTTCTATGGGATTAAGGTCTGGAGACTGGCTAGGCCACTCCAGGACCTTAATGTGTTTCTTCTTGAGCCACTCTTTTATTGCCTTGGCCGTGTGTTGTGGGTCATTGTCATGCTGGAATACCCATCCACGACCCATTTTCAATGCCCTGGCGGAGGGAAGGAGGTTCTCACCCAAGATTTGACAGTACATGGCCACGTCCATCGTCCCTTTGATGCGGTGAAGTTGTCCTGTCCCCTTAGCAGAAAAACACCCCCAAAGCATAATGTTTCCACCTCCATGTTTGACGGTGGGGATAGTGTTCTTGGGGTCATAGGCAGCATTCCTCCTCCTCCAAACACGGCGAGTTGAGTTGATGCCAAAGAGCTCCATTTTGGTCTCATCTAACCACAACACTTTCACCCAGTTGTCCTCTGAATCATTCAGATGTTCATTGGCAAACTTCAGACGGGCATGTATATTTGCTTTCTTGAGCAGGGGGACCTTGCGGGCACTGCAGGATTTCAGTCCTTCACGGCGTAATTTGTTTACAATTGTTTTCTTGGTGACTATGGTCCCAGCTGCCTTTGACAAATCCTCCCGTGTAGTTCTGGGCTGATTTCTCACCATTCTCATGATCATTGCAACTCCACGAGGTGAGATCTTGCATGGAGCCCCAGGCCGAGGGAGATTGACAGTTCTTTTGTGTTTCTTCCATTTGCGAATAATCGCACCAACTGTTGTCACCTTCTCACCAAGCTGCTTGGCGATGGTCTTGTAGCCCATTCCAACCTTGTGTAGGTCTACAATCTTGTCCCTGACATCCTTGGAGAGCTCTTTGGTCTTGGCCATGGTGGAGAGTTTGGAATCTGATTGATTGATTGCTTCTGTGGACAGGTGTCTTTTATACAGGTAACAAGCTGTGATTAGGAGCACTCCCTTTAAGAGTGTGCTCCTAATCTCAGCTCGTTACCTGCATAAAAGACACCTGAGAGCCAAAAATCTTTCTGATTGAGTGGGGGTCAAATACTTATTTCCCTCATTAAAATGCAAATCAATTTTTAACATTTTTGATATGCATTTTTCTGGATTTTTTTGTTGTTATTCTGTCTCTCACAGTTCAAATAAACCTACCATTAAAATTATAGACTGATCAATTCTTTGTCAGTGGACAAATGTACAAAATCAGCAGGGGATCAAATACTTTTTTCCCTCACTGTAAGTAAGACTTTGTTCTTATCTGACTTGCCTAGTTAAATAAAGGTTAACTGAAATAACTTATTATTATTATTATTTTAAACTATGAAATAACATGTATGGAATTATGTAGTAACCAAAAAAGTGTTATATATCTAAATATATTTTAGATTTTAGATTCTTCAAAGTAGCCATCCTTTGCCTTGATGACAGCTTTGCACACTCTTGGTCTTGGCATTCTCTCAACCAGCTTCATGGGGTAGTCAGCTGGAATGCATTTCAATTAACATGTGTGCCTTGTTCATTTGTGATTTTTCCTTCTTAATGCGTTTAAGCCAATTAGTTGTGTTGTGACAAGGTAGGAGTGGTATACAGAAGAGAGCCTATTTGGTAAAAGACCAAGTCCATGTCAAGAACAGCTCAAATAAGCAAAGAGAAATGACAGTCCAATATTACTGTAAGACATGAACGTGAGTCAATCTGGAACATTTCAAGAACTTTGAAAGTTTCTTCAAGTGCAGCTTCAAAAACCATAAAGCGCTATGATTTTTATTTTATTTTTATTTCACCTTTATATAACCAGGTAGGCTAGTTGAGAACAAGTTCTCATTTACTGCGACCTGGCCAAGATAAAGTATAGCAGTGTGAACAGATAACACAGACTTACACATGGAGTAAAGTCAATAACACAGTAGAAAAAAGGAAGTATATATACACTGTGTGCAAAAGGCATGAGGAGGTAGGTGAATAATTACAATTTAGCAGATTAACACTGGAGTGATACATGATCAGATGGTCATGTGCAGGTAGAGATACTGGTGTGCAAAAAAGCAGAAAATTAAATAAATAAAAACAGTATGATAAAACTCTCTGAGGAAAGCCACAGGAATGGAAGACCCAGAGTTACCTCTGCTGCAGAGGATAAGTTCATTAGAGTTACCAGCCTCAGAAATTACAACCCAAATAAATGCTTCACAGAGATCAAGTAACAGACAAATCTCAACATCAATTGTTCAGAGGAGACTGCTTGAAACCTCTACTAAAGGACACCAATAAGCAGAAAAGACCTGCTTGGACCTAGAAACACAAGCAATGGACATTAGATCGGTGTAAATCTGTCCTTTGGTCTGATGAGTCCAAATTTGAGATTTTTTGTTCCAATCACTGTGTCTTTGTGAGACGCAGAGTAGGTGAACGAATGATCTCCGCGTAGGTAAGTGAATGAATTATCTCTGTGTGGTTCCCACCGTGAAGCATGGAGGAGGAGGTGTGATGGTGTGGGGGTGCTTTGCTTGTGACACTGTCTGTGATTTATTTAGAATTCAAGGCACACTTAACCAGCATGGCTACCACAGCATTTTGCAGCGATACGCCATCCCACCTGGTTTGCGCTTAGTGGGACTATCATTTGTTTTTCAACAGGACAATGACCCAACACACCTCCAGGCTGTGTAAGGGCTATTTGACCAAGAAGGAGAGTGATGGTGTGAGAGTGCTGCATCAGATGACCTGGCCTCCACAATCACCCGACCTCAACCCAATTGAGGTGGTTTGGGATGAGTATGACCGCAGAGTGAAGGAAAAGTAGCCAACAAGTGCTCAGCATATGTGGTGACTCCTTCAAGACTTTTGGAAAAGCATTCCAGATGAAGCAGGTTGAGAGAATGCCAAGAGTGTGCAAAGTTGTCATCAAGGCAATGGGTGGTTACTTTGACGAATCTAAAATCTAAAATAAATTTTGATTTGTTGAACACTTTTTTTGTTTACTACGTGATTACATATGTGTTATTTCATAGTTTTGATGTCTTCACTATTATTCTACAATGTAGAAAATAGTAAAAATAAAGGAAAAACCTCTTGAAGTGATAGCTGTGTTGTTGGCTAGCTCCTCTGAACAACAGTGTCCTGACGAATAAGCATATTTTCTATGCCAGGTGAAATTGCACCTCATTAGCTCATTGTTATGGATGTATCCAAATAAATGTCACTAGAAAAGAGCTTAAACTAATGCAAATACATCTACTTTGCTGTTATCCGGGCTGCACTTTTTGACGTGACTGTAAGTTAGCCTTAGTTGGTTAGCTAGCAAGCAAGGGTTAAGAACACTGCCAGTCAGTATGGCAATGGAACATTTAGAACGAATGACTGAGTCACGTCCATAAATACAGAACGAAAAGAATGAACAACTGAGTCGCGTCTCTAGCAACCGAACAGATAGAACCAATGACCAGCCAGCTTGGATAGCAACCCTAGATTTGTGTCTGGACTATATCTGTTACGGTGAGTGAATGAGGACCCAAAAGCGAATCAACTTAAACAGAGCTTCTTTAATTACCAAACATAGGTAGGCTCAGATGGACCGGCAGATTCCGACAGGACAGGACAAGGTTACAGCAAACATGACGACAGTCTGGTTCAGGCATGAATGACACAAACAAACAAGAATCCGACAAGGACAGGAGCAGAAACAGAGAGAGATATAGGGACCTAATCAGAGGGAAAAAAGGGAACAGGTGGGGAACGGGGTGAATGGGTAGTTAGAGGAGACAAGGGACAGCTGGGGGAAAGCGGGGGAGAAAAGGTAACCTAACACGACCAGCAGAGGGAGACAGGGTGAAGGGAAAGGACAGAGACAAGACAACATGACAGTACATGACAGTACCCCCCCACTCACCGAGCGCCTCCTGGCGCACTCGAGGAGGAAACCTGGCGGCAACGGAGGAAATCATCAATCAGCGCACGGTCCAGCACGTCCCGAGAGGGAACCCAACTCCTCTCCTCAGGACCGTACCCCTCCCAGTCAACTAGGTACTGATGACCACGGCCCCGAGGACGCATGTCCAAGATTTTACGGACCCTGTAGATAGGTGCGCCCTCGACAAGGATGGGGGGGGGGGGGGAAGACGAGCGGGGGCGCGAAGAACGGGCTTAACACAGGAGACATGGAAGACCGGGTGGACGCGACGAAGATATCGCGGAAGAAGAAGTCGCACTGCGACAGGATTAATGACCTGAGAGATACGGAATGGACCAATGAACCGCGGGGTCAACTTGCGAGAAGCCGTCTTAAGGGGAAGGTTCTGAGTGGAGAGCCAAACTCTCTGACCGCGACAATATCTAGGGCTCTTAGTTCTACGCTTATTAGCAGCTCTCACAGTCTGCGCCCTATAACGGCAAAGTGCAGACCTGACCCTCTTCCAGGTGCGCTCGCAACGTTGGACAAAAGCCTGAGCGGAGGGGACGCTGGACTCGGCGAACTGAGATGAGAACAACGGAGGCTGGTACCCGAGGCTACTCTGAAAAGGAGATAGCCCGGTCGCAGACGAAGGAAGCGAGTTGTGGGCGTATTCTGCCCAGGGGAGCTGTTCTGACCAAGACGCAGGGTTGCGAAAAGAAAGACTGCGTAAGATGCGACCAATAGTCTGATTGGCCCGTTCTGCTTGACCGTTAGACTGGGGGTGAAAGCCGGAAGAGAGACTGACGGAAGCCCCAATCAAACGGCAAAACTCCCTCCAAAATTGAGACGTGAATTGCGGACCTCTGTCCGAAACGACGTCTGACGGAAGGCCATGAATTCTGAAAACATTCTCGATGATGATTTGTGCCGTCTCTTTAGCAGAAGGAAGCTTAGCAAGGGGAATGAAATGAGCCGCCTTAGAGAACCTATCGACAACCGTAAGAATAACAGTCTTCCCCGCTGACGAAGGCAGTCCGGTGACAAAATCTAAGGCGATGTGAGACCACGGTCGAGAGGGAATAGGAAGCGGCCTGAGACGGCCGGCAGGAGGAGAGTTACCGGACTTAGTCTGCGCGCAGACCGAACAAGCAGCCACGAAACGACGCGTGTCATGCTCCCGGGTGGGCCACCAGAAACGCTGGCGAATGGAAGCAAGCGTACCCCGAACGCCAGGGTGGCCGGCTAACTTGGCAGAGTGAGCCCACTGAAGAACGGCCAGACGAGTAGGAACGGGAACGAAAAGAAGGTTCCTAGGACAAGCGCGCGGCGACGGAGTTTGAGTGAGTGCTTGCTTTACCTGCCTCTCAATTCCCCAGACAGTCAACCCGACAACACGCCCCTCAGGGAGAATCCCCTCGGGGTCAGTGGAGGCTACTGAAGAACTGAAGAGACGAGACAAAGCATCAGGCTTGGTGTTCTTAGAGCCCGGACGATAAGAAATCACGAACTCGAAACGAGCGAAAAACAGCGCCCAACGCGCCTGACGCGCATTAAGTCGTTTGGCAGAACGGATGTACTCAAGGTTCCTATGGTCAGTCCAAACGACAAAAGGAACGGTCGCCCCCTCCAACCACTGTCGCCATTCGCCTAGGGCTAACCGGATGGCGAGCAGTTCGCGGTTACCCACATCATAGTTACGTTCCGACGGCGACAGGCGATGAGAAAAATACGCGCATGGGTGGACCTTGTCGTCAGAGAGGGAGCGCTGAGAAAGGATGGCTCCCACTCCCACCTCTGACGCGTCAACCTCGACAACGAACTGTCTAGAGACGTCAGGTGTAACAAGGATAGGAGCGGATGTAAAACGATTCTTGAGGAGATCAAAAGCTCCCTGGGCGGAAACGGACCACTTAAAGCACGTCTTGACAGAAGTAAGGGCTGTGAGAGGAGCTGCCACCTGACCGAAATTACGGATGAAACGACGATAGAAGTTCGCGAAGCCGAGAAAGCGCTGCAGCTCGACGCGTGACTTAGGGACGGGCCAATCAATGACAGCTTGGACCTTAGCGGGATCCATCTTAATGCCTTCAGCGGAAATAACAGAACCGAGAAATGTGACGGAGGAGGCATGAAAAGTGCACTTCTCAGCCTTCACAAAAAGACAATTCTCTAAAAGGCGCTGGAGGACACGTCGAACGTGCTGAACATGAATCTGGAGTGACGGTGAAAAAATCAGGATATCGTCAAGGTAAACGAAAACAAAGATGTTCAGCATGTCTCTCAGGACATCATTGACTAATGCCTGAAAGACAGCTGGAGCGTTAGCGAGGCCGAAAGGAAGAACCCGGTATTCAAAGTGCCCTAACGGAGTGTTAAACGCCGTCTTCCACTCGTCCCCCTCCCTGATGCGCACGAGATGGTAAGCGTTACGAAGGTCCAACTTAGTGAAAAACCTGGCTCCCTGCAGGATCTCGAAGGCTGAAGACATAAGAGGAAGCGGATAACGATTCTTCACTGTTATGTCATTCAGCCCTCGATAATCTATGCAGGGGCGCAGAGACCCGTCCTTCTTCTTGACAAAAAAAAACCCCGCTCCGGCGGGAGAGGAGGAGGGGACTATGGTACCGGCGTCAAGAGCTACAGACAAATAATCTTCGAGAGCCTTACGTTCGGGAGCCGACAGAGAGTATAGTCTACCCCGGGGGGGGGTGGTTCCCGGAAGGAGATCAATACTACAATCATACGACCGGTGTGGAGGAAGAGAGGTGGCCCTGGACCGACTGAACACCGTGCGCAGATCGTGATATTCCTCCGGCACCCCTGTCAAATCACCAGGCTCCTCCTGTGAAGAAGAGACAGAGGAAACAGGAGGGATAGCAGACATTAAACATTTCACATGACAAGAGACGTTCCAGGAGAGGATAGAATTACTAGACCAATTAATGGAAGGATTATGACAAACTAGCCAGGGATGGCCCAAAACAACAGGTGTAAAAGGTGAACGAAAAATTAAAAAAGAAATGGTTTCACTATGATTACCAGAAACAGTGAGGGTTAAAGGTAGCGTCTCACGCTGAATCCTGGGGAGAGGACTACCATCCAGGGCGAACAAGGCCGTGGGCTCCTTTAACTGTCTGAGAGGAATGTCATGTTCCCGAGCCCAGGTCTCGTCCATAAAACAGCCCTCCGCCCCAGAGTCTATTAAGGCACTGCAGGAAGCTGACGAACCGGTCCAGCGTAGATGGACCGACAAGGTAGTGCAGGATCTTGAAGGAGAGACAGGAGTAGTAGCGCTCACCAGTAGCCCTCCGCTTACTGACGAGCTCTGGCCTTTTACTGGACATGAAGTGACAAAATGACCAGCGGAACCGCAATAGAGACAGAGGCGGTTGGTGATTCTCCGTT